>NC_142591.1:40837050-42143792 GCF_965207765.1 Zootoca vivipara | reverse complement strand
GAATGTTGGAAGGTTCAAGAAAGACACAGCTAGAATATTTGTGCTTCTTCACACAATGCATAGTTCAGCCATGGAGTTCACTTCCATAAGAGGTCGTCATGGCCCTCAACTTGGATGGCTTTTAAAAAAGATTAGACAAGCTCCTAGAAGTTAAGGCTATCAGTGTCTACTAGCCACAGTGGTTAGGCTCCACTTTTGGGAGCCGTGTGGTTCTGAATACCAATTGTAGGATATCAGCTGCCTCATATGAGAGAGATAAAGGAGGTGGAACCCTCGCATATTTCATAGTGCCTGCCTTCACACAATGCATTACGCTCTTGGCACCCTGTGCTATCTTTAACACCAAGTTCTAGATTGAATGTAGTAATGTAGAACAGGCATTTTATGAACAAGCAAACACCCAGATACATAAAACGCACATCAGTTGAACAGAACCTTCTCTAACATAAGCTTGCTCTTAGATTCTATTCATCTTAAAGATACAGTAGATCTAGCGGTATAGATATATCAGTTGGAGGTGTGTGCACAAAGAGGACCATGGAATAGGAGAGAGGAGGAGTCGACATGGAAATGGGAGGTGGTGGTCTGTGTGCAAGGGACAGCTGAAAAAGGAGTGATGGAGAAGCAGAGAAAAGGAGGTGAATGTGAAAATGGGGTGCAAAGGGAGTTGCAAAAAAGGACGTAGGAGGCCTGGGGGTTGAAGATGAAAGCAGTGCGTGGAAGTGTCTGCAGAATGGGAGGAGATGGTCGCTTCAAAACTGGGAGGAAAGTGGGGAGGAAAGTGGGAAGTGGAAAGGTTTGTGTGCAAAGTGGGTGCACAGAAGCAATGGGGAGGAGGCATGGACATGGGGGTGAAGGCAAAAATGGGTATAAAGTGGGATGCAGAATAGAAAAGTGGCTTCAGAAATGGGGATGGGGGATAAAAAATGAGCTTTGTAGTTCCATGGGGTGGGAAGGGGAAGCTCTGGGCTGTTATTGTTGGGGGAATGGCAGAGGGGTTGACAAGTGGAATGAGCAAGGGCACAATCCCCTGTTAATAATAAATATTCACTTATTATGACCTCACTATGTCACTAGAAATGCATAAGTAAAGGTTGATAAATGGAAACTTATTCAATTATCCACAGAACAGAATAGGGTATTATTCTATTTTCATCTTGTAAAAGATTGAAATAACAGAATCAACTAATTTTTATAGCTCCTTGTACTGAATATTTAGTTTCCATTTTATTTGAGCATCATACATACTTTATTATTATTTGTACCCCATCCATCTGACTGGGTTGCCCATTATATAAAAACATATTGACAGTATAATGCTATACATCTACTCAGAGTTCATTGCATATAGGATTCCAGCTCAATAGTCCTTTCCCAAGATTCCTTTTGCCTGTTGAGAATCTGCCACTGCTACAATCTACAGGCAAGGTTTTGAGGGACAGGGTGTGGCAAAATTTGCTCCCTAACTCCTCCTTCTATGCTTTTCAGGACCAGTGCTATTATTAGACAGAGCAGTAGAGAGCAATAGCATTCAGATGTTGGAGGACAGATATTGGTATGCCACAGGGCCTGGCCTGGCCTTTGCCCCCAAGGTAGCCTGATCATCTGTTCTGTAGTCAGTGATAAAGTCAAATTGAATTGCCAAGCCCAGTCAGCTTCTGTGAGTGAAAGGAGGAGGGGGTGGCTTGCCATCTAACCAACAAGATTTCCTGGGCTGAAGGGTATTGCTGATCCCAAGTAATCTATGAATTAAAACAGGAGCATGTATATCACACTAAGGAACAATTTATATGTCAGTTTTACTTCTACTATTACGGGTCTTTGAAAATACCTTTAGTATCTTATCCATTGAATTCTAAAAGTACTGTGGATCCAATTAAAGCTGGGGTTTTTTAAAGGCTACAAAGAGAAATTAGGGTGATAAAACATTAGAAACAGAGATGAAATGTGCCATAAGAAGAGTTGTGATGGAGAATGATCAATATGCTCTGCCACAGGAGCTAAAGGGATTAAAGCAAACCACTGCAGCAAAACGTTACCAATAATGATAAAAGGAGAATGATGCTTCTCACAGACACAAGAGACAAATCAAGATGAGAAAGTGTTGTAGAAATATCACTCATGAATGTGAAACTCAGTACTGCCATCACCAAGTGTATATTTTAAAATAAAAATGTGTAATAACTGTGGAAAGGACTATGGATTGTATTGCAGAGAAGAGTGAAAGTTAGAGTATCATTCAATGGCTTTCTAAAGAAATCTACTAGCTGCTTCCCTCCACTTCAAAGATCTTTCTTGGTGTTTTGAATGTCTTGACTGAACTCCCCCCCTGGTGTGTGTGTGTGTGTGTGTGTGTGTGTGTGTGTGTGTGTGTGTGTAGACAGTAAATTGCATAAGGGCCATTTAGATCTGTACTGATTTGATATTATAACTTACAGTAATTGATGTTTTGGGTTTTGCACAAAGCACTTGCAGAACTTTGTTTCCATGACAACATTTAATGGCTTCTACATTGTTTTATAGCCACAAAAAGAAGATCCTAGAGCCAAATATTTCATTAAGAATGTATTTAGACAATGTATTCTTCACCTGGCAGCATCACAACTGGATTGTAGAATGGTCAAAAAATGAAGCAGAGTACTTAACTTTTTAGAGTTTGGGGCAGCATCTACGGTACTATAACAGGAATCTGTGGCTCTCTATATTATTCTTTATTATTATTACTATTTACACAATTTATTTCCTGCCCTTATGCCCGAAGGAGCCCAGGGCAGCAAACACAACAATAATATGAAACATTCTGAAAAGCATTCTGAAAAGTTAAAGAAACATTCAACCAGTAATTTCTGAGTTGCCAGAAATACAGTGGTCCCTTGACTTATGAATTACTCGACATCCGTAGTTTTCGACTTACGAATGGGACAAATGGCTGCACGTTTACAAATTTTTCTACATCCGAACGGAAACCGCTGGCGGTTTTAAATGCGGTTTCCTCAACTTATGAATTTTTACATGTGGTTTACTCGACTTACGAATTTTTTGAATATTTTTTCCCCTATGGGAAACCGCGTTTTGACTTACAAACTTTCCAACCTACGAATGTGCATTCGGAACGGATTAAGTTCGTAAGTCGAGGGACCACTGTAATATCTTTCAGCCATCAAATGCCTAGATAAAGAGAAATACTTTCAGGTGCCTCTTAAAGGAAGATGTATAGGTTCTAAACCAGTGTCTGTTAACAGCAATGGTAAGTCAGAAGGCAGAACAAGTAATAGGGATTCAGCCTTTGCTGGATGGGCTAACACTCCACCAGAAGACACAGGTTCAGTTTGGGCATGCTCCAGCACCAGCTCCACCCATTCCTTGAAATGTCCTATTGGCTGCAGTGACACATGTCTTAGTTACATCCTGTTTGGATTTACTGCAACACACTCTATTTGGGGATCCCCAAACCTCTTCACAAAACATTTTTAAAACATTGTTTGCCAAATCTGATCCATTGAAGAAAGGGAACTATATTGTTACAGTTGTACCTTGGAAGTTGAACGGAATCCGTTCTGGAAGTCTGCTCGCCTTCCGAAACGTTCGGAAACCAAAGTGTGGCTTCTGATTTGGCTGCAGGAAGCTCCTGAAGCCAATAGGAAGCCGTGGAAGCCCCGTCGAATGTTAGGGTTCCAAAAGAACGTTCACAAACTGGAGCAATTTCTTCCGGGTATGCAGCATTCGGGAGCCAAAACGTCCGAGTTCCAAGGCGTTCGGGATCCAGGGTACGACTGTGTTAATTTGGGGCAGAGGGAGTAGGCTGTATGCAAAATCCTTCTAAACCCTGGATTCAGCAAGTGTTAAAATATAAGCCAGGCTGATTTCCTGTGTTGAGGTGATAGGCTGGGTGAAGGGCCATTAAGGGAAACAAAAGAAAGGGGTTCTGTGCTAGATTGCATGTGGGTGGGTCCCCTCTCCAGCTCACAGCTAGTTACAAGAATGAAGCAAAGTTTAGAGTTTAGAGTTTGCAGGGATGGATCTAGAAGTAAAGCAGCAAGCTGTAGAAAGAGGGGAGAGCAACATTTGAGAGCAAAGCTTGATTACTGTTTGGATCCAAGGCTATGGCTCTGGAACAAGACCCTTTTGGGGTCTTAATGCTGTGAACCCCTCCATCATAGGCTCAGGTTGTATACATGTGTAAATAAACCATATACCAAAAAGACACCATAGTCTCTGCTGTGCCTCATTTCCAAAAGGAAACATGTAAGTGCTTGGAACTCCTGAATCTCATACCGCTCAGAGATTGGGGTGGCACACGGCAATATTATAGCCCTATTTATTTAAAGGATTTCTAGCCCACCTTTTTGTGGGATGTGAAACACATAGCAGTCAAGTACAACATTCCTAGAGTGGACATGCTAGGGGATGCTTTGTACCAGCCAGGATAAAACTTCCTGTTTCCTCCTGAGCTGGGCCAAACTTCCTCTGCATGTGACTAGAGGCGGGTATGGTCTAATCTGGCCCTCTCTCTGCCTGGGAACAAGAGCAAGGCAGGGAGCACACCTCTCTCTCTTTCTGCTCTTTTCCATTTTGTTTTTCTATGTGTGAGGAGAAGTGACTGCTTGTTCACAGTCACTTAGAAACTAACTCCCTTAAGGGATAGTTTCACATGTGTATATACTTTTGTAACATAAGTCTGCCTTCAGGGATCCAACTGTGAACTGAATGAATGTGAGTAAACTACTTTTATATTTACAAATAAGATTGTTGTGTTTATTCTTTTTAAGAGGGACAAGAAGGGATCTTACCAGGTATCCTATATTTAGAGGCTAAAACTAGCCTGCAACAAGCAAACTGTTGCGTGTTTAAAGGGGAATGTTTAAACTCTGCTTAGATATAGAACTTGCTAACATAGGTTAGGAAGGATATCATTAAACAATATATCCTCTCCTGCCTCCCTGAACATTCCCACACTTTTCATCTGTACAAAAAGATAGTTTACAGGCAAGTCCATACAGTAGATGCAAAACAACACAATAGATATCAAAACTGTGCTAAAATGGTAGGAAAATGTCAAACTCAAACTCAAAAAGGCTCTAAAAGTGTGCTGTCAATTAAAAGCTGTAGTTTACTGTGTTTTTCCACATGATTTGTAAGCAAATATGATGCGTGTCTAGAGCACTCTCACATGCTTATTCATTAGAGTATTTGTGCAAATTTGAAAAGCCATTTATATGAATTTCAATTCAAGGTAAGAATAACTTTTGCAAAGCTATTTGAGTTTCTGTAAGGAATAAGGAAAACATTTGTTAGCATCATCAATTTTTTATTTTGTCTTTGCCATACGCCATAGCAAGGACTTCAAAAATAAATATGAAAGCAAACGTTTGTACTTATAATCTTATCTGATTCATCAGCTTTAGCCTCAAGAATGATTCCCTCAGCTAATGTCATAAATGGAATTGGGCTGCATGCCTCCCTTCAAAACCTGTGTAGTCCCCTTGACATGCTATTATTAATGGAGCTCTTTTTATCTACCAATGCACATCTCTCTCAGAGTGCTTAAACATATTTTCCACCCTGTGAAGCAACTATCTTCCTCTCGAAATCTCTCTCGCTCATCAGACTTGATGACACCCCCTGTTTTTTGTTTTTTTTACATATACAAAGCAACAGGCAATTCTAGACCTTATTTACAGCTTTGGATTCCTTGGTGAAGTCAAAGAGTTTTGCTCTCTGGGGCGGCAGTTCACAAGGACCAGCATGGTGTTGTGCAAATGAGAGATAAAAATATACTAACACTATGGAACAATTTTTCAGGGGCAATCCAGCTGAAGGCTAAAGAAAAAAGACAGGACTGCCATCACAGTAGGTAGTAATCCTCATCTTTCCATCTTTCCATGATAACTGAAGGCAAGAAATTGTTGTCAATAAACTGTCAGAGGAAAAAAAGCCATTAATTAAACCAATAAATAGAGGCAAAGGGGTTTTTCCCGTGTGTGTGTGTGTGTGTGTGTGTGTGTGTTGGCAGTTCCAACCCATAGATCAGGCATGTCAAACCTGCGGCCCTCCAGATGTTTTGGACTGCAATTCCCATCTTCCCCAACCACTGGTCCTGCTAGCTAGGGATCATGGGAGTTGTAGGCCAAAACATCTGGAGGGCCGCAGGTTTGACATGCCTGCCATAGATAGTTAGAGATAGAGAAGGAGGAGAAATTAGATTAAGTTTGCATGTAAAGGCAAACTTGCCCAATTTGCTTTTTTTTTACACAATCCATGAACCAAAGCACAGCCATCCTTCAAAATTTCTCCAAATTTTGTGCTCACTTCAGCAGCACATATATACAAAAATTGGAACAATATAGAGAAGATTAGCATGGCCCCCGTGCAAGGATGGCATGCAAATTCGTGAAGCGTTCCATATTAAAATAAAAAATTATCCCAATTTTGAAATGCAGTTCTCGAGCCAAGTAATGAGAGTGAAGTTGCATATACTAGGGTGGGCTTAAAGGGCACAACAGTATGGAAGGTATACAAGAATGTTACCATCTTTTCCCAACAAGAACAGAACAGGAACAGGAAAGTCCTGACCACCCTGATACAATTAACTCTAGTGCCACCTAGTGACTAAAACTATATAATGATACTATCCACAAAATCTCTACCCATGGTGAGGCAGGTGCATAGCTGCCAAGTCTCCCGTTTTTCGCGGGAAACCCCCAGATTTTAATTCGTTTCCCGCTGTTATCCCGAATAGAAAAAAAATCCCGGAAATCCCCCAGATTTCCTACCTGCCAGGGAGGCTCCATTTCGGGTGCCGCTCTGCCCATGTCTGGGCACCGGAAGTTGCTTCTACGCATGTCCAGACATGCGTAGAAGCAACTTCCGGTGCCACGCCGCTGCTGATCCCGCATTTTTCAGCAGGAGACTTGGCAGCTGAGACTTGGCAGGAGAGAAAAAGCGTGCAGTGTTTGGTCCTGTCCTAATCTGTTCCTGAGGAGATACCCAGGAGTGGGAGCTGTAGCATTTAAACAGATCCTAAAAATGGAAAAGGAATACTGATTGCTCCTCCCGTAATAAAGAAACTATCTCCAAATACAGTATAGTTTGCCTTTGGTTTTGTGTCTTATTTCTCATTTGGGAAGAAGACATGTCTCTTCTATAAACAGCAGTTGTTGCGAAGCAGGGTGGGTGTGTGTGGAATTTTACAATGAACCATTTTGAGTTTCAGCCTAAGTTCTAGTAAACTGGCACAGTTTCAATGATGTCATTATAGTTTTTGGCATTTTATATTAACTAAGAAATACACACACACACACCAAGCCTTACTGCTTTATCACTAGAATGAATCCAGTAATGTATTCAGTATTGCTGAATACATCTAGCAATGTATTCCTTCCGAATAGCTGCTAATGTAACTACTGTTTGCCTTAATTTTCAGACATTAACGTTATGAAAAATGCTAAGCACAGTTTGCTAATCACTACCCATTGCAAATGAAGATATAAGTAATCTTCCTTAATCAGGTCTTTATGATGTCTCTAGCCCCCCCTCCCCCCATAAAACATTTATATTACAGATGCCTGGACATATTTTACTATGTAGCCATTTTATTGATTCATAAATAGGGAAGTTATCAGACTTCTGACTGCTTCTCATGGGGGGACTAATTAGATTATTTGATTGTCTGGTTCATCAGAGTAGGAAATACTTAAGTGTCACAGCTGGTCTCAGACTCAATGTCTTGTGCCATGATTTTTAAATGAAAACAATTATATCTTCACTGGGAAAACATTTTATAAGTGACTGGACAGTAAAAATGATCTAGGCAACAGATAATATCCTATTGTACTTGCTTAGGGAGACTCAACATCTGTAGTGCCTTTGAATTTATTTACAATGGTTCTTTTTTCCATTTTGGCTCAAAGACGCTTCATTGCAACAAGGAGCTGCTTAAGAACCAAACACCTAATTAGGTTGCCTGTAAAGACCTAAGGCTGACATTTCAGGAGTAAGAAACAGGCAAGTTCTCCATTTTAACAGAGCCCCCAACATCTGTTACTGATGTAACCTTTCCAAATGGTGTATTTGTTGCTACAAATTGCTGTGCCAATGAGACTTTTAAGGAGACAGGAAAATGACGTCAGTCTATTGAATTGGCTTTACTCGTCTTCCATTCTGTACCATCTCTCTTGACCTCACCAGGTTTTTAAAAGTCCTTTCACAAGCACAGGCAAGGAATGTTGGGTTCAGGAGCACGCTGAGCTTATTTAAAACAATGGCAGTGAAATGTATGGGGAGAGAGAGGCAGAATTATATAACTAACTACAATCCATAACATGTGCTAAGAACTGTATCTGAAGAAGTGTATCTGAAGAATATCTGAAGAAGTATCTGAAGAAGTGTGCATGCACACGAAAGCTCATACCAAAATATAAACTTAGTTGGTCTTTAAGGTGCTACTGAAGGAATTTTTTTATTTTGCTTCGACTCAGACCAACATGGCTACCTACCTGTAACTATGTGCTAAGAAGAATCACTTCTCCATAACAGAACGCAAGACACTCCTTCTGTGTTCTCAGCTGACCTCTAACTAGCACATTTGGGTGATAGCACGTTTGGGTGAATCTCCTGCTGGTCTGTGGCAAGGCATAACTAGATACCCCCTACTCGATGCAGGAGCCCCCTCCCCAATGCAGGTGTGTTGCCTACCCATGTTTACAAGTGATTTAAGCTGTCTGATATGACTTTTTGAACAGGCCTGGCCCAGGATACTGTTCCACTTGAGGCAGAACATCCTGCTACCCCGCTCCCCATAGACACAGGCCCATGACCCTGTGCCTTCCTTGCTTCCATTCTGCTGCTGTGCCCTGCATGCAGCTGAGGGAAGCACAGCATGGCAGCAGCCACCATAGCAACCAGGTACAAAGGAGGTGATGGCAAGAAGCATATTCCTCAGGTGTGGCTCTGCCACCTGAAGCAACAATCTCAGCTCACCTCATGGGCAGGCTGCCCTGCATTTGAAATATGTAAAGTAATGCCTAACAAGGACTACTCCCAATCTTAAGACCAGGCATCCCCAAACTGCGGCCCTCCAGATGTTTTGGCCTACAACTCCCATGATCCCTAGCTAAGAGGACCAGTGGTCAGGGATGATGGGAATTGTAGTCCAAAGCATCTGGAGGGCCGAAGTTTGGGGATGCCTGCTTAAGACCATTAAGTCCAGTGTTTTCCTAATGGCCACACTGAGTTTACCCAATGGATATATGCAGATAAGTCACTGCTCTAGGGGACCTCACAGAGCTAGAGCAGGCACGTTGCTATGAGGGTACATTGAAATCTTGGTTCATATGGTACAATTTGTTAATTCAATAACTCTCCATGCAGAAACATGGCAGAATCATTTATCCTCCTAGACCAGGAATGGCAAAACTGTGGCCTTCCAGCATAGCTGTCAAGTTTTCCCTTTTCTCACGAGGAAGCCTATTCAGCATAAGGGAATTTCCCTTTAAAAAAGGGAGAACTTGACAGCTATGCCCTCCAGATATTCCATCAATAATCCATGCCATCGTTATCCCCGACTGTTGCCCATTTGAGTCCTGGCTGATGGGAATTGAAGTCCAACATCTGGAAAGCTTCTAGTTTCCCGTCCCTAGGCTGCTGTGGGGCTGCCTTAAGTATTTATTTCTCTAGCACATCCCAGCCCACAGTTTGGGAAATACTGTTCAGTTGAAAGTCACTTTTAGAGAAAGTCAAGCCTGACTGTGCAAGCGATGCACACAAGTTAAAAGATCTGTAAAATGAGTCATCACCATGAGTCTTCTTTGAACAATGTGAATAAATACCGCATGCCCCCATATCTTCCAGCATTCCATCTATTAATAGTGAGGTAAGATTACTCCTAATTTGTATTTCACATCTATCTCAAAATAATGGTTGAAGGGTGGTGATGAACATAGAGATGTCAAGCCTATCTCCTGAGCATCACAACAATGTCCTCAGGAGGTTTTCCCCCTACCCCAATTTCTGCTATTTATTATCACTGACATTCAGTTAGGCTACAGGCAATGCAGCTGCAGAAGAAGAACTGACCACATTAGGTACTTTCTTTTTGCATCCAGTTTAACCTTCTCAAACCAAGGGTTGCTGGCAGATTTCTGTTCAAGCCTAATTCCATCATTTGCCTCCATCAATTTACCTATTCCAAAAATACCTCACAAAAGCATTACCAGTCTTATTTTTGCTTATTAGACTATAAAGATAAGTAAAGGTCATATGCTAATTTGACATTTTAAAATCAAACTCAATCCTTCACTTTCATTTTTAAAGAGTTTGATTATAACATTCATTGAGTTAATCTAAATATGAGATTAGAATATATTCTTACAGGACGTTGTCTTTTCTAATCAGAGACAACCGCAACACCTGTCATAGCCTTAAATTGTTTACTGTCAGGCCCCAGACCTCATTTTCTGTGCCAAGCTGCAGCCGTTAACGTTTAAAGTAATAATTAAAGAGCACATTGGAGCATATGTGTAATGCCTTTTTTCCAGACCAGAAACAGCACCTACCTATCTGCATATAGATGAAAAGCATTCTAGATCAGTGACAAGTGCATAATTCCAGGCTGGTTTAAGCCCCAGAACCTCCTATGAAGACGGTGCCTGGAGAGATTGTGGTCACTGTGCTACTCTCCTGGCTCCTGCTGTAAACTAAGCTATACTTTGTCATCCAAATATGGGTTGCTTGCCTTCTCCAGACAAGCCATGAGCTCTAAACCCAAGAACAAACCTTGGCTACAACTCCTAGTTTGGAGTGAGACAAACCATGAGCCACTAAGTTCGGATGACCCACTAAGCTAAACCTCATACTCTTGCACTAAGTTATAGGTTGGCTTAAGTGTTGTGTGTAAACCATGTTACTGTCACACACTGAATTAGTAACAGTTTGTGGGCTCTGCCTCGAAGACCAGGACATTCATGCCCTGCTGCCTTATTCGTCTTGCTTTAGGGAAGCCAAGGGGCCATCTTTGCAGGCCCATCTATGGGATTCTGTGCCTAAACATCATTTTAGAACTCAGCTAGCATGGCTGGCCCACTTCTTCTTAGGATCTGTGAGCTTGGATGAAGCAGATTGTTTTGATTAGGCTACTACTGAAGGTTGCATCGAACCGAGCCTCACTTATGGATTTGGTGGTGCTACTAAGACAAATGAGAGTCCAGGGGATTTTAGGTATGCCTTCAGACCTGAGATGGACATGGAGGACATCAGTACTGAGAGGGCCTCCAATGCTGGGCTTTCTGCTGCACTGGTTGGTTTCATTTCCATGCCTGAAGAGCCTGTCAATAGGCCATCATCAACACTGTGTCACGACAGGTTGGTCTGCTATGAAAAGGGCAGCTCGGCAGCATTGGGACGGGAGTGCTGTAGTAGGGGTCTTTGCTTTAGTGTCTGCTGTCAGAAATGCCTCTTATCTATATGAAGATTAAAGCAGCAATCCTACACTCACTTACCTGGGAGTAAGCCCTGTTGGAACTCAATGAAACCTGCTTCTGAGTACACATATATTTTGCACTGTTACTTCTCTTTTAGGTTTGCACCATTCCGCAAACCAAAACAAAAAGGTGTTGTTATCGCCTAGTTTATCTCAAAGTACAAAAGGAAAAAGGAAAGTCTTTTAAATACTTTAACTTGAAAAACAAGAAGTCTGTAAATAATGTATCAAGAAAAACATCTCTGAAATTGATTTTTTATTATTAAAGTACAAAAAATCCAGTCAACTTGTGAACATCCAGAGCTTATTTAAAAATTTAACAGCACGTTGAACAATCCAAAGTTTATTTAATTTGTAGCAGAGTCACATTTATTCTGCTCTCTTTTAAATAATGGTTACTTCTTCTTAAAATATACTCCTTTTCTTACAGTCTTGCATACAAACATATGGTAATTTTTATTAGAGCACCCCCCCAAAGTAAACCCTAAGGGGGAAAGAAAGGAACATAAGCAGTTTATCATTCAAAAAAAATATTTAATTATTGCAGTAACCATTTTAAAACATCTTTTTAAGAGCTAATGTCAGAATAAATATTCAGGGAAATTCTGGTCCTGTATATTTGAGAAAGAGGAATCATTAGAATATGGACAGAGACCTAAATCAAGCTGAAGATAATCTTGATGAAAACCCACAGAAACCAAATAAGCCATGATTATTGCTTTTGTTGTGACAAGAACACTGTTGACTTTGGGCTCTTTACATTCTCTCACACTCTTTGTGTGTCTCTCTCTCTTTCTCAGGACAGACTCTACTGGACAAGGAAGGGATAACATTTCTACCTGCCCTGCCCTGTGACATTTTGTGGGTGGCTGACCTTTATCCTTTTGGCTGTAATACAGATGTATTTGGAGATTTTGTTGTCTTAATTTTTTTTTATAAATTGCATCCTGTATTTGTGCATGAATCTAAGTTGCCTTAGGGGGCAACTTAGGTATAGCAATCATCATTACCATCATCTCCATGAGATAGGATTCAACGTACAGACGCACCTTGGAGCCCAACTGCAAAGGGCATGGCTAATTTTTGAAGGCTGCTGTTTATATGGTGGCTCAAACAACGAAAACTCCAGAAGATGATTGCAAAAGTCACCCAACCACAGCAGAGAACATATATGATGAACCCGGGAGCAAATTATATACCTGAAGGCATCACTGTTATGCTCATCACACAGATTTCAAAAACACCATGCAGACTTACAGTTAATTCATACTGCTTCCCATTGATGTCAAGGACAAAATCTAGAGTGCTCGCAAGAACCCCAGCCTACAGTTACTTGTCACTTTTGTTCTGGAATGCAGTGAAGTAATCTATGTGCTGGAATTTGAGAACTTCATTGCCCCAGCTGGTCCATCCAGGCTGCAAATTCCGAGCAAACAGCTCCATACATTCCACATCCGGTTTGGTATATCCTTTTAGGATCTCTGGGGAGGAAAAATCATGAGATTGATTTTTTTAAAATTAAAAAAAACACCTCTGTTTCTTCAACTTCCTCAAAGCTGTTGGAAGGTGGGGGTGGGGGTGGGGAAGAATGTTTCAATGAGAGAGAGAGAGAGAGAGAGAGAGAGAGAGAGAGAGAGAGAGAGAGAGCGCAAATTAATTTTAAGGATCTCATCAGCCAGCTTTACTATTTATAGCCAGAAAGGAATATGAAATAAACGACCTTGAGAGTATGAACAATACTGTCAAAGCTTCCAGTCACTCTAATTTATCAGTATTCATTTGGAGACAGGGAATGAGAGCTTCAGCACCGCCATAGTATTTTCAGAATTGTCACCATAACATCTCTCAAATGGGAGTGCTTTTTTTGAGGGGGGGGGCAAACAACAACACTTGGACAGCTATATTCAATGTGTTTTAAAATTTATTCATTAAAAACTTAAGCTTGGAAACAGAAACTTAAAAGGAGTAGACACATCAGGCACCAATTGATTTCACTGGTTAATATACAGGTGAAACTCGGAAAATTAGATTATCGTCGAAAAGTGCATTTATTTCAGTAATGCAATTTAAAACGTGAAACCAATATATGAGATAGATGCATGACATGCAAAGCAAGAATATGTCAAGCCTTTATTTGTTGTAATTGTAATTATTTGTCATTAGGCGGGTCAATTATAAATGGAATGTAATTAATGAAATGTAATAGTGATGTTTATTTTTGTATTATTGTAACTATTTGTTTTATTACTGTGGAATTTCCAAAAGAAAGCAAAAAATAATAAGTTGCATTACTGAAATAAATGCACTTTTTGATGATGTTCTAATTTTCCAAGTTTCACCTGTATTCCCTCGGTTTACAGCCCAATCCTATTAATGCTTACCCAGAAGCCTCACTCATTTCAATGGTACTTATTCCCAGCATGTGCAAGATTGAAACCACAGATTTGCAAGCTTAGTAGCTTGCAGTAGTTTTGTTGTGGGGCATATCTCTTCTTAAGCCATTCCGATTCTTGTGCTTTCCTTCCGAGGATCCCTGGAGACTGTAGTTTATTAAGCATGCTGCAGATCATTACCTCCTTCACAGAACTCCACTTGGAATTTGTTAGGAGGAAGCTACCATCTAAAGCAGTTTTGTACTTAAGACACACACTTAAGATGCTGCACAGAGCAATCCTATATTCGCATTATGAACTGGAGACATGCCTCTGCTATACTCGCAAGACAGCAGAACTTTGTTATAGGATTGCACCTAAATAACCGATTAACTGTTTATATAGTGATTTGTGTGGGTGGAATCCAATGCTATGTGAGTGAAATCTCACTTACGAAGCAAGGGCCCTCCTTCCCCTGCACCCCACAAAATCTGCACTATACTATCAGGTGTTATTATCCCTCTTCATTAACATTCAGCACAGTCAACCAGCTCATCAACTGAGTTCAAACATATATTTCACCAACTAAAAATGGACAGACCAACATTTCCTCTCCTTGCTTAGTGGAGACACAGCACCATTCAGGAATACAGACATATCTGAAAACATGATGACAGAAATGCTAAAAGGCTTGGAAACAAAATGAAGGTTCATTTGATTCTCCCCAAACCGAGCGCCCCTAAAAAACACCATCAATCATTTATCAATGAAGGTCCTATCCATAAAGGTCAATAAAGGTATGTTCCTCTCTCCCTCCCTCCCTCCCTCCCTTCCTTTACATTTCACAGTCAATCCTATTCTTCTGTTTCTAAAATTTTATCTGCAACTTTAACAGCTGCACAGTAGACAAAAATTCAGCTGCTGCATTTTTCTCCACCAATGACTCTCCTTAGCAACCTGCTTGAATTTCAGCCTGTTTTACAGCTGTTGTATGTCCTTGCTAACATTTTGAGTTCAACTGTTTCAAAATAATAAAAAAATTACCATCCAGATTAACTACAAATGGTTTCATATGTACATTAACGCCAGTCCACATGTTCTGAATCTGGTCCTCTCTGCCTACCTCGTTTTCATAATTTCTGGAAAACTTAACTAGAAATGAATGAAATAATAATATACAAGAAGTTAGAATGCATGTCTGGAATAACAAGCTTTTTTGTTGCCACAGGCACACCTAGGGTCCATTGAGCTCTTGGTAAGGAGCTGTATTGCTCTCTGCCTGGAAGTCACTCCAAGGACCCTTTCCATCCTCTCCTATAGCACCACCAGCAGCATTTTTTTCTGCTGGAGATCCCAGCGAATTCCTTCTATGGGCAAGCAGGTGCTAAGCTCGGGGGGGGGGGGGAAATGCTGTCGCCAGGTGTCACAGGAGAACTTCCAATGCCTGATAGGGGATTTTTGAGGGGGTTGGGTCTGTGCCCCTAGCAGGGGCCACTTTTACCACCCCCTAGGTTCGCCTCTGTTTGTTGCAAATGTTAGCCTTACCCATCACAGAATTAACTGCTTACAAAAGATGGGTAGTGGGAAAATTCCCCCATGTTTCACCCTAAATTTCCACTGAAAGGGCAGTCAGGAAAAGCTCTAGTGGGTGCTAACTTTGGCACTGTCTTGTGCCCCCCCCCAACTCTCTCTTCTAGATGCCTCCACCAGATTTTGTTTCTCGCTTCCCTTCAGACTCCTCCAGTTTTATCTGCACAAACAGAGCATTTAATCTCCTTTGCTACCAATGCTGTAACAACACAGAAACTATGAAACTGTGTTAAGATGTTATTGTTGAAGTTTGCTTCTTCGCATAAAATGTCACCGTTGCCGGAAAAGGGAATCTCTTCAGCAGGAAGGTGAGACAATTTAATAAAAATTTAACATTTGCACAAGTCTTAGCTGGTTTAGAAGAGCCTTGCACATAATAATTTAAGATGTGGCTGCTCAACCTCTGCTATGTGTTACTGATCATGCTTCACTCTTCACCTAAAGTGAATTGAAGGAGAAGACTGGCATCTTTTACAGCTTTGGAATACAAGTATACTTTCACAGTTTGAAGACAGATACATTTAATGAACTACAGATTCAATAAGATGTGCATATGAAAAGGCAACTAAATAACTTGTTAAACCAATTAATGTTATTTCAGAACAGTGATGTTTTGGCCATTTTTGTTAGCATCTTACAGTCTTTCAATTAAAACTTTTATATCCCATCTTCCCAATGTAAAACTAATGGTTAGAGCAGAGGACAGATTCAAAATAATTACTGACACATTATAAACTACTTATATTTCCAAATACTGGGTTTTATCCAATTTAGCCTTACTGAAAGAAGACCCAGTGAAATCAGTAGACGTAACTAACATAAACTCACTAATTTCAGTGGGTCTGCTTTGAGTAACTTATTTGGATACAACCCTCTATGTTGTGAAACCTCTGGAAAGAAGGAAGACTAAAGGATAAAGCAACCTTTTTCAGCCGTGGTCCGGTCCCCCATGTTGCTAATGCGATAAACAAACCAGCAAACCTTGGGTTCCTATTATTGCTGAACCGGGTGTTATGGTTTGTAGGTCCCCAGCAATAATTGATCCATAAGCCAATAATAAAACCCTGTCTTAATGCTACTTATAATAGTATTTATATACTACTGCTCATAAAAAGCCCACCATGCACTTTACAATAGTCACACATAAAACCATACAGTATGAACCATATGTAAGTTGAAATCAGCTAACTATTATGTCCAAACATACCCACTATATGTAACAAGCGCTCGGTCTTGCTTGGTTTTAGCAGATAGAGCAAAGCAAAGGCAAGACCAGCTGAACTAGCTCTTCATTTCTACTGAAATGAGCTCGCTGGTGGGGGCTCTTCTTACAAGACAGACAACTAATATGGGACCTTGCAAATCAATGTAGGCAGTAATCCAAGCCATGTCTACTCAGAAGTAAGTCCCATTGAATTCAATGGGGCTCACTCCTAGATAAACGGGGTTGATGTGGGGTGATGCCTTCATGCATAGCTTCCTGGATTAACTGAGCTGCACACATGCAGCGAGGGGGGAAAGTATTTGATCCCCTGCTAAATTTGTCCGTTTCCCCTCTGACGAAGAAATGACCAGTCCATAATTTTAATGGTAGGTTTATTGTAACTGTGAGACACAGAACAAGAACAAGAACAAGAACAAGAACAACAACAACAACAACAACAACAGGAAAAACCCCAGAAACCCAGAATACAAAAGTCAGAGATTGATGTGCTTTATAATGAGTGAAACGCCGTTTACCTTCCCGCTGTAGCGGTTCCTATTTATCTACTTGCATTTTGACGTGCTTTCGAACTGCTAGGTTGGCAGGAGCTGGGACCTAGCAACGGGAGCTCACCCCGTCACAGGGATTCGAACCGCCGACCTTCTGATCAGCAAGCCCTAGGCTCACATGACCTGGAAGCTATACGCCGGCTCCCTCGGCCAATAATGCGAGATGAGCGCGCAACCCCAGAGTCGGTCACGACTGGACCTAATGGTCAGGGGTCCCTTTACCTTTACCTTTTTATAATGAGTGAAATAAGTATTTGATCCCCTATCAACCAGCAAGATGGCAGGCTACCTGGTATCCTCACTGTATGTAACGAGCTGAGATTAGAAGCACCTGCTGTAAGGGAGAGGTCTTATCTGTAATCCCATCTTGTTACAGTACCTTACAAAAGACCCCTATCAACGGCAGCAATCAATCCAGCAGATTCCAAAGTAGCCACCATGACCAAGACCAAAGAGCTGTCCAAGGATGTCAGGGACAAGATTGTAGACCTGCACAAGGCTGAACTGGGCTACAAGACTATTGCCAAGCAGCTTGGTGAGAAGGTGACAACAGTTGGTGCAATAATTCGCAAATGGAAGAAACACAAAATAACTGTCAACCTCCCTCGGTCCATGCAAGATCTCATCTCGTGGAGTTGCGATGATCAGGAGAACGGTGATGAAGCAGCCCAGAACTACAAGGGGGGAACTTGTCAATGATCTCAGGGCGGCTGGGACCATAGTCACCATGAAAACAGTTGGTAACACACTACACTGTGAAGGACTGAGATCTTGCAGAGCCTGCAAGGTCCCCTTGCTCAAGACAGCACATCTACAGGCCCGTCTGCAGTTTGCCAATGCACATCTGAATGACCCAGAGGAGAACTGGGTGAAAGTGCTGTGGTCAGATGAGACCAAAGTCGAGCTCTTTGGCATCAACTCAAGTCGCCGTGTTTGGAGGAGGAGGAATGCTGCCTACGACCCCAAGAACACCACCCCCACCGTCAAACATGGAAGGGGACATATTATGCTTTGGGGGTGTTTTACCTTTTCCCATCACTGTAGACCACAAACCAGTGCAACCAAAAATGGAAGTTCAAAGGTGCATTTCTTATTTTTATCTGAGTCCCTGACAGGGGAAAAGGCAGGGTATAAATAAATATATGACACAAATGATATTTGGATGGCATGGGGGGTATTAAGAAAGATCTTGCTATCTGTCATATTATAAACAAAAGTTCTGCAAGTGGGCAGTCAAAAACAGTGAGTGAAAGGGATTGAGCAAATGGTAGGTGGAGGCTTCATATTCATTTTCCTCTACCTCCCCATATTCCTCTCAAAAAGCATTGTTGCTGCCTCTACAAGCTCAGTAAGTAACTTCCTTGACTCAAAGTGAACTTGCTTGCTATGACGACGATAAAAGTTTCAGTCTTTCAAAGTAGCCACCCAAGGTCCAGGTTAGTAGAAGCACAGGTATGAATCAGCACCTTTAATTATATCAGAGGAATTTTATAACCAAAGAATATCTACCTGAATTCCTCAAACTGGCAGCAACATGCATGCTACAGTGCTCTAGCTGGAACACAAATGCAGCATGCTAAGAAATGCACTGGGTTGGATCCCAACCCTCCGTAACAGCTTCCCAGAGGGCACAAAGAAGGCAATTAGCTAAAATTGCCTCTCCCTCTCCTCACTTCCTTTAGCAGGAATATCCCTTGAATGTACAGGAACTCTGCATTCAACCAATCAACTGCAATCTACCGGCTATTCACCTCTTCAAGATCAAGGTTATTTCTAAAGTGGTTATGCTAGTTGTAAAGCCAAGTATGAAAGACGAAACCTGTCCCACTTAAAATGCCTTATTTGTGCCTAACTGAATCCACAATTAGAACCCAATGAAAATATCAAAATTTTCAGTAAGTTTTTAACCTCAGTTGTTCGTTGTTGATGGTCAGAAACTAACAATACAAACAAATGAGCAGAGGTACTCAAGCCATTAACCCGTCTCAAAGGTATCAATAGTTGAAAATATCAAAAATGTTTAGCTTTATAGAACTATTTCAGGAACATACCTGTCAGAGGTGGTTTGTGTGAATGAAGGTTGCAAGGTACACTCACAATTAATTTCTGATCAGGAATTTGAGGCATGTCATCTTCTGAAATCCTATTGTATAGATCAAAACAAAATAAATGGTGAGAGCACAAATGAGAATATCTTGCTAAAGATCCAAACCTTCATTGGTCCCTTTCCCCCTCTAAACAGAATAATTATAATAATATGAAAAAGTCATTCTCTCACTGTCATACTAGCCTCTGGGAAGCTAAATATCTAAATGCTGAGTGCATTTGTTTTCTTGAAAGATAAAGGGCAGCTTATGAAATTTCTTAAGCTTCTTCAAAAACCAAGCCAATAAAGAAATATGACAAGAAGACAAATATAGTGCAGCCAATATATGTTTCAACTGTAGAATATTGTTTGCCCTTAACAAAACAGATCTATATTTAATACAGGTGGTCTACTTGGCAGCAGAATCCAATAGCTCTGCAGGGCTAACATGGATGACATGGAGAAGATCTGGTTTGGGCTAGCCAAAGAAGGAAGATGTGGAGTTACCCACTTCATATAATATCACTAGGAGAATTCCTGTTTCGGCAAGACTTTCCTGTATAGGTTAATGTTTGCTATTTTAACCACACACATAAAAGTCCAAGCAGCTGTACTAAATCACCAATTCAAAACCTCTTCAAAGAGACTTCGGCAAGGGACCAAAGAATTATGAAAGTAGTTCTGCAAGCCCAAAGAGGCTTTAACCTTGCTTATAGCAGGCACTACACTCTAAATTGAAAGTTATGTGGAGGTTGTGCTATGGTGTGGCGATTGCCTGTTGAAAGAAAGAAGGTAAGAAAAAGGAAATATTCCACTGGGGTTGCATAAGCCCCTCACATTAGGCTAAGTGGCTCTTTGGATCCCAGCCCCAATATTCACATAAACCGATTACACTTTGCTAAAGGGGAAGAGACACCATTGCTTTGGGTCCCCCTCCTCCTATTCCAATTCCAGTGCTCAAGGCAGCTAATGATCTTGGCTCTGCAATGACATCCCACCCATTTTCGTGATAATTGGTCATCAGTTAAAGGCATCTGCTTCCAAGATTTCCCAGTGTCATATCTTGAGAAATTGAATTTCACAGCACTGTAAGAAACAGACAACTAAATATCTAAAGTGAATAGCAGAAAGAGTCTGGTGTATTTTACAGCTTTCTTGAAAGCTAGTCTTTCAAGGGAATTGGAGTACAAGCATACTTCAGTCTTCATATCATTTTGTTAAAAAGGCCATTGTGCCCTCCGTTGAACCACAGCTGAGCATTCCTAATGAATGCCTTATAATAATAATTCCCATTAATAATATAGAGAAATCAATGGACTCATACCTTAATGGCACATCTGTATTTCGCTGGACTCTTCCCAATACAAGAACTTCATAAGGCTTCTTGTGAAAAGAGTCTAATGGAAATACAAACTCTCCAGACCTTGTAATCTGATAGAAAGGAATTGGAAAGCAATGCTGCAAGTTACAAATCAATGTTACAATATTTTATTTTCTATTCATCTATCCTAAGGATGTTTTCTCATTATACCCAAATCCAGTTCAGAGATGGGTAGTCTTCAGGCTTGTATAATCCACTTTCTTTTTCATTTACACCCTGAAGTCTATCAATGGTGGCTTGGGGGTAGACCACTGAACCCAATGAGCCTTAACACTGCTGTGGCTACATAGAGAATTATAAATCCTCATCTGAATTACTTCAGATCAAGGATTCTAATGTCAAATTCGAAATATGATCAGCAGGGCAGCCCAAGACTGGTCAAAGCAAAGTAGGTTTCCAAAGCCGTTTGGGGGGAAATGGAAAAACCTGTCCCGTCGCCCCATTTTCCAGGGTTTTTTTCCAGGCCTTCCCATCTCTACTTATGGGGGAAATAGTGAAATAAATTGACAGATTAAAAATATTTTGATTTAAGAAAAAAAGAAGCAACATCAGATTAACCAGGAAGATTTTTTGAAAAAAGTGGGGGGGGGGGAGAAAAGGCTATTTACAAATTCTTCCCAGGAAGGATTGCCTCCTTCTGCTACTTGCTCAACAAAAAATAATGTTTCCTCCCTTTTTTCATACATGTACAAATGTAAATGATTAGAACTTATGCTGTTAACATAGTAAGGCTGCAATCCTATATAGACCTGGGAGTAAGCCCGATTGAAGTCAGTGGGACTTACTACTGAGTAGATATGTATAGGATTGTGCTGAGCAAGTTCCTTAATTGGGTGTCATCCCTAACCGTAACTTCCCTTGGGAGATAATATATATATATATATGCATACATTAGAAAAATTTGCTTCAAAAATGTTAATATTCAAATAATTTAAATGCTACCCATAAAAACAGTTATTGGGAAATAATTTTAAAACTAAACATATATAAAAGTAAGTCCAAATCTTCCAGCAAACTTACTTTCACCCAGAACCACTCCGCTACTCCATGCACAGACCAGTGGGGATAGAGTTCATTCTTCACAAAACATAAATGCTTCTGTCGGTTAGTCACCCAAGTGACCACAAGACAACCTGGGGCTGCCAGCGCTGGCACAGGAATTTGCTTGATTTGCCAATGGGACAAGTAATTGTACCTACACATGAATAAAGTCAGAAAGTCTGAGCTGGACCAAAGCTAGAAAGGAAAAAAAGCAGGCCTTTACAAAGCAATGGCAATCTTTTGCAAACTTTTTCCAATACTAACAACATTTAGATAGATTAAAACTGAGCCAAGAGTGACATCCAGTGGTGAAATCTGTTTCCACTGGGTGAAACAATAAATATCCCCCCATTTCCAAATTACGGTATGTTATGAATAGAAACTGAACTTAGGGCCATTAAAAGTTACATATTACATTAAAGCAATTCTCTGCAATGCAGAATATCTAATACTTTATTTTCCCCCCACTTTAATCTACAGCAGAGTCATACAGTATTTAAAAGCGAGTGGACTTAAAACTGTCAGGGGTCCCTTTACCTTTTTAATTAAGTTAAACAATGGAATTTGCTACCACCAGATGTGGTGATGGCCACAAACTTTAAAAGGAAATTACAATAATTCATAGAAGATCATGTTAGCAATAGTACTGATAGCTATATGCTACCTGAAGTATAAGGGTTATCAGTTGCTGTGGTTTACAGGATGCTGGCCTAGATGGGCTTTTGCTCTGATTCTGCAAGGCTCTTCTTCTAGTATTAAAACTGCAGTAATACAAATTTGCACTAATACAAGTAGAAAAATACTGACATGAAAATCTACGACTTCGTATTAGTGAAATGCCCATCACCCAGATATCTGTCTTTTTTTGGACTGCATTTTAAAGAGGCATGCCTGGTGATCACCTGAGAATCCATCTGGGTGGGTAGACAATTACAGCCAGAATTATAGACAAAAAGGAAAAGTGATATGCCTCCATGCCTAAGATCTGAACCCTGAGCTTATTTCGATGAATTTGAAATCAGTTAAAAATTAAGCTTACCAATTTCTATAGGCTCAGGCATGCCTCACTCTGCACAGGACCAAATCGTACATTAAATATACATAAACTTTTTATTTTCTTGGAAGCAGTCTCCCCTGTTAATTGTTGGGGTATTTGTCCCTGTCTGGTTAACAGGGGGGGGGACCCCATCCCAAGGTAGTATATAAGCTCACAGTGCTGTTATGCTATTCTACGACAACTCTTCCTTCTATTCCTCCCATTCCAGAAGTAACACTTATTTTCTAGTTCTAATGTGAACTTCCTCCATTCATCCCTCCCATGTTGTATCCCAGAATATGATACAAACATTTCCCTTCCTGTCTAGCAAACGGCAGTGGAATCAGAATCCTCCTACGATAGTGGAAACATGTTGCTTTACTAGTCTCAATGCATTGCTTATTTTAAAAGGAATGTACAGCTCTTGACCAGCTTCCCTGTCGGACACTAAGGCCATCCCACCTAGCAGCTTTTGTAAAATATGAATTAATTAGAAGCAAACCAGAGTAGCTTTAACTTCTGAAACGCTCCGCAGGCACAGAAACCATTCATTTTGATTAACCTTGAAATAACAGAGCTCAGAGAGGTATATTGCTCAGAAGTTAATATTTTCAATAATGAAGTATCCTCATTAAGGGGGAGAGATGTTCAGTGTTGTAATCTCATTCCCCAACCCCAGTAGAACTATATTTTCACCTTAGAAAACTATCAAACCAGGTTCCCTACTGCCTCATGTAACTTTCATATTAATTCAGTTTAATTGAAGTTCTACTGACATAAAATTGCAGTTATCCACTGGAGAATTAGATGCATGTATTCTAATGTAGTAATCTGAGTTTACAGAACAGAACCCATTACATTTGAGAAAATCAACCAGAAAAAGAGAAATGAAACAAAGCAACAAATGTGCTAAAATGCCTTTAGTTTCCACCCCCACCCCTCAAGCCTGAACAGTAGATTCTGGCCGCAGTCCCCTATATTCACTTACCTGGGAGTAAATACTTAATGGAACTTATTTCTGAATAGACATGTCCTCTGTTGTAAACAACTCTTAATTGCACTAGTAAAGTCAGAAATTGTCATTCCACATACACCATTAATATCTAAAAGAGAGCTGTTTTAATATGTATGTTTAATAAAATATAAGTTTTAGAAGGTAAAAGGCTACCTGTTACTTCTTTTAACAGACTTGTTCTCCCATGGTGGATCTATTATAATTATGCCAAACTTTTTTTTATCTAGAAAACAAAGCAACAAGAATGCACATTTTTCAGTACAGCATTTCAAATTATGTCTATTTTCATTTTATTTTTTGCAATAAAACTAAGTTGCTCACCCAGTTTTAATAAACAATTTTCATACTTTTTAAAAGAACATGGAAATGTGATGTTTTGTCTTTGAAAGTGGTAATGCTACCCTGCTCTGATTACAAATAAAGATATAAACATACTTCTGATCAAACTGAAGCAGCCCCATTTCACGTTCATTCAAACAAATAGGCAGTCATGTCAGTTCCAAAACTAGCATAAAATGCTTCTCGTTTATTAATAGATGTTTCTGTTCCACAAAGGATGTATTAGCCTCTAAATTTTCTAATACTTCGGACTATGCATGCTAGAAATCGAATAACAGGTGAAAATGAATGACTCCCATATAGTATGAATATGTGTTTGTAACAATTACTGATGCTCAAGCATTTCTGCTAATAAGTGTTCTTTAAATTCCTTCCAAAATCTACACAATTTGCTCTGTCAATATATTAATGAAACATTGGACCAAAAGTGGGTAATTTTGCTTGGAAATGTACTTACAGTCCAAGAGCGGCTGCATAACAGAAATATCAGATAAAAGGAAAGCACTTTTGGGAGGAAATAGGTACTTCTGTCCCATTAATGTTATTATCTTTGCATAGTTTGTGGTGTTTTCTGTAATACGGGAAACCTGAACTTGTTCTGGAACACAGGAGTCCTCACTTATCATGCATACAGCTCTTTGTTCTGTTTCATTCGCTGAAGGAAACTGTTTTGCCATCTCACATAATTCAGATAAACTACTGTGTTCTATAACAGGAGTCTTGGCACAAATCTGTTTTGAAGAGCTAGGCTGGAGGAAACCACTTCTAAGCCCCTCCTGGACTAAACTCCTGGTACCATCCAAAATCAAGCCACTGATCTGTGCAGCAAAGAAAAATGGAAAAAAAGAGAAAATATCTGAGACGGGTTGTCCATAGAAAAATTACAATTCCACACAGACATATCCACAGACATGCAAATCTTCAGCCTGTGAACAGGATTATCTGAATGAATGACTGAACAGTCCACGCTATAAATCATTCTGATAGTTTTGCATTTTAAATATAAAGCCAAGGAAAGTGCCATTCTAAAACACTGGCATTCATTATCCTACTTTAAATACTGAAATAGTGCTATTTATATTTCAACTTGCAGCTCTTAGCATAGTGAGCTATCAGTTAATAGTATATGCATATTTAATCATAGAAGTGTGCATTTGAGGTTACTCAAACAAGCAACTCCTCCATCACAATTATTTCTCCAACTTACCTTTAAATGGTATTCTAAAGCATCACGCTCACCATGGTTAAGTTCACTGCTTCTTTTTCGTTTCTAAAGTTAACAACATGCACAAACATCAGCACCTCTATCATTTAAAAATACTGCCATACTCTATGCTTCTTTATACTTAAAAAGATAAAGGTAGATTCTGTGATACTTCTTGCACTCTAGAACTTGATAGAAAGATAGCCTTGCTGCTATCATGCCCCCAAAGTGATAACACTTTAGCGCTGTCAAAGACAGACATATTATAAGCACACCATGTTAAATAATGTTGCTAATTAGTCGACTCTCTGAAATCAAAGAACCTACATGGTAGTTCAAGTCTAAGACAGATGTTAATTTTATTTATGTTACTCCAAGTAACTAGTGACTATTATAATGGAACTGAAGGAAATGGGACTGTAAATATTTTACGAGGGACGGAGCCTTCGGTTCATTAAAGTACCGTAATCAAACATCAACATGTGCTTATACCCGTGTTTCTCATATTATAAGACACATCTTATATTTATTTTTTCCTCAAAAAAACACACTATGGCTTATTTTCAAGGGATGTCTTATATTTTTCCTCCTCCTCCTGCCGCGGTCGGCATTGCTGCTGCGCCTATCACTATGTCTTATTTTCGGGGTATGGCTTATATTCCTTGAATGCTTAAAAATCCTGCTATGGCTTATTTTATGGGTATGTCTTAAAATATGAGAAACAGGGTAGGAACTTGTGACATATTACAAAGGAGGAAATATTTATGCATCTATAGAGAGGGTTCAACATGTGTGTTTAAAGGTGATCATTGGGCTACAAAAGCAGTATGTAAAATGTTCACACTAAATTAGGGGGTTATGTTTCCCTTTGTAAAACAGTGACAAACAGAACTCTGTTTCATAGGAAGATACTTTGCAGCAATTCCTCTATACTGTACCTTTTTGGCTTTAGCAGTATAGTAAGAGCCATTCGTCTTGACTCTTTCTTGCTGTTCTGATCCGCCATTTCCTTGACCAGCCTCAGATCCCTTTTGCTGGAGTTCCATTTGATTGCTTGCAACTCCATGTGGCTTCAGCACATTAAAAAATTCTTCCCGAAAAACGTATGTATTCTTTACCATTAGACTTGCTTTTTCTTCTGGGGCCTTGATCTCATCAATAGAATCTTTTCTGCAAGAATTTTTAGCATCTAGGCTTACAGCCTCAATGAGAGCCCCATCTGAGGAAGCAGCAGTGGCAGGATCATCAACAAAGGCCAAGCCAGAATGATCATGGGAATGGCATAGCTGGTAGTTAGCTTTGTTTATGAAGGAGAGGTGGTCCAGTAGCCACCCAGCTGATAGATGACAAACAACAGACATTTTCTGCTTTACCTACTGTTTTTCAGTGTACAGTACTGTTCTTCCAAGTGGATTCAACAAAAATGAATAAATCAGTATCTCTGAAAAGTAAAAAAAGTAACCCGTTTATAAGTATTGCAATTTATTATTTTTTGGGGGGGAGGGGGTTGAACCAAAAATACCAATATTCTAACAGCATAATTCTATGGAAGTTTACCTGGCAGTAAGTCCCCCTGTATCCAATGAGTCCTAAATGTACTTAGGACTACAGCCAAAGACAGATAAACTTCTTCCAGTATACAGTGTTAAATTATTCAAAGACTTTGGTTTTAAATTCTTTACAAGATTGTAGTTTGATGACAGCAATATAAGTTATTAAATTATAGATAGCAGTGGTATACATTTTATTGCTTCTAAGTGCAACACTGTTACTTAGCCCTTGTTACACAGTTTGTATAACTGTAAATGTAAAGGTAAAGGGGACCGCTGACCATTAGGTCCAGTCGTGACTGACTCTGGGGTTGCAGTGCTCATCTCACGTTATTGGCCAAGGGAGCTGGCATACAGCTTCCAGGTCATGTGGCCAGCATGACAAAGCTGCTTCTGGCGAACCAGAGCAGCACACGGAAACACCGTTTACCTTCCCGCTGTAGCGGTACTTATTTATCTACTTGCACTTTGACATGCTTTCAAACTGCTAGGTTGGCAGGAACTGGGACCGAGCAATAGGAGCTCACCCCGTCGCGGGGATTCGAACCACCGACCTTCTGATCGGCAAGCCCTAGGCTCAGTGGTTTAACCCACAGCGCCACCCGCGTCCCTTCCACATTATTTAAATTTCTGCCTCCTAATGGGATTGCCCAGGCATTACTTGGGTTTTCTACTCAGGTGAGCTTGGAATGGGGTCTGCAGCTCATGAAATTTGCTCTTTTCACCATGGATCGAGAATAATTAACAGTAAAATCCCATATTGATTTGAAAGGGTTGCCTCACTACCTTGAATATGCAAGAGAGAATGTAATTCTGAGACTAAATCATGTTCTCAACCCATGTAATACAGTGATACCTCTACTTACGAATAACTCTACTTACGAATATTTCTACTTACGAATGGAGCTCTGTCCGCCATCTTGGATGCTGTTTAGATAGGGTTGTTTCTACTTACGATTTTTTTTCTCCCAATGCATTCCTATGGGATTTGACTTACAAATTTTTTCGACTTACGAATGTGCGTTTGGAACGCATTAAATTCGTAAGTACCGGTAGAGGTACCACTGTACATTTGTTTATATCACTAGTTGATGCTCCAATCATAATTGCACCGACTTAAAAGCAATTTAAGTTGCTCGGTCCCAGATCCTGCCAACCTAGCAGTTCGAAAGCACGTCAAAGTGCAAGTAGATAAATAGGTACTGCTCCAAGCGGGAAGGTAAACGGCGTTTTCGTGTGCTGCTCTGGTTCGCCAGAAGCGGCTTTGTCATGCTGGCCACATGACCTGGAAGCTGTACGCCGGCTCCCTCAGCCAATAACGCGAGATGAGCGTGCAACCCCAGAGTCGGTCACGACTGGACCTAATGGTCAGGGGTCCCTTTACCTTTTTAAAAGCAACTATAATTGAAATTAACAGAAGTAAATTGTTTATCGCTTGGATGCCAATTATGTTTAAAAGCCACTGGAGAATGTACCTCATTTATCCAGCTTTATTGCTTTAAGTAAATTTCAAGTTTTTAACCATTTCAGCAAATCGTACTTAAAAGTCAACTTTGTATTCGTAGAAAAAAATGTTCCAAGCTTTTCATGCAACACATTATGCACTATTATGGCAGCAACAATGTGCAAATCTAGTCTGAGAGCAGCACATCATGTTACAAACTCTGACACCTATTTTAGAATAGCTGGAAATGTACATGAAATTTAAACTTAAGCTTTTGCGGGCCTTTCCAGATACCAAAAAACTCCTTGCTCTTTTTCCTGCAAAAGTATTCCCCTCTGGAAGTTGTCCAAAACAAGTCATTCAGCCTGCCCCAATACCTTTAAGCAAACTTATCCTTAGCACTTACAAGAATACATTTTAAGGTGTTCTAGTTAACTGCAGTCATCTGTAGCACAGGCAAAGTAAAACTTTCAATGAGGTTGAAAATAGCTTTACTGAAGGACAGAAGGGAAGATATCTGTGACAATTTCACTCTTAACGCACTTTCGAGGGCTTAGATTTTAGAGAGACTAATATACATTATCTTATTCTAATCCCTACCATAAGGTAGAACAGCATTACTGTCACCATTTCGAGAGTGACTTGTCCATGACTGCCTAGCGAGTTCGTGGCTGAGGAGCGATCTGTGGGTGGGAGCTCGTGCAAGAAACCTACAAATACGTTTACAGTACTAGGAAGCCAAATCGCATTGAGCTCAACAGTTTACTTCCGGAAACGAGCGCATTAAAGTCAGAGAGGTCATCAGAGAAGCGCAGCAACCCCACCCACGCCTCCCTGCCACGGCTACAACTCCAGCGCCACAGGGGAGCCCACGACGGACAACAGCACAGCCATGAAACTTCTCTCCCCTGGGCGCAGCCACCTTGTCGTACGTAAGGCACGGTCACGTGATTAGAGAGCTGCCGCAGATAACCATAGAGATGAAAATGTACTTACTGTACTGTACTATACGACCATTGCGATCATTTAGCCCGAGAAGAGCGGCTTCCTCTTTCTGAGGGAAGTGACGTATTCACTTCAGCCGTTGCCTCTCCTTCCTTCACACTTTCTTATACTGGCGGGTAATTTAAAAAAAACAACAACAACCAACCGACCAAGAGCGGCTCCGCGATTAGACCGAGAAGGCGAGAAACGCTGCGAGGGAACCGGGACCGGCGGCTGGAAGCCCTTTGGCGCAGGCGCTGCAGGCCTTGAGTCGGGTCGGGGGTTCTTCAACTCGGCGGAAGGAGGTATGGGGGGGGGGGGGAGAACCCATAGGCAGGGGGAACCGTTTCTTTTCCCAGCGCCTTATTCAGGGAACGCCCTAATTTAACGCCCTAATTTAAGGCTCCTCTGATCATTCGCCGGTGGGCTGGGGCTCTGCGAAGCCTCCCTCCTCCTAATGTGAGATGCTTGGAAATATTCCTCCTCCTCCATTGGAAAGAAATATTCCTCCGCCTCCATTGGAAAGAAACCCTCCCTAAACCGCACCTTCTGGTCTCGGCGTGTTCAAGCGGGAACTTATTTATTGCTCTCGGGTAAAAGGCTGCCCAGGGCAGTGCCCCCCGGTTCTTGCTTGCTTCCCTTCTCAGGAGCAGCGCAGTTCCCCTCGACTTACTCTGCCTAACCCAGGGTGAGGGGCAGTGGCGGAGGGGGGGGGTGCAGGCTGCTCTGGGTGGCATCCCTGAGGGAGGTGACAAAAATAAGTTTAATTTTTTTTTTTGAAAAAAATGGAGCTCACAAAACTTTTTAGTTCAGTCAACAAACGTAATGAAACGCGGCTGGCACTGGGCCCAACACCGCAGGGGCCAGCACTTACCGCGGGGCCTGCAGCGTGCCTGAGTCACGCGTGGTGGCTTGGGTGCCTGCAGGCTCCGAGCTGCCTGAAACAGAAGCATGGGACTTGTGTCTGCCCTCCACCTCTCCCTCAGCCGCCCTACAGCTGAGGGGGAGGCGGCTGAGAGGCTCCATGCAGCGTGCCCCACTGGGGCGGCTCAAGACCCTTTCTCTCACAGCACACAGATAAAAAACCAATATAGACAGATGCCCAGCTTTTAAAAGAATAGCCTTGCTTGTGTGGGATATGTCAGTCAAATCCAACATTCTAAACTGCCACTATGTGTCAGTTAGTTTGGTCCGTTGGTCGGTTAGGCTGCTGCTTAACAGCTCGGACCTTCCCAGTTCTGTCACTGACCAGGCAGTATCTCCACTTCCTCCAGCAGGCTTGCTGCAGTTCACCTACGACGATGAGTCGCAGCTCCAGTACCAGCCGCCTCAGCTGCCGGCAGTCCATTCATCCTCTCAGGGTGCAGGATACCAACAAGGTGGTGCCCAATACTCCTCTAACGTAAGTAAGATATGTTATTTCTCTTGTGGCGGGGTTTCATTCCTGAAAGACAGAGGGGGTCCTGGGAAACGGGGTCCTGACTGAGCCACAGCAACACGTGGCAGGGTACAGCTAGTCCTATATAATAAAGTCCCTGTGTCTTTGCGTCCAGTTCCTGTGTCCCTGTGTCCACACTACTGTGCATGTGCCCCACGGACACAGGGATTGGATGCAGAGACGGAGTGCAGAGACCGGCCCCTCCTCTGCCTCCTCCCACTGTCCTGAGTGGCAACGGCCTCTTCCACCTCCCTTCTCCTGAGGAGAAGGAAGAGGCCTCTGCCGCCACCTCCCGCAGCATGCCTCAGGTAAGCGCGCCGCCCCTCTCCCGCCTCGCCGCCCCGCATCACTCCGCCGCAGCAGGGAGGTGGAGGAGGCCGGCGCCACTCAGGACAGCGGGAGGAGGCGGAGGAGGGGCCGGTGGGCCTCAGGCGCTCGACGGAGGCGACGCCTGCACTGTCCCAGGGCTTCCCCTCCGTTCCCGCCCGGCTAGCGCCCGTTTACTGAACGGGCTGAATGACACTAGTCCTATATAATAAAGTCCCTGTGTCCCTGTGTCCGCGCTACTGCGCATGTGCCCCACGGACACAGGGATTGGATGCAGAGACTTGGAGCGCAGAGACCAGCCCCTCCTGTGCCTCCTCCCGCTCTCCCGAGTGGCAACGGCCTCCTCCACCTCCCTTCTCCTGAGGAGAAGGAAGAGGCCTCTGCCGCCGCCTCCTGCAGCGCGCCTCAGGTAAGCACGCCGCCCCTCGCTCTCCCGCCTCGCCGCCCCACGTCACTCCGCCACAGCAGGGAGGTGGAGGAGGCCGTCGCCACTCGGGACAGCGGGAGGGGGCGGAGGAGGGGCCGGTGGTATACCTCTGAATACCAGTTGCTGGAAGTGGAAGAAGCAATATTCCACTCAGATCTCATCCACAAACTTCCCATAAGCTTCTCATAGGCCATTGCTAACATCTTTCGGCAAGGTTTGTCTTACATTCTTAAAGTACACATTTTGAAAATTGGAGTCCTGTTGATGTCTGGTTTCTATTTTAATGAGATTATTAAAGGTGTTGTATGTAGCACATTAAAAATAAGCATAAGTCACAGTAAAAGGTCTTTTTTAAGTGTAAGCAAGAGTAAAAATAATTCAGTGGATGTACAGTGGTACCTGTAATAACTTGTTAAGAACTTGGTTCTGGAAGTCCGTACTTAACCTGAAGCGAACTTTCCCATTGAAAGTAATGGAAAGTGGATTAATTCGTTCCAGACGGGTTCGCAGAGTACTTAAATTACTTAACCCGAAGTATGACTGTAATTGGTTCTGGAAGACCATACTTAACCCGAAGTGTACTTAACCTGAAGCGAACTTTCCCATTGAAAGTAATGGAAAGTGGATTAATCCATTCCAGACAGGTCCGCGGAGTACTTAAATTGAAAATACTCAACCTGAAGCGTACTTAACCCGAGGTATGACTGTATATCGAACTTAATGTATGCAGCCTAACAACATCTGCATTGCAGTTTGATACTAATACAGTAGCTGGCAACTTAATTGAACAGAATTTAAAAGTAACTTATTTCGCTATGATGTGTGCAAATCAATATTCTTTTCAAGACAAGAGAGGAGGACAACCTTTGGAAAGCTGAGTGTGGGGAAACGTGCATCAGTGACATCGGAAAGGAAAACCAGTTTCTTTGGCAAAAGGTAACAGAGCACACAAACAAAAATTCCTGAAAGGTCTACACTTGGCAGAATTTTTAAAAGAGAAATAGACATGAGGCTATTTAAGCCACAGCACCATTTAGAAGGCTGGAGCAGTATAACTTTGTGATGCTATTTCCAGCCAGGGGAAATGCTGTAACTGTTATTTTCTATGCTTGGAAATACCAGCTTAGAAGCTACAGTATACCTACCCTTTGAATGTGGGAGAACTCTGGGTTGCTTTGTTTTTTCAAGCCAGATATAGAGCGGTTTAACACACTTATTTGGCTAGAAAGAACATCAAGAATACGTTAGGAAAAGGAAAAGCCCCACACTGCACTTTAATTTTCTGGTGGAATATTGTGGTGTGGCAAATTGAATGACATTGACAACTGTGAGTCTGACTTATTCTTGTAACCTAACATTTGTGTCTAAGTAGCTCTGTTTGCGTAGTAGCAGCTAACTTGAGATTGTCACCTTTGTTTCTAGGAACAGTGGCCCTGGAAGCTTAAGAAGCAGCCAGTATGGGGCATTCGGGAATATGGAAAAGATCAAGGAACCTAGGCCACTTAATGATAAAGCATACATCCAGCAATGTATCCGACAACTCTACGAAGTACTTTTAAACAACTTATATTTGGCCTGGGGTTGGAATATTTAGCTGATTTTAGTTGCCCCTGATTGATGCACCTTAGGAATCTCATTGTAAGATAAAAAGGGTAAAAAATACCCTAGTGTTAAATACTTTGATATATATATATATATATTTTAAATGGAAGGTGCTTGGTGCTGTTCAAAGATGTATTCCTTTCTTTTATATTGGTGGGGGGGAATGCCTTTTCTAAGATGCCACCTTCTGAAAAAAGGATTTTTAAAAAAACAACATCGTGCAAGACAGAAGTATTTTTGCTTATACAGTACAAGTCTTTGTAGAAAAATTCATTTAACTTGTATGCTTAGCTTTATTTGAGTGGTGGCCCTAATTTGGATTGTGTGGCTTCATGAGGCTCTGGCATGAAATATATCATATATACACTATGTATAAGCTGCTCATAGATCTTTACTGTTATAAGAGGTATAATTTTTAAATAACTAAATGTGATAGAAATATAACTTTCCCCCCTCAGTTTCTTACTACAAATGGATATGGTCCTCCTGTCTCTTTGAAGTTGCTCCAGGCTCCGTCTACTAAGGACTTTGTGAAAATCTTCACTTTTATTTATGGGCAATTTTGCCCTTCTTATGAACCTCCCAGTTCTAAGTTTGAAGAAGAAATTCCAAGAAATTTTAGAGAGCTTGGGTAAGTACCAGGATAATATACTATACAGTGGTACCTCTGGTTACGAACAGGATCCATTCCGGTGGCCCGTTCGCAACCTGATAAGACCGCATCCTGAAGTGCGTCTGTGTAGGCACGTGACGTAATTTGGTGCTTCTGCGCAGGCGCAAAGCGTGATTTAGCGCTTCTGCACATGCTCATGCACCAAACCTGGAAGTAATCAGTTCTGGGACTTCCGGGTTTGGTCCATTCGCAACATGAAAAGACGTATCCTGCAGTGAACATAACATGAGGTATGACTGTATGCACATTTTTATCAGCATGGAAACGTTGTCTACACTGCTAAAACAGGAAACTGACATGTGGGCCGAACTTCACCCACCAGATTGTTTAGGGGAAGCCACACCCACCCTCCCTATGTAGGGAAGAATTTGGAGATTCCCTTACTGGAGGTCAATAATAGGATAATGATTGCATTTGCAAAGTAGCAACCCCAATTGTGGAAGTCACTACAAAGGATTAAAAGACAATACATGCATGTACATAGCATTGTAAAATCATTAAATCCACTCCTTTATTACGTTAGTTCAACACAGACATAAAATATTATTTCAGCAACACTAATTAGCCCTTTACACTTTTTGGCATGCTGTCAGGTGAAAGCACCATCACACTCTGACCCTCAAACCGAGGGAGGAAGGAGCCACTAGCTGCCAGAGCCAAGAAACATATTACAAATCTTCTCAATGGACCTCATCCTATTGATTTAATCTTTTATCAAGGGACAGTTACCGTACCTCTGTAGCTCATGTTTTCCCCCCTTCTGTGCCCAATACAAAGCCTGTAGGCATAATGTATGGCATTTGTTTTAATCTGAAATAACTACCATTGTGTAGTCCACTGGCTCATTACTCATAAACCACTGGTTCACATTAAGAATACTATTTCATATTTGTCAAAAAGGTAGAAATACGATCCATATCCATGTAGAAAGGATAATTGGCTGGATCTAGACACATCAAGGAAGCATTTCAGTTAAACACATTGTGAACTTTATGAGAAATTGTGTTGGCAAAAATGGAACTCGACAGCACCATCTGGCGTCACTGTTACAATGCATACATATACAGTGGTACCTTGGTAATCAAACTGCTTGGCTCCCAAACACTGCAAACCTGGAAGTGAGCTGGTTTGTGAACGTTTTTGGAAGCCGAACGTCTGAGGCAGCTTCTGATTGAGTGCAGGAAGCTCCTGCAGCCAATCGGAAGCTGTGCCTTGGTTTTCAAACGGTTTTGGGAGTCAAACGGACTCCCAGAACAGATTAAGTTTGAGAACCAAGGTACCACTGTAAAGGTAAAGGGACTCCTGACCATTAGGTCCAGTCGTGACTGACTCTGGGGTTGCGGCGCTCATCTCGCGTTATTGGCTGAGGGAGCCAGCATACAGCTTCCCGGTCATGTGGCCAGCATGACAAAGCCGCTTCTGGCAAACCAGAGCAGCACATGGAGACACAGGAAGGTACCACTGTAAAACACACATAAAACACATTTTCTTTACCAATCTAGCTGAGTCTATTATATGTATAACTAGAGTTTCCTACTCTGTGTCAATCATTCTCTTGAAGTGTTTGAGTATACAGCATGTGGTCTATCTCACTAACATATTAGCATAATTTAACCTGGTCTTGCTAGCTTTGATAACCTGTTATCTTTTGACACAGGCATAGTCAATAGGCTATGCACAGTCAACTTAAAAGGCCAAATTGTGGATTGTAAGAAATAACAATAATTAAACCTTGGGCAGAGCAACCCTAAATGGGGCTATGGAACAACTGAATAGTAGAGTCACTGCCACATCCAAAGCCCTGCTGCTTGTACTGGTATAGTATGTTTGTGTGTGAGAGGCACAGATATGTGGCCTGTCTCTTACTGCAGTAGCACCAGACTGGTGCACCTAAGGAATCCTAATAGGGGACCTCTCAGCAGGAAGCAATCATGGATCCAACAGATCCTTAGCTGGCTCTGCTCCACCCCCATAATGACCTGAATCAGAGCCCATACACTGGCTACCAGTGATGGGATCATTGCTAGCAGTAAATGCTAGCAGCTTCTCAACTGACTGCTTTTGGCAACCACAACAAGGTCTCTAAGGTGGCGGGGTTTTGCAGACAAATACCGCCACCATATCCTAATCTCTAGTGGGGTTGGTGCATAATCAAAGTTGAGGAAAGAAATGCTTTTCATATCTGACTACACTTCCTAACCTTAATATTAAATAGCATATATTTTGGTATCTTTTAAAAATCAAAATATATTACACAACTTTCTAATATTTTCTTTTTAAATCTTTTTAATTTTTTTAAAAAATATTTTCTGCTTTTGTTATAGGTACCCCTTTGCATTGTCAAAAAGTGCTATGTGCACAGTGGGAGCACCGCATACGTGGCCTCAGATTGTAGGAGCTCTGGTCTGGCTGACAGATTGTGTCAAGGTACCACAAAGTCATTGGAATAAGTCTCCAGTTACTTTTACAGGGTTTGCACGTAAATCAAACATGGAAAGCTCGGCTTTACTTTTACTTTTTATTTATTTTTTATAAACATGGAAACTAAACATTTTATATTGGTTAGGTAAACTCGTAGCCATTTTGGACTCACTGTTCTTCTGGCGATTTTGGCAGCCAGGTTCTTTGCAACTTAAGAGTTCTAGAACTACTTTGACTTTAGGTGATATAGAGAAGGCTCGGCCAAAGCAATAAAATCTAGGTAATTTTAATACTGCATTTTCTTGGTTACATCTATTTTTGTAAATGTGGTATTGACAAGAGATTTGTACAGCTTCATTGCTGTTACTAAGGAAACCTACATACTCCTGTATAAATGTAAAGAAATCTACTTTGCATCTTTATACACTAGTCTATAGCAGCAGCTAGGTATCACCTGTATTCTGTTGAATAGTACTAATTCCTGAGTGTTAATATATGATCTTCTCTGTCCTTTTCAGTTGTTTTCTTGTTTGAAAGAAAACATGCCATCATTTGATGAAGTGCAGACATTGGAAGGAGAGACTGAAGATGGAATTGTACATAACAAAGTATGTGACATGAAATATCAGGAAATGTGCTATTTTTGCAAGAACACAAAAAAGCAATGTTCAGGTCTAAAGGAAGAGACAGCTTCTCTTCCCCTCCCTCTTGATTTCCCCAACTCTGCCCAAAGAGTTCCTTCATCTGTGAGCCTACACATAGGCACAGAGTTTAGAACATTTTGAGAGAAACAGAAAATTTCTACCGAGGTCTACTAATCTCATGCTTTAATTCCTGTTAATAGGCAGGGATGAGTATTCATCTGAGAATTTTATAATTCCATTTGTTTCAACACTGTATCATTACCACCTCTTCTCTGCTCTCCCCCCACACAGTGGTATACGTATTTCCAAAATACAGTGGTGCAGAAGATTTGCACCAATTCCTAAAGCACCCCCGCCAGTGTAGTTAGGAGACAGAATTATGCGCCTAATGTCCCTCAAAATACAAAAAAATTTATTTGTTTGAAGTTCCATTAAAGCTTTTGTTAAAATGCAGCTGATTCCAGGAAACGTAGAAATAACTTGGTTTCTCATCTTGGGTTATTTTATAGACTTGCTACATAATACAGTTCTGATTGGCCTCTGCTTCTTTGGTTAAAAATCCCTATAATGAAACTGACTTGCATAACTTTATTTGCAGCTTTTTTTAGACTACACTAAAAAATGCTATGACCATTTTATGAGTGGTGAAGACAGCTTTGAAGAATTTGATGCTGAAATATACTCCAAATTAAGTAAGTACAGTAGTTTTCATTTAAAAACTAAATAGAACTCGGTGGATGCAAATGGTAATCTTGTGGTTTCTTTAGCACTTTTCTGTAGTTAACAAATTTTTAAAAAATTGTTAACCCATAGTGAACTTGTTGAACTATAATCAACATTCATTTAGTTAAATGGAAGAATTGTATCTCAAAACCTTCTCGCTTTGCCTAGCTCCCTTTTCTGTGAACCAAAGTACTTATATCTAGCCTCTAGAAGTCATATGGATAAAAACAGTCCAATCCAGTCCAGGTATCTTTAGGAAATCCTATCCCTGGTTAAAGTAATCATTGATTATATATAAAAAATAAACAATTTGTGCTTGATAAACTATAGTTCCTGCATTCTATCTGTCTTTTCTGACAGGCATGGGTTAGCTTTTAGGTCATTGGGGCATTCTAGTCAGTAGTCCATAGGTCTTTAATATTAAATATTGCTATACATGGAGTAATGTGAGTAAGAGTATATGATGCTTGATTAAATTTTAGCAAAAATATGGGGACTGATTTTTTTTAAAAAAATGTCCCATAGAGGTGGTGGTGGGAATGGTATTAGTGACTCAAACAGCTTCAACCATGCATCAAGTCTTCCTGTGCACTATGTTTTGACAGAATTATGTGATGAATTAGTTAAAGCTTGGCACGTGGGTGGTGCTGTGGGTTAAGCCTAGGGCTTGCTGATCAGCTCGGTGGTTTGAATCCCTGCGAGCTCCCGTTGCTCGGTCCCAGCTCCTGCCAACCTAGCAGTTCGAAAGCATGTCAAAGTGCAAGTAGATAAAGAGGTACCGCTCTGGCAGGAAGGTAAACGGCGTATCCGTGTGCTGCTCTGGTTTGCCAGAAGCGGCTTAGTCATGCTGGCCACATGACCTGGAAGCTGTACCCCGGGACCCTCGGCCAATAGAGCGAGATGAGCGCTGCAACCCCAGAGTCGGTCACGACTGGACCTAATGGTCAGCGGTCCCTTTACCTTTACCTAGTTAAAGCTTGATACCTTAAATTCTCTTCCTCATGCATTTGCCTTGCTTTCCATCTTTCCCTGAAATCTGTTCCTTTCTTGATGTTTCCATATATGTTGCCCATTTACATTTCCTTATGGTGTTTCCATTTATCTGGTAGTTTCCATTTCCCCTATCTGCCCAAACTATTCTAGCCTCTGTTGAACTGTAATATATTACAAATGGTCCTAGGACACGCTCTCAGACCCATGATGTAGCTTTTTTTGCTAATTGTGTACCAACATTGTCTGGATAATTGACTGCCTGGGAGCCCTTTGTACACCACCTTGAGTTCGATGATGAAATAAAGGTGGAATATAAATGTACTAAATAAAAAGAAGTGCTAGTTGAAACTTTATTGTATTCATCACACACAACTTGGTATCTGATGAAGTGTGCATGCACACGAAAGCTCATACCAATGACAAACTTAGTTGGTCTCTAAGGTGCTACTGGAAGGAATCTTTTTATTTTGTTTCGACTACGGCCAACCAACACGGCTACCTACCTGTAAACACAACTTGTATTTCATGTTAAAAAGCGACAAAGTATTCCACATAGAGAGCAGTTAGGGCAATCTATTCTGCAATGCAGCAACTTTATTCCTTTTGTACATTGCCTTGCAAAATAGCAGTGGCTTGTAGTAACATCTGCAGAAGCCAGTGTAAATTTGCTTCCTAATGTATTCTTTGTTCTGAGCTCCCTATTTTGGTATAATTGATGTGTTGAGTTATTAGCAGGTTATTTTGACTTTTTTCTTTTTCTTTCAGAGGATCTGTTTAAGATAAATGAACATCATTTGGAGGCGTTCGAAGCAGAACTAAAAACGCTGAATGAGGAGATTGCAAAGCGTGAGAAGGAGAGAGAAAGTGAACCAGTGTGTAATGGCTGTGGGAATAATATAAATACTATTTAAAATATCTTCCCCACATTTGTTTCATCTGCCATTCAGGATATGATTTCATTGCAGTATGTTAACTTATCTATTGTGGGCATTTGTTTTCTTTTTTTAAAGGACCGTTTAGTGAGTCTACGTAAACTGAAATCATCTTTAAAGGCAGATGTTCAGAAATATAATGCTTACATGGCCAGCCTGGAATCTCGCTCAAATGCTTTTAGTCAAAAATCAAAGAATATTACGGAGGAGTTGGAGACTGGTGGTAAGGACAAAACACTGCTCAACAGTAACTTGTTGTATATCGTATTTCATTGTCCCATCTAAGGTTTTCTAAAATAAAATATTGTGTTTATCTCTGTATCGTAGTGATCTTTTTCCAAAGGAGGGATTTGCATAGAAATTATTTGTTTTTGGACTATTGTGAGCTGGTAAACAAGTCAAGTTAGTCATATGAAGATAATTTTAGATCTAAAATAAAGGTACCCTTAAAGTATAAAGGGCTAATTTAAAACTATAAGACAGGTTCTTTTTTGTGGTATTTCCCAAGTGTCAGAAAAAAGACGTGTGTTAAATAGCACTGAGGTTATTTATCTCTTCCCTTCTTACTTTTGCTAAGTTTCTCATTTCTTTCAATAAGTTTCAGTTTGTGAAAAAGCAGAATTCCACTTGAGAACTCAAGTTCCAAACACTCTGGAATTCTATCCACAAATGCAAACAAAGTTTTAAGCTAATTTAAAAGAAGTAGAAATGAGTACTGTGATCTGCAGCAACATGTTCGTAACTGGTTCTGTTTTTCATTTTGTGTTCCTAACAAAGTTTTACATGTTCTTAAATTTAGCCATTGAACTGGAAGCCCTGAAACAAGAGAATGCTCAACTGAAGTACATTTGTGATAATCAGAAGCACTCCGTTGCAGATATTGAGAGGCTAAAGAGTGAAATAGAGGAGTTGGTGCAGACAGTCAATAAAAAAACCAAGGAACTGGAGACAGAGCAACATCACTTGTGGAATGAGGAATTAAAATACGCTAGAGGAAAAGAAGAGGTATGTGAATCTACACTAAGGTTTTGAAATCAGATATTCCGGCCACTCCCAAAGTCTGCTACTTTATGCTTTATAAACTGGATGAAATTACAGAGCTTGATTCATGTGGTAGAAGAGTGATTGCTAGAATCCTAATGGTTTTGCAAGCAGCTAGAGCAGGCATCCCCAAACTGTGGCCCTCCAGATGTTTTGGCCTACAACTCCCATGATCCCTAGCTAACAGGACCAGTGGTCAGGGATGATGGGAATTGTAGGCCAAAACATCTGGAGGGCCGAAGTTTGGGGATGCCTGAGCTAGAGCATGAGGTATAGCCACAATTTTGCTTTTAGTCTTTAACTTAAGCAATAGGAGTTGCAGTTCTGTTTGCCTGACACTGGATCATGTTTCAGTTACAACAGTGCATATTTTTGTTGAGAATTGGTGTACCAAAACTGACTTGATAAACTGCTGCCCGGGTCACTATAGTCTAGCAACTACTTAACTTTTTTACTGAATCACACTCTGAAAGACAATATAGAAAGGGCATTTTTTCCATGTTGAAGCACAAAACAAATTTGAGCCAAAAACGCACCAAATACTTTAGATTTTGTTTCCTTGCTCTTGTCAATTTCTCAACTGCAGTGTTTTAAAGCTGTACCTCTTTTTGTGTTTCCCCCCCTCTTTAACAGATTGAAGCCCAATTGGCAGACTTCCATAGAGGGGCTCGAAAGCTAAAACTAATACCTATAAATTCAGAGAACTCCAGCGGCTTTGATTTTGAGATTAAGTTTAAGCCAGATTCAGGGCCAAACTGTCTGGTCAAATACAGAGAACAAATTCATGTAAGTGTGTGCTTATGTTTTGGTGTAGTCCTCTTTAAAAAGAGTCATACAAGGTGTAAGGGGGGGGCGTAGATTTTAACATTGCTTAGAAGTGAAGAACACTTAGCAGAACTAACTTGCCCTACTTGTGGACTTCCCAAAGGCTCATGGATGGCAATTGTTGGTAAAGAGGACGTTGGCTATCCTTATGATAGAATGGATAATGAATCAAAATGTTAGTGCATTATCTTAAATTCATTAAAATATAACTAGGTATTCCAAAGTTGTCACAGTGGGATAAGGATGCACGCAGTCAGGACTCATTTGGCCCCTTGGGAGTATCCTATCAGTTCATGGAAATGTCTTTCACCCAGTTTTCATCTGTCTCTCCCACCCCCTTTACAATATCTCTATAATCATTACAGGTCCCACTTAAGCACCTCATAAGCAATACTGAAGATGAAATTGAACGTGCAATAAAGAGAAAAATTGGTCTAGAAGAGGCCTTAGAACAGGTGAGTGTCCAAATACTTTGGCTCCAACCGGAAGCCACTGCCCTTCAAAATTTTAACTGTCCCCAAAACAAAAAATATAAATTAAGTAGATTTGTGTTGGTGGTTAAGTACAGGTAGCTAGTTAGTAGTGGAGGGAATAGCTGAATGAATAGTGGAATGAAGTAAAGACAGGGAACTATTGATGCCTTTAATCCCTTTTCAGCTACACACTTAACTTCTCTGAACTATTGGCAGATGTAGCTCGTGCATTTTCAAACCCTGTTCTGCATATAGGCTAAGTAGTGAAGGTTTAGATTCTTGAGATGCCAAATCTGACCATATGATTGATTCTAAACTCATTCCCTGATCCTCTAAGGCAGCATGTTAGGAGTGTTCTGTCTGCCACCACTAGAAGTGTAGATGCCTAAGTAATGGACTGGATACAGAGGCTACTTTGTTCCTTTCTTCTGCTATTGATATCTTTTTATTAAATGCACATTTTAAAGGGAAGCACAATGGTAGCAGAGCAGAACAGCACTCTCAAAATGCTAAGAGAAGAAGGCCAAAAAATGGAAGATCATTATCAGCAAATAATGAAGGTAGGTAAAGTGTTGCTAAACAGGTTTGAACACTTACAAGACAGTGATTTGTTTACTGGAATGCTAGTCTGCATCTATTTATAAATATATGTTTGTAAATAATTCCTTTAAAGTGGTTACTTAGGACAATGAATGTTTGCTTTTATGAAATCACGTCTAAAAGTGGGAAGTGGTTGACTACTTCAATTGGCAGGCTTGTGAGAGACCAACTGCTTGTGAGGGATAGTGTGTCTGAATTTTCATGAAAGTTTGAGGATACACCACAAGACTCTTCACAACCTCCACCTGGAATGGGAGCTAATTATCTGCTGGTGAAGAAAAATATTCCCTATCCTTGAGCAATATTCCAGAATTGAAACAAAGCCACTATATATTATATTCATAGCCCTCCTCCCAATTTCCTCTTTGAATAGATAGTGTCTATATACATCAGGGGTCCCCAAACTACGGCCCCCGGGCCGGATGCGGCCCAATCGGCCTTCCAATCCGGCCCGCGACGACCCCCGCCGCCCGCTGCCGCCGCCCGCTCTCACGGCGCGCGGCGCAGCGACAATCTAAAAAATCGCCAAAAAATCGCCAAAAATCGCTTGTGCGCATGCGTACGGGCCTCTCCCGACCCGGAAGAGGTCATTTCTGGTGCACTTCCGGGTCGGGGGAGGCCCATACGCATGCGCACAAGCGATTTTCGGTGATTTTTTTACCGCCCGTGTGCGTGTGCGCATGCGCACGGGCGCGCACTCCCCCGCCCTCCGGCCCGCTGCGCGCGCACTCCCCTACCCTCCGGCCCACCGCGCGGTCGGCGCGGCGGGCACCGGCCCGCCGCGCGGTAAGTCTGGGGACCCCTGATATACATGTTACAACCATGTCATTACATTAACATATCCTGAAGTGATAATTCATATTGCAGAAAATTGAAGAAGAGGAAGAAAAAGGTATCCAAGAGCTGCAATCGTTGGAAAAACATAAATATTTGCTTGAGGGTGGAGTCAATGAAGGTGTCAGTGAAGCTAAGAAAGAGCTACAAGAACTCGAATGCCAGTAAGTGGAATAGTCTATCGAGATGTAGATGTAGGATGTGTTTTAAAATATGCTAATGTATCTGAATTTTGTTTCTCTTCTGCAAGTGCTCAGTTATTTTTGAACAGTATCTATATTGAATGAATGTGCAAGAAATGATCTAACACCAAATTTGGTATGCCTTAACCCATTAAAATCAGTAAGCATACTTAACAGTTTTGGATTGTAGTCATGATGTATTTACTCCCCAGATACCAAGTGGTTATGAAAACAACATCGGAAGAGAAACAGAGACTGCATAAAAATCTAGAACTCTGTCTGGAACTGACATCTAGCCATCTTGTGTCTGTAAAGGTAACTAATTCTACACTAGCTTAAACTATTATTGATTTCCAACATTTGGTGATTCCTTAAATGCTTATACTTTAAGTGCTTATTTCTTCATGAGTGACCATACATAGCTTAATAAGCATGCATGTGTTTTTCATATGGAGGGGCTATAGCTCAGTAATAAAGATGTGCAAGCAGAAAGCCCCAGGTTCAGTCCCTGGCATCTCCATAAGATAGGTGATGAGAAATCCCTCAGTTTGAGTCATTGGAGTGCTGCTACCAGTCAGAACAGATAGCACTCTTAGATGGAGTAAGTGACCTGATTAGGTACATGGAAGCTTTCCAAATTCATGCAAAATGGGGGGAGATAAAATAATTTGGTACTTTCATATTATATTCCTGTTTTCCATATATGTGTTGGAATTCTGCCTGATAAAACACTACATATTATAGGTTAAGATTAATAGGTAGGTGTATTTCTCTGGCGGCTTAGAAAGAAGGCAAGTAGTGCATATATCTACATTGCAGGGGATTGGACTAGATGATCCTCAGGATCCCTTCCAACTCTATGATTCTGTGCAATTACTAATTTATTAAAATCATGCTATGCTGGTTTCTAAAAAAAAAAATCCACCACCTGTATGATTTACTGCACCAGACTGGATGGGCATGTTTATTTGAATGCAAATCTAATTGAGGGCAACAAAGTGCATTGGATTTATGCCTATAGTTCCTGATCCAACAAATGATATACATGCAATAGCTTGTTTCTCTGTGTTGGTTTTCTTACCTGGGTCTGGACAAGAGTTTTTAGCAAGATGATGAGACATAGTCCCAACATAACTTTGATTATGTTGCTTCTCCACAATGTTTGCTTTGTTTTATAAAAGGTTGAGATTTCTCTTCTGCTGCTATGCCTTTCAAAAATACAGTTCTAAAATCTGACCTCTTATTTTATTCTAGACCTACCTGACTGAACAAAATGCAAAAGTTGATAGGGCGTTTGGTAAACTGATGTCTGAAGATCCATTGGCAAACTTGAAAGAAATCCTCAATAGTTACAAAAAGAAGGTTGAGACTTTGTATGCCTCGGAAAAAGGAGAGTGAAAACCTATTTGAATCTTTTACAAATAACATTATACTATGCTTAACTTTACTTTATTTCCATATATTCCAATTTAGCATGTAAGTATTTAAAGTTGAGAAAGTTTTTTTAAAATAAAAAAAACTGTGTCGATCCAGTACTGTGTTGTCACATCCTGTTCATTTAATGTCCTCACTTGAATGGGACTTAGCATCATGGATAGGCTATCTGTCTCATTCACTTTTTGTAAATTGTTGCAGCCCTTCAAAAAGACTCTTGTAGGCAAATGGCTTCGTTTTTCATAATGGCATACCAAAATCAATATACAAAACAATCTGTAGATACAAAGACTGTTCTTATACCGGCTTGGTTTTTTTTACACGTATAACTATTTTCCCATTAATACTGGGTTAAATAATTCCAAAAGGCAATTAAGGCTTGGGACTTGGTCTAGTGAGCACTATCTAAATTAACTGTTAAACTAATAGTTTGTATAGTTCCCTGAAGTTTAATAACATGTACATGTTTTGTTAAATTTTATACTTTTCATCATTTGTATTATCCTATTTTTGTGTATTATTGTTCTGCGTTATCCATAGTTACCTTTATTAAATAGATGTTGCTTGCTATCCTGTGCTATATGCTATGGTGGTTTTTAAAATATATGAATGATTTGCATCATGATGGCCACTCTCCTGGTCCTCAAGAAGGTCACCAAAGTTTTTCAGGGTGAAACCACTGTTACTAAGATAAGCTAGTGGAAGATGGCCATGGTTTCTTCAGAAATACCCATGACATTGTTTGTACAGAGACGTATTGAAATACAAAGTTATCAGGCAGGGGTAGGCAACCTAAGGCCCATGGGTCGGATGCGGCCCAATCGCCACCTCGATCTGGCCCGCGGACCGCCCAGGAATCAGTGTTTTTACATGAGTAGAATGTGTCTTTTTATTTAAAATGCCTCTCTGGGTTATTTGTGGGGCATAGGAATTCGTTCATTCCCCCCCCCAAAAAAAAAGTCCAGCCCACAACATGGTCTGAGGGACTGTGGACCGGCCCATGGCTAAAAAAGGTTGCCGACTCCTGTTCTCTGGTATTCCTGCATATTGTACAATCATACAGGATCCTAAGGCGCTGCTCTGTGAACAAAAAGGGCCTTTAATCCAATGGCGGCACTTGCTAAAAGGATAGGGAGGATTTTTGTGTGCATTTTCTTCATACATTAAGCTGCTCATGCTGCTTCAGAGGACGCCTACCCTTAAGCAGGTTTTGCAATAAGGTAAAATAAGAAAAAGGGCCTCCTTCTCTAGCAGAAGTGGTACCGGTAGATGCAGCACAATTGTCATATGCCACTTTGGGGATGGAACTGAATAGTGAACTTTGAACAACAGCCTTGCTGTGTGTGCCAAGTTGATCAGGTCTGAGATACACAGTTCGGTCCAGTGCCATTAAAGCACTGGAGATAATACAGGAGTTCGGACAAGTTGCAGGTTTTAAATTGAATAAGGGTAAAACCAAAGTTCTGGATAAAAATTTAACACTAGAAGAGAAAATTAAGTTACAGGAAGCCACTGGTTTGATGTTTGTTAAAAAAGTGAAATATTTGGGTGTGAATATGCCTGCGAAAAATTTGAACTTGTAGAAGAGTTTGTATTTGATATCCCGCTTTATCACTACCCTAAGGAGTCTCAAAGTGGCTAACATTCTTCTTTCCTTTCCTCCCCCACAACAAACACTCTGTGAGGTGAGTGGGGCTGAGAGACTTCAGAGAGTGTGACTATCCCAAGGTCACCCAGCAGCTGCATGTGGAGGAGTGGAGACGTGAGCCCGGTTCCCCAGATTATGAGTCTACCGCTCTTAACCACTACACCACACTTGTATAAAGACAATTATGATAAAATATGGAATGAAAGCAAGAGAGATTTGGATATATGGACAAATTTGAAGTTGTCTTTGTTGGGCCGAATATCAGTTGTGAAAATGAATGTTTTGCCAAAAATACAATTTCTATTTCAAGTACTTCCTATCATTGATAAGATGAATTGCTTTAAGAAATGGCAAAAGGTATTGTCTAAATTTATCTGGCAGGGATAAAGTTTTTTAGAATTAAAGTTTTAGAATTAAGTTTAAGCTATTAACGGATTCAAAGGACAGGTGGGGATTCTCCCTGCCAGATTTGAAGATCTATTTTGAAGCGGCAGCCTTTTGTTGGTTGAAAGATTGGTTTATGTTGGAAAATACTGATGTTGGCGTATTTAAACTGAGTAATTGCGCAATAAAAAGCATTCTGAGGAGACTGCAAAGTATAATTAGGAGTTGTTTTAATTAAAAAATAAGAAGAAGAAGAAGAGTTTGGATTTGATATCCCGCTTTATCACTACCCGAAGGAGTCTCAAAGCGGCTAACAATCTCCTTTCCCCTCTTCCCCCACTCTGTGAGGTGAGTGGGGCTGAGAGACTTCAGAGAGTGTGACTATCCCAAGGTCACCCAGCAGCTGCATGTGGAGGAGTGGAGACGCGAACCCGGTTCCCTAGATTACGAGTCTACCGCTCTACACCACACTGGCTGTTATATTAACTACAAGAATGTTACAGAAGCGTGACCCATCCAGCTTAACGGTTTCATATTCCCCACTTGGTGAGTAACATAAATAATAATCCTCGCCTGGAATTTGTTGAAAACCCCTAGCTACTAATCTTGCCTTGTACCTTACCACTTCATTCTTGTCATTCATTTTAACTTTATAAACCCACTTTGAGTCATTTACTCTCATATCTGGGGTTTGTGGTACAAGAGACCAAGTGTTATGCTCTTTTAAAGAAGTTATCTCAGAATCCATTGCTTTATACCAATTCACAGCTTGCTTGGGTAAGTTTTGAACTTCATGGTAGGTTTTTGGCTCAAAAATTGCCTTATTGGCATACACAGTGTTAAACTGTTCATTTGCCTATTTAACTAGCTTTTATGTGCTAATTACTGATGCCTTCTTTGGCGATCTCTCATAGCTAAGATTGTCTTCCATAAACATGGTTTTAACAATGAGTCCCTTAAGTGACTGTGGAGGCCAATTCTGGATCCGCTCGTCCTTCCACAGTGGGGACATTGGTTTCTGGGCGGGAGTTGATCAGAGTGTGGATTTGCCAAGCGTGCCTTCCTCTTAGCACGTTTCTCCCTTGCGTCCTGAGTTCAAGTGTCTTTAAAGCCCATGACACCTTTGGTAAAGGCTGTTAGCGCTCGCAGGCCAGTGTTTCCCAGTTGTCAGTGTTTATACTACATTTTTTTTAGGTTTGCCTTCAGACAGTCTTTCAACCTCTTTTCTTGGCCACCAGCATTACGCTTTCCATTTTTAAGTTCGGAATAGAGTAGTTGCTTTGGAAGACGATCATCAGGCATCCACACAACATGACCAGTCCAACGAAGTTGATGTTGAAGAATCATTGCTTCAACTCTGGTGATCTTTGCTTCTTCCAGTACACTGATATTAGTTCGCCTATCTTCCCAAGTGATGTGTAAAAATTTTCGGAGACACTGTTGATGGAATCTTTAGAGCAGTTGTCCATGTTTCACAAGCATACAGTAAGGTTGGTAGTACAATAGCTTTGTAAACAAGCATTTTGGTTTCCCTTCAAACACTGCACTTCAGTCGGGACTGATGCCTATCCCTGGGTCCACCACACCTCTTCCTACCCCTAATATATATTTGGGTCTGGCTATTTTCCTATTCTAACATATTGGCTCTAATAAAATTCTAACAGTATTAAAGTCAAGTACTTAGCACCCACAGATCCACACCATTTCTTGGTAGCACACATCCATATAAAAAAATATAACAATAAAAGGTAGATAAGTTGGTTTCATTTAACATTATAATTCTTGTATAAATAAGAAAGGCCTGGATTGCCCTGTTGGTGCTAGCCAAGCTGCTCTAGTAGTTTCAAAGCTGCCACATGGTTGGATGGCACTTTAAAGTATGAGACACTACTCTCCTGCTCCAATGGCTTAATTAGAAATCCACACAGTAGAGCAGATGGAAGAAAAAGGAAATAAGGTAACCCTAGTTAGACAATTCCTCTGGGCAATAGGGATTGTGTCAAAGATTTCATAGAAAAGCTATGATGGCAGAGGAATTTGAAGTAAGGAGTAGATTAATGGAAGCAGTAACAGGTATAGGAACAGCAAGGAAGAAAGCAATATATTTAAGGGAGCAGCAAACAGTGATGAAGTAATCCGTGTGAAGGTAACATTTATGGTTTTAAGAACGGGAAGGCCTTGGAGGATTTTGAAAGTAAGCAAACATGTTTGAATGGGATATGGAAATAGAAAGGAAGCCAGTATAGGATTGAAGGAGTAATGCGTAACCAGGCAAAAGGTGCATGATGTGGGCAGCAGAGGCAAATCAATCTACCTTTACATTAGATTGGAAACAGACGAGTCTAGACTGAAAGGTGCTAAGACTGAAAGAAGGGCCATGCAATAGTCACCAAATTTGGTGAGAAGTGCTGCTGGGTAGCATGACATGCTGCGATTCCAGGTACAGCAGTGAATCCAGGAGAACACTAGCATGTGAATATAAATGACCTGGTTCTTTTCCCGACATATAAGGCATTCTGCCTTTCGATCACCTCACACAAATAGGGAAATCCTCCACTGCTGTCCTCTGTCTAGGCCACTACGGCAGGGGTTCCCAACAAAATTTTCTCGAGGACCCCTCATCGAGCCGCTATTGTGACAAGGACCCCCATTAATTCCTAATCCTAAAAATAAAAAGACAGGGTACCTGCGCAGTAGCGCACAAATGAAGCCGACACGCGCAAAGCATCTTGGGGAGGTGAGCGTTAGTAGAATGCGCGCACTGCCTCTTTGCAAAACAGTAGTGTTTGTAAAGCGCCACCTAACGGCATACAGCAGAACTACTGCCTCTATCTAATTCTAGTTACATACCGTATGTACGTGAGTATAAACCGACCCGAATATAAGCCGAGGCACCTAATTTTACCTCAAAAAACTGGGAAAACTTACTGACCTGAGTGCAGCTACTGGTACTGTCAGTGTCAACTTTGGGTATTTTCACACCTGAGGTTTTTCTTATTTTTAATTGTTTTATAGCCTGCTTTTCAGCTTCAAAACAAGCTCCTCAATGTGAGAAACAAAAAAGTTAAGAACTACCGTACTTATATAAAAATAAATTACCGTAAAACAAAAATCATAAACAAAATTTTTTAGAGAAGCAAATCTATACATGCACTGGTAGTCGTTAAAGTACCACAAGACTGGCTTTCATGAACCATTTCATCAGCTGCATGGCAAGCTGTTATGAGATGAGAGGCAGATATTTGCTATTACAAATTCAGGCTGGAAAGACTAGCAATGCAAGATGTATGGTAAGTGTTACTTTGCAGGGCACAACTTCAATTCAAGATCCACATTTTTTTAAAAAAAAAGTTATCTGAGTGGTCTCTGAATTCCTGCATTGCAGGGGGTTGGACTAGATGTCTTCAGGGTCCCTTCCAACTCTATGATTCTATAGTCGTGCCATCTATGATTCTGTGTCATTGACTGAACCTGGGACTTTCTGTGTACAAAGCATGTGTTCTACCACTGAGTTGTGAACCTCCCCCCTTTTATTTTTAAAATCCTGTTGCATTAATACTGTCACAGCTGTGTAAAGCAGCCTTTGTCAACCTGGTGCCCTTCAAGAGACTTTGAATCAGCACCAATCAGCAAGAGATTTATTGTATTGAAGTATGTATTGAAGGGGGAGAGAGCTGATATTGCAGCTATAGAACAAAAGCAAGCAAAAAAGGGGGGTGAATGAAAGAACAGCGCTCAAGAATGTGAAGGGTAGGTTTATATTGTAGCAGAGCAGAAAGAAGAACTTATTCAAGCTCCAGTTCTGAGAGGAAAGGGGGCAGGGGGACAAACAAAGTCTCTCTCTCTCTCTCTCTCTCTCTCTCTCTCTCTCTCTCTCTCTCTCTCTCTCTCTCTCTCTGTGTGTGTGTGTGTGTGTGTGTGTGTGTGTGTGTGTGTGGCAAAGGGGGGCAGAGAGAAGAAGGATGCAATGAGGATGGGGGGGGAATAGAAGAAAAGGAGGACCAGTTTGAGAGGGAAACACCGTGAGGGGGGGGGAGTGAGGCGAAAACTGAAAATCCTAAAAGGAATTTGGGGGGAGGAGGAGTGTGGGGAAAGAGAAGCATGGGGAAAGGGGTGGAAAGAGAAAATAAAAGAGAAAAGTCACTATCAGGTTTGGATTGGAAAACAGCCTTGCATCCTGTGGAATACACTTCAAATGGTAGATCTTGTTAAAGGAAACCACTTTTTTATCATTCAAACAAAAGGTCAAAACACCCCAACATTTAATTGTTATTTCCTCCGTCCTGTCATCAAAAGGGGGCAGGAAAAAGGACCTTATACATTTTATGAATGAGTAACAGATGGGACTCTAAGACTGAGGAAACCCCTTTTTCAGCTCCGGACTTCAAAGGCGCTATGGATTTACACTTTCAATTGACACTCTCAATTGGGAGAGATCAGATAAGACAATAGGTGTGCATTCCAAACCCGCTGATGTTACAATGGACTGATCAACGAAAAGCAGCCAGCAAGGAGGCTTTACTTTAACAATTAATATAAAATTGAGATTTTAACCGATTCACAAAATTCCAGTGCCAGCTCCCCTCTGCTACACAGAACTCATAAATAAAACGAACCAAGAGCACTCGGCCACCCTCCTACCCCTCTTTCCCCCCTAGGAAAGAGACGAGCCCCCACCCCTTACACACCTCTCCCCGCTCGTCCCCACCTCCGCCTCCCGAGCAGGAGAGGCGGCAGCAGCACTCTTCCAGCCTCGGCAAGTCCACCATTTCGGAGCCGGCGAGTGGGAAGCCCCGATGGGGTTAAAGAGGCTGCGTGAGCCAGGCAGGGGCAGAGAGCTGCAACTGCGAGCGCGCCCTCCCCAGATGCTGCGCCTTTCCGCCTCCGCCTCATTCAGCTTCTCTTTGCTCTGCCTCGTGAGGGGAGGAAAAAGCGCGTGAAAGCCAAGCTCGCCAACGGGCGCTGCCGCCCGGAAGCAGGGCAAAAACCTGCTATCCTCACTTGTACAAAGCCGCGGGGAGCACTGGGCGGCGGGTGGCGGGCAGGCTGGCCAGCGCCCCTCCATTCTGGCTCCGCCAAGTTGCGGACCCCTCTGGCATAGCTCGCGGACCCCTGGGGGTCCGCGGACCACCTGTTGGGAAACACTGCACTACGGCATAGGCGCGCTTATCCAACACGCATTACGAAAAGAGAAAGGACGTTTCCAGCACTGGGAAGGGCACCTGGGAGGAAACTCCCTCCCCTCAGGAGTAATTTAACGGCCAGAGGAATACCGGCAGTTTCGCTTCCCACTTTTCACGTCAGTGGCGCTCGCGCCCTTGATTCTCGGAGCTAGCCGGGTTTCGACCTCGCCAGAACAATAGTTGCTATGGTGCGTTTCACAGCGGACGTGACGTCCTTGGACTAGAACGGGCCGGAGCCCCCTTGACAGACGCCGGATTGAAACTCCCGCGAGCGCTTTCGCTTCCGGTTTTGCCCCCTCCCTCGCCCCGCCCCCTCACGTCCGAATCGTCCCCCTCTTTGGGTTTTGTTCCCCGCAGCGGGGCTCAGGGCCCCGCCCCAGTCTACGCCCCGCCCCTTTCCTCTGCCTTCGCAGCCGCTGCTCTGAGCTGGGCGAGCGGCGGCGGATGCGGGCGGCTCGGTGGTTGAGCTGAGGCGCTCGCTCGCTCGCAGGGAACTGTCAGTCAACATGGCAGCGGCAGAGGAGGCGGCGGAGAGGGAAAGCGGCGGCGGAGAAGTCCTGTCTGTCTACGTGTTCGACCGGCGCCAGGCGGATTCGGACGACGAAGACAAAGTTGTAAAGTGTCCTAAGGAAAACTACGGGGCCTTCTGTAGCGCCGTGTGCCAGGTGAGAAAGCGCTTGTGGGGGCGGGAGGGGGAAAGAAGGGGGCAAAAATGCGTCACGGCATAACGGGCAACCGACTGATGGGGAGCCAGCAACCCAGAGGAGCCTGCCCGCTTTTTAGTAGGGTGCTCGAAGAGCCCAGACTCGAGGGCGCCCGGTGGTTTCTCTGATACGGGGGTGGGGGCGGCGAATCACGCGCGGGATGTGGGGTTTTCTCTGACACGGGTGGGCGAAAAGGCGCGAAATGGCCCGACGCGAAGGCCCTGCAGCTGAGCGAGGTTGACGGGTCGCGGTGTGAAGCGAGAGCGAAAGTGTCTCTTGCATGCAGGGAAGATGGCCCGCTCGGAAGGAGCAGAGCTGTCATGTTGAGAAGGAGCAGGAAATGCTCGCCCTGCAGGTCCCTTGCTGTGAACTTGCGGCTTGCCCCATTGCCCCATTGACAAAGAAGTCTGTTGGGCTGTTTCGGATGGGTGCTTGTTTTTCTTGTCTCTCTCACTATATAATAAAAATCTCATCATTGGAGGATTTACAGTGCCTCATCGGCATCTTGGATTTGCACGAAGTCAAGGGGAAGGGGGTATAAGAGAAAGCGGGTTGCAGCAGAAGCGCAGCAGCCTTTGGCATGGGAGCTAGAAGGGAAGGGCACTAAACCGAAAGTGATAGGAAAGGTCTGGATAGATTGCTGTTTTAAAGTTTTCACAATCAGAACAGGCTTCAGTACAGAAGCTGTTGTAACAGAGCCTGGTCAAACTCCCTTTTTACTGAAGCCTTATTTCAAGTAACCACTTTTCCCCTCAGTGCCCTCCTTGCTCAAATCAAATGTCTGCCATTGTTGAAAACTATTTTTATCAAATTATCTCCTCTGCTTAACCTACAAAAACCTCTGTTGATGTTCGAAACCTCAGTTTTCCTGTTAGAGTCTCTGCAGCTCAGCTTGCTTTACTCAAACCTCTACTATTGATTCAAACTTCATTTTCCTCTGTGTACTGTACTGTACTTTCCTTCTACTGTACTCAAACTTCCAGCCCCAGTGCAAGACTGTTTTGTGCCCTAGGCAAGGCTAATTACTTGTACACACACGCGCACGCACACACACACATACAAATTGCATCATCGAGGGCTGTAGCATCAGTATTTCCAGATAAACCTTATGTCATTATTATTATTATTTTTTTAAAAAATCTCTATTAAGCATCATATATACTACCAAGATGTATCTCAGTGGTTTCAAAGCATCAGTTCAGCTCCCCCATCTTGTTTTGTTCAATGGCGTTACAGTTATGCCTCATTCTGATACACGGTTAGTTAGAATTTTCCAATGCTGAGTCGATGCAGAGAAATAATTATAGATCCATTGAACCAAACTGAAGAAACTAGTTGCTTCAATACAACACTTAGCGGCATTATTGACTACCAAGTTTAAAATGTGTGCATTGCAGGGCACAAAAAAGGCACATGGATTTACGTCCAGGGCTCTTTTGTATGCCATTTTCTTGGTGTTTAATGTTACTTCCATTAACATAACTTTGAGCTCGCAGATTCTCATTTGGTAATCCCATTTGCTCGAACTGTCCAATAAGAGTTTCTGTCATAAAGACATCTGTAGTCTCCTTTAGTGGAACAAATCCCAAGAAGTGTTCTCTTATGATAACCTCATAAGGCAGGCACGTCCAACTCCCAAGAGACAGCGATCTACTCACAGTATAAAAAGACCGGCTGTGATCTACCCATTGTCATTTCCAGGAGTTGTTGAGCTTTTTTTAGGGGAGGGTTGGCCAAAGTTGGTGGTGGTGGGGTTTGACAGAAGGACACACACACCCCATCACACACCCCATCTACGAGTAGATCACGATCTACCTGTTGGACATGCCTGTCATAAGGCATGGGCAGGGAGGACAACTGCCCTCCCCCAATCAAGTAAATCCATGAAAATACTTAACTGAGGTTCTGTGCCCCCAACATAAAGCCTGGCTATACCCATGCTCAGGGAGGTCACTTCAGTGCTGCTAATGCAACAGTTTGACTTTACCCCCGGAGGTGCACTCCATTATATCTGAAGACAGACGGATGCCATTAAACCTCACAATAATTTCATAATTAACTGTCTGTGTATTTCTAATAGTATAACCAAATCAGTAATTTTTGATATAACTGTAAAAACTACTCTGAAATTTTATTATTCCATAAATGAAACCTTCATCTGGTTGTAAATATTAAGATATATACCAGCAAGAATGAGTATTTCTGTAAAAAAAAATTAAATCAAGTCTTACTGACTAGTGATTTAAATCATGATTTAAATTGATTTGATTTAAATCAAATCCACCCTGACATCAACCAACAGAACTTAACATTCTGTAATTAAACAAACTAACTACCAGACTTGCTCTTAAGATTCTGTTCATCTTAAAGATGCAGCAGCATACATCAGTACAGTGGTACTTCTGGTTAAGAACTTAATTTGTTCTTAACCTGAAACTGTTCTTAACCTGAGATACCACTTTAATTAATGGGGCCTCCTGCTGCTGCCGCGCCGCCGGAGCACAATTCCTGTTCTCATCCTGAAGCAAAGTTCTTAACCCGAGGTACTATTTCTGGGTTACCGGAGTCTGTAACCTGAAGCGTTTGTAACCTGAAGCGTTTGTAACCCGAGGTACCACTGGAAGTGTGTGCAAATGGGGCTGCAAAACGAGAGAGGAGGAGGCATGGAAATGTGTGTGCGGGGGGGGGGGTGATCTGTTTGCAAGAGCGAGCTGAGAAAAAGGGGGAAGAGGGAGGGAAAGTGGCAGCATTGGAGATCATAGAATTGTAGAGTTAGAAGGGATCCCGAGAGTCGGTCTAGTCTAACCCCTACCTACAATGCAAGAAATCTGTCAACAGTCATCTCCTGGTGGGCTCAAACAAACAACCTCCTGATTAACACACTGACCCAGAACTACTAAATTCCTCTTAACCATGCTGTTTCCTGCAGTAGTGAAGATAATTGTACACAACTTTATAAATACTAGGCTACATCTTGGCTTTGGACTTGTTGTTCAATATAGAGGTCTGCTGAGAAATGATTACCAACCATGTTCTGATGCAATACTTCTAATTAAAGTGTAAAACAAACGCAGGAAGAGTGTTTTGATTAGGTGCTCAGAGACTTTCTCTAGGGCAGAATGAAACTGCATTCTAGACATTCTAGTCTGTAGTTTAAGCTTAAAAGTCTAGAAGACTGCAGGTAAAGCTGAGTAAAACTTTGTCAATATTTATGAGACGAACAAAATGTGTCCTATATTACAAGAAGTAATAAGATCTTGGTTATAAGAGGAATGTACAATATCATATGGAGAAATGAAAATGTTTGCAAAGAGAAAAAATTCAGAAACAGCAGAAGCCCCGTCAGATGTTTGGCTTCCAAAAGAATGTTCAAAAACCGGAACAGTCACTTCTGGGTTTCAATCATTCCGGAGCCAAAACGTTCAAGAACTACCGTAGGCTGTTCAAAAACCAAGGTATGACTGTAGTGGACTTATAAAACAAATTAAGCAGAAACCAAAAAGTGCCTACATGAAATACTGGGCTCATTGCAAAGAATAAAGGTAAAGGGACCCCTGACCATTAGGTCCAGTCGTGACCGACTCTGGGGTTGCGCGCTCATCTCGCATTATTGGCTGAGGGAGCTGGCGTATAGCTTCCAGGTCATGTGGCTAGCATGACAAAGCCGCTTCTGGCAAACCAGAGCAGCACACAGAAACACCGTTTACCTTCCCGCTGTAGCGGTTCCTATTTATCTACTTGCATTTTGACGTGCTTTCGAACTGCTAGGTTGGCAGGAGCTGGGACCAAGCAATGGGAGCTCACCCCGTCACAGGGATTCGAACCACCGACCTTCTGATCAGCAAGCCCTAGGCTCAGTGGTTTAGAAAGTGTCTAATGTGCTCCAATAGCCTTATAGAGTTTCTCCTACAAAAATGTTTAGATGGCTTTGAAGGGGGATTAGATTAGAGAAATTAATTAGATTAGATTAGATTAGAGAAATTAATGGATGAAGTATCTTCGGTATCTATTTGCCAGGGCAGCTAAACAGATTCTCCAGGTTCAAGTCCAATATGCCTCTCAATGCCAGTTGCTCGGGGCAACAATAAGGCATTGTTAAAGGAAAGTGCACTATGTAAACCTTTTTGGCTGATCCAGTAGGACACTTCTTAAGGTTCTTGAATGTTTTTACCCCAAGCTCTGCTTTATCTCCCTCCACCCTTCTAATTTAATGTTTAACTTGCCTTTGTAGGTATTTGGCATTTCCTCCAAAGAAACTTTTATTGTCACAACCACAAATAGAATACAGATCACAAATGAAAACTTTGGTACGTAAGTTTTTCTTAATGGATACAATCTATACCAAAATATTCTCTGATAAAGTAGGGAAAGTGCATGAAAACTCATGCCTCACCCATTGTTTATTTCTGAGATGCCACTGGACTCCTATTTTTTATCATAACACTAATTAGTTTCTGTATACATAGCAGGATTTCAAAACATAAAATCAGAAATGAGAAATATTTTTATTCTCTGTGTATGGAAATCAGTTTTTTAAAAGAATAACACAAAAGTTAAGTGCTAACATTCATGTAGTAGCAATTGAAAATTAATATCCCTTGTTAATCGGATATCTGATTTCATTACTAAATTGTTTTTTTTTTTATAAATGCAAGCTAAGTAACTTATATTGCAAGTCTAAGGGGGAAAGAAGCTTTGTACTAAGTAATCAAAACAATGTACATGCAGGTCCTGCTTTCCAAACACAATGTGTGTAGTGTTTTATCTTTTTGTAAACTGCTGTGAAGTTTTTTTTATGCTCAAACAGTGTATACATTTTATGAAAGAAATATATAAGTAAATAAAATATATTTAATAAAATATATTTAAACAGCAGTATGAAAAATGAAGGATTTTTATTTCATATATGTGTTGTAGGGGAAATGGTTAAAGATGGCATGACTTTCTATTTGCTACAATCAGTTGACCAGTCACTCCCCTCTGCAACAAAAGAGCGTATTGATTTCCTACCACATTATGATACACTTGTGAAAAGTGGAATGTATGAATACTATGCTAGTGAAGGACAAAATCCTCTGCGTAAGTATATCAGGTATTCTTTGAATTGTAACTGTATGACACACAGTTAATTAGTACATTGTATTATTAAGACCAATGTTTGCTATTAAATTCAATGAATAGATTTAAAAAATAAACTGTAATTAAAATAAAGTTAGTATTAAAGTAATCTTTAAAAAAATATCATCAGGTTTAAAACAAACGTTTCCCAGCCCTCTTCCTCTTTTCCCTTTAATAGCATACACAGTTTACAACCCCAAAAAGTTGCCTCCCCCTCAAGCTCTCCAACAACATACCGGTACTTTAATGTGTTGAACAGCTGTACCAGTCTATAGTGTCCTTTAATCTCTGGTATTGGCATAGCACCCCACATTAGATTGTGGGGTATGTGGGGAACTCAGATCAGAATACTGCTAATTATATTATGGATGGCTGATCTAAAATGCTGACTGGGACTGGGAAATTGTCCCAGCAGAAGACATTACCTGAACTTACAGTATGACACCAAAATTCAGTGTCATCTTAGTACGAATGAGTCTCTGTCAAGTTTCTAATAGCCATCTGTCAGTACCTCTCCTGTCAGAGAGAAAGATACTCCTCTTTTCAGAGGGAAAGAAGATAAGGTATAGCTTGTATCGTATGTTGCTTTTCAGGAACGTGTCAAAAGTGGATATTCTAATTTTTGTTAATAATTTTAATTATTAGCAAACATTTCTCTCTTTCTGTTTAGCATTTGCTCTTGCAGAATTAATTGATAACTCTTTATCAGCTACTTCTGAAAACACTGCCGTCCGGAGAATACAGTTAAAGCTGGTAAGTACCTAAGGAGCTACTCCAGTGTTTTGCAGGCTTGTTGTATGATAGTATCATCATATACTGTTTCTTCTTCTTTTAAAAAATTAGTTATTTGATGACTCTCAAGGGAAACCAGCCGTTGCCGTGATTGATAATGGAAGAGGCATGAGTTCTAAACAACTGAATAATTGGGCTGTGTATCGGTTATCAAAGTTTACACGACAAAGTGATATGAAAAGGTTAGGACATTCTAATTTCAATTGTATTTAAGTATAAAATTGATGAATTTCATTGTGTAAGAATTCCGTGTTCTCAGGACATGTTTTTAAAAGTTCCCGTAGTTCTTAAATGCTGAAAAATTGAAACAGCTAACAAAAAGTCCAAATAATTATACTTTGAGGTCTCAGTATTTCATGTCTTTTATCTTATGTTAAGATATGTAGTTTTTACATTGATAACTTTGTCAACCACTTGAAATACTCTAGTAAATTAAAAAGGTAAAGGAACCCCTGACCATTAGGTCCAGTCGTGACCGACTCTGGGGTTGCGCGCTCATCTCGCACTATTGGCCGAGGGAGCCGGCGTATAGCTTCCAGGTCATGTGGCCAGCATGACAAAGCCGCTTCTGGCAAACCAGAGCAGCACATGGAAACGCCCTTTACCTTCCCGCTGTAGCGGTTCCTATTTATCTACTTGCATTTTGACGTGCTTTCGAACTGCTAGGTTGGCAGGAGCTGGGACCAAGCAACGGGAGCTCACCCCGTCACAGGGATTCGAACCGCCGACCTTCTGATCAGCAAGCCCTAGGCTCAGTGATTTAACCCACAGCGCCACCTGGGTCCCCACTCTAGTAAATTACCAGGAAGCAAATCAATGTTTCTGTATATTTGAATATATAATGGAGATAATTTGTAATGTTTAGTTAGTAGTAAGCATTACGTGTTCTTGCTTGGTATTTTCATTAATTGGAAAAGTTTTCAGTAATGTCTGATATACTCACGCTTGCATATTTAACAGTTTCTGCTATTACTTTTTTTTGTCTAATTTTGGTATTAGTGATCATTCAGGATATGTGCGTCCTTCAGCAGTACCCCGCAGTTTAAACAGTGATATATCATATTTTGGGGTTGGCGGTAAACAAGCAGTGTTTTTTGTTGGACAGTCTACCAGAGTAAGTAACATTTTGTATTTTTACAATTTCAGCCATTTTATGTGGTACTTTTTAGCTAACCTAGTTTAGCAACAGGCTATGTGTGTTATCCTGCTTCTGTATGCAGCATACCTGTAAAGTGTGCCCCATGCTGATACAGTAGTCATAATGAAAATCATCAGACCATTGTCTCCAATTGACTATTAGAAAGGACGTCTGTCCAGTTAGCAGTTATTGGGAACACTGGTTTGGCTTACCCACACCCTTCATGACCTTTGGTAAGCGAACAGGACCCCCTTTGCCTCCCAGCTGTTAGTTGGCAACAATAGTTTTCATACATGAACCACAGTCTGGCAATTGGGACTGCTGGTCTCAAACACTGGATATTACACACTTCAAATGAATGAGTACTCTGCTAGGAGTCTGTGCTGCTGGTGGAGAGAAGGCAATCTTTGTCTTGAACACGACAGAGTAATGAGACGGGGTGTATTCTATATCTGGGTGCTGTACTGGGGGGAGATGCATACTGATGACCCCTTCTTGTCATCTTGTGTGCACTTTTGACAGATGTGGCTTCTCTTTACAGTAGCTTGCTCTTTGTGTGCTCCTGGGATTGTATCCAGGATTGTAATTCTAAAACTGCTCTATTTATTATTTAAACTTTTTGAATCTTGAACAGATGATAAGCAAACCTGCAGATTCTAAAGATGTTCATGAGCTTATCCTTTCTAAAGAAGATTTTGAAAAGAAAGAGAAAAACAAAGAAGCTATATACAGGGGATACATTCGAAACAGAAAGGTTAGGAACTTAAATTATTTGTTAATTATACAAAATACTTGAAAAAATGTCATCTTAGTACTTAACAAGTAGCTAATAGGGTTTAGGCAGTTGTTGGGAAATTAATTGTACCAACTAGTTTTATCTTTTCTGATAAGCAGCTGCACAAGAAAGATGAGAGCAGTTGTTGCCCAGTTTATAGTGTTACAATTCCAGTCAAGTGACCTATTTTATTTTATTTTAAAACCTATTTCTCAAAGCCATCTGACTCTTCCCATATTGTTAATGATGATGAACGATTCCTGCACAATCTTATCATGGAAGAAAAAGACAAAGAAGGTTTCACTGCAGTAGTTATTACAGGAGTACAGTCAGAACACATGCAGTACCTGAAAAACAATTTTTACCTTTGGACGAGGCAACTATCGTGAGTTGTTTGTTAAAATAGTTATTATGTTCTAATGCTATTGACTCAAATCTTGCATTACTTAAGTTTTTTTGTACAGTTTCTGCAAATAATTTATTAATTGAATTTGCTATATATTTATACTAGTACACTTAGTGCTGCTTTCAGGCTTCCAGTTGCCAGTTGTGGGGTGCCCATTTTATAACTTGAAGTAAATGCTTGCTTGAATATTCAATAGTGAACCAATTTTGTAAATGTATATTATTCAAACTTTTAGCAGACACATAAACCATTTTTTACAGACACATATACCATTACTATATCCATGGACCAAAAGGAAATGAAATTAATTCGCCAATGAAGGAAGCAAGAACTTCCAACAATATTGATATTGAGGTAGGATCTATATACATTGGTTTACAAATAAATACATTTGCTTAGAACCAGGGACTATGCAAAGTGTTACACTTGCAAAACAGGGCTTTCCCATTTCCTCCTTTCCCTGCATTGCTTCTGGTGTTCAGGGAATAGCATGAGCAATGATGCAGTGGGCTGCCAGCTGAAAATATTGTCCCTTCCTTGCATGAGCAAAAGTGCCTTTCTGCTAGCATAAGGAATCCTACCCATTGAACAGTGGAAACCTCTGGATCCTACCCACTTAATATTGTGTATATCTGCCCTGCAAGGAGTTAAAGCTCCAGTCATGGCTCTAACCTTTAAACAGCCCTGCCACTACCACTCCTATAAGCTATAAGTTAGTGGGGAGCACAGGTTCTTCTGATACCTGGTTTGCACAAATCTTGTTGTTAAGTTTGTATTATTTCTGCCTCTTGATGACCGTGGCAACAAACAACATTTATAGGAGGAACTTGCATTTATTTATTGTTTATTTGTAGATTTCAATGTATGAAAAAGGGAAGACACCTAAGATTGTGAATCTTAGAGAAATTAAAGATGATATGCAGACATTATATATAAGTACAGCAGCGGATACTTTTGAGTTCAAGGCACAAGTTGATGGAGAAGGTGTAGTGGAAGGTGTTATACGCTATCACCCTTTCTTGTATGATAAAGAAACATATCCTGATGATCCTTGCTTTCCTTCAAGTAAGTTGGGTAACTTTCATACTATTTCTCATTGATGTACTAATAACGAAGGCTACATTTTGCATTCTCCTTGTGCAGCTCTTTAGCTTGTGAGCGGGGAAAACTGCACTGAAGTGATTTCACTTCTGCCTTCTGACTTTTTCAGAGAGTAGCAATAGGGAACTATTGCCCCATGTAAATCGCTTTGATAGACCTGATGCAAGGCCTTTGACCTCATCAGCCAAAAAGGACACTTCACACTGCTCAACAAGATAGGATGCCCACCTAAGCACTATAGTATGATTGTTTCTTTCCATGAGAACATGTGTGGCACCGTCCAGTATGACAATTCATTCTCAGATGCCTCCTCAATAATAATAATAATAATAATGAAAACAGTGTGGAGAAGGGCTATGTTCTCAACCCAACTCTCTTTGGCATATTCTTCTCCCTGTTGCTCTCATATGCCTCCAGATCTACTGCAGGTGATGTGTGTGTCCATTCAAGAAGTGAGAGGGTCTGTTCAACCTGGCACATCACGATACCAAGACAAAAGTGTGGTGGGTTATTATCTGGGAGATGCTGTTTGAAGATGACACAACCTTGACATCACACTCTCGAGGAAGCTCTACAGCAAAGCTTTCCAAACTTTTCATGTTGGTGACACACTTTTTAAACATGCATCATATTGCAACACAGTCATTCAGGTTTACCGGCAAACCAGAGGTTATACTAACCCAGGCACCCCCAAACTGCGGCCCTCCAGATGTTTTGGCCTACAACTCCCATGACCCCTAGCTAAGAGGACCAGTGGTCAGGGATGATGGGAATTGTAGTCCAAAACATCTGGATGGCTGAAGTTTGGGGATTCCTGTACTAACCCCTTCCCAGCTCCGGGAGGAGAGAGGGGAGAGTTTGCACGACACACCTACATACTTCAGCTGACACCCTAATGTGTCACGACACATAGATTGGAAAGCTCTGCTCTCCAGAGTCTCATCAGCCGTTTTGCCCAAGCCTGCATGATGAAGACCAACATCCTTGGTCAGGACGTCGCCAGCACTCAATAAATCAGCATTGGTGACAACATGCTTGAGGTGGTAGACAATTTTGTCTACCTGGGTTCCACCATAACCAGCAACCTTTTCATTGACGCTGAGCAGGACAAGCATACTGCCACGGCAGGTATGGCAATGGCTCACCTCTCCAAAAGGGTATGGGGAAATCTGCCTAGGTAGCTTCAGTGGATAGAAGTGTCTTATTTACTGGTCTTGACAGGTTTGTCAACTACAGTTCTTCATGGAAAGAGATAACTTGGCTTAATGCTCTATTAACCTGAAGACTGAACAGTTTTTACTTACTCTCTGTGGAGCTGCTGGTTTGGAAGTTGCTGTCAGTGCAGAATACCAGGGTGCTGGTGGGCACAAATGGCCAGGTGCACATTGTGCCTCCACTGGTTGCCTGTGTGCTTGTAAGCCCAGTTAAAGGTACTTCTGTTGACATCTAAAGCCAGGAATATCTGAAGGATTACTATCTCTTGTTATAGACCTGTCCAGTTTTTGAGATCTGCAAGGGAGGCCTTGCTGGCAGTTCTGCTGTGCTGTGAAGTTTGTGAAGTGGCAGTACCTGAGAAGACCTTCTCTATGGTAGCCACTAGGCTGTGGAATGCCTTCTGAGGTGCATCTGGTTTCATCACTGTATACATTTCAGCAACTGGTCAAGCCACACATTTTTGCACTGACAATTGGGGCTGGAGGATGAGATTAGAATATCCCTCACTGCAATGTTGCTGTTTCTGTCTGCTCTTCATTCAGCTTAATTTATGATCTAGTACTGTTTAGCTTTTACTTCGTTAACTTGTAGTATTGAGCTTGGAGGTAACCTGCCTTGGGGCAGGCTACATGGTGAAGGGCAGGGCTATAATTACATGGGAGAAAACATGAAGCCTATTGGGTCACTGGGTATTAAGCTGTACAAACTTTACTTTACTTATTTACCAGTGTTGAATAACTTTTATTAGTTTGCTGCATGTGTGAGGGGAAACTATGACAAATAATTAGAAATAGTGGTTTAATGTTCTATTTTGGAGAACAATGTCTTCTGTCCTTGCATTCCTTTGTAATTTGACACTCATTTTTCAATTTAGAATCAAAAGATGACAATGATGATGAAGAATGCTATGTAATAGAAAAGGGAGCAAGAGGGAAAAGGCCTATTTTTGAATGTTTTTGGAATGGAAGACTAATACCATACACAACTGTCGAAGAGTAAGATTATACCTATGCAATAATTTACATTTTAATTATTTTTATTATTTTTGTAAAAGTTTCTAATCATTGCCTTTCTCCCTAAGTTTTGAGTGGTGTGCTCTGCCCAAAAAGAGAGGTCTTGCCCCATCTGAATGTTACAACAGAATTTCTGGTGTGTTATTTACGAATGACAGATTTCAGGTCAGCACAAACAAACTGACTTTCATGGATTTGGAATTGAAGTTAAAAGACAGAAACACACTTTTTACAAGAATCGTCAATGGACAGGTAATACTTGTTCAATTTAATTGCTTGTCGCAACTGGGTAAATAAATTAAGAGAACCGTTAGATGTGAGCTTTCTGACTTTATTGACTTACTTTAGATTTTTAAATTACATTGCCTAAGTTTAGACTTTCATTGTATTTGAGGAGTTTGGTATGTGTTACCATAATGTCGGGGCTGGCTCCTGGTCTGAGGGGGCCCTGGGCAAAGTATTTTCTGGTAGGTTCCTTCCCTACTTCATCAATGGACCTTGGGAAGCTTATCTGGCTTTAGTGTCATCAATAAGTACGGAGCAGATGGGTCTAGTCACCTTTTTAATTCCCCTCAGTGGCCAAGTGATGGTAGGTCAGGAACATTGTGGGTAATTAAAATTGCGGCAGCTTGTATCTTTGTAATTTTAAATAATGGCTAATTGAAGCTGAGGCCTGCACAAAAATGCACCTTCAGACAGTCATAAAAGCTGAACTACAGTTACTCTAATGCATGTTCAAAATTCTTCACAGGAGCAAAGAATGAAAATTGACAGAGAATTTGCATCGTGGCTCAAGGACTGCCATGAAAAACATGACAAACAAATAAAATTCACACACTTCAAAGGAATAATTACACGCACTGAGCTGCACTCTAAGCGCTTGCAGAGTCCCTGGTCTACATATATGGCAATAGAATGGGATGGAAAGACATACAAAGCTGGGCAGCTGGTAAGTTAATTGCTTATTGATGACACTTTTTAAAGATGGCCTAATGCAGATTTGTTGATCTGGATGCAACAAAATACATGTATAAATAAAATTATAATATGCTTTTAAAAGAAAGTTTGCTGGGGGGAAAGAAGTACTTTGTTGCTTATCCTGTATAATACAGACAAAAATATTGAAGTTATACATTATTATATGTTATAAAAAGCTAATTTAGGATTCAATTATTGCTACTGTAAAAAAATTATTTTAAATGTTTTTATTCATGGAGCATTTCTACCCCACTCTTGTAATGCATACATATCCCTCTGGGTGTCTTAGAACAATTAAAAGCACAGTATCATTATGAACCCATGATGTCACAATACTTTTTTTACTGATAATTTTAATATTCCTTGTAAATGGCTTAGTGGTTTTATTGCAATCAAGCAGTGTGTGTGTGTGTGTGTGTGTGTGTGTGTGTGTGTGTAAATAACTAACACTTTAATTATGCCCAGAAACAAATTAGCAAACAACGCAGCGGTTGCAGATGACATGTAAAGTTAGCTGTTTGAACACTGCCCTAAAACTGGATCTTAAACCCCTCAAAACATGCTCACTCATTCTTGCAGTTGTGTTCTGAATCAATCGAAGTTTCCAAAGATTGTTCAAAAGTAGCCCCAAATTCAACACGTTGCAGAAATATAACCTATATGTAAATAACACATGTGTTGCTGTAGCCACATCTCCTAATCTCAGGTAAGTGGCTCATCAACCTATGATGGGGAAAGGCACTTCTGGCCCCTGATAGCCACATGCTTGTCAAGATACAAGGCTGAATCTAGGACTAGCCACAAATTGCAAGCCTGCTTCTTCAAGGGGAAAATCAATGAGACAGTGTTTTGGCAAGCAGGGTGTGAGTGGGTGAGTGTTGTAACCCAAGGTGAATATTGATGCTCACCCCTCTTAATGTGTTCCATTTTATTGTTTTTATAAATTAACAAAGCCGGTTGGGATAATCTGGGACTTCTTTGAAGGCAGCAAAATGTCTCAATAAGGCATTTATTAATTATCACTACCAGCTGTTGCCTCTCATAACTACAAATGCACCCCATCAGCACAAGGGTTCCCACTTGCAAAACAGGACTTCTCCCCTCTTACTGCAACCCAGTTTGGGGATTGGAACTGGACTGTTAACTTGAAAAGCAGCAGCCTTGCTGTGTGTGTCAAGGTGATCAAACCTGAGACACATGTAAAAGTTTTATTCTCCTAACCAAGTTTTACACAGCCTGCGGTGTCTCTCCCTAATGAAAAGTTATCCCTCAGAAAAGGGAAATAGGAGAACTCATCTTTCCAGTTTCCTATCTAAGCAGACTAGCCCACCCCCACCCACCCCACAAAGGATTAAGGGATATCCACACCAAGGATCCTTCCCAGGAAATCCTTGCAGCAATGACAAATAGGGAAAATGGTGAGGTGCAAGAGAAAGAGATGCCTGCAGACACATGTTGCCTCTGTGGGTTGGCATAGCCTTCTCCAAAAGGGGCCAGAGGGAGAACTGTTTTTATAGAGATATGGGGAGATATGGGATGGACAAAAAAGTCCCATCCCACAGGATCCAGAATGCCATAAGATGGCAAACGAGCATTAAATCCTGGTTCTAGATATAAAAAGTGCCTCTGTATTGTCCTCTTCACATTCATGGAAACATACTTCAGGCTCAGAGTTAGGGTCTAGCTAGCCCACATTACCTGCATCACCAGGTTGAAACTTGACCTTCACACCTCCCATCCATTAGCCCGCAGCCTTGCTTCTTTGTTTCAGCCTCTGTAGGGAAAACACATTTCAGATAAATGGTTGCTAAGACTTGCTAGATTGGACTGTTACTTTCAAGGTTGGAACAGACTGCAGAAAGCTCCATTACTTTACTAACAGCTTGGATTTCAAAATCACAACTAAATTTATTTATTTTTAAAACATTTCAAAACGAAAATATAGAAGAGATAAAATAAAAGGTTTAATATAACAATAAGTGTTTTTGAAAGTATGAATACAGAAACTTTCTTCCCAGTGATATATTTTTAAAGTTCCAGTTTCATGTTGGTATCCAGCTAGTATCACAAACAAGCCACACCTCACCTGTCACTATGATATGTGGGAAGGTTTAGTCCCAGCCAGAACAGCTTTTACTCCCTAACAGAATATAGACTGCAAACAACATTTTTCCCCTAAACACTGTGCCATTGAACCAGCATGGTAAAACCTCTTAAACAGTCCCATCCCCCCTCCAGTTCGTAACATAGTGTAAGCTCAGTATTTAACCATGCAGTGGGTTCTCACCTGGGGAAGAGCTTTTAAATACTAAATTGCATCATGCAGGAGATGTTTTTACCAACAATATTTTTGGCTACTGAAGAATTGCAGTAAATAGGACTGTGTTTGTTAGTCTTTGTTGTTGTATGTTCATGCAGATTGAATGGATCTACCAAATATTATTTCTAGGATTAAATTAAATATATGAACAGTTTAAAAAAATACTGAACTTCTATTTGTGTCTTAGGTAAAAACAATTAAAACACTTCCAATACTGTATGGCAGAATACGGATTTTTTTTCTATATGGAGATCATGATGGAGATGTGTATGCTACGGGAGGAGAGGTTCAGATAGCTTTGGTAAGTGAATAATCAAAAGTTTTAAACTGATTCAGTGATTTAATTAAATTAGAGGCAACAATTTCTTTGAAAGTCTTTCATTAAGAAAAGTAATTATATGTAAGTCAAACTGATTTCACCTAAACTTGTTAAAAACTTGTACAAATCTCTAAATGATGCTCAGTTTTTTATTAGCTTGTTTATTATATGTCTGATTTAGAGATATTAGAGAAAAGATAGCTGTAGTTGACCCATTTCACATTTTATTTGATAATAAGGTTTTAGCCCCTCCATTAATGTCAGGGCACTGCCTAGCAAGACCTTGAGGGTAGAGAGGGAGGAGGAGGCTGGACAGGGACAGCTGGGAGAAGGAGGACAGGAAATAGGAGTAGGAGAAGGGGAGGGGTTGGCAGGAAGCAGCCAGGGAGTGAAAGGGCTTGAGGATGCTGAGCAGGATCCACCAGCTTGGGAACAGAGGGGGAGATTACGCTGGTCCCGTCAGCAAGGGAGAGGTGGGAGTGGAAACATAAAACACAGAGGTGGAGATTAGGGCTGCCTAAGCTTTTATGTTGGAGAAAAAGCTGCTAAAAGTTACTTCCTGTATCTGAGTCCAACAATACAAATGGCTGAATGATGTCTGCTGCTTTGTACATATGTAAATAAAGACTGAAATATGTATAGCTTTGAGTGATCAGCACCATTTCTTGCGGAGAGCACCCCACTACTCTTACAGCTATAGATAACAATTCTTTTACCCTAATTTCGTCCCAGATCTTCATATCACTTAGATAACAGCAAAGAGGGGTGACAGCCCTGTACTTAAGTACTGTACTATATAATATATATTTTTATATTATAAACATTTAATATAATGTTTAATCCTGAAGTCTCAGGGAGGGCATCCCAGAAGCCATTGAATGTTGCTATTAATAATTAAATTTCTCTACCGCTCTTCAACCAAGAATCAGAGCAATTTACAGTAGAAAAATACACACCACAGTAGCAAATAAAGCAATACCCCCCCAATACAACCTATGGCTTTTAAAATTAGCCAAAGGCCTGAGAGAAAAGGAATGTTTTTGCCTGACACCTAAAGTTATATAACAAAGGCGCCAGGCGAGCCACCCTAGGTAGAGCATTCCACAAGCAGGGAGCCACTGCAGAATGTTATGGGTCTCTTGGAAGCCCCCTCACAGACACTGTAGATAAAACCACAATTAATGCTTCAATGGTAGAGAGGGCAAAAGCGGGGCATGGTGGAGGTTAATATGGGGAGGATTTGGACCCTCCCATTCCCCTGACTGGGAGTGGTAAAGAATATCAGCCCTGATGCTAGCATAATTCTTTTCCTCTACTTTCCCACCCTGCCCCTTCTGCCCTAGCCAACGTGAGATTGGGTAGGCTCAGGATTGTTGGTTCCAAGGGGACACATTTACCACTACCAGCCCTCATGGATTGTTCTGCCCATGATGGTATAAAGTTCTATATATCTGAATCCAGATATAATTTAATTCTATGATTCCTTATCGGAAGGCATTTATGAATAAGCAGCTTAACTTTTCAGGAACCCCAGGAACTCTATGATGAAACCAAGGTTATACCAATATGCAAACTTGATCGTTCCGTTTCTAACAAAGCAGTGAAGAAATACATTGAAGAGGAAATGTCCAAGTAAGTTTATATAAGACAATGAAGAGCTAACCTGTTAATTCAAAAATATGCAGGCTGTGCTTATTTATATTTATTAAATTTGTATACCGCTCTTCACCCGTAGATCTCAGGGCAGTTCACAACATGGTTTAAATGAATTATTCTAGCTGATTTAATTGATTAAAGTCTGTAGTGCCAGAAAACATAAATAATAACTATTTTTTTAAATTAGGCTTCCTGATAGGTTGTCCGTAACATGGCCCGAAGGAGATGAATTATTACCAAATGAAACTAAGCTTGCAGGAGCTACCATAGGTATGTGTTAATGATACAGGGTTGGATCTAGAAAAAAGTGACATTCCTCCCACCAGCAGCACATCATGCCTCCTAAAAGGCCCCTTCTGAATAATATGAGCTATGGCACAGGGGACTGAGGTGGAAGTGGGGTCATCAATAATCAGGTAGAGGCAACTTCCATGAAGGGAACTGGCACTTATGGAAAGTGTCTCTGCCTAATTTTCAAGCATTTGTCTCCCCCAACACAACAAAGCTCTTTCAAAAGGGTTCTCTGACTTTTGGGGAGGCTGCTAAGGAGAGAAGGGGGTTGGAATATCATGTTCCACCAATCCACTTCTATGGACCGTGTGTGTGTGTGTGTGTGTGTGTGTGTGTGTGTGTGTGTGTGTATCTAATCTGTAGTTTAATTTAAATATTACTTATAATGACTAATTAATGGAAAAGTGGAGTTGAAAAGAACTGACACTTAGATGTGTTTAATGTACTTGGGGGGGTGTCTGTTTTTATATATTTATACAGGAGCACTAAGAATTGAAATATTGAATAAAAAAGGAGAGGCTATGCAAAAGCTTCCGGGGTCAAGTCATGGAGCAGCAAAGAAATTGCTTGTGGAACTTAAGGTCATTTTTCATTGTAAGAATGCAATCTGTTTTCATTAGATTATTTTAAAACATTTTTATATTGAAGTTAGATATGCTAGCCATTAGAACAGAGCTTTCCAAACATTTCATGTTGGTGACACACTTTTTAGACATGCATCATTTTGCGGCACAGTAATTCAGTTTTACTAGCAAACTGGAGGTTAAACTAACCCCTTTCTAGCCCCGGGAGGAGTGTGGGGAGCTTTCGTGTGACACACCTACACAATGCTGGGGAAACTTAGCCAGATAATAAATTATTATAATGCAGCTGCCACACTAACACGTCACAACACACAGTTTGGAAAGCTCTGCATTAGGATAACACAATATCTCATGTGTTAAACATTTAAAGTCCTGATGCGTTTTAAAATAAATTCCTCTAAAGCAGCTGTGGGGGATCTGTGGCCTTCCAGATGTTGTTAGACTCCCACTCCCTAGCTATTGGCCATGCTAACTTAGCCAGCACATATCAGGCTAGTAATTTTCTTGCAGGCTACTAAATTTAGGGGATTTATTTACACCCCAAGAGCACCAGTTTTGAAGACAGCAACAACATTAGTGTGTCTATTTTTAAGGAGACACAGCACTGGTGGGGGCAGAGTAACCCCTTACTTAGTTACCTTAATATTATTATTAAAATTCACATATATCCTATATTATTTGTTTGAAACCTAATGCATTTAAAGATGCCTTGGCACAATTTTTATATGTGTTTTCTTTCTTCCCCCTATTTAAGCCCATGATGGAGATAAGGAAATCATTTCTCATATCAGTCAGCATGGGGGTAAATGGCCTTACTGGTTCAAAAGAATGGGTGAGTGTTTTTGCTTTAAATCTACCTTGCAATTGAGCAATATTTTGATTATTTCATTGTAAACTTTGTTTCTGATTATACACAGAAAATATTACTAAACTTGGAACCTACACATTGAAACTGCAAGTGGTGTTGAATGAAAGCAATGGTGACACTTATGCAGGAAGACCTCTTCCATCAGAAACATTTAAATTTAATATAATAGGTAAAGTTAATGCTGTTGTACTTTAACCAGTCAGTGCCTGTTCTTTGCATGCAGAAGTTAGCTGTGACACACTCAGTAAAATACTATTTTTCTATTTAAAGTTGGATTAAATGTTGAAAAAGTTATTGAAAGTGTTAATAAAATATAAATGCATTGAATCATTCAGGGTGCATTCAGATGGGTGAAGAATGACTAGAATTAAACCACTAAACAATTTCATTGTAATAATGTTGTCCCCCCCCCAATCTACCTCAGAGGGCAAGCCTCAGAAGTTTTCAATAGGTCTTTTGGATCCCCCATTTCGAGTTGGGCATCCATTCAATATTCCTCTAGATGTCCAGGATGAATTTGGTCATGCTACTCATCTGACGGATGATATTGTGCCAATTCTTGAGGCTAGGTAACTGTCATTTTAATTATTTTGTTTATTTAGTATACTTAAAGATTTGTATTCGCTCTGTTTTCCCCAATCCACTGGGTCCCAAATAAATGTTGTGCACACACAGCTAGGTGTTTTTCGCTTCATAAACTAGTGATCTGTCTCCTTTGTACCAAAAACTAAGAAATCATCTCTTGAGTTCTTACACAGTCTTGAGGTTACATGGTGTTAATGCAGAAGGAGGTGACAGGTGCTTGCTTTATCACAACTGAGGCTTTTCACCCATAGAAAATGAATGGAATTCTTAAACTGGGATTTTTCACAGTATTTTTAGCATGGAAGGATTCTATATGCTGATGGGAGATTCCTCCCATCTAGTTCAGGAGAAAAGACTAATTCCATTAGAAGGAGCAATATCTCAGTATTTTTCTTGCCTACAGTGAAAAGCAGTGATGGTAGGCAGTGATCAATTGAGAACATAAGGGATGAGACAATATTTCAGGTATCTTGGATAAAAGAGGACGTGTCCCTAAAATATGGAATTAAGCCATAATCTTCATTGACTGAAATGTCTATCATTCTCTTGAGCTGTCTTATACAGTGTACAAAGTGCAGTGCCCCCCCCCAAAAAAAAACACTAGGCAATTTGAATATTTTGCAGCAGTGCCCAGTCTGGACAGGGTGTTATCATTCCCAAACCAAGAAAATAGTGTTGGATTTACCCATGCGAGTTATTTCTGATCATAGACAGACACCTGGGCCTGGGCCTTTAATTTTCCTCTGGTGCAGAGTTGTTCCCCAAAGTCATCCTGACAGTAGCCCTCTCTTTTCTGTGCAGCGTTAAAATAATAAGTCCACAGTTTTGCATTTTGCTTATTCCTCACTTGTGGGAGCATCCAAAACCAAGAGGGCTGCTCCACAGTAGAGGTTTCAGAAGCTTCTGGAATTTTAGTCTCCTGAAGTGAATGAGAAGGGTCACTCAGCGCCACAGAATATTCTGTATATTCAGAAAGAGCCCTCATGGGTAACTCCACATTGCGTATTCTTTAGTTGCAATTTTAAAATGGTCACTTTAGTTCTGAAAATTATTTTCACTTGTTTGTAGTGGCTTAACATTACAGTATGAAGAAATAGATAAAGGACCAAATTGTGCCGTTAAGGGTGTAACTGCTAAAGGCCTGGTAAACAATTACCAGGGCAAGGTAAGTTGAATTATGGCAAAAATGCATCGTTTACTTTTAATAAATATGTTGTTGCATACTTGTGTACTGTATAAAGAATCATAGTTGTTGTTCATATGAATTAAAATATTTATCTAAAATATTTTAATAGCTTATATATTTTCTATTCAAGAATTAATTTGTAGATTATTAAGTCAAGTATTCTAGAAGTCCTTCAAGTCTAAGTGGGAGTGGCTTTGGCGTGCAAGGCAGCTTCCTCGCGCCCAGCCGCAGCTCTGCTTCAACTCCACTTCCGGGTCACGTCTGACCCAGGGACAAAGTGGAGAGTCGTGGCACAGAGCTGTTGCCCCTCTCCTCAGCGAGTGCACCCCCCACAGCAGCTCCATCCCAAAGTCAACCCTGACCTGGAAAGATGAAAGACCGTGGGTGCATGAGGCACCCAGCCTGGACACCTCCATCCCCAGGTCAAGCCTGACCCAAGAGGCAGAGTTGGGCTGTGAGGCGTCAACCTGGCAGCTCCGACAGAGAGAGAGAGAGTGGGTGGCAATGTTGGCACCCACTCTCATGGACTGTGGTGTGTGAGTGGGCCCGTGGCCCGTTTTGCAAGGCAAGCCTCACGGGGCTTCCTCTGTGCCCTGCCCCCCTGCCCTGGCTGCAATTTCCTTACCACTGTTTCAAGTACCACTTATTTATGTTGGGATTACTGTAAGTGTGTCTTAATGCAGGATTTTGAAATAGAAGGAGCCTCAGTTAAGAACCTCAGTTAAGTAGCTGAGGGTGTTAGACAAGAATAAAGATTAAAAGTGGAACATTTTAAGTCGTTTCCTAGGGGGTGGAAATATATAATTGCTTTACAGGATTATTCACTTTGAAAACTGAACAAAAAAAATTCATGGGCATTATTTAACAATGACTTTTAAAATTATATTTTTCAATAGAACTTCAATCTGAAAGTTACTCTTCCTGGTCTGAAGGAGGAATCCCACGTTTTGAAAATTAAACTTCTTCCAGGTTAGTGAAATGTTTGAAACATACGACTTCATTAATGTGATCCACTTTACATGGGCCTGTCACTTAATTAAGTCCAGAAGCTGCAGCTAGTACAAAATACTTCTGCTCTCTGGGACAACCTATTGGTAGCATGTCACTGCCAATTTGTTACTAAGCTAGATTCAAGATTTTACTACTGTTATATAGGGCTCTTTATAGTTCTGGACCAGGGTATCAAAGAAGCTGTCTATCTTCCTACATCACACCCCAATTAGTTACATGTCATGATGAAGATCTATTGATGATATAAGATGCCCCTACAGTAAAGTTGTGGTACCCGGTCTCTGGAATTCTCTTTCTTTCAACTGAAGTAAGCCCCAATGTTGTTTTTGATGCTTGCTGGGATATTTTCTTTTCTATCAACCCCTTCCAAATGAGTCTATTTCTGCAGGTTTAATTCTGGTTCTTCTTTATGTAATGCTATTTCATGATCCGTATCATGTTTTATATTTCATTTCTGTATTCCACTCAGGTAAATGTAGAATGGTTTATTAAAAAAGAAAGTCTCTATAGAATTTTTTTAAAAGCTTGAATTAAATAAAAATAGGTGTTCTGGAGCCATAATCAGATGTAACGTGGTATTATGTGGTCTCATGACAAAAGGTATAACTCAAAACCAGTTTCTCATAAACTTAATTTTGAGGGGAGTTCTTTTTCTTTCCAACATAATATTCATCCAATTTATGTCTTATGTGGTGATACCATAAATCTTACCTTCCGTACAACTAAATTGGTGTTTTCAGTTGCATATTAAATATTTCAGTTCCATTGAATAAAAACTTGGAAATTATTCTTAAAACTTACTGAATAGCAATTAAAAAATGTTTTTGACTTTTTCAAAGCTGTCTTGGTTGTTTGTTTTGAAAACAGAAACTAAACTCTAGTTCATAAACAGGTCCACCATGGCAGCTAAATGTCAAACCAGACACTGACACGTTGAAAATTGAAAATGGAACAGCATTTCCTTTCCAGGTAGAAGTGCTGGATGAAGTAGGCAACATAACAGCACAACCAAAACTAATTGTTCATTGTAAGGTAGGTCAACAGCTTGTGTTGTTCTTCTTTAAAAAATATGACATTAGTGCAATTGGACTAGTGCAATTATCTCAGTGTTATGTTACTGAAAATTGCCTCTGACACTACATACGAGCATCCAAAATTCGAGGGTAGAGGCCCATCCTTCCTCAGAAATGAATTAGAGATTGTCTTCCTTGCCCCCTTGCTTCATTTTTCAGCAGGAACTCGCCAGAACTCAGTTCAGGCACCTCTCAGGTGGGCACCATTGCCATTATAAGAGAACTAGAGAGGTGTACATGGTAAGTTCCGGCACCTCTTTTTCTAGAAAAATAGCATTGCAAATCCATTCATCAAACACTTTCTTTGTATCAGGGTAATTTTAAATATGCCATAGTTAACTACTGTGTTCAAAATATTTTAATAAGTTACTGTGCAATTGAAGTTTGCAGTTACATTTTTAAAAAATATTTAAACCCCTGAGCAGATTTTTGCTTTTACTTTCTTCTTTTGAGTGAAAATGTTCTTGGGTGGAATGAGATTTCTATTTGATGCTTGAAGGCAGGATTACAGCTGATTAAGGGGGCTTTGCTGATATCCAACTAGCCCCTACCAGGTTACTTCTGTCTTCGCTCTGGAGAGGCTGTGTCCCACGCTATTCAGCTTTGCTCAGACATGTGCTTCTTGTGTGCTGTTGTGTTAGTTCTCAGTGGTGTTTGTTTGGTGTTTGCTGCTGTTGTTTCTTGTTTGTGGGGGGAAAATGGGTGTTGGTCTTATTGGTCACCTGGGGGCAGGAAACAGTAGCGTCTGATTTTCTATGCAGTTTTTTCTGCATTGATGCATTTCGTTGATCTGCGGTGCTCCCTGTTTGCTTGAAGGGATTTCTTTTGGTTTCATGGGTTGGCTTGTGTCCTTTGTGCTTTGGCTTGGTGCTACTACTTATTTAATAACTTGAGATTAGATTAATTAATTATTATAGTACAGGAAGTACTAGAGTTTTAATTTTATGTGGTGTGGCACTTTGTCCCAGGCTACTTCATGAAGCTCTCAAAAAGAACACAAATGGGCTTGAATTAACCTAATTTATAAAGATGTTATTTAAATGAATCAAATTAGCTTTTTTTGATAGGCGGTCATGAAAATTTCTTAATAAGAATTATTCTTCCTTTTCTTTATGACAAAACTCCCCCCCCCCAAAGTACTTCAATTATTTCTGAGACTTTTATTCCATTACTTTATCCAAGGGGTGGGGAACTGTGATCCTCCCAAGTTTTTATATCCAGCCCTCAGGACACCCCCCTGCCCAGCACACAGTTCACTGGCTCCCTCCCTGCTTTCTTCAAATGCTTTTGCCCGGCTGAAATGTGTCATTGTATTGGAATAATGCCTCTTGCTTGCTCGGATAGAAGATAAGTGTGTCTGTGTGTGGAACATAGCAAACTGTACTGTACGAAGTGTCTCATCCATTACTCTGCCTACTTTTGCCCCTTGCCCTGCCTGCTTTTTCCCTCTTGACCCTACCCTGACCCTACCCATCAATAGCATGCAGCCCCCAGAAGGGTTGAAAATGGGGAGATCCAACCCTCAGGCTGAAAAAGGTCCTTAACCCCTGCTTTGTGCCCACCTATTGATATGAAAACTCTTATTTATGATGCGATTGTTTTAGTTTTCAGGAGCTCCAGGCCTTCCTGTATATGCTGTGGATTGCAGCAGTGGTGGGATAAATATCTTAACTGGACCAGTTCTGCATGTAGAGAATATAAAGAAAGATCAGACACTTAAAGCAAGATTTGAAATACCTGTAAGTTGAAATAGCTGTAATGTTTTTGCTACTTGTTGCCGTTTAGTGACCTATGACACTTGAATGCTCAAATTCCATTGGTTGAGATGTGGGCAATGTTGCTGCATGAAATTCTTTCCACAGGTGGCTGGATCAGTGGAAGTGACCCTATCTTACTCTGTATGTAGTTGCCCTTATATTCTTCTGGATTACTGATATCTTTGAATAATGAGAAATTGGTTGTCCTTGATAAATATGATTCGACATTTCCAACCTATTTCACCCCTCATTTAGGTCAAAAGACCTCAGAACCCCAAGACTATCTAGCATGAACAGAAGGGGCCTGATGAGTCCCTTATGTTTAAACTAGGAAGTTCAGGACTTCTCTCTTCACAGGAGTTGCTTGTATACTCATACAACACATCTAAAAACCTCTCCTTTGTAATCCTTCACCTACTATGAACTTCCTTTCTCATTTGGGTGTCAGGTGTGTGTTTCTTTTTTTAATCATTTTTATTTATTTTCCAATAAAAACAGCCAATTAACATATCCATCAAATCATAATCATAATCCAATTAAAAACAATAAACTAAAATAAAAAACAACCAAATTACAATCCTAATTATTAATTTTTTCCGGTCTTCCCATAGTCTGGACCTCTGAAGTATATCTCCAATATCTTTGTTCCTTCCTTCTTTTTGTTGTTCTCATATTTTCCACATTCCGATCTTAACGCTTTAAAGTTCTCCGTCCCTGGCTCAATCATGTCAGAAATCATATATCCTTTCATCCATCGAGTACAGCTTTATTTGTGTATATATATTTTTTCAACTGTTTATTTGCCAGCACAGCTTTTCCTGACTTCATTCCAATCTTCCAATCCAGGCTGTTGTCCAAGTCTATTATTTAAAGTTTAATGACACACCAACTCCCAAATTGTTAAATTATTCCAATCCAGGCTGTTGTCCAAGCCAGTCGTTTGAGCATACTGTTTGCAATATTGCAATGTAAATGAACTGTATTCCGCAGATATAAGTCATTTGGCGATCGAGCAGCTTTCCCGGAGACCACACAACCCACCCACCCGGGCCCTAGAAGCGGGGTTGCTAGATGGGTGTCAGATGTTTCTAAGTGCTATTAGCTTCCTGTACTGCTCAAAGGGAGGACACACTGTAACTTGAAAGAAAGCTATTCTCCTCCTTCCTCAGCTTATTCCTTGCCTCCAAACCACTTGATTCAGCTTTTCTTGCTGACTTTCATTTGTAATTTTCCCAGTCTCCCATATTGGCTAGTCTAGTGTGTGAAGTTTTTTATTTTATTTCTGTCCAATTTGTTGGCCTTTTTGGTAGCAATATCTTCCTTTGGTCTTCAGAACATAACATGGTAAGAAAATAAAATGATAAACATAAGACAAGATTGCTGGATCAGGCTGTCTAGTCCAGCATCCTTTTCCTGTACTGGCCAACCAGATGCTTGTGGGAAGTTTGCAAGTGGGACATGAGTGCAACAGCAGTCTGGCCACCTGTGATTGTCAGCATGTGGCGTCTCCACCCCCATTGTTCTGCCCGGACACTGAGGGCCAGCGCCAAGGGCCTTCTGGTGGTTCCCTTGCTGTGAGAAGACAAGAAGACCAGGCAGAGGGCCTTCTCGATAGTGGCACCCGCCCTGTGGAACACCCTCCCACCAGATGTCAAAGAGAGAAACAACTACCAGACTTTTCGAAGACATCTGAAGGCAGCCCTGTTTAGGGAAGCTTTTAATGTTTGACGGACGATTGTATTTTAATATTTTGTTGGAAGCTGCCCAGAGTGGCAGATGGGTGGGGTATAAATAATAAATTATTATTATTATTCAGAAGCATACTGACCAATATAGAGCTAAAGTTACCATGAGGTTAGATTGCAGTACATCAGTGTAAGTGTATCTGTGAAGTGCTACAGTTCCAGTTACTTCTTCTGTTTTCCTTTCTCCTTTTTATTATTAGAGTTGTAAAAGTGTACCACCATTGGAGAAAACTATTAAATTGCTTCCCAGTAGCTCTGTTGCAAGATTACAGATTTTTAGCATTGAGGGAGAAAAAGCTATGCAGATCCAACACCAGGATGAAATCAACTGGGTTGCAGGTGATGTGATGCAGAATCTCATCTTCCAAATGTATGATGAAGGGGACAGAGAAATATTAATCACTCCCACGCTGGCCGAGAAAGTTAAGGTTGGTATTTTCAGGACATTAAAACTTTGATTCAACATTAGTTTTATGATCATGCAGTACCGTATTAACGAGAAGAGGAAAGGTTGCCATAACAAAAATACTATAAAAAGAAAATGTTTGCTTTGTTTACACCAGTATTTTCCATTGCTTTTTTGAAGGAATTCAACCTAAGCTGTGTGAGGAAGTGGGATATATCATGTTAACATGACATCTGAAGGGCACATTTTCCATAGCTGTTCCATAGTTTATTTACATAATTCAAATTTCTAGGCTTCCTCAGGGGAAGTAACAACAGACATATGTATATGCTCCTAGGCCATCAAACCATGTTTCTGAATAAGACTCAACCATGAGTTAAAATAGCACTAAGAAATTTAAATTATGGCTGAAAATATATAGAGAGAATAGCATATATTGAGAGCCAGTGTAATATAGAAGACTAGCTGGGCCAGTCATCCCCTTTCAACCTAACAGGGGTCTTGTGAGGCTAAAACAGACAACGGGAGAAGCATGTCACTTGGAGATCCTTGGAGGAAAGATAGCTTAATTATAGTAATGTGGGAGGTCTTCCCAACTCAGAAGCTCCACAAATTCATTGTGCCAATGGAATACAGCAGTATCTGCCAAGTATTTTGACATGGTTTGAAAGTGAATATCGTAGCTGTGAAGAAATCCCGGAGCTTAGGGAAAGTCATTGTATATCAATGGATCCAATTGGCTTCCAGAGAGTGGTAGGGGATGTTTTATCCCATGTTGATGGCCTTTCAGCTGATTCCCTGGTGGCCCGCTGGAATGTGGAGTTAACCAGGGCTATTGACTGTCTGGCTCCGAAGCGCCCTCTCCGATTGCATGGAGCCCGGACAGCCCCGTGGTTTTCCCGGAGCTGAGGGTGATGAAACAATCACTGAGACGGCTAGAGCGCCGGTGGCGGAAAACTCATTCTGAATCAGACCGGACACGGGTTAGAGCTCAACATCAAGCCTACCAAGTGGCAATGGCGACGGCGAAGAGGACCTTCTTCGCCGTTTCTATTGCATCTGCAGAAAACAGCAGCAGGATACTTTTTCAGGTGGTTCGCAATCTATCAGAACCACCTTCATCATCGGGGCCTCGTAGGGACCCCAAGATCTCCTGCAATGCTTTTGCAAAGTTTTTTGCAGATAAAGTCGCTCAGATTTGGAAGGAGGTAGACTCCACCGTGGGAGCAGGGCCAGGGCGGGAGAGTGCTAGAGCCCTGTCTAGTCATGTTATATGGGATCAATTCCAATCTGTTACCTCCGAGGATGTGGACAGGCTGCTTGGACGAGTGAAACTGACCACCTGTCTCCTTGATCCTTGCCCATCCTGGCTAATAAAAGCAAGCCGGGAAGGGCTGGGCGATGGGCTCCGCGGGGTGGTGAATGCTTCCCTCTACGAGGGAGCCTTTCCAGACCCACTGAAAGAGACAGTCATTAAACCGCTTCTTAAAAAAACATCTCTAGACCCAGCCAATATGGCCAACTATCGCCCAGTCTCAAATCTTCCATTCTTGGGCAAGGTGATTGAGCGGGTGGTTGCTGAACAACTCCAAGCACGCCTGGAAGATGCGGACCATTTGGATCCCTTCCAATCGGGATTCAGGCCTCACCATGGGACTGAAACTGCCTTGGTCTCGCTGGTCGATGATCTCCGGCGAGCTAGGGACAAAGGTGAGAGCTGTTTCCTAGTTCTGCTGGATCTCTCAGCGGCCTTTGACACCATCGACCATAACATCCTTCTGGACCATCTAGAGGGGCTGGGAGATGGGGGCACTGTCATACAGTGGTTCCGCTCCTTCCTCCTGGGCCGTGTTCAGAAAGTGGTGTTGGGGGATGAGTGTTCAGACCCCTGGGCACTCACTTGTGGGGTGCCTCAGGGTTCCGTTCTCCCCCCCATGCTTTTTAGTATATATGAAGCCGCTGGGAGAGATCATCAGGGGTTTTGGGCTGGGTGTTCATCAGCATGCAGATGACACCCAGCTCTACCTCTCTTTTAAATCAGAACCAGTCAAGGCAGTGAAGGTCCTGTGTGAGTGCCTGGAGGCGGTTGCAGGATGGATGGCGGCTAACGGATTGAGGTTGAATCCTGACAAGACTGAAGTACTGTTTTTGGGGGACAGGAGGCGGGCAGGTGTGGAGGACTCCCTGGTCCTGAATGGGATAACTGTGCCCCTGAAGGACCAGATGCGCAGCCTAGGAGTCATTTTGGATGCACAGCTGTCCATGGAGGCACAGGTTAATTCTGTGTCTAGGGCGGCTGTCTACCAGCTCCATCTGGTACGCAGGCTTAGACCCTACCTGCCCGCAGACTGTCTCACCAGAGTGGTGCATGCTCTGGTTATCTCCCGCTTGGACTACTGCAATGCGCTCTACATGGAGCTACCTTTGAAGGTGACCTGGAAACTGCAATTAATCCAGAATGCGGCAGCTAGACTAGTGACTGGGAGTGGCCGCCGGGACCACATAACACCAGTCCTGAGAGATCTACACTGGCTCCCAGTACGTTTCCAAGCACAATTCAAAGTGTTGGTACTGACCTTTAAAGCCCTAAACGGCCTCGGTCCTGTATACCTGAAGGAGCGTCTCCACCCCCACCATTCAGCCCAGACACTGAGACCCAGCACCGAGGGCCTTGTGGCAGTTCCCTCATTGCGAGAATTGAGGTTACAGGGAACCAGACAGAGGGCCTTCTCAGTAGTGGCATCCACCCTGTGGAACGCCCTCCCAGCAGATGTCAAGGCAATAAACAACTATTTTACATTTAGAAGACAACTGAAGGCGGCCCTGTTTAGGGAAGTTTTTAATGTTTGATGCTGTACTGTTTTTAATATTCGGTTGGAAGCCGCCCAGAGTGGCTGGGGAAACCCAGCCAGATGGGTGGGGTATAAATAATAAATTATTATTATTATTATTATTATTATTATTATTATTATTATTATTATTATATCAGGCGTACAAGAGGCTGTACTATGGCCATTTTAAAATTTTCTTCACAAGCTGGAAAGTCTAAATTTTTAGCTCTAGTTTTGCTCCACACAGAGTTTAAGCTTTGATCAGAGTGCCACAAAACTAGAAATTCAAGCATAACAGGGTTCAAATGAAGAAGGCTTTTAAGTATGTTAATAATTCAACCATTTCCACTACTTTTTGTATGCCAGTGAAGACTGCACATGGCAATCATGTTTATGAATATCAAACCAAAGTGAACATTTAAGGGACATTTTGCAGTATACTGATGGCAGTAAAATATCAGATTTTAAAATTGAATGCTTTTAGGCAGCGGAGTCATATAAGATGAACAAACACTGGACAACTACTCCAGTTATCTACTGTCTCTCTAAATACTGGTGTTGACCTATAAAACGCTAAACGGTCAGCATATAGCACATACCAGGGCCCACTGACCCATGTTCCATCATGAACTTTAAGGCTAAACATAGTCCTTTCTGAAACCCACCACCCCACAATCAATCATCTGTTCCACAGGTGATAATACCCAGATCTTTGCAGGTAGAAATGCATGTAGAGGCTTTTGCTATGTAAGAGGAATGTGGACTCCTAGCTGTGTATGGGGATGATGGGCAGAAGGAGTGCAGTCCCTTGGCAGAGCTTAGACAAAATACATATTGAATGAGGGTATAAATGTCAATGAGGCTGCTCATGCCACAGATCTTCTCTCGCCTCAAATCTTGTCTACTCTATGACAGCTTACGGGTCATGTTGGATTTCTCTCTATGTCCTGACAGCTTCAAGAACCTGAGCAGAAACTATTTAACACACAGTAGTGAATTGATATGGTGATGTTTTAATCTGACCAAGCCATGAGTATATTTGGATTTATGCTATTTAATGTTTTAAAAGTTTCAGTAATCTGGGTTTTTTTCCGTATTTTGGAGCTTTTGTATTTTTGGAGTTTTGCATATTTGAAATGTATCTTCTGTTCTCTAGGATGTTGCAACAGCCGTTGACAGAAAGAAAGCAAACATTATTATACTTTGTGGTAGTTAATAGATTTGCTTGAAATGAAGGTTATGGGAATGATCCAGTCCTCTCTCTGGATCCTTTTTCTTGAATATGTAGGTTCCCGTATAAGCAGTCTCTCCCTTTCTCTCTCTTTTCTTTTTTCTTTTTCTCTCTCACTGCAGATCTGTGCATTGCTGTATGCAGGTGAGGGGCTTGTTTCCTCTGTATGCAGCACATATAATTAGTATTTAATTCCAGAAGTAATAATGATGTAAATAAAGCTGAAATTACTGGTTTAATTTTTTTTATTGAAGTCAGCCCAACATTTTGGTATCTCATTCTTAGTACTATACCAATTTTGTATTTAGCTTTATGTTACACCATAACCTAAATATTTAAACATTTTCTCTTTTTTTAAAAAAAAAGAGGTCTTGCAATCTCTTAATTTTGTTTGTGGAGGCTAAATAAATAAATATTTAAATCTATGTCAGTAGTTGAATGGGACTGGTGCTCATGATACCAAAAGACAGTTGGCCAACAGTTAGTGCAAAATCCTATTCTTCTCACACTAATTCCATTAGTCTCTTCCAGTCCGCCAGTAAATGCCACCACCCTCCATAAGAAGTATGGGCTGTATTCAGATGTAAAAGTAAACCAGAATTTAGTCCTTGAGGAATGAGCTTGGGGTGAGGCACTGGCTCTTATTTGCCTTCCTCCAGTGTATAGTCACAAAGAAGAGATTTGAAGCTTTCACACCAGTTTCCAACTAAATCACAGTTATTCATTCCTTGAGGAAATCGTTGCCAAATTTTCCGAGGAGGGCCTTAGAATCCAAGCGAGTGGCACAATAGGCAAGGCAGGCTGTTATAGTAAGCTGAATAAATTGTAAGGCAGGATAGAATGAAAGTCTGGTAGTCCTATCTATTTGAAACATAGTACGGACAATTTGATTACTACACTTCCACAGCCTGCTTGTTCTTGTGAATAAAACCTACTCTTGCTTAAAATATTAGTGTTATTATTTTATCCCTCTCACATCAACATTTAAATTTGTATGGACTTCATTGAGTGAATAGGATTTTATCATTAGTGCACTTGTAATAGCTGCAGAGAAGCTAAATTTGTATTTCAATCAAATAATTTTATCCTCTAAAAAAATGGCCATAAAATAACTACTATTACCTATACTTGTTGTTTAAAAGTGGGATAATGTGTATTACGTAGTCAGAGACCCTGTTATTTTTAAAATTTTGTTACAAAAATAAGCAGTCATGTTATTTTTACACCTGACACACTCTATTGAAAATATTTTTGTTTACTAGGTAAATTGGACTCCAAAGATTAATAGAGAACAGTTGGTTAGTGGCCTATTACCTGATGTGAAGGTACCAACATCTGTAAATGATGTGCGCTATTGTGTAGTTTCATTCCATGATGGGCATGTATCTTTGGAAAGTGCGTTCACAATAAGGTTTGTATATTTTCCTCAGTTGTAGTTCTGTTACAAAGTTTGCTCAGTGGCTGTTTCTGTTGGTTACCGCATACAAAAACATGTTTGCTGTTATTGGTAACAACTTTTAAGTCTGTAAATATCAGTATACAATCAATAATATATTAGACATTAAGAGCTTCAAAGTGACTGCACTGCAAAAGCATAGCATGCAGATGCACAAAACAGCCAGTTCTAAAATAAGTCATTATAATGATGTTGATCGTGATACTTACACTGTGATACATGGAATAACCTTAGTGTTGTGTGAAGTATATATTGCTTAAAATGCACTTTTGCTAAATAAATATTTGATCTGCACATGTATATATGATATATATATATATGTATATATGATATGTATATATGATATGTATATATATGATGCGTATTTATAGTTGGGAAATTAGCTCTAAAGCATATATAGCTGTAAAACATAATAAGGCATCTAGGAACCCACCAAATGTCACCTTGTTGGATGATAAAAGACAGTGAGGAAGTGTTTAACATTACTCTCACCTTGAGGGGAGGGGAGCGACATGGAGGAGAGAGGCCACTGAAATATGAAGGCTTACTGCCCTGTTTCCTTGATGCCCAGACAGCCTCCTGTCTTTAAAGTGCAGGCTCCTTTCAGGCTCTGCAGCTACAAGTCCACTTCCAGACAAAAGAAAAAGAAAAAAAGAGGGAACTCAGCAAATCAGAGGAAAGTGGAGACGACACCAGGCGTATCTCAGCCAGGAGGGCATTCTGCAAATGAGCTGCCCGCTTCCATGTTGCTGCATAGTGAATCTTGTCAAGGAAGTGGTTAGTGAGAAGGGCATCTCCTAATGAGTTTAATGTTGAAACAGGAGGAGACACACTTTCAACTAAAGTCCTAAGTTACATAGGGCTTTATAGGTGTCATTGCCAGCACATTTAATTAGACCCGGTATCATATTGGCAACCAATTAACTCTCAGGATCAGTGTCATGCAATCTTGATAGTGCAGATTGTTAGGTGGTCTAGCCTATCTGAAGCTTCTAAAACAACTTCAGGATCTGCCATAGTTTATAGTAATCCAACTGGGAGATTACCAGTGCATGAGTTACTGTGACAATGCTACTCGTGTCCGCAGACTGCCACAGCTAACCAAAGGAAATTCCATTTCACTGCAGTCACTTGAGCCCCCAGCAACTATTTTTAATCTAGGAGCATACCCTGACTTCATAGCTATTCTGTCAAACAGAATACAACTCCATCTAGAATTGGCCATTTACGTCTTAAGAAATTGTATCTTGAAAGAATTATAGCATTTTTTCTGTTTTACTTAGAAGTCCAAATCTGTTAAGCTGTCAGTATTTGTTTCTGTAGACCACTTGCTGATGAGCCAAAACATATTAAATGCAAATTAAAAGGATCTAATACAATACAAATGGGTGAAAAACTACAAGAAGAAATTGGTAAGTACTTTACTTTTTTTCTTTTATTCCGACACAAATGTACTTGCACTGGCGTGCTTTCAAACTGCTAGGTTGGCAAGAGCTGGGACAGAGCAACGGGAGCTCACCTGGTCACAGGGATTCGAATCGCTGACCTTCGGATCGGCAATCCCAAGAGGTTCAGTGGTTGTTTCCCACTCATTTTCCCTGCCATTTTAGCCTTTAGTTCCCTTATCTGCAGCCCTACTTAGACTCTGTATTGCCTTTTTTGCTGCCTTTAGTCACAGTACCCTCTTTATTTCACCCGCTCTAAACTTTTGCTGAGTACAGTGGTACCTCAGGTTAAGAACTTAATTCATTCTGGAGGTCCATTCTTAACCTGAAACTGTTCTTAACCTGAGGTACCACTTTAGCTAATGGGGCCTCCCGCTGCCACTGCCGCACAATTTCTGTTCTCATCCTGAAGCAAAGTTCTTAACTCGAGGTACTATTTCTGGGTTAGCGGAGTCTGTAACCTGAAGCGTCTGTAACCCAAGGTACCACTGTACAGCTAAAGCTTTCCAAACTGAAAGACTCCCAGTTTCCCCATGTTTATGGAGATCAGAACCAGCTGCAATTAATGCACATTCTAGCTGGCTTTAACACTTGTCTTTCCTTTACTGCGTTTATTTCCGGTGTTGTTTATTCTTGGTGTGTATGTTTAAATTGTGATTTTCTTTGGCATTACTCTTGCTGTGATCCTCTGACAATTATAAATTAATTTACCCCAAATTAATCTTTCCCATAACTTGATCTTCTAAGGAATTCATTGTAATTTTATTATCCCTAATCAATTTCCCCACCATTCAGTCCTGAGCTAGTAAACCAATGAAACACTGCCAGTTAATTGGATTCCCTCCCTTTCTTTCCTCTACAATCAATTTCAAATACAATAAATGAGACCTTGCTGCTTAGCTCCATGTAACTTGGCCCAGAGCTTGGCCCACAGGCTGCTGCTTTCCATATCATCCAAAGCTTGGGTAGGAAAATCTAGTGGTGCACTAGTATATACAGCCATGCCCACCAATTTGCCCACCTACTCTTTTGCCTGCCATATTGGGGATTCCAGACATGAGTTCTGCTCTGCTTTGTTGTGTGGCCGTTGATCACATCAATTGGTTACGTCATTTCTGGTGGCCATATTGGGAGATTCGTTTACCATCTGGCAGCCATCTTGAGTGGGACAACTTGGACAGGGTTAAGGAGATCCTGGAGAACCATCCTGGAGAACCATCTGGTTGCCATCTTCAGAGCATTGTTTACTTCCAGTATCCATCTTTAGAATTATAAAATAAAACATAAATAATAGCAGATGGTTTCTAATTCTTCTGTTTGTTTTTCTTAAAGAGGTAATGATTACAGATCAGCATGGAAATCACATTCAAAACCTGACATCAACTTGTTTGGATTCCTTGAAAATAGCCGGTAGTGGTCTGGATAAGTCAGAATTGAGAAGTGTTTGGCAGGTATTTCTTAATACCATGTTATGTAGGATTTGCATCAGTGAAATTCATCTTATTTGGGGGGAGGGAACTTGTGCCTCTATCCCTGACACAGCTTAATAATATACAACTGATAAGAGGCAAAGGGGAGTTACTACTTTCAAGCTTGTAAGGATTCTTCAAATGATTTACCTCTATTTAGTTCTGTTTTCATGGCAAGTAAATAGGAGCCTGTTTTTCCTAGGGATGTCACCTTTGTAGTGCTATTATTCTTGCTAGCTGGCTCTTTATCCGGAACTCAAATAGTACAAAACTTTCATAAACTTTCTAGAATGTTGTTACCTTGGGTTGAATTAATTTACTGTTTTGTCAACTCATACTGGTTGACATGGGATATATCTAACTAAGGATAAAGATGATCCACTTTTATTTATTATGCCATTTAAGTGTACCATATATTATGTTGCAGCATAATATAGATTCTTCACATAATATAGAAAGTGCAGACAATCGCAGCCACTTTGCTCCTCCCAGGTCATTCTTCTGCAGGCTACACTGAGTTGTGCTGTAGTTTGGCTCTGCATGTCTGTTGAATCCAGGTTCATTGTTTAGCTCTCCCCAGACTAAACATGAGCCGCAACCAAGGTTTATTCTATGTCTTAGGGCTCATGGTTTGGGTGGGATAGCTAAGCCAGAAGCCCAGGTTCAAACAACATGCTCAGTCAGAGCATGGGAGCCTGCACACACACATGTATGCTGCTTCCTTTGCATCCCCATTATGCCGCTCAATGGAGCATTTCTGGGTAGTGCAGCGCCTTTTCCTGTCTGGCCTGAAGGAGGAGCAGAACTGATGGTAGTTTGCTGTAACTTGTTTGGAAAGCTTTTTGAGGATAAAATTGCTTGCGTCCACCTTTACTCAGCTGTTACAGCAGATGCATCTCAAGGGGTGTCCAGAACACTTTCTAGTCCTGCTGTGTTGGATGAGTGCCAGTTGGTAAGGCTTGAGCAGGTGGACAAGGGGTTTAAATTGCAGAGTGGTAAGAGCAGAAAATAATCAAAACCCCATATGCCATAAATAGAAGCTTGCCTATCATTCCACTTTTATAATCAAATAACTTTATGAGATCAAAATCCTATTGGTTTTTTTAAAATGTTGTTATGTGTTTCTTTATAGGCAGATACACAAACTATTTGTGTCACAGGAATCAGGTTTAAACCAGGTCCTCCTGGAACCAAAGAACTGTGTTTTGCTTGGCGTGAATTTTCTCATTTCTTGAGACTAAATTTAACTGCAGGACCTCCAGCTAAATTGGTGCTTGTGGACTGGACAGAGTTAGAAAACGTAAGTAACTCTGCATCATGTAATACCAGCAATAGTCTCCATACCTCTGGGAAATAGAGAGGAGAGGCATGAACATAATGTTACAGTGTTTCGCTGATATTAAATACTTCTGAAACTTTAACATGGTCTCTGGCGTGAAAGGAGACATTAAAACAAAAAGAGTAACTTGTATGAAAATAATGTTTCTGACTGGAGTTTCTCATAACTGGCTCTTCTTCATAAGTAAGCGGTTGATGAAATGGCTTATGATCTCTGAACGTTTTGCAGCTAAATTGCATTACACACCTAAAATATTGTCTCATTCCTTATATACCAAACTAATCACTCTGGCTTGCAGGAGGGGGCATCCTTCAGATACTGTACCATCTTAATAGAAGGGTACATTCCACACAATTGGGCCTTTAGTGGGGCAGCACTTACCTCTTGAAATTCCATCCCTTTACAGTACATATCAGACAGGCATCTGTTGAAGATTTTCCTCTTTTAACAATTCTCCTGAGTAGAGTTTTTTAGCCCTGTTGGATTCTGTATTGCATTTGAAATGTTTTACACACAAACACACGCATACTGTATATGAAAAACTTTTATATATTAATCTATTCTATATGTATGGTTTTTACTGTATTGTTAAATCACTTTGAAATGCTTCATAAATAATAAACAAATAATACTACAGGTTTAAATAGCAATAATTTTTTGAACTGCTTCTAGCCTGTGTCAGTGATTAATGGCAAAGAACTACAGAAGCCACTTATAGTCCAGCTGTATGATCAGTGGAATAACCCATCTTCTGAACCCGATGTCAAAATCAACCTTTTAAAGGCTGGGAACTTAAAGGTAATTGCCTTTGAATTCATAGATCTCATTGGAATATATCATTGTACAAGACACCCAAAATACAGAATGTTGTTAAAATGCATTCATCTGCATAGTGTCAGCACTTTATATGAGGACAAGTCCTTACCTCAGGGGTCTTATAGTCTAAAATCTGACATAGAGGGGACATCCAGAGGCACTGAAAAATAGGGTAAGAATGTAGTAATTGTTGCATTAGATATTTATTCTTAATTACAAAAGGGTATGGGAACTCGGAGTTATGCTAAAAGCCCTGTGGAAAAGGTGAGTCTTGAGGGATTTGGAAGAAGTGAGCAGGAAGTGTGCATTTATAAGATACACCTCACTTTTTTAAATACTTAGATTCCTAGCATATGTGATTGGACAATACTGTATGTTTAAAAACACAGAATATATTTGGATAGACAACACTTTGAAAATTATCATTTTATACTCTTTTAGGGATTGAAATAAAACTCATAATGTATTGCTCTATGCCAGATAATCTTGTGAATTGAGTGACTACAAGCTCACTGCCAGGTTATTCAACTTTAAAAAAGAGACAGTTGACAGTCCATTGGCCATGTCTGACCCACCAGTTGTCCATCTGATGACTAGAGCTTCTCTTTAGCTGGAGCCACACACCAGTCTGACTCCAGGGAAAAAGAGAGTAATAGTTGGAAATATAGGGGTTTGTTGTTTAATGATTCTTTTAAGTTTCCCGTGATAAATAGCATTGTAACATAGAAGTAGCATCCCTAATCCTTAAGTGTTTGCTATATGCTGGGAAGGTAAAGCATCTTAACTATGGAAATACATGGAAAACTTAAATAGGAAATTTGCTAATTTGTAATAGCTAAATCATTATCAGTGCTTCTTAGTCATTCATTAATGGGGAGAAAATCAATTTTCTTGTCAGATTATTCCTTCAAACCAGCAGCATAAAACAGATGAAAATGGCAGAGCAAATTTCGGAGTTCTTAGCATTCATGCTCCTAGGTAAGTGATTGAAAACTCTTACATTAATCAGAAAATGGTTGGAATCGTTTGCAGGCCCAATTTAAAGCGTTGGTTTTCTCCCCATATGAACCAACCCAGACGCTCTGATTATCATCAGAGGCCCTGCTTCATGGGGCCCTTCTCCACAAGAGATCTGAAGGGTGGCAACATGAGAATGGGCCTTTTCTGTGGCGACCCCATTTGTGGAATGCTGTCCCAAGGGAGGCTTGCCTGGCACCTTCATTACATATAATTAGGCACCAGGCAAAAACCTTCCTCTTCAACCAGGCCTTTGGCTGTTAGTTAATCTATGACATTATAAATGTGTGATGGAGGGGGTGTTATTGCTTCTTTGCTATTATGTCATGTGTTTCTTTGTTGAAACCTGCCTTGGGATCTTTGGGCAAAGGGAGGTACATAAATTTAATAAATTATTATTATTATAAAAATCAGATACCCTTAAAGGCCTGAAAGAACAGGGTGGACTTGCCTGGTCCTTCTCACTATTCTGATAAGTAGCAGCAACAGCTCTGCAGCTCTGCTCCACCTTGCAAGCTATTCCTAAAAAAGAGAGAGAGTTAAAAGCGATGCAGCATGGCTTGTGGGGGGAAACTGAATATTTGTGCACTTCAGATATGCTTCCCAGCAGTTGTCAGTCTAATCTTGAAGGCACCCAGAAAAGGACGTCCAGTGAAAAATTTAATTAACAGGAAACATTCATTAAAGAAAAATTCTTTCAAATGCCTCAAGTCTCAAGCCAATCTAGGGTTTTATTGGCCAAGCTAGGCACCTTGAATTGAGTAAATATGTTTTGACCCGGACATAACACAGTTCCAGTTAAAAGTGTGATGATTGCATTCTGCACCAGTTGCAGTTTCCAGTCTTCAAGTGCCTCTTCACTCTCATGAAGAAGTAGCCTTCTCCTACACCCAACTATGTCATTGGAGGCACAGGTGCCCTTGGCAACTAAGAGTCCCTTTCACCAGCTTTGGCTAGTGTCACGGGACAGCCAGGAAACGCCCTTGAGTTTTTTTGAGGGGGGGGGGGAAGAGTCAGAACAGGAACAGTCAGAAGGAGAAGATCAGGAAGTGACGGAAGAGACAGAGGGGTAGGGGGGGCTAGCCAAGAGGTGTCAAGGCTCTCCGATGCTGAAGGAGACCCTCAGCACCACACAGGCAGTTCAGGGACAGAGGGAGAGACGGTGCCTTCGGCACAGGAAAGAAGAGGTTAAAACGTAGAGATCAGAGATGTCTCACAAGAGTTCCACGCTTGCTATGCTGGAGAAGAAGTCGGAGAAAGCCACTCCCCGAATCTGATCCCTCAGACTCGGACGCATGAGTTGTAACTGTGCTGTTTGTATATATGTAAAAGAGGTACATTGGAGTTTAACCACAATTTTGTTTTGCAGGGGAGAGCACACATTGCAATTTAAAGCCACATACAACAAGAACACACTAAACTGTGCAGTAATCAGATTAAACGTTCAGCCTGACCCCGAGAGACCTGTACGTTTGAATGTCAAGTATGACACAAATGCTACCCTTCTAGCTGGAAACACCTTTCCTGGTGAGTTTTTGTTTGTGACATTTTAATCCAACCATATGTAAGGTCTTTACCATTTTTAGTTTTGTAACCATAGCTATATACAGCTTGGGAAAGTATAAAATTCATGTATAAAATGGGTTTAGAACTCAGTTTGTGAAGACCTGTCTACAAATTCAGCATGGCCCATGGCTAAGTTGCTGTGATGTTACATTTTCATAATTATGTAATTGCTGAAGCATTTATGTGGAGCACTAATATCGTTGGTTTATAAGTGAACACCCTAGCAGTAGGTAGTAACATCTCTGGTATGTAACAGTTAATCATTTTCAGGAAGTGGATCTAATTATCTTGCAGGTTTCCACTTGCATGCCTGTCTAGGAAAGGGCTGGAATTCAGTGGTAGAGTACATGCATTGCATGCAGAATGTTCAGCCCCTTGCTCCTCTAAGTTTTGCTGAGAAAGACAGCTGTCTGAAATCTTAGAGAGCCTCAGTCAGTGTAAGACAGTACTGAGCTAGATGGGACCAATGGTCTGGCTCAGCATAAGATAGCTTCCTAATATTTCAGAACATTTTAATTTTGAAATGTAAAACAGAACTTTAGCGAGAAAGATCCATATGCTTTTTTCTCCCCACAGATTTCATCATTAGTGTTATTTCTGAAGCTGATAACATTATTAAAAATATAAGCCCAGGAAGAATTTATATGAAAATGTGGGAAGGTAGTAGAACTGTACCACTAAATGTAAGTAAAATTCTCTACCTTGTAGCTACTGAGTCAGGTTCAAGGTCTTGCTGTTGACATTTAAAGCCCCAAACAACTTTCAAAGACTTGATATGATTACCCAAGCTTTCCTGGACTCCTACTTTTTTTAATCTCCTTTCATGGACTGCTCATTTTAATCTATACATATTATTATGTTTTTACTTTATTATTTAAAAGTCTTGTTTGAATAATGTTGATTTTTACGTGAACTGTTATTGATATTTTTTATCTGATTATATATTATGTAAACAGCTTAGTTTTTTATAGTTACAGGTAGGTATCTGAAGAAGTGTGCATGCACACAAAAGCTCATACCTATGACAAACTTAGTTGGTCTCTAAGGTGCTACTGGAAGGAATTTTTTAGTTTTTTTATAGATATACAGTGCATATTTTATAAATAACTGTTAATATATGAAAGTGTGGAGCTAATAGCTTACACGAGCACCACATCGGTGCTTTTTTAAATAGTTATACATGACAGCTATTTAAACTCAGCATATGGGATTGGTTATCTCCCCTATGTCACTGAAGATATTTAAGAATCAAAGCATATGGTAATACAGTGAACCATTCCACTTGAAATGGTCTTCCATATATTATTAATCACATAATGGTAGCAATTTTATGCTGCTCCAACATGGCAACCATGTCATGTCAGCCAGTCTTGTTGTTTGGAGGGCTTAAAGTGAACTTGACTTCTATTCCTTTTGTTAGACTGTGGGGTTTAATCCAGAGTGGTGTTAAGTAGCAAGTCCTGCCGGTGCAAGGACAAGTGCACGACAACTTCTTCAGGGCAGGGCAGATTTGGAGAGGGCATAGAGCACATGCAGGGCAAGTGAAGGCACTCTATTGTGCAAGCTGAAATCCCTGTGCTGATGGGACACATCAATTTGAATACTACCTATGATCTATTGAAAGCGTGTTTTTGATAGCAAAAGGACCAAATGGCAGAAACCAATAAATTTCATAGTACAGTGGTACCTCTGGTTACGAACTTAATTCGTTCTGGAGGTCCGTTCTTAACCTGAAACCGTTCTTAACCTGAGGTACCACTTTAGCTAATGGGGGCTCCTGCTGCCACCATGCCACTGGCGCGCGATTTCTGTTCTCATCCTGAGGTAAAGTTCTTAACCCAAGGTACTACTTCCGCGTTAGCGGAGTCTGTAACCTTTTTAAAAAAATAATAATATTTTATTAATTTTTTGCATAATAAAAAGAACATACATAAGCAAACATAACATATTTTCCACCTACTTCTGTCCACCCTCCAAGAGCCCTCTCCTCCCACAAGAGGATCCCCCGAAAGACGGGCAGTCGACAGTGGTTCATTTTATGATTGAATTTCTCCCCACTCCTCCCTCCCACCCCCAGAGCCCCCCCTGCCACCAAGAGGCTCCAGGTTTGCAGGAGAGACGCAAGTGGGTATCCATCCAACCATCTATCCAATCTTAATACGCACTCAAAAAAGAGGAGCCAAAAAAGAAAAAAGAAAAAAAACAGGAAGAAAAAAGAAAAAGATTATTATTAGCTAATCATTTTTCATAAACATTGTTTTTATGTGGGCTTCCCCGATCCCCCCTCTATCTGATTTTCATTTTTGAATCATATTTAACAGTTTTCTTATCATATTCCTCATTCTATTTTTAATCTTTCCAATCTTATATTAATCTACTATCCATATTCTTTAATAATTCTCTTTTATTCCCATTTCTCACCCCCCTCCTCCCCCGTCCGCCAGAACCCCTCCTGCCACGAGGAATCCCAGAGGACGGAAAGAGGAAGGGAAGTGGATCTTTTTCCAGTTGGATCCCTCCCCCCTCCCCGTCCCCCCCACCCCAGAGGCCCCCCCTGCCACCAGGGGCCCCCAGCCTGGGGACGACCGACAAGAGAGGGAAAGCACCCAACCATCCCAAATCGTCTTGCCAAAACGATTTTTCTAAAACTCCCAATTACTATTACATCCTAATTCTACCAAACATACAATCTTGTTCCCTCCCTTACCACAATTTTCTTCCAATGACCGTTAGCGGAGTCTGTAACCTGAAGTGTTTGTAACCCGAGGTGTTTGTAACCCAAGGTACCACTGTAGAAGGAGAGTGAAGGATTGAGGGAACCACACAATAACATCTTTACTTAGTTAATGAAGTGCCTTTCTTTAAAGCCCAGTTCTATTTATTCTGCTTGTCTGTTCATATTTAACAAAGTTATCTTTAAAATTAAACATATGTGATCCCTTGTAATTTCTTTTTAAGGTTACAACATACGGCTGTACCAAAACAAATGATGATGACAGTAGCCTTTTTTACTTCAGGTAAACAAATTTGGTAGGGCTCTAAATGGTTTTGTCATAGCTTAGAAGAAGCAAAATGTCAAAGATATTAAACCAATACTGTAGTCACTTTATCACTGAAGGCAGTGTGGTAGCTGTGTAGAAATAATATTTTTAAATGTGTTTACTGGGACAGGATTTGTACTATATACAGTGTATAAAATTCCTGCATTTTGGGGTTATGTAAACAGTGATGTTTCAGCTACTAAGTATTCATTGGTAATTGGCAGTTGTCACTTAACTAGTTGCATAAGACTGGTCTGGGAAAAGCTGGGTTCTTTTTAAACTGAGTTAGATTGCAAAATTTCACTTCTGATTGGCTTGTTGGATAGAAATTCTTTGTCACTCATTGGATAGGGCAAGTGTTCTGATGGGGGTGTAGAATTTTGAGCCACTCAAATCTAATTGGTTGAAGGGTGGGCTGGCTAGAACATAAGTAGGCTAATTTTGACCGTCCAGGGAAAAAAGCATGACTGCCTGAGGCTGCTGGCCAGAAGAGGAAAGGAAGAAGGAAGTTTGGAGTTGAAGCAGGTGGAAGCCAGGCAAGTGGCTATTGAATCTATTGTTAGGAAGAAGCTTGGAAATACAGTCTTCTCCCAAAAGAGCTAAATTACTGGCTTAAGTCAAAGATTGAAAGAGAGGCCATCAAAGGCCAGTAAGCAGGAGTTGAGCAAGGAGCTACTGGAGCCAACCAGAGAGAAAACTGCCTGAAAGCCTGGCTCGGAGAAAACCAGCAGAAGTCCTCTGTAACTGATGGTGGTGAGACTGACTGATTTGGGGAGAAATCACTAAATGTAATTGGTATATGAGTTTGATAGGTAAAGGAACCAAGTTTTTACAAGCCAGTCTTATGTAAGCTTCTGTATTAGCAAGTAACTGTCATTTATAATAAGAGTAACCCTATAAAAGCAAATACAAGCCTTAAAGAAACGGTAACCAATTTACGTATAGTATTCACCTTCAATCAATCACAGAATAGTGAACTGCCCTCTACCCGGGGGTCTCAAGGCAGTTCACAGAATAAAGATATTGATTGAAGGTGAATACTAAATTTAAATTGGGACCCCCGGGTACAGGGCGGTATATAAATTCAATAATAATAATAATTTATTCTTATAGTCAGAATTTACCTTGTTTTCCTTTATAGTTAATAATAAAGGACAACAAAGTGAAGCTGCTGGTTTGTACCTTGTCTAAAGTAACACAGCTACTGGGTTATAAATTAAGGTTTTTGTAAACGTCGTAGTAAAGATATAGGGGGGCAACAGTTACAAGATTTGAAATATAAGCACAAAGGTAGGAATAAAATAGGAACCCCTTCACACCACCAGCGAATAAGCAGTTGTAAATAGAAGCTGGTTTTCCACATGTAAAGTGGGGTGCTCTCCACAGTAACAAATACCTTACTAAGCTAATGATTATTTGATATATATATTTATTTACTGCACTGTTTAGTTTTCAAAATACAATGTTTATCTATTGCAAAGAAAAAAAAATAAGGGCTAACTATTAAAATATTGCAAAGAGGTTGAAGCCGAATGCAACCAGAATGAGGTTGTGTTGATAAAAAATGTCAAATCCAGAATGTAGGGATTCTTTCAACTTAGCTCTCTGCTGAATGCCTGTGTTAAGCATAATCACTAATACAGAATGTTTGCTTACAAGGTAGAGTTTGATTTAAAGGAGACCAATTAAGTTGTTGGAGAAAAAGTTGAGGGGTTTGCATGTGTTTAACTAAGAGAATTTTTGTTGCAGCATATGACAAGGAAACTACATTTATAGTCCGTATTTATAGCCTTCAAATATAGGAATTAATTTTTTGCATATTAGTACAGTAATTACAATAAGATATATGAGGGGGAAATATATTACTTAGAAGAAACTTTGGGTTAGATTCAGAGGCGTCTTTCCTTCAACAAGATCTACTTGCGTTGAAAGAATGATACATTTGGTTCAGCTCATAAAATGTATTCTCATATAATAGAGAGGTGGGTTTGTGGTAGAGAATATAAATATTGAAAGTTTTGCTTCGTTACTAAAATCCCAATATTTGTCATTTAGGCAAATAATGGTTCCAGAGAAAGTGGGCACCTACAGCATCCAGTTTGCATTTGCCATTGACAAAATAAACACTCTTAACAGCGAACAGGTTTGCTTTTGAAATAACAGTTATAAAATAAAATGCTGTAATTTGCTGTAGACATTTTTCTTATTATCTCACAAGATTTGGATGAATTACAAGCTAATTTATGTTGATGTTTTGAATAACCTGTTCAACTTGTCTAACCTTTACTACATTCTTAGAAATAAAAAAGCCTTGCCCTGAAGTATTTCCTTTTCTCGCATGAACCTACCCATACGTAAAAATCATTAAAACACCATACAACAATAAAATAATAGAATACAGAGCAAATGGCCAACACTGAGTCAAGCCAATTCTCTAAAAACAGTAGGTGAAACAAACATTTTAGCAGGTCACAAAATATCAAATTCTAAGTACTTGTCTGTTTTCAATAGGTGCAGTCTTCCAAAGAGCTAGTGCTATTCATAAGTCTATTCTTAAGGAACTCATCTATCCACTTAAAGTGATAGTCCCTGAATAACCACTCATATGTAGACAAATTCGACAGAACTTAAAGGGACTTTTTTTTTCCCGCCCACCCCCTACCCTCAATTTCCTGCTCAAATATATACACACAGAGATCCCTCTTTCTCCGTTTGGAGGCACCCAGAAAGAAGCAGGCTAAACACTGCTGCCACCCAGAAATCATGCTGCCGTGCAAAGGACCCCAAGGGTCATCTAGTCCAAGCCCCTACAATTCAGGAATCCTGTCCACAGCCATCCCTAGGTAGGCCCGAACCACCAACCTTCTGGTAAACAGCCAGACACACTGACCCATAGCACCACCTGAGACAGATGCCGACAACAGAAGAATCCCTCCACTTTCCCATTTTTAAAAACTTGCTCTCTGGCACTACTGTTTTCTCTGTTGCTGGATTTACTAGATTGATGCTGCTTTTAATTTGCTTTTGATTTCCATGTTGTACTTTATATTTTGGGGTTATAGAGAACTTTCTATAATGGGCAGTACAAATATGTAAATAAATCAGGATAATGATCCTAGTGGAATTCTCCCATACATAAGCTCAGTGTCTATGCTTGACTAGATCAAGCCCAAATTTTTCAATGGATGAGGCAAGTCCTGATTCAAAAGTACTCTGTATGTTTTTTGCTCTACCATTGCAGTGGTGGAGAGAGAGTAGCACAGCATTTTAGGAAATACTTGTGATGACAGCAGCTACTTCTTTTCCACAATTCCCTGTTGTGCAGCTCATGTAAAGGTCCACAGAGATGGGCTAATTAGTAGCATTAATACTTTCTCAAATGCATTATTATAAAAAGCTGCAATGAATAAGCACAAATCCAGAAATAGATTTAGTTTGGCCCAACTCATATGTGTTTTGAAGTGTGATTTCCACTTTTGTGTAGTCGGGGCCTTCAGGCATAGCAATGTAGGAACTATCCAGTGGCTGTCAGTTGCAATTGTTACAACTACAACATGGGCCCCAGCTGTATGGAAGCAACACACAAGAAGAATACATCTGAATTGGAAATTTAGTAGTCTACAATTAAGGTTGTTTCTATTCTTGATTTCCCTTAAAAGACATGCTTCAGTACTGTTGACTGCCTTTAAGACTGTGAACTGAGTATTGTGATGATCTTTTCCTCAGATTGTGATTGAAGTGGAGCCTAATGAACCAACACAACTGATGCCAAGAATTTTGCCAAATACTCCTACCGTTTCTAATGCTCAGGCTGTTGGCAGTCGGACCCTTGTCAAAGACTTGACTCTTGTTATTATGGTAATTAAGTGGGATTGTTTGTAATAAAATGACTTAAAATGGAATGGATTTCACTTTTTAAGAAAGGTATATTGAAGCTGGATAAAATAGATATTGGTTCTCTTATTTCCTGCTTTACAGTCAGTATTTTGAAAAAAGTGGATTTTTAAGTTCCATCTGATTGTTTGGCCATATAGCTCTATAGAGAGGCTTGAAGGGCCTCAGTTGGACCCTGGGCCTGAGGGTCACCCCAAATGTAAACAGTTAACTTGTATTTTATTTCACATTTCCATTAAGATTGGCAGCCCATTACTTGCATTTTGTTTTAGGGAAAACCTCAAATTTTATCCTGGGTTATTCCAGCAATTGCTCTTAATAAGATTCTGTCTAAATATTGCTATTAAATTGTAAGGTGTGCTGAGATTGAAAAACCTGGAATTTTTTTCCACTTGAAAAGTAAGATATGAGATATATGAAGCCTATTCCCAGTATTCAACAGCAATCATCCATAACCTTAATTACAAAGGGTGATACCTATCTAATTCACAGAATAGACCCATTAATTTCAAAGGTCTCCTCTGAATATGACTAACAGTGAATATAACTCAAAGACTTTTGATTATTGCCTTATACAAATGAATAATCTGGTTGGGGCAAATACAACAGGCTTGCTAAAAAAAATAAAAATCCAAGCCTCCATTTCTCATGTTAATATTGATACAGGCATGTAAACCTTTACGAGGGGGCACACATTTCTTCAAAACTGCTGTTTGACTAAACTCCCCCAAGTTAACACTGCAGTTGAGTGACAATATAAAAAAGCATTTCAAAGTCCCACTTCACTCTTCCCAGTTTTTTTTCCCTATTGAAAAGATCTTGGGTAGTTTTCAACTAAGTTTTACCTGGAGTAGATCCATTAAAATTAATTAACATGGCTAAGTTAGGTTTATTAATTTACCTTGTGGGACAATGGTGTGGGCTGTTTCTCAGCATGTGATCGCAGGCAGGACTGAAGACTTGTGGGAGGTGGACACACTCCCCTCATTGATTTCAGTGGGTCTACTTTGAGTAAAACTAAGTTGAAATGCACAATTGCATTTTGAGCTCAGGACAGGGTAATCTGGTGGAAATGGGGTTGTAAACTTCCAAAGAGTTCTGGAAACAAAAAGGGCACACAAACAAAATATGTGCACATACTCAATTTGGTGCCAATCTCAAAATACGTGTTATGAGCAAGGCACACAACTCTTAATACTGTATCTTCTTAATTTTAAGGATAAATATGAAAACTGCACTGGAAATGACTTGGATGGGAAAATCATAGCTAAAATTCAAAGTTCAACTGACAAAGTTAAGGACATCCCCCTGTTTCAGGGTAAAACAAGTACAGTTGAGTTTCCATTTCACAGAGGAATTGTTGAAATTGAGGTGAGTCTTCTAAACATAATTGTAATTTAAGTTTAGAGGTAATATTCCTAAAACCGAATGCAGCCATGTATTCTCTTGCACATGTGTCACGTTTCCTTAAATTTAAATTTAGCTTTTCCTGTGTTTTAAGAAACTTTAGATACTAGTGGGTATGATTCAGAGAAAATAAGTAAATTTGTAGCACAGTCCTATATATATCTACGAAAATTCTCACAGAGTTCAACAATGCTTACTCCCAGGAAAAGGTTGTAGGATGGCAGCTTTAAGTCCTGTTTATTACATTAAACCTATAAAGCTTATTGAAATCAATGGTTTCTTTCGATCATGTTCAGTATTTACAAACTGGCACCCATTATATTTTAGTGCTTATAGAGGATAAATGCATCTTTTTTTCTTATGACAAGCTTTAATCCCTTGGGATCTACTGTCTGCTTCCATGGTAATAGCAGTAACTTTAACTCCACATTGGGAGTTGAATGTTTTGTTTTACTACGTATTATTCATTTCAGTTCTCTCCATGCTGCCTTTTGTACTATTTTTAATTGTAGAATAATGAATAAAAGTTTACCAAGAGAGCATACAAGGTATAGATATATTTCTAAATTGAAGCTGCATTTTATGTCTTACATTACAAGGTAAGCTAGATCAATGGTAAATACAATGTACAACCTTTTAACCTTGAAAAAAATACTTTTTGCTAATAATGTTCCGTTACTATATGTCAGAATTAATGTGGAATGAAAGTATAGCTAATTTTTGTACAAGTATTTTTATATACAGCAATCTGAAATCAATGATTTCAAAATATACATCTGTTTTTCTTCAGGATCTTGTGCTGGCAGAAAATAGTCCAGGGAGAGATCGTACTGAATATATTCTTGTATTTGACCCAGTTATACCCATTTTGAATCGATGTTTGGAACCTTATTGTCTGCCTTTTATGTTTTATGATGGTGAGTTTCAAATGTTTCTAATTTTCACTTTCTAAGATGTAATGTGTATTTTCCATAATGCTTTAAAATCTTTTTTTCTTGCATTCTTTCAATTATCAATGCAACATTTCATTTTGTACTTGGTCTTTTCCCAAAATACCCACAAAGTAGAATGGATTAAATTGCTTTTTTTTGTTTGTTTAGGTTATAAGAAACAACAGCAGATGGCCACTCTTTCAAAAAAGAGAGACGAGCTCTCTAAATCAATAACTGCATACAGAGATATGTTTGATACTACTAATCAGCTTTTAACTTTAATGAAGTGTAAGTAACATACAAATACTGTTTGCATTTGAATGTATTTCTCATTGTTACAGACCAGGAGTGGCTAGCCTTTAGCACTTGAGTTGCTGCTGAATCACAACTCCTGACAGTCCCTGCTAGCTTTACCAATGGTGAGGGATGATGTGAATTGTAGTTTAGCAGCATCTACAGGGCCACAGATTAGTAAAGTTGTCATGTATTTTTTTATGTGCTACTCCTTTTCAATAGTGCTTAAGTATAGTTTTGGATTGTGCAAATTAGAATAGGTCCAGATATCAAGCCTTTTTGAATACATCTCTTGTTTTCTCATCAGTCGTCTAATATCGCAATGACATCCGGTGGTTGACATTGTCACAGGTGAGGGGAGATTGTCAGGCATGTTGTGATGCACTGCACAACAGGGCTGAACTAGCTTTGCAAGCTCTGCACTTGGTGTTTAGGGAACAATGAGCACAGGGTTTGGACTGAGCTATGATGTACTGGTTCACAATATACAGCCTGTGAGTAATTTCTTCATCCAGTAGTATACACAGCTATTTGGTGTGAATTGAGCTGTACACATAGATCTAATTCACACATTACCTTTAATCACAGTCGAAATAAACTATGCTTTAATGTGAATTAGCAGAATGCTGGTGCACAACGCTACTGAGATCACAGGTGCTTTGCACCTGCCCTGGTCCTGTTGCAGCCATTCTACCAGAAACAAGCCACAGTCTGGTCTGCTTGTTGTCAAAATCTAGACTCATGGCCTGTTTGTCTTCTTGACTTTCTCTTGTGATTTGTTTGGAGAGAAAGGAACTATGAGTCCCAGTTCAGATGACAAGATGAACCAGACCATGGCCTATTTCCTGGTAACACAGTAGGAACAAAGCAGGAGCAAACCCTCTCCGGTTTCAGCATCCTGCACAAACCAGCATGCTACTTCTTTACATTAAACCAGGAGTGACTAGGTATGTGGTACGTGGACCATACCATAGTGTGCTGAGAACTGATTTTGTAACTGCAGCTGATGATAAAAGAATACAGCTGCAATCATGGAGATCATTTTGATTGCTCACTGTATCTATTGCTGATCTTTCTTTCTGTGGCCACATATTCTCGTGTAGACATTCAGAAGAGTGATTTGACCCCAAAATCATTTGATAATTCTTAGCTGAGTGTGTAAACTATCACCACTGAAAGTATTAAGCTCGAGATGGTATCAGACATTTGTCTGTGCTTGCTCTGAGATTTATTTATTTTTTGCACATGTGAATCAACAGTTGATGTTAATTCGGTGGACGATGAGACCAATGGCATGGGTGGCTCCTCACACATGACAGCAATAAGCATGCTGTGTGATGCTTAACCTCAGACCAGCCTTAACTAATTTTTACTAATTCAACACATTGTTTCAGGTCAAGTTCAGGAGGCTGAAACAAAAGAGGCCCAACTGAAGGATAAACTGAAAAGACTTCGGATTGATATACCTCAGACTAACGTTGTATGGCCTTTTTCATTTTCTTTCATTTTTTATCCATCAAGATATCTAACAAAATCCTAGTGAGGACAAGTAGAGTATGACTTCAGGAAAGGCTTACACAAAAGTATCTATAGCATACAGTTCATGCCTAGATAGATGACCCGACAAATTTCCTGCAAGGTTTAGAAGCAAGACTTACAGTTTCATTAATCCTTTTGTTTCCACTTAAGGTTTCTTTTTCACAAGATTGTCACAACCATTGTTAAAACTTTTCCTTGCCCCCATTTTTAGTCTTCTTCTGTCCTTATCAAGTTTATAAAGGGGCAACATGGTCTCTCACTTACTGATGCCTATTTTATTACAATCTGCCAATCGTACGGAATGATCTTGAAATTGTATCTTCATGGTGACTACTTGGTATGGCTCTCTGCTTTTATCTAGTGATTCACCTTTGGGATTGGGGTATCAGTTCATGTCACCACCAGTGCTATTTTTCTAGAAAAAGAAGTGCCAGAACTCACCATGAACGCCTCCCTTGTTCTAATATAATGGCAATGGTGCCCACCTGAGAGGTGCTAGAATGGAGTTCCGGCAAGTTCCGGCTGGGGGGAAAACCCTGGTCACTACAAATTATAAGACTGTTTTGTGAGAACATGGAGACACAATGCACATCAGGAACTGAGCCATGTTGAATCTCACCACTTGAAGAAACTACAACCCAGGTGCAATTTCAAGTGACAGCATATGGCAGCTGTTTCACATGAAGTGATCCTGAATTTGTGAGAGAGCGCACACACTCATTGTTCAGGAAAAGTAGAATGTAAGTTGCCTGTCTTAAGAGCCCATTAGTTAGCGGTCTGCCAGCTGATAGCCAGGAAACTTTCAGATTCTGCTATTTGGTTCAAATGAGCAGTGTTTTGAAGCAAAGCTTCTAATCTGCACCTACAGTGTAATCTTGTGCATATCTACTCAGAAGTCAGTTCCATTGACTACGGTTTGGCCTACTCCCATGTAAGTGTGCATAAAGTTGCAATGTCAAACTATTGTCAGTTGGATAAAGCTTTTTACATCAAGCACAGAAAAATCCTAACTTCATTTTGAGATGTTTAAGAGTGATAAATTCACTTTCTTACTTAAAATTCTAATCAGAAAACAAAGTTATATCCAATTGGTACGCCTTCACTGATCCAGGTGAATCTTCTATCACTGGGACATTGATCAAGGGGACTTTAGGGAGGAGAGGAAATTGCTGAAGATCACATTTATCTCTGTTCTTTGACAGAAGGCTCTGCTTAAATCAAAGAGCTATCTGTGAGTGGAGGGATACCAGCTGGATACAATGCAAAGTACTGTATTTACTCGAATGTAATGCGCCATCAAATCTAATGTGGACCTTGATTTTCTAAACCTTGAAACCAAAAAAGTATTTGCTGGTGAATGTAAATGCGCCATCAAATCCAATGTGCACCCTAATTTTCATGGTGTAATTTGGACAAAAAAGGTGTGCATTACATTCAAGTAAATACAGTATTTAATAATGCTTCATATGCAAATAATCTACTCTGGTCGTGTTTGGATATAACACTAAAGCATGAAGAATAGTTTGTTTAACCATACTGTGCACAGAGCTTGAACTCTTTTGCTTTACGACTCCCTTAGTTTATACAGACTAGAGCCGCTAGCTCAACATTACATCAAAATCAGTACTTGTGATTTATTTTACAGTTGCATACCTTCAGTAAAGAATTTATCTTAATTTTCAGTTGCAGTTTGCTGATTCTCTACTAAAAGAGAAAATCTCTGAGCAGGAAGGAATAATGAAACAACCTAGAAGAACATGCACATGTACCGATTATCCCAAAGACAAAGATGTTTTGGGCAAGGTGAGTTTTGTCTTAATTCTTTATAAGCTAATCTATTTTTTTTATTTAAAAAAACTAATCCTCTAGGATACCATACACTGTTTTCTCTTTTCATTACATATGAAATGGTGGTGTGAAGATAAGATAGTGGGTAATAAAAATAAGAAAAATATTAGTTCTTAGGACGTTCTGTAGTACTTTCCCCACATTCCCCCCATCATTATCTTTATTATGTATACCAGCAGTATGCAATATAACATAATAGTGTGAGCTACATGTTTTTTTTTCTTTTTACAATGGACCCAGCAATGAATAAAGCAGTGTATAAATTTTATCTCTATATCTATCTATATATAGTTTCTCTATTTTCAGATAGGACTAGGTCTTTTACATAGCCAATGGTTGAATCTACTGGTAGTTTGTATCCCATTATTTCTTCAGTTTTGTTTAGTATACTTGTCCAAAAAGGTCATTTTAGGGCAAAACCAAAAATACAACCCATGTCAAAATTTTGTAAAAAATAAATAAATATTGCCAGCACTAGAGAACTGTAATTGGGGCCTGTCTGTTATAGCAGATGAGAATGGAAAAGGTGAATAAAACTTCCATAAGGGCGCTTGTATAATATTATCACAGGAAACCAGTAACACTGCAAAGGAATCATCTCGTTTCTTCCTTAACTTCTCCTGTCATGTCACACTGATGGATGCATGCATAACTGTGCATATTTGTGCACAGCTACTTCCATGTCCAGCTTCTTGTCTCACCTTTCCTGGCTATGACAAAAATTCTTCAAATCTGTGATTTCCTGTACAGTCTTGACCAGGCATCCCCAAACTGCGGCCCGCCAGATGTTTTAGGACTACAACTCCCATGATCCCTAGCTAACAGGACCAGTGGTCAGGGATGATGGGAATTGTAGTCCAAAACATCTGGAGGGCCGAAGTTTGGGGATGCTTGGTCTTGACTTTATAACTAGACTGAGGGCACAGGGAATCTATTTTTTTCCTCCCATCAGGGGAAAAAACCTCATCCTTTGAAATTCATTATTTTATTTTGTCAGATTTCACACTTAGCACAAATTGAAGATAATGAAGCAGCAAAGGTTATTTCTTGGCATTTGGCAAGTGACATGGACTGTGTAGTCACTTTGACTACTGCTGCAGCTCGTCGTATCTTTGATGAAACGAAAGGTCAGCAGCAGGTGTTGCCTCTTGATTCTATTTATAGGAGGAGTCTTCCAGACTGGAACAAGTAAGGTTTCTGTATTCTTTCCTAATCTAAAGAATGCTTGGCATTCAAATTTTCAGAGTTCAGATTTGTTAAGCAATAGCTGTATGGTTGGGAAATCAAATTCTGTGCCTGCTTTATAGATTGACAGCCCATTCATTTTGTGTCTGTTGCACCCCCCAAAATCTTGATGATGACTTGTTTGTTTTGTCCATTTGTTTGTCAGGTTAAACCTTTTTCTTCCCCTTCTTATGGTTCTGGTTCATATGATTTACATTGTACAGTCGAACCTTGGTTTTCAAACAGCTTAGTTCTCAAACGTTTTGGCTCCCGAACGCCGCAAATACGGAAGTGAGTGTTCTGGTTGCCTGAGCAGAAGGCAACTCGTGCAACTAATCTTTCTCCTCTTCCTATGCAGCTCATTGCTGAAGCAAATCCCTTTGCTCAATTCTGGGCACTTGTCCTGTATGACAGAGCCCCCACTGTTCAGCCCATCTGCACCAAAGGTTTGAGGGTTGCTGGAGGAGGAAGGGAAGAGAAAGATTGGTTGCATGGGCTGCCTTTCACTCATAGTGGCAACATCAATGCCAAAAGAAAATAATTTCTTTGACTTGTTTCTAACCAGGCCTTTACCACACTTACAAAATGGAAGAAATACTTTCAAGGCTTTAGGAAATCCTGTATTTGCCAGGAACTTGCTAACATTTCCGGAGCACACACAGAATTGCCAGACAGGTAAACATCATGGGAACAGCAAAACTTGGAATTATAGTATGCTTTAATAAATTTAGTGGCAGCAATTTTGAGAGGTATGAAGTCTTGTCTCATATATATGTAAAATATACACACATACATACACACACAGTCATACCTCGGGTTACAGACGCTTCAGGTTGTGTCTTTTCAGGTTGCATCCCGCGCCGAACCCGGAAGTACCCGAACGGGTTACTTCTGGGTTTTGGCACTAGCGCATGCGCAGAAGCACTAAATCGTGCTTTGTGCATGCGCCGAATCGCAACCCACGCATGGTTGTAAACGTGCCTCTCACACGGATCATGTTCACAACCCGTGTGTGTGTGTGTGTGTATATATATATATATATATATATATATATATATATATACACACATCATCTTCTCAAGTTTCATCTCTGAAAAAGTGTTCATTAAAACTCATGAGAGCGGGACTAGAATAAGTAATTGGAAGATATCATTAACAGAATGATCAACCATAAACTGAATGATCCCTAATGTTGATTTTATTTTAAGCAGGGTTTAAAGACACATTCTAGCCTTTTCACCTTGCTTTTTATTAAAGAACTAGTGGAATTCAGCCCGTTTAAAAACGGGTGCTAGAACGCTGCTCTCGTGCAGCGCCGGCATCGGACGGAGCTTCGGAGGTCTCCAAAGCCCCGTCTCATGCGGGAGGTGCGAGGCGGGGGGGGCGGGAGAAGCGCTCCACCCCCCCGCCGCCTCGCTACGCAGCGCCGGCATGGGACGGAGTTTCGGAGGTCTCCGAAGCCCCGTCCCATGTCGGCGCTGCGAGGCGGGTGGGGGAGGAGCACTTCTTCCCCCCCCCCCCGGCCGCCTCGCCGCGCACCTCCCGCATGAGACGGGGCTTCGGAGACCTTCTCCGAAACTCCGTCCCATGCCGGCGCTGCTTGCCGAGGCGGCGGGGGGGAGCGCTTCTCACCCCCCGCCGCCTCGCCGCGGACCTGTCCTTGCTGTCGGCGGCAGAGGGACAGGAACGAAGGAGGAGAAAGCAGCCCTTTCTCCTCCTTCCTTCCTCTCCCTCTGCCGCCGACAGCCCTTTCTGTCGGTGGTGAGGGGAGAGGAACGAACGGAGAGAAAGCAGCCCTTTCTCTCCGTTCGTTCCCCTCCCACCACCGCCGACAGAAAGCACAGATCCCGGGGTTGCCGGCTCTGTCGGGTGGGGGGAGCGAGAAGCAATCCGATCCTCTGCTTCTCCCTTCCCCCACCTGACAGAGCCAAATGCTGGCTCTGTTGGACAGGGGAAGGGAGAAGCCGAAGACCGATCGGATCTTCTGCTTCTCCCCCCCCCCACCCGACAGAGCCGGCAACCCCGCAGCGGGGGCTTCTCACCGTTTGCCTTCCCCCCAGGGGGAGGCAAACAGCGAAAAACCCCGCCACGCCATACTTCGGCTCCGGGACTGGCTTGGCGGCGGCGGGAAGAAGGGGAGGAATTCCTCCCCTTCTTCCCGCCGCTGCCAAGCCAGTCCCCGAGCCAAAGTGTGGCGCGGCGGGTGCTTTTCGCCGTTTGCCTCCCCCTTCACTCCGGGAAGTCAAACAGCGAAAAGCCCCCGCCGCGCCGCACTTCGGCTTGGGGACTGGCTTGGCGGCGGCGGGAAAAAGAGGAGGAATTCCTCCTCTTCTTCCCGCCGCCGCCAAGCCAAAGCCGGCTTCCCTCGGCGCCCGCTGCCGCTTCGGCCGAGGAAGCGCCGTCCCATGCCTGAGGTGCGCGGCAAGGCTGCCGGGGAGAGCGCTTCTTTCCCCCGCCGCCTCGCCGCGCACCTCCAGCATGAGACTGGGCTTCGGAGCAGCGGTTGGCGGAGCGGCGGTTGGCCGTTGTCCCTCCGTCCAATCCCCGTGTCTCTGGGGTACATGCGCAGTACCCCAGGGACACACGGGACAACTGGACGCAGGGACAACATGGACATTATTATATAGGATTGATTCTTTATTGTGGTAGGTGCTTAATGTGCAATTTGTACCTGTCTACTCAGAAGTAAGTCCCACTGAGATCAAGGGGGCTTACTCCCAGGTAAGTGTGGATAAAATTGTAGCCTAAGACCAATATCCAATGAAGTGCTGTTGCTTGCCCAAGGATTTCTACTTGCGCAACAGAACTTCTCTCTCTTGGTGTCTTATTTACCCTTCCCAAATCTGTCCCAGAAGATTCTGATTTTTTACATATGAAGGAACAGTGAAAAATAACCTAGTGTGAGATGCTTTTAAGGCATTGATAACAAAGTCATTTATTAATCTTTCAGTTTTAAAGATTAAATTCAAAGAAAGGAGGGATATCCATGATGGCTGTAGTTTTGGGAAGCAGACATAAATCTGAACACTTTTCAGATCATGAGAATGATTTTTAGTGGAGTTATTGCTCAAACCTGGAATCAAGTGAATGTGGCGCTCTTGCAGGAGAACAGGATTTTTTTATTCAGTATTGCTACTAAATTCCAGCTATAAAATCCCAGCTGGAATTATGTTTAAATGTTACCGCTGATAGTCATGTGACTCGGAAGTTGGAATCTGTCAATTAACGTTTGGAGAGCAAGACAATAAAAAATTCATCCCCTCTTGCAAGAGTAATTTCCCCAAATATCTGGCCACATTATTTAATGACACTAAAGTATTAGACAAAATTAAATGGTCCTTTCTGTATCAAATGGAGATTTTCAATATCAATTCCATTTTTAAGACATGGATCAAAGCTATTTCATCCACATCAATTGATACTATCATTGTTACCGTATATTCAGTTTTGAAACCATGTACATGGTAAATTATGCTTGTTACTTTTGTATTATACTAGTTGTTGGGACTCAGAAGTGGGAAGAGTGTTATTGCGCTCATGCACCTTGCAAGCTTTTCATAGGCATCTGGTTGGCCACTGTGAGAACAGGGTGCTGGGCTAGATGGGCCTTTGGTATGATCCAGAAGGGCTCTTATACTAGCAATATTGCCCCATCTAGTATAGCATTTCAGAGTTCCACTGAACTATGTCAAGATATCAGCGCTGTGTTCTGTATTTATATTCAGCCTTATAATGGTTAGGATTAGATGATAAAGGAAACAGTGATTTGTATAGAGGTTGGAATTCTAAACATTAAAGTCTCATTATTTCATTTACCTTTCTAGTGTTTGGGATGCTTTTAGGAGATGCCATTATTATTGACAATTTGGATGCTGCCAATCATTACAGAAAAGAGGTGTGTATTGCCACTTCAGATGTTTCCGTTTTGTACATACATGAGAGAGGCAGAGGCAGAATAGAACTCAGCCATGTTTCTATGATATTTGCAACATATCTCAAACACCTCAGGGCTTGCACAATTTTCTGAAGTTCCTTATGTTGTTTTGGGGTTCACTTCAGTGTGTCAGTGTTGTTAAAATTACGTGTTGCATGTCACAGACTTGCCACACATATTTATTAATGAATATTAAACCTATCTGTACAGCTTGTTAAAAACACGCATTGCCCAGCATTATTGACAAGAGACGGAGAGAGAATTCGTAGCAATGGAAAGTTTGGAGGTCTTCAGAATAAAGCCCCTCCCATGGATAAGCTTCGAGGAATGATTTTTGGAGCACCTCTGCCACAACGATGCAAAGTTCTCTCTGAACAGATAGGTGTGTTCAAAGAATAATATATTAAATAATCATTTGTACAGCTTTTCTTAAAATTTTACTGTGTTTAGAAATTCAGTCTGACTTCATATTGCTGCTGAAACAATTGCCATTACTAAATGAGAATCTAGTGACAGTAGATTCTTTTAGCTTTTTCGCATGTGTTTGAGTTTGCACCACATCCCTTTGGTACTGGCAGATCATCACAGATTAATGAAAAATGTATTCACATAATCAGTAAATAAAACTTTGTAAGCAAATATTATGATATGAATCATGAAATATTGTCTTCCATTTTTGATCATGTGCATCAATAACCATAGTTAGAGATAATGTGACGCTTACAGCTCAGTTTTCAAATCTAGGACTTGGTGGCATTGTGTGATAGCCTAGTGCAAGACTCCAGGTTAGGATATCATGCAGATTCTGTACCAGTGCAACAATATGTGATGCCCATTGCCGAGTGCAATGATGTGGGATTGAAAAATTTCCACTACTATAATTCTGTGCAAAATTCCCCTTTTTAAACTCCATAGTAAGTGTGCCTAAGACTGTATCTTAGATCCACTTTGTTAATCCCCACCTCAGTCAATTATTTTCCTACTTTTGGCTACTGGAAACACATTAATGTATTTTATACAGCACATAAAATGATATACTTTTCAGTTTTGTTCAGTTAATTTAAGACAGATAAACTTGTTAAATCTGAAATCCGTCAGTGTTTGAGAGACGGGGGGGGGGGGGGAATGAAAACCCATATCACTGCTTTTGTGTCATTATAGTTCTCTGGCAGCATATTGTCCTAAGTGCCTTTGAAGTTGGGTGGGCCTCTTGATTGTAATAGACTTTTAAATAATATAGAGTTTGTGTGATGGAACAGCAATTTAATCTCCAAAACTGTGTTTTTAAGGCCATATCAAAAAATAGTGTTCTTATACAGATACCATTTGTGTGTAGTTTAAATGCAGAGTAAATAAAATGTGAGTGTTGATGGGTACATTTGTTACAGGTGTTGCTAAATCGGTGGGAAACCTGACCAGCAGGCCTAATTTGGCTTGCCAGGCCTTGGAGACTGGCCCACCTAGTGGCTTGGAGCAAATCATGCACACCTTTCCTGCACCTGATTTCATAGTAGTAACATCAGATGCAAGGAACTTCGTTGTGGCTAAAATTAAGGTGAATCATTGTTGATTCTTCCTTTGCAATTGAATTCAAGCCAGGTGATGAGATCCTAAAGTCATGCCTGCAAAGGAAAAATATCCATATGCATTGCACAGCAACAGGAAAAGGTGCCAAATTCAAAGAGAGCTGGCTTTTCGGTGCAAAAGAATTGACTCTGTGCTTAGAGTACATTTCCAATTCTTCCTTTGAATTGCTTGCTAGAGTTTAAGCCTGGAATGAAAATAATCCTTTGCAGGGGCTTGCTGCAAGGATCTATAGAGTGCACCCATTTCTGCCAAAAAAGGACTTGCTATTTTCTGCAAGGGTCTTCCTTTGCACTTGACTTCATATATGACAGGCATCCCCAAACTTCGGCCCTCCAGATGTTTTGGACTACAATTCCCATCTTCCCTGACCACTGGTCCTGCTAGCTAGGAATCATGGGAGTTGTAGGCCAAAACATCTGGAGGGCCGCAGTTTGGGGATGCCTGATATATGACATCGCACCCATCTGTTAAAATGCTTGTGAGGGTGGTGGAGCTCAGAATCTAGCCCACCAGCTAGATCCTGCTCCCCCACCTTGTCGAAACACATGCAGTTTTCTCTAGACTACAATGATATATATATATGAAATTCATTATGTTTGAAGAATATTTTAATAACCTTTTTTTAAAAAAATAAAGTTACGCACACAATTTCATTGTTTTCATGTCCATACTTACCTAGAAGTTAGCCACAGTGAGTGGGGCTTAATTTGCGAGTAGATATGTCTGGTACTGCACTGTTAATAGCTTTACTGTCTGTTATTTATTGCTACTGTTCTTAAAACATTTGCCCTGGGCTTTACTATCCTATTATTCTTTTACATGTTAGATCTCCTTCAGCAGTACCAGAAAGAAGTTGCTTGGCTTAATAAAAGGAAGGAAGAGCTTGATTTGCATGAGCAATCATATAATAGTCCAGAAATGAAAAAAAAGAAAGAAGAGCTTGCAGACCAGGAGAAGGCTCTCAAGTCAATAGAGCAGGAATTAGGTATGTTACTCACACATTCACTTTTACATCATGGAGTCGAAAAGTTAACCATTTTAATTATATTAGACACTCATTCTGGGGATTTCTGGGGATTTAATTCTGACTACATTTTAAAGATGTGAGCTTAAGTATTGTGGTATGTATATATCCTGATACAGCATTTTAACATAACATATTTATAATATGTGAGATATAAACTTGGAAACACAAGTAACAACAATTGTATAGTTCTGTTTTACTTTGGTGACATTGGGAAAAACAAGTGGGGCCTCCAACAAAATGTTGCAATGCGGAGCACTCTGATTCTGTTTTCCAGCAGTCCTTTCAATGCCACTATCTTCTAGGATACCTCATGCTCCTCCCAGTTTTCTGGTTTTCCTCCATGAAGAAAGCAGTGGCTTTTGACCACAGCCTCCTTTGTCTTTGTGGGGCTGCCCACTCTCCCCCCCCCCCGCTGCCACCCCCCAGGAGGAGAGAAGTATGTACATATGATGCTTGTGTAAGAGAGAGGGAAATTCAAAATGTGTCCACTGGTTCAAAAAGGTGAGGGAAGGAGGTTGATCTCAGAGGAGGTGCCCCCTCTGACCTATCTGGTGAGCCCAATTTCAAAAACACAAAGTCCTTTCTGCAGGAAGGGAAATTGCGGATTTATTTGCAAATAATTACTTGTGAATAATACTCTCAAACCTTGAACTACATAGTTACTTTTTGTAAGTATTAGCTTTAAAAATCTAATTCATGCTTGGTATGCTTGTGTCTTTTATTTCTGAAGTTATTTGTACTAGATTTGAAAACAACAGTAATGTTTGTGATCTTTATAGGCATTACCTCATCTGGTCGATGCTCCAAATCTTCAGTTCACATGGAAGAACTTGATACGTTTGACAATCCTAGCCCTCCAAAAAGAATGCGGAGAGAAACAGCAAAACGGTCACTCAGGTTTGTTTGTAAGATTTATTCTAAAGTAATTGGTGTTTTTTTTTAATAAAAAAACACCCAGTTTTGTGGTGTTTTTGCATGAATATGCATGTACAGGGAATATCCTACAACTAACTGATTCCACCTGACAGTGCTAGTAATACTGCATATAGTCTTTGCATGAGGGTAAGGGAAAAGGGAAGAAGGGAAAAGGGAAAGGATAACTACAACAAAAACCTTGCCCGGTATTTGAATAACATTTCTGCAGTTTCTAAAATGACCTGTGCTTATTTTTTGTAGTCCAGAAGAATGGGTATCATCTCCTCCCATGAAGAAACAGCAGCAAAAAGCAACAGATACATCAGGTGTTAATGGAACACCCCGAAAAAAGAAACCATAGACTAAACAGATTTCTTAAAAAGTAACTGTATATTGAAATATGTACAAGCTGGGGGGAAATAAATTCATGTTAACCAGCATTCTTGTATACTTATAGAGAAATGTTGTTAGTAACAACTGTTAAGCTTTATTTTGTATAGATTTTTATATGGTCATTCAGTTATTAGACTTATTAGACTTCAGTATGTGGAAGTAATAAATATGCTTTTTTATTTATGATAAAACATTCAGATTTTGCAATAAAATTGCTACAATATTACAGATTTTTATATTACTATATTGTTTGAATGTGTTCCCTAAGGGTTTTTTAAAATAAAAAGACACATGGATACTACTATTTGCCAAAGTAAGTAACTTGAGTATGTTGATTGTTCTAAATTGGCCACTACCTTCCAGAGACTGGGAGATATATGCTAAAACACAGCTTACAAATCTCATCTGGCAGAAGGACCACTATCTCCTGCAGTGATGAAGCAAGGGCCTAGTGCAGGTTGGGGGACCTTTGGCCCTTCTCACCATCCCTGGCCACTGACTGTTATGACCAGGCATCCCCAAACTGCGGCCCTCCAGATGTTTTAGGCCTATAACTCCCATGATCCCTAGCTAAGAGGACCAGTGGTCAGGGATGATGGGAATTGTAGTCCAAAACATCTGGAGGGCCGAAGTTTGGGGATGCCTGGTTATGACTAAAGTGGATGGGAGTCCAATGGCATCTGGAGGACCACAGGTCCCCCACCCTTGGGCCTAGTGGGTTCATTTTAAGAGAACTCTCAAGCATAGAGGATCTGCCAGGCCCTCTGAGGCATAACTGCCCTAGATGCTTCAGCTAACTAAGCCTGAAAAAGTATGAGACTCGGATCACATCCATCCCAAGTCAAGAGTGAAGAGAACAATCCGCAGCCTCTTTGGGGTCTCTCCTGTGAGCTACAGCAGCAGAATAAAGGAGAACTGGAGGGAAGTGGTACACATCCCAGCCATTGAATGCCAGGCAAGGGGGAGAGGGAGATTGTTCAGTGATTCTCTGAGAAGCCTATTCCTGTGTATAAACAACTAAAGAGAAAGGGGAAGGTGGGGAGTTAAATGAAACCCTTAGATGTGCAGAGACAGTCAGGTACTAACCACCCCAATAAAGGAAGATATACTGGGAACAGCAGATCTGTTTACCCATATTTTCAGTGGTGGAGTGTTCTATCCTGTTCCATATCATCTGGAACGGGGGGGGGGATGACCCCTCAAAAGAGTTGGGAATTTTGCTGCACTGCAATTATATTTTTATGATTACTAGTTTGATCTTCATAGATCATAGTTTTCATGCACTATAGTAGTGTCCTAAATTACAGGGTTTGGTGTTTTTAAGTGTGGGAAATACTAACTTTTGGTAAAGCTAGTTGTTAGTGATTCTGTGATCTCTACTAATTCATAGAATCATAGAATCTTAAGAGTTGGAAGGGACCCCAATAGGCAATAGAAGGGACCCCCTGCAATGCATTAAAGCAGTGGTCCTCAACCTTGGGCCTCCAGATGTTTTGAGACTACAATTCCCATCATCCCTGACCACTGGTCCTGCTAGCTAGGGATCATGGGAGTTGTAGGCCAAAAACATCTGGAGGCCCAAGGTTGAGGACCACTGCATTAAAGGATTCCATTAAAGGAATCTGAACCAAGCTGAAGTATCCACATTGACTATAGGGAGTCCCAGATTTTAAATAGTTTAAATATGTACATATGCTTTATACTAGTTGTGCACAACTAGAGCTGAACTGAGGCCTTCATTATCTCCTCTATACCCATTCTGAGGCTATCTGCTATCAGATTATACATGTGAGTTGCAAATAGGCTTAGTGTGTCAATTTGCTTTTCTGGTGCACATGTTGGTAAGTATTTATGCAGAAGCCCAAACACCAGATTTCTGTCTAAAGGAACTAATAATTTAAAAATTGAAAGTAGGAAATGCAATAGAAGGAAATAATTGGGTAAATACATGCTGGTATAGAATCCCAAGAATCCAATATTTTATTTTTTCTGCTACAAATACAAGGCTGAAAATGTGTGTTTAAAAACTATTCAAATCTCAAAAGCCAGAACTTGAGTATGTCTCTAATTGCAGAGATTAGAACTCTAATTGCAGAGATTAGAGTTCCTCCAAGAGTCTGTTCCAAATATGTTTAAACTTTAGCTGGTAAACTGGGTTTAGTAAAGATGACGACTCTGGGGAAAATCACCCACAGAGCAAGTGTTCCTTTAAAAGACTTAAAAATTAATTTACTCGCAATATGCCCATTTGCGCTCTCTGTGAAGATTAGCATTACAAATTGTGATGGGGCTCCCTTTGAGTTCAAAGAACTAGCCTTCTGAAAGTGTTGTCACTCAAGATGCTTTTCCTGCATCAACACAGTGACAACACAGGGCCAGACATTAAAGATATGTGCGTGCTTCATAAATCTTTCAAGATAACATTTGTGAGAGCAGAGGAGCAGTTAGGTAATTTTAGACTCTACTTAACGGTCTTAGGACCTCTTTTGATGATAGTGCTTTACCCACTGCCTTGGGGGACATCTTCATGGGGAAAAGGCCTAAGGAGTAAACCCTACACAAATCCAGAGTGGAGTACCAAGGGTGGTTTGATTGAGTCTTGTGCACCTCCTTCCGGCAACTCCTGCAGCCAAGCTGGTCCCAAATGTATTGCTTTCCTTTGGACCACATCAGTGAGGCCATGAGGAGGCGGGGTTGTTATCCGGGCAGCCCAGGATCTCCATATACACTGCTCCACCTTGTATCCCAGACAGAGCCATAGCAGGTGCTGTAACCTTCCAACAGTGCAGAAGGTTTCCTTACTCTATTTATGCAAGTCTATTTTAGAACATGCTTGTTATCTCTTGCATGCATGTTAGCTGTTCATGCCACCTCTCTCATTAAGACAGCTATTCTGGAGACTGTCAAAGCATTCATTAGGTTTAAAGTATGCCATATTATTAGTACTGCCAGAAACCATTATTTTTGACATCTGGAGAAGCACTCTGGTTTAATTAAGATAATGAATGAGGTGGCATTAGTTAGTCGAGACAATTTATATATGTTCTGGGGAGAAATTATATCTATGTTAACCTTTTTCTCTGCAGGTTTGCTCAAACTATTATCCTGAGCATAGTTTGCAGCTTTAGAGCCAGTGTTGACAGTCTTGCCCTGAATCATATTGAGACCACTGTAAGGCTTCTGTTACTCATTTCTGTGCTCAGATCATTCTTCCAGCATCCTGGGAATGAAGGATTGTGGGGTTTTCCATTTTTGGTACCAAAACTAAGTTCCAAGTTGGACAGATTTTACTGGAAAATGGCTTAAAATGTAGCCAACTGTATAGATTAGACTAAATTAATGTGCTTGCTCTGTATAGAGCTACTACACTGTTGTTACCAGTCATTAAATGCACTGCTTTGCTTTGCAGGCAGTCATGACTGCTTAAACTTGTGTTTAGTGGGATAATACTCAGAGGGAAAACACAGAAACAAAGGACTCCTGAGACTCATGAATTACAGCATCTGAGTAATGAAGTCCATATGATTGCTGTCGGAAGACAGTTTGCCATTTATGGCAGCAATGTATATCCCAGGCTTGTATTCAAGAAGACAATTAAACCAACTCATGTAGCATTCCTACTGCCATGGAATATACTTTTTATTTTAATAGCAACATAGAAATAAGTTTCTTCTTTGGCAATCATTCGTAGCTGAGTAAGATTGTCTTCCATAAACACGGTTTTAACAATTAGTCCGTAAGTGACTGTGGAGGCCAATTCTGGATCCACACGTCCTTTCACAGTGGGGACATTGGTTTCCGGGCGGGAGTTGATCACGGTGTGGATTTGTTAAGCATGCCTTCCTCTTAGCACGTTTCTTCCTTGTGTCCTGAGTTCAAGTGTCTTCAAAGCCCATAACACCTTTGGTAAAGGCTTCTTCTCCAACTGGAGCACTTGCAGATGAGTGTTTCCCAGGTGTCAGTGTTTATACTACATTTTTTTAGATTTGCCTTGAGACAGTCTTTCAACCTCTTTTGTTGGTGCAGCACTTTGGTTTTTTGGCTGTTGAGTGATAGGCCAAGCTTTTCATAAGCTTCTACAAAGATATTTAGGATGGTCTGGAGGTCATCCTCTGAGCGTGTGTACACTATGTTGTCATCAGCATACTGAAGCTCTATGACGGACGTTACGGTAACTTACTCTTTGCTTTCAGCCTGCTCAGATTGAAGAGCTTTCCATCTGTTCGATATACTTTATGATTTCTACTCTGGTGGGGAGTTTCCCTTCGACAAAGTGTAGGATCATGGCAATGAAAATAATGAATAGAGTTGGGGCAATAACACAACATTTCAACCCAACATAGAAATAAGTTTGGCAGTCATATAAATCTGCAAGGCTTAATTGGAGCCAAGTCTCAGCCCCAGCACATATGAAAGAGCATATTAATGTATTTGTGTGGATATCTCCTGCTACAGAGGCCCAGTGTCCTAACATGCCCCCGATCTATCCACCCTTCCTTGAAGCAAAGTATGTACCATCTAGGGATTTCTGGGAACAGGCTCTAGAAAAGTCATATAGTGAACAGATGCAACCTTCCACCTCCCCCCAAATCCAATACGTACCTGGAATAGTTTTGTAGAAAAGGGAGGTCCAACAGATGCAGCTTTTCTTGCCCCTGCAGCACAAGCTGCACCTGTCAAAAATCTACCACAGAGAAAAGAATGGTTACTCTCCTTTTTCAAAAGACGTACCACTGATTCACCCCACCCGAATCTGGGTTTAGGGAGAGTTATATCTATGCTAACACCTCTTCTCCTGTACCGCTCGGTTTTATAAGTTAAAGCACTGCCAACGCAGCCTATACATTTTCCTGTCATTTGTCCAAATGGCAATGCTTGCCAAAATGCATGCATGCATGCCAAAAACCCAAGCCATGCTGCATTTAAATTCATATCCCAAACTGCCCCTATAGGAACCTTTCATGTTGTATCTTCTTCTTCACCACCGACATCACCACCACCACAATAATAATAATAAATGCCCCATCAGGTTTAACAGTAAGACCAAACAGAAAGCCTTTTCATCACATGTGGAAAACATTTAGGCAAAGATCTTGGGAACGCTCCCAGAAAATGGAGCTCCACTTATGTGAGGCAGCCAAGAATGCCTCTCTCTCAGACAGCCTTTGCCATTTGAGCACAGAGCACAGTGCTGTAAACATTTGTTTATTCCAGCTTCTATTTTGCCTCTTCCTTACACTTCAGACTGTTAATCGTTTTTTCAAAGAAGTATTGCAATAAAAAAATAGTATGCCAATAAAAATAGTATGCCCGGCTAAATGTGTATATAAAATGTAGAAATTAAAAAGGCCAACTCAACAAAGCTCATCTTTGACATCTAAGGCTGGGATTTTCTTACTATGCCCAGGAACATATTTTCTGCCCTACATCTGAAGGAGGTTTCTGGGGAACTTGTTCATAACTTTGTGTCAATTTAGTCAGTTGTATCAAATATATTATCCTACGTTTATTCTTGGATTCTCCATGGGCAGGGGGTTCTACAATTGAGCAGCAGCTACCAAGAACACTAAGGGTGCAGCAGACATCCTCTTTTGTGACAGGACTTTCCGCTTTCTCTCCTCCTCCCGTCCCCCCAAACACCTCCCCCAAAATCTGTTCTTATGGATTGGGGGACTCTCTCAAGCAGATTGGTGGACCTGAAGTGGCGGGAGGGGAGGGGGAAAGCCCTGTTGCAACCACTGGCACAACATTGGATATTGCCCCAAATGTCCACATTAGTAATGCAAAATTATTTTATTTGCTAACTTTTACTAGTATAAAAATAACTGGCCTAGTCATGGTACGAAGTTGGGATTTCCTTTTGCAATCCCTGAAATAAAGACAAGCACAGTTTTGGGAAATTGTGTTGTTTTTTCCCCCTCACTTATGTCCCTAAAGGGTGGAGAATGAAGCTTAGCCAGCAGCTGGCTTATTTTATGTTTTGTTACTTCATTAAAAGGAAGCAATTGACAGTTCGCCAGTTAATCTCATTCTCTGGTTATACAAACACATTTGCCATCTAAGGCGAGGGGGGAAACTTGGTGGCAGAATCAAAATATGTTTTCGAGGTAATTTTTAGCACAGCTGAAACAGATGTAACTTGATGTGATATTAGATCAAGCCAAATATTTTCTATATAAAGACATGTCAGTGTTTCCTGTTATTTTGATTAAGTCACTGTTAATACTTGGCACTTAGTCATTCAGATTAGAACATAGCAACGACCTCAGTAAATGCATTATTTTCTCTTGTTGCTTTGCGGTAATGGAGAGATATATGATTAATTTACTAGTCTTCAGGGATGGCAAATAGTTTTATTTCCTTTCAGGGTGTATATGCATCAGTCATAGTCCATGGCAGCCTTGTCTAACCCCATGACCTCCAATTCCCATCAGGTCCCAACCAACTTGCTTATCACAGGCCTGCTGGCTGAGGCCGATAGAAATCAGAGACTAGAACATCTTGAGGGCATCAAGATGGGGAAGGCTATGGCTCTTTGGGGATTAGACTAGATGCTGTTGTCTTTTCTCACCAGGAAGAAGTCTTGAAGCATCCAGCAACTGATATTAAGTGCAATATACTTGCAGGTGTAAATCAGAACCCAGCAGAGTATTTAAAATATGTTTCTAACACTATAAATTAGAATGAACATGCTGTTGTTGTTTTTATAAAGCAACTCTGGACCCCTGTTAGAACAGTATCACTCTAGAAAAGTTATTAAATAGTTCAGTACTGTAGTTAGAAGCATTGGCAGTCTATCGCAGGCATGGCCAAACCTGGCCCTCCAGACATCTGAAGCTTTTTAATGTTTGACCGACTATTGTACAGTATTTTAATATTTGGTTGGAAACCGCCCAGAGTGGCTGGGGAAATCCAGCCAGATGGGCGGGGTATAAATAAATTACTACTACTACTACTACTACTACTACTACTCTGGATGATTTGGGACTACAATTCCCATCATCCCCGACCACTGGTCCTGTTAGCTAGGGATGATGGGAGCTGTAGTCCCAAAACATCTGGAGGGCCAAGTTTGGCCATGCCTGGTCTATAGCTGCCAAGTGGTCAGGAAGATTTTAGTCCCCAACAGGTGCACTGTGTGGTATGATAATGACCCGTGTAGGTGTAGCACGGCTGCCTGCACCCCCTCTGTGACGGCTAATCGGCTCCCTTGGCCTAAGTAAGCAGCCTTCCTTTATTAAGCCCTTTTGGGGGGGGGGGTGAACGCTTGCTGAGTTGCGTAAGATTGTTCTTGGAAAAGAAGGCGGCTCCGCCGAATGGAAAGAAAAGCGGGGAGAGAAGGAGCAGTGGCCGCCAGAGGAGAGTCCTCTGTCTGTAGCTCACAATGGCGCACGTGCCTTTCTCTCGGAGGTCACGCAGGGCAGATGGGGGGGGGGAGAGGAGCCCTCGAGGAGGGGAGGGGGTGAGCGCGCGAGTCTGTCGAGCGTCCGAGAACACCCGCGTGCAGCGGGAAGCGCCTCGCCGCGAGCCTGGTTCCTTAGTCGTCTATTCCATCCCCGCTGCCCCGAAGTGAGTGGTTGCGCCCACCGCGTCCAGGGCAAGAGCGAGGAAAAGAGGAAGGGGGCTGCCGCCCGCGCGCTGTTTGGCCAGGGGAGATGTTTGTGAGGCGAGGAGGCGGCTAAGTCATCCTTCGGCTCAGGGTGTGCGACTCGGAGGGCGGAAACTTGGGAAGAACTAAGCATGCGGGGCGGGGAGCGGGGGGTTGAGGAGTCTTGCGTCAGTGAAGGAGCTGAGGTGGAGAAGCGAAGCGAGAAGCGAGAAGCGGAGTTCGCGGCAGAGCCGAAGAGAGGCGACGTAATAAGGAGATAAATAGGCAAGGAAGGGGGAAAGTCCCAGGAGAGAGAAGTAGTCTTCAGGACAGGTTGAGCTGCGGGACGTCTCTCCTCGTGCCCTGCGAGCCCCGAGCGCGCCAGTTGTGGCGGGCATGGAGCTGCTCCCGAAGCCCCTCAGGTGGACTGTGCTGATTCTTCTGTCTCTGTCCGGCTGCCTCGGCCAGACCGCGCAGCACTTGCGCCCCAATCGACCGGGCGTCAGGAACAAGTAAGTGCCCGCCTCGGCCTCTCTCCGCGCCAACTTGGGCTCCCCTCGAATTCCACTCTCCTCGGGCCCTTGCCGAAACGCCACCCGGCCGCGGGAAAAGTGAGCCGCAGGGCCGAGAGGAGCCCGATAGCGGCAAACTGCCTGCAGATGGGCAAGTTGGAGAAGTGGGACGGCTGCGTTGTCGGTGAATAGGGAATTGGTGGCGGTCTGGCGTGTCCAGGGAATCCCCTCACCTTTGCGGCTGCGAAGCTCTGATGAGAGTTTAGGTTGAGTTCCCAGCACATGGTCACCAGTCCCAGCAGAGAACAGAATTGGATGTTACACAGCCTGGGTGGGGTGGGTGTAATCTATATTACTTGAGATGGTTGGAGCTCTTTCTGCAGTGCTTGATATGTGGCCAGTGTTAGAAACTCAGAAATATAAGCTAGGTGCCAAATGGCTCCTTAAACCAAGGTTAAAGGTAAAGGTAAAGGGACCCCTGACCATTAGGTCCAGTCATGACCGACTCTGGGGTTGCGCGCTCATCTCGCATTATTGGCCGAGGGAGCCGGCGTATAGCTTCCAGGTTATGTGGCTAGCATGACAAAGCCGCTTCTGGCAAACCAGAGCAGCACATGGAAACGCCATCTACCTTCCCGCTCTAGCGGTTCCTATTTATCTACTTGCATTTTGATGTGCTTTCGAACTGCTAGGTTGGCAGGAGCTGGGACCAAGCAACAGGAGCTCACTCTGTCACAGGGATTTGAACCGCCGACCTTCTGATCAGCAAGCCCTAGGCTCTGTGGTTTAACCACAGTGCCACCTGGGTCCCTCAACCAAGGTTACAGTTGCCAAAACGGAATGTCTACGGTACTTGTCATTTTTGGGCAAGAAGACGGCTCTAAAGTCTTATTTTTCAAATGATGGACTGACTGGTGAATGATTATCAGTTAAACACCTGGCTAGTTCAGATGACAACCTTCAGCTAGCTTAACAACTCTGAGAACTTAAAGAAAAGTCAATTTATCCAGAGACAGTTCACACATTAATTGGTCTATTCCAATCTCTTTTTCTTAATGGTGACACAGACCATAATGTAAGAGTGTTCTTCACAACTGAGAGCAGGGCAGTAGGGTGGGGTAAGCTACAACAATTGGTCCTGCACAGGCTGTGCAAAAAAAGCATTTTGGTTCCCAAAATTCATTTTGATTGTGCAGATAATATATAATTGAGATAATTCTACAGGATGTGTTATTAGTGTGTGAAAACAGTCAAGATCCAATGATCCCTAGGCATGCACCTCCAGATGGTGGAGATGTCATTGGCCATCCTGGTGCCCAGGCATCTTCACTTGGTTGCAAGTGGCCGACAGGTACAAGATGCACCTGTTGCCTGGCTGCTTTTGAACACTGTGTCTCTATTACTATTTCTTTTGAAGATTCATAGCTTGCCTTGGATCATGATCTTCAAGGCTTCTTACCACTAGTTGCAGTTATTTAAACAGAAAACACTTCACATTGACAACCTCACAACCATGCACTTACAACTTAGCAGACCTTAGTTTTCCAGCTGATAGTTAGGGCCAGACTCTGAAGTTAATTATCTTCTTGTAGGCAGTGGACTGTTTAGCTCTGAGGTCAGCAACTTTTTTCAGCCATGGGCCGGTCCACCATCCCTCAGACCATGTGGTGGGCCAGACTATATTTTTTTTGGGGGGGTGTGTGAATGAATTCCTATGCCCCACAAATAACCCAGAGATGCATTTTAAATAAAAAGGCACATTCTACTCATGTAAAAACATGCTGATTCCCAGACCGTCCGCAGGCCGGATTGAGAAGGCAATTGGGCTGCATCCGGCCTCCAGGCTTTAGGTTGCCTACCCTTGTTTTAGATAGGAATATTGTTAGCCCTGCTGCATTTAGGCATCCTTTGGGGTTTCCAGCCCATATTACTGCCATGTGGGCCCTACAGATTAAACCCAGAATGTGCTTCTCTTCAGTTCAGCCAGGGCAATTTGCAATTGGATCCGATAGCAATTTCTAGCGGGAGTGGGTGGGAGGAAACTAAGTTCCCACAGTTGCTCCTTCTTTGGCCAACTGATGGGCAAGCCCTTGTTGTGATGTTCTTCCTGGGAGGCTGTTGTGGACCAGAGGAGGGCACTTTCCCAATGTCACTATTAAATGAAGATGCAACTGCAAGCTCACTCAGATTCTTTACATGGAATTGGGGAGGGGAAATATTCTCCTTTGCCTCAGGCAGCAAATGTATTGGACCAGCTCTGTTGACAAAATATGTAGGTAAGACATTTCTCAAAGGCTGTGTCTGCATGTGCCTTATTTGATAGGCTAGTTGAGCACTGGCTGACATAACAATACACACAACCTGCGTATGTTGGGCATGGACAAGTTGAGCACAGACTAGATACTGAAGGATAAACAGCTGGGGGGGGGTTCAGGCTCCATAGTTCAGTGATCAGGTCTACTTATGCCACACCAATTCTGTTTTTGGTGCCTACTTGTGACCCCTTTTTGTGACTAGTAACAGCGGAAAGATATTTAGTAATTGTCTCTTCCACCCATATAGCACTTAATCATATTGTTAAATGAAGCTCCTCAATTCTCAAGCAGTGAGTAGTTTAGGGGGTATCAAGGAAGAGTTTAGTTTCTTCAAGATAGAAAAAGCACTGGAGAGTTATGCTGGAGAAATCCTTCATCTGATTTCTGGACCACTTCAGCTTGGAATCCCTACTGTATTTCCCCTGCCCCCATCTAGTCTATCTAAACCTAAAACTCTCTCTCCAAACCCACAGTGCCAACTCCTCTGCACACATGTATCTGAATTAGAACTGGACACAGACTTCATCCTAACCATTAGCTCCTTTTGAAGAAATATCAATTGAAAATCACTGTTAGCAAGCAGTCCCCCAAACAGCATTCACCTTAAAAGGTGATCTAGTCCCCCTAAAAGCTCTAGAGAGCCTACAGCTCATCCTTGAAAAGATGATAAAGGGACATAAATTGAAAACATTCAAGATGATTCATAGTTACTCATTCCCATATTTACAAATGCATTTCTTTCTCCAGTATAACCATCACCGGTAAATTATTCACTCTCTAAACAGCATTATTCCTTTCCAGAATACAGACTGTATTCACAATTTACAGAACAAAGAGACTTACCAGCAAAGTTATATTCCCAGGTTTTTAAATACTTTCTGGTTCCATTACGGTATATTGTTTACAAAGAACAAAACAAAATCACCCTCATTTTACCCTCTACACAAAACTATAGACTCAGGCTTCTCTTCATGCTTCCATAAAGACAAGGCAGCTTGTTTCTTCTTCTTTTCAAGCATGGTATAATTTCCTTAAATATAACTGAATCTCACTAAGTCCTCAATATTTATCCTATTTTTTTAATGATGCCTGGGGTTTCACTAACACCGGTAAAGCAAGGATGAACTAATGTGCCTTAGAACCAGGAAGTAAAACTGCAAGTGTAAAGCAAGCATTAATGCAGCTCCCTTACAAACAAGTCTCTAAAACAAGTTTGGATTTCCCTCCAGCTTCCATTTAGACTCTTATCAACTGCTTATGCACATGCTACTTACAGCATACTCTCCATCTTCAAATCCCAATTGCCAACTGCATATGACTTTGCAAAAACTATGAAGTCAGACCACACCCTGCAGATAACTTGCTCATTCAGGAAAAAATATATCCTAACCTTTAAATTCCCTCTGTGGACAGCTGATCACCCATCATAAGCAATCTGTTTAGCAACAAAGGGTTGGTCAGCCAAGTGTTTTACTACCAAAGAGATGGAAAAGACCAAAGGTCATAGAACATGGTTGATTCCTTACCATCAAAAGTTATCCACCCCAGATTCAGTATTCTGTGGCTTCAGATTAATGTTGAGCAGCCAGTACCACATTTGTGCCCTAACATCAAGCACCAGTTGTTCTCCTAACTGCTTCATAATAAAAGATATTGCTGGGCTGGGATGTGTATTTGGTCATTTAAAGTATCTGCATTTGTTCATATAGGAAGAACAGCAGAAAGAAGAGTGTACTACCACACCCTAGGTTCAAACACAATCCTTGTCAGTTTGATATGCTTTTATCCTTCCATTTCAGCCTCTGTTCTGTAATCACCAGATATATTTAGTGACAATATAAGTTTTAACGTGGTGCATTCTATTCTTTTAAAGTAAGCCAGGTATTTTTGAATACTCAAGTTCCACAGTAGCATTCAAGAGACTACTTTTGTTACATCTCCTTACAGCTTTGAAATTGGCTATACATCCTGTAAATGTATTAGGCTAAAAAAGATGATTTCAAGTCTGTCTTGTCTGTCTCTTGAATGGAATCTTTGTGGTTATATATTTGACCCAGAGAAATGGCTAATAACTTTCACTGTTTGGTGGCTTAACAGTGTGTCTGTCCTGTTCTTGTCTCCCTCTCTTCTTCTCCCCTGCAGGAACTGGTGTGCCTACATTGTGAACAAGAATGTGACCTGCTCTGTGCTGGATGGCACAGAGAGTTTTGTTCAAGTTCAGTACTCATGTGCCTGGAACCAGATCCCCTGCCCACATGCTCCTGTGTAAGTAACAAAGGAAGACAAGGAGGAGACTGAGTGGGTGGGGAAGTATTTGGTCATCTTTCCAGCAGAGAGGTATTCCCATATGTAGGCAGAAAAATCAACTTAGTACGGCTGTGGAATTCTTCATGTTTCACCATGTGGTTACTTCAGGAGGATGTGCCCCATTTTCTATCATATGATTTCTAAGCCGTAGTATAAGCTGAACAGAGCTTGCTCTTTTTATTGCAAACATGAGGCAGCTGCAACTAATTAGAGCCATGTTGACTCTTCTGTCAACAGATAATACAACAAGTCACCGTACATTATTCAGACAAAAGAAGGAAATTGCAAAAACATTACCCTAGCATAACTACTTTGGGGTTGGCATCAGTTAAGAATTATTATTTTTTTAAACTCTGATTAAAGTTGAAGCAATTAGTACCTCAATTTTTGTGGCAGCTCTGTGAACACCTGCTGCTGAGTACAATTACATTCCTTGGCCTACAATCACCTGCAGGCTCTAGTCATGCAGAGCAGTCATAAACTTTGCTGTAAATCAGTGCAGGTCCTCTTCTTTGAAATGCCTGGGTGGAAGCCAAAATGTTCCAGTAATTTTGAGCCTGTAATTTTTTGCAGTGTGTGCTGCCCTGTGATCCACATGGACAAAGGGAATATAAATAAGGGCTATAATGTTGGTGAACAGAATATACAGCCATTGAAGTGGCTATTTGAATAGGCCGTCTCAGCCAGCCAGCCAGCCAGACAACTTTAGGAGATGTTGCCAGGTGCGCAAAAATGTATTCCATCACCTGCTCTCAGAATGGTGACGATTTGAAGGTCACCATTTTACTCCCTCAAAATCTGAGAAAACCTAGCAATTCAGGTGTTCAAAGCCATGTCTCTGTGTTGCTTGATGGTCTAGAATGCTTACACTCAAGCTACAAGCTTCTGGGCTATATAGTTTATTTTCTAAGGGAGGAGGACTGGGAGAAGAGCATATGGAAATCGTCCAGAATAGTGAGTACACTATTTGTGAAACTACCCTAGAATAAGTTGTAAAGAATTGAAAATATTGTCTCGTGTTAAATGGAAAACAGGTGCCTTGAAAATCTTGTTATTTTTGCCAAAGTATGTATGTCTGCATCTGGTAGAATGCTGTGAGTTTTCCGGCCCTCCAACCCCCGGCAAATTTGCAGTAACTATTTCTTCAAAATCGTGAAAAGGGGCATATGATTAGTCACCTCCTCGGGTGTGTCAATTATGGCTTTACATTCTGATAGTAGTCAAAGACACCCTAACAAGTTATGTAGTACAATCCTATACAAGTCAACTTGTAAGTAAATCCTGCTGTGTGCATTGGGGCATTTGTTTAGAGCTGTAACTATTGATCAGAGTTTATGTTTTGTGTGCTTGAATTTTGCAACACAAATGCTTTTGGCAAGAAAGTAGCTTGCCTTTGCCAAAAAAGAAGCTTACATTCAACTAAACATTGACAACATCAGCTTAATTAGAGGAAGCTGTGGTGAGATGTTCTCTGCGTAATGTTCCCTGTTCATTCTTTTCATAGTACAGTATCTTAACTTAATTGACCACTTTATAATACTTTAAAGAGAGAAAGAGGAAGATTGGATTGGATTGGGCTGACTGATGAGAGGTTCAGTCTCTCTTTCTATGCACCCATTGGGAGTAGTTCCACTTAACACAGTAGGACTTACTTACAAATAAGTATGTGTATGTTTGCATTGTGAATTAATAGAACAGCTAAGGTGGCCTGAGCAGGTACTTTCACTGGTCTGAGAGAGACCAGCATGGTGGGTACAGCTACGGCAAAAACGTCCCTCCCATTTCTTTGTAAGCAGAACCACCATGTGGTTGATAGGGCTGCCTACCAGGTTAATCCTACTAGGAAGGCTCTCTCTCTATTGTTATGAGGCCTAACAAGAAGTCTCAGTAGTGGCCTATTAGGACTGTCTTGAATGGCATGCTCAGAGCTGTTTCTGGAAGCCACGCCTCAAAGCCCATTCTTTGTAGCCAGCCAGGAGAAGGGTGTGGTGGCTAGTTTGAGCAGCCTGTGTTTTTAAATGAATATTCATCAAGAGAGAGCAATAGTGGACAGAGTGAGTATCTTTTTATAATATTGATTTTTAAATCGTTTTTGTGAATGGGCAAGGAGAAATGGTTGGTGGCTTCTATGTGTGTTGTAACTTTCAACACTTGTGTATTATTGGAACTAATGTTTGTACATAGGCTTGAGATGTATGGATATTTGGTATTCCTGTTTTTCTTTAGGTTTTAAAAAACACTGTGCTGCTTGGTTGGCTACTATGAGAATAGGATGCTGGACTAGATGGGCCTTTGGCCTGATCCAGTTGCTGATCTTGAACTACTGTGGTGATTATATACCATGGTGGATATGTGTGTTATATTATTAAATACAAACAAAGGTTTGGTGAGACTGATGCACTCTGTGCATGCTCATTCTATTTATTTGAGGCATATAGTTCCTAATCATGTCTCCTCTGCTCAAGTCTGTGAAAGGAAGCTGTGGTTTGTGAGGAGCAGTTGGTGGTGCCCTTAATCTGCACCACATTTTAATTGGATAGTATATTGACTGTACATTTTCCTTCTCAGTAAGCTAGTTGGCAAGAGCCTTCTTGTCTATACTGTACCTTTGAAAAACAAGCACACCAGTGGCTCTGAAGACTTAAGTTTACAATCCTCCTCTCTGTCACTGGCTGTTTGGGTTCAGTACTCTCATATTCTTTTAATCAAAGTGGCAGTCAACTAGTTTATAGGGGTCAACTATTTGTAAAATTGCAATGCATAGGTTCCACAGTAGCTTTGCATGAGGAGGATGGGGAGAAAATCAGAAGAACTTGGACACACCCCTGGGACCACTCATTCACCACACCCCTGAGACTTTCTAGCAGCCCTACTATGTATAGTGGGCACCAGCTGCTGCTGGGTAGAGGTAATACGCAGAGCCTTAACCTGTATAAGGATGTTCATCAATGCATGCATTGTATGGGCTTAAATGTCTTGAGATAAAAATGGCTTGGGCAGAATAAATGCAGAAATCTGTCCTAAGCTGAAAACTTGCATCATACGTAGACAATACTTTTAAGTACAGTGGTACCTCGGTTTAAGTACACAATTGGTTCCGGAAGTCTGTACTTAACCTGAAGCGAACTTTCCCATTGAAAGTAATGGAAAGTGGATTAATCCGTTCCAGACGGTCCACAGAGTACTTAACCTGAAGCGTACTTAACCTGAAGCGAACTTTCCCATTGAAAGTAATGGAAAGTGGATCAATCCGTTCCAGACGGGTCTGCGGAGTACTTAAACTGAAAGTACTCAAACCGAAGCGTACCTAAACCAAGGTATGACTGTATAGACAACCATTGCACGTGGGTTACATTCTGGACCCCCGCATACGTAAAGCATTCTGCCCCATTCCCATTCCACTCTTTTAGTAATGTTTTCAGGTCACTTCTGGATTCATCGCAGTGTGTATGTGTGCATTTCCATCGGTTGCTGCCAGCCTAAAATTTGTTCCAATAAATTAAGAGTAAAAATTGGTTTTGGATGTCTTAAAAATATTTACAAAAGGAGCACTGCTGTAACATACTGTAGTCAGGAATGACTCCTGGATGTGCCCAGGGAAAGGTTTGTGCCCATCTTGCTGACCTCATAGAGAATGCTGCAGAGGGACAGTGTATTGGAAACAAAAAGAAGTTATCAGTGATCTTTAGTATTTTGGCATGTTTGATAGTCTCAGTTTGCTGGATGAGATGAACTTTTCTGGCCATGTGTCATTGACCTAAAATTGCCCGTTTTTGTCTGTAAACAGTGAACAATAGACTCTTTCTTATCTATGGATTTATTTCATACAACATTCATAACTTACTGCATAATTTCAGAAAAACTCAGTACGAATGTTTGAGCTTTGATAATACTTGATGGAGTTTTAAACAAGGTCTTTGTTGTATTAATTCCTAGACAAATGCACAAATAATGTTATAAAACTCTATATTTCATAATGCAATGTAGTGTACCTCCAGGTGAATAGAAACAGCATATTTCCAGTGCTGCGGAGCATAAAGCACATATTCTCATAGTCCAGAACCTATCAAACTTTTTCTGACTTCTGGTAACATTTTGTGGCTCCTGCTAGGGTATTGACATGGGAAATAATATGAAATACAGTCGTACCTTGGATCCTGAATGCCTTGCAAGTCAAACGTTTTGGCTCCCGAACGCCACAAACCTGGAAGTGAGTGTTCTGGTTTGTGAATGTTCTTTGGATGATGAGAACTGTAGTCCATAACACCTAGAAGGCACCATGTTGGCCAACCATGAGAGAAAGGTTTTTTCTCCAAGGATGTGGTGTTCTATTAGGGGAGAAACTACTGGTTATCTAAAAGTTGCATGAACTATGTTCTCACAGCAGAGGTTGCTTTAACTTTACTTTTGTATATACAGTGGTGCCTCAACTTACAAATTTAATCCATTCTGAAGGCACCTTTGTAGGTCGAAAAATTCGTAAGTCGAAAAGCGCCATTGGAAGTGCGATTTCCCATAGGAATGCATTGGAAATGGAAAAATTCATAAGTTGAAGCAACCCCATCTAAAAATTCGTAAGTAAAAAAAACTCTATCTAAAACTGCTGCGGTTTCCGTTCGGATGTCGAGAAATTCGTAAGTGTGCGGCCATTTGCCCCATTGTAAGTCGAAAAATTTGGTTGTCGAGTCGTTCGTAAGTCGAGGTACCACTGTAGCTGTACATGTAGCTGATTATTCTTTATGGCAGTGGTTCTTTAAAAAAATGTTATTTTATGACATACTCTAATACAGTGTTTCTCAACCAGTGTGCCTCCAGATGTTTTGGGACTACAACTCCCATCATTCCTGACCACTGGTCTTGCTAGCTAGGGATGATGGGAGTTGTAGTCCCAAAACATCTGGAGGCACACTGGTTGAGAAACACTGCTCTAAGGTTTTGCTTATTCTTTGTGGACCATTATGTATTGTTCCCATACATAATGCATTTTGCCCAGCTGGCTGATTAATTCTTAGAAATATTATGTGAAATTCAACTGTAAATGGATATGCCCTGTACTTCTTATGCAGAATAGTTTATTCGCTTTTTCTAAGCGAAGGACTACACTAATGCAGGAGAAATAAAGCAATAATAAAGCCATCTACTAAATTCATCATAAAACTGCAAGTGATTCACAAGAAATGAACCACCTTACCATGGTTGCCATTTTCCTGGAATAATAGTTCCCCTAGAACAGGCATCCCCAAACTTCGGCCCTCCAGATGTTTTAGACTACAATTCCCATCATCCCTGACCACTGGTCCTGTTAGCTAGGGATCATGGGAGTTGTAGGCCAAAACATCTGGAGGGCCGCAGTTTGGGGATGCCTGCCCTAGAACTTTATTTAGACCTAGAGGGAACTATGTGCCCTCTATAGAGGACAGGCCTTTAAACCCCACAAGGATGGAGAACAGGCGCCTTGAAGTTGGTCATCAACAGTTAGCACCTGAACAGGCATACAGGTTACTTGGTCAGAGTCTTCCCCCCTATGGCCACATGCACTGTATATCTATTTAAATTATTGCAATTATTTTTAAATTTGCATCTGTGCATATAAATTAGCATATGCACATTTTATGCAAATTTGTATCGTCTGTTGGCCTCCTTTTTGTTGATCTGTAAATGGCCATGCTATTAGAAATGTCTCCTTGTTAAAAAAAAGATTATTTTATTTTCATGTGAATCAACCTGCAGAGTCGTTTTGAAAAGTCTTGACCAGTGACCCACCATCTCTGGATGTAATGCATTTTCCAGACCTTCCTTCCTGCAGCACATTCATGACTCACTTGTCAGGTTTTCCCATTCTTATTGTGTTAAACTAAGCCCCTTCAAAAAAAGGGAAACTATTGCCAGAAAACTATTTTGATGACAGGGTTAATCCAGTAAATGGATTTCTAATTAACAGGGAAGATGGAGGAGAGGAACATGTGGAATAAAGGTGCTTTGGAAGGTTAAAGGCAAGAAGTGTACTTTGAAAATGGCAACACTGTGTGGCAAGGTAGAAAGGCCAATAGCCTGCCTAAAGTTTTCTGTTTGTTTCTATGTGGGTATCTATCTCTATTACCAGCCTATGCTATGATATATACAAAGGTGCAGGGAGTGAGGGAAGAAGTCCTCTAAGAATACAAATGCAGGTAAGCACTACTTTCTTGGTTTGCATTTTTAGGACTCGGAGGTAGTCATGTATCACAGTTCTCCATCTTTCTGATAGTATGCATTACTATAATAGAAGAATGAAGATTTGTGTTCATGCTAGCAACAGACATGCTGAACAAGTCAATTTAGGTTTGAACCCAACAAATTGCCATCAGTTGATTTCAGTAGGACTTTGTATGTGTTCTTGATTTCAGGAAGGCAGCTTCAATTCTTATTTTCCAATAAATGAAAATGCAGGTGGTAGTTATTATGAGTTCAAGCACTTCTGCGAACTAATTAATTCATTGATGTTTGTGAAACATTTAGGAAAGCATTGGAAATCCCCAACTGACTTCAAAGGCAAATTTTGTTTCTTTTCTGTAGCAAGATTTAGGAAGCAACCTTAGGAAATCTGAGCATTTTAGATGGTGCAGTATTTGGGTTTGTGAGTGTTAGCTTCTTGTGCTGCATAGCTAATAACAGAGAATCAGCTGAATCCCACAAGGAGCAAATGATTTCATTGTTAGAGAATTTTTAACTGCTGTAGATTCAACAGTAACAAATAGATGAAAATTAAGGGAGTGGTATTAAGAGCTTCAACTGTTATGTAATGTAGATGATTTCTACTTGTCTTCTACAATGGACCATGTCCTGAAGTAATCCTGGTAGGTTGGTAATCTAGCCATAGTCCTTAGCTCTAACTTTGATTGCAGATTGCATAGAGAAAGAAGGCTATGCCAACCAATAAAGCTCTGTAGATCATAATAACTGAACTTATGACTACTAACTGTAGTTAATGGCAAAGCACTGGTTATAAAACATGGGTCTTTCTACTTCAGTGGACCACACTTAAGGTTGAACCTGATTATAATTTGCTATTTTGATGTTGTTACTGTACTGTAATTTGGAAAATAAAAACTTTAATATAAAAATGTTAAATAAATTATGGAAGTTACTTAAAACAATTTCAGTGAATTGATACAACATGCATCTTTAAATATCAAAATGCTTTATTTATCAAACTTTGAATTGCATTGGTGCAAAGATACCGCAGTTGAAATGTGGGCACTGATTAATGCATGTGAATCAGATTTACTAGGCCTAATTCAAAGCAGTTAAATACTGTTACGGTTGGAATATCTCTTTAATGACTTTAAACCACTTCAAAGTGGTCATTGTTGTCTCTAGCAGTGAGTTCAAAGAATACTCATCCTAGCTAAATTGCTTTCACAGTAATAAGTAGTTAAACATACATAAGAGGACAGGGAGGAAACAGGATAGTCATGGGTGGGCAGGATATTATATTTTCCCACTATCCCCCTACTCATTACAGGGATTGTTTATATAGCTCTCTAATGACTTTAAACCTCTTAAAAGTAGTCATTGTTGTCCTCTTACATGGACAAAGATGGAATGATTTATTATTGTTTAATATGGAGGAATGGTTGCTGAAGTTGATATGTTTGATTAGAGAAAAACCATTGCTGACATTTATTAATAATAGAGTACCCCTTTTGGACTTTTTGTGTGAAAAGGAAAATGAATTTGAGGCATTTGGATCTGAAGATTGGGGAAATATTGCTTAACAGAAAGTCGGACAGTTGGATGTCATGCTAGAGTGAATGTTTTGAATAATTTCTTTTATATAACTGACAGGCGGAAGCCCCTTTTATTTTCTTTGCTTTGTTTGAAAGAAAAAAACCCCAATAAAGATCACCACAATATGTTAATGCTACCATTTTCATTTTATTTATTGCAGGTATCGAACAAGTTTCAGACCTAAATATACAATAACATATAAGACAGTAACAGAATTGGAATGGAGATGTTGCCCTGGATACATGGGTATAGATTGCAAAGAAGGCACACCACAAAAGCCAAGGTCTGCTGTTTACCCAGCACAGCTACCAGCAGATGACATGAAGCCAAGCTTGGGTAATTTTTTTCTTTGAATTTTGGTATGCATGTCCCTGCCCATAATTTTTCTTTCTGATATGTTTGACACAGCACTTGCAGTCCAAAGTGTTTTATTTATTTCTCTGCCATTTATCAGTCTCATTAACCCTTTGAGGTAGGTTTTTGTGGGCCCAGTCACAGAGCCATCCCACATGTACCCCAAAAATCTGGTCTGGAGGGTGCCCCAAGCTTGCAGAGCTATTTCTGAGGGTCTAGGAGGTTGTGGAGGGGTCAGGGGAGGAAGCAGCAGCATGGCTGCATGAACAGAAGTCCATGGAGCTGCAGTATTGGATATGCATAATTGTATATATATTTTTAAAACCCAATATTTTTAAAGAATACTAAAACCATATTGATAACATGGCAGTAACTATAAAGTTTTATTAAAGCAAATGGACTGATGGCGATCTGTTGGGTTCAAACCTAAGTTGACTGTATAGTTTTATAGCAGTATAGCAAAATAACAGTACCGAGTTGTAACACTTTACTTTTCTTCCATTAAAAAGGCATTTCAGCAATAATTTAAAAATTGATCTTTTAAAAAAAGTTTTTTTCTACACAAAAGGTGGTAAACATATACCATCAGTCCTGGAAGTGTTCCAAGCTAAACCCCTAGCACAGTTATTATATGGGGCTCAGATTTGGACAGGCACTCACCTTAGATCTATGGAAGCTGTCCAATTAAAGTTCTTACGGCAAATTTTCTCTGTACCACCCTGTGTCCCAAACGCATCATTGAGCTAGAGGCTTATCTTCCCTTGATAGAATTACAGTTTTGGCGTAGGACACTTAACTATTAGTTTCGCCTAAATTTAAACACCACCACCCCAAGTCTAATATCCCTAGTGCTGCAAGATTGTCACAAGAGCGTCTGGACTAAAATTGTCAAAAACCTCACTCTTGTGGTTTATCACCACAACAGCTACTCACTTTGGGTTTTAGCAAAGCAAACAGTCTAATTTGTCAGCGCCTAAATGATATCGAGCATCAGAACAACTTGGCTACAATAAGGAAATTTTGCCCACGGTATGACAATTTTCCACCTACCCATTTGACTCTCTGGCACCCTATCTGCATAACCTAGCAATTCTAATATATAGACATGCTTTTACTCTTGCAAGATTGAATGTATTGCCCTCGTCTGTATTTGAGGGACGATTCCAACAGATTCCACACAAAAAACGCTTATGTCCCTGTGGAGATGGCAGTACTGAATCGGTGGTGCATGCCCTTCTGGCTTGCAGTCTTTATAAAGACTTGAGGAATGAGGTTATCACCCTTCTTTTATTGTCCGTACCGGGTCGCCCAGCCACTGCCATGGTATCCTTTCTCTTGGCGGATCAAGATGAGCAAGTGACAGCAAAGGTTGCAAGGTTTTTAGCTGGGGCAATTAGAATAAGATCCACTATTTGACTCTTGATTCAAAACCCTAAAATGTATTTTATATAATTGACTTCCCCCCTATTCTTTGTGTATCGTATTGTTGTATATCATGTTGTTTTATTGCTATGGCCAATGGCTGATGCAAATAAAGATCCATTCATTCATTCATAAATGGTGTGTGTGTGATGAAATGGCATTCACCACAAGAGTTATAATATGTGCTGAGCTTAAAATCGCCTCACCCCAGCAGTGTGTGGGCAGAACATAGGATGTACACACAGAAAAAGTGCATTACTGCCAATAGTGTAGAAATTTAATGCCAATTTCATTTGCATCTTACAACAAAAGAACAGTGATTTGGTAGTGCTGGGGCCACCCTTTTGGAAGCAGCTGTAGTGCCCATGAGCTTATAATATTTTGTGTGTGCATTGATTCTCATATTCCTGGTTTGGTGGAGGAGTGGGGAATCTGTAACCCTTCACATATTGCTGGGCTACAACTCCCATTATCCTTGACCTCTGGGCATCTTGACAAGGACTGATGAGGGTTATATTTCAACAACATCCATCATCAGACTTCCTATCCTTGTATTAAAGCATGGAGCCAAATATAAAAGAAGTATTTCACTTTGAAGGAAAAACATGGTTGGCCGAGAAAGTTGTAAAGATTTATCCCTCTAAACCAGGCATCCCCAAACTTCGGTCCTCCAGATGTTTTAGACTACAATTTCCATCTTCTCCGACCACTGGTCCTATTAGCTAGGGATTGTGGGAGTTGTAGGCCAAAACATCTGGAGGGCCGCAGTTTGGGGATGCCTGCTCTAAACCATCTAAGTCAATTGGGGGTTTGTAACTTCAAGTTTAGTTTTAAATGCTGTTTCCACATTTTTCTTTCTTTTCTTTCTGCAGACACTAATCTGAAGCAAGAACAACAGGATTCACAGGATAAAAGAATTCAGCTCCTCGAGGATGAAGTATTCCGCCTTACACAGACTGTGCTAGAGCTTCAGTCCTCCTTAACAGGTGTGAATGAAAACCTAAAGCTTTCTGTTCAAGAAGATGCAAGTCGGATGCTTGTATCATGGTTGAACAACCTTCATGACCGTCCAGAGCCTGACAGTATGGCTGAGGGCGAAACAAAGAAAATTCATGTGTTTGGAAGTACAGACCAAAAGGAACCTGGAATAGAAAATATAAAATCTGAGCCAACAGAAGATGGCTTGAAGGACAAAGATGACAAGGTGGAAGAAGTGAAAGGGAAAGCAAATGGTTATGAAGCACAATTAAAACAGCTCCAAGAAGCCGCCCAAGGCCCAACCGTTATGATGCCGAGTAGCCAGTTGTATCAGCAATACATTGATGCTAGGTTTGAAGATCTGAGACAGGAAATTTTGGAAGGATTTGAGAAGAAAATGGCAGACCTGAAAAATTCCTGTGAGTACAAACTGATGGATATTCAACAACATTGTGATGATCATGAAGCCAGCTGCCAAGGAATAAGGGAACTTATTGGAGAGAAAGAAAATGACATCAGAAAGGAGATAAAACATATTCAGACACTTATCCAAGCACCATCAAACCACTCAATTTGTTGCAGTAATGCTGAAATTGATGCTTTTGGACAGCAGCTAAAACATTTGGGCGAGAAGATTGACAGAACTGCAGAAGCAAACAGGATTTTAAATGCCAGAATAGATAATGAAATGAAATACATAGCCACTCCATATCTGGAAGGCAACTTTGATGCAAAATGGGAGGAAGTGGAAGCCAGGATCAATGTTACAGAGAGAAATGCTGAACAACACTGCTTTTACATTGAAGAAACTCTTCGTGGTGTTATAGCTACTGAAGTAGATGAAGCGAGAGACATATTTGACAAAAAGCTTCAGGCACTGGAAAACCGTCTGAGTGCTACTTTTCTAGATGTTACTAATATCACAAATCCAGATGAGAGAAATATTGATCTAGTATCAATTTTGCACAGCAATTCAGGGTCTGGAAATGAACAGTTTGTCTCTGAGATTAATATTGTGAAGAACAAACTGCAAGATATTGAAAACCTTTGCAGGCAGAAATGCCAGCCAGTATCACACAATGTGGAGGGCCTCCAGAGAGACATAGAAAACTGTAACAGTAAATATGATGTATTGTTTTTGAAAACGGAGGATAATTCTGGTCTTTTAAAATCCTTAAATGGCTCTTTAAGTGAGAAATTTAATTTAGTTAAAGGCAGCCAACGTGACATTCAGAAGCTTCAAAAGGATTTACGAATTATTCGTTATGGTCTGAATGCTATTGATAAAAATGTTAAGAAACTTCAGGGTGGTTTGAGCAGCTGCAATGAACAACTTCTAGGTATCAATTCTACTTGTGAAAAGGTACAACCTGGTGCTTTCAGAAAGGGAGATGAAATACAGAAAACAGTGGGCAATCAAACTCACCCAAACAGTAATTGTTGTAATGACTTAAAGGATAGGATGGAACAGTTAAGGACGAAGCTATATTATAACCTGAACAAATGCCAAGAGAAATTGCCTGGTGTCTCTGATATGGAGGGTAGAGTGTCCAGTGTTGAAAAAACCTGCAACAAACTAGATCAAGTGTCTAGCAGCCTCCAAAGGATAAGGGAGGGATTAAACAAACATGTCTCCAGTATTTGGAACTGTGTCAATAATATGAACAGAACCATAATTTCCCATTCCAAAGATATTTCTGGACTCAAGAATTCATCCCAGCAGTTCCACAGACAGTTCCACAAATTCACCATTGACCTCCAGAATCTGATGAAAACTAAACCTGCTACATGTAAGTTAGCCTCCCTCTTTCTAAATGCTAATTTTTAATTTTAAACAAGGTGATATCAGGGGTAAACTCAACAGATTTTAAAATAACAATGTACATTGTGGAGAGCAGATGGAATTGTGTTTATATTTTTACTTTCTACCTTTGTTTTTTAAATGTGGTTTACTGAAATCAAACACCTAGGGGGGAATCCAGTTTGAGCCAAATGCTGTACAATTTTTCTCTATACAACATAACATCTTCTTCTTTCTTCTTCTTTGGCGATCACTTGTAGCCGAGTAAGATTGTCTTCCATAAACATGGTTTTAACAATGGGTGCATAAGTGACTGTGGAGGCCAATTCTGGAGCCACACGTCCTTCCACAGTGGGGACATTGGTTTCCAGGCGGGAGTTGATCACGGTGTGGATTTGCCAAGCGTGCCTTCCTCTTAGCACGTTTCTCCCTTGCGTCCTGAGATCAAGTTTCTTCAAAGCCCATGACACCAGAAGCGGCTTTGTCATGCTGGCTACATGACCCGGAAGCTGTACGCCAGCTCCCTCGGCCAGTAAAGCGAGATGAGTGCCACAACCCCAGAGTCGTCTGCGACTGGACCTAACGGTCAGGGGTCCCTTTACCTTTACCTAGTGGAGAACTGTATAGGTCTGCCCTGCCCTGCCCATTTCACACCTGACACCGCACAAGCTTTTGTGAAATAAGCTGCCATATTACAATTGTTAGAATATTCAGTTGGATCTGAAGTGCTTGCATCATAGGGCAAGCACACCGTCAGAGCATAGTGAGGAATCTGTCAAATCATTGCAGGCAGTGGAACTCCTAAATAGGAATGTAATTCCTCTGCACCCAGAGAAAATTTCCTCATGCCGCAAACATGTCACATATCGCCCTGACAGCATCCTTTGCATTTTGGACCATATCCCCTACTCTGCACCAAGTTGCAAATGTGAAAAAAATGTGAGTGTAGAAGGGGCTAGTATTTGTCTTGTTAATATTTCTTCTTCAGGTTTCATTTAAATGAGGCATATAATATTATTTCGTAATTTATATAAATAGGCTGTCTCATATGTTGGCACGGAGCATATCCATTCTGCACTATCTTTCTCATCCATGGCCTAGGCTGCCTGTAAATATTCTTGATTTTTTTTTTAAAGCCACGGGTGGGGGACCTGTGGCCCTCCAAATTTTGTTGGACTCCCATCTCCCATCTGTCACAAACAGCATGACATTGGTTAGGAATGATGGAAGTTGTAGTTTAGCAGTTATCTAGAGCAGTGTTTCCCAACCAGTGTGCCTCCAGATGTTTTGGGACTACAACTCCCATCATTCCTGACCACTGGTCTTGCTAGCTAGGGATGATGGGAGTTGTAGTCCCAAAACATCTGGAAGCACACTGGTTGGGAAACACTGATCTAGAGAGTCACAGGTTCTCCATACTGTACTTGTTTTAAATCTTGGAGAATCAGAGTACAGTGGAACCTCGATTTACGAATTTTTAGTTTATGAATGCCGCGGACCCATCTGGAATGGATTAATTCACTTTCCATTACTTTCAATGGGAAAGTTCACTTCAGTTTATGAACGTTTCAGTTTATGAACAGACTTCCGGAACAAATTACACCCATGCTTCGGGTTAAGTACACTTCAGGTTGAGTACTCTGCAGACCCGTCTGGAATGGATTAATCCACTTTCCATTACTTTCAATGGGAAATTTCACTTCAGTTTATGAACATGTTGTAAGCCCCAAAATGGCTTATCTTCTGAGTTAGCCAATAAAACTCAGAGACAAGAGGAGTTAGGAGTCCATTATGTTTATTGCAAAGCAATAAGGTTACAGTCTTTTCGGAATACTGCAACCCCGCCCAAAGATCGGGCAGGGGTATTTATAACATTTCAGACAAAGGATTTCAATTTAACCAATCACATAAATCATTACATCATTTTATATTTAATATTCATCATCTCATTTCATATTTAATACATATGTCATTACCTAATCTAATACGCATGCGCAATAAGTGTTGCTAACTAAACTTTGATTCTTACCGTGATCTGTTACATATTGTTAGTTTGCATGTATGGGAACCTGTGTTACGTGTGGATGTAACAATTTATGTTCTAGTTTATGAATTGCTTATTTGTGATTTACGTATTAGCTGACCTTCTATCCCAGTAGGGACGGCTTCTTGCTGAATCATCAGTTTCTTTAAAGCAACAGGTTACCATAATTCACTAATATAAGCATATTCCAGCATTTATCGGGAATTACATTATTACCTTAATTGGGGTCCTTTGGGCCCCTGCTACAAACTTCCGGAACCAATTGTGTTCATAAACCGGGGTATCACTGTAGAAGGTTCCTGTACAGTCATAATTTTCTGTTTTTGTTTTTTGTTTTTAAAAAAACTTGCTACACAGTAGAATAAACAAATGCAAGAAAAGAAAAATGTGCTGGAATTAGACTCTAGTTCCCATTTGCAGAGATGAGGAAGACAGCTTTGGGTTGATTGACCCTTTACTTAGTTTTCTTTTCCCTCCTATAAAAAACTACGCAAGACACTCTCTTTTAAAGTTTAAATGGCATATAATTTTTGCTTAGTGTACTTGCAGTTGCAGATTAAATATCCAATGCAGGTGGATGTTTCTTAACTTGCTAAAACCTCTTACACAGATTAAACGGTTACAGGGTAACTGACTCTGAGTCAGACAGCAGCACAATGTAACATAACCAGCTGCTCTAACTGTTAAGACTGTTCAACTAACTGCCATAACTCTACCAACTGCTATACTGTAACTGCCACAGGGTGTATGACATCACAGAGTTCTACAGCTCTTGCAATTAACCCTTTGCATACGCATTTTGGATGTTTTCATCCCACAAAATGAAGTACACATTTCCAAAATATACACCATTTTGAAACTGTGAGGCACCCTTCCCCATCTTGTGCCCTCCAGATAAACCTGCGCTGCGATTCCCATCCTCCCTAACTATTGACTTTGCTGGCTTGGGCTGATGGGTAGTCCAAAACATCAGGAGGGTGCCAGATAGGAGACTAGGGCAAGAAATCAATAACGGAACACCCTTTGAGTTTCAAAGCACTTTATGAACCCTTTTAATAATGCTAACACAAGTAAAGATCCTACCTTCTGAGTACAAAGTAGGCTTACATTTTTAATTTTATTTTTTTAAGCAGAGGTTGGATGGTCATCTGTCATAGATGCTTTAGCTGGGATTCATGCATTGCAGGGGGTTGGACTAATGACTCTTGGGGGAACCTTCCAACTCCACAATTCTATGATTCTATCACTCTGCTGCCCTATATTTCATCTATATTTTCTCTGTTTGCTGTCTTCCTTTCTCTTGATCTTCCCAGGCTGCAAAGTACATTGCAATGTTGTAATGGTTAATATTTTAGGTTGAACAGCTGAAGTAGCACATTGGCACTCTTCTAGCCCAGGGAAGTGGTGGTGTACAGTATGTGAGATGTTGATCTGCTACTGGCCTGTACAGAATTGCTACCCAACTCAAGCTCAGAAGTGTAGGGTCTATATTTGTAGTTTTCCTTTCCAAGTATATATGACTGCAAGGAAACATCCCAATATGTGCATGTGGTTTGCTTTGAATGAAAGCCTACTACATTAAATTATGCTTGTGCCGGTTTGTGTGTACAGGATTTCAGACTTACAAAGCAAATAGGTTTCAGAAAGTTTTGAGATGAAATGACAGCTGATACTGAAAATTGAGTAAGGATTCTTGGAGTACTAATAAAGGAACTGTACTAGGAAATCTCATAAAGTTTTTCAGAGGGGTAGCCATGTTAGCAGCAAAAATGACAAAGTGTATTGTGGCACCTTAAATGGATTTTGTCCTACATGTGTATATGTGAGTTTGTGTCTACCACCTTGGGAATCAACTTGAAAAGCAAAGCAGATGTTTCTCTGTGTCTGAATATCATTCAGTCAAACTGAAGCGTTCAGTATATGGCTGCAATACACTGCATTTGAATGGGCAACCTTTAATCTTACATAGGTTAGTTTTAACCTCAAGCATAGGTTTAAGAAAATATCTGACAATGTATTATATGACTTAAATGATTACACTTCAGTTTGGCAGGCTCAAACCATAATTGTCTTCTATTGATAATTGTACTGAAACAAAACCTGTTAAATAATATATACCAGTTGGAAATTCAAGCTGGGAAAAGGTGTGCTAATTTGCAGCCAAGTATATTCTAGCTTTGGCATCAGTTTTTACTTTAAGCAACATGGAGCCAAAGACATTTTTAATGAGTCAGTCCAGATGTATGTTGATGGGTTGTTGCTGTATAAGCCATGGGCCAAATCCTTATTTGGGTCTTAACTTATTCAGTGCTTCCCTGAAAGGTAGTGGGGTGTTTGCTTGGACACAGAAAGAATATTCAGTGCATTATGGACCTCCTCCAGCAGCATTAGAATGTCAGAGCCTACTCATGATGAGCAATTTTGTCCTAGGATCAAATTTACTGTCAACTTCTCCAGTAGCTCACAACACAAAATTGCAACAAAGCCATTTTAAATTGGTAAAATATTAATACCAGCAGGGATCCACAGCACAATAAAGGTATCTGTGTTATCTTCTGATAATGCCTGGGCCATAAAGCAGCATGGAGAGTTGTGTCCAATATGGTAAAAGCAAAGTAATGGTGACATTTACCTGAATTACATGGTATATGTGGCAACCATTTTGTGCCTATCCAATTGGCATGCGACTCATGGACTTGGAAGAGGTCAGGACGGGGTGGGAAGGGTGTAACAAAGCAGGGCGGACTTATGTGCACTCCAGGGACATTTGTGGGGGCCAGGAAGGGAACCCCATGCAAAATGGTTGCCGCCTGTACTTCCATGCAGGAGTTACCAGAGAGCCATGATCGAACCATAACAGGAGTATCTCCCATACTGTTCCGATAAACATTCTGCATTCTGCATTCTGCAAGTCTAGGATCCTACTGCTGTTACATTTTCCTTTATGCTCTCTTTATTGAATTCATCAGTAATGCTGGAAATGGACACTTTGATGGAAGATAAAATTACAATTGGTTGATTTCCTAGTACTGTTACATATTTTAGTTTTATTATTAAATTAGACTTGCTAGCATTCCTGCTTTGCATGAACCAAAGTGTAGAATCTGATGAAACCACTGATAATCATAATGAAAAAGAATATTTAATTAGGTACAGAAGGTAAGATGGCTGTGAAATTCTGCAGGAGGAGTAGTCAATGTGGTGCCCTCCAGATGTTGTTGGACTGTAACACTCATCAGCCCTAGTCAGCGTGGCCAGTGGTCAGCTGAAGGCCAGCATCTGGATGGCACTGTGTTGGGTACCCCTGGGCTAGAGATTTTGTTTTTTTAAAGGCGATATAGTGGGACAAGGTTTTATGGATAAATGTGCACCTGAATTGTTTCTATTGCATGTTAGAGATTTTCTCTTGCAAAGCATGGCAGATGCTTTGCTGACTTGTGGTGCAAAGGTTTTGGATTAACTGTTGCAAAATCAAGTCATTAATCTTCTATATTTTGTATAAATGGAATGGGTGAATCACTAGCTTTTAGTTTTGTCCTCTGCTCTATTTTCTTCATAAAGGAAATCATATTTTTTCACACACACAAAAAGTCAACAATTTGAATTTAGCAGTTTTCTTTGTACCTCGCATACCTCATCACATTAATAAAAGTTGTGGGCCAAGAAATGGAGGTTTGAATCTGAAGGTAGCTTATCTCATGGCCTGGCATCTGACCAGAAAGCAAAGAATGACGTTACTTGGCATGTTGCCTCCTTTGGTGTCATCATTTTAAGTTGCCAATAGTAAATAAAGAACTATGAACACTGCTGAAAAAAAGATGGTGCCCTGGGGATATGCTCTTTTCAAATGCAACAATGATCTAAGTGCAGTTCGCCTTTCCATCTGTTTTTCAGGCTGTGGAGAAAAGTCCCTGCTTTATAATTTATCCAAAAAAGAGTTAGACAGAGACTGTCCTAAATGTACCCTTTTAATTTACTGAGTTAACTATAGTGGAGTGACACCTGGGATGAATTTTGCCCTTGCTGTCTGGATTACTAACACATGCTTTGTCCAAATGGTGGTTCCTTTATCATTACAGTATTTTTAGATCTTAAAAAAGCAGTCCCTGGTATAAAGCAACTCAGTATCAGAGGCCAAAACATCAGGTACTGCAAAGTATTAGCACATGGGCATTCGTGTGTGAAATATTTAGGGTGAGCCACACCAAGCAAGCTGACTCTTACACTTCTCTTTGGAACAACAAACCATCTGATTCCATCTAGATCTTTCATTGCCTTTTTTCTCAATGAGAAGAATTTAAGAAGAGTTAAATTATATGGGTACAGCGATAGAGATAAGGTAGTTTTGTGCCACATTTTTCAGATGGCAAACCTCTGTTTAAGGGCTGTTTGGTTGAAGCCTGGTTTAATGAGAGGTGTTGCAGTAAAAATTTGTTAGCACACGAAATTTCTTTGCAAATCTGCCCTATTGTAATTTCTCTTTTTTTGGTAATGCATGAGTGATCACCCTAGATGGATACTTTAAGAAAGCATAGCTAGATAATATAAAAAGTATTGTTGTGTTTCTATCTAACAGCATTATAGTTCTTTACTTATAAAGAATACTTAGTACTTATTATTGTGTTTAATTCAAAGCAGTAATTTAGCGTCCCTTAGCTTCTGAGTTCACAGCCCCCATTTTTAGCACTCTGTGTCCCCTTGTTTTTCTACCTTCCTCCTTAGCTGTCAACACACAGCTCCCTCTTAGCCCTAGGCTCTGAGTTATGTATTCCCCAGTCCAAACAATCTAGCTTCCTTTCCACCAGCTATACTGAGGTAGGCAGAGCTTCCTTTTGTTTTTAAATACAAACACTCTGATTATGAAATACATAAGGCCTTACATTAGTTGTGAATGTCACAAGGATGTTTTCAATTGCTGCTTTTCTTGGCAAATTACATGGAAACTCATTTCAGTCACCATCTCCATATATTTTGCAGAAAAACACCAGTTTCAATGCAGTGCACTGTTCACAAATGATGCAAGGAAGGCCAGCATCTGGATGGCACTGTGTTGGGTACCCCTGGGCTAGAGATTTTGTTTTTTTAAAGGCGATATAGTGGGACAAGGTTTTATGGATAAATGTGCACCTGAATTGTTTCTATTGCATGTTAGAGATTTTCTCTTGCAAAGCATGGCAGATGCTTTGCTGACTTGTGGTGCAAAGGTTTTGGATTAACTGTTGCAAAATCAAGTCATTAATCTTCTATATTTTGTATAAATGGAATGGGTGAATCACTAGCTTTTAGTTTTAAGTTAAGTACTTAATCGGTTCTGGAAGTCTGTACTTAACCTGAAGCGTACTTAACCTGAAGCGAACTTTCCCATTGAAAGTAATGGAAAGTGGATTAATCCGTTCCAGACGATGAAAAACACACCCTAAAACAGCAATTTTAACACGAATTTTACTGTCTAACGAGACCATTGATCCATAAAATGAAGGCAATAATCAGTGTACTGTACTATAAATAAGACAGCCACCGCAGCCACCACACCCAGCAGCTGAGGGGAGGGGGAGGCATCATCAGTGGGAGTAAGAATCAATGCACCCAAAGGGTTAGGGTTAGGGTGATAGGGTTAATGGTGATAAACATCTATGCGCCAAATGGTTGTAAGGTTAAATTCTTTAAGAAGATTGAGCGGCTATTAAATGAATTTATAAAAGATGAAGAAATTATATTAGTGGGGGATTTCAATAGGGTGGTATTGCCAAAAATAGGCAGAACAAATGAGGGGAAGAAAGAAAGAGGGAAACTACCGGGAACTTTTTTCCAAGTAGTTAAAAATTATGAATTGAAAGATATCTGGAGGTTAAGAAACCCATTAGAGAGAAAATATTCATACTACTCAGGAGCGAAAATATCTGCCTCAAGAATAGATGCAATATGGTTATCGCCAGGGCTAATTCCATTAATAAAAAAATGTGAAATCATGGCAAAGTCTATAACAGACCACAATCCAATTATGATAAGAATTAAAGAGAGTTATGGACAAATTAGAAGATGGCGTCTAGATAAAATAATTTTGGATGATGAATTGTTTGTAGCTAAAATGAGAGATTTGTTGAAGGAATTCTTCCAGAATAATGTGTCAGAAGAGATAGATCTAACCACAGTCTGGGACTCGAGCAAAGCCTATATCAGAGGAATGTATATTCAACAAAAGAGTAGAATCAGAAGGGAAAAAGGAGAAAGATTGAATTTTTTTAAAAAAGAGATAGAATTGAAGGAGAAAGAATTAGGGAAGAACCCAAAAGATGTAAATATAGCAACACAAATAATTTTTTTACAAAATAATCTAAAAAAATTGATGGATGAAGAAATTGAAAATAAAATTAAATGGGCCAAACAAAGAACATTTGAATTTGGGGGGAAAGCAGGAAAAATGCTGGCGTGGCAATTGAGGAAAAGACAAAGTGAAAGGATAGTTACATCAATTAAGGAGGGAGAGAAGAAATGGACAAATCCGGAGGATATACAAAGATGCTTTGTGAAATTTTATAAGAAATTATATAAGGAGAAGGAATTGAATGAAAATAAATTGCCAAACTTAAAATTGGGAAGTCACCAGGAACGGATGACCTTTCTGGTCGACATTATAAATTATTTAAGGATGAATTGGTTGTGATGTATCAAAAATTAGTAAATAAAATTTTGGAAGAAGGGATAATGCCTAAAACATGGCAGGAAGCATATATAATTTTAATACCAAAAGAGAAAGAAGGGAATGTGGAAGTAGGAAATTTTAGAGCAATCTCTCTCCTCAATATAGACTATAAAATCTTTGCAGAAATTTTGGCCAATAGAATAAAAGGGGTATTAAATAGGATCATAGGACAGGAACAACAAGGGTTTCTACCAAAGAGAAAGATGTTTAATAATATGAGAATTTTCTTGAATTTATTGGAATATATTGATTGGAACCCGAGTAAAAGGGCAGCATTCATCTTTCTCGATGCGGAAAAGGCGTTTGACAATCTGGCCTGGGGATTCATGAAGAAAGCATTGGAAAAAATAGGGGTAAGGGGTATTTTTTTGGAAGGAGTAAAGGCAATCTATAACAAACGGTCAGATTAATTATAAATGGGGTAATTTCAGAAGAACTTGAGATATCTAAAGGTACTCGCCAAGGATGCCCACTATCTCCATTATTGTTTATCCTATCACTGGAATTTTTATTACAAGGTATTAAAAAGGATGAGGAGGTTAAGGGAATTTCAATAGGGAGGAGTAAATACTGTATAAAATTAGGGCTTTTGCAGATGATATAATAATGATGGAGGAACCAGTGGAAACAATAAATAAGTTGAAAGAGAAATTATTAAAGTATGGCTTTGCCATTCTTATAATCATATATTCAAATATTATTAGCCAAGTTAGCCAGAACGTCTGATTGGCCCATTTTCTTCCTTCTACAAACCTTAGCTGAAAATCCAGCAGTGTTACTACCAAGGAAACCACAAGGAAAGATTCCCCTGCCACCACCAGATCCAAGAAAACCATTACAGCCATCTCGGTCAGAAACACATCCAGCACCCTCACAGCCAAGGACGCCACTACAGCCACAACCAGGCGAGCATGTGCAGTCATCACAGCCAAGAATACCCCTACAGATTCCAGAAATAAGAATACCTTTGAAGCCATCAGATCCACAAATAATCGTACAACCACCATTGCAAGGAATACCTCTTCAGCCACCAGATTCCAGAACTCCTCTACGGCCATCATCACGAGGATCAAAAGCAGGATCAAAACCTTCCTTGCCTGGGTCAAGTGGGATATTTATGGAAACTGGACAGGCGGGACCTCCTGGTACAGTTTTAATGTCGGAAAAAGGACGAAAAAAAAGGATAAATGGCCAAAATGGCCAGAATAACATGCTGGTTTCTGAAGGTTCTGCTGGAGCACCAGGTGAGCAGATTTTCTCTTGAGTTATTTCTTGTTTCTTGTCATTGATAAAATATGCATATTTATTCAGAATTTGGAATCCGGTGATCAGTGTTCTGTGTAAAAAATGTGGCTGTTTGTTCCATACCAACATACGTGGGGAATCCAATGCTCTTTCCCTTTGCATGTTGGGATTTATGATGCTCTGGGGTTGCCCGGAGGCTCCCTCAGTCCTACTGGCCAGTCCTACTGACCTACTTACCATTCCGGTAAGCACAACTCTGGAATGGCACGTCCCTTCATTCCAGTGTGCCCTTCAGCAACATCTCCCAGATGAAAGATGCACACTAATCTTATGGCATAGCACAGCAAGAAGAATGAACCATCCGTAGATCTAAACTACGTATTTATTTATACTACTGTATTTACAGTCACAGAATCATGGCTGTCTCACATTCAGCTCCAAGAGAGAACAGGCAGGCAACTAGTAAAAGTGAAAGTACATTATATAGTGCATGCAGATAGGACTGTATCCTGTTCTCACGGTTCTTCTCGGACAGGCATGTGAATTACACCAATCACATAACGCAGCCTCAGAGGAGTGATTTGCTAACCTTGCACACCACTGCAGTGGAGGATAGCAGCCATTCCTATCTGCAATATTGCTGCTTCCCACCAACATTGTATAGATCAGGGGTCAGCAAGCTTTTTCAGCAGGGGGCCGGTCCACTGTCCCTCAGACCTTGTGGGGGGCCGGACTATATTTTGGAGGGGGGGGAATGAACGAATTCCTATGCCCCACAAATAACCCAGAGATGCATTTTAAATAAAAGGACACATTCTACTCATGTAAAAACATGCTGATTCCCAGACCGTCCGTGGGCCGGAATTAGAAGGCGATTTGGCCGCATCCGGCCCCCGGGCCTTAGTTTGGGGACCCCTGGTATAGATAGTAGCAGGAGCCACTATGTATATTCCTTTCTTCACTAAAACATGCAGGAAGGGAATGAAAATGTGCCAGGTCATGGCCCTCTAAATTCTTCATTGTAGATACCAGTAATTAAACCACTTATAATGCTACTCGTTTCAAAACGACCGCTCCAAAAATTCTGAGAAATGCAGATGCAGCAGTTACTAAGTACTATAGTCAGATGCTGGTGGTACTGGAATTAATCACATTTGACAGGAGGGGTGTTTCATCATTAGAGGCTGTAAATTTGCTTGAAATATGCATCTTTTTCATACTTGCTTGTAGGTTACCCTAAACTTCCAAGGCCTCCCTCTACAACTGCACAAGGTAATCCCACGTTTTCAGATTTCTTGTCTTTTCTTTTTGCTAATTCCCATAACTTGCTTGCTGGCATTTACTAAAGCAGTTTATAGCATAAGTACTATTTCAGATGACAGTTATTTCTTGAAATATTAACTAAGAAACTTCTAGTATAGTTTCAAAATCTGAAACTTATAAAGTACTTTCCCTGAATCATCCTGCTGCCCCGCTGCCTCCTCTGTTCACCCTTCAGATTCTTGCCTGTCCCTGACACCTAGAGATCGTTACTTATTATTATTATTTAGTAATTTGTATACAGCCCTTCATCCATAGTTCTCAGGGCAGTTCACAAGATGCTAATAATAAATAAATAAATAAATAAAATATTATTTATACCCCGCCCATCTGGCTGGGTTTCCCCAGCCACTCTGGGCGGCTTCCAACAGAAAAACAATCTATTAAACATTAAAAGCTTCCCTAAACAAGGCTGCCTTCAGATGTCTTCTAAAAATCTGGTAGCTGTTTTTCTCTTTGACATCTGATGGGTGTTCCACAGGGTGGGCGCCACTACCAAGAAGCCCCTCTGCCTGGTTCCCTGTAGCTTTGCTTCTCGCAACGAGGGAGCCGCCAGAAGGCCCTCGATGCTGCACCTCAGTGTCCGCGCAGAACGATGGGGTGGAGACGCTCCTTCAGGTATACTGGACCGAGGCCATTTAGGGCTTTAAAGGTCAGCACCAACACTTTGAATTGTGCTCGGAAACATACTGGAAGCCAATGTAGATCTTTCAAGACCGTAAAAGGCTATTAACTAAGTAACTAAATAAGCAAAGAGGATCTTTAAATACCTCCTTGTTGCTTTCCCTGTGTGTTCAAAGGAAAGCTTGTTATATTCTCCTCTTTCAGGTATCCTACCCAAGTAGGAACACAAAGGCTGATGCTGAAAATAGGCATATATGTCAGCATAGTGTCTGGGGAAATGAGGTGTATCATGAGTGAAACATACTCTTCAACATATGGCTGAGTGCTGGCATTGGATCCATACATTGTGGCATGCACACAGATCCAATAATTTGTATCTAGTAGTTTATTACCTTCAATCTTCATGCAAGGCTAGGCATGGAGAGACTTAGCTAACCAGAGCCCTTCCTATTCTACTGTCATCTTAAACTGTTTAAAGTAATTGGTTGTTGACATGTTCTAGACCCGACTGTGTGCAGGTGACTGCAGAGAGCATAACACTGCTGCTAACACTTGGATAAAGTTAGTTTTCTCATATTAGGCTGTTATGTGGATCCACTGTTTAAGATAACACCACTGGAATAATTGAAATTAAGATAATTGTGAGCGTCATTATTTGCTTTGCGTCAGTTGGCAGTCTATTGTAATCAACATCTTAAAAGGTTATATAGTGTGAATATACCAATGCTGTAACAGTTACCTGAAAATTTATCTGACCACAGTTGAAGGTGTGGTTCTGCAGTATTTTAAGCAGGGGTGAGAAACTCCAAGTCTGGAGGCCAAATGTGCCCCTCCAGACCTCTGTCTGGCTTTTGGGACCGTTCCCAGGCTATGCCCCCTCCCTACTGGTCCTGCTTCATCCCCTCCCATGGACAATAGGTTTGCAGGGCCCAGAAAGGAGCAGCTACTATGTAGAAGGACACACTGATTGAAGAAGAAATCAATCGATGTAAGTTTATTGAAAGCCATGTCAATTCCATACAATCACAAATTAAAGAATAAAAGGAAATAGCTACAAAAATGTTAAACTGGAGGTAAGTAAAAGTTGATTAAAACACCAGTTTTGAATGTGTGTATAGAACAGTTGCAGCAAGGGAATATGCAGAGACTATTTAGAAAAGTAGTTCAGTGGGAAGGACTGGGTAGGGGAAGCTAAATCCATCCACACCACTCCCTAGAATGACTGTTTTTCTAAGCAGGCTCTGTACTACACCGCTCTGCTAGGTGGATGAAGTAGAAGAATTGTACATATATTACTCTTAGATGGATTGCAACAACTGCTTGTCCACTTTGAACTTAAGTTACTTATAAGGAATGGTCACTTTCATTGTGCCAGCACATGGGACCAAAATTGAAGGTTTGCAATGAAAGCAGTCTATTTAGCAAGTTTGTGTTATGCAACACACTTAACCCTTAGCAATTGTGAAATGGAGCATGTTGCAGTAGCCTCCATGTGGTGGTTGTGATCTGTAGATTGGCCCCGTACTCTCTGCATTGGGCCTTCTTGGAGAACCCCAAAGGCTTAAAGCCATGAAGGCCATCTTCATGTGGTGGTAATCTCTTTTAGCATAATTGGTGTGTGGCACGTAAAGCTGTAACTATAGCCATTGTGTTTATTCATTCCGCACACTTTTGGTGATGTAGGTCTAAGACAGTGTTGCCTAAACATTTGTTGCTGAATGAGATAGGGATAATATTGCTATTTGCTTTGTAGATGATAGGAAAAGTATAAATAGAAGAGGACCTTCAGTCGTCTTAACGGTGGTGAATCTGCAAAAGGTGTGCTTGTTTTGTTTTTGCTGAAGTGTTCAATTAAGGGCATGAGGAGAACTTTGTGTATAAGACCAGCTAAAGCACTTGTAATGCTGCATTATGTGTCTAAGTTATGATCACTTCTTCATTCTAGGAGCAGCTGTTTCTTCACTGGTGTCATTCTCTGCTGGTCTCACTCAGAAGCCTTTCCCTAATGACATGGGTGTGGTACATTTCAACAAAGTGCTTGTAAATGATGGAAACCATTATAACCCTGAAACAGGTATTAAACAGTTCCTAATTGATAAAGGGAAACTGGCAGTATCTATTGAATGATTTTTTAAAAAATTTAAATTCTGTAGAATTTAAATGCATTCCAGCATTTTCTCAACTTGTACCTGCTTATATAAAGCAACTTAATAGGAGGTTCCCTTCATGTCCAAGTTAGTGTGAGAGTAGACACTACTGATACATTTTTCAGATCTTTCAAGCTGCTGAGGCTGGTATTACTCCATTGCTAACATCCATTTCTTTTAACCTACCCAATATTGTATAGTCCTTGAGCATGCTGTCTTCCCCCCATAAAGTCACATATACAAGTGGCAGAACTGAAGGATTTAATGTTGGGAGAACTTGCTAACAGCAGACACCATTGCATTCTTTCCTATGCATTGGGGAACTGAAGTGAAATCACAATCAGCTCAGTGGATAAAAATGTATAATAAGCATGTGCAGGAGCTAAGGGAGAATGAGTTCATAAGAGGAATTTTATGTGAATAACTCCTCTTCGTTGTCATGCCAAATAAAATATGATACGTTCAAATTAAATGACCTTTATTCCCTCCCAGTTATTGTACTGACATACTTGTGTTATTTGATAAAGCAGTAGGAATTGGACTTGGGCCAACCGTACACGTGTGTTTTGATTAATGTGTGTCTTCATTGCAGGCGTCTTTACATCTCCCTATGAAGGTCGTTATCTGATCACAGCTGTTCTAGCTCCAGAGAGGGATGAATACATAGAAGCTGTGCTGTCAGTTTCCAATGCAAGCATTGCTCAGCTTCACACAGCTGGCTACAGAAGAGAGCTGCTTGAACACCACCGACCACGATCAGGGAAACGAACTTGTGGTGGAACGGGGGCTTTCCATCTTGTTCTTCACCTCAAAGCTGGAGCTGAAGTAAGCATTGTAGTTACTGGGGGCAAGCTGGCCTACACAGACTCTGATGAAATATACTCCACATTCAGTGGGGTGTTTCTGTATCCTTCCCTTTCTCATGCATAGAGGGGAGTAATTAATAAATGGTGAAGCTTTAATATTTTATTCCTCATTTTTTTCATCACCTTCAATACTTCTGTTTTAAGTGCAATCTTTACATGACTATATTTTCTTTCCCTCAATTGACTTTCTTTTAGATTATGGACATTTAAACACCCTACAAAAGAACAGTAGTTACTATGGGGGTATCACTGAAATATGTTCAAAGTAAATTATGCACTGTTTATTAACTTTTGAAAGAGAGACTTTATAATTGCAATCCTGAGTCACTGAAGCTAGTTAAATAAATTTAAGAATTATCCTTGTAAAACTCTCTTGTTTTCATGCATTATCCTTAAAATGCTGAAAGCAGCAAAGGAGGTCAGTCCTTTTCACTTTAGTTAGAACTAGCTACTGAAAATTATAGCAGTGGTTGCAGCAATAACCTTTGTATTTCACTTTCTAGTCTTCAAAGCATTTCATGTGCATTAACTTGTTCTAACAATCTTGTAAATCATGTTGTCATCCCGATATTTTAGATAGGGGGAATGGAGCCCAAGGCCACAGAGTAAATTCAAGAAAAAGGTAATATTTGAACTACTATGCTAGGAGTACGGGGTTCACACAGAATTAGGTTTTTGCAAGTATCTGATGTCATAAAAGCCACTTTCACTTGATACTACTTTAATGTCATAAAAGCTTTCATCTGAGAAAAGTGCAAGTTGAGAACGGACATAATTCAACATGGTCTAAATAGCATCACTCCCTTATGTGTTTGTTTTTACAGCAGACTATATACTAAAAAGCAAAGCCACCCAGCCAAATAGGCCACACCCTCCTTTTTCTGTACTGTACTTGGGACGCAGGTGGCGCTGTGGGTTAAACCACTGAGCCTAGGGCTTGCCGATCAGAAGGTCGGCGGTTCGAATCCCTGCGACGGGGTGAGCTCCCGTTGCTCGGTCCCTGCTCCTGCCAACCTAGCAGTTCGAAAGCACGTCAAAGTGCAAGTAGATAAATAGGGACCGCTACAGCGGGAAGGTAAACGGCGTTTCCGTGCGCTGCTCTGGTTCGCCAGAAGCGGCTTAGTCATGTTGGCCACATGACCTGGAAGCTGTACGCCGGCTCCCTCGGCCAATGTGAGATGAGCGCCGCAACCCCAGAGTCGGTCACGACTGGACCTAATGGTCAGGGGTCCCTTTACCTTTACTTGGTAATCTACTAATGGTGTTAGGAATACTTACTTCCTGCAGCCAATGAAAGAACATCCCTTATGTCTTATGAGGCTTGTGAAATGTTCTTCTTGTCTTGCCTCTTGAGGTCTCAGAAAGCCTCTTGAACATTGTTTCTGGACAACATAAAGCAAATTTCCTCCTGAAAGTGATCTGTTGTTGTTGTTTAGTCGTTTAGTCGTGTCCGACTCTTCGTGACCCCATGGACCATAGCACGCCAGGCACTCCTGTCTTGCACTGCCTCCCGCAGTTTGGTCAAACTCATGTTCGTAGCTTCGAGAACACTGTCCAACCATCTCGTCCTCTGTCGTCCCCTTCTCCTAGTGCCCTCAATCTTTCCCAACATCAGGGTCTTTTCCAAGGATTCTTCTCTTCTCATGAGGTGGCCAAAGTATTGGAGCCTCAGCTTCACGATCTGTCCTTCCAGGGAGCACTCAGGGCTGATTTCCTTAAGAATAGATAGGTTTGATCTTCTAGCAGTCCATGGGACTCTCAAGAGTCTCCTCCAGCACCATAATTCAAAAGCATCAATTCTTCGACGATCAGCCTTCTTTATGGTCCAGCTCTCACTTCCCTACATCACTACTGGGAAAACCATAGCTTTAACTATACGGACCTTTGTCGGCAAAGTGACATGGATCAATGCTTCATGGATCAATGCCTTGTCGTGGCGAAGGGGCTTGAATAACTCAGAGAAGCTATGAGCTATGCCATGCAGGGCCACCCAAGATGGACAGGTCATAGTGGAGAGTTTTGACTAAACGTGATCCACCTGGAGAAGGAACTGGCAAGCCACTCCAGTATCCCTGCCAAGAAAACTCCATGGACAAAGACAACAGGCATATAAAAGTTATGACGCTGGAAGATGAGCCCCTCAGGTCGGAAGGCGTCCAACATGCTACTGAGGAAGAGCGGAGGACAAGTACAAGTAGATTCAGAGCTGATGAAGCGGCTGGGCCAAAGCCGAAAGGACGCTCAGTTGCGGATATGCCTGGAAGCGAAAGGAAAGTCCGATGCTGTAAAGAAAAATATTGCATAGGAACCTGGAATGTAAGAACCATGAGTGGAGGTAAGCTGGATGTGGTCAAACATGAGATGACAAGAATAAATATCGACATCCTGGGCATCAGTGAACTAAAATGGAAGGGAATGGGCGAATTCAGTTCGGGTGACTATCATATCTACTACTGTGGGCAAGAATCCTGTAGCAGAAATGGAGTGGCCCTCATAGTCAACAAAAGAGTGGAAAAAGCTGTAATGGGATGCAATCTCAAAAATGACAGAATGATCTCGATACGAATCCAAGGCAGACCTTTTAACATCACAGTAATCCAAGTTTATGCACCAACTACCAGTGCTGAAGAAAGTGAAATTGACCAATTCTATGAAAGTGATCTACTCATACTTAATAGAAGACTGCTGCTCTTATATGGGAATGGCCAGGAGCCCTTCAGTAAACAATGAGTCATGCCTTTACTGAAGGTCTCCCTCATGTCTCCAGAAGAGGCAGTCACAGTAAAAATCTAGTACTTAATATAGTTGGCAGAAATTTTGCCCCAGCCCCCAACTGCATTTAGCCACCATGGAAAAGGCTCGCCAGCCCCAGTTCTGCAGCAAAGAAGTAACTTTTATGGAAATTGCATTTCTCAAAGATACACATCACTTCTATGTTAACCCAAAGCCTTTCCAGCCTACTTTCAGGTAGAGTCCAAAATGAACTTAACTACAGGCTTTTTCAGCTGACTGTCTCATCTGTGTTTATTCTCCTCTACACCCAAGGTAATTTTTCCTATATTGTACTGAATGGAATTTCTGTGATTTGGCTGCAGACCGTTCTGAGCCCACAGGGAATAATTTCAAATGTATAAATATAACACATGTAGTGAGGTTTTATTGTAAATTTTATTAACACAGCACAGTGGACATTTTTTTCCTAACAGACCAGTCTTTACAAAAAACAAAACACTGTACTGGAATGTTCAATGATTAATAAGTGAATAAAGGTATATCAAAGAAAAAACTGGTTATAACACAATTAAATAGAATGTACTGAAGAATTATCTCCAATCTTGCATTCAGAACCAACCACAATGTAGATTCTCTTGCTCTCTAAAGGTGTCAAAAGTTTTGCTGATGAAAGCCTTATCGCAAAGGTATCAGTTCTAATATATCTGTCTTACATATTAGTTGCTTTAAAGGCTTGAGATATCTTGCACTTCAGTTACCAGCCTGCATCACAGTCATATTTGCATAAATTGAATGCATTTAGAAGTTTTCCAATGCTGAGCCATGTAATATTTTTCCAGATGAGGGCACAATTCTTGAAAAAGTATATCGATAGCGGAGCACTGTTTTTCAAGAATCCCGTTTGCCCTGCTTAATAGAGACTATTTTTGCATTTATACATGCATACACACCACCTTCTCTCCTCCAAATACTAATCTTAACACAAGAGATCTAGAACCTTTACACTGCAATAGAAAACTGTTTTCTTGCATAAACAAGCAGAGCTTGCCTTATTTATCCACACATTACTTGCAGGCTTTGATTTCCCAGCTCCTTACTTTACTTGTATTCATTTTACATGACAAATTCCAGGTAAATGATTTGAGAGGTGCAGCATAAGCTGTTCAATACACTTCCAAAGTAAAAGGAAATGCATATTCCAAAACAGCCTTTAAAAGGTTCTTTGTTCATAAACACAAATGTATATCTCTTTCATGGAAAGAACTAAGAAACTTGTGCTAATCTGAAATAGATTTAGTACAAGCGTTGTTTCCCAATACCAGTTCCAAACCAGCCATTTCCAGTACAGCAAGGAAACAGATTAAAAATTACCTCTAGCGGATAGCTACGGTATATTGGGCACCATCTACCAATGAGCAGCTCTGGAGTCACTGAGGTAAAATCCAAACTCATTATGTAATGGTCTGCATAGCACTATTCAAATTGAGACCAAGAGATAGAAAACAATAGTATATCATTTTAAGAAGTGCATATTTTGTTCAAATGAAGGAAGTGTTTGGATCAAGGTGACTCAAGAGTACTCTTCAGCATTAAACATACTAATAAATAGTATGATTTTGTCTGCCTGTCATTACGAAAGGGAATTCTTCCCAAAGTTTTGGAAATTCTTAATGTTCAAAAGCAGCACACAGATCTCCACTCCAAACACTGTCAGAATTATTCACTCCAGTTAACAGTACTGATGCCTTATAAGGAGCAAGATAACCTATTAAGATGAACTTAACCATTACTGCAAATGTGAAATAATGTACCACACCTCAGAATAAAGAGGGAGAGAAAAAAAGATTAAGAACATAATGTGAAACAAACATTCAACTCAAATTGAAATTTAATCTAGGATATTTCAAATTTTCAGAGTGCTTTACAGAATACCGAATATGAACTAGATGTTGGAGTAAATTTTATCCAGCACAGTAGGCTTTTCTTTACTAGAGCTATAACTTGTACTTCCTTGTGTGTGGAGATTTAGGTATTCTATTAAGATATCTGATTGAAAAATAGTTTCAAAGTACATAACAATATACAGCCCAATCACTGTTTAGTTAGAAATTTCAAGTCCCAACATTTTCCCAAGGTTACATCTACTGTACTTATCTATTTAACTGATCTAATTAGTCTCAAATGTTTTCCCTCTACAAAGTCAAAAGGAGCAAATTACTAGTTGTGAAACTTGATAAGTCTGATAAAGATTTTATTGAGAGCACTACGTCTAGTCCTTAAGCGCTGCTACCATAGTTGACAATATAAAACCAGCACCGGTAGCAAACCTGCAGATTAAACTTAGTAGTTCATACCTGGCAGAGAATAGAGTTTTGATACGTTTACATGGATACTTTGGGTGATCAGGAAAGCACTAGTCAGCATTTCAGTTCTTAAGGTCTGACCTAGCTTCAAGTTATATGATGATTCAAAAATGTTAACTCTTTCAGTTTGAGTTGATTTATGGCATACTAGACTATCCTGGCAGGGAGTGGGAATGTTTTTGTTTATAGACATTATAATCAACTATCATTTTTGTGTCAAGGGTTGGATAGAAATAGGTGAAAGAAAGTAAAACAACTGGCTCCTTAAATCAGGACCTCAGTTGCTTTTGAATCCACTGTGGAGCTAACATACTAAATGTCTAAACAGAAGTAACATTTTGTACCTGATACACACAGTATTTCTCACTTGGATGCCCTTGTCCTCTGCCAATTTTATCAAAACTGAAAAACCCTGATACAGAGTTCTGGAAAGGCATTAATAGTAGTTCCAGTTTTAAAGACTGACTATATACATTACCTTCTTTAAAAAAACGAGAATTTATCCCTGAATATTTTCTGAATCTGTTGCCTGCTGATCTATACAGTACCCATGCTAAGTGCAATTAAGAGATGTCAGCTGTTTGCAGCAAAGATGTTCTTACGAATTCTAATTTCACATAGCAGCTTAGGAAACAAAAATTGCTGCAAGTAAGAAAAAGCATCTCAGACAGCCCCAATCACTGTATAGTAGTTTGTTTGTTTTTTAAAGGCAACACAACCATGAGTGGGTAATAGAAGTAGCATTTCCACTCCAATCCTCAGTTCTTTAAAGGTGTAGCAAAACAGAGTGACCACTATACACGAACTCATGAATTCTTAAGATATTTTTAAAGAAATTAACAATGAGAGAGTCTAAGACATTGTATCTCAAACAGGCTAAGTGCTGGTTTAAGTACTAAATATAATTCCTATAGTGGGCCTGTTAAATCTCTGCTATCGATTTTACAAACTTTTTTCTCTTTTCCTTTAAGATGATATATCAAGGAGGCTAACATACAAAACATCACACACCCCCACTGTGGTTTGTATATAGGAAGATGCAAATCTGCAACTACATTTTCATTTTCTGTCCTCTATCCTCTGGATGGCCTGCTATTTCAAAGGATTGCTATCTTTCTAATGCCTTAAATCAAACAGTAAGGACATCTTAAAAGAACAAAGAGAGATCAGCCTTGCATTTCATTTGCTTATGCCAAACCTTTGGCGCTTCCTGTATTTAATAAGACACATGGTACCAAAGGATAAAGGAGCCTCTGCAGAAAGAGGTTCTCTGTGATCAGTGCTGTTCAAGCTAAGTCTTCCATGTTCACTTCAGGAAGCTGTTCTCTCCAATAGCAGAAGGAGCTGAATTCCGGGCATTCAAAAGCAGAGCTCTGTTCTTTATTAAGAAGTGGAAACAGATGTTCTACTAGTTCACTCAGTCTGTAATACCTGTATGCAGAAATAAATTAGAAGGGTTACTCATTATACTTGTTATACAGTGCAATCCTGTACATGCCAATTCAGAAGTAAGCACCACCAAATTCAGTGGGACTTACTCCCAGGTAAACATCTATAGGACTGAAGGCTTAATATAGCCAAGCAGCAGTGCTAAAAATCAATGCTTGTCTACTTCTGGGCATGTTTAATCACCTCCACAACTGACTTCTACCCATAGTTAAATCATTTAATACACTGGCAGATAGCCATGATTTTAGGCACTTTCCTAAGATTGCACATAGTAGGGCAGCATGGTTACCCAAATAAATTCAACAGTTCTTCCCACCGCTTGAAAAAACCCTATACTTACGAAGATTTGTTTCCCTTTGTTTGTTCCTGGATTAGTTCACCCTTTGGGTTGACTGTGAATATTCTGCAGTCTGGAACTCCAACTTGCATGTAGGCATACACATCCTGCAGACAACACAACTACATTTTAGACTAGAGGCCATAATGCCAATTTTTTAATTGAGAAAATGTCACATTACAAAATTCATATGCAGGTACTGATTCCGAAACATATAGAGAGAGATGTGTGAAAAATCATCTCAAATTCCTTCCTAAGTTTCAAGAACAATTTGTGCATTTAGCATATTCATGTAAAACAGCAGAACATTTTAACTAATTGTTGGATGGACTTACATTAGTTCTGTTTCCAAAAGCAGCATAGAAAGGTTGTTTACATGGAGAAAATAAGTTCTTGATATCATTTAAACACTCAATTTTGAATTTCTCTGGTTTCTTTTCTATCACTTCCCTGGGGGCAGAACATAAAAAATATATAATCAGATATTTTCTGTGGCCTAAGACAATACAGTACCTTAGAAAAATATTGTCCCGGTTCTTAACAAAGTTATAGAGTTTAGTTCCGCTCTTCCTAAAAAGGTCATTTAAACAGATGAAACAAAACAATATATGAAGACAGCTAGGCACTGATGTAAATCACTGCAACTACAGCTATTGCCTTGCAATGAAGATGTAAAGACGGTACAGTTTAACATATTCTCTTGGAAGAAGGGGCTATAGCTCAGTGGCAGAGCATATGAATGTGGAAGACCCCATGTTTAATAATTGGCATTCTCAGTTAAAGAATCTGGAAGGTGTTGAAAGAACCTCTGCCTGATACCCTGGAGAGCTGCTGCTATTCAGAGTACAAAATACTGAGCTAGATGAACTAATGGTCAGACTCAGTACAAGTCAGCTTCATAAGCTCATATTCAATCCAGCCACTTACCGGTACTTTATTCCTGCACAGAGGGGCAGAAAACCCATTATGAACTAGCCTAAACACAGAAACAGTCTACAGAAGCTAGCAGCCATTTCTGCAGTGTAGTAAAGGGAAGCTCAAAAGCAGCTTTTAAACTCTGCTGCAGTGGTGCCCTGACTGCATGCATCATCCCTTCACTTTCTCTGACATAAAGTGAAAAATTGCCACTCACTTCAATAGAATATAGTGACTTTCTTATAAGATCAGACTAAGGTCTAGCAAACAAGGGGTGTTCATCAGTGGACCACTCCATTTCTATCAAGTATATAAGCTTTTAATACTACAATGTCCCATGTGACTGTACACAAGTGAAATATTTAGAAGTTTCAATTTACGTCCATCACAGATTATGCTATGATAAAAAGCAAGGTACCATAAATGACAAAAAACTTGTTTCACTCAGCTTCTTAAGTTATATTTCAAAATTCACCCCTTACAAAGATTGTTAGGGTGTTTTTGTTTACATACCTATGAAAAGCAGAGAACAAACTGCTGGGAGACAACATCAAGGGACCCCTGGGCAAGATCGTTCCTTTGTCATTAACCCAGTGCAAGTACCCTCTTGTCATGTCTGCCATTCCAATGGCACGAGCAGAGCAGTACAGAAACTTGTAGCCATTCCTAAAAATGAAATTCTAGATTAGGAAGATCTCTCTTGGTGTGGTAAACCATTCACAACAAGAAGTCACAGTCAGATCATACTGAATTGAAAAAGAGAATGCAGCTGTTCATGTTTTATAAAGCATTTAACTTCTAAGCAATTGGAAGGGAGAAGGGTGTGTTGACCTAAGGTAACACAAGAAATTAATTTAGTACCTAACTATTGTTCAGAGGTTGCTTGCACATAGCCCTCCAGGTGATGCTGAACTACAGCTGCCATCATTCCCTGATTCCTGGTCGTGGCTAATGGAAGTTGGTGCCCAACAACATCTGGAGGACTACAGGTTAGCCTGTTCTTTCCTTATTTTGAAAGCATCATTTCATACTAGAATATCTGCATTCATTTAAATAGGATATAAGAAGCCAAGCACATTTGCCATTTTCTGCTTCTTCTTTCTTTTTCAAAAAGAGGCCTGGAACAATGCGCCAGTGCAGACATCTTGAAGACTATATTCCAGGGGTGGGATATTGGAGCCAGCTGGCAACCTTCCCCACCACATGAGGGCCAACTTTGGCAAGTGGGTGAGGCGCTGCGATGTCATGTGACCCATTTTCCTTTGTCCACATGATATGAAATCAAACTGGGCAAAGAGGCACGGCTTTGCAGCTGGTAATGATCCACTGCAAGCCCTGCTTTCAGCAGGAGACAGGTGTGCATGGGAAATGTAGTGGTAAAAGACAAAGTACAACAAAACAACACTTTCAAGTGTATTTAATGTTCTCCACAAAAATGGTTTGAACTGGTTTAGAATCTTTAGATGGTTCCAACTTCTCAAAACTCTGGTTACTGATTCAACTTTTATTCTCTTCCCCACACTCCCTGAAGCATTTAGGCTGCAACCCTTACTTGGAAATAAAGCCCACTGCATACACACATTAAGATTGGGCTGTTTTAAGTCTCCCTCAAAAACAGATACCTTGAAGCTTTTGATGTTGCTGCCATAGGCTTTCACTTTTCCATATCCCCCTTTCTGTGGTATTCACCTACTTGCTTGACTTCCACTTACTATTCCATATCCTCCAGCTGGTAGTCTGTCCATAGGGTGTGGCCCCTTGTGCTACTGCTGCTGCTACTTCTACTCCTCCTATATGTGATCTGCTTTACCTCTTCTACCACAACTCATAGGTACTTCAATACGAACCAGAATCCTAGGCTTGAGTCCATCTTTCTGGTACAGCCTTAATCTGCTAGAGATGCTAGTAGTATGCTTCCACGAGCACACAAGTTAACAGAAGTGCCCTCTTTGATACCAGCAGTAGCTATCACAGGGCGAAGAAGGGATGCACAAAAGAGAAAGTCCATGGGCAGGCTGCTTCTGCCTCCACTACTAGAACATGCAGACGGCTATGGGAAATGGAAGGCAGAAAATCTGAAGATGGACAATGTTGCTGCTGCTGCTCAATCCCACAAATTTCAGCAGTAGCAGCCAGTTATAGGCATGTCCATTTCTTTTTGGCTGACATGAGGAGAAAGAGGAAGCTGGAACCTTTCCTCTGGAGTCATTTGACTGAAGTTTCCTTTGGTCTTTTTTGTGCACCACAAGCTCTGCTCATGAATGCTAGGGGTTTGCAGCATACTGCAGAAAATAATGGTAATGTGCTGAATTGGCCTACATTTGCCTCATGTCACATGTCTAACTTCTGTATTTTAATTCCTCTGTTATTTGAGTTTGAAATAGAACTTCTAAATAGGAAGTCAATGAGAATACAAATGCAGAATATACAGGATCATGAAATGCACCTTCGGTTAAAAGTGAAAAGTGTCGTGCAAGAATTCAAAACTTTAGATCATTAGTTGTTAGTTGGATTAACATAATCAATTATTCCTATGTTTCGCAACTCTTACAAGCAAGGTACTTACTCATTAATGGAATGATAGAGCTTTGCAATACCCTGATGTGTCCAGTCTTTGCCAAGCTGTGGTAGGATCTGCCCTAAAGCATCAGACCTAAACCAGGAACGAGGGTTAGAAAGTGTGAATTGATGCTTTCTACATTAGGTATTAAAAGACCCATCAGAGTTTTTTCTGTGCCAATTTTTAAATACTTGCTGAAAACCTTTCTATTCTGCCAAGCCTATGCAGGCAATTTAACAATACATAATTCAACAGTAGTTAATTGATGCCTGTTTACTTTTTTTGTAAGTTTTTTTATTGTACAGCTATGTGTTTCATTGATGTAAACCACATTTTATGACACGACAGTGTAGAATTATTTCTTTAAACAAAGAAATATTCACAACATCTCAAAGCTTACCTCTCTTTAGTAACTAAATCAGCCTTCTCAAACCAGGAGCAGTCCAAATATTCTGGAATACAACTCACATCAGTCCTGGACAGCACAGATATTATGATGGGAGTTGTAGTCCATATCATCTGGAGGTTACCAGGTGTCAGAAAGCTGAATTCCTAATTTACTTTTGCCTACTTCTTACCAAGATTTAAGGAAAAGCATTGGTTTTCAGAACCAAGTCACTGAGTAGTGTTCATCAGACACAAATAGATTTTGAACACACTGGTGCAGTGATTTATTAGAGGTAAAACTACACTACAGCTTACTTGGTTATTGTTCCATCAATATCTGAAATAATTATTTTGTCATTCCAGTTCCACAGATATATTGTCCCCGCACAACGGCAAGTTCCTTGATACTGGGTTGTAATGCTGAACACAACATCATTGGGGCCATCTCTTAGCTTCAGTTTTTCCTTTAAATTAAAGAGACACAATAATATATTAACCCAAAAGGAAATTATATTTCCCTGCCAAAATATTTTACATTTTGATACTAATGTTAATAAAGATAGGATGTGGGTGGTGGTGTGGTCTAAACCACCAACCCTCTTTGGGCTTGCTGATGTTAAGGTCAGCAGTTCAAATTCACATGACAGGGTAAGATCCCATTGCTCTGTCCTACCTCCTGCCAACCTAGCAGTTCAAAAGCATACCAGCGTGACAAGATAAACAAGTACCGCTGCAATGGGAAGGTAAATGGCATTTCCGTGCACTCTGGCACTCGTCATGGTGTTCCATGTGCCAGAAGTGGTTTAGTCATGTTGGACACATGGCCCAGAAAAGCTGCAGATAAACACCAGCTCCCTTGGCCTGAAAAGCGAAGGTGAGCGTCACACCCCATAGTCAAATTTGATTGGACTTCACTGTCCAGGGGTCTTTTACCTAATATAGTACACTGAATTTCATAAACTCTGGATTATTTTTAATAATGCAGTATAAGCTATGAGCTTGGATCCAGATGACACAATAAGGCAGGCAGTGCAGCAACAGCAGCAGCAGGAGGAGGATAGGAGTGAAGCATCCAGTACTTCAGCAGCATGCAAAAACACACTGCTCATCCACATTGAACTATGGTTCAATTTATTGTGCTATGTGCAAACCAAGCCACTACCCATTGAGAATGGGATAACAGATTCTCCCACCATGACCATGAAAGAAAAGGACAGGGAAAAACAATGATTTCATGTTTGTATAATCTGCGATCATCTCTCTCCATGACCCAGATCCAAAGAAATCTTAGCAACACTGAGCCTCAATTATGGAAATTAGGGAGTGTTCCAGAGCAGGAGGATGGATTTAGGAGTTGCAAAAATTGACCTAAACACAGTTCACAGAACTGGTTTATTAATTAACAACACAGAAACAAACTTCAGCAAGGGGGCCCTTTTCTCTCTCAACTACTCTTGTCATTTCCCCCCTAACTACTTAAAATCATCAATATGTTTACAGAACTTGACCACTTACAATTTGATCTGAAGACAATCTAAGTGACTTTTTATAAGATGTAGCATTCCCATGGGTTGAAAGTGAAGCGGGCTCTATTTTTAAGGTTTCTTTTAGTTCCTGGGATCCTTCATCATCCGTTGAAGATTCATCGCCTGTAGGCCTAAAACAATATAAGCACAGTAAGCAATAAGAACTGTTGCACGTTTCACTGATTATTTCAAGAGATCCAAGCATTCTGAAGCACATTAAGCCATTCTGAGAAGGAGAAGCATTTTCCAGACTGGGTGGGAGAAAACTAGGAAAACCTATCATCAGGGTTGTGCTTTGTTTTTTAAGCTTAATGGTTTCCCATTTTAGTGACAGAACAGATGGATTTATGCTACATCAATAAAGGTAAGTATACGGCATGCTGACTATTTCATGCTTACAATGCAAGCAATATAATTTATGAACCTTTAACAAGATATATTCAGTCTCTGATGTATTCAGATCTTTTCAGTTAGCACAGGTATTTTCCCACATAATCAAGTCAGACCAAACCTCCCCTTTCTGAACAATTTTAACTGTTTGTACAATGGGCAGATACAATTTTTCATAGCTACAGGCCATGTTTTTTTTTCATTTCATCCTAGTTTTAATGCTTTCCTGTCAATACAGAACATTCTGAAGCTTACAGAGCAGATGATGCATTTACGCAGCATCATAATTTCTTAACCTGGATTCTAGTTTTGTGTAGCATACACATACACCCTCACCGGTCCTGGTCATATTTCTCTTCTGCATTGATGAAGTATCATAAGAAACTGCTTTAGATCAAGTCAGGCCATTGGTTCATCAAAGTCAGAATTGTTTCTGACAAGGGTGTGAACCTGTGACCTTCGAGATGTTGTTGGACTGCAACTCCCTTAATCCCTGACATGCTGACAGGGACTAATGGGATCACAGGTTCCCTAGCCCTGGTCCACGCTGTCAGAAGCTTTCTGGTGTTTGACAGGAGTCTTCCTTCCCCACCTAGAGGTGCCAGTAATTGAACTTGGAAACTATTGCATGAAGAACATGTGTTCTGCTTCACTGAGTTAGAGCCCTTCCCAGGTCACCCAGTAGCAAAAGGTCAGCTGTTCACTCTAAGCACAACTTATTTAAAACATACCGGCTTTCAACTTGTTCCTTTGTGGCTGTTGATAGGTCGCCTTTTGGAGCTTCAGATTTTCCCTCCTTAGCTTCTGGCAGCTAATATATGAAAAGTACATTAAGACTACATCAACATAGGTCATATTTTGCACTTTCACCTGATCAGAAAGAAAAGCTTGTAGTTTCTCTAATTCAAATATCAACCTAGTTGTAAAAAGGTGCAGCAGGACTGAAATATTATTGTTCAAATTATTTGAAGCTTTCACAGGAGTGTTATTTCATTCACCTCATTTTTAAAAGATAACAATTGTTTACTATAAAGTGAGAATGCATCTCCTAGCTCAAGATCGGTTCGCAACAATTACTGAACAGGCTCCCAAATCACTACACAGATAACAAGTTCTAAATTAATAATGAAAAATGTAAGGTTATGTTGTTTGGCCAAGATAGGTGAAATTTTAAAAGGCATGCAGTTGGGAAACAAACAAACACAAGCAGAATAAATTATATAATTAGATTTCTGTAGTAGAGCATCCTCATAATAGATAATAATTGCTCGTTTTAATGTTGTATGTTTGCTTTAGGTTATTCTGATCAGAGAGGAAATAAAACAAGTATCTTCTTTTTTAAAAAAATCAACAAAGACTGAAGAAATTCAATCATGGGGCCTGTACACAAGGCAGAACTAAATGTTGTAGAAACCAAAAGTTGAGCTTCCCTGTGCCCAATAAGATAGAGTACAATTCTATCTATACCCTGAGACCTCCGGGTATAGGGCGGTATATAAATTCAATAAATAAAATAAATAATTAAAACTATGGCTGGAGGATCTGTCCATTTTTATTTCTCTCAGTTTTGCCATCCTTAGTTCGGTTCACTCCATTTCAGGTTTCAAATATTCTTTTAAAGTCTGCATGAATATTCATATGCACTTCTCATTATGCACACAGTATTTTTAGCATAGCTGCCAAGTTTTCCCTTTTCTCGCGAGGAAGCCTATTCAGCATAAGGGAAAATCCCTTAAAAAAAGGGATAACTTGTTTACCTGTTTGACCAAGCTGTCCTTCTTACGCCAGAACCACCATCTTCCAGACTTCTTCGGCATTTTATCCTTAATCCAGGATTCAACTGTAGCCTAATAAACATATTAAATCAGTGTACATCTACAAGATTGCCATCCGGTTCTAACATGTATCATGGTATCTCATGGGTGCTTATCCATCGCTTGGTTATGCTAAATCTCTGAAATGTTTATGTGCTTCCATCATGACTATGCAGGAATGTACTTAGTTCAGCTCAATTATGTTATGGGAGAGCTGTACTCTCTTCATGGAATGGCTTCCCCCTATGGGAAAAAGGCTACCTCAGAGAACAGCTCACTACAGCTACCACTGCTTGGCCCAAGTTCCATTAAAGCTGTATTGCAGGACACCCTTGACAAACTAATACCTGCCAATAATTACTTAAGGAGTGCTCTGACTTAGCAGATGCCTCCTTCCCAGCTCATTAGAAAAACCACTGGATTAGGAGGGGTGGGGACCAAACCACAGTAGCAGAAGTGGTTTGGAACTTGGAACTTGGAAGCAGCATACTAGTGTTTCTCACACAGCTGTTTGCCAGGCTCATGCTTTTCCCTTCACAAAGCTAGAAGACATCCCAAATACCCAAATTACTATGCTTTGCTTCCCCCATAACTCTGCCATGAGAAGCCTCGGACAAGTAGGGGACAGGGCCTCTGCTGCTCTGCTTCTGTGGCCCAAAATGGATAGCCTGGTTTAAGATATTTCTGAGTATTTGCTGGTATTAGATTACCTGTGGCAAGCTCTTATGGAACACCTGCAAGCTGAGAATCATGGGAGCAGCCAATGCCCAATTATAATACCTGTTTATATAGAAAAAGTTTCTCATTATGGATATTACAAAATGCACAGCATGATAAATATGCCACATACTCTTTATTGTAAACATAAAACAGCCTCATGGCAGCGCTAAAAAAGTTTGGTATGAATTCTACATTATATGTTGCTAACTCACATAAGTTGGGTTTTAAATTTTAAAGAAGGACAATAGAATAGAATGACAGCTACAATACAGATGAACCACACAACATTATTATTAAATAGCATAGGAAAAATAGATTTGAGGAAGGTTACCTGTTGTATATTCTTATTACCAAATTAGGATTGTCTATGAGTCCTGGGTTTTCAGCAAATTCATGGTAAGTAATGATATGCTCCATGAATTTTTCTGCAACACAATGACATTTTATCAGATAATTAAAGCATGTTTGTTTCCCCTTATTAGCTTAATCTAGTCCTTCTTGGATAAAAGCATTATGAATTTTTCAAATGGATGCATCATTAAATGAAGGTGTAAAATCTTGATTAAGTATGTGGTTGCCTGACTCCCCACCCCCACTCAAAGCCCCAGATCAGTCTGGGTGGATCCAACTCCAGGTGATCAAGGGCTGCTTTGATCTGCTCTGGACAACTCCTGAATTAACCTGGACCTGCAATTTGTCTGGAGCCTGTGTGGAGCCTGATTAAGAGTTCTGTAGAACTCAAAAGCTTGCACACTGTGTCCAACACTGCCATTTCTACTTTATGCAGAATACAGTTATAGATGTGATGGACTAAGAGGAGCTATTGCTACATGGAAGCAATTTATGGGGGCATCTCTTACTTTTTACTCATGCTTTGTATATCCATGGTTAACATGTGGAAGAATTCAAAGTTAAGATACTAAGAAGCCAGATGTCAGTGGTTAATCTGCTGCTTTTTAAATGTCAATAAAGCAATTCCAAAGAAGTCCAATGGTGAACTTCTGCTTATTAAAATGGCAGTTTGTTTTCTGTGTAGCACCGTTTGCTTCCAAACTTCCTGACTGCCCTACATGCACATCTGCTTAGCACCGGTTCACTGATAACCTTGATAAAAGTGCAAAAGTAAGTCTGGAACACAAGTTTCTTTTAATACTTACTTGCCCAGCCTTCTTGTACTAACAGTGTTTGTGCACAAGTGAAAACCACTTCTGCTAATGCAGACATGGGCCCCTGCTTTTCACTCAGCCCTCCATCCAACCCAATGCAGTCTCCTGTGGTTCCACAGAGTTCCCCAACCCTCATATCTCAATCAAACTGAGCAACAATAATGGCAACGGCAAGTTCTTAAAGCACTTCAAAGGGTTTTGAAGCTCTCTGTTACATTGAAAGCAGGACTTCCACAAAACAGCCAATAGCAGATACGGCTTGGCATTTGACATATGCTGCATCTCAGCAGGAAATTACACTCGGGAAGACAGCTTCCTGCCTAGCTTTAGAAAAACACATGGTGGCACATATGTTATAATTTGATCCCGCACACTGAGATTAAGTGCTTCCTATAGGGCAAAGTTATATAAAATGCAGACTTCAAGAGCTTATTAAAAAACAAGGCTGATTATTACATACCTTTTGATATCTCCCCATTTTCACTAAGACCTCCACAAAGGGATAATGTGACATCAGGCAAGTCCATTGCAGAATCAGACATACACTCTGTACCACTATCTGCAGCAGCACTTCCCACCGATTGTGGAGACTGAGAACCCGACAGAGTGTCAGACTCCAGCCATTGTCTGGTACCTGGATCAGAGTCACTGAAGACAAGAAAAGCAAAACATTTGCATATGATTCGTTGCACTCACATAGTACCCTTCTAAAGTAGTCCAGGGCAGGTCACACAACATGACAAAATACAATGAATCTCAGAATAAGGAAAACTTCTTATCAAAAAGCAAATTAGTCTGACACAGCAGGCAGCTATTGGACTTCAGAAACGTATCTGTCTCCCAATATATACGGTTTTTATACACAAACATGGATACTGTACAGTTGATTATCCATAAGAAATTTCTGAAAAGTGTTCATAACTTGTTGCTGTTGCTATTTTTTAATGTTGATAATGTTGTAAGAAGCCCATTTGGTGAACTGCTCCCTCCATCAGGGGCCACTCAGATGGAAAGAAAGGCACGGCCACAGCCATTTCCTCTTGTTTTTCTCCACCTATTTGATGATCAGAGATGTACTGCTTCTGAACATGGAAGCTCCATGGTGAAGTTATGCAGTTCTTAGGCTTTTCCTCCATGGAGCTATCTCAAGTGCCCTCCTTCTCAAGTCATCAATTATCTCTGCCATCTCTGCAGCATGAGCTGCTGCCAGAAAGCCACTTTGCCCCGAGTGAGTTCCAGTTCTGGCAGCGCACAATGAAGTAGGCTGTTTTTGTTTTTTGTTTTTTCAACACATGCTGACTTTCTGCAATTGGCTTTTAGCACAATATCAACACAAAATAGAGACAAGCATGGCAGTGATGTGTTAGAAATCCAACCAATATGTAACTCAGCATGACCCAGCAATAATACATTAAATAGGCCTGGAACAAAGTGCAGCCAAAGTATTCTTAGGCAGCCCTCCCTACTGGCAGGAAATCAAAGGATAACATAAGATGGAGATCACCGTAGCATGAACAATGCTCTGTATGTAAATTAGATGCTATGTGAGGAAAGGAAAGAGAGACAGAATGGTTACATAATTTAGGCATGACACACTCTCTGTAAAACACAGATATATACACACCCACGCACCAATTCTATCAATTATAACAGGATAGAGGCCTCAGGATCAGAGGCCAGGTGCATCTCTATCTGGCTTCCAAGACTTCCAAGGCCCTGCTCCTCCCCAAGCCACAGCCCTCACCCACACCCTAGAGTGCTTTTGCCTGGCTGAATGTGTCCTCAAAGAGTAAAGATGCCTCTTTTTTGGAAGTATGGAAGATGAAGAAAGATGTACATGTGTACTGAGTCCCCTGATATGTGGTCGAAATGTAACATATTGTAGAAATTTAAGGGTTATATTCATTGCTCTGCCTGCCTGGCCCTGCCCAACACTGTAATGTGGCCCCCAGAAGACTACCCACAAGGGAATATGGTCCTTGGACTGAAAAAAGATTCCCCACCCTCTTCCCCAACCAACCAATGAAAAACAACCAACTTATAGCACCTGAAATATTGGAGGAGGAGGAGGAGGAGACTTGTGTCACATTTGTGCAGTGTCAGCAGGCAGCAAGTGGCAGAATAGGTTCCACCCTGTCTAGCTCCCCCTGGCTGTCCCCACATACTGCAATTTCCCCCTCAATTTCCCTGCGCCTCTGAAGATAATGTAATTTTGATTAATAAAGGTTGCCAGGAGCCTCCAATGCAGTGCCTGCTGCCAGCACTTCCAGATATGGTTGTTGGCTTCTGCTGTGTTCTGGCACGCTGCAAAAGAACCAGCGCTCAGGAACTTCCACTGCTTTCAGCACACGCAGCAAAACAGAAGCTAACAGGGACTCCGGAACGCTGACAGCGGCAGCCTCCTTCTCCGTGTCTGAAGCTGGCTGGTGGGCAGTGGGGAGGGGCAAGGCTAGCAGCCAGGCAGGCTGACTCATGATAGGACTGGCCTGCGTTGGAGAGGTTTGAGGGAAGAGTGAGAGAAAAGGTGGTCTTTCTGTCAAGTTCCTGCTCCACACTTTGCTCTGTTCACAACAGCACCCACCAGGGCTCTTTTTTAAAAGTCTAAGAAAAGTGGTTAGGGGGGCTTGGCTTTCAAAGTACAATTGTTAACATGGGAAAATTAAACTAGAAAGGGGCTTGGCAACCGCTTCTTCATTATATGTACCTAACAGTTCTATTAAGACACTGGCTGGATTGTAAAAACGCTTTTTTAAAAAGCCCATTATAGAGCTCTTAATGCAATTTTACACCGATAATTTTACATTGCTCTACAGCACCCTCTGGTGTCAAATGTTTATAACACGATTATAACATTTTCACTGACAAGTATAGATTAGTTCTGTGTGGCTGAGTAAGAGGTGGTGGCAGGGAGCAGATTAAACGAAGTTTTTACAACTATCTTATTTTTAAGACTTTTCTCTTAAATGAAAAAAGGAAAACAAACAGGGGAACAATGATTGATTTAAAGAAATACACATTCCTTGCATGTTTTATTGTGAAATATCTGTGTGTTCTGTCAATTATCTGTGTGTTGTCAATTAAGAAATACCTTTTGGGAAAATAAAGAGCAGCAACTTCAGGTTCCAAAGCTGTCAGGTCGTCCAAATATATGTCATCAGGCCCTTGGTGATGACTTCTCTTATGTATCCCTTTAAAAAAAAAGGTATTCATTTAGGACAATTAATTAATGTATTTTAAAACAGACTGCAGACTCCACATAAAAGTTGCTTTCTGTTAAAAGTTAATCAAAGAGCCATGCAAGATGTCTGCACTGAATTCTGAGTCATTCCTTCCTATCCTATCCTACATCACATTTCCATTCCTCTACAGCAGTGTTGGCCAAACTTGGCCCTCCGGCTGTTTTGGGACTACAATTCCCATCATGCCTGACCACTGGTCCTGTTAGCTAGGGATGATGGGAGTTGTAGTCCAAAAACAGCTGGAGGGCCAAGTTTGGCCAACACTGCTCTACAGGGAAGGGCAATAGTTCAGTGGAAGAGCATCTGTTTTGTCCTGAGAAGGTCCCAGCTTCAATTACCAGCATCTGAAACCCTGAGGTGACACTGCCAGTCAATGTGGACAATACTGAGCTACACTGACCAATAGTCTGACTTGGTATAAGGCAGCTTTCTATGTTCCTCTAGAGAGGCTTTAGAAGGGGCACAGCAAGCTGTAAGGGAGAGGAAGACACACTCAAGTCCTCTTCTGTGAACTTCCTTCCATTTACATAATGACAATACAAGCTACTTTTAGGGGCACGTTCACCCATTCTGCTGAAATTGGCTTTCAGACCATTTAAGCTGTTTAAATATATGTGCTAAAAGACAAGACAGAAAACCCCCGAGAAAAGATCTGAAGGCAGCCCTGTTTAGGGGAGCTTTAATGTTTGACGGACTACTGTATTTTAATATTTTGTTGGAAGCCGCCCCAGAGTGGCTGGGGAAACCCAGCCAGATGGGCGGGGTATAAATAATAAATTGTTGTTGTTATTATTTTGAATCAAAATAACATTTTACATAATGTAACCTTATCATCTACATTACAGATGAAGTAACATTACTGATTTAAGCTTCATTTGTGAAACAAAACTTTGTGTATGAACCAGAAAATTTTATTTATTTATATTATGAACAGCTACAAGCAGGACTAGCAAACACATTTCTTACTTATCTCTTGAAAAATGGTTAAATATTTGGAATCTGGGGTAAAAGAGAAAGTATGTCAACACTTTATTAGGTAATTAAAGATATGTTACCTTTTTTCTTTGATGGGGCATCAAGTTTTGCTGGTGGTTTAGTTTCTGTTGGAGAATCTATCAATGGACTGGGAAGAGTATCAGAATCTAATGCCAATGAACCTTGAAGAATGTCCAAAATTGGTTTTGTGGCTGTAGAAGCAAGTCTCTCTTTGATATCTAGCTCCTTAAGTAGATGGTGTGTTCTTGGTTCAGGCTTTACTACTGTACAAACAGAATCATTCACCAAAATTCCATCGTCAGCTGCATCACTGCTGGATATTACCCTGAAATGAGTCTTTTCTGATGGAGTGATCGTAACTGTTCTGGGGTGTTCCAATTTTTCCTTCTTGCTTATCTGAAAAGAAAAGCATCATTTTAAAACAATAGTGCATTGATCTCATTCATCATCTACATGATTCAGATCTCATTCATCATCTGCATGATTCAGTTCTAACAGCTTAAAGTGGTTCTAATTCAGCATTTCAATAGAACTTGTGTCCCACCCAGCTCCACAATTCAGAAGTATGTGTGTGTTAGATCAATAGATGTCCACCTCATCTGGAGTTTTGGCATCCTTACTGTACCTGATTTTCCAGATATAAAACAAGACTCTGCAATGTCAATGGGCAGCATAGTTGATAGACAAACGTGGAAAGATGTACCAGTTGTTTGTACATTAATCCAGCCTTGCAAATCACTCCTCAAAACTTACACACTCACAAGCATTAGGGAGCCTCTTATAATGCTGTGGCCATGTTGTTGGCATATATCTGTCTTGAGAGACCATGGAGTGAAATCCGGGGGTGAAGTCAAACTGCTGCATTAGCAGCACCAAAGTGCCCTCCTCAGGGTGCAAGCCTGGGCAATGTGTATGGAGGTCCTGGGCTGCCCAGACAACAAGACCCCTCTCTCTCAGCCTTGCTGATGCAGTCCAAAGGAATTGAGAGCAATATGTTTGGCACCAGCTTGGCTGTAGGAGTTTCCGGAAGGAGGTGCACAAGACACCATTCAACTGTCTTAGGGACTCCACTTTTTAGCAGGGTTTACTCCTTAGCCTTTTCTTCTCCCGAAGAAGTCACACAAGGCAGCAGAGGCTTAGGATCAGAGTTCTCCTTCTCCTAGATGGCCCAACTTCCCCTCTGCCCCTCACTTCCCTCTATAGCAGGCTTCCTCAAACTCAGCCCTTCAGATGTTTTGAGACTACAATTCCCATTATCCTTGACCACTGTCCTGCTAGCTAGGGATCATGGGAGTTGTAGGCCCAGGGCCGTCTTAAGCATATCTGGCACCGTGGTGCGAAGATCCCTCTGGCGCCCCCCCTGTTTCCCCCCCCCGTTTCCCAGCGCAGCTGTCTGGCGGGTGCAGCACAGTGCCCCCTGCCGGCCCGGTGCCCTGGCGCATTGCGCCACCCAGCCTTGTCTTAGGGCCGGGCCCTGTGTAAGCCAAAAACATCTGGGGGCAGAGTTTGAGGAAGCCTGCTCTATAACATTCTGGTGAAATTCAGTTTGTCAGTAGGTAGCAGGAGGAACTATTAAGATGCCCCACCCTTGGAGACTGATGGAATCTGATGGATGCCTAAATGCTCTAGAGGTTTCTTGTCAGTTTCCAGCTGACAGGCCTGGCACTGCTGTTGAATCTAGAGTTTCACAATGGAATGGCTAATGACAGGATTGCTCCCAAGCAAATTTCAGATAGACTATGACTGAACACAAGGGAGAACAAAATATTGTGCGTATTTTGTGAACGTGATGGTGGCAGTGTGCTCACTTTTGTGACACCCCTGCATCTTCTCATATAGCAAAATCCAATAGAGCTCTTCCAGGTGGTAAATACACATTAAAAAATCATTCTGCGACACATTTGCAAAGCACTTTTGAGGATAAAATCCACCCTATTCACAATGAACTAGACACTGATGCTAATACTGGTCTGTCGGAATAGGCCACTTCAGACACAGGTTTAACCTTCATTAACAATGGTACCCAAGCCACTTAGGCACAGTCAACCATAAGAACACAGAAGTGGGATCCTTTGTAAAACAAGCCAGAAGGTTTTAGTGCAAAATGGAAGCACTTTTCAGAATACCGAGAACAGGAAACACATCACATACAAAATATAAATTGATTTACATTATTCCATAATGCACATGTCAGATGCAAAATATGGCAGTGCCTCCTAACAGCACCCATCCATGAAATGAATGGTTGCTTACAGTTTCTGTTTTTTATTTTTTTAAAAAAATAATCTGGACTTTTAAGGCAGAATAGGAAAATCATTCATCTGGACTGCAAACTATCATCAAATGTGACACATCATCAAATGCTGCCAGTCATCCACACACCACTAAGTGTTAATGATGTAGCTGTTTTTACACTGTAACACTAACCATTAGACTTCAGATGCACAAAATTCTGCAGCAGGAGCCATGTAAGATTCCTGTGGTCAATCACAGACTGTGCTGGAAAGTTTGCCTACTTTTAGAGAAGTACCAACAATGAACCACAAGAGGGAGCTACCTTCGTGCTATTTCTATTGGAACAGTCTCCATAATAGTGCTACTTTTTAACCTATAAAAGAAAATCTCGTGGCATTATCAAAACCTTCCCTCCAAAAACTTGTATTTGCAAATAACCTTACCTTGGTAGATTCTGGGAACCCTCCCCACGTCCATTCAATGTGAGACTCTGCTCGGAGTAAGCTCTCCGCAGGCTTAACTTCAAGTTCTGAATCACTTTTAGGACAAGTTGGCTGGCTAAATGGGCTGTCAAAATAAAACAAAGATATTGTGTTTCAAGGCATGAGTTGTTCAGATCTTTTCAAGGACTGTTTTCTCCAGTTTAACAAAGCTTCACTTACACAGAAAGCCAAGTTGGGCTTTCAGACTGTGAGGCAACATGAGAGGAAAACTAAAAATCACAATAAAGTAGTTAATGTTGGCCATTCTAAACAGATTTCTTCATTAGTTTTTTTTTTAAAAAAAGAATTTAACACAACTGTTCTCACAAGGTAAAATAATTAGAGTCATACCTCGGGTTGCGATTGCTGCAGGTTGTGCGTTTTCGGGTTACTTTCGCATCGAACCTGGAAGTACCGGAACGGGTTACTTTCGCGTTTCGGTGCTCGCGCATGCGCAGAAGCGCAAAATCGCATCACGCGTGTGCGCAGACATAGCACTGCAGGTTGCAAACGTGCCTCCCGCACGGATCACATTCGCAACCCGAGGTTCCACTGTATAGTTGCAAGTTCTCTCTCTCAACAATATACTGTATTCCTATTCTGCAGGCTTAAAACAAAAATGACTGAGCACATTTTCAACTTAAGACAAGCATGCACTCATGTAAGCACATCTAGGACTACCAATCAGAGCATGGTGTGTGAGTGATAATTCAAGTATATTTATGGAAACTTGCAAAACCAAGTTATATTTCTTGGTCCATTTGTAGCCTACTTCTTTGTTTTCTTGAAAGGAAGCAGTTTTCAAGACATACATTCAAATCAAGGAGATAGATGGCAGGCAAAAATTCACTGACTTTTCCATTGTGATCATAGATCACCCTCATTTCTATTGCCATTCTACCCTTTCCCCGCATAATTTACTTTGTCAGTTACATAGCAAAGAAGCCCTAGTTCTTGTCAGCCAATTTTAAGAAAAGTGTCTATAGAGTTAATACCACATGGAAGTTCCAGGAGTTATTAAGGTAAGAGGTTCTGGAAAATGTCTAGTATCAGAGGTTGGGGCGAGGACAGCTTAAGTTAACTGCCAGGGTGTACTATCCATAGAAACATGGCAAGCCACAGAAGTATTGCCCATGTTTCAATAGTCCAGTGTTATGCCTAATGTAATGTTTATGCCAGAAAAGCCTCACAAGAAGTATTGATCTCTATTACAAGAGTAGGCAATCTTTTCTGAGTCAAGAGCAGGCACCCCCAAACTCGGCCCTCCAGATGTTTTGGGACTACAATTCCCATCATCCCTGACCACTGGTTCTGTTAGGTAGGATGATGGGAGTTTTAGACCCAAAACATCTGGAGGGCCGAGATTGGGGATGCCTGGTCAAGAGCAACATTCCCATGGGGAGGGAAGACATATCAGCAGTGGCTGGGGCCAAAGCTGGGGAAAACAACCCTTTTTTTGCTTTTCCCTTCTCTCTCATGCATGCTTTCTGGTGCACACATTCCCCACCACCACCAACCTTACCCCTTCTCTTTCCCCAACTGTCTTCCCCGCTTTCCATTATTCAATGTCCTCCCTGCCAGTCAATCTTCCCTTGGGATGCCTAGCCTGCAACTGCTACCAGCCTGCTCTGCTCCTCCCTCCCCAGTTTGCTCCAGATCCTCAGCCTGGAAAAAACCCACAGATGTGAGTGAGGACCCATCCCTTCTCTTTCTCCGTCCTGGAGATCACAGGGAATACCCTGGAGAGTTCCCATGGGAGCCAGGGTTTGCCCAGATGTGCTGTAACACCACCATTCATTATATTAAAAAGTGACACATTAAAGTGACCTACTTCTCCAAAGGAGACCAGTCTCCATCTGATAAAGGGTAATGGTCCTTTGCGTGGTAAATCAATGATTCCTTATACTCTTCATCCTTTGGTGGAGAATCTGATGGGGTCCTGTGGAGATGAGAGTATATTTAAAAGGGGGCTCACAGAAACAAACCTGGTGACGTATTTTAACTGAAGAGTTCCAAGCAACTTGAGGAGAAAACAATAGATCCCGTAAGCAACTTTTCAACATGGTCCATGTTCTGATTTGAGCAAGTCAGCAATATCAAAGGCAACATGATGACCATAAACAATATACAATGTGAAAATCTTTATGGAATTACTTCAAAACATAAAAAGTAATAAACTGAAATCTTTGAAAGTCACTGAAAGTCTTTAAATGAAGTGCAATGCCAGTCTTGGTCTGGCTCATTATCCGGAATCACTGTCCAGTGTTGATCATTATATTTGCTGATTACACAAAGCTTCACAGCTTGTTTTCCACCGGACGAAGACAAGACTGGCATCACACTTCATTTAAAGACTTTCAGAGACTTTTTGAAGTTTTCAGTTTATTACTTTTTATGTTTTGAAGTAATTCCATAAAGATTTTCACATTGTATATTGTTTATGGTAACAATATACCAGTATACCTGAAGGAGCATCTCCTCCCCCATCGTTCTGCCCGGACACTGAGATCCAGCGCCAAGGGCCTTCTGGCGGTTCCCTCGCTACGAGAAGCCAAGTTACAGGGAACCAGGCAGAGGGCCTTCTCGGTAGTGGCACCCACCCTGTGGAATGCCCTCCCACCAGAGGTCAAAGAGAACAACAATTACCAGACCTTTAGAAGGCATCTCAAGGCAGCCCTGTTTAGGAAAGCTTTTAATGTTTGATGGATTTTTGTATTTTAATATTTTGTTGGAAGCCGCCCAGAGTGGCTGGGGGAACCCGGCCAGATGGGCGGGGTATAAATAATAAATAATAAATTATTATTATTATTATTATGGTCATCGTGTTTCCTTTGATATTGCTGACGTACCTTTTGCAACACAGGGTTTTGCTTGGTTACTGATTTGAGCAAGGCCTGGAGATCCAGCCCCACTGACTCACATCCATAGGAGCTGAGACACAAGCAAAGGGCTCTAACTCCATTTCTCCCAGAGTAAACAGCAACAGGGGCTTTGGAAGAACTCTCTTTTTTTTGAATGCCAAAGCATTATTCTACACATGCTTGAAAGGATTAAAGAGTCTTTTCTTATTGGAAGAAAGTGGCTGAAGTATGTAATAGTGTGTGTAGGGGTTATGATGGAGGCTGGATAGAACACCTTGAGAACTAGATCACATTCATTCTGGTGTCGACTTCCCTATCTATAGGACAGACAGACAGTGTTTTCTTTGTGGGTCACACCCTTCATGATCATCTAGCTTGTCGCGTGTGTACACTTGTACACCATAACCAAGACTTGCTCAGGAAAAGAAATTACAAACATATTTAATGACTTACAAATTAGAAAGTCTCCAGCAACTACAATACAGGAAACATTTTTCGATTGAGAAATGGGGTTTAAGTGTTCTCAAAAGTAACACTTTACAAATTAAAAACTTATGTAATGCAATTTAGATACAGGTTAAAATTATATATTTATTGCAAGTGTTTGCTTTTCTTATTTAACATTAGAAATACAACACAAATGGGTAATTATCAGTGCCTGACTGTGTGACTAGAACATTCAGTTGCCATATCAGCATAAAGGTAAAGGTAAAGGGACCCCTGACCATTAGGTCCAGTCGCAGATGACTCTGGGGTTACGGCGCCCATCTCACTGAGGGAGCCGGCGTACAGCATATTTCTTACTAAAGACCACCCCCTAGTTTATTATCTGCTTTTCTGATTTATAGGTAGATATAAGTTATTACAAACTCCAAATCTGAATTTCCAAATATTAAGTAGTTGAACATTTAAACAGCTGGGGGACTTTTTTCTGGTAGGATTTCACACTGTTGCCAAATATAAAACTAATATAATTACTGAGCTTTTTATATTGCAACAGGTTAGCCAAATAAGAAGGTACTTTTAAAAAGTTTACCTCAGAGGCAGAATACTTCTCTCATCATCGGAGCTCATTTCCATTTCAAAGCCTTCTTCAGTTCCAGGAGCAGAGATCTGATCTTCTTTCTTGGCATCTTGTTTACATTTTCTTTTCCTTCGCTTTTTCTTCTTCACTGACCCAGAGGGGAAAAAAGGCTCTGCTTCCACAATCTGTAGTATTTCTGAGCTTAGACACATCCGTTCATTGTCACCCAATTTCAGCAAGTGATCATCAGTTTCTTTGAAGAACTGGTCTTCCGTAGGTATTGGGGATGTTGCAAGATGTGCAGGAACTCTTTCCTAAAAAAATTATTTGGCCAAGAAAAACAGTTACATACATTATGTATGCACTACTAAACTACTACAATATTTACTATATTGGAATTTAGTATATAGTATATTGAAATGAACAGTGAATGTATAAATCCCCATGTAAATGCAGGTAATTCCAGATCCATTTTGTGATGTTCAGAAACTCAACAGACATACCTAAGACTTTTCATTGTGACTTAAATATGAATGTCAGTATTCACTCATGTACGTCCAAAAAGTGAGGAAAAGAAACACCTGGCTCCTAAACTCAAAATGCTTAATTATATGAAATCCTTATTTCCCAATACACAATTTCCTCCCTACTACATAAAATATGTGCAGCAGAATGTCAGAATAGGCATGGATGTTAAATTATGCTACTTACAAATTTTTCTTCTGTTTCTTGCACAAAGAAAGCTTCTCCATTATCACCCAGTTTCATATGAAGATCAACTGCTTCTCCGTTAATTTCAATATCAATCTGTGGAGCACACAATACCCTTTCAGCATTTGAAAATAAAAATACACGCAAAAAAATAATATATTATTTTGCCTCTTTACATTATCCATCCCCGCCCCTCTAATCTTTGAGACAAATGGGTGAAGACTGAATGATCAACATACTCTCTAGTACTTCTCTACCCACTTTGATCAGAGCATACATTACCTGTGACAAGCTGACCGGTATATCTAAACTTTGTGAAGTGGAAGAAGGTAAGAACGCCACTAGCATAGAGCAACACATGTTACAGAGACTGAGAAAGGCAGGAGAGAGCAACTGCAGCCACTCCCTTCATCAAGTTGAGAGAAAGGTGAGAAAGAAGCAGGTTGCAATCATGCCTCATATGAACCAGTGAGATTGGCCAAGAAAGAATGAGGTTAAGAAGAGTTCTGCTGGGTAAGGTCAAGCCCCATCTAGCCCGGCTTGCTCTTCTCACAGTGGCCAGCCAGATGCCTATGGTAAGTCTGTAAGTAGGATGTGAGAGCAAAAGCACTCTCCCTACTTGTGCCATATGCAGAGGCATGCAGTCTTGGAGGCTGGAGTTAGTACACAGCAATCATGTCTAATAGCCACTGGAAGCCTTATCCTCCGTGAATTTTAAATCCATGGCTTTTAAAGTAATCCAGGTTTGTGACCATTACTGTGTCATGTATCAGCAGCTGTTTGGCCCAGCTGCAACCTAGCTGCCCAAAGCCAAATGTGATCTGCAGGGACAGAGTCACCTAATGCTGAATCCATGACAAAGTGTTCATTCCTTGTCACCTTCCCAAGTAGCTCATCCGGAGCAACAACACTGACTCACTGTTCATTTCACTAGAGTTCCTAAACATGACTAAGGAGATCCATTCATTTCACACCAGAACTAGCAGCAACTAACCAAGAAAACCAGGGAATATTATAGATAGCTCAATGAAAACATCTACTCATGTCTGCTGAGTGAGAAGTTTCTATACCCCCTCCCCCAATAAAACCCACCAAAGCTAGACATTATTTTAAAAAAGAGAGGCTGAAAATCAAACTGCCTGCATCATAATGCATTTGTATAAATAGATGGTGTGGCCACACTTTGAATGCCATGCACAGTTGTGGTTTTCTCATCTGAAGGAGGATTTTGTACAGCTGGACAAGATGAAGAAAGGAGCAACTAACATTATCAGGGGCCTAGAGCATCTGATGTATGAGGAAAGTTGACTATTTGAAGCTTTTTATTTTAGAAAAATGGCAAAGGAGAAGCATGGGAGAGAGGCTTATAAAACTGTGCATAGTGTAGAGAAAGCGGACAGAAAGGTTTTCCTCCCTCTCTACTAGAACTCACATTACTATGGAGGCACTGGTTTCCCAGTGAAATTGAGTAATGGTAGATTCAGACAGACAAAATTCAAATGAATGTATGGCATTCATTTGAAGGGCCGCTAGTCTAAAGACATCACCCTCCTCTGTAGGTTAAAAAAAAGAAAAGAAAAGCATGCAAAATATATAGCATGCAACAAATAGATGCAAGTCTTTGTTGTACTAATGAAACAACAAGATTAGCAATACTCTATTTAGTCATAAATTAGAGTGGCTTAGATTTCAGATCTGCACCATTGTTTGAGAAATGCAGTATCAGTAGGAAATTTGATTTAAATCAAGTCATCCTGTATCAAATCTCAAATGCATCCATTCCACTTTAAAGCTTTTCCCCCCTTTCAAAAACAGATTTATATAGACGAAACGGCAGAATAGTTTTCATTACAAGGTCCCCATCATTCATGATACTCACAACTTTCTCCTTCGAACGCAAGACACCAAGCTTTCCAAATCGGACATGGAATGGGGAGCAAAGATATGTACCATCTTGTTGCCGAACTACAATTACATCAATGCATCCTGAGAGGGTCGCCTGATTGATTCCTTTGTACAGTTCCTTAACAGTAACCAGAACTTGGCCTGCAAGCTGTCCCACGTAATTCATACTTTAAGGCTGTAAAGAAGAAATTGATTGAAACTATTAATCAAAATTTAGACAAAAAGTAAAAGGTAGCCATGGTTGCACATAAGGAAAATTCCAAAGTTCTCCAAGTCACTAGCATAAAAGTGTAAGAAGCTTTTCTAGACCATGACCCCTACATACAGCTTATCTTCATATGCCATATTCAGTATATCAGTTTCCAGCTTCTACAGTTCTAGGAACTGATAAACGTCACTTATAAATCTCTATAGCTCAAACGTTCAGTTGCCTATCAGCAAGTGTTTACTTATGAAGTGTAGCTGAATCCAGAAAACTTCATACATGTGTGAACTACTCCTAAGTTTAGGAGCATCTAATGGTGAAACTAGGAAGGAGGGCAGGAGAAATGGGTAGAAGATGGGAGGATGGTATGATCCTGTAGCCCAGTCCTTAAAATTTTGGTTCCAGTCATATGAACTAGATATTTATTACTGTTCTAGTTTTGTTCTTTTATTTCACAGTATTTCAGTTAGTCAGTTTTTTAAAATGATCTAATAACCAGCTTGGATTATTGTACACAACTGGTCACTTTGCAAGTGAGTACTACATAAAATCAACAAAATTCCATTTTCAGGTGATTAAAATGGCATGCCATATTAAGGGCTATTATGAAACTTCAAGTAATGAAAAGCTAGGGTGAAGTAATAGTTAAAATATGCAGCAGGTAGCAGAGCAAGCATATGTAAAATGCTAACCAATAAAGCAAATATATATAAAAATATATTTGCAGTTGATATTGTTATACCATGGCAGAATTTACGACACTCTGATGAAGCCATTGGATAGTGGAATAACAAGAGTTACAGACTGACTCTGCCATAATAATAATTTTTTTCTTTTAAGTAAACCTGTGTGTGTGTTGTGTGTGTGTGTGTGTGTGTGTGTTTGTGTGTGAAAAACCTAAATGCTTATTCAATGTTAAAGCACCACTTAACATAAGAACAGACTGCTACTAGTATTCCTTTCTACAATAAAAAGGTTTGAAAATGCTTCCTCAGCTTTCTGACAAAATACTGGTGCAGTTTAAAAACAACTAATCTCAAGAAAGCGGGTGTGTGGTATCTTTACTACATGGGCTTTCCTAGCTGTCCTTCACTGCTAGAGATAACCAGGCATGCTTCAGCCTCTGTTTACAGTGATAGGCAATGATGTTGCATTCCGAGTCACATGATATTAGTTTCATTCTCTTTACCATGTGATTTCTCCTATCTGACTTAATCCCAGGCCTGCTTAGCACATGCCTTTTTCTGAATTTACACACTGCATTCCGTCAGGGAGCAGGTGAAAGGAGGAGATGCATGCTTGCTCATTTCAGGACATAACACAGGCCAACAGGAGGAAAGGGGTTTTCTTTCTGTGCGCCCGCAGCTTTCTCTGGCTTCCTCCAGACATTATTCTACCTGCTAGCTTTTGTTTTTCATATCTAGCCCATAGTCCAAATGCGAGAGCAGGGTGCATGGCCATGGGCGTGCCCACATTGTAAAGGATAGGTCAACCCTTGCCTGTCAGCTGCTAGCTATGCACAGTGCAGCTGGAATAAGAGCAAGAGTGGAGCACTGGGATGAATCACAGATCAATCAATCACAAAATGCAAGGTATGAGCTCAGATACCTAACTGAAGGGGGCTGGGATGAAGGTGAAGGAAAGCAGCAGACAAAAGGACAGGCAGGCAGCGGAGTCTAGAAGAAAAGCTGGCTTGCATGGATCACTCTTGTCTTTGACCTGGTTGCTGTAGAGCAAATGGATTATATGTAGGTGAGTGGCCTGTGGGCTGCCAGGAGAGAGACAACACTCTGCTCCTCCTCTGGCAGTGCCTTGTGTTTCTGCACCAGGTGTGAGGAGTGCCCTTTGCTTCCTCTGCACCCAGCACAGAAATGAAGCGAGCTGCCCATGGCGGCTTCCTTGTTGCCTACTGTGACTAGGCAAGTGGTTAAATACCAGACTGGTATAAACAATTTCATTTTTGTATTCTCATAATGCAAAGCCCTTGTCAGTAATAGGAAAACTCTCACACACCCCAGGTGTTCAGATGTCCAAAAAGTTGCTTCAGACTAAAACTTAGAAAATTTGTATATTTCATAATCCTTGTTTAAAAAACACAAGTCTTTCTTTTCTCTCTAGCTTTCTTCTTGTATATGCTGCTGGCGGTAGTGTTATAGAACATTGCAGATACATGTAGATTCACTTGCATGAAATTTGAATACTTTAAGCTATTTCTTTGTTACCATCTTACAAGCAGCAGTCCAAAATAAATTTCTTCTTTTCCTTTTTTTTTTTTTGGCAATGTTGTTACATTTCTTGAAAACACTGAAAATTTCCTGTCATTGTCCACCTATTTCAACTAGTTCCTCTGTTTATAATAAACCCTAGTCCAGGCATAGGCAACAGTGGCTCTCCAGATGTTTTGGAACTACAACTCCCATGATCCCTAGGTAACAGGGCCAGTGGTCATGGATCATGGGAGTTGTAGTTCCAAAACATCTGGAGAGCCAAGGTTGCCTATGCCTGCCCTGGTCAATGTATTTACTCCTTTATTTAATACTATTTCTTTCCCTCCCTTAATCACCAGGTGTTTCAAGGGTATGTTACATAGAAAAAGCAGGTGCACACAATAAAACCAAGCAACAGAACACTAAACAGCACAAAACACTGAAGTGTTTTAAATAAATCACTATGATAATTTCACCATAATTTGCAGTCGGGGGAAGGATTTAGTGCTATTTACCACTGCAAAAACATTTTGAACATTATTACTGCTTTGCTGTACCAGAAAGCCAAAACGAAAGAACCTCAAGGTATTGCCAGGTTATCTCAGAAGGATGCTGAGTGTGCCAGTGGATTGCTGTTATCACTGTGATAGCACCAAATAAACAAATGCAGCATGTAAACAAAAACAACAAACCAACCCTTCTGTGGTCTAATTAGGTGGTTCAAGTAATGCAGGCATCCCCAAACTTCGGCCCTCCAGATGTTTAGGACTACAATTCCCATCATCCCTCACTACCGGTCCTCTTAGCTAGGGATCGTGGGAGTTGTAGGCCAAAACATCTGGAGGGCCACAGTTTGGGGATACCTGAAGTAATGCATGGGAAAAGAGTCAATAACATGTGTATACCCCAACACATTGTTAAGGACATTTTTTTTCAGGGACAGTAGAGAGAAGGTGCACTTCCTGATACATATGTCAACCAACCCACAAGCATTTGGTGGACAGCAGTACTATGTTGCGAGCTGCCTCTCCACAGCCTTGATTGGCTGGGCACCATTTTTTAAAATTCAAAAATCTCCTTTTTCTCCTTCCTTGTAACACCACACAGTCAGTCAGATTTGGCAACTGTGACATCACCAAAGGCAAACTAAACAATGCCCACATTCTAAACTAGCTTCATTTGCCACCAACAACATCATAATCACACAGCCAAATCTGATTAGCTGTTATTAGGATAAAGGGGCTCATTTCTCAAACAAAATATGGCACCAAAGTGGCAACTAATGGGGCTGTGGAGCACAACCATAGTAAGCGTTTTTCCAGTAAAGACTGAAGGGCCCCCAAAAGGTCCCTTTCATGCCAAAGTTTTTATTAGAAGGTATTTGGCTCAGCCCATGTTTTGAGCACATTTCATTGCTGCACTTCTAGGTAGCTTGAGAAGGGCTTTCAATAACGAAACATGTTAATTTTTAACACTTGTAATCCCATCTCATTGTGCCATAAACACCAAAGAACTAATCTCCACTATCTATCTGTCAGCTGTACTTTCTTGACAAATGCTGTGGGTGAAGTAAATGTCCCCAGAAGGCGAGGTGAATGAGTGGAAAGAGAGGGAGGGAGGGAGATGGGGAGAGCACAGCCAGAAGTCAGCAGGATTCCTCTTCCCCTAGCATATCATTCCCATCCAGACTCACCTGACTTACTCACAGTGTAGCAAACTGTTTAATTCTCATCCTTCTGGCATAACTATGCCAGCATCTCCACAGGTGCTTATACCTTTGCATGACAACAGTCAATTGACAACATCTGAGCTCATCAGGGGTGCTGACCTCCCAACACATGGTAGCCTCAGGTATTTTCTTGGTATATGTTTTCTAGTTGTTTCCACTAACCCTTCTCTTTTTCTGTCATGAAGCTCGGGAAGCCAATGTTCATATGGATATGGCAGCCATCCCAGAGTCCACTGCTTCTGAAGCCATGTTAATGTCCAGAGAAAGGATCTTGGCTAAACATATTTTAGGAGGTCTGTGTGAGTGATGTTCCATCTCTTACCCTGGATAAACTGTTTGTACTTGTGGGAAGCATCTCATCAAATCACCGTTTCAACCAGTTTTCTAGCAAGGTAATTGGTGGGTTATCCAGGATCAGATACCAGAGGAAAGAGTATTCTACAACTGCACCAAAGCACATATATTGTGATATACCTATGCCATACTATGGTGGCCACCCCCACTTCGTCCTATAAGGTCATGACATCCAAGGCCTCCATAGGTTCAGATTCAGGAGGCAAGAATCATGGCAGTTTTATAAGGGAGGCTTCCAAAATGTGGAATTTCTTAAGTTAGTAAGAGGAGAGATTTGGGAGAGCTATTTTCCAGGAGCTTGGGGGGGGGGGGTCGCAGACTCAGAATTCTAATGTGGTCAATAATGCTTACCCCATGTGAAGGGTTCACAGGATTGCAGTCTCTGTGTGCCTGTTGGAGAAGTAGGACAACCAGATTGTCTGAAGTCAGCAATCAAGCCATATACTAGAAACATGAGCTTGCATTTGAGTATTATAATAGAACTAATCAAGCACAATTATTGCCTGTTTTCATTTAAGATTACAGGACAACTAAAATAGATGCATATGCGTTTTGAAATTTCTTTTGCCTTACTGACTAAATCCTTGTGTGTTTTGTCCTACTATTATTCCATCTAGAAAGAGCTAACCAATGTGCATCCTTTTACTGTGTAGCCTTAAATGGTTTCTCTCCTCTTTAGGACTCAAGAAATAAACAAGGTTTTATATGTCTGATCAGCAAAAGCACTGAAGTAAATGTGATTTTACTTATATATTTAGCAACTATGTGGTTTTTTGTATTTTTTAATGCAAGTCATGAGGTGGGAATTACTAATTGTGTGAATAACATATCTGTTTCAGCCCTTCATAATGAAGAACTGATCAACAGGCAGCCTTACATCAGCAGTAATGAGTGCTTAAGATTTCTGAAACTCCAGCTTGTATATTGGGACTTCCAACCCGTGTCCATATCCTAGAGATAACAGAGAGAACTCTACTAATCAGCATCATTTCTCACAGAAGTTCACTAACAATAACCAAGAATGAAAATTTATTATCCAGGGGCAATGTACATTCGATTACCAAACTTAGGGGGAGGGAAGGACAATAGGGTACGTGTATTTCATTCAGCATCAATGCAATGCTAAAGACAGAGTGCAAGACAAGATGGAAATTTAATCTGATTCAAGAAGACAAGTCTTATATTCTTAACAAGCAACAGACAATGTTGTGCTATTGTAAGTCACTTTGAGACTACTTTATGGCAACAGGCATGATGGAAATATTACAAACCAGTAAGTCCATTATCCTACACACACTCTCACTTGACAGTAAGTCTCACTGAATTCAACAGGATTAACTTCTGCATAAGATAGCACAGAAAAATTCACTGAACCACCTTTTATTACAATCAGAAACTCAAATATTACAACATGAACTTGTGAGACTCCCAAGGGGTGATGTAAAAAAGTGCTGCAGAAAGGCCAGGTTGTTGGCAACATGGTGGCACAAAGAACCAACTAATGGACTTTAAAGTACTCACAAATTAAGTTTTGACTGTGCAAGTACAGATGTTTTTTGCTGAACTTTCCCAAATCGAACCTGAAGCAGCAATGGAAGTTCCACAGCTCCAATGTGCATATGCAGACTGAGTTTGTTAAAATGTTGGCCCCTATTAGAAGGCAAACGTTATATCCCATTTTGAATAGTAAGTGTATGTTTTCATTTTCAGGTTTTTGTATTCATGATGTGTTCCGAGCATTATATAACTTTAAAAAAAAAAGCCCCCCCCACGCTGTTAATGCTTTAACCATCTGGTGACACACTCACTGTCTCTCTTTTTAGGAAGAGTTGTGCAAATATCTTCTTATTAGACATTCCAAGTTATTCAAATACCTCAGGAATTTGTGCCAAATTCTACCTTTTCAGTTTGTCTGGAAATACATTAACAATCTGGGGTGCATTTTTAGCCTCCAGTTTTCAGAGAGAAAAGGTGTACAAGAGGTGTACAAGTGTTCCCTTTTCAGAAATTTTTAGTAATCAGGATGTCTTATTCTACATATATATCAAATTCGGGAGCTTTAGCTCATTAGAAAGGATCCTAAATGCCAAATCCCCTCCCCCCCACGAGTAAGTAACGCACTAACCCAAATCTGCAATCCACTACATGGGGGTGAAAGCCCAGACTAGACCAGTTCCATCATTCAAGTGTCAATAAGTGACACTGGCTTTACTCTGCTGGCACAGATATTCCTGTTCCACCTGTTGGAAAGCTTTCTACCAATGGTAGTCTGAAGAATGTTCCAAAACAGAGTGCCCCAGAGAAAGGGCTCAGCTAGCCTGGGAACCACTGAATCCCAAGCCAGCTCCAATGCTATCACTTGATGGCACCAGGTCCAATTCAGGCTTGATTGCTACATCAAGTCCAGGTTGGCATAGCCTGGAACAGTTTGTTACTCCCCCTCCACATTCTACCTAGGCCAACTTGAATGATGGGGCTCTGGATGCGGCAGCAGCTACACTGCTCCATTGCTACCCGTCATGTGTTTGGATTGCTCTGGCAATCAGGCAAAGAACCCAGAGTGCCTTCATATAGATATGTGGCTGTACCTCCTGTTAGAAGTAAAAGTAAAAGTGAAAGTGAAACATGACCGAAAACTGTGTGCAAACATATCAGACAGTTGTCTTTTAACATAACGCCATTGCAAAAGAAAGACATAAAATATGTCAATATTTATGACATCTCAGACTAAAACACATGGCTCTACTTTTTTAATTTTAAAAATGCAGCATAAGATTTTAGAAGATTTGCTAGGAATTTGGTATAGTACTATTAAGTCTTAGCACATGATAGTGGTTGCAAATTCACAATGTGCCAAGCTTTCAAGGTAATCTCAACCAAGACTTGAGCATGATTTCAACATTATGTATTCATTCAGTCATTCAAGTAAGTAGCAGTTCAACAAGAGTCCCAGCTCACAACATACATTAATGGTCACAGAAGCATTAACAACCCACTGAGCTACATGCATCACAGGCACTACAACCATAGGTTTGAATCAGAGAGCAGACAGCTACATCCAGAACCCAGGCAAGCAAAGCACATGAATACAAGAAAACCAACAGCCAGACACTCAGTTTTACTTTACATCCCATTGAAGTCAATGAGCTGCATTGTGTAAATGATTGCAATCAGGGGCCGCTAAAAACCTGCATGCTTGCTTTCAATGGCTGCTCTTGAGTAAACACTGCCCTGATGACAATAAAGAAGAAGAAAAACCCGCACAATGCATGAAGTTATGCTACAAACAGTGGAAGATTACACCCCCACCCCTCCCTCTCTGCTGGAAGGCCCCACAGCCGGCATTGATCGTGGGTCACCTCCTACCACCAGCTTCCTTTCCCCCGATACACTGGCAAGCAAACCAACAGGGCTCGCGAGGACCAAGGGCTCTAGTCCAGGGGAAACGGGCTTCTCCCTCACCATCTATCTGGAAGCTGGGGGAGGGGGGTGGGGACCAGAAAGAGAGGAGAGGCGCGCGACTGAGCCCTGTGACCTCGGCGGGACTCCCTCCTCCTCCTCCTCCTCCGTGCGCAGCTGTGGAGGCAGCCGCGAGTCCCGAGCTCCTCCGGCGTCTGTTTGGGGTGACGGACCCAGGCGCGAAGGCGACGGTGGGAAGGGGCTTGTGGTGCGCGCGGGCGAAGGAGGGAAGGAAGGAAGGATGCAGCTGCAGCAGCAGAGCCTCCTTAGGACCAGACGCAGAGCTGGAGAGGAAGTGGGGGGGGGGACGGGACGTGGTGGTCCCTCGAAGCCGCCCGGTTCCCCTAGACTGCCTTGGCGAGGAGGTCAGGGGCTCCCCCTCCTTGCCTACCTTGACTGTCCGCCCTCAGTGGGATGGAGGCAGGCGAGAGAGAGAGGCTTGGCGAGGGCGAGGACCAGCCACCGGTCGCTCGAGGCGGCGGTTGAATGAACTGAATGGGCTGGAAACGCAGCCAGCGCGCGGCGCCGGAGGAGGAGGAGGCGGGGGGGGGTGACGCACGCGAGCGCGCGCGCCCGACGGAAATTCCCGCTCTCGCGCCCCCTCGCTCTCTTGCGCGACGAAGCCACCAACTAGCGGGGGAGGGGGGGGGAGAGGTGAGGCGCACGTGACGTGGAGTGGGGGTGGGGGTGGCAGGCCACGGTATTCTCTCGAGCGCGCGCCCAACATTCCACCCCGCTGCGATGTAAAACGACCCGGGCTAATTAGTGGCAGTAGCAGCGTCGGCAGGAACAGGGAGGAGCGAGCTGCTTCTTTTCCTCCTGAAGTGGATCGTGATCTGTTGCTTGCAGGCTCTTGCAAGCGCAGCGGGTGCATCTCCCTGGCAGAGTGTATATGGCCAGCGCCAGCGTGTGCATTGTGCTTCGGGCGTGCTGAAGTCCTATATACAGTTGCATATTATAACATGTAACAGGAATGTTAATGTGTAGCTTATGCTTCGAGCCTGGAAGGATAAACACCCACCGTCCTCCACGCAGTGAAGACTTCACACAAAAAAAGCCAATCTAGCATGGATCTGAACATCTGGAGGGCTCCTATCGACTCAGGTGTTTGATTTCAGATGAAAGTACTGATAGGTATTGTATTCTCAATGTGAGCTGCCAGTGCAGGTCCCCCTCTTCTTGGTTTTGTTTTTCTTTGTCAACTTAGACACTTAAAAAATTACAAAGCATTCTTGTTAGATGAGAACATGCCTGTGAGTACTACTTCAAATGCATCTCTGTTGCACATGTGTATGTTCCTCCAGGGTATTCCTTTTGCATCACCTGCTCCTGCTATCATGCATTCTGTGTATATTTTCTACATTTGGGATACAAACACAACAATATGTTCCATTTTATTAATGTTGCATGACTGGCCCACCTGTGAGGCAAGGTGAGGCAACTGCCTCAGGCAACGAGAACCACAGGGGCAGCAGATCCCAATGTAGATCTTTCTTCCTCACCTTGTTGCTCAAGCAGATCTTCATTCACCCCTTGGCAGGGAGGGAAGCAGACTATAACAAAGCAATATAAGTGATTCATTTCAGTTAAAAACTATTCGTAATTGACAGGGTAATTTATACACGTGTTGCTATGCATACAGTATATAGCAGGTACTGATTAGGAGCAAGTAGAAACATATTTAGGATTATCTGGCCTTTCCCCTTCCTTTTTTTTTTTTTTTGCTATCAGGATACACCTTTTCTGTGGTGGGTTCATCTGAGATCCCTAGAACTTATTTGATGAAAATAATGCTACACAATAAGTGCAGGTAGATGTTGTAGAACTCCTTCCCCAAATGGCAGAGGCAAAATGTTTAAAAAACTTTGCAAAGAGGTTTTGACATATTTCCTGTTGTGCAGGAGACACTCATAAGAATCCACTGTATAGTTTACTTACAGTACTGTGGTATACATCTCTACTGTATTTGCTTACTGGCAAATGAGTGGGTTCAGGATGGCAGGCCAGACTTTGATTTGGGGTTGACACTGGGGAAAACAGGGTTCTTATGCCATTGATAGTTGTATCTCCACAATCAAAACCAGGTTTTGTAAGGTGTGTGCATGGGAGCAGCAATGACAATACTCTCTCTAATTTTGTGTTACATGATGCCCTCGTAGCAGCCATTTTGTAATGAACCCATATCACTTTCTCAAAATTTGAAATGTACCCACTGGTCCAGAAAGGTTGTTGACCCCTGTACTACAGCATCACTTGTGGTGATCCATTGCAGTGAGGTTCTCCTCACAAGCCACTTACTTGGTAAGGCTGCTTCCAAATTTAATAGTGCCTCCATCTCCTACACAGGCATATATGTGTCAAAAACTACTGTGTGGTGCTTCTTTTCTCCCTCCTCTCGTTTTCTCTTCTCCTTTTCCTCTGGTTAATATAGATTGCAACTTTAAGGCTTCTGGGAAGACATTCTATGCCTTTTCTACTTCAGTTTCCAGCATGAGAAGACTGCCTATAACAATTTTGTACTGGGAAACAGCAGAATAAATAAGTCAATAATTATTTTAAAATGTCAATAAGTGGAATGATCAAGCTACTAAGTGGGCTGGATTTGACTTTGTTAGTAACCGTGTTATAGTCCACAGCAGGAGGCCTGAGGCAAGACCTGACACACAGACCTGGCACACAACCTAAAGCTTGGATGTATAGGTTTTTATGACATTTTATTAGCAGTGGGGGGGAGGTTTGCATTAAAAAATAAAGCTACAGAGTGGTTTGGTACTGCCTTGTTGCTTTATACAGTGATTTAATATCACTGTGTAATCGCTTATGACAATTTGTGGGATGGTATCACACAAACAAGTGCTGAAATAACAGTGAAATACTCTCTATCTTAAGTAAAGGCACATTACGGTAGTTACCTGGAAAGCAAAAACAATATGTTCAGCCTTTGTGCTTTATCTTATCAGCATTTCTGTATCATTACTTCTGTATGCAAAGTCTATATTATGCTGTATATGAAAACCCATCCTTCCCCTGCACCAGTTCTTGCAATGGTTAGCCACAATATAAATCCAGTTGATGCATACACTGTTCATTCTCTCTCTCTCTCTCTCACACACACACACACACACGGCTCATAGTACAGGTAGACCACAACAGGTGTTGTAATTCCTGCTAGTAATGTTTACTCAGCCTAACCCATTGGCTGCCCAATCCTGTAACAATACTCGAATTACTGTGCAGAGATTAGTGTTCCCTGTGTCCACTGAACTAAGTTCACCCTTGGTTTTGTTTACACGTTCAGGGTGTGACTCATAGATTGAAGTGAGTCAAAAGAGGGTCAACAAATCCCTACAAGAGTAAAAGCCCTTATTCTGGAATAAGGGATCATGTAAGCAGTAGGAGGACTATAAATTTGGTGAGTGGGGTTCAGAAGTCCACAGGGAAACACAGGGACAAGTAAAAACTTTAGATAACAATGGAATTTTTTGTTGAAATGGGCCAAGATTTTATAACCGAATGCCAGATCTTGTATCTTAATAATTTAAGCAGTCTCATAGAAAGGCAGGGACAATACATTTGTCAATCACCCATCTGATGTGCAGGAGATCTGAGCATAGATGTCAAGTTTTCCCTTTTCTCGCAAGGAAGCCTATTTAGCATAAGGGAATTTCCCTTAAAAAAAGGGAGAACTTGACAGCTATGGATCTGAGTATACTGAGCTGATGGGCAACTGAATGCACTGTAGTATTATTACAGATGGATCAGCTGCTTTTACACGTAGTCTGGAAAGCAACTATATATTGTACACTATTGTATATTGGAACATGATTCTGGATTGGGAAGGTGCAAGACCAAGGTTGCAAAGTTATATAGTATACAACTGTGCAGTATGGGTCCCTGGTCTGTTCATCACTTGTTAAATGAAATCTATTGGAACAAAATGGTTGGTTAACATTCATATATTGTTTCTATTGTACAAAATACTTTATTGTACAAAGTATTTTAAAATCACAGCTTAACTCCTGCTCACAAGGATCTTCCTTTTTAACGATTATATATATAGATATATATACATACGCACATGCACACACATGAAGGCTGAAAGAAAACCACCTGCATACTTTGGTTTCTAAATTCCCAAGTCCCAATACAATGTCCACTTGCACTACTAGTTTCTAAGGCTCTATTTCCATTGGAGGTTTGTGTCTATACGGTCACAAAAATAATGTGATATTATAATAGTAGGGAATATGGAAGTCCTCTTGTATCTATTGTTTAACTTAGTCTCAGAACATAAGAGCCTGCTATGATAGGCCAGTGGCCAATCCAGTCCAGCATCCTATTCTCACAGTGGCCAACCAGAGGTCTACAAGAAGCCCACAAGAAGGACTTGGATGCAACAGTATTCTCTTTTCCTGTGGTAGCTCTGTCTCAAGACATTTTAGCACCTGAGCCGAACCACAAAATGGCATCCCCTCACCAGAGAAAAGGGGGCGAGTGAAGTTTTACATCGGGAACAATGCGGGGGGTGAAGATTTACATCGGGAACAAAAGAGGGAATCGAATCAACTTTACCCAGTGGTTGAAGTGGGAATCAAGGGCCATTGCAGGATGCAGGAGTGACCTGCTGTGAATCATGCTGGGCAAAGCAGAGACTCTTATTCACTGAGAGGCATGGAGGTGAGCTGGTGAGGAGGTGGCAGATGCAGTGTGCCACAGCCATGGCTCCCACTGTGGTAGCGGTGGCAGCATGCGATGCATTCCTTGGATGCTGAACTTGCTTATCCAGTGGATCCTGCCGTCTGAGGCAGTCACCTCGCCTTGGGTGAGCTGGTCCTATCCTGCAGTTTCCAGCAATATGTATTCAGAGGCACACTGCCTTACCCTCCATGAATTTATCTAATCCTCATTTAAAGCTGTCCAAGTCAGTGGCCATCACTGCCTCTTGTGGGATCAAATTCTATAGTTTAACTATGCTGTGCAAAGAAGTACCTTTTTAAGCCAGTTTGCAAATAATACAGCACACGTAAGTATACAGAATGAATAAATCATTTATCCGGCTTGATGCTGACATCATGCTGTTGAAGTACTACAAATGCATAAGAATTTCAACTTTTATTTATTGGAATACAGCCAGTCTGACTCTCTCCTAGTGCTGCAGTGTTGCCTACCTTTTCTATTTGTCTGGGACTTGTGCCAAAGGAGCACTTTAAGTATTATGGTGTAAATGTGTAGCTCTCATAAATTTATAGATCTCTTTTAAAAGTCACTTTTCAATGACTGTGTACCAAATGCTGATTTAAAAATGAAAATGCTCGCTATTTTAAAAGTTATGCTTTTAAGCCAGTCTCTAGATTCTAGAAGTTAGAATGTTAGAACTGACTCACTGATTTTTAGTACTTGAACTTGACAATCACATTACAGTTCGGTTTTATGAGATTTCAGAAGAGTGGGCATTCAATCTGGTCTTTATTTTAAAACATGTTAATCCATATGGCATGCATGTTATGCAAGTTTATTTTTATTACATCTCAGGTTCTCAAAATTCCATGAAGCAGAACAGCCATAATGTTGGATATGAAATTCTTGTTAGCCTTCAAATATACAAAATTATATCATTTTTGCAAATGCCGATAAAAGAGTATTACACATCTATCCGAATCTTTTTTGCTGTTTGTTGAATTACATATAGGAACTTATTTACATTTTTAAGAACACCATTAGAGCATAGGAAGAACCTTGGAAGCTGTCTTATATGGTAAGTGCACCACATACACACCTTACATTTTCCCCAAAGCATACTGGGAACTGTAGTTTACCCCTCACAGAACTACAATCCCCAGCTCCCTTATAGTTCCCAAGATTATTTGGTGGAGGGAATTGTGCTTTAAACGTGCAGTATGTATACAGCCTATGTCACACCAGTGTTCCCTTTAGCTCTGCATTCTCAACACTACCATGGAATGGTGAATCTGATGGTTACAGTATAGCATGACAATCAAGTTTGAGTTTATGACAAAATGCTGTGTTTGATGAAGCCATTTTCATTTCACCACAGACATAGTACTCAGGCATGAAATGCTATCTAATATCAACACTATACATTTCATAATAAGAGTAATATAACTACAACGATCCTATGTTTTAACTTAATCTTTTCTCCATGAGTCTCAAGAATTTGTCTGCTATGCCATTCTGTCTTACTGCCCACAACATTTTGTGATCCCTTTAGTTTGACCAGCTGTCTTTAGGAACATCTCCATCTTCTACAATTGGATTTTCATTTGGATCAGACATCTCTTCTGAAGCAATAATCTATCTTACTTATGGCTTAATGAAATCTGATTCAAGGAAAATAACACATGGTTCATGTTGAGGGGGGTTGGGGTGCCCTCAAACACTTTCTCTTTAAAGGGACATGTGGGGTTTATTTGTCTCTTCCAATAGTGCTAAGTATTGTGTTTACTCTACCTGAGAGAGCACATGATCAGAAGAGTTATGAAAGTCCTTGTCCCTAAATTATGATGGGCTCTTCTTGGTAAGGTTGCTGACTTCACTATGGAGCAACTAAGAGGCATCACAAACATAGCCTTCCTTTGTTATGAAACACCTGCTGTGTTAAAGGAAACTGATATTTATCTGTGCACACCAACCATTCCAATTCATCTTCCTGAAGTGCTTTAATTTGAGCAAATAAAAATGGAGCAATTTCTGAAACAGTACAAACTGCTAGGATCTATTTCACACAAATTTACTTACTTTCTTTACTTAATACAATTTCAAGTATGATTACACTGCAATGTAAGTCCATACTGAAGGTTATCTTGGGCAATTTAATGTTAAAAAAAAAGACTTGCCGGCTGCTGCTTAAAATAATCAAATTTAACTAGCTGATTTTCCAAACTTGGAGAATCAGGAGCTTTTGTTTAGCCACAAACCACATTTGTAATGTAGCAAATAAGGGAACACTCTGACCCAGCTAAGCATCTTAAATTATTAATTTCAATGGAAAAATGAAACATGTGTCTAATACTCTGTGACTGGAAGCAAAGTGACTTCAAAGGTGCTTACTCTCCCCATGTCTCCAAAAGGCTGGTGTAAGAAACAAACAAAAAGGCAAAGTATCTTCAGGTTACTTTGGGAATAAATAAAGAGTTTTTCTTCTTGCAACTAGATCTAAGCAGCTAAATATTTTTACCTTCTTTCTTCCCTGAGGCTGGTTTCTTTTTACCCATGGCTACTGTATCTAGGCAAATTCCATGCATCTCAGCAACGAGTGTAGCCAAGTCAGTTTGTTCATCTCTATGAGATACAGTCAGCTACAGGAATGCAAGAAGAACGCACAAACAATGAAATCCTGTTAAAAATAGCATCTGTATAATAATGTGCAAGTTGTGATTAAAGATTCAAAGAGCTGCATTCAGTGAGCGGTAGAATATTTTTCTCTCGGTTTCCAATGCCATAACAAACCATGGCTAACATGAACCAGGAAATTGAGGGGGAAGGAATCAGGAAGCAGGCAGAGGGGGTACACAAGCACATGTTGCCAGTCAAACCCATGTCTGAAGTAAGCCTAGGCCTGGGGGAAATATAAAGGTCATTTATCCCTGGAGACTAGAATCCAATAAACCAAACCCAAAGAGAAATAAGTCTTAGCAATTTACTCAAGTTCACCTTATTCAAAATTCTGTCTCCAATGTTGCCCAAAAGTTCAAAACTGTTCATAGGCTATCCCCCATATTGTTGCTATGAACCATACATTTAATCTTATACCACTATAACAATCATGGTTCCCCCCCCCCAAGAAACTTGGGAAAATAGTTTAACAGTGCTGATAATTCTTAAGAGACCCCTATTCCCCTCACAGAGTTGCAATTCCTAGCAGCCTTAATAAACTACAGTGAGACAGAAGCAGGCAGAAGTTAGTGTAGAATAAATAAAATTGCCAGCACCTCCTTTCTCTGTGCTGCATTGAAGACTTAACTGAAGATAGCCAAAAAGTTATGGTAAGAAGCTAGGTGCGTGGTGCTAAACTAAAGGGATGGTAAACAGCCATCAGAGTAGTGAGCAAGTAAACAAATCACACGCACACAAAACAAGGCGAAAGAAAAGTGTTTTATTTATTTTTGAATACTGAGGAGGGGACAATTTTTTTCACTGGTGTTGGTGTGTATTAATATCATGTCAACCCATAACATTTGTTTGCTTTAACATCTGTTTTCTAGAGTCCTATCCTACACTACATTCAGTTTATACTAGATTACCAGCAGGCTCAAATCTAGATTCCTGGTGAGAAAATCTTCTCCAATAAACGACTGTAATTTTTTTCCCATCCTTTCACTCACATCACTGATTAAATGACATCCTTAAATATTATGCTTCTGAGTTAAGTTCATGTGACAGGAAGCCAGGCTGGGAGGGGGAGCATTCCCCATTTTTGCCTGACCACAACATCTAAAATGAAGTGAGTGGAAGAGATAAGATCTACTTCATGTTCACAGGCAAAGCCATTTACACACACATATTATTAAACCAGATAGAACTCTACCTCTCTGCAACACTTGTCCATCTTAGCTTTAGCTTCATGCCTTCTTTTTCTTATCTCCTTTGCCGTGATCTGGAAGGGGGGCATGGGCCATCCCTTCCTCAGGTATGAACACACTTATAGTTAAATCACTTGTCTCTGTGCCATACTGGTTTTTCACTATAAGGCTGTATCTCCCTGAGTCAGCTGTACTGACAGCCGTGATGGTGAAGCTCGCTTGTTTTCCCGATTCAAATTTCAGGATGATGTTATCATCTCCCATCAGAAGCTTTTCATTCTTCAGCCATGAAACCTCTGGAGCAGGATTTCCCCAGACGCTGCAAGTAAGATTAAGTGCCTGCAGGAAACACACAAAAGTTTTTGCAAACAGTAGCTATAAATAAACATCCTGAATATGCTCTGTTTTCACATTACTTCTATAATAAAACAGACAGAAATATCTGAGTTCCGTGTTACAAAAATCTGACTCTGTTCTCAGGGAAGTGAATGATGTCAACTAGTTTTGAATTATTACTGTAGCCCTTCAATATTTTACGGACTCTCCCCAATAGTTACTACCAACTACAACACATTCATTTCAAGTTAAAATTAAATGTTGCCATCACTTGAAATATTGGGTTCTTTATCAAGCAACAGTTCTCTTAGTTTTAAAAAGGTTGCAAATCAGACTTCGAAATCTAAAGAACAGCTAAGCATGTAATTAAGCTGCAATTAAAGTACATTCAAGCAGTTTCATCAGAATGGCTGAGCAGAATATAATATAATAATAGATGTACATCTGATTGCCTCACTTTCAACCTGAAATCAATACCCCTTTGACATGTGGTTTTAAAAGGCACTATGTGTTATATATGCCCCGTGAGAGCAAAATGTGGATCAAATGCAAGGGTACATTCCTTATCCACTTGTTAGCTAGGCAAGACTTTTAGCTGAAAAATGCATCAGGAGGAGGAGAGCATTACATGACCTAGTTGTCAAATTTCCTTTACTGTCAGTGGTGCCACCCCAGAAATTCTTCCTAAATAGCAAGTGTACCATCAGCTTCAGCACAAATGATTAATTTAGATCATAAATATTAACTGAAGCTGCAGTGTAGAATACAAGTAAAATAAATATTCTATGAACAGTCTTTTCTGGGTGGTGGCTCAGCAATGAGAGCATTTTAACTTGCATTAAAGTAATAAATTGCTTAGTTGCTCTTTCCCGTAAGTGAATTAAGGAAATAGTGGATTTCTCAATCCATTCTTCTAAAGCAGGGTGGTCCAACATGCAGCCTGCAAAGCCATTTTTGGCAACCCCACTCAGGGCCTGGAACAGGAAGTGACTCCTGGGGCTTAAATGCACAATGATGGTGCAATGGAGACAGCAAATTATGCCTTCTTTGCAACTAGGTAGGCTGATGAGTCCTCCACTCATGTTAAAACTGTCTCCCAACTTGTTTCATTACCAAAGCTCTGGAGTATACCAAGCCAAGCTGGCTCCATGAAGCAGGAGAGGGTGCTCAGGGGTGAATGCATCTATGGCCCAAGCCGTTAAGATGTTCCAGAGGTCAGCCAGGGCTTCAGCAGGAGTGCCAGTCATATCAGCTGGGAAATCCTCCAGAACCATAGCTGCCAAGTCTCCCACTGAAAAATGCGGGATCAGCAGTGGCGCGGCACCGGAAGCTGCTTCCGGACATGCGTAGAAGCGACTTCCGGTGCTGCGCTACCCATGTCTGGGCACCAGAAATCGGGCGGCACCAGGACCCAAAATGGAGCCTCCCTGGCAGGTAGGAAATCCGGGGGATTTACGGGATTTTTTCCAATCTGGGCTGCCAGCGGGAAACGGTTTAAAATACGGGGGTTTCCCGCGAAAAATGGGAGACTTGGCAGCTATGTCCAGAACCATCTGGAAACCCGTTGGATCCATCAGCCTCTGAGGGCAAACCATCCTAATAGGTCCCCTGCCTCTGCAGAGGAGATAGGTGCTGAAAGCCCAAATCTCATCTGACCATGACAAGGGACTTTCAGACCACCCTCTTCCTGTCCAGTTGAGAAAACAAGATCCAGAGGTGTGGTCTACCACATACGTTGGGCTGATGAAATGTTAGGACAGCCATGAAGTCCTGAGCCACCCCAGAACCATTCGTCTCAGCATGGGTGTTGAAGTCTCCCAAAATCAGCAATCTGGGAGTACTCAACACCACCTCCAAGACCATGTTAGTTAATTAGATCCATTTAAATGAATGAATATGATGAACTTAAGTTCATTAATTTTTAGTAGGTATACTCTTGAGTATAACTTAACTGGATATTATCCAATGATCTTGGCCTAATAAAGCATGGCTTATGAAGAAAAGAATGAGTGTTGGGCCTGCACACCTCCTCATTTCTCCTCCTATCTTGTGCCAGATTTCTATTCTAGTTAGTTCAAACCACAGTTTCCTGTTACATCCAAATTGATTATATCCACGTTTATTGACCTGGTTAGTACACTGCCATTAAACTATTGCAGTTTCCCAGTGCAGCTGCAATATGAAATAAGTTTAAACCAACTAGGATAGAAGAGCCAAAACTCAAGGATCAAAGTCCCACAACTCTCCTTTCTCTGAAATTAATGCACCCAAGTTAAGTGTGCTTGTTTAAAACACATCACTCAAAGTTTGTCCCTGAGACTCCTAAGTATAAAAGGCTAGGAAAGGCCCCAGCTGAGTTAAAGGTTTTGCCTGATTAGTAATTGGACTATGAACACTGTTTAGTGGTGTACCATTTGAAGCTCCCTCATATAAGGAGAAATAAGAACAAAGGTTCATAGGTGGAGTCAACAGTTGGCAAGGCAACAACCCAGCATGGTTAATCCTTTCCAAATTATAGGAATAAAGTAATGCTAACTTAACAGAAGCTTTATTCGTCATATTTACAGCACAATTTGTTTTAATCTAAGTCACATTGCGTGTTCAATGGGGCGTAATTCCATGAAAATGTGTATAGGAATTGAAGTCTATCTTACAGGAATATGGGTGGTTTTTTTTTTGTATTTTCCTTCAATTTATTATTAATCAGACTGGTCACTTCTAAGGGTGCTTAAACCAGGGATCAGTAAGATGGATTGGCTGGCATATAAAGGTTTGCTTCCATGTATGGCATGCATTTAAAGTCTGGAATAAATCATTCCATGTGATGACCATAGCTCCACTAAATACTAATAATACAGGCTATATATTTTTGAATGCCTATATCAGTGCTTACATTATATAATGATGATGTATACAGAGCATTTAGGGAAAAAATGATTTTGGCCAAGGGAGAAAAAAATCTGAAGTATAGCTGAAATTTGGAAAAGGCAGCATCTCAACCTGAGTTTTTCACAGGACAGGAAAAAATGTGTTTCCAATTTTCTTGCTGCATAAAAGCTCCCTGTCTGTAGTCTTGAATGCCAAATGTCAGGCTGAAGTGAATTTTTATTACCCACTTACACAGCACTGAGAACACTGTTTCATTATGTAAGTGCTAGCATAACCAGAGCACAGCTAGCAAAGTAATGCACCTATATAAAACTATACAATGCCAGCTATGAGATACACATCAGACAAGATGAGATGATAGCGTTTTTCCACTTTACTGCTGTAGAGCCAGAAAAATTCTCCATGAACTGATGGCAGCTAAGCTAGATGTGATACAGGAGACCAGTGACCAGAACATCTGACATGTATTTTCATATTAAAAGCATCAGAAGGAGAGAAGGTCGGACCTATAGTGCCCAGGGAGATGATCTAACTTTTCCTTCACTTATATTACCCCATGAATGGCTATTAACCATGGTAGGATAAATAAAGCATAAGGATTTTTTATTTATTCTCTACTTGTTTTTACTTTTAAAGTTTCATTAATATAGTCTGTTCACTTGTTTTCCATTGATTTTAGTGGAAGATCCAGCCATTCTTCTGCTGCCTGTAACTATGGTGTTTGGTTCATTCAAATTGCATGACATCCCATACCCCACTTATCTAGGCATCAGACCTGTCAAATTTCAGATATGCAGGATAGAGGGTCCTCATTCTATTCGCAATTTTAAAAGGTGCATAGACACAGCCACCCTAAATATCACCCTGTTTATATCCAAACTAAACAGAGCCTCCCAGTCTGTCAATTTCACTGATTTCCCCCTTTCTGTAGACTCCATCAATGCTAATCAATGCATCAATGCTAATCAAAGCAGTGAAAAGCAAATGTATGAATAAACGAACCAATTTTCAATTTTTATACTTTCAAGTTCTTATTTGAATAAAAATGAATGAACAAATATGGGAGTGGGGCTCACTCATTGCACTTTAAAAATGAATGGGTATCTGTAAAAGTTAGGAATGCCATACGTCCAGAATTTCAGGACATAGCCGGGATTTGTCTGCCAAAAGTGGAGCCCAGGTGGAATTTGTTTAAATGTCCGGGGAAAACCTGGGTGTATGGCAGAAGTGATGATTTTATTTGCTGATTTTCCTTAAAAAAAATAGCTAAAACAACAACTTCAGCAATCATAGTATAAGTTAACACAGGGAGGAAAATAACAAACTCTAAAATGCGCTTCTAATTGGGCATAATTTTTCTGCTGCTCATATAGGCCAAGAAATAACACTGGAAGCTCTCTTGGTGCTATGCATTTCCTAGGTTTCTGATGCAGTCTATATCTGAAAGGAAAAACGTAGTCTAGACACATATTCCATCATGTACATATTTTGACACATTCCAATCAACGGAAAAATACTTATGTTGCAAGAGGAAATATAATGATACACTCAGCAGTTTTTCTTCTGCTTTTCTCACCCTCCGCCAGGCTTCAACCTCATTTCCCACAGATCAGCAGCACTGGGCAAAGACTGGTGATAGGAAGCTAGTGTTGGTATATCTCATGAAAGGATTGAGGATGCAATGTTGAGTGGGCACATATCTTGAGGACAAAGCAGTTCATGTTACACTATTCCTTGCAGGGCAATTGAAGGGTAAATCTACTACTGGAATCACTGAGCCAAATATATGCTATACTCCTGTGAGGTGCCTTTTTATTACAGGTTAAACAGCATACAAGGGTACTAAGTTGTGCTTTGCCTTTTCACAAGTGTTCAGAATTGTTTATGGATTATAACTAGTATAATTTTGAATCAGGTGGCCAGAAGCAGTTGTTTGTAGATGACTGTTGGAAGCAAACCCAAGTTTATTGATATGATATTGTTATCCAGAATCTTAAAAATGTAATGCTTACATACGGCCATCTAAGTATTATTATTATTTTGAGAATAGATGAAATGAAACAAGATCATCAGCATATCTATTCTATCCCTTATTGTAAAATCCTATATAAAGCAGTTTATAGTTAACACCATTTGAACCAAAGCCTAATGTTAATAATTCTAGCATATTTAATTAAATGATAATGAGAAAATATTTCTCTTAAATTATTTTAACTCCATCACAGAGAGAAACCATCCTCCCACCCTTATTGGTTTTGCCACAGAATGAAAATCTTGGCTTGATTTTCAGTGGCAGAGATCCAAATCCCAGTTACACTAGGATACAAAGATTTATGTTAATTTAGGCCACAGTTTAAGTAGGGATGAATGTATAATTCTATTTCTGGTCCATATGCATTTCGGTTGAGTTTGTTCATAACTCTGTTCAGCTCCGTCACTGCATTTATCTTTCTTTTGAAAAATCTAAATAAAAATTGTGCTTAAATTATTATTTTATCACAATATTTAAATATATTACATATTTAAATATTTTATCTCACTGTATGCCATTTGCAAATATATTTTAATCCTAAAATACACATTTTAAATATATTTTGGTGTGTTTTTTTAGCCAAGTGCTGTACCACAAAACTTGAAGATATACAAAATCCTTATGATACGTACATTCCAATCCAAATCTTAGTCTGGGATGTTGATTAGGATTAGGTCAGTTTGCATAGAAATTTACTATCCAACTAAACAGTTCTGCTAAGTCCAAGCACTTTTGGCTGCACAATGGAGCTTCTCCTCCCTTTTCTTTCTCTGCACACCCTAGCAGAACTATTCATAGTCTTAAGCATACTTCTTTATAAGTACATTCCACTGAAATATGTGAAACATATTTCCAAGCAGATGTCTTTAGGACTAAGATCCTAATATTAGAATTGATATTAGCCACAAGCAGGCTTATCCAATGACTTTGAATTACTTTCCAGACTGTCTTTATGTCTCTCTTAAAAACATCTGAAGATCTGTGCCATCACACAGGAAGATTGCGCATGATTGGAAGAAGAGGGTTTGAACCACTGCAGTGGTGGATCTTGTGCATAAAGTATGAATTTCTAAAGAGTCAGTTATTCATAAGTCATCCGTTGAGTTGATTCATGCACCTTGAGCCCTACCATAAACATAAGCACACTGAAAGCCACTGAAATCAATGGGGTTAAGTAATCTTAGCTCTATGTTGGATTGTGGCCTGAACCTTGGCTGGCACCCACTTCAGTCTTCCATATCGTGCTTAACAAATGAGTGCTCCCTAAATACATAGTCTGGCTATCATTGTGAAATTTTGCACTGAGAGGATGAATGAAGAGTGCTGTTTCTTGATTAAAAGAAGCAAAGTTTTAGTATTCTGAAGCTCTCTCTTCTTTCAGAAGTAGAAAGTTACAGAACTGCCTCTTCAGAAGTTTCAATTAATTTACTGTACCTTGCCTTCCTGGATGGTGACAACGTCAGGCAGCCCTCCAAGCACCCGGGCACGATCTGAAAATACATTAGCACATTTTCCTTTGTTGTCTGCAAAACAATCTCTGCCCTAGATTTCAATTCCCCTCTAGTGCCTTTCTTTTATCTTGTACTTCTACAAGCTGCCAGTGATGAATGCAGACTGAGAACGATATTTGGTATTTCCAGCTTGCTTTGCTCAAAGTGAAAGCAATGTTAAATTTACTGGGGATGTCGCAGGGTTAATATTTGACTGCCAACCCCTGGCTCCATTAATGAAAGATGGACAGATGGCTCTTACAATGCCACAAGCTGAACAAGGAGGGTTCTCATCCGATGTGCCTAAATTTAAAAGCCAGTAATAGTGCAGGTAAAGGCTCAACAGGGACGCGGGTGGCGCTGTGGTCTAAACCACAGAGCCTAGGGCTTGCCAATCAGAAGGTTGGCAGTTCGAATCCCCGCGATGGGGTGAGCTCCCATTGCTTGGTCCCAGCTCCTGCCAACCTAGCAGTTCAAAAGCACGTCAAAGTGCAAGTAGATAAATAGGTACCACTCCGGCGGGAAGGTAAATGGCGTTCTGTGTGCTGCTCTGGTTCGCCAAAAGCGGCTTAGTCATGCTGGCCACATGACCCAGAAGCTGTCTGCAGACAAACACCGGCTCCCTCGGCCTATAGAGCGAGATGAGCGCACAACCCCCGAGTCGTCCACGACTGGACCTAATGGTCAGGACTACCTTTAACTTTACCTTTAAAGGCTCAACACATCACAGTTCTTGAAGTGCAAGCTGTTATGGTCATCCGCCACTGCTGGATTTCTTGACTTTTTGATAAAATGGGGCTTCTATCAAAAGCAGCAGGACCAAGTCCAGTTCTCAGGCTTTTCTTATTGGTCTTATAATAAATCTTAGCCTGTGCTCTCCTGTTCAGATGTTATGCATTTTCCAAGCCCTGCTTACAATCATAGGTATCTGTCTTATACTGAGGCAGACCATTAGTCTATCTATCCCGGTAATTTTCTACACTGGCAGTAGTTCTCCAGGGTTTCAGACAGGAATCTTTTCCCAGACCTACCTAAAGATGCCAAGGGTTGAACCTGGAACCTTTTTATGGAAACCACGTGCAACAGCCTCCTCTGCTAGCTGCTACTGTCAAGGGTGGGGAAGTGTATATTGCTGCAACACCATGACCATATTTAAGTTTTATTATGCATTATGAAGGAGAGAGAAATTGACATGAGTCTGCCACTTCGGGCTGACAAGTGATAACTTAGTGTGTAGTATACAGTAGTTATATCTTTTATTACACAGACAGTGATCATTTTGTGCGCATCCAACTGGTGCGTCAGCCAATGTGTGGGTCCTTTCGGACCTGGAAGAGGGCAGAATGGGGAGAGAAACAGGGGTGAAGTGGGATATAACAGGGACTTATGTGTGCTCCCCCAACATGCACAGGGGCCAGGTACACCCCATCCCCCCCCCACAAAATCGTCACCACCTATAATTTCACTGTAAGCTGTGCTAGGAACCCACTAAAGGGCAAAATATAAATACCATAAATAGATAAATGGCATCAAAGTAGAATTGCATTCAAAGGCACACACATAACAATACTGCTAGAAAAGTACAGTTGTGGGTGACAAACTGTTCCATTTTGTGGCTTGGCTACTTACAATGAATGCTGATTGATGGGCAATCAAGGCCAGCAAGGAATAAAAATCACCCCCATATGCTACGGTGCAGGCTAAGGGAAGCAGTTCTGCCATTCTTGCACATGGTAGGCAAGAAGCAGTCTCTATAGGGCTGCTAAAGTGGGGCAGTGCATGTGAGGGGAACACAGATAACTGCTTCATGACTAGTTCAGCCTGTCTGAATGCCTGCTTGTGATCAACCTGTATATTTCTAAACAGAAATACTCTCTTCAAAAGGAAACTGCATTGAAATTTCCTACTGGCAGTACTGCATCCTATTGATAGTCAAGACAGACACCAACTGACAGTCCACTTACTTTTCTCTGCAATAGCCAATGCTCTGAAATTGAAAAAGACCAAAAAAAGAAAAAAAGAGAAAAAAGCCATCCTCAGTTTCATTTGATGTTAAAAGTAAAAGCAGTTACTCTTTATATATTTTACATTACACACACACACTTGAACTAAATCTGTCTACAAATGATTCAATGCGATTTCTCATAACATATCAGCATAGTTTTAATGATGTTTTTATACATATCATGTAAACACTCATAACAGCACAGGACATAGATTTCTCTATCTCCTAATGCTGAAACTAGTCAGCCAATGGAAGAATCACTTATTTTTTTTAATGCTAACAGAAGCTGAGCAATGGCATAACTTTCTGGCAAAGATCCGGGGGGATTAAAGTTCACCAGAGTGCCATACCTTCTTCCTTAAGGAAGTCTAAGTTCCCAAGCTGGAGTCCAGGTCCTCAGCTCAACCCAGGACCTTTCCACAGCAACATTTGTCAGCCTTATATACCCCTGTACTTCTCTCCACCAGAACCTGACTTGCCAGTGGGTATAAAGTCCAGGCTGCTTCCTCCTCTCCTTCCACAGTGGGAAATCCTCTCAAACACCTGGGCTGCTGATGCTCTCTTCTCCCCCCACCTCCCCCATTGCTCTCTAAGTGGTCACGATGAGGCCACTGCACCTGTCACTTCTGGTCATGCTTACTTCTAGCAATGTTGTGGGTGCCAGCAGTGGCCATCTCTGAGCCCCACACTTTCTAAAACAGAACCCCCACTATCCTATTTAGATTGTATCTTCCATGAATTATACTTACTTTAACCTCTGGAATTCAGCAAAGGCTTCATCAAAGGCTTAAAAAAAGAGAACAGGATTAAGTTAATAGTTTTTTATAAATATTATTTGTTTGGTTATTTCTTCTTTTTTGAGTTTTCTTTGAATATGGTGGTTTGCTGACAGAAAACAAACCATGGCTACCCTTCTGGAATGGCTATGGATGTGACAAAGAAAAGAAAGACCATGGTGGAGCATTATGTGGAAATCAGGACACTGTTGTGTACTGTCCTTTATTAGTTTAATGATGCAAATTATTGTTGGCTCTTCCTTGGATTTCTCCTGCTGCTTTGAGTACCTCTGTAAGGAGGGGGGAAACACAATCCTTAAAAAAACACAACACTTATCAGCCATAAACTCCACTGCCCACTATGCTCTTGAGGTACTCCCAATGGGTCACTTACTAGTGAGACTCAGATTGTAGTCTGAAGCTCAAGTTGTGAGGAGCCCAGCAGGCCTATGAGCTCTAACTCTGCCTATTGGGAGTTACATTGAGAATCAGATAACCAGAAGAGTAAGAGCCATTGTTACTAGCACTCAGGATAATTTTTCTCAGTTTCTGCATTAAAAAATAGAAGGTATGATAAAGAAAAAGGAATCTATCTACCTTGCCCAGAAAGATCCACTGTCTTTGTGTGTCCAGTTTTGCCATCAAAGAGCTCCATTATATATCTTCCCTTGTCGTTGGGTGTTGGCTCATTGATTTGCAACCAGATTTGCTCCCCAGTAACACCAGTCTTAACTCTTTCTGTATACTTCATTTTAACATCACTGGGAAAAGAAGAACAAGGAAACCAACATGAGCAAGATGAGACACAAGTTTTAGATAAATTCTATTAAAGATAATGGCCTGTCAAAGTAACATTTCTGTGATACCGCTATTTTCTTTCACTAAGAGACAATGCCATATGCTTCAAAGGAGTTTCCCCCAATATGACTTCAAAGGATTGTCTTCAGTCTACAGCAGCTGTGCCTGTCAAACTTGAACCTCAACACCATATTCCCTTGCAGGAATATCAATGCTAAAGCAGGAGTTATGATGGAAGGTTAGCATTTAAACTATCACAGTGGTATTGACTGTGTACACTTAAAACTAACTGTGGGGTGCTAAAAGCTGCTCTACCTAACACAGGCTCTATCCAAGGCTCTCCTGCTTCATGTACCTCCTGGGTACTTTCTGGCCATTCAGAAAGCATCCACTGCTCATACAGTCAGCAAGCTCCCTATAAAAGGAAGGCACAGACCAGGTGTAGGGAACTGTTTTCAGCTGTTGTGCCAGATACCCCAAACCTTCAATACCTGCAGGTCATAAATTTTCAAGTTATCAGGTGATGTTTGCAGTTATCACATAATATGTAACTGGTAAGGGCATTGTGCAAGACCACAAGTTTACTTTCCCAAACCAACAACACAGTAAAAATTAGAAGAAGCAACCATTTGTGTACCTCTCTAAACAAGAACGGTGGTGCAGCTGAAGAAGACCCAGCACTAGCATTGCCCCCCAAATTTATTCTGTTGTTAATTTTATATCTTTAATAATGTGCTTTAATTCTTGTGGGAATGTGTTATGTTTGTGTGAGGCTTTGCAAATCATTTTTTGTTTTGTTAAAAGGTGTTTTAAAAGTCCAATAAATAAAACAAACAAATACATTAACCAGGTGTGACACTTTCTGAGGTACCAGTCCTAAGAATGCTTATTTGACTGCAAGTCCTATTGAGTTCAGAGGGAGGTATTTTGCTGCATAAACATGTATTGCGACATGCTGTTTCTGATCTCACCGAGGATCACTTGCTTGGCCTTTGGATCCCTGGAGTTGTCTGAGGTTGATCACATATCATCTGCATATCTGAGCCACAGGCACAGCACAGCACAGCATGTATACAAAAAAAAAAAATTGGTTGCATTAAGCTGATTCAAAGCCAGCATGGAGTTATGCAGCACTCTGGATGTGCCCTAAATTTAAATGTGTATAGAATGTTCCTGTTGAATGAGATCTTAATTACTGGCAAGAGCTCACCCACTTACTTGTGTGACCAGCTCACTCTCAGATCTTCCAAGTAGTAGCTAACAAATGAATATAATCTGATGCCTTCTTCTGTGCTCTGGATTTTCAGTTCTGTTGCAGATAAAGCTGAAAATATAACACATATTTTTGTAGTCTTACAGTCTTTCATGGAGTAGTACAAATGAGTCATTCATCAGGAGGGGGGGGAATTAAATACTCACCAATCACTTTGCATACTTCCGTCATCAAATCTGCAAAAGCTGTGGAAACAAATCCAGAGACTGAGACTAAGTGTTCCCAGATCAGACATGCCTGGTTGTAGCTGAATGCTGCCCTGAAGTTCCCTGGCTAATCTGGAGCATTCCTGCCAGTAGATTCCTGCAGGAAATCTGAGTTGCCTTTTAAAATGGGTTGCAAAGATTCTTAAGGAGTTTGCATGTTTCCTTCATGGTTTTAATGTCATGCTAAACCCCTTTGTTTCTGTTTCAAAAGAACATCCCTTTGTTAAAAAGACAGGTTTTGAAACTTGTGCAGTTTATACCCTACAGAGAAGTCTTCTTTAGGATTCACCTAACTACGTACGAAGTAATACAAGTGACTGCTTAGGGAAGCATCACTGGTGGATAGAGGAAGCAATATTTAAGCTGTGCCCCAACAGAGTATGGTGACATTGCCTCTTGTATCTTGCAATCCAAGATGTAAATAGGACCTTCTGCATGCAAAGGACCACAAAGCTATGTTCCTCCTGGGCATCCTTATGTAGTCCCTGAGGGTATCAAAACAGCTTAGGCTCCCCTTAGTTTCCTCCTAGAGACACAAATCACAATTGCAAAACAGAAAGGGTTCACTAACATGAAGTGAATTTAGAAAAGAGCTGGATAAAATAAACGATTAGTTTTAAAAAAGGAATTCCACAAACTGAACATTAAAGATCACCACCACCACCAGAGCTTTCTTTCAGCCTGATCTCACCAGAACTCAGTTCTAGAACCTCTCAGGTGGACGCCATTGCCATTATAAAAGAACAAGCGAGGTGTTCATGGTGAGTTCTGGCACCTCTTTTTCTAGAAAACAGCACTGATCACCATCATCTGGTTTTATACCACCCTTCCTTTCATAGAAACACAGTCCACTAAGGAACTACACTGAAATAATGGAGGACTGGGATGTGCAATCAGAAAACTCTTCTGGATTTTTTTTTAAACTGCTTTGCTGCTGATTCCTTGTGAAATTAAGGCCACAATCCTACACACAATTACTTGGAAATAAGTCAGATTGAATCCACAGGTGCTTATTTCCAAGTAAACAGAAACAGCACAATTTTACATGGTATTCTCACCTGTGTCCAGAAGCTTCAATATGCTCTTGTCCTTCCCTCTGTCATCTTTCAATATTACTTCATATATACCAGCATCTTTCTTAGAAAACTGTGAACAAAATAAAATCAAGCAGTGGAAACACAATTTCATCTCTGGAAGCACTGCCCATTTAGGAAATCTGCCACACCTGAAATGGCAACATCAAGGGAGAAGGGGGCCACTCACCTCTGTTATCAGCAGAGTACATACGCCATCCTTAAAGTCATGTTCTTCATCAACCATTATCTCTCTTTCATCTTTGTACCAAACAATGTGTGTTTCTTTCTTAATATTGGCTACCTAAAATGAAATAAAAGTATGCTAAAGTAGTTTCTTTTGTATAGAAAACATGCATCAAACAGCCTGCTTTGGGTAGCAAAACATGAATAAACCATGCAGAAAGTAGGTAAAGATTCTTCATACCATTTGTTCACTTGGTTCTTGGTCTTGAGGCCAAAAACATGCATCCTATATCTACTATCCACTATATATTTTGGAAACTTGTTTGTTGACTAAGTATTTGGACACCTCTTAAGACATCATAACCAAATTTGTAATGTGATTTCAAGGTACAGAGCAATATTTGCAAAGGCAATACAGTCAGAGGCGTAGCAAGCCCAGGTGGTACCCAGTGCAGAATTTTTTTTGTCACCCCCCACGCGGCTGTGGCGAAAAGTGAAAAACATGAATTGCAAAATAAATAGAGCTTACAGAACAAAACCGACTCCAGATATGAAATCAGCATTGAAAGAACATATAAGAACAGTTGAAAAATCTCATGCAACAGAAAAAAAAGTTTCCCAGGGGGGGGGCAAGTGTCACCCCCCCCCTCCAGGATGGCACCCGGGGCGACACGCCCCCATCGCTTCCCTTGCTAGGCCACTGAATACAGTGGTACCTTGGTTCTCAAATGGCTTAGTTGTTGAACAAATTGGCTCCCGAACGCCGCAAACCTGGAAGTAAGTGTTCTGTTTGCGAACGTTTTTTGGAATCCGATTATCTGTCGTGGCTTCCGCTCGAGTGCAGGAAACTCCTGCAGCCAATCGGAAGCCGCACCTTTTTGAACGGATTAAGTTCGAGAACCAAGGTACCACTGTACTGAATCTGTGATAGCGACAATTAGGTTTGTGATCAGTGTACAATCCTGGATTCTGTAAATGCACCCTGAGGCAGCTGACCACTAACAGATCTTGTGTTTGTGACTTGTGCTTCTTCTATCGCAAACTACCCAAACTGTAGCTGTTTCTTACCTTGCATTTCAGTAACACATTGCATTCAGGGGTAACTTCCCATCCCAGATACTCAACAAAATGTGGACCTGTTTGAAATGATATGCAAAATAAATCCCCTCAGAAATTATGACACAGACAGAATCAAATATTTTTTTCATACTGCTCTCTATTTTTTATATTCTCTAGATTTGTTGTTGTTGCGCTGCAAGAGCTGAGCACAAACAGCCCCTCAAAATTATTCACCCAATTTGCGGGAAGATGAAGTGTGGGGACCATTATACAGAAGTTCTGCTGGAGGAGGAGAAATTTTGGGGGGTGGGGCACACTGTGGCATTAGAAGCATCGAATCATAGAATCATAGAGTTGGAAGAGACCACAAGGGCCATCCAGTCCAACCCCCTGCCAAGCAGGAAACACCATCAAAGCATTCCTGACAGATGGCTGTCAAGCCTCTGCGTAAAGACCTCCAAAGAAGGAGACTCCACCACACTCCTTGGCAGCAAATTCCACTGTCAAACAGCTCTTACTGTCAGGAAGTTCTTCCTAATGTTTAGGTGGAATCTTCTTTCCTGTAGTTTGAATCCATTGCTCCATGTCCGCTTCTCTGGAGCAGCAGAAAACAACCTTTCTCCCTCCTCTATATGGCATCCTTAGAGTTAATAGAGCTTCTTTCTCTTCCCCTAAGGGTTTGTTGCTGCTGCCGCCACTATAAGTGGCAACTGTGCTGGCACTCTGGCCACCATTTTGTACCCTCCACAATAGGGATAGGAGGATCTGTCAGTTTCATTTCTTTCAGTTTCTCATTTTCCCAATCTTAAATTCTTCTTTTTTTCATATTTCTGCAGTGAGTTGTTTTTCTTTAAATCCTTATGGAAATTCTTTAGCATTCTAGTGCAAATTTCTCGTAATAAATACATTTTTTGTATGCAGTTTTGATTAATATTTTGCATGTATTCTTTTAATATAATAGATTTGGGTATGTTATTTTCACTAATAAGTTCATTTTTATACACATTTCACCTTAATATATGCAGTTTTGTAAAAAAAATGGCTGGAGACTGCATCAGAAACTTCAGTGGGAATTTTGAAGGATAGCTGTGTATCAGCTCTCCTATTGTTTCAGAAACTGCAAATTTGAAAGAGGCAGCTTTATCCTCCCCATCCCTACTTTACAGCTTCCTAGACATGGCAATGTAAAGGGTGAAAGCTGCTACCAGTAGCAATAAATAAACAAATGTTGAAGCATATTCAGGGAAAATTATGCAAAGTGGTCTTATTTTTTCCAAGGCAGGGGTGTGAAACTGCTGACCAGTCTGGTCCCTCCTTCTCCCACACTCCAGTGGGCCAACTTTGACAAACTGATGGAGTTGTCCACCTGCCAAGCACCTAACATCATTATGACATCAGGCAAGAACTTGAAAGGGGATTGCCGAACACCTTTGAAGGGCTAGCTGTCAGTGCCAATCAGCATTCAAAAGGGATGGCTCTCAGTACTGATCAGCTTATGAGCACTGAGAGCAATCTCTCTTGAAGTCCATTTGGCAAGTGGTTTGAATGCAAACCACCTGCGAACAGACTTCAAGGGGAAAGTTCTCAGTCATTCAGAGGGATGACTCTTGAAATCTAGTGGGTAAGAATATATATATATATATATATATATATATATATATATATATATATATATATATTCTTTATATTAATATAATATTAATACATTAAATAGCAATTGCCTTATTTAATGCCCTTTAAAAAACTTGCTCATTAAATTTTAGACATACAGAACTGAATTAAATCAGCTAAAATGTTTCAATAGTCTTCTCCTTTTTGTATGATGTCTTACCTTGCTTCCTGAACCACTCTTGCCTCTGGAATTCTGCTTCTTTCTGTAGTTTCTGGAACACTAGACATTTTTTTTAAATAAAGAGATTAAAATATAGCTACCTTTGAGAGACAGAAGATATGCACACCTAAGCAGGCTGTGACACACTTGCTGAATCATGAACTGGATGGGGGCAATTGATTTTTAATGGGATGTATATTCCAATATGGTAGAGCTAATTATGAGTAAATAACTTTTAAAAGCATGACTAGACCATAGAAGGGGATGGGAATGGGATGGTTTTGTTTCAAATTCAAAGGCAGTTTTTATGTTTGTAGAAAAAAGAAGTGGACCAATCTTACGTCTGTCTTAAAAAAGCAGGCTGGCACCCTGCACGATCCTGCCCCATTTTGAGCACTGACTGACCAGAGTAGGATGAGGGCGATATGATATTGTATAGTAGTTTTTAAATATTATTCACAACAAATGCTGAACTAGTCTACTCACAATGTTGTTATCACAGCTGACCTGTATAGTCCTCACCACTATTTAAATTTGACATGTGGTAAATAACTGAGCCACACAAATTCTTATAGGTTTTTCACTTAAACAATACAAAAAACCCAACAATACCTGGGAATAACAGTACTGGTTTGAGGTGAGAATCACGGAGCATGACATTGTAAGTTGCACACTACAGGTGCCAAGTACCGGTACATGTTAAATAGCGATATGAATTCATTCACAGGGGGGTGCATTTTGTTTCTGTCAATCCCATTTTTAGTATAAACTTAAATAATTACTTGCAACAGTAAATATAGATTTTATGCAGTCACTGGTGATGACAGCATGCTTTGGAAACTCCCTTAAGTTTCAACATAGTTTGCTGTATGCCTTCAACAGCTCCTGTTCAGAAAACAAAAGTTTCACTGGGAGGGAGGAACTAGTTATGTATTTATTTGGCTCCTAGCCTAGAACACTTTTTTCTTGAGGTTTTCTATAGGGTTTTCTCTGCAAAATTCTACTCCTGCAACACATGTTCCATATTAATCAGTTTGCAGCGCTTCTGCAGTTTCATGATTTACTGTCTGAAACATAACACTCTCCACTGTACAATTAAAACATTAAATGAAGTTTACAAAAAGTACAATTAGCATACAAGTCTAGTTTCTGATTAAAGAATATTAACCTTCTACAAATGTATGTTAAACCACACTACCAAATTCTAAAAAGGCATATTAGAAACTCTTACCGTCACCAATAAGAACAAGACTGGACTGATTGGTTGCTTTGCCATCCTGAATTTGAAAAGTATAGGTGCCTTCATCCACATCTTCAAGTCTATCCATAACCATTTCAATCATACCAGAAGTGTGGTCAACTTTCATCTTGTATTTCTTCAAGAGCAAACATAAAAGTGAGCAGAAAAGTCATCTTCCAATCTCCCAAAATATCATGTTTTCAAAGCCTCCTGGATGATTTCTTGGAAACAACCCCACAATGTTAAAGTACATACAGACATATGTAATGTTAAGTGGTAAGTTTGCAGCTGAATATAACCATCTCTCCCTCTCCCCCCCAAAGTCTGTCCTGGGTTTTCACTCAAACCACACCCCAGAGTAGATTTGGGGAGTGTGTGGGGTGCATGGGGGGCGGTAGGATGTGGTGGGAGTTCTGTGGTGTGAGCAGAAATCCTTTTGCTAACAGAAGGAGTGCATTGGATAACACCCTGTTACAGAAGCAGTTAGTTCCAACCACTTACCTCTCCATTAACAATTTCCTTGTCATTAAATACAAAGTTGACTTTACCATGAGGAGACAACTTCTCAGCCTGCATCCAGAACCGCACCTGTCCCTTCTCCAGAATTTCAACTGCCAATTCAGACTTAAGGGGGACAACTGCAGCAAAGAATTAGAGCTTCAATGGATGTTTTTGGTGTGTTCACAAGCACTGACTTTATCCACTAGTCCCTGGACAAATTTCCTCCATTGTTAATCTCTGGCTTAGTCTATCTTTCTTTTTTTCTAAATGATGGAAGCTTGTAATCCACACAGGTAGATGTTTCAAAGCTTGTGTTATTCATGTAGAATAACATGAACGCAGATAAACTAACTACAATGAATCTTTTTGTATTGTTATCCTTGCAATATTTTTTCTGTCCCCCTGTAATACTTTCTCTGACATGAAGGTTTGCTTGTGTGAACATTAAAGTTATTGCCAAGATCCTACATGAATTATGATGAACAAGTTCACATGAGTAGGATGGCAGGTGGTAAACTATTACTAACCAGCCATACATTGGGGGGGGGGGAATTCTGCTTAATTTCCTTCTCCCTCTTACCCCAATTGAATGTAGAGTATTGATGGAGAAATGCATGTCTGCAGTTACTGTCCCTGCTTATTAGCCTACAGGCATACATTCTCAATGTGCACAGACACATGACATTGCACACACAACCAGGGCAAAGTTTGCCATTGCTCCCCTCTATACATTGATTATGTGCACACAGGATTAAATGAACTGTTCTGCTGTCATTTCTCCTCATAACAATTTTGCTGAGTTTTCTTTCACAGAGCTTTCCTCGACAATATTTCCCCCTGATAAAAATGTCAGAACCTAGGGTTTATTGGGCGCCCTTATCAATATTCTAGCTATATATGCAGGTGCCAGATAGTTATTAATACACAATCCCAAGAACAAATGTCAATTGCTCTCTATCTGTTTCTTTCTAATGCCCCATAGCCTTGGAAACATTTAAGATATGCTTAATTTCCTTCTGATATGCATCCATTTTAACCTACAAGGTCATCTACTTAATACTTAGCGAAGAAATTATGGCATAAATGAGAGTAACCAAGTTTAAAACTTAATAGGTAATATTACTGGGGGGGGGGTGGCGGCAATTTTTTTAGTGAGAGACAGGAAGAATTTTATTCTGCAGAAGTAGTATCAAGTAAACAGATGAGGTCCCCAAATTTAGATTCTACTTGGCATCCTATCTCCGTGGAAACCAGGCAGCAAAAGCTGGGGAATCTGCCATAGCCCTGCAACAAAAGAACCCAAGATGCTAGGGATGTAGGACACTGGCAGATCATTATCTCATTTTGTTTGCCCTTCCTTGTGATCCTTTAGACTGGAACACAGACCAGCAAGGCAACTGCATCTTAATTTGTGGCCTGTTTTTGAATAAGTCAATAAGCAGGGTCCATGAGCCAGAAGGAGAGATGAGGGAAGCTTCAAGAAACAGGCACTGAAATGCCCCTGTGAAAAAGCTATTTATTTTTACAACACCTGAAGGTGAATAGAAGGAGGCAACCCTATGACCTTGCATAACATCTAAACCCAGGCCCTCCAAGTGTTCCTATTTTCCAGGTATGTCCCTGATTTAGAGAAGCCGGCCTGGTTTCTGATTTGATCCTGGAATGTCCCACTTTTCCTTAGGACGTCCCTATTTTCACCGGAGAAATGTTTTAGGGTATGTAAACCCAAACAAGTTAATGCCACATGTGTCTGTGCTTGCATTAACCCGTGGGTGTAAGAAACACACACACCAAAAAACAGACTTTGTGCAATGCTACTTGTGTCATGCTGTCAGTTCTGAGGTAATTTTAGGCCCTTGTATGTAATTAGCTGTGAATATTTTAGCCTAAAATGGAACAGAAAGCAAGCATAGGAGCGGTGCAGCTTGGTAATTTTAGACCCTGGACTCAATAGTCTTAAGGAAGTAGACCTTTAGACAGTGATGTATTAGTTTAATTGTGCACTACACAACGAACATTTCTATTCTCTCCCTCCCTCTCCCACTGCCTTTCTACACTTCAGAAATCTGATATGTAAGAGCAAAACACACACAGCACCCCCCTCCCATGTTTGCCAATACTCTGAGCATGTGCAGCATTGCATTTTAGACTCAAATCACAATACTATAATGACTACAGGAATAAAAAACATTACAAATGCGAAAATGACATCCCTAACCTTGGGGGAACACGGAACAGAATCATGTGCTTGTGAAACTGTGACAGAAAAAGAGTCAAGCAAACATCCTGAGGAAGAGAATAGTTCCTGCTATGTGTGGATGTTAATCAGGCATCCATTAGAAGTTGATACCTGTAACAGGACCACATCAGACTGTCTCAAGCATTCATATGACCAGTGCGTTTTCTTCTTCAGGGGGTACTCAAAGGTACGCAGTACTGGTGCATCTTTTTGGTTGTTGTTAAAAAGTGTGGCACTTACTGAAACAACTTCACAGTACACAGTAAGTACCGGCACCTCCATAGCTGCCAAGTTATCCCTTTTTTAAAGGGAAATTCCCTTATGCTGAATAGGCTTCCTCGCGAGAAAAGGGAAAACTTGGCAGCTATGCACCTCTCTTTTTTGGTATAAAAGTGTGGCACTTTTCGTAACAACTTCATGGTGAGTACTGGCACCTTTTTTTTTAAAGGAAAAAAGCACTGTATAGGACTATCTAGCAGACTGATGCTTGGAAGCCCCTATTTAAAAATATGCCACAAACATTGATGCCTTTTCCCACTTAACTATTTTTTGGTAACTTACCTGGAAATTTGTGTTCATGGCTGAGTGCAAGCAGGCGTTTCATTTCTGCAAGAGAAAGGCAGATGTACATAGAAAAGAAGCCATTTGTTTGGCATATTGGCACATTTTATGGTATGATCATTCATTGTCATGTGACATAAGAGGCAAAGGGAAAGGATGACAGGAAGACGAAATAATATTGGTGCTCACCTTCCTCATCTAATGTATAGCTTGATGAGACTCCATCTGTGTCTGTTACAGTACAGGAGTAAATGCCCAAATCGTCTTCACTGAGATCTTTAAAGATAGCTTTTGACCTTTAAGACAAAAGAGCTTTGTTTAAGCAACCGATACAAGTTAAAATCAAATATCAGAGAACACCCACATACAATATCTGGCAAGTATGTGAGTGAGGTACTGTTAGCTCAGGTATTGAGGTGGATTTCATTTATTTTGATAGAATGTTTCAAGCAGTCAGAATTTAGGATGCAAGGATTTCTCAATTTTGGTTCTCTCAATTTCTCATTTTCCCTGTCTTAATTTCATTTTTTCACATTTTTTCACATTTTGCTTTTTAGAAAAAAAATCCTCACCAGCATTTTAGTGCAAATTTCTCCAAACACATTTTTATATGCAATTTTGACTAATTTACACATTTTTTGCAAGCAATTTCCCCTAATATATGCATTTTTAAAACACTGTTTGGAGAAATGCATTGCAAAATTTTGGTAAGCGTGAATTTTGAAGGATTGTGTATTGTTTCAGAGAGTGCAAATCTGATGGCTTTTGCTTTAAATGCAAGCTGATTTGAATCTCTAGTCAGAGCACAAACTACTGTGGTCTCATGGGCTAAATCTAAAGTGCTGTAAAATAACACAACTTGAGTGTTGAACCAAAAATCAGAAAATTAACATTCAAGAACCAAACTGGCCAATCTGTGACTGGATCTCCCTACACAATTCTATTTCCTAAATTTAGTCACAGGGATGGGGCAATTTAGACTGGGCCTCTGGCAGAGTGTGAGGGGGTCTAGCCTTTTCTCCTGTTGTGTGCTGCAGTCCAGATATAAAATGAACACATATCTGAACTACTGTTTGCCATGAAGAAGAAGAAAACACATACAGGCACAATATGCCTATGAGCCACTGAATTCTTTTCAATAACATGTATCATTTTGTACTACCAACAGTTTTAGACTGGTCAGACTGGAATCTCATTGCAATAATTTAATCTGCATGTGAAAAGAGCATAAAGAAAACAAGTAATGTGACCCCACAGAAGGAGTCCTTGCATTTCTGAAATTTCTTACTTTCCACCTTTGGTGTCAATGGCTAATCGCGAATCATCATCAATTGGTTCATAATTCTTGGACCAGATGAATTTAGAGTCTGCAGTCATCTGATCACATTCAAAGTTCAGAGAAATTACTCCATTGTCATCTACTTCAACCACAACTTCTTTTGTTCCTAGAAGATCAAAAGAAATCATTAAAAAAACTATTTTCTTCAGATGCTGAACATAAACAGAATATCGCCGTGGGGAGAAATTAACACAAGAAATTATTCACAAGAAAAAGAGGACACCTAGCTACAACAGACCCAAGGGATACAGTCTGATCCCAGGGGTGCCAACTTGAATAAAATATTGTGGGGGCCGAGGTAAGCCCCCCCTCAAATATTTTATTATGTGAGCCAAAGCCCCCACGGCCCCTAGGAGTTGGCTCCTACGCTGGCTTCGGTTGTCAAGCTAAGATTCAAAGATGGAAGAGGCAACTGTGGAAACAGTTTTCCACTTGGGGAGGTAGGATTCAGGTTTCCAAATGCCCACTGTGAAAACAGGATGCGGGATGAGATAGGCCTTTGGCTTGATCCAGCATGGTTCTCCCTGACAAGAAATCTAGTCACCGACTAGGGCTCAAAATAAAATGTATCAAAAAACAGAATAGGAGCTAAGAGAGGTGGAAATAATTCAAGCATAGTAAGGATGTGGATAGTATATAAGTAAAGGGGGAAAGTCCTCACTGCCTTAGAATATCCCCCCCCCCCCCCGGGGGGGAACCCACGGTGTCATTTGATAAACTGGTGAACAGTGCTTCAACTGACTCTTCACCAGTTTTGCAAGTTTGAGTTTGTGTACTTCATCTAACATTGTGCATTTTATATGCTGTCTAAAAATTTGAACAAATATTCAGTGGAACAATGATCCTAAATAATCTTTTGCTACCACCATTAAAAACCTAGGAAGGAGGACACTGGAGATTCAGGGTGGGATTTCTTCTCTTTCTAGAAGAGGAGAGCACATTTATGTCTACCCCATAGCTTATCCCCACAATCTCCTCTGATGTCTTCTTGCTTGTGGATTACATCAAATATGTGATGGGGTGGAGTGCAGTAGACTTGTCTAAGTCTTCTGTTATTTGAGAGGAGATGCAGGCACTTAAGGAGCTAGTGTAAGGTTCAGCTTCCTTTTCATAACTATAGTGCAGACAGTGTTTGTTTCTAATCATTCTTATATATACAGACATTTTTACTTTGCTCTCAGGGGAACCAATGAAACATGAACAAACCTGGTCGAGTTTCAGCTATTACAGGGTCAGTGGGATCTGAAGGTTTCCCAACTCCAGCTTGGTTTGCTGCTCGTACACGGAACACATAACTGGTGCCTTCTTTCAGGCCAGTGATCTATTGAAAACAAAATGCAGGAGAGCAGTGAGTGAATATTTTAGGCTGTGCCAACAGATTAATCATTTGTCCCTGAGCTGTGAAGACTTGTGTCCACCTGAACTACATTGTTGCCATTCACAAGATTTGCTTGACAAAGCACTCAAGATGGAGCAGCGCACCATGAACTACTGGAATGCTCCCATGTTATTATAATTCTTAGCAGAGACTAAGTAGCAGACTAGAGTCATTGGATGCTTCTTATCCATAGTTCTAGAGAGGAACAGCTGCATGTAGAGATACAACCAGCTACCCTGTCATCTCAGGTATTTTCCTTAGAACTGAAATGCAATGCCCTTGTAGGCACAGGCATACAGACTGTGCACCGCACTATTCACAAAGATGAAAACAGATTTTAATTGTGGTACAAAAACCAACACCACAAATTTAATAAACTACTATGGAAATGTTTTCTAATAACTACACTAGTTTTTTACCTGAGCCTTTAGTTTAGCCTTTCTCTTCCCATTGTAGAAGCTGGTTGTCTTATTTTGTTTCTTACTCTGAAGCTATTTCCAACTCATTGAATAGAATTTCTTGAATTTGTTACTTCCTTTATTGCCTATCAGTATGTAGCTCTTTTCTTCGTTCCCTAGATACCACTTCTTTAGGAGTGGTTATAACTTCAACTTGTTCCAGCAGGGTGGGATAACATTGCTTTTGATAACATTGCTTTATTTGTTTGGTTCTCACAGTTCACTTTTCATGCCATCTTCTACATTGCTTCATGTGCTAGAACAGCCCCTTTCACACCATTACGGCAAGTCTCTCTTCCTTCTTTAAGGTCTTAGAGCCCCAACCCTTCCACAACACCTTAGCTTCACCCTTAATGCCCACCTCCCTACTCTTTATGAAAATCTTTTGCCTCCCTTCTCTTTTTTCCTGGTGCATTGACTAGCTTGGACATCCATTGGGCAGGCTGTGCTCATTTGTGATGCGAGTAGTAATCTGTCAACTCCTGGATATTCACGGGTTCCCCATCCCCAATATAGAAAATTATCCAGCCAAACCCAAGCATAGGTTTAAGTCCCTTTTGGGAGCGATTTCACAATATGTGTAATTCTCACATTGAAACCAACAGGATTTAAAAGTGCTTAGCATTGGTTAGACTTTGCCCATCCTTGGAAGGGAATCAAGACTCTAAATGCAGATAATCTTATGTTTAGGACCAGTTCTATGAAACTGTATATTCAAATGTTATAGAAATAGAAATCATAAATTTGTGGTAAAACAAGATGACATGGTGTGGTGTATATATATAAAAAAGAGCCATCTTGTCATATAGTTTCCAGCACATATCTGAACAGAATGCTCATGAGCTTGAGTGGCTCATTTGTTCAGCAAATATATGCAACCACTGAACACGTCATCCTATTTGCTTAACACTCTACTTCTATTTCTGATGTAGTGAATCAGATTTCCTCCCGGTGCAACTGCAGTAGATTTTTATGGGTGTGACTGAAGGCACAACAGTTCCTAAGCAATCTAAAATCACAAGGAATTCCCAGAAAAATGAAATGCGTAACAATTAGGGTTCAGGATCAGTTATCATACAATTATTTGTTCCCTAAACTGGTTTACCTTGAAGAATTTGTTTGCAACAGCTTTCTCGTTCACACTCCTCCAATGTTCCTCTGGTGCATCTGTTTTTTTCATGTCAACATAAAAACCGGTTACAGGACTTCGGCCAATGTAAATTGGTGGTTTCCACAATATAACCAAAGAATCTTTCCTAACTTCACTGCATGACAAATCATGGGGTGGCCCTGAAAGATAAGCAAATGACAGAAGAATACAACTGAGGTCACAATAGTGATTAGCACACAATACAGAAATAATAATAAATAATAATAACATCAACAACAACAACCTTTAATCAAATTGTGACCTAAACTTGGCTCACATTACAGAAGAAAATGATGTCACCATGACTTTCATCTCTCCTTATCCATGCTACATCACCATGAAACAAGAGCATCCCATTTTGGATATTTGTAAACTTCAATTTGCTTGGCAAATTTTGGAGAACCAAATAGGTGTTCATATTTAGAAAAGCCCTAAATTGAGGTCATATTAAAGGCTGTCCAGGCTCCTGGCTCAAAATCCAACAGTGGGTGCTCTTACTTTTGAGTAAAGAAAGTATTTGTATTAAGACAGATTAACGGTATAGACCCAGCAGCTACAGAAGAGCCATTTTATTTACAGAGCTCACAAGGTTAGCCGAGATGGACCCAATCTAGGAACAATGGCCAAGGAACTTGAGTTCAGGGTCAGTTACAAGAAGCTCAAGGCTGCAAGAGAGTGAGGTGTTCTAATAACTTTTCCATGTTCACCAATTCAGCTTTGAAACTGAAGTGGGCATAGCCGAGTGCCTGTTTCTACATCAGCAGCTAGCCTGCAAGCAGGTACATAGTCTAGCTGGAAACATATAATCCCTTCTCCTAAGGTGGCACCTGGTCCTGGGAGAGAGCATCGGACCCACCTGCTCGGCAACTCTAGGCTGCAAACCCAAGTCCTCCCCAGATTCCGACAATGCTCTCTTCCAGGGGAAGGAGCTAGAAGTCCTATTTCCGTATTAGAGCCAGATAGGATTGGGAGAAGGGAAGGGCTCGTTCTTGCCTCGCCCTCCCATCGTTCTTATCTTCCTCCAGAGCCTGCCATCCTGGGGCTGAGCCCGATGGAACCAAGGAAACCATGACAAAGGCCCTGAAGATAGTAGGAAATATCTGCAAAATCTAACCTGGGAAACGGGAACGTCTGGTAACCTTAGTTTATCACTCACGGGAGCATTTTTTTTCTAACAGCAAGTAGCCTGTTAGGAGCAGACATAAATTGCTATCCCAGTTGGCATACTGTATATTTCCTTCTTATCTTGTGGAAAGTTCAATTTGGCATGTCAGATTGAAGAAGGCTCTTCCTACCAACTCTAAAGACCCCTTACTGCTTCTAACCTGGAACAGCAATGGTCCATTCTTCACATTTGAAGGACTTGCTAGCTGGAGAAGGAGGGCCAAGGCCAGCTAGGTTAGCAGCAGCCACTTGAAACTGGTATGTCATATTTTCCTTCAAGTCATGGAGCTACACCATGGATAGGGGAAAAAAAAGTTAATAAGGCATGCAACATTTTAGTGAACAATTCATTCATCTTTAATGTTGCAAATGATACTTTATATTGCCTTCATATATAGATATATAGATACACACAGAGAGAGCTAGCTAGCTAGATGATAGATAGATAGATAGATAGACACACATATATAGAGCCATTTAATTTGCCTGATTTAGAAATAGTCGTAACTTGCACCTTCTATTTGCATCAGGCTTAAGATCCTATAATGACATAAGTCAAGCAGCTTTCTGATGCTGTCAACCCATCCATGCATTGCTTTTTAATTTATACCTACAAAAGTATAGACTACACAGACACAGAGAACATATCCAATACACTAATTAGGTCTGATAACTGCAAACAAAACTACATTAAGAGAAGGAAATATAACAGAATGCGTACAATTAAAATAGCACGCAGAGCAAAATAAATAAATAAATCATATTATAGGTTTGGATCCAAAAATAAATTAACCTAAGGAGCACATGTAAGGTAAGGTTCTTGTCCCCTTTCTACCAGCAACCACCTGCACCACCAAAAAGCCTCTCCAAAGTGTTTGGATGTGGGGCACTTGAATAACATGGGAAGAAGGTGCTTGGGGAGCAGGTAATGCCAAAAATCAGGCAGAGGTCTAGTGTCTAGCAGTAATAAAACCAATCTCTTACCCTGTATGCCCTCTCACTAACTGCCTTAATGTTAGCTTCTTTCCACTCTCCAGGTTTTCCACCAATCACTTCCCGGTAATTCACATAATAGCCAGTTATATCAACTCCACCCACAGTTTTCGGCTGTTTCCATCCAAGGACCATTGAGTCATGAACGCTTTCAAGCACCGTGATGTCATATGGTGGAGATGGAGGAGCTGTTTTTAAAGGGAATAGTTTATAGTTATGACAGAAGAGTTCAGTTAGTCAAATCAAACATTTGTTTGGATTCAGATCTCTCCCAAACAAAATTCCAGCAGTCCACAGAAATACTTCCTGGATAATGAATACAGGCTTCCGAAATCCATGTTATGCAAGAGAAGAGACCTTTTGGAACTTGCTATTTAGGAAAAAAATGTGACCTAGGGTGAGTGTGACTTCAGCTCTTAAGAAATAATAAGTCTACTTCAAAACAATGAAAATGTGGAATGAAAATCATGGTAGAATTGTGCTTTTAAAATGGCTGGAGATGTCAGTGATCTATGTTCTTTTGCTGAATTCATTCCCACCCCCTTACAGTTTTAAAAATAAAACAATAAAACCAACCCTCTTCATGTTTGATTGTATAATTGCACATCTTGGCATACCTACCTTACAGAAAGTATATGCACATCATAAGACAGCAGACTAACTGGAGGATAACTGAAAATATTTGGAGCAATGCTTTTATATATGGTAAGAAAGAACGAAGGGAATATCTTTCCAATCACAACATTCATGTGTGATATTTTCTTCCTGTAACTGCAATGCCATGTTGATATAGACCTTATCTGTCACTGGTCATTATTAATTATGGTCAGATTTCACCTCTTGGATGGTGTTATGGTGGGAATTCCACCATTCAATTTATTATTCTTTTTTTTTTTTGCAAAAGTGTATCATATCCCAACTTGATTTAATTAGAAAAAGGAACTTACTAGGGAGTCTTTGCAATCAACTGTGTGGATTTTCACAAGATCTATGGGACAAGCTGCGCCTAAAGTCCATTTGTAAAAAAGAAATAAGAACCGGTAACCAGATGGAGCAAGGATTTTTCAGCAGGTGCCTTGAGGTTAGGCGAATTATCTGCTGCTGAGGTCCATCCCCCTGCTTACCTATGTGGCCTTCATTAAACAAAGAGGTTTGTTACTTTCAATTGGATTTAGAGGTTGAATTGAGGTCGCTGTTTGGCCTTTTGGATGGATTTAGAATTGTAGTCTTGGAGTGGTGTGTGTGTGCGTGTGCGTGTGCGTGTGTGTGTGTTGGAACTTGTATTGAATCTGATGGGATAAGATGGGGAACGTTTTCCAATAAATAAGATTTAATTATGGCTCACTGAATTTACTGTTACCATAACATGTTTGTAGAAACGGTCTGTAATCCAGGTCAGTATATTCAGGTATGTGTGAACTGATGCATTAGCAACCATGCCTCAAAGCGAAGGCTTAAATTAGATCATAGGCCTATCTCAAATCTATTCTTTTATAATCTACGGTATGCTGTGTATAGTATTTTGCTGTTCTGTTTAATAGACTAGAATAGCAGGCGGATCTTCACTATCTCCCTGGAGAGTATAGATTCGCATCTTGCACTTAATTGTAAGCCACCTTCTGCCTATGCAGGTTTAAATGGAATGTGAATATTCTGCTTTTATGATGTGAAAAACAAGTATGGGGCCTGTCTGCTCTGCTGTCCTAGGTACTACTTATAGACTTAAATGCCTTTAGTATTTACTCTGATGGTTTCAGATGGGCATTGCTTTTCTCTATTTGGTCAGATCCTCAATGGGAAGAAACAATCTGATCCTAAAAACTACTACTGCTGACCCCTCTCTGGTGGTTGCCAAGGTCCCCTGACCCTCCCAATTCTGTATTGGTTCCTTTTTTTAAAAAAAAATATAAGTTACCTTTCCCTTTTTTTGATCTTGTTTGTTTCTTTGCCTGTTTCTTTCACTGGTTGCCTGCAATTTTGTCTGTGTTTTACTCATGGTTGTGTGTGTCAATATATTGTATTTTTGTGGGGTTCTGAACTTTTTTATTCTGTGAAATGGGTATTTTGCAGACTTTTAGATTGCCAACTGTGCCTCCAGGCCTCAAAAGATTGGTAAATTCCGATCTACTAGGTAACAAAAATGGTGATGATATACCAAACAATGATTGTGTGTCCAACTTGATCTTCCCTTTTTCACTTCCACTGTACCATGATTTTGCAAAAAATAAATACAAAGTGCTAAGAAAGCATAAATGTCACCAAGCTGATACTGATGTGACATACGTAATTTTTTTTTACAATTAGAATAATTCTAAACCACAATAATCAATTAGCAGATGAATGCAATATGCAAGCTCGTTGTTAGATGCAACATACATATGTGCCATAGCTCTAATTGCCAGTGTACATAATGACCTTTGATAGAGAGCAGAGCATTTATTAGATGGAGATGGTGGAAAATGTAGCATTGGCAAGGATGAGTTTTCGGAGCTTGGATGATCACAGATGATTAAGTGTCTGAAATGAAGGCGCTAAATGATGAAAGCACCGCATATGACCAACGCTCACCTATATCACCTTTCTTTTTCATTCTCTGCAGTGCTGAGCGGTCCTCAGGATGAGACTTACTTGCCTGCTTGTTGGCTGCTTTTTGTGATGAAGGAGATGGAACTTTTTCACTCACTTTATTGTCTGTCGGACTCCTCTGCTTACCAGAGCTATCGGGCACTGTTTGCCTGTTAGGTTTAGCATTGCGTTTTAACAAAGCATCTGTGTCAAAGATAGGCTGGGAGGACTCATGCATGCCTTCCCAGTTGGCAGTGTGGTCTGTTAGCCCATCAGCTTTACCACTTAGTCCAGGACATACATCATGAAGCAATCCTCCCCCTAAAATTGCCAGAAAACAACAAAGACATTTGAAATTAGAGTCCATTCATTCCCAGTTCTCCATTATTCAAATGAATGAAGAAATGGACACTAAGCATGACAGAGACAGGACATTCAAAAGTTACACCCACAGACAATACACTGTATGGTTTGATTTATATGAAATTGTCGTCAGCATATAATACCATACACCTCAGCAGTTAATACTTGCATGCTGTTAAGATTCTTCTGAATGTTAGACTGAACAATGTCCATTATATTGAAAGTACTACATTAATGTTCAACTATTTGGAGGGATATATGATCTGTTAAAGAAACTTCAGAAGCATGTTACACAGATGATCCCAGGAGTTGCAAAGTTCTTCAGTTACGAGGATTATTAATGCACGGATCATTCCAAATATCTCAACAGTAAAATACAATATAAATAAAAAGACTTCGGAACATGAAGACACAAAAATCATTGTATTACTGGAGTCAAGCAATGAAGCAAATTAGGCATGTAAATTAACAAGCATATTTTTGCGAGCTAGGGCATGTTAGAGGTGAAATATATACCACTGCATGAAATCAGACTGCCAGGTCATTTGAGAGAATGATGTGAGGTGAACTTATTTTCTATACACAGTTACAGGGAACACACCCAAGGAAGTCTGGGATGGTGAAGGTGAGAAGTCTACAAGTGCATGGTGACTGGATGATGACTGTGAAACGATGAAAGTGAAATACAAAATATTACCAATGCATAGTCAATGTGCACAAACAGTACTGCAAATAAATATTATTAGTTAATTGCACCCCTGTCTTTAATACTCGTAATGCTGTTTTCCACTTCTGGTATAGGAATAAGAGGTCACTTACCAATAGCTGCCTTGACTTCAATGGCTTCTGACTCCTGCGAATACTCACTGAGTCCTGCTGCATTAACAGCTCTGACACGGAAAATGTAGTGATCTCCAGTAGTAAGTCCATGGCAAGTAAATCTAAAGTAGAACACCACTAATGACTGCGCCATCAGATTTCAGATTTTCCTCTTTTATTGAGCCCTTCTATGATACGCTGCATTTGGACCCCACTCTTTAAAAGTTCCAAGAACCCCAAGGTATGGACTACAAAGGCTATCTCAGAGGGGGCAGCACTGTATTACTGTGTTCTGGTTCAGTTTTCATAAGCAAGCATTTCGGCAGGACTATGTATTTAGAAGGGAAGACAGGAAAAACAACCCCAGCTTGTGTTTCAGATTACAGTGGTACCTCGGTTTATGAACACAATTGGTTCCGGAAGTCTGTTCATAAACTGAAGCGTTCATAAACTGAAGCGAACTTTCCCATTGAAAGTAATGTAAAGTGGATCAATCTGTTCCAGACGGTCCGCGGAGTACTTAAACTGAAGCGTTCATAAACTGAAGCGAACTTTCCCATTGAAAGTAATGGAAAGTGGATTAATCCGTTCCAGACGGGTCCGCGGAGTACTCAACCTGAAGCGTACTTAACCTGAAGCATGGGTGTAATTGGTTCCGGAAGTCTGTTCATAAACTGAAGCGTTCATAAACTGAAGCGAACTTTCCCATTGAAAGTAATGGAAAGTGAATTAATCCATTCCAGATGGGTCCGTGGCGTTCGTAAACTGAAAATTCGTAAACCGAGGTGTTCAAAAACCGAGGTTCCACTGTACTTGCAATTATTCCTTGTACTTATTTCTTTAATTTTTGCTAATTCAATGCTTCTACCTACTGTAAGGGAAATATTCTAAACATGAAATGGGCCTATGCATTATGTATGCCAAGGACACAGATCCTGTTACTGTAAACTGTATTTGGATAACATTGCTATTGTTATTATGAGGTTGTTTATTTTAAGAAGCAGGGGAAATGCTCTTAAAATAGACTCCCTTTTGGCAATCCCATCTTCAATACAGCCTTACAGAGATTGTTGCCCCTGCATCAGTGAAATCACAAATGGTGCTCCTGTACATTCTTCTCTAAAAATAAAACATATTTCTCTGGATGAGATATTATAACAACTATTGGGTAAAATCCAAGAGTGTCTGTCCTTCAGCAGATGTCCTCTTTTGCAACAATAGCCTTATTATAATTATTCACTTTGTGCCAGCAAATAAGTGATTAGAATTGGAAATGCCAGTTGCTGTAGAAGCATAATATCACAAACCACAACATTATTCCAAAGACATTAATTTGAAGTTGAGGAAAGGTACTCTTTAACTTCGAAGTATTTTTTAAAATCTGGCAAGCTGTCTTTTAGCACATAAGAAAAGTTCGAGCTTCCCAGCCAGCCATTAATCTACTTACCTTGTGCCTTTCACAGGATTATTGTTGCATGGTTCCCAGTGACCAGATCCGACTTTGCTTGCTTCTACATAATATCCAATCAACTCTTTTGCATCTTTGGATTCTGTCCAAGTGACAACTACTGAGGTGTCTGTATTTCTGACAGGTATAAGATGGCTAGGAGGACTAGGAATATCTAAAGACAAAGTATAAAAAATATCAAAACAAGTTAATGGTCACCATTGTTAACATTAATACACCGGATACCTACGTTTCTGTTACTTGTGCTAAATGTAATGCTGGAATCTATCAAGTGGCTAATAATTAGAGGAAAATGTGAGCAGATCATATCTTTTGTGTACAGGTACCTCAATTCTTATGCTTCTTTTAATTACGTGATAGCAGCTTTGCATGGGTGTGTGCATGGGAATGAATGAATGAATAGTGGAGGAAATCCACTCTCCATTTATTTGTTCCCCACACCCCCATACCCTGATCTGCGGGCTTATCTGTGGGCTTATTTGTGGGCTTTGGAGAGGTGGTGCGAGGGCTCTCCTACCACCTTCCCAAAGCTGGAGAAACACTTACTAGGCTTACAGAAGGAGAAAGAAGGACTTCAGGACCCTGCCAAAGCCCTCCCACCTCCTTCCCAAAGTTGGGCAAGCAGCCCTACACCTTGACTGCGTTAGGAGAGATACTGCAGTGAAACAGCATTGATCACAAAGTTTGGGTTGAACTTAAGGCTATGTGAAAAAATGAAAACATGTAAAAGCCAACACACTCCCATTCAAGGGAGAAAAAGAAACAAGTTCATAAAAATACTGTGGCCTGCACTGTACACTTACCAAGTTTGTCACGAACCACAGTGGCTTCAGTGGCTTCTGAGGGCTCACCAATTCCAGCTGAATTACAGCAACGGACACGGAACTGGTAGGACTTCCCTTCAGCTAAGTCAAAAAGTGCAAAGCGAGGGGACTTTACAGGTATCTCAGTGTTCACTCTCTGCCAGTTTTCGGTTCCTGCAACACACTGAAATGGGAAGTTCAGAATTGGACAAAATCAGTATCTTACAAGAAACTTTGCAGCTGTTCAGCAGATAGTAGCAAATTATTCACATTCTTACAGGGATTCATTGTGCTTCATCATTGAGTTGGAACACACTTTTCATGGTGGGAGACTTGCAGCTTAGGGTGTTTCTAATGGAAAGCAGATTTGCCAGCTGCAGCAAAAATGATCAGATGCTACGTGGATAATATTCTCTTACCTAACTTTATCTTAGAGACTAACTATAACCTCTCTTGAGGTAATAAAGCATGTGTATTTGGTGGATAATCATGATTACATTTGGTTGAACATGAGCAGTGGAATTACACCACAGTAATTTTGTTTGGGGGGGGGGAGATGTAAACAAAAAACAAAAAAACCCAGTGGCTTCCATCCTAAAAAACAAATCTTCTGCGAGCAGGTCAAGGAAAAATCTGCAATCTTCAGAAGTGGGTTTGGGGAACAGTAGGAGACAGTGGGAAAGTTCACTTCTGCAAGCTTCCTTCTGGATACAGTTCTCAGGATCCAACTCATTAAGCATTAGGAAATATATCTCAAGGGGCGGGGTTTAAAAGTCAGTGAGGCGTAATGGTTAGAGTGTTGGACTAGGACCTGGGAGACCAGGGTTTGAATCCCCACTCAGCCATGAAGCTCACAGAGTGATCTTGGGCCAGTCACCATCCCTTAGCTTAACCTACCTCACAGGGTTGTTGTGATGATGAAATGGGGAGGAGGAGAACACGCACACCACCTTAAAATCATTGGAAGATATAGGGTGGTATATAAATGTAATAAATAAATAAATGAAAACTTGGAGAACAAGTTTTTAATCCTGATGTGACTTCTGAGTTAGGCTCCCCATCTTTGGGAGAATAGGTTTGGGGTGGGAATCACCATCAGCCCCATAGGTCCTTACTAACCTGGACACACCAGTGCAAGAGGAGCCCATTATGCCAGTGCTACTTCATTCTATGGAGCTTGAGTTGCCATCCTCTTGACAGCAAGGACTCCAGTGCAGAAGCCTTAGTGGAGCTATGGCCTCTCCAAAACTGTGTTGAAGCTGATGACTCTTAAAGCAGGCTAGGTCCCCTTAAATAAGGCTGCCGTACATCCAGATTTCCCTGGACATTACTGGGATTTCAAAGGTGGAATTGATGTCGGGGGGGGGGGGTTGGATTTCTGAAAGAAAGCTCAACTTTTGGTGTCCTGGTTTTTACTTTTTGTGGCAACCCTACCTTAAAGGAAGCTCTTATGACTGAAGGCAGAGCTAGAGTCCCGCAGTTCCTATTTAGGGCTCAGTCTAAGGTTGAATTGTGTTGGGACAACATTTGAGCTCTGTTCTTACGAAGCCACCAGCCTGAGCTCCACAGAGAGCAAAACCTGGACGCTGCCCTGCTGAGCCTTGCTGAGCTGTTGTCTTCAATGTGTCCCCACTGGGTCCAGAATCCTCATATCCAAGGCCATTGCTTGGAACAGAACATACCCATTCCCAACTATGCTACTCATCAGTTCGTGTGAGCACAGACGGCTGCTCTTATTTTTAGACAGGATTCTAGTTAAGACTGAATCTATTTCTATACTGCATTAAGAAAAGGAGTTCATGACAAAAGGACTTGACCTACTTGTGAGCTTCCCACAGGGATTTGGTTGGCTAACAAAATGTTAAACTAGACGAGCCTTTGGCCTGAACCAGCAGGTCTCTTCTCATGTTCTTATGAGGAAAAGAAACAGAAAACCCATCTCAAAAATATGCTTCTGCTGCCTATTCAATATTTTCCTTTCAGTTTGATGCCCCCCCCCCAATCTTAACACTAGTTGGAGATTTTTGTCTTTGATGTGGAGTGGGGGAGAAATCAAAAAGAAAAAAGAAAAAGGTACCAGCCTGATGTTCTTCATCTGAGGATAAAATGTGGCTTGTGGGGAAATGAATGAGAAAACTATGCTCTGGCACTGTAGCTTTACCTTTTCAACGAAGTACATGACACCCTCATGGCCCCGCTCAAACGGAGGTTTCCAACCGAGCACAATATAGTTCTTTGTGGCTTCTGTAACATGGAGGTCTAAAGGTGGTCCAGGAACAATGCCCTCTGTATAAAAAGAGTGAAGAAAGAAAGGCCTTCATATATTTAATGACATAAATTGAAACTACCACAGAGGAGCAGAGCAGGCAGCCTGCAAAACTATTGATGAAGCTCGTTTCTGTGAGATCAAGCAATTTGAGGTCAGAGATTTAGACACTTTATTTCTCTCAAGAATATAGATCTAAAAGGAATTTTCGAACCAACACAATTTCCACAGGTGTGCTTTTTTCATATAGGTGGGCACAAGTTGTTGCAAAATTCGATATTCCTGGTTATTTTAAATTTCAGGAGAATTATCAGCTGCCTCACAGAACTAGTTTGTAGGAAAGTTTTCTTGAGGGAAATCGTGGCAAATAAAAGAGATGGCAGCCAGTTTAAAATCTGCAATGCAGACATGCGCTAAAAGCTAAATAGAATTCCGGTCATCGTCCTTTCAGAAGAACTTTTGCTCACCTGTAGGTTCCTCCTCAGTGACAATAATCTGTCCAGTCCAGGGGGCAGAGGGATGACCTGAAACAAAGTCAGAGCTTAGGCAGACGTGGGTATATGTGGGAAAGCACTGCATCTTACTAACACAATTGCTTTTTAAACAAGAGTTCCTAACTATGACAGCACCATTTCATTAAGTAAGAGAATGTCTTAATCATTTCTAGTTGCTGGCAGAGAGCCTGCCTCAAACACAGTGCATCAACATTCTGGCTACAATGGTTACTGAACTAAGTTGAAGCTTTGTAGTTTTAGATCTGGAAACAAACTAATTCAATATACATTTGAACCAGGATTAAATATATTCCTATAGAATGAAGAATCAATCCTCTCTACCACAACATGATTGAAAAGAGAGCTTAAAAAGCCACACAACTATATATAGAAGGTATTCCTTGCTATCTTGAAACACATGAGAACTGAAAGAGAATACTTCAACACCATCCCAGCCATGGCCAGCCAAAAATGTTGAAGTGGGTGCATTTTAGATTAGAGCTCCGGTGTGAGATGAACCCTTGGCAGCATAAAGAATTATTCAGATAAACCTCAGTACGTATCGAGGTTAAAAAGCTTCCTTTGACTATGAAGGCAAGATATTGGCAAGTCTATCTGACTATGAGTAGTATGAAACAAGAACATTTAAAGGACTGGATAAAAACACTGTGCATGTTAGAACATTGGGCTGTCATTCAAAATGTGGTCTCTGTTATGGTAAAATTAGCTACCACAGCTTGTTTCTGGAGAGTGTGTTCCAGGGCTGGTCCTGATGCTGAGTATATCAGATAGATAAGTGGGGGATGCAAAATAAGTGTTGGGAGAAATATGGAAGTTTGGTCTTGGCAAATCCTAATTTGCATGATGCAGAATTTGCTTTACTCTTGCTCCCTCTAGTGGAAGGACTCTTTGGTCACAACCTTCACAAATTCAAAATTTCCAACCTCTCGATGGGATGAATATTAGGAAGACTCTTACTTCTAAGTCTGGCCCTATCGGCAGGATCCAGGGCTGCTACAGGCTCTGAAATCCGGGATGGAATGCTCACGCCAGCATTATTCACAGCTCGGACTCGGAATATGTAGGAGCGCCCTTCTATTAAACCTGTGACTGGGAAGCGAGCAAACTTCACTGGTGTCTCATTGCACTGGGACCAGTGGGTAGTACCAACTTCACATCTGGAAAACAAAAACAAAACTGTTTACAATGACAAAGAGAAGTTACAAAGCTATTCCAGAATCTCCCCCAATACTTGCTCGTGTAATGCTGGCTTGAATATATATATTTGCTCTTGGGTGGGTGGAAGGGTGGAATATAGAAATAAACTGGAACTCAATTACTTTGTGTGGATGCTGACATGTCACTCTCCTTGCAGCCTTTTCAGGAAGAAAAAGAAAAGAACAACCATTTCCTTAAAACAACACTGTCAGCTAAGAACACCCAAATGCATACTAAACATGGAGAAGGGGTGCTGTTTGGTCTCCCTTTCCTCTTGATCAAGGGTAATGTCAGTTCACTTGCTGAGTCACTCCAGTCTTTCTCTGTAGACAAATGTGTATCAAAATGTCAGGTGTGCATAGCAAACTGTATTGCATGAAGTGGCCTTTATTCCCTCAGTTGACCCAAGTAAAATTTTAATCCCAAAGGATTATAAATACAGCGGTACCTCGGAAGTCGAACTGAATCAGTTCCGGAAGTCCGTTCGACTTCCAAAATGTTTCGGAAACCAAGGTGCAGCTTCTGATTGGCTGCAGGAAGCTCCTGCAGCCAATTGCCAGCCGCGTCAGCCGCGTTGGACGTTCAGGTTCCAAAGAATGTTTGCAAACCGGAACACTCACTTTCGGGTTTGCGGCGTCGGGAGCCAAAACGTTCGAGTTGCAAGGTGTTCGTCAACCAAGGTATGACTGTACAGTAATGTGACATGAGCACCCTGAACACCTTCTTCTCCACATGTTCACAGTGCATTGAGGAAAAAGCAAGACACTACCATGGGCACTAGCCTGGGTTTCTGCACATATAGACAAAGTTATGAGAAGAGGCACCTATCTACATACAGCTCATGGTGCATTCAGACACTCCTGTGTACATTAAGAAGTTGGGGATAGTGCCAGCAGGGCACACGAGATATGGCAACATCATGGTGGGGCCAGTGATGTGATGCACATTCCATACAGCAAATAGATGGAGGAAAAAGGTATGGAAAGGGGCTATGGTTCGATATGGAGTAATTAATTTGCACTGGCTACTAACACATGTCTCAACAACATTTGCTAACCCACATTCTTGACCATATTAACTTGCTGCCATAAGAAAAAGGAGAAATAAAATATCAAATTAATAATGCAGAAGGTGCGCTGATATTTTCCAAAAGCAAGAGATCTTTATGGTCCCAGAGATCAGAAGTAATTTCATTCTGGCACAAATACTAACTTATCAATGAAGTATCCCAAGATGGGACTTCCTCCATCAACAGCTGGTTGTTTCCAGGAGATGATGACATAATCCTTGTTAGCATCCAAACACTTCACATCCAGAGGAGAACCAGGGGCTCCTGCTATGTCGGCATCAGCATCTATATAGATGAATGCATGCATTTTTAAAATAACAATTGAAAGCTATTGTTCAAAGGCACAATGTGTTTCTGCTTGCATCAGAAGTGGAAGTTTTAGAGCACAGTTCTAAATCTTCACTAATTTAGGTCTGTGATAGAGTGATTTAGTTAGACTGATTTAGACAATGGGGATTCACCTAACAAGTCTTGTCAGTGAAATCCCTGTGCAACATCCTCGACTTGCACAATGGGGATTTCCCCCCTTTCCTCTCCTCATAGTTCCAAAATTGACTGGGCAGCTGAGAGAACCCCCAGAACAACATGCAAGGAAAGGGCGTATATAATTCCTTCTTGCAAGCTGAAATGCTTGTGCTTATGAGACGTTTGACATAGTGTGACACTGAATTTCTCCCATAATGACCCAGTGACTGACTTGACATTTGGACCTGGTTCCATGGTTCTAGCCTGGTACTCTAACCGCTATACCTCACTGGCTTTCACATGTTCCTTTTAATTATTTTAAATTAGACCCTGGATTGTATCACCTTTCCTTTTATAAAACGAATCACAGAAATTTGTAATTGCAAGGTCTATTACAAGCTTATTCAAAGGATTATTCTACAGTGTAATGAGCTATATGTGTAAGCCACACTTATGTAGAATTTTTAGAAGCTAAACAACATAGGAGACTAAATTGTTTTTAGAACTTCATTCTCATTTGCAGCATAATACACATTTTATGAAACTCTATGCAGTGGCGGACTTTGGGCTCTTAAATTTCTGTGGCACCCTATGTGATGCTAAAATCCAGTGCCTTCCCACCTCTCTCCCTCCATTCTTCAGCCTTTTTGTGGAGCCCCCTGCAGCACAGCTGAACCAGTTGCAGTACCTTAAAACCACGTCTGCTCTGTGTCCTTTTACAAGCTTGTAAAAGGGGAGAATTCCACTATCTTTCCAAGAATGATGTATGAAGAGAATTCACTTATTTCAGTACACCACCACCACCACCCCACATCTACTCCTGACATTTCTCTATTTCCAGTCAAAATGGATTTGTAAACAACCCTACACTTACCTGAGAGCAAGTCCCATTGGAAGCCTATAGGGCTTAATTCTAAGAAGATGTGCAAAGCACTGGACTCCAAATCAATTTTGATTGATGGGGAAACTCAAAAGTACCCACTGGAAGTTAAACTTTCCAGGGTGTTCTAGGATCACATTGCTTATTAATGTGAAAGGAAAACACTTTAAAGATCTAGCGGAGTCCTTACATGAAATGAATAGCTGCTTGCTAGTATCAATATTTTAGCTGATTCAGCAGCTCCAATTTTTTTGTGTGTGAACTCCCCAATGACCACAGCCCCTGGAGATTTCCTATAATTTGTTACCAAGTACAGTTTGCTTATGTTCTACAAGAGGGCCGTTAGCCGCATTTCCCTAGGTTCTGCTGAACAGGGCAAACTGGCGCCATTCTGGGCTTGGCCATAGAGCCAAGAATTTGAAGAGCCTCCAGGGTCCGCATTGCTCTCTTCAGCTGCCTTTAGCAGCTGAGACTGATATAGAGTCACTGCATGAACCAGTGAAATGTGATCACACAAACACTTGTTCATGAGGCATTCATTCAAGCACTCGTTAAAGGGACACTCCCTCCAGGAGAAACTGTATCCATTGTGCAAAAGTTTAACACAAACCAAATCAAATGAAGTAAAACAAATTAAAAGGTAGCATGCAGTGAATGAAGTAAGCCCCACTTCTTAAATCCTTTAAACAGGCCTTGATCCCAAGTCCGTGTGCATAGGAATATGGCCACAATTTAAAATGTTGATTTAAAACAAATTCTGCAGTTTCCACATCAACTCTGGTGTACTTGATCCCATCATGGGTACTGCTTGTCAAACAACACAGCCATATGTTTGTCTCATCGTGACAATAATGCAGTGGTGTTGCAAGGGAAAATCTGTGGGTGGATAAGGTGGATAAGGTACTATCCTTTCCCCTCTTACTACTTTGCTCTAAGCTGTTCACTGTTTTACCATTTTAAGCCAGTACAACCATCCCTCATTACAGGGATACAGTGGAGGGAGGGCTGTATCCCCTAAAAGCGCAGGAGGTTTCCCATGTTGAAGCCCAAGACTCTGGGCCAATCTGGAAGATTTTTATTAATATTTCTATTTTTAGTAAAAAGTAGCCACAGCCTCAAAGGTATCTGTATGTTTTCATCCACCAAGCTAACAAAACGTTTGGGTGGAAAAATTTAAATAAATAAAAATCAAACAGGGGAACGTTTAACATCCCCCACTCCTCTCTGTTTCAGTAATCTTTCTCTGTTCAAAATTGGAGGGCTCCCCCTGAGCAGTTTTAACTGAAAACAATGGGAGTTCCAATCATGGATCTCCTGTGGCTCACGCAGTTTGGCCCTAGAACTGTAACGCTGAAGGGTCTTCCACTAAACTCTCACACTGGCCTCCTGTGCTCTCATCTAAAACTACTGCTACAGTTCAGGGATCAAGCAGACACTGCAAGGATCTTAAAAGAACAATTCCATAGCCCCCTTTTCTTTTTCCTGGCAAATATACTCTGTTCCCCTTACCTGCCCAATTACAATTACAATTTCTCTTTTTTCCCTTTTTGGCAAGGCAAACTTAATAGGGAGTTAAATTTTGCTTTAAATTCTGACAGCTGAGTCAAGAGCTGCACTGAATTTCTAGAATGCTTGTCCTTTGCACCTTTGTCTCTAAACAAATGAAAGTGAACTCATGTACCAAATGCCAGCTTTTGATCTCTGTGCTGCATCTTCCATCCACTGCTCAAATACCTTTTTATTTTAAAACCCGAAAAGTTTTCGCCCCACAAAAATAAAACAAAGTTCTGTTCCAAGAGCTAATGAGAGAGCAAGCTCATGTGGTGAGCTCTGAGACAGCACTGAGGAGCTTCTAACCCTGTCTTGTTTTATTTAACTTTTCCCATGGATTCCTAGAACTTTCCACATTATTCTGATTTATGCCGAGGATTCTTAATTACAAGAAGGTATTATGTGTATGCATGCCATTAAATGCTCTCTAGCAGTACTACTACCACCAGCACCACGAACATACTTTGGCATCTCTAAAACTTACCTCGAACAAAAACATAAGCACTGTACTGATCATAATAGTCCCCCATCACCACACGGAGGGTGTAAAGGCCTTCATCCTCTTTGTTGGCATGGGTCAGGGTCAATGTAGCTCTTTCTCCACTCCAATGTGTCTGGACCCACTTGGACGGAGAAATTAGGACTCCTACAAGTTGAAAAAGATGCAACAACAGAATATATTGGGTTGTGGTGCTCATCTGACTTCAGGCTGAGGGAGCTGGCGTTTCTCCACAGACAGCTCTCTGGGTCATGTGGACAGCATGACTAAATTGCTTCTGGCGCAACGGAACACTGTGATGGAAGCCAGAGCGCACAGAAATGCCATTTACCTTCCCGCCACAGTGGTACCTATTTATCTACTTGCACAGCTGTGCTTTTGAACTCCTAGGTTGGCAGAAGCTGGGACAGAGCAACGGGAGCTCACTCTGTCACGCGGATTCGAACTGCCAACTTTCTGATCAGCAAGCCCAAGAGGCTCTGTGGTTTAGACCACAGCGCCACGCCACCCATGTCCCCAAACTGATGGTAGTGTTGTAGAGTCAGAGTCGGCAGCACCGTCTGTGATATAATGAGTACTCCAAGTGTAGGATTCCACTATACAGTATCTCTTTTTTAGTTCCTTTCATGGGACGCTTCCCATCCTTTTTCTACATGGCAGGGCCACAGAAACCTCCTATGCAAGCATAGCCTAAGAGAAATAACAAACAAGTTTCATCTTGCCATGCATACTTACCATTCCTATACCACTGGATTTCTGGCTGGAACCGTTTAATCTCAGGATGAATGATAACTGAGCAGCCCAGACTCATTGTTTCACCTTCTCTTCCAAAGGAAACCTCAAATGTATCTATAAAGTGGATCTCAAACTTGGAGGCATAGCCATGTGGAGAAACACCAACTGTGAGAAGAAGAAGAAGAAGAAGAAGAAGAAGAAGAAGAAGAAGAAGAAGAAGAAGAAGAAGAAGAAGAAATGTGCTTATTCTCCAGCCAAAGAGGATCACAGTACAAGGCAGAAAGTGCGGCCTCAAATCAACACTGCCAGAACAACCATACCTGAACTTTGTGAACACTTTTTTGATTCTGTTGAACAAGCACTACTGAACTGTCCAAAGACAGCATTGAAACAAGGTAGAACTGCATCAAAGAGGCAACCTACAACACAACTATGTCCTCTTTCGGCAAAAGAGAGCAGCAGATCTCCAAATGGTCTGAGGCCAGCACTAAGGACATGAAACCTGTTGCTTCTGTAATGTGTGAAGCTCTTGTGAACTACAAGCATGCGTCCTGCTGCACTGAGAAAGACAAGGAACGATGCCCACCAGATAGCCAGACAATGTGCCAATGACTACTGGCTGAAGCTGTGTCAGAGCATTCAACTCAAAACTCGCAACATGTACAAAGGCATGAATACAGCCTTTGCACTGCTGAAAACCTTGTCTGGAGAGATCGTCACAGACTGCAGCAAGCAGATGAAGCAACGGGCAACATACTATCAATAACACAACAATTGACAGCAGCAAGACTCTGCCTGTCTTGGAAGAGCTGGATGTCCTTCCCTTCCTTGACAAGCTGAAGAATGCCATCAACTCTCAGACATGTGGTAAAGCCACACACACAAAATCAAATACTTAAAAAACAACTGATCTATTTCTTACAGTTGTGCTCACATAACAATGATTAGTTAACAACTTACAGCTCAAGGGTAGGGTGACAGTTCCTGCATGGAAACAACTCTCATCAAAGTCTCCCTTGTATCCTAGGAAAGAAAAGGGCAAATATTCTAGCTACTAGAGAGAATTGTAAAAAGATGCAATGCAAATCAAAAGAATTCCTTTTTTGGCAAACCTACTCTTCACCACCAAGGAAGCATAGGCTGAAAGCTCTCCTTTTACATTCATGGCAGAAGCACGATACTGTGCAGTGTCTTCAAAATCACATCTGAAAAGAATGGAAGGATTAGCAATGTCACTGTCAACAGAAGAGTTACATTTTTATATTTGTTGTTTTTTAAATGAGCAATATCCTCCAGCATTGATAGTCAAAATGTTGCTCAGTGTGATAAAGGTGTCCTCTATCTAAAAGGAATGATCCTTGAACTAGAATATGTTAATGTAGAAGAAAAAGATTACTACTAGCTCTCATGACTTCAAAGTAACTGTATAATTCAATTCTGAGTGATAAATAATGAGTAGGCTTTATGAGAGTTTTTAAAAAGCAGATGTGGAACATAAATATATAACTGGATATAAATGTTACTAATCCTGAATTAACTTATGTGCCTTTTCTAGTTACCTGCTTAATGCTCACCAGCAAACAATATGGATGTTCACATTCACTTTATATCTCCCATTTCCCCCCTTCTAACATTTCAACCACATTCTTACCCCTAGATGCATGCAAGCAAGCACTCTTCTCACTCGCCCATGCAGGCTTTACAAGTATCAATTCTATCCCTGCCACTAGAAGAGAATTTCACTTTATTGACCGAATTCAACTTTTGTGCATCCCAAATATTTAAAATTTCTACTTAGTATAGGGTCAGGTGTCAGCCAAAATGTTTCAGAACTGTGGGAGGGTAGCAGGAATGTAATAGGAATACAGCAAAGTAGTTAAGAGAGCTGGTAAAAGGGGAGAGTGCTGGAAAGTTATTGAAGGGTTTCAACAGAAAGAGAAATGAGAAAAGCAGCTGTTAAAGGGTTTTGTCTTTTAGTTATTTCAGCCTTACCTCGGGTTCTTAATACTTGCTCTCGGGAACAAATGTCTCCACTAAAGCAGTTTCTTGTGGACCTGTTTTTTCTTCATGGAACAATTTGGTCCAGTTTATGGGGCAGACTTGTCTTTTGCCAATGAAGAAATAGAACAGTGTGTGCTGCATCACACCAGAAAAAACATTTCCATGGGGTCTTATACCTCAAACTCCACTCTTAATCCTGAACAATGTTTTAATTGTATTAGGAACCGAAATCTCATGAGCTTTCTTTGGGAGGAGGCCTGCATCTTACCAGATTTTCCAGGGACATTAGATGAGAAAGTAAGAAATTCATGGAAGGTGGGCTGCTACTATTCCTTACAGCAGATGCACTTAATGTGAAGTGAAGTTTGGAGATGAGAGTGGATCTTTAAATTAGACTAGTGTTTTTCTCCCAAGAGGAGGGCATGGAAAAGAGCAAAGGTAAAAATCACAGCAGCAGCAGCAGCAGCAGCAGCTTGGATCCCAAGTTGTCATCTATGTGTGCAGGGAGAATACTTCCACATGTGAATGGAAGGAGGGTGTTATCAACCAATTCCCATCACCCAGATGTGGCCCCTGTGTCAAATTGCACACCGTTTTGAAAGGGGCTCCTGACACTCATGAGTAGTTTCTTGTTATTTTGAAGGTGTGGGAGCCTGCAGAGCAAATGAGGGAAGCAAGGCTCCTGCGCACAGGTCGAATGCTGCAGGTGGTACTTTGGAGCCAAGTGAACGCTTGGCGAGATGCTCAAATAATAATAATAATGAAGGGGCTGTACTGGTGATTTTCTTTCTGTAACCACAAGCTTAGCTTTAAAATAAGCACAATAAATGGGCACATACTTGATGAACTCTTACAGCAGAGCCATTCTTCACATAACTTTTTCTGGGATGTAGACTCTTCAGAGTTTAAAAAAAGTTATGTGGATAATTAATTTCAACATTAAGTCATGTGCAAAGGACCAAGGTGACAGAATAAACTTGCCAGGGTTTATATGTATTGGGAGAAGCTCTACGGCTTCAATGATAAAAGTACTGAAATGACCCGCACCATGTAAATAAAGCCATGTCTGGCAGAAGGACAATCTTAGTCTGAAAGGCATATTTAGCCTCACTGTTAGTGTCTATTAAAGTCCTTAAAGTACTAAGTTCTAGTTAGTCAGGCTAATTATTACTTTCTAATGCCACATTCAGAGTAGGATTAGGATCCACCATCCTAAGAGACAAGATAAGAAAGAAGCAGCAATTTCAAATAATTGCTAATAATTATGCTATAGAAATCGTTGGATATTTTAACCTTCTTCAAAAGAAGGGGAATTTGAATGTTAAATGCTGAAACATTTATCCAGCAAAGCTCATAACCTATAAATGTGGTTCAGGCTGTAAAACAATACCAACAAGGGAGATCATTTCTCCTTGGGAACTCAGGAATTCATGAATACCATGGGTCAATCAGAATCTGGTACAGATTCAGGATGTACCAACATTGTGCTGTACTAACATTTTCATATGCCAGTACAGGTTTACTCTAGAGAAATACAGAAGGATGTGGAAGAGAGAGACTATGTTAGATTCCATGTCCAAATTCCAGATTGTTTACACTAGGGATAAATGGTTAAAATATTCTGGACAACTCCTTTAGCTCCAAACTGTAGCAATTTGATCTTAAGGTGTCTCCAACAATTTATGCAAGAAATCATTATTTGGGCATATGATCAGGCACAACACTGACCCTTCAGTTGGGAGAACAGCATTGGCACAAGGATTCCCTTTGCTCATAACTGCCACAGACTTTAATTTTTTTAAAGGAAAATTTGATTATTTGGCTGACATTGTGGGATAATGTAACCCAGCTGCTTTCACCTCCTCAGTTCTGTGAAGAAAAGGGGGATGACTCAGAAGTCAACTACTTTACCACACAATTTATTTAAAACAGGAAGAAATAAGTCATTAAAAATCCAAATCACACTTTACGTCAACAAAATGAAATAAAATAGGAGTAGCTTACATTCATTTATTCTTACTAATAAAATCTGGCTCATCAAAAAACTCATTCAGTTGTGTCATGCAAGTCTAATAGTTAGGGCTGTATCCAATAAAGCTGTCAAGTTCACATACCGGGAGGTAATTCCACAACAGAACTCCTCTGTCTCCTCCCCATGTGTGCTCCCCAAATCTGTTTTGGATTTCCCCTCAACCCTCCAGAGCAGATTTGGGGAGGATACAGGGGGAAAGGAGAAGAAAGTTCTGTTGCACAAGTGGAAGTCCTTGTTGGATACAAGTCCAAGTTCCCACCATCAAATTAAGTTATAGATTCTTTTCTCTATTTTTAATCTTCCAACACTTGCCTTCATCAGATGTGCATGGACGTTAGTGCTACGAGAAAGGGAGAAAACCCTTTCTCTGTCTATGGATAATTTTATGAATACCTATCATGTCACCTCTTGCTCGCATTTCCTTTAAACTAAAAACGTCCCAAATGCTGCAGCATTTCCTCACAGGGGAATCACTCCATATCCTCCATCACTTTTGTTGCCTTTTTCTGAACTCTTTTCAACTCTACAATGTCCTTTTTGAGATGAGGTGACCAAAACTGTATACAATATTCCAAGAAATAAATGTGCAACCTGCACATAGGTTGCAGTCCTCTCTGCAAACTAGCATTCCAATATTTCTTTTTCTCTTCTTCCTAGCCTTAACCAACTTTTATCTTACAAGGATGTCAACAAATTCCCTGATAACTTGAATGGAATGATCAGGTAACTTGTCAGTGTTTGTCTGGCTTGCTAATTGTTATTTCACATATCAGGCTTGGAAATCTCTCCATCCTAATTTAGGCTTATCACACAATATGAAACAGCATCTCAAAAATGAAGAATGATGGTGTGCCAGTATTTTTATGCCTAAACCATGCCTTCTTCTGTAGAAACTACATAGCATGTTCAAAACCTGAAGTAGTCTGCATCTAGGTGAACAGTTTTAGGATCATAACAGGCAGATGACCAAATAAGGGCAAATCCACACCACACATTTAATATACATTCAAAGCACACAATCCTGGAAACTATAGTTTGTTAAGGGTGCTGGATATTGTAGTTCTTTGAGGATGAAGCTACAGTTCCCAGAAATATTTGGGGGAAATCATGTTGTAGCATTGAATGTGCTACAAATGAATGGTGTGATCTAGCTAATGAGGAGGAGCTAAGCCTACCCAGATGCTTCAAAAGTTGAGGTAATGTTAACCTGTTTTATTTTTTTAACTTTTAAAGTATGGTTGTGATTTTTTCTTAATTTTGTTGTTTTATCTTTTCGTAAACCACTTTGATATTTTTTTACTGTCAAGCGGTGTACTCGTTTAATGAAATATAAATATAAACAATGTTCACACAGAAAATCTGCAGCAGACAATATGGTACAAGTGGGGTAACTGTATCAATAACTATGTTGAAGAAACCCACTCTCTGTCTCATTGAAGGTCTTTGTTGCTTGGTTCAAACGTAACACCAAATCATAATTTTGCACTACTAGAATAAGCCTGGAAAGAGCCTTAGGCTTGTGCACTTCTTCACCAAGTTGTTTTAAATTACTTCTTGTGTTTATGTTCTTTTTTCCACAAACCATAATTCGCCATTACATTGAGCCTGTACCATGAAACCAAATTGCAAACCAGAATTGCAAACCCCGGGCTCATCCACACTTGCACTTGCCCTAAAAAGCAAGGGTCCAAGCAGTTTTCTGTTTGCCCTGCCATTTTCCAGGAAAACCCACTCTTTAGCACCAAATCGGAGCAAATGTCAATCCATGGAAGAGGCGATTGACATTTCCTCCGATTCAGCAGGAAAGATTGGCATTTCCAGGGGGGAAGCAGTGGGACAAACAGAAGTCTGGATGAACTCCTTGGCTTTCAATCACCACTGGTTTGCAGTTCTGAATTGCCAGGCAAGCATAAAACATAATTTGCCAGTTCATATGCAATGACGAGCTATGGTTTTCTAAAAACCAGGAACTAATTATTTGGAGTATATAAGATGTAGAAGGAAAAGGAAGCATGCAAGGCTGAGGCTCTTCCTAGACTCAGTCTTGCAGTGTGAACTTATGGATTAGTACTACATGTGAACCAAGTTACTGTTTATTATGTACCTTTTGAATCAATATGACTTTCCCTTGTATTGGTTGTAAACTTAAAGTTTCATGGATCACATAGTCTTTCTTCATCACTGTAAATATTATGAAATACATCAATAACCCACTGTAGCAATTAAAAAATTACTGTTGATTGTAAACTTTTGCTATATAAATAAAACTACAATTCTTTTTGGAAGAAGAGGAGGGAGGCAAGATAACAATATCTCAAGAAAATAAGAGGAAAAACAGTATTTCACATAATATAATTTTTAAAGGTAGCTTACACTACTTATTTTAGCAGTAGTTTTAACACTGACAGAAAAGGCTACTTCCCATATTTGAAACTGGATTTCATTGGAAGTATGCAAAAGTGTGACAACTCAGAAGCACTAGTCAGCATATATTTCTAATTGAAAATTGCTACAGTATCTGTACGGTAGCTAGGTTCCATCTACCACACAAAAACAATCACATCATACTCTGAAGAAAAATATTGATTGGAAGGTAAATAACAAACCCTATTTAAATAAATGTAGTATTTGCATGTGAAGGGCCCCAAGACCTCCCAAAGGAAGTCACAGTTGACACAATATTAGTTTAAGGTTATTGACATTATTTTGGCCACAACTTTATTGACTACAGAATGTGAGTGGTTTGCTTAGGCATTGGTTCGACTAGCTGCACCTACACCTCCGGCAGGGCAGCACTGACAACTGGATACTGGCAGAGGTCAGTAAGGGTAAACAGACCCACTCACCCCAAAATGCTCCCAGGTGCTCTGGCATGGCCCTGACCCCCGGAAGGGGATTGGACAAAAGCATGCTGAGCACCTGGATTCCTTTAACAGAATACCCTATTGCAGATTGGGAGGGGCAGGTGTGACAACCTCCCTTCCACCACACCTTGAACCAATGCCTAACCGCCAAACCTTACAAAGTTGTGATGATTTGGTACGTGGCAGGCGAAACCCAAGTGGCATCAGCCAAATGGGAAAATTCCTACTAGGCGCCTGCCCCAAAAGCAGATGACCCACGACGACATAGCAAGGTCATAACAAAACCCTAAATATAGGGAGGGTGGGCGGGTGATCCAATGCACGAGCGCTAAGAGGAAGCTCAACGCAACATGCAGGTCCCCTGACTGCAAATTCTCTCAACCACATTGGCCAAAATTATTCCAGCAACCAAGGAACCCAATCGGGTTGTTGTGGCTATCCAAACGATCCCACCCACACAAACAAGTGAGGTCAGTCTTAGTGATCTCACCGCAACACGTGCCCTCCGTCATGAGGACACGATTTTTCCATTCAAATGTTGACAAATCAACTTGTTTGTTAATCTCAAGGGAGAAAAGGTTGGTGCATGTGTATCGTGATTTAACTTTTATTGTATCTATCATCAAATTCACAAACTCAGGTTGCAATTCTATGCATACTTACTGGGAGTAATTGAATTTGGTCAGACTGAGTCATCACACCCAAGCAGGATCCAAGGCTGTATGCCATAAACTCAAAACATAAACTGTTCCAGCTATTAACTTCTAAGAAGAAAGCTTTACTAACTTGTCATTACAACACCATCCCTATTCAGGATAATTTTTTGAAAAATCATGTCATATATGATAATCACACCATGTCTTTCCATCGACTCAGATCAAGAAGATTTTGATAGTTTTGTTATTGTCCCAGTAGGTCAAGATAGCAATGACTCCAGATCTTCCTCCCACATTTTCTGGGATTACATCCCATAAATATATACACGTTTTGTTCTTCTAGCAACAGCATCCCAGAATATGTAGCTTGAACGGGACCGGCAGGTTTCCTTGAGACCCCTGCAGTCATGGGAAATCAGAATTTGTGAAGACCTCAACACCAACAGGATCTGTTGCTCATTAATCAAACTCTGTGAAGGAATTTCTGTTTTAAAGGCTAAGAAATCACAGGATCTTGCTTTAAATCAATATGGAGTCATAAAAGCAGGATGACCTTAGTGTGAGAAAGACTCTGATTCTGAAAGCTCAGAAACTCTTTCAATCAAAATCTAAAAGATCCCATGAAGGGATGATTAGATTACTTAAAACAGGCTAAATTGCAGCCACAACAGCAATCCAAGCTCACAGAAGAAATAACACTGCAGTCCCTCTTCCATAGCCAGATCCTAGAGCAGGCACAGGCAACCTTGGCTCCCCAGATGTTTTGGAACTACAACTCCCATGATCCCTGACCACTGGCCCTGTTAGCTAGGGATCATGGGAGTTGTAGGTCCAAAACATCTGGAGAGCCAAGGTTGCCTGTGCCTGTCCTAGAGGACAAATTGTCCACCAATTAGTGGTTCTATTTGAAGTACAAGAAATCACATGCTCAAATACAATAGGGGTAACAACACTAGATCCAGGCCAGGCTCTAGGTAAGGTCCCAGTGGCGCGGGGCGCCAGGGCGCCGGGCTGGCAGGGGGGGGCGCTCACAGCAAAGCGGCGTGGAAGCCGTGCTGCGTGCTGCGAGGGCACCGGAGCGATCTCCGTGCCTCAGCGCCAGGGCGCCCGACCTGCTTGAGACGGCCCTGACTAGATCAGAGAATTAATTTTGATTATACAGTAGTAGGAAAAAATGGATCAATCAAGTAGTGTAAAGGCCATCATATCTAGACCAGATTTGTTAATAGGAGCCTCAATCCTGCTGAAAAAACCCCAGAATAGTTTCTGTTTCAGCATATACATCTTTTTTTATTTTGGTAGCTTTATAACAGCACCTCCATAAGCAACACACACACATTACACATATGCTGGCAATTATTATCCAGTTCTGAATCAGCAGGAACAATAATAAAATGTACTGCTATTCCCTTACTTGTTTATTTCCAGAGAGTGCATCCCATACCGACTTTCGATTGCATATTTGCCAGGATTAATGTGGACATTGATGGGAACATGGTTTTTGTACCTAAGAAAAAAACAGTGCATACACACACACACATATTAAAATGGTGCATAAACTATGAATAAAACAATGTATAGATTTGCAAAATAGCATATATCCCAATATAGAACCCAGTTAACCCAGAGTACCACCCATCAGCTGACAGAGTGGGAGGCACTAAATTTAACGACCTGCTTTGCATTCTGGTACCTGATTGGCAGTATTTGTAGGATCTAACTGAGAATTCTTGTGCACATATGAATTGGGCAGGGGAACTGCACACACAGCATCCATTATACTGTACACATGATTTGGCCTATTTAGAACTTCAAAGCTTAGTAGCAAAACTTTGGGTCCAGAAATCTACTGGAAACCAGAAAAATTGACCCCAAAAAATCAGCATAATGTTTTTATATGGAAAGTTCAGGTTAAAACCCTTGCTGCCATCCACGGGGGCCAAATAGATTTCAAAGGCAGGTCGACAAAGAGTAGCAGTCAAACTTTAACAGAAACAGATCATGTGTGACAGTGGCCACATCCTCAGTCTATTCAGTTTTATGTGTTGAGTAACCCAGAAATGGCTGCGTTGCAACACACTGAAATCAGTTTTAGGAGATACTGTATTGAAATGGATGTATCCATGACTAATGTCAAGATAATATAATCAAGTAAAGTTTTTCTGCACTCATTGTTTTCCCTGCTCTGGATCTGTCCAGCATAACTTAAAACAACATTCTCCCATACAATTTTGCTCATTCATTCAGATAAAAAGGTTCTTCTCTGTGTTCCTCCAACATTTTAGGTCTAGTGGGTGATGACACAGTACAGAACCAAGGTTGATTTCTTATTCAAAGTACATGTATCTATTGTTCTTAGGCAGCAAGCTTTCTTTGTTTATAGCACTTCTAAGGAAGCAGATAGGTGATGTTCCAGGAATCCCCTTACCCATTTAGCTTTAATGGTTTGTTGTTATTTGTTCTGTGCTGTAATTACGTTGGTTTTTAGCTCAGCTTATTTTTATTTGGATGTGGGCTGCCTGGTAGATAATTTGATGGAAAGGTGGGCTATAAATACATATATAATGAAATATGGTGGTTAAATATGAAATATCAGTTTTCATATATATGTGTGTATACACACACACACACACACACACACACACACACATATTGATCCAAGCTATTTAATTTGATTTGTGGCATAAATGAATGAACCATCTGCATATTTCATCACCTAACCTATTTTTAATACTGTCATTTCCCCCACTTGATTCAAAAACAAAAACCAGGAGACTGAGTCCATTTCAACAAACAATAAAGTGACACCTTGTTGAACGGCCAGCAGTGTTATATTTAGCTCTTCCAAAACAAAGTTACAACTAAATCTGTCTCTTCTATCAATCTTCACATTAAAGGCTGCCTGTCAGCACCTTCTGTGATGGACGATTTAGACCAGTGCACACAGGTGCACATGTTAAATATAAATGGTGCTGAACTTTAAGACAAAGACAGGAATGATACCTTCACAAATTATTTGTTTTTTGGCATTTATACTGCACTTAGTACATGTGTATAGAACATCTTAAAACAGAGGAAACTGTGCCTCCTGGATGCAGGGAGTTGGACTAGATTACCCTCAGGGTCCCTTCCATCTCTACAATCCTATGATTCTAGGGGAAAGAAAGGAGCAATTTCACTGCAGCAAAACTGGAACAACCTTTCCCACTTTTTCAGCTGCTCTGTATAAGATGCTGCTGTCACTTGTTAAGGCAACCTGCAGAGATGTGATGAAAACCAAGCAGTGTGCTTGGCTCAGACAATAAATATATTTATGTCCAGATATAAATAAAAAGCTGCACATTTAATATGGACCATTTAATCTCTGGTGAGTAAAATTCCAGGAGAGGTAAATAATTTGCTAATATGGGGTTGCAGCACTCCTACTCTTACTGTGTACTAATAGTTTGCACTAACTGCCAAGAGTTTCAAATATCCCGGAGTTTCCATATCTTCCTTCATTGAAACCCATAAAGCAGCATGATTAAATGAAACGCATCCCAATGCAATATAAGGAATTCCTCAGAATAGGCCTACAGCCTGTTCACCCACATCTCTTGTAATTTCTCTTTGCTTGTATTAATGCAGTTCACTTCAAGCACATGCATGTCATTTGTTTAATCAATGATGAACAAGAGCTGTCAGATCAGGTTCACTGCATTTGGTATCCCAGAGCAAAACACCTGTTCAGCCACTGAACCTTCCCTCATTCTTTCCATTGGGAGCTAAATGCACATAGTGTGATTCCATGCACATTTACTCCAAAGCAAGTCTCACTGCATTCAGTGGGGCTTACTCGCATGTAAATTTGGATGGAACTGGCGCCTAAACACCTAATGGAATCCCAATAAACTACATTATTACATGGAATACTAAACCATACATATTGATATATACTTGTAATTATCATTATATGTTTATCAAGAACTCTGGAATGATGGAAACGTTAAAACTGTACTGTGAAACTACCATAGCTGCCAAGTTTTCACTTTTCTCGCGAGGAAGCCTATTCAGCATAAGGGAAAATCCCTGTAAAAAAGGGATAACTTGGCAGCTATGGAAACTACGCTCTCTGGAATCAATAGAAGTGGATTTAATCTATTCACCCATATGTGCACTTGGGTTTCTCATACATATGGCAGATAGGGTTGCCAGACTCAATAGAGGACAGGACTTCTGTGCCTTTAATTGCCCTGCTCTCTTTTGAGTTTGGAAACCTTAAAGAGAAACCAGCAGACCCTTCGTTTAATTTCCAAGCAAAGGGTCTGCTGGTTTCCAGACTCAAAAGAGAGCAGGGCAATTAAAGGCACAGAAGTCCTGTCCTCTATTGAGTCTGGCAACCCTAATGGAAGAGCCCCATTCATTTCAGTGGGGATACCAATCTGTACAATTAACGTGCATTGTATATAAATTAGCTTTCCAATTTCCACCGAGATGAGTGGGGAAGGCATTCTGATTCTTTAGTTTGTATCTTGTAAGTCAGGCTTGGATTTGTTTTCAGTATTAAAAGATGGAATACAGATTGAATGACTAATTGAACTGTTCACGCACAAGAGTATGGACTTCATATGTGCACTGCAGCTTCTGATACTTGGAAGATTACAGTGTGTACAAGGGCTGCTGTGTCAGCATCATAACTAAGTACAGATTATCCAATTACTGACGCATGAACTAAAATTCAAATTCAAAAATGAAATATACAAATTCACCAGTGTGAATGGCTTTATGCATGCACAAAGCAGTGTGGCATTGTCCAAAATGATGGCTTACAGACTGGAGAACATTTCAAGCCTTCTGATCAGTTTTATCTCTCTCTATGCAAAAAACGCTTGAGTTTTATGTTCATTTTAGCAATTTTAAATGCACATATATAATCAACAACATGCAGTGCTGATAAAGAAAGAAGCTTACCATGTAACACGAGGCTCCGGCCAGCCAGTCACAGTGCAGTGTAATTTGACATTCTGTTTTTCCCAGATAGTGTGGGAACGAGGTTTGATAACAAATTCAGGAGCATGTAACAGTTTGTCTTCATTTAACTTTCTGTGGAATTCTATCTTATCAGTTAACTGCAAGGCAAAGATTCATCTTAAACTTTTATCACCTGGACACACTATAGTTTTATAACTTACTTATCAAACCTTTATTAGGCATTTTGCAAATAAAACCATAAAAGAGAAAATAACATATAAAAGCCTTGAAATATATATTAAAAAGGCAGCAGTTGGCTACATACATACATATATATATATATATATATAAAATGTAGAATCTGTGGTTTTCTTTGTTAACCTGCTCCTTGGAGGACTGCTACCAAAAACTCGGCTACCCCCGCCGTTACCCTTTGGTCAACGTCAGATAGGCAGAATCCCACTTTCACCTTGCTGGGGTTCCAGAGCACCCAAAAGAGGGGGCAGCACACGTTGACGGAGCGTACTGTACAATGGACAATGAAAGAGAATATGCTCTACAGTGTCCGGGACATTCATAGAACATCTGCAGAATCTCTTGTTTCTAGGAATGTTTTGATATCTTCCCCCTGACAAATGCAGAGGGAAAAACATTCAAATGGGCCAGCATAAAAGCCCTACATAGTTTTATAACAGGGAAACATTATTTTTGTTTACAACAACCTTTCCCAGTCTGGTATGCTGCAGACAACTCTACAAGACTACTCTAGAACAAGTAGAGAGGAAATAACTATGCTTGTTACATGGGGGTTGTTTGAGATTTTCTGATAATCAGCTGAGTGCACTTACTCAGAAGTAAAGTTTATGAAAGCTGTCAAGAAATTGAACTTTGTCGCCTGCCCTGGGCTACTTGTATGAACTGTAGCATATTAGATGGAATACTTTTTTTTTTTTACTTATTTTCTCATCGGGGATTATAGGTTTAACTGAGAAACCTAGCAATTTCCCTGAGGCTCAAATATCAAGGCAGTTCAATGTGGATGTAAGGAATGGCACATCTCTTGTTAGGGCGTCCTTGAAACTGGACTATCTGAGAAAAACATATGATGGACAGAGTGAAGCTATATGAATAGGTGCATAGCTGGGAGGTGGGCAGATCAAGATGGATCTCAGAGTGGTAAGGAAAGACTTTGGTATGCCTGGGAGAGAAAGGTAGCAAAGAAGGGCTGGATGTGAACAACAAAGGAGCTTTTGTAAGGTTCTATTTTTAGGGAATGTGCTTAGAGATAGGGTCCCATTGATTTTGGTAACCAAAGTGAATTCAGCAGTTTGAATATTTCCCTCTGAAATCAAAGGTCACAAAAGTGCTTAACTATGGCTGTAGTTATGTTTCCTCCAGTTCTTTTACAAAAAAAAGCAATATTCCATAGGTGTAGTACCGTTTTCTTTAGAACCATTTCTTCAGCTGTCTCTTGTATTGCTATTTTTCTTGACTTCTTCTGACGTGTTTCTTCTTCCATAGAAGATGAAGTTTCCTTTTTGGTTGCAGTAATTCCTTCCCCGGCTGCCATAAGGTTCCTTCTCGCAATATATGCAGCACTTTCCTTTATTCTTTCTTCTTCTGTGTCTGTAATCCCGCTGATATGGGTTTGTCTGCAATATACATTTTTTACATTGAATAGAAGACAAAATGTTTCATTTAGTTGAGCCTATTCCATTTTAAAGGCAATGGACCTTCTCTACAAGGTCTCCTTGGAGGATTTCTATTACGATAACCACCATCTGAAGTGGAGAAAGGTGAAAATGAGAAGACAAGTGAATGAATCAAAATGCTCAATGTACATGTTTTCAGTTCATTATGACTTTGAAAATCTGACACAGTATTGTTATTATTTTTGTTTTAGACTCAGTTTTTCCAATTGCAGCTAAAAGTAGGGTAATTATATTTAAAACATGTAATAGAGCAACCAAGTTTAAAAACAGAACAAAACACATCTCACACTTAATTATATTATAGCTTGCCTGTCATTGGTGCTTAACTTCTAGAAAAGGGGGTGCCAAGACTCAGTGGCTAGAGGCGATTTCACTTATCTATGAAATAGACATCAGAGCTTTCCAAAATGTGTGTCATGGCACATTAGTGTGTTGGCTGCAGTGTGTAGGTATGTTTTGATAATGCTCATCAAGCTCATCCCGGGGCAGGAAAGGGGTTAGTTTAATCTATGGTTTGTTAGTAAAACTGAATTACGGTATTGTGAAATGACGAATATCTAAAAAGTATGTTACCAACATGAAAAGTTTGGAAAGCTCTAGCCTACATGTTAAGGGTCAGGTTAATCCACCCTTATCTACATATTGTAGCAAAAGGGATAGCCCAGGAGACATCCTCCAGATGTTGTTGGATAGCAACCTCTGTCACCCCTGACTTTCGGCCATGCTGGCTGATACTAATGGAAGCTGTAGTCCAACAACATCTAGAGGGCACTACATTGGCTTCCTCTATACTACAGTTAATTCCTAGCCTTGGAAATGTGTGTCAGAGTTGAACTCTAGTAGCTCTGGCACAAATTAATTCCTGTTTCCGGAACATTAATCTTTAAGTGATTGCAGTGTTCTCTTATCCCTTCCATTCAAACCTAAATAGAATTTTACATTAAGGACCACAGCATTGTTCCCCCACCCAACAAAAATCAACAATGGTTTGCTTCAAACTATTGTTAAAGGAATGGGTGGGTGTACAGTATTTCACGATGTGGGAGGAAAATATGAATCTCATGTGTGTGGGGTAAATAAAGAATTGGCTGAGTGCCTGGATTCAAAATGTGAGCCTAGCTCACCCTCCAGCAGGTCAAGTAGCATGTCAAGGAGAGAGATGGAACATCGGATAAGAAGGGGTATGACCTAGCTCAGTCTAGGAACCCAGCTATATTATCGTAACTCCTTCATGCAATAACTAGCACTCGTGCATACTTATGCTTGACTGCAATCTCCATCAAATGAAACTCTTTAGCATAGCACACGGCTCTTTACAATGTATAACTTGATCACCACTAAAAACATCAAATCCATCCAACCCATGAATTGGGGTCAATTTCTGCTTTTGGACAGAGCATGCTTTTAAAGAACTATTAAAGTATAGTGTAGACTCGTGTAAAGGCTTTTTAATGATTAGATTAATGTGTGCAGATATATCATCTTATACAACAGGTATAGGAACATAAGAGATTGTTGGATCAGACCAGTAAATCAGAGATAAATCAAGTTGTATAACGAAATTTTGAAATGAGCTACAAATTAACTTTTTAAAAAGTTATTTGCTTATGAACGCATATCTTGCAGGCCTCAAGCCCAACTCTGTTGGCTTCCAACCAGAACACTGGGCAGGTAATGTGTTATATCTCTAGATAGCTTTCTGATGTAATTATTTTTTTTAAAAAACAACAACAACAACACACTGCCTCTCTCTGGCAAATCATCTGTCAGTGGAAAGGTGCAAGCTGTCCTTGTAAGAGAATGTAGATATGATTTATAATTTGCACATGGAAAATGAGTCGGGACTCTTATCCTTCAGAGAATAAATAAACAGCAATGGTGTGAAACAGCATGTCCCATTCTGACACAACAGCATGGATGGTATGTCAAATTTGTGCAACCATATGACAATGGATCAAGTGAGCTTCTCAACACTTTAAGAAATATTAATGAGAGCAGAGTAGGGTGATAATGGTGAAGGAATTCCTATCCCATCACTCAACCCCCATATACAAATCCCAAGCATGCCTACAGGATTAGTAGAGTCTAAAGACTACTGGCTACTCCACATCTGTATTTAAGGGTATGCCTGCGCCAGCTGTTATCACAATATATTTCTTCTGCAAAAGCACCAAAAACTCACTCACTCACTCTCACTGCAAAGTGCATTGTACTCTTTAATCTTAAATGTATCTGTCTGTGGACTTAATAATAAGAGAGAAAAGGAGTTCAGCTGTGGCTAATGCCAGTGCAATGTAGTTGAAATCCTATGCTTCCCCTAGCAGCAACATTAAAGGCACCTATGATGCCCCCACATTAGTCATGCAAAGAAGGCACCAATCAAAAGTGATGTGAGGAAGAACATCAAGATGATATACTACACCCTGGAAAAACATTAAACATGCACAAGCTATGTTGGTGTCATAGACATGATTTGTCCAACCACTCTTACAATATATACATTGGGTTCCATCCATGTGTCTATAGGCTATATTTCCAGCAGGTCTTCTTACCAATGTCCTTTCAGGTGGGGAAACATTGTGCTCCTTCTGGGATAGTTTGTCTACCTTTGGTCCCCACCCCACACTCAGCTCTCACTTGTGTCTCCTAGAAGCTTTCATCATGTGACAGCAGCCATACCCCAGGAATGGCTTTGACTGGCTGGCTAAACCAGGTGAGGGTAGCTGATGGGTTTGAAACCCTTGGCGAATTAGGAACCCCCCCCCCCACAAGAAGACAAACTCTGGCAGATTGAGCAGACAACATGAATAGTGAGTTCAATAGTCAAGAAGGTAGTTTCTGCTGTAGAAGGAAGTGAGGGGCCGATGCGGCTTGTCAACCTGGGAAGTTAGCCCATCTAGGATTTTTTTTGGGGGGGGGGGGAGAAGAAAGGGCTAAGGAATACACCCTACAAAAATCCTAAGCTGAGTCCCTAAGATTCCTTTGGACCACATCAGTGAGGCCGAGAGAGGGGTCTTGTCGTATGGGCAACCCAGGACCTCCATAGACGCTCACCAGGCTTGTGCCCCAAGGAGGTCACTTTCAGTGCTGCAAATGTAGCAGTTTGACTTCACCCCCAGAGGCATATTTCATTGTCTCTCGAGACAGATGGATAGCAGTCGTCAACAACTGTATCATATCACAGGGGAAAGCAATGAAAATGTTCTGGTTTTGATTTGGCTTCTATGTAGAAATCTTCAGAGTCACACTCATTTTCACCACAACACAAACCTACCACATCACATATATCAGGGATAACCAATATGGCCCTTATATAAATCTACATATATCAACTACTTTTCTTCCAGATGTGAGCAGCAAATCCACTACAAAAATACACAGACAAACCATGCTCTTTATCCCTGCTCCTGTCCACAAATCAATGAAAAAGAGACATACCTTCCTCTGAATATAGGTACTACATAATCAATAGCTGTGTTTTCCTTCTCTTCTTCTGACAATATACTCTGCTTAGCCCGCTTTGCTCTGGGACTTAACTTGAAAGAATAATCTTCCAACATTTTTCTGAAAAAAGGTAATATTATCAGATTTATAAAGACACTGAATATACAATTAGATTTACAAGCATGTGCCTTAGAAAACCATATCTAAACATAAAAGATACATTAAATATATCAGGACATCTGTTTATCTACAAGTATACAAGGTGAACATTGAGGAAGCAGGCAAAAAACTACATAGAAAAATAGATGGAAAACACAAAGATATAATGATCAATTCAGTATTGCCCAAATTATATACAATAATGTTTTTTTTTTGTTTTTATTTTGTGTATCTGAGCACTGTCTTTAATACCATCAACAGGGAAAAACACAAATCTAGATTATCGCTTGTTATTAGCAAAAGCTAAGGAGCGTCCACTGTTACTATTTTGCAAAAGGGATTCAAACGCTTACTGGAACTTTTGGTTTCTGCAATTAAAGTGCATCAAAGCACTCTGTCACATTACTGCAACAGTTCTGCTTTTTAAAAAGCATGGACTTTTTAATGTGATGGGAAATGCATTGAAAAGTGTGCAATAAACAAATTATTTGCAGGAAGATGGGTAAATACCCCACAAGTAAATCCAGATTGCAGAATGAATGCTTATTGTCATATAACTGACCCATAAAAGTATAATAAACGGTTAATAAAGGTTGGACACAGTATATCCACCAACTTTGTGCAAGCAAATCACAATATGAACTGGGCTTAACGTGCAACTACTTACTTACTTACTTACAATTTGCTTCTCATCTATCCTCACTGCGCTTCTCATAAAAAAACAGCATTTTTTTAAAAAAACTTACAAGAATACCAAGGGTCAAAGCTCAAATTTCTGTACTTTGAAAACTATTGTTTCATATAACTTTTTTAAAAATATAACTTGCTCATACTGTTATGCGATCACTAGAATGATCTTTATGGGTTTAAATTCTTCACCTTATTACTTAGATTTTCAATAGGGAAACAGAAAAGAGAACGGAAACATGCAGCCTAAGTTTATGTATGTCTAGTTACAAATAAGTACCACTTGTTCAGTTAGATTTAGTCCTAGGTACTTTTACATATGCTTATTACATACCTAGACTGAAATCCAATGTACACATTTGGGAGTAAGCACTACTGAAAATGGGGCTTAGTTTTGAATAGATACGCGAAGGATTACACTGTTTATATCACCCAATGCAATGGAGCTATTTGTGCCAGCTCCTCAATCTGGGGAGTCTACCAGACCCTCCAAGTGTCCCTATTTTCCAGGGACATCCCTGATTTAGAGAATCCATCCCGGTTTTTGATTTGATCCTGGAATGTCTCACTTTTCCTTAGGATGTTCCTATTTTCATTGGAGAAATGTTGGAGGGTATAGAGTTATCTGACCCCTGAGCCGTCTGAAGGCCATCCTGTATAGGGAAGTTTTTAGGGGAAGTTATATATGTTGGAAGCAGCCCAGAGTGACTGGGGCATGGGGCAACCCGGTAAGATGTGTAGGGTATAAACAGTAAAATTATCATTATGGAATGGGACCTCCCTATATTCATCGAAGAAATGTTGGAGGGTAGAGTCCAACTGACAGCGAAATGCAGATGATGTTTGGCCACACACACACACACACACAATTTGGATAAAAGTTACTGAAAGGTCATGAGGCTGTTGTCCCTGAAACCAGAGAGCAAAGAAAGTGTGATAGGTCCTACTCTGGGGAGATTCAGTTCCACATACCAGGTAAGAAGGCTCTGGTTGCAACATCCTTCACTGAAGGGCAATATTTTAGAATCTACTCTGGAGAATCTAGAAGCTTCTCTGTCTATGGACCCCTAGTGAGCCTGGATCCAAGGGACTATGAGAAAACTGATTTTAGAAACTTTTATAGTTAGTCTGCTAATACCTCGGGTGGCAATCCTATAAACATTTACCTGGGACTGTACACCACTGAGCCAGTGGCGGAGCATATGCCCGCGCTGCCCAGAGCAGGCGCACTCCCGAGGGGGGCGGAGGGTGCCCTTTCAGGTGTGGGATAGCCGCTCGGGTGCATGGAACAGTGTGTGCGCCCTGCAGCTGGGGGCGGAGTGAGCCGCCGATGGTGGACATTCTGTGCGTCGCCTTCCCGCAACTCCCAAGCCTCCCCCAATTGTCAAAACGAAGGGGGAAGGGGGGAACGCCGCCAGCAAGGCGGTGCAGCTCCTCCCCTTCCCCTGACGGCTTGGGGTAGGCTTGAGAGTTGCAGGCAGGCGGCACGCCAAATCTCACCCCCTCCCAGCGAAGACACCCAGGGCGTCCACCCCCACCGCACCTCCTTCTTCTGCCCCTACACTGAGCTCAATGGGACTTACTTCTGAGTAAATTTGGATCTGTTTAAGCTACTCTCAATCCCACCATATATCTTTTAGCGGAATGGCAGGATATAAATTATCTTAAATAAATAAATGGTTTTAGGAAGCATTTCAGGGCACAAGGAAGAAGGCCAAAGACCTATAACTTGTTTGTAAGAGCAATTGTGTTGTTTCTAAATACGTAGCATCAAAAATAACAGCTTACTCTAACATCTGTATGTAAAATCGACTTACAACAGGATGATATGTATTCATTGGGAAAGAAACTTGATTTTCAACTCTGGTTCTGCCCAATTCATACATTACTTGACTATTCACACCAGTGATCCTAGTCACTGCTGAGTATGCACATAATGCTTGAGTCCAGCGCATAAGTTACTGAGTGGCAGCAAGCACTGTATTTCTAAATGAAAAGTACCCAACACTCATGGCTATTGCGGCCAAACAACAGCTATAATCATTCTGTTCTCATATTTATTTGAGGATTGCTAGAATCATTCACAAAGGATTTTGAGTCATATACCCAATGCCTGAAGCAGCCCTATATTGCTTCATAAATTTAATTACCATAGGTAGGAACATCTAAGTCTGACATTCAGAGCCATTGGTTTAGAATGTCACCTGGCAATGTGAACTGCTTTCATGTCTCATCAGGGCTTAGAAGACAAATTGTACTATGGTTCCCTAGATGTTATTGACTTGGATGCTCTTATGTCACTACAGAGTATGATTACCTATCGTTAAATTTAGCTGAATGCTAAGGCATTGAGAGATTTTAGAATTAGAATGTTAAAGTCAATTAGCAACTTTTGAAAAACTGCTTAGGTCTTGCCTACATAAAGGGGGGGGCGGACCTGGGTATGTTCATATTACAAATTGATGCACGGTTTCAGGATTTTTAAGACATTTGCTGCGGACAGACTGCTTATGATAAGCAATGAAAAAGCCTGGAAAACGTAATACCTTTGGCAAGTCCTAACACAGTTATAAAGCACCCAGCATATTATTTCACATTGGAAGAAAGGTTTAGAGGATGCTTCACATTAATGTGCAATATAACATCACAATATGACATCAAAACAACTTTAGAGATAACTCTTGTGATAGATCCTGGTCTCTTGGCTAGACATGCTTCTATGGTAGAATGGCTCTTCTGTTCATGCAAAGTCCTGAATTCTATCAATTTTCCCCATCCCTTTGTAGTCCCCCATGGCCCATTCCACACCACTCAAGAGGGTCTCCTGACCTTGAAGAATATGTTTTTAGGGATACAGTAGGGTGGAAAGGCCAAGAAAGTTTCATTGTGCAAGCAGAGTTTGTGCAAGCAGAGATCTAACGTAGTATGTTACTCTGTGAAACAGGCTTTCCTTCTAAATAAAATGCAAAAATTCCTTTCAGAAAAGTGAAGTATGTGCTGTGTTGCCAGATCAAGCAGAGTAACAGGATCCCCCTAGAGATTGCCCTACTAGTCTAAGATTGGAGACTCAGCTATTTCATATTCTATCTCCTAAGTGACAAACATATTTAGACAGACCTGATTTAGCAGAAAAGATGAATAAGAACCCTTCAAAAGACTGATAAGTTTATTGAATGAATGAGGTTTTTCTCCTATCCCTTCTTCCACAACTTTGCTTTGTCTGCCACATGACAAATGAATGAAGTAGCCTAGCTACCGTACTGGGTTGGGTGGGTTTATCTGACATTAAGGTGTCCTTGACTGCAGGGTCATCAAGTTGAGAGCCTTCCAAATGTTGGCCATAAGCCATGAGCAGGTTTAGGGCACATAAAGGTCTGTGCAAGATACTTAGCACATTAGAGAAGCTTGCTGAATAAGCATTAATCAACCATTGAAACACAAGGTATAGTTGCTTTGAACTAATTTATAAAGAAAAAAAAGATATATGCTTTTTACTATAAACAAAAATAAACACACAGTTCAGATTATGTCCTAAACCACTTGATGGCTTGTAGGCACTGAGCAAAACATAAGAAAGCTTGACAGCAATACCAGGAAAGGCCCTAGAACCATTAAACTATCAGTCTGTGAACACTCAGAAAAGGATGCTGTGATTACTAAGACCCTATTTTTCAGCAGCTGGCTCTAAGCTTTAAGGATCTGCTAGTTAGGAATCAAATGACCAAATATTCTTCTCCATACCTAAACTCATGACTAATGACATAGTTCGTGGCATGTAAAAGGGAACATCTTTATTTATACTTCTGGGCTGCTAGAATTCCCTTTGGCCAAGACACAAAATGCTTTGGTGTATGGCTACAGACTTTGATGGGTAAATCACCGCAAGAGCCAAAACACAGTGTGCATATGCGAAATCAATATTGTTTGATCATCACAATATGGAAGAGCAGGACATATCAGACTTCCCATGGTAAGCACATGGTTTTCAGGGTGGGCTATCTCTTTAATTCTGTTATGCCATACTCCCTATGGCAGGCATTTTGTGTTAGGCCACCCATCCCCCATAGCAGTTGTTTTGTGACTGGGGCCTCCAGTGCTCTCTCAAAATTCAAAATGTGCCCACTGGTCCAAAAAGGCTTGGCAACCCATACTATAGAATGGTAGGAAAGAGCAAATATAAAATGTAATAATATTGACTTGAAGAAGACATTTTTGCAGTAAATAATCTTGTAAATATAATCACTTAAGAGCAATTATTTTTGCAGGAATCGAGTTCAACCTTGAATGTTCACTACTTAAAACTCTTTGCCAAAGCTGAAACAACACAGCCAGTTAAATAATGAATGGAATCATACTTTCATCAACACCAGCAATTCAGTTATAAAGGTCAATGCTGAGCACTTCAGTCCAAGTAAGCACATACCCGCCTAAATCCCAATCACAATTAGATAATTACTTCTGGCAAGATTATTTTTTAAAACCTGCTGAGAAAGAGGACATTTTAATGGGATTTCACAACGGTATTGGATTTCCAGTTTCAGTGCCAACTTCTTCCAGTGATCAGAATATGTACTCAGGCAGCGATGATGGCATCATGATTAGTCCTTGGCCCATCCTCAGATATTTAAATTACTATCTTTGGCCATTCTGCTATCACTTAAGGCTGATGTATATTTATTTTACATGCATGTTTAAGACAACTAGCAAATGTCTAGATTCATCACATCTGCTTCAGTTTTCCTACTATATTACAGAGGAAAACCATGCTCTTAACCCTCTTATGGTGAGACAGATGTATGAAACATTCTTCCAGTGTTTTCTTTTTCTTATGAAAAGTTAATAGGAGACTGTGTTTGAGGGCTCATCCACACTGAAGTTTAATGTAGATTTGAAGTTGCTTCTGTGTCTATATTTTTGTGGCATCCACACAATACTGTACTCTCATCCAAGTGGCAGCCTGCATTCCCACCCCCCCACCCCCCAAAAAATTAAATTTGGATTGTCCTGATCTGCAGATAATCTGCTAAGGGAAGAAAACACCATATATAATTGCAATGTTACCCAACTGTGGATGCATTGCGTGGATAGGTTATTTTACATGTGTGCTCACATCCTGGGTTCTACCTATCATCACACACCCTGCTTCCATTTTGTTTCCATCAGCCCAAAGGAAAGAATTCAGCTTGGCAATCTGGTATATTGAAAAAATTGTGCTTTAAAAATGCATGTGTGCAGATAAACAAATACATGTGCGCATTCCGACAATGGACCTCAGATTTCCAGAAAGGGAAGTGCTAACTGAGGGGAGGAGACAACACCACAAAGCATGAATAGGTACCAACAAGCACCACCTTCTAATGTGGATGGAGAGACAATGAGATAGATTTCAGAGGTATAAAACTGAAAATGTTCATGTGTGGATGAAGGTGTACAAATGCACACATGGAAACAGCAAATCGCATATAAATTTGTAAACCACTTTGAAGTTTTCTTTTTTGTGTTTTTTACAATAACCCAGTGTATAAATTTTATGATATAAAATAAACAAATAAATAAAAGTAACGCCCTCATGTAGAGACAGCCTGAGCTGAGGAACTGTGAGAGGGGGAGCTAATGAAACCATTTCCCTCCAGCCATTATTCCCATCAAAACCAAGGCCCCATTTCACCCATGGGGATGGAAATACATACATTTTCATCCTGCATTGAGAAGAAGCTTGGGGGGAAGGGTGATGGCTGAAGGGAAAGGGTTAAGCGGCTCTTTCCAAGCTTCCAAGCCTTCTTCAAAATCCCTGCAGCAAACTGCTGCATGTCTTTGCCTGTGTGATATCTAGGCTGGCCCTCAGAAGACCCATAGAAGAGACAAATGCCATACCTTTGTGGGAAGACTGTAAAGTGTAAAAAAATACGTCTAAGAATAACAAATTATTCCAGCAAAGAAATACATATGATGGTACATCACAGAACCTGTTCCTGCTCCAACTGAAGCTAATGGGATGTTTTTCACTGAAATGAATGAAAAAGGAGTAAACATTTCCTTGCAACTGAGCAAAATTTTGTGTTTTACCCTACCCTCGACTGTAGGTTTCATATCCAAGGCGGTAGGCTTCAGCTTTCTTATTGACCAACTCAGATCCATGATGGTAGGCTTCAGCTTTCTTACTTATCAATTCAGATCCTAGACTGAGGGCTGAAGATCTTTTACTGTGAGCTGCTGATTCATGGGCATAGGATTCTGCCAATTCATGGCTAGATGCTGCAGACTGCTGGCCATGGTGGTAGGTCAAGGCAGCTTCCTTACTATAGGCAGTAGATCCATGAGTGTAGATGGCAGATTTACGCTTCTCCTCCCTTTGGTACTGACTTAGAGTAGACTCCAGCTCCTTGTGGCGATATGTACGATCAAAATGTTGATGATGCCTCTGGTAGAATGGTAAAGACATCCTGGATTTCTCTTAGCTCAGCCCACACTTTTGATGTTCTGTAAAAACAACAACAAACCACAAGTTAAATAGCATGTATGACTATGCTATTATGGTGGGGTTTTTTATAAAAAAAAATGTCATAAGCTGCCTTGAGCATGGTTTTGACCATGGATAATAATAATAAAATCATGTATGTACCGGTATGTAAAGGTAAAGGACCCTGGACAGTTAGGTCCAGTCAAAGGTGACTATAGGGTGTGGTGCTCATCCTGCTTCAGGCCGAGGGAGTCGGCGTTTGTCCACAGACAGCTTTCTGGGTCATGTGGCCAACATGACTAAACTGCTTCTGGTGCAACAAAACACCGTGACGGAAGCCAGAGCACATGGAAACACCGTTTACCTATGTATGTATGTATGTATGTATGTATGTATGTATGTATGACATGCTCAATAATTTTTCAGTGACCATAATTAATCCAACAAATAGTAGTTTGAGTATTTCAGTGTATGAATAAGAAACTTTCACAAGGACATAAGTCAAAAAGTATACACAAAATCCATTTTAACATTCCATTTATATAAGAACATCATTCATTTGAAGTTAAGAAGAATATTTATGTCCACACAGTTGTAGATTTTGAGTTTTATAACTTTCTATGAAAATTTGAGACACTTATGAAAATTTGAGACACAATAGAAAAAAGTAAAATTTTAGTTTCATCCCATGTGGCAATTCCTAAACAAAAACAAAAAAATGCTATTTAAAGGCATCTGGTTACTCTTGTAGAATTTTGGTACAGGAATCTTTTGTCTAACTCTTCTAGAATTAAAATAAATGTTGTGTATTTTTCTTTTCTATTTCTTCTCTATTTCTAAAAATCTAACTTTCAAATCACATTTTCAGTATTGTGATTTCAACATTACATTCCAGATTCTGCATTCCAAAATCATCTTATTGTGACCATCTCACACAATTACATTTGGAGAGACCCAAGATGCAAAACTGCAGCGTAGTGGATCAATACTCCAAATACATCCATTTGCAAACCAGTTATTCTGAACCTTAGTATTCACAATAAAATGTGTGAATCCAAATTATAATTCCAGTATGTATAGCATAACTCATACAGTGCTTATTATTTCATGTTCTGCACTGTATGTGTGTCTGTTTCCTTCACTATTTGCATTGTTTATATAACTGCAGTCTGTCTTATCTTATATAATTAACAGGCTGTATCAAGGGCCCATGGTTTCCAACACTGAAGATCTATCAACTTAATTATGACTTTGTTCAAGACCCACTTGTTGACGCCCACAATCAGTACACACACACAGCCTTAAGCCTCTTCTGCTGCATTTTCCCGAGCACCTGCTGTTAGTGGCGTAGTGATTAAATGACAAGGCTTCTTCAATCTTCAGTTTGAAAATTATTATTCATTTTGTGAATGGTCATTAGTTTTATTTTAGTCTTTGGAAATGCTAGATTGTGTGTGTGTGTAGTAATTCATAGTGCACACATTTACAGAGGCATGCACAGTAAAAATACCTAATTTGACAATAATTTAACTACTATGATTAACTTTTTATTTGTTAATGTAGGGCTAAATAACAGGAGCAGTATCATGATGGCAGACTTCTCACTGGCCTATGCATGTTCATTAAAGCATGTGTAGAAAGTGCCCACACATACTTGTGCCACACAGCTGTTTGCACAAGGATGCCCTTCGAACATTATAACGAATACATTGCACATATGTTGGTGCATTGTGTTGGTATTCCCCTCTAACAAGGGCTGTAATATTTTTTAAAATACTATGGGAATCTTGAAACACATAGAGAAACTAATCACTTGAACTGTTTTCATCTGAAGACATTCTGAAGTAACTATCAAACAAAAGCAGAAAGTATTTTAAAGAGAACTGTTACACAACTAAACATTCTAGTGGCACCATTAACTCATGTTTCATTTGAAAAGTACTTTAGCGGTATGTTGCAATAGGTGAGCTGCTAGATATTTTGCATTACTTTGTTTTTTCTTGAAGCTTCACTCTTAAGATTTCTCCAATCTGCTGTTGAATCCATAATAGAAGAAAATAGAGAGATAATACTGGTCCACATTTATAACATACAGAATACATTTGTTTGACAAATAATGTCTCTGGACATTGCATACTTACCTGTAGTCAAATTAAGAATGATAGAATTTCAGTCTTGTACAAGGATGAATGAGAAGAAGAGAGAAATCCAGCAAAAGTTCAATCCAGCAGAGTGGCTGACAGGACCAGGGTTGAGGGACCCTCAGGTCCAGAACAAAAATAATGACTGTAGTCAGTGGAATGTGAAAGCAACACTCCCAACCTTTTATGGCTGGATAGGCTGTTAAATATAGCAGCAGCAAAGAGGGGGGGAGAGACAGAGTGCTATCCCTCCACAAATATATGACAGCATCTTCAAGCTACAGTACAAGTCTTCACTCTCTCAAGCCTAACGAAATTGAGTCCTAAAGCCTTCTGCCAGCTCCTAAATGATGTCAACATGGCTGTGCAACTGACATTCATTGGTTTAAGTAATGAAGGAAAATCTGTTGCTCCATAAACCTAATTTAAAAATAAGTTGCCACTGTACTGACAGAAGCCAGAGTTACAGTAGTGTGACATTAATAAGAACTCCTGAATGTTCTTGTGCCCAGTTCCATCACAGGATGCTATTAACACAAGTGTTGATTTATCTGCTGTGAACTGAATTTAGCCAAGGTAATTTGGAAGTGTGAAGGTAATTAGGAAAGCTGAACTGTGGGTTTCATGGGGGGGGGGATTATGTGATTTCTTAACAAGTTTTCAGATTTTATAATCTGATAGAATCATAGAACTGTAGAGATGGAACGGACTCTGAGGTTCATCTAGTCCAACCCCTTGCAATGCAAGAATTTCAACCAAAGCGTCCTTGACAGAGGGCCATCAAACTCTGCTTAAAAACCTCCAAGAAAGGAAAGTCCGCCATCTCTCATGGGAGTCTGTTCCACTGCCAAACAGCTCTTACTGTCAGAAAGTTCTTCCTGATGTTTAGCCAGGATCTCCTTTAACAAAGTCATCACTGGTCTCTGAGCGAAAGGTTGAAGATACTGATTCAGTTGAAGAGTGCATGAAAGGAGTGGATACCACACTTCACCTGACAGGTTTGGGGAATGAGCCAGGTTGTGCCCATATTTGAATTGGGTCTGAATCCATGTTTATTGCTTTGAACTTCCCCACAGCAATCCACACAGGAGTGTATGGTCATACCTTGACATCCGAACGCTTCGACTTCTGAAGGTTTCGACTTCCGAAGTTGACAACCCTTGGAAGTCCTTTTGTCGCGCGCACGGGCGGCACATGCGCAGAAGCACAAAATCGCACTTCGTGCATGCGCCGTAGTGGTGCTTTGACATCTGAAAACCTCAACTTATGAAGACGGCCGCGGAACGGATCACCTTCGTAAGTCGAGGTACCACTGTATTTGCTGTTGTACTTAGAATGAATCAGCCCTGTATATGCATATTGGCAGCCATTCCCATTGCTATTTAGATTCCTGCTGAGTTTGCTTGTTAATTGTCTCATCAGTTAGTTGGCTGCCCCATTCCACTCTTCTATGTTAGTTTCTTCAGGTGGCATTGTCAACATATTGACAGATAACTTTTTTATTTTAAAAAACTGATCTGGTTTGTGTGGAATACTCATTTAGGGGAAACTATATTCTGTTCTCCTAAATTACTCTGTGCACAAAATAGATCAGTTTTTCCTTCCTGCTTTGCTGCTGCTAAACTAAGCCTTTTTGAATCTGTGGGTACCTGTGGTGGGGCAGGGGGCAGATAATGATACAAGTTGGGGAGTCAGTGGGGCTGAGGAACCCTTTCAAGTTCAGGAACTGGCATGGTGGTGGGAGAAGGTGGTGGCTTCGTTGTGTCTTTATCAACCATGACTTCTGCCAAATGATTATCACCTTCTCCCTACCTGCAAGCAATCAAGACCCCCCCTCCCCAAATCCAGGCTTCAACAAGGAAAGCAGCTGGAAGAGACAAAGCAGCAGTGGAGACCAAGGAGAGAGGTCCAAGTCAGGTGCTATGAAAGCAGAGCTATCCTGCTTTCATTCTCTAAAGGGCCCCAAAGAGAGCACATGCAATGGGTGCTTTGGTGTATTAGGGTATTTCTGTGGCAGAACAAAAACCTCATAGGTTAGCCCTCCTTGAATCTTTTTTCTCTTCCCTCTGTTGTTGTTGTTTAGTCGTGCCCAACTCTTCATGACCCCATGGACCAGAGCACGCCAGGCACTCCTGTCTTCCACTGCCTCCTGCAGTTTGGTCAAACTCATGTTGGTAGCTTTGAGAACACTGTCCAACCATCTCGTTCTCTGTCGTCCCCTTCTCCTGGTGCCCTCAATCTTTCCCAACATCAGGGTCTTTTCCAGGGAGTCTTTTCTTCTCGTGAAGTGGCCAGAGTATTATTATTTTAGTTTACAGCAAAGGGAAGTCCAATGCTGTAAAGAAAAAGAAAAATATTGCATAGGAACCTGGAATGTAAGATCCATGTACAATGGTAAGCTGGATGTGGTCTCTTCCTTCTAAACCTCACTTATTCCCTATCAAACTGCCACTAGTGCCAGTTCTATATAAGTCTTCCATGAAGTTTTGGTTCAGTCTCTTTTAGCACTAAGTATTCCAGTCCTCCTCTCCCCGGTTTGGAGGCTTCAAATATTTTCACATAAATACACTGTCTCATGTGTAACCTTTTGATCTCTTAAAGCAGCTGCCACTTCTTTCAGTATGTTTGTTGCCAAGTTCTATCCTATCCTCACTTAGACAACCTGAAACATTTACATCATCATCACTAATGGATGAGTTGACCACAATTGGATGATTTCAACTTTATTCCAGCAGTTGGTTTAAAATCCTGTCAAAAGGAGGATGGTCATGCAATGTTTAAGCAACTCTGAAATTCCACAGTATCTAGGAAGCTAAAATTTGCAAAGGTAGGAATTTGTGCATAACCCCTCAAAACTAGGAAGCAGCATGTGTAATCCAGACCTAAATTCCCTTTAGACATGGTGACCATTTTACTGAACAACTTTCAGTTTCATTTGTACTGCAAATGGTGTGACATTTTTGTTTCTGTTATCAGAGAACCAAAGTGATCAATTTTCGTATCTGTGAAGATTCTTTATATGTATTTATATTCCATCTCTAAAAGGATTTAGCAGCAGTACATATGTTTTTATCTGTCTGAAATAATAAATTTACTAGGAAGAAGAAAGGGCTAGTGAGACAAGTAGAGTTAGTAGCTATGTAATTTTAGCTTTCTTTTAATCATTTAGCAGTCCAAGCACATTGACTTCTACCCAAAATGTGCCCCTGAATAAATATTCTCTGGGTGTTTTGTGAGCAATAAAAGGATGAGAAAATAAAAAGGATCCTGTTGATGAATGGTTTTGAAAATGGGTATGATATTGCTAGGGAAAATTGGTGTCTGTGAATCCAGGAATATCAGTTCAAGAATAGAAGGTATGCACTTATCTCCAGACTGCACCAAAATAGTACACTATCTTTATGGTACATTGCTAAGAGTAAGAGCCCTCCCTTTTTTATTTCTATTTCAATAGATGAACAGCTGACTGCAGTTTAGTTAACATTTCCTTGCAGCAAATGCTTTGATGTCTATTGTAAGCCATAACTGAATATTTAAGATAGAAACCATGCATTCCTTTGGCCCTCCTTCCTCTTCTATAGAAATATTATATTAATGGTGTGATGAATAGTGATTTTCTCAATTTGAAATACCTAGGGAGGACCCAAAAAGTTTTATATTACATTTTTTGAAGGGCTGACACATTATTAGAAACAGTCATATAATTTTAATTAATTAACAGACCAAACTATTAAATTTGAATGGGAGTAAAAAAAAGGCAAAAAAGGCAAAGACCCATGGTGCAGAGTGCAACAGTATGGCTTTCTCCAGTTCATTCCAACCTTTGCAGACACCTTGGGGAATTGCTATTTCAGCAGGAGTACCACCAGCTAAATATCTCCATCTCATGATCTCATGATCATTCATTTGTGGTTTTCAATCAAAACCTGTCTCTGATGGGAGAATGTTATATATGGGAATATCACTGCTATTTGGCAGTACCACTGTAAAGGCTTTTCAACATTTGTGGTATTCTTTGTTTGAAATACTAAGATTTCATCTTCATGGAATCATGGATTGTGCATAATGACATGAAATTTCTCTTTCCAGAAACATTTTAGCTGCAATGTATATGTGTATCGGAATTTATTTTGTATTCAAATGAAATGTATTGTTTATTTTAATAATATTGCCATTATTAACATGGCTATATATATATATATATACCAAAATTATCTGTGCATTATTATGCTTGTACCACACTTTCTCCAAGGCACTCAAGGTGGTATGGATATATGGGAAATTACTGGAAAGCCACATTTATCTTTCCCATTTCTTATTGTGATTATTAATGCTAGGCTATACAGGTAGGGTTCCTGACCTTGTCTCTATTAGTGCCTTATCTGCCACCTGCTGGCTGAATAGGGTACACACTACAGTACTGTATAAATTTGTTCCTCAGAGTACTACAGTAGTTGGTTTGAAGCCTATTTGCAACTTCGGTCTTTAAAATATATTTAAAGCACATTTTCTCCCCCAAAGAACCCTGGGAGTTTGTTAAGGGTGTTGGAAATTGCAGGTGTGTGAGGGGCAAACTACAGTTCCTGTGAATTGTAGTCAGGTCTGAACTAGACTGCAAGTGTATCCCCATCAGGGAAAAATAAAGAAAAGAAAAAACCATCTTGCAGAATCCTTATATGTTTCTCTGTATTTATATACTGGGGACTCACAGCAACCACAATATTTGGTTCAAACCACCAAATCCCTTCTTCTTTTCACCAGTATAGTTGTCACACTGATGAAAAACAGTTAACATTCAAGCTTCAGCTTTCACCTCAACTTTCTCTGGTCTTTGCCTTATGCCTCCCTCATCAACGACAGTATATTTCTCTTTAGTAACTGCTGCTAACTGCCCTTTCTTTACTGACTACAACCTTCAGCCAGCCAGTGCCTGCTGTTCCGCACACAAATCAAAATCAATGTACCTGATCAAAATCTATAATAAATGATCTCTCTCTCCTCTGTTAGAACCTGTCACCAAGCAGCAACTTCAAAGAGGCCTGCAATGTAGTAGCAGCACAAGGCTTCAACCTTTGACTGTTATACCCTGACATCAACAGAAGTTGCAGAAATCTTTTCCATAGCACAAAACATAAGACAAACATATATACTCAGCATTTCTCCACAAAGCACATGAGAACAAGGCTACTGATTTACCTCCAACATCCTTCCACCAAAGCAGAGAGAGCAGAGTCGAGGTAAAATCATCCCCTTTGGTTACAGGGGTGGGGAACTTGATATGGCTGGCAGGCCAAATACTTACCTCCTCTGCTCCCTGCAGGCTAAACCAGGCGAGGTTTTCCAAGGGGCTCATTCTCAGCACCCATGAGCTGACCGCCTTTGACACTGACTGACAGCCCCACCTACAACGGGCTGCCAAATGAGCTACTCTCCAGTGAAGGAGTTCCTCTGATGTCCTTTTGCACCTGCAGACAACTGGCACTTTGAGGGAGCAAACAGATTTAAAAGGTGCAAAAATCAGATTTAAGGAGCAATCAGATTTTAAAGGTGAAAAAATAATAGAAAACTATTATTTAATTATTATTTAATTAACTTTTATTCAGCACCATGTGCCAGATTCCTACCAAAAGGGTTACAGCTAACATTTAAGAGTTGATTCACATATTAATATCTGTTTGATATATTACTCCTATTATTTCCATGAGGAGAGAAAAACTTCTCACAAACTGTCCTGTACAAGAGTTTTCTTTCTTGAAATAAGGAACATTTCTGTGATAGGCACTGCACAATTTCTTCTGCAGTTTTTCTAGCAGCAACCAATAAAAGAAACCTCATACTTTGCTTTTACTGCCAGTAGCCCAGCAGTGGTGAAATAATCTGTCGTCACATTCTAAGGAATAGCAGAAGTATATTGTAAGGGAGTTGCACTCACCACTTAAACCAATGAACTAAATGTAAAATGTAAACAAAAAACAAACCAACAACTCCAAAGTGAAATGAAGGAGTTCAATTGCTATTTTTAAAAGACTAATCCAGTACTCCTAGGTTTGAGTAATCTAGAAGAGGAGGAAGTTATTTTTTTAAAAAAGAAAATCAAATGTAGGAATGCATGTAGGAAAATTAAAGGCTGGAATATACATTTCCTGGAATACAGCGGCCTAATAAAAAAGCTAATAGTAAAATAAAATAATAACAATAATAGGCTAATAAAAGCTGCTCTCTGCCCCAAACTGGGAGTGAGGGGAAGGAAATTGGAAAAGCTCATAAGAACCTATGTGTGGAGAGCCTGGGAATTCCTGAAATCTTTTTCATATCCTCTAAAAAATTAACTCAGTTTGGTAAGTGCTGACATGGAGAGGAACCTAAGGGAGAAACCCCCCTCCAAAAAACAAGACAAAACCCCCTGCCTAATAAGGACTAAGCATGTTCAGTGACCACAGAACACAAAGTCTGAGGGGATCAACAGAAAATCAGAGAGTGGAAGAGCATTCTGGAGAATGGTACAACTTGGCAACGTTTTATTACAAGTCCAACCTGTCTCTATAGCATACCGTACTTCTGTTTATGTAAAACCTGGACATGTTCAGCTTTCCAGGAGGAACCTGCACTAGGAACAAATAAAATTAATTTAATTATTATCAATAGGCAATGGTTAAGTTCACATTTTCCTGCAACAAAACACTGTGGTTTGGGTGTTGGGACCTCCAGGTCTTAAATGAGAGAAAGAGAGAAAGGTCTGGATCCCATTCAACAAATAACGGCTGAGCAATGATTGCATGACCTTAAAAAAAAAAAATCGCAATTATCAGTTGAAGCATTATTAGGCAGTTTGGGTGTTTCCCCAGGATTATGTTCCAGCCCCAGTGAATTCATGTTTGTTGTTTCTATCTTTAAGGTAGAAAATAGCACGGCATTTCTGCGGGTTTCAGTGAAGGCCAGTTGTGGGGTTCAAGGCTGCAGTATCTCCACCAGACGCCTGTAATAATAGCTTTTGGCTTTCTGATACTCCGCAAAGATGAGTTTGGAAATGCACCAACGGAACCTCCTGCCACCGTAGAGCCGGAGCAGGAAAAAAATCCCTACACAGCAGCAGACAGCAAAGCATTCAAAAGCAACAGCTGCTACCTATAACAATCAGTGCAACCCTCCTCCCCCTCGGGCGTTCCAGCGGACACGTCACCTTGACCCGCGCGAACCCTGTGTCGTCACCAGCGCCGAGCCCGTTAGTGACAAACAGGAAAGGCTCCTCGATTTCCTTACAAGGGCATCAGTCTATTCTCTCCATCTCGCTCGCGCGTACTCTCGATCTCGCCCCTCCCCTTGTGGACCCGCCCCGACTTCTGGAATGCGGTGAGCGCACGGGATTGTACCAATTCGACAACAGGGGGAGGACGGAAGGGCTGAACCAACTTTCCTTTCCCCCACCCCCGGGGTCACTGCGATATCTAAACCCTTCGTGAAGGAAAGATCTATTTCTGGCTCCTGAATCCGTGTTTAATTGTTCTCCTTGCTGACGACGCGCGCTCACTCATTTTTCCACACACCTCCTCGGCTCCCCTGTGCTGGCGTGGCAGTAGTTCGGCCCGGTGTCGCGCTCTTCCGGAAGTACCGAGGCCGTTCAACAGCTTTGCTCCGCTCCCGTCGCTGCTTCCTCGGCTTCTCCCGTAACCGATTCTCATCCATCGCCACTCAGGTGAGAAAGGGTGGAAACGTTCTACTTGGTGGACGGGCGCATTCGGGAAAGGAGATGAGGGGGTGGAGGTTCAGGAATCCCCGTGTCGTCTGCGTCCCCCTCGTTGGGCCGCATCGTGGTGCCTCCGCGCCCCAGTTCCCTTGACCCAGAGAGCAGCAGGGGGCCCGCTGGGCCTGAGCGCCGCTCGCCCGCCCTCGGAGGGCCCCCGCTTTCCGCTCAGGAGTGCGCCGGGGTGGGGCGCAGCTGTCATGGCGGTGGCTGCGGGGCAGTTTGAAGCCTCCCTTCTCCTGTTTGCCGCCACCGGTCTCAACAGCTTATGGGCGGGGATGCCTCTGTTATCCCCCCATTTTGTGCGGGGTCGGTACGAGATTTCAAATCACACGGTTTTGGTGTTTTAAAGAGCCTCTGGGTGGGGAATGTCGACTTCCCCGATTCCAATCCTGTTGCGCCCAGGTAGGCTGCCGTGCGTGAACTTAATAGAAGCGGCCTGTCAAGAAATGGCTGCACCCATCCCGACGGGTCCGCCCAGCCTAATGGGCGTCTGGGACGGTGTTGACTCTCCCGCCGTTTGGCTGCTGGGAGCCAACGAAAACGCCGCTCGAACCTGCTGGCCGCCTGAGCCTCCCTTTCGGGCGCTGCTCCCCTGCTCTTGCCCCCGTTGCCAAACAAGCTCGCTGCGGTGGGCAGGGGAGGTTTCCTCCCATCTTATCGCGCGCACATCCTGTCCGCTTCCTTTCCCTCCTCGGAGATCGGATGCCGCCTTTGGCAGTTTCGTAACATACAACGGAGAGTCTTGTATAGTTGAAAAGGCTGCAGAAGCTCTCTGGTGCAATGTCGGAACTGCGACTATAGAGATGCGGGTGCAGATCCCCATTCAGCCGTGAGGTTCACTGGGTAATGTAGGGTTAGGATCGCGACTGGCCTTTCTCACAGGTTCTTGGGCAGATAAAATGGGGAAGAATTTGTTGTTGTTGTTGTTAAAATGGGGAAGAAATTTGTTGTTGTTGTTGTTATATTTCTTCTCCATTTTATCTGCCCAAGAACCCTGTGAGAAAGGCCAGGCTGTAAATGCAGCCAAACAAACCTGCCTCAAGACTTGGGATTTCTTCCCAACCAGGCTAGTGCTACTCTAGAATTTGTTATTTTGATAGGCAGTATTTGATAGGTTTTTTTGGTCACTTGAGATGAACTGTTTAGTTTACTGTATAGAATCATATAATTGTAGAGTTGGAAGGGACCACAAGGGTCATCTAGTCTAAACCTCCATGCAATGCAGGAATCTTTTGCTGAATGTGAGCCTCCAACCTACAGCCCTGAGATTAAGAGTCTTGTGTTCCACATCGGAGCCATCATCCTGACAATAGCTTCTTTAGTTCAGGATCAAAGTGCACATGGCAGCTTGCTTTGTTTCAGAGACCAAGAACTAAATGTAGTCTATCTTTGTAAGTGAATCACTATAGTAAAATTCACTATAGAGCTGGTTTTTCCCTTGATCACTTTAAATTTGTAAAGCCTCCCTCACTGTGGACCTGTACATGTAGTAGTTTGATGAAAATAGAGCTCAGAGCAACTTTGGAAGTGGTTACATATTCAGAACATAAACTTGGGACAGGTTTGTGTGGAACATAACATTCGGACAAGAAAGAGTTTGTTATTTCAGAGTGATGGTGCTTATATAAATATTGGGTCTCCAAACTTGCTGCAGATACATAGGAATTTGAAATATTTTTCCAGCCCTTGTGCAGCATTCTGCCTCATGCATTCCAAAGGAAGCCATGTTAAAGGAGGAGTTTCACTGTAATAAGGTTCCATCACACTATTCATTACTATGCAAGCCCCATCAAACTAAACCAGAAGTAAAAACTCAGGTGATTAAATAGTGAGGTTAAAAGTCATATATAAATATGAACTAAACCATTTACTGAGATAAGTAGTATGAAACTAATGTAGTTATGATTCTGCAGCACTACACAGCAATTCTTTCCTCCCCACCCCAGGAATTACACCTAGAAATCTGGCAGTAAACCACTAATGTAAAATGACTGAAATTGTTAAGAACTTCTTAGACAAGATAACCTTGCTGCATAGCCATCTTTTAAAATTTACAAAGCAAAATAGGACTTGCACTAAAAACAACTCTACAAATAAAGTCAATATGAAGTCATTCATCCTCTTCTCTCCCCCCACTCCCCAACTTTCTCTAGCTGGTCACCCAGAAGTGAGTTTTAATACATTGCAAACATGCAGTTGTTTACAACTTTCAATTAAAGGTAAATATAGCAGGTTTAAATAGATGAAGAAACTGAGATTTCCAAAAGGAAATCACTTTCAATGGATATTTGGTAGGAAGAATTCCAATCTCTGTTCTTCTGCCACTTTGGCTTTGAGTTTTCTGTGATAGTTCTCATGAATTATATCAGGGGTCCCAAACTACGGCCCCCGGGCCGGATGCGGCCCAATTGGCCTCCCAATCCGGCCCGCGACGACCCCCGCCGCCCGCTCTTGCGGCGCGGCGGCGATCTTCAAAATCGGCAAAAAATCGCCGAAAATCCTTTGTGCGCATGCGTATGCGCCTCTCCCGACCCAGAAGAGGTCATTTCCGATGCACTTCCGGGTCGGGGGAGGCCCATACGCATGCGCACAAGCGATTTTCGGCGATTTTTCCCCGACCGTGTGCATGTGCGCATGCGCACGGGCGCGCACTCCCCCGCCCTCCGGCCCGCTGCGCACGCACTCCCCTGCCCTCCGGCCCGCCGCGCGGTCGGCGCGGCGGGCACCGGCCCGAAGCCCGGTAAGTCTGGGGACCCCTGAATTATATGATCCACAGGACCATATAATTCTTTGTAAATTATGGCTGAAATTAAACTAGTATATCAAGCCTTGCAGTACACTTAACTACAGTTACCACAAATTATTCAGCGTGCTCTGATCAAAACAATACAGTCAAAGCAGAGGTGGCAAAGGTAAGCATTTCAGATGTTATCAGATGCCCAACTCCTATTTGTCCCAGCAAGCACTGCCAATTCTCAGGAGTGGTAGTAGCTATAGTACAACTTCTGGATGGCCAGAGGTTTACAGTTTCTGATCCAAAGAAACATAAAAGGGCATAAAGCCTAGGCTTTTGATTGAGCCTACTGATCATAAAATTAAAGTTACTTTTCGTCACTGTTGTTGGTACAATCATTTTGATTCCCTTGGGAAAACCTATGACACTTTTGTAGTATCAACTTGTGTGCTTGGTAGTATATGATACATTTTTTTAAAAAAAAATTAAATTGCTTGCTATTTAACTTTTTTCTATGTGGTTATGGGCAATGTCTAAAAATACAGTTTGAACCAATTCCCAATACGTATGAGCTTATCAGATGAAAACCCTGTATGTATGTATGTATGTATGTATGTATGTATGTATGTATGTGTTTGAAAATATTACTCTTCTCTGATGTGCATGTCCAGTGTTTGAAACTCCCATTGTTCTAGGTGCATTTTGCAACATGGAATTTCATTAGTGCAGGCAGTTTCTGAGCTCTGGGTGCAGCACTGTGCCTAAGATTTCAGATGTCAGTACAGTGCACACTGTACAGTGGAAGGAAAGGGTGACCTTTTTCTGCTTCCCCACTTCCAGCTACTCTCTGAAGACTGGGGGTGGGCAGGGGAAAGACTAGACCATGTGGAAAAAATGAACATAATATTTTAGCTGCAGTTCATTCATTTTCAGCTTTGTATTCTTGTTATAAAAAAGTGCACCTGGACATTCCGTTGTTGCACCCATAATCTAGGTTTAAGATGCCATTTAGCTCCTAGCTTGCATAACTCAGTCTCTAACACTGTGCATGTCTACTATGGGCAAGAATCATATGTAGCCACTTGCTCTATATGCATCACCAGCTGCTTGATAAATGTTTGGTATTATTATTTCAACTAGTTGGAATAATAATGCCATGGATAAATAGGAGTGCTGTTTACATAGGCTGTGCCGACAAGAGTCTATATGTGGTGGGCATGATCACAGTGTTACATGCCTTTCCTACATGTAAGTTATATCCATGATCCTCAAGTAGTTCACATATGTTTAAATCTAAAATATTTGGCTTATGTACCGGTATAGGGGTGGGAACGCGAGTGGCGCTGTGGGTTAAACCAGAGAGCCTAGGGCTTGCCGATCAGAAGGTTCGAATCCCCACGACAGGGTGAACACCCGTTGCTCGGTCCCAGCTCCTGCCAACCTAGCAGTTCAAAAGCACGTCAAAGTGCAAGTAGATAAATAGGTACCACTACAATGGAAAGATAAACGGCATTTCCATGTGCTGCTCTGGTTTGCCAGAAGCGGCTTTGTCATGCTGGCCACATGACCTGGAAGCTGTACGCCGGCTCCCTCGGCCAATAGCGCGAGATGAGCACCACAACCCCAGAGTCGGTCACGACTGGACCTAATAGTCAGGGGTCCCTTTACCTTACAGGTATATCGCAGATCAGCTGTTTATAATCTGAATTAAAATGGAAGGCCCTTGAATGGAAGTGATTATTCGTTGTGCTTGTTAAGCTATTATGGTTGTGAAAGGGCAGTAAATGTTTGTTGGGTGACTTGTACTTGAGTTTATTTTTAGTCCAACAGTAATTTGTGTTCTGGTGTGTCAGAGGACTGTTGTAGATGGAACGCAAGTTTAAAATTGTGAAGTTAATCAGTAGATGAAATCAGTGTTGCTATTTGTAGATCTCCCCTTAGCATATAACTCATGTACAACAACATCTCTTGCCATCTGGAACCTTGGTAAACTATTGAGCTGCAGTCTTATTTTGAGAAATGGTAAGACTTTCCTCTAGAAAACAATGTATGGCTTAGTACTTTGTTAGGAGAATTGTTTATAAAGCTAAGTATCTGAACTGTACTGAATAATTGTGTATTATTGCTAGGATCTCATTTTTAAAATGTTATGATGGGGTTTAGACATTGTAAAAATGATTTCATCTTCATGTAAGGATTCACAAAGCTTCTTGGAGCCAAGTACTGGGAGCAAATGGTCAAATTGATTTCAGGATGTTATAAAGCTTACGTTGACTGACTTGTTTTGTCTGATCTTCAGTTAGTGAAAGAATGTTTGTATCATGGGATAAATGAAGTTTAAAAACACAGAAGAAACAAATGTGCTCTAATTATAATTTTCAAATCCTTAATGCTATAAATGCAAACTTAATTTGAAAGAGAGCTCATCTACACCCAGCTAGCACAGATCAATTAAGTTTCAAAAAGTAGTGTGGATATTATAGAGGGGATAATTACTGTTAATGATTTACAGTACTTAATTTCCAATGTAATTGTGTCCAAAAATGCAGCCAAAAAATCATTGTGCAACAGATCCACTCTGCTTCTAACACATCCTCCAGTATTTGATGTCATTCTGTATCTGCACCTGCATTCTTACACATTTCTGTCGACAAACATTGAGTTGTATCTAGTTGTTTCCCTCTATTGACAGAAGTGGAGACTTCTATTCAACAGAAATGCAACTGAGAGGGGAAGCTGATTTTTGTTGATTCCCTCTTCTGCTCTCTGTGCCCACCAATTTGTTACAGAGGTTTGGATCCTTTGGAATGGCTCTTGCAGAAGCCTCCACTGGATGAAAGAGTTTTCACCAGCAGAGAACCACAGTTATATTAAGCCAGGGTCCCCAAACTAAGGCCCGGGGGCCGGATGCAGCCCAATCGCCTTCTAAATCCGGCCCGCGGACGGTCCAGGAATCAGCATGTTTTTACATGAATAGAATGTGTCCTTTTACTTAAAATGCATCTCTGGGTTATTTGTTGGGCCTGCCTGGTGTTTTTACATGTGTAGAATGTGTCCTTTTATTTAAAATGCATCTCTGGGTTATTTGTGGGGCATAGGAATTAGTTCATTCCCCCCCCCAAAAATAGTCTGGCCCCCCACAGGGTCTGAGGGACAGTGGACCGGCCCCCTGCTGAAAAAGTTTGCTGACCCCTGATTATGCAAGTAGGGGATACCTGTGCCAGGGCTTTTTAACATTGTGGGATTATGTCTGACCACCAGATACCTTGATTCCACTTTCTATTGCCTCACAACAGTTTTGGCCCACTTGCTTACAAATAATAGAGGAAACCCACCACAAACCCTCAAATTAGTACACAATCCTGATGTATAGCAAAAGGGTTTTCTCCTTTCTTTCTTTTTAGGGTGCCTTAACACTTGATTTATTGCTTAAACTGGTGATTTAACAAAGTATTTTTAAAGCAAAGAGATAAATATATCTGTCAGTGGCCAGTACAAAACCAGAGTAGTTTTTTGATTGCTTAAGAATTTGTTGGCACACCAAGGATATAAATTCCATTTAAAAATCTGCTGTTGAAACTATGAGCTAATAAGGCTTTCTCACCAAGGATCACAATAAAGGCAAGGGGAATTGTTAGGGTAAAGTTTATCAGGGCATATTTAGGGAAGATTGGCTTAACATGTCTGAAGGAAGAACTGTATAGTGACTGACATGTGGTGAAATAGCAGTTGCTAAGCTCTCCCAAGCATAGGAAGCATGACTGACACTAACAAAAGCAAAGATATATCTCTCTTCAGCCCAGGCTGCTGCTCTTAACTCAATAACATGGATTAAATGTGATTCTGTTGGAGCACTGATATTCAATCTCAACCACCTGCTGTGGCTGAAAAACCTAGTATTGTGAGCACCAAATGTTCAAGTAATGAGTGTGCTCCCTTACATAATGACTTACAATTTTTTTGTGCATTGTAGCCCCCACTCCTTTATCAAACTTTCACAGGGTAGCTGTGATGAGAGAATGCATTTTGACGCTCATTGCCCAAGTTGGATTGATCAGGATTTGAACTTGGTTTCCCCAATATCTAAACCCAACGTAAGTTAAGGGAGAACCTGTGGCTCTCCAGGTGTTGCTGAATTCCCATCAGCCCTAGCCAGTATGGCCAGTGGTCAGAGATGATGGAAGTTGGAGCCCAGGGACAAATGGTAGACTAGGTGCATGCCCCCTATACTAGCAGTTGGGATTTATATTTTACTAAGGTGTACACATTACACATTTTAGCTAGTTTCTTGAAAATTAAAACTAATTGCACTTATGAGGCTTTGAATCTGGCAAAATAGCCCTTGCAGACCATATGTCCCATATACCACTTTTTGTTTTTATAGGTTTAAGTAACTACCTCTTTTCTCTTTCTGTCTTATAGAATCCAACCGTCATCATGTCAAGCAAAAGGGCAAAGACCAAGACCACAAAGAAGCGCCCTCAGCGTGCCACTTCCAATGTGTTTGCTATGTTTGATCAATCACAGATTCAAGAATTCAAAGAGGCATTCAACATGATTGATCAAAACAGAGATGGTTTCATTGACAAAGAAGACCTGCATGATATGCTTGCTTCACTTGGTAATTATTTTTCTCCTTTCAGTTATGTTGTTTCTCTGTTGAGAGGGAAATTCACTTTGTTTCCCAGATATTGCGCTAGGATTTTTTACCTTAACATTTGAGACCTGTATAATGAATTAACATTAATTCTGTAAATGATAGTATATAGATCATCTTTAAAATATGTATATTTGATTTGCAGGGAAGAATCCAACTGATGAATATCTAGATGCTATGATGAATGAGGCTCCAGGACCAATAAACTTCACAATGTTTCTCACAATGTTTGGAGAGAAATTAAATGGCACTGATCCAGAAGATGTAATCAGGAATGCCTTTGCTTGCTTTGATGAAGAAGCAACAGGTGAGAACTTAAAAACCCAAGATAACTTCTTTGGTTTTGATCTTCACTATGAACATGTATTTATGATTAAAATATAAAATGTACTTGAGAGAAATGACACACTTGCAACATGTATCAGTTAAACATAAATTTTGACAAATTCATGGAAGGTAAGGATGCCAATGGCTACTGGTCATGTTGGCTATGTAGTACAGGAATGGGCAGACTTCAGGCTTTTGAGTTCTACTGTGTTTTCTTTACTAACACCTTAAGGTCACCAATTAGATGCATTATGTTTGCTCGGGAGTGCAGCCAGTCACTTACAGCATCCAATGAGCCATACACTGGGATTGCCTGCACATACAGGTACAACTCTACAACTGAGTTACTACAGAACAGGGGTTCTAACACCCTGATTTAGAAAGGGAAAAATATGTTTTGTCACTAGAAACCCCATGTTGATCTGCTGCAAATCATGCAGAGATCTACCAGCAGATCCTGATCCACTTTCTCCCCACCCCTCTAGTATCAGAGACAGTATGCTTCTGAATACCAGTTGCTGGGAATCAGAGGTAGGTTAGGGCTATTGCACTGAATTCCTACATCTGGGCTTCTCATATGTGTTTGCTTAGTTACTGTGAGAACAGAATACTGGACTAGATGGGTCTTTGATCTGATCTGGCAATGCTCTTTTTTATTTTCAGTAGTAGAAAGCCTCCATGGAATGGACAAGTTGATAGCTACAAATCAGGGCTGTGAATGATGTTGTCTTTGGAACAACTAAGAAGCAAAAGACTTCTGAGCCTAAATTAATATTCAAAGGGGGGGACTTTAAAAGTCCTTGGTGGTGCATATACCTCACAGGATTAATATTATTTGTTCTTTATATATGTCCCAAAAGCTTTATGATGAACTAATACAGTCTGAAATACCTTATTTCAAGAGCTTTCATCTTAACATTATTGAAATGGAAATCCTTTTCAGTCATTGTGGGGTGGGGAGTCCTGGTGCGGAACTGAGGTACATTACAGAAAATGACTACAAGGTGAAAGGTCTGATCTCAAATCAGTGGCAGCTCATGTCCCATACTATCCTTTTACAGCTCCTTGCATTTGTTCAGATGCATTATTGCATCCTCAATGCTACATAGTATAGAATTGGTGGCTATTATAAATTTTGTTAATATTATTGTGATTGTTATTATTAAACCAAGAATGGAACAGAATTCAAAAACAATACAACAACAATGCTAAGCAGCGAAGAGCTAACATAAGTGGGTACATGACAGGCAGAAATGTGGTTGGTGACCCCAACACACATTACTAATGCTGGTAAAATGCTATTTTTTCACATGGTTCCTCTACCTGAAGTCAGAGGGCAGGGATCTCCTGGTCATAGAAATATTTTTGATTAGGATTGGCTGAGCAGTGCAGAGCGCTGATTTGCCAGAACATGAGGCTTGCACAAATGTTTCTGGAGTCTCTCCTAGCTGAAATGGAAGGCTATAATTATGTGGGGGACAAAAAAAAGTGTGGTTCTGACATTTGGGACAGGGGGAAACTACTTAAATTTTTACTTTGCCCCAGTAGACTTAGTGCATGAGCCTCTACTCTCTAACCCCAAGGTTGCAAGGATAGCTGATAATCTTGGTGTCAGAAAGGCTATCACTGACACAATCCTAGCATGTGAGTCCTTCTCTCTGCTTGCATTTATGCAAATAGATTTTGAAAACAGCCAGTGAAATTAAAGGAGAAAATGTATTTAAATCCTTTCTTTTTAGCCATAATGTTTGCTATGGAGATTTAAATGCTAGACTATTACTATATTAGTTAAGTATTGATAGCTATAGTGTTTTCAGGTAGCCATTCCCTTGTTTTTTGAATACAGTAATTTAATTGTATGGCCTAACTATTACTATATCAGTGGAATGTTTCTAGATAGCATTTTCTGCTTTAAGATAGGTTTGGTAAAGCTTGCCAATTTTGTGTATGTAATGTCTCCTGATAATCTATATTTCTAGGTTTCATTCAAGAAGACTACCTGAGAGAATTGCTGACGACAATGGGAGACAGGTTTACAGATGAAGAAGTAGATGAGCTCTTCAGAGAGGCACCAATTGACAAAAAGGGCAATTTCAACTACATTGAGTTCACACGCATCCTTAAACATGGAGCAAAAGACAAAGATGACTAAAACAGAACTCTTGCCTCTGCCATTTTCTTTAGATATCACCTGCAGTTATCTTTGAGGGGTTTTTTCCTGGTAGAACCTGTTGCATGCCTTTAGCTTTACAGCTTTTGCCTTTCTTGATGTATTTATCTATACCAGGCATTCTGGCACATCTTGCACCTGTATAATCAGGTTGGCAATGGAGATTGTAGTTGTGGTGAAAGAGTTGGAGGATAAGATCAATGACTCTGAAGGCCCAGGAAAAACGTCTCAATGTTTCTGGTTTAGCTGGATTTTTACATTTTGTAATAATGCCATTTTGAAATAAGATTGCTATATCAATAAAATACCTCAAATGCTGCATTGTGAAGTGAGATTTTATTAAGTGTTTAGAGTCCATAGTTTATACATCCCCCCCCCAAAAAAAACAATATGGGAAGCAGTATGCTGGAGCTTATTGTGATGTAAAGAACTGTCTCTTTCATTTAAGACTGAACTGCAGCATTGTGAATCACAAATGTGCCCTTTTTGCAGGGCAAGCATTAGTTCAGGCATCCCCAAACTTCGGCCCTCCAGATGTTTTGGACTACAATTCCCATCTCCCCCGACCACTGGTCCTGTTAGCTAGGGATCATGGGAGTTGTAGGCCAAAACATCTGGAGGGCCGCAGTTTGGGGATGCCTGCATTAGTTACTGGCAACTTTTCAGATTCTGCTTTCTGGCCTCCAGTCTTGTAGAGCAGATACTGTACTCACAAACACTTGAATTTTGGTGTTTATAAATAAACTTTGTGTTTATAAATTTAGAAGGAGCTTCCCTTTCTTAATCTGATCTAGCAGGCAGCAGTTGTGTTATTTTTCCTGTTCCCTAAAATAATTCATAGAATTGTGTCAAAATGATAGTTTTTTTTAATGGACTGGAAACACTTTATTTACCAATCTATAAGCAATTACTGTGCATTGGAGAATAAGTTGGAGAAAGGTTGAGATCTCTGTTTTGTCTGATCTACCCACTTGCGGCATGGAAAGGACGTTACAGGCACATGCCACATCCAACTGTTAGAACAAATTTCCATGTGCACTTAGGAGAAATAGTCCAATGGGAAGACAAATGAGCAGCTCAAAATTGCTGTGAGAAACACATGAGAGATCACAACCATCTGGGAGACCAAACACACAAAGTTTCCAAGATGGATATATGCTTTTGTCTGACGTCTACAAGTTGTGTGCTTACTGTTGGAAACGCCTAGGGAAGGCTTGAAACGATCAATAATGTAGTCAAATCCTACCAATACTGTATTCCAAATTGAGGCATTTTTCTGCCATAGTTGAAAACTGCAGAAAACTACATTTTTTATTAGCTTAACCTTAAGGAAGGCAGAACAAACGTTTGTAAAAATTAAGCTATACCCCAGATCAAGTTGATTCCTTTAGCTTCCCATTGTTTTAATGTTCAAGTCCTGCCATCACATTCCCCAGCATGCTTATTCTGTGAGATGTATCTGGGTTTGGATTTGTTATCTTAATCTGAAATTATTTGTAATTTTCTTGGGCCTCAACTTCCCTATCGTAATGCCAGACTTGTGCATATCCTACACAGTCTTGTTCTGTTGAAGCTGGCATTTTGCAATGATTTGTGTTTTTAAAAATTCTCTTCTGTCTAGATAGCTAATCTTTTCCTCCTTTAAACAAAGTACCCTGCCACAGACCAGCCAGCCAGCTTCCCCTTCCCAAGAGTGTGTGTGCAGCTGTCAAGGGCATGGTTACTACAGTGCATCATACTGGAATATCTGGAGGATCTCTGTGGCAAGAGATTCTTGAAAGGCTGCTTGCCAAGTATGCAATAAATGCTTATTTTTTAAACCCTGTTGAGGGGTTTGTTGCTGTTTTGATAAAATGACCAAATCATTTTATTTCAAAAGCAGCAACAATTTATGGATTGAGGATACTGGCTTTTAAAACTTCTAACAGTAGAGTATATATACAGTGGTACCTCGGTTTGCGATCACAATCCGTTCTGCGGAGGCAGTCGCTCGCCGAAGCGGTTGCTCCCCGAAGGCACGCTTCTGCGCGTGTACGAATCGCTGATAGGACGTTTCTGCGCATGCACGCGCTACACAGATCGTTTCTGCACATGCGCGAGCTGCACAGATTGTGTCTGCGCATCCAATGCCGCGGAACCTGGATGTAAACACTTCCAGGTCCGGGGCGGTCGCTCGCCAAAGCAGTCACAAACAGAGGTAGGCATAAACCGAGGTTTGACTGTACAGTAATTCTCTTCTTACAAACTGCTGGCTGAAACAGAGTTACAGTACACTAACTTCAGTCCCTTACCTTGTTTCCTTAATAGAGTTTTTAAAATTATTATTGCCACATCTTGTCATTTTCTCAGTGACAATGGATGCATCCTTAGCACAGGATACTAAGTGTTGCTATTGGTCCCAGAACCAGTCCTGATGTTAGCTAGCAAACACCAGCAGTGGGATAGAGGTTCTGCAGAACAAAAGGGGTGGTGTGTCACACCACCATTGTAATCCAGTCAGAGCAAACAGTACCCAACCTTTGGTCCCCAGCTATTGTTGAACTATCTACAATTCCCATCATCCTTGACCACAGGCCATGCTAGATAGGGTTAATGGGAGTTGCAGTCCCGCAACACCTGGAAGATACCACCCCAGCTCTAGAGCACACCTGTAATAGTAAGTAGAGTAAGTTGCCTGTCCGTGAAGTTTATTTCTTCCTCACTGTAGGATGGGAATAAAGTATGATCAGGTTACCAGATTATTATAGAACCATGGAAACTTCTCTATAGAGTTTTTTGGAACTGTCATGTTCTAAAATAGCAGGGGTCATTATATTCAGCGAGGCTATGAATCTTCAAGTAATTTGCTCCACAAGAGTTTATTTCAAGGTAATGAAAACACCAGTTATACTGTACTTAATATGCTGGGCCGATAATAAATTTATTAACATTCCCAGGACTTAATCCAGTTGAGCATAAGTACAATGCCCATTTGTAGTGATGCCAACAGCATTCTCTTTCTCTTCATTCCATCTCCCACCATGGACACAGGGCTATGCGTACAGGTGGTCTGAGAGGCATTGCACAAAATGGGAGTTTCCATATGCAGGAAAAATTAGGAGGACAAGCTAATGAATTCAATAATATTTATTAATTGCACATGAGGGGTAGCAATCTCAGTTGCAGAAGTCACTACAAAAGAATGCATCAATATAACATGTATTGTTATTGAATTCATTATCTTATTTTTGACCTCCAGAAAGGGAACCTCTTAATTTCCCCAACACATACCAGTACATATCACCTTTTTCTCCACCCAGTCCCCAACAGTTACTCATGTGATTTAACTTGTGTTATGCAGAGATGAAGGGTCACTTGGGGATATGGGAGGCACACACATTGGACAGGAATGGAATGAGCAGGGTTCAGTTGAACTCAATGCAGTTCTCATACATGCTTCTCATTGAGACTGGCAGAGTGGAATGCAGGGAGGCCAACAGCAGGTGGAGCCAAAGCCAATATCGGACAGAAACACAGCAATGGTAGGTGAAACCAACTAATTATAATTTTGCCCCCATCCTCTTGTTGAGTTCTACAAGATCAAAACTGAGACAGGAGGAGGAAGCCCACCTGGGCTAGCTGTTAAGTAGAAATACTGTTTACTGTGTTTACTGACTAGCTATAAACTATCAGAGACAACCTTTTATATACTGTATCATGTTTTCCTTGCTGTTAGAAAGCTTTCATCACCCATGTACTTCCCTGGAAAGCATCTATACTTGTAAGGTATTTTAATTAATTGCAAGTGCTCCTTTGCTTCAGGTCATCAAATACATTTTTGCCCTAACTTTCAATTAAGGAGATTAAATTTCACAGTTATTATTGAGCCCCTAAACCTGTTTTTACTATTTGACATTTTAACTGACTTTTTAAAAATGCTGTTTTTGTCCCTTTTTGAATTTTTTATTTTGCAAAAAAGTAGATGAGACAAGGAAAATAGAGCACAGGGGACCTTAGCAACAGTGTCCAGATCCCCCTTCTGACCCTACAGTTTGTGAAACATGAGCAAAACATGCTTCGAGTAGAGCCACTGAAATCAATACACCTAAATTAGTCACAACCAATTTGAAGTCCACTGATTTCAATGGGACCTACTAAGAGCTTGATTTAGCTGGATACAGCCCACAGACCTAGTATGTGTCAGTTGGCATGGGATGAGCAAGCCTTGTTGGCAACGAGGAGGACCTTGGGCTGCTATACTATGGTCTGGTGTATTGCTTTGCAGCCTGCCGTCCATGGAACAAGACTGCGTCCCAAAGATTGTTTTAAAATGTTGCTTGAATGTAGCCTCTGTTACTATCTTGGCTGCAAACTCTCTTCCTATAGGAATGACACTACTAGAATGTTAAGACTAAGAATGGGGATATTTGTGAGTTCAAATCCTCACTCAACAATAAAGCTCACTGGTTGACTTTGGACCAGTCACTATCTCTTCTTTACTCTCTGCTTCACCCTTTCATTTGGTCATTGACACTTCACTTTTCTTGCACTGAAATAAATCTCCACTTTCTGCCAGCAAACTTTGCCTGTGCAATGAGGCACCTTCTGTGTGAAACCAGTAGTACTGGAAGGCACTTCTAGACTCTTTATAGACTGAATAATCTCATGGAAGCTATCATTTTTTGGTGGTAATGTGTTTACTTAACCACTACAAAAGGTGGTAAGTCACCATCTGAGGGATTTTTTGTTCATTCTGCTGGGTGAAGCCCTGGATTTCTGCCCCTAAAATCCTGCCTTGACAGAACTCCATTTAACCTTGCTAACTATCAAGCCACCATATAGAGAGCTTCCTTGACAATTTCATACACAGATCCCCCCCTTTGCAGACAAGAGCAGTCACAATCATGTGCAACCTGGAGCAAAAATGATCCAGGCTTTTTAATAAAGAGGATAGGGAGCTGCCTTACACCAAGTCAGACATCATAATGAGATTCCCACAGCTTTATAAATGCTAATGATTTGGGCTGATCTGAACTTCAATAAAGTTACAGTATTCTTTTAACAAAGTAGTGATGTAACCTAGATTGACCACAGGTGAAAATTTACCAAATTATTTTCTAATTACAAACTATTAACATGATTTCCCCCTGGGTCTCTTCATAGCAACAAGAGTTTGGATATCATAGCAAAACAGTTTTTTTTCTACTGAAAATATATTTTGGCACTGCAGAAGATCAGTTTGCATAATGTGCAGAGCCCACCGTATCCTATCAAGAATTAACTGTCAGCCACATTCACTATCAACATACTGCCAGAATCAAATCCAAGGCTGTCATAGAATGGAAATGAAAACTTTCAGAATCTAAAGGGACAGCTGGTGGTTTCCACTTCAGTTGCTTGAAATAATTATGCACTTTCTGTTTTACAACATGCTTCAAAAACTAATGCCAAGGAGGAGCAACCAATTGCCAATGAAATTACTGCAGGAGTCTTCACCTTTGTCGTAGTCAGATTATAAAAAATAGATGCTAACCATGATGTTCATGGTCTAATATCAAAGTAAACAGAACTCTTAGGTTTGACTACAAACTTACTTTGTATATGTTACTTTCTATAGTCCTTATTCCGTTGATTAAGTAATCTTTTAATTTCAGCACATTTCTAATTTTATGTGCTCTGGGAAAGTAAATTTCCCTTGGAAAAATGGAATTAATTCCTGGATTATATTAATTTATTGGTGTCAGTTTCCTCTGGCATAAATAATACATTAAGTCTGCAGTTTTATATACTTCTGAGTAGACATATATAGAATTTGTTGGAAGTTTGAGTGCAACTCAGCTTGCAGAAGAGGGATTTGCATGGAGTTAAGACAGAGAGAGAGGGGAATCTCCAGATTCCCAGACTATCCTTGTACTTTTGTCTCTATGGTGACTTCTCTATCTCTTTGTTGGTTAGACTGATATGTCTTAGGTAGCATCCTGTCTATAGTCAAGATGTGGTGGAGCCGTGAGATTCTGCTGCATGCCTTTCTATCTACAGACCCATTCTGCATTTTGCATTGGGCATCATGAGTGTGTTGTGTGTGCACACATGTCAAGACCCCCACACACAGGACCTGTGATCCATCTCAATCTCCATTTTACTTGGAAAACTGCAGGTACATAAACCTTTATCTGTTGACCTGTGGTACGTGTCTAAGTACTTTGCACATTACATTAAATGTTGTTAGGCAAGCCAAGCCACAAGGGCTCAGCAGGCAAACAAGTTATGTAGACATGCATGGAACCTTTCGTGCAGATGGGTTTACTGTCAGAAAGGACACAAGCATTTTATTTCAGGAATTTATGCATATTCCAGAATGCTATAGAATGATTCAGTCTCTGGACTGACTAACATGGATTTAATAGTCTGCTCCACCAGGTGGCACTGAAAAGTAACATCTGTTGGACTGTTAGTGCTGTGAACCCTTCCATCTTATGTTCGACTTGTACATATGTGTAAATGAAACCATATATCAAGAATGAAACCATATATCAAAAAGACCCTTCAATTGTCAGTGACCTTCATTTCAAGGAAACTGAACCAGAGGTAAGTGCTGGTACCCCTTAAGTTTCTTATCACTTGGAGACTGGGTTGCACATAAGAATATAATGCTCTGGGGCCTGAATGGGGTAGCTGGGATACTCTGAAGTCCAATATATGACATTTTACTTCCAGTGGGTTCCAAGCCCATGAGGCGAGGCCAGCAGGGATGACGTTTTTTATAGCTATCTTACCTGTCAGTTGCAACTCAGTCTGGATTAGGCGCACACAAGTTAGAACTATCCAACCTCATCTGGGAAGCAACAATCACTGCGAGGATAAAAGAGATAACAAAATGTTGCTATGAAGTGTTAAGTATTTGGGTTTTAGGGAGTTGTGGTAATTTATGTATCGCAATAACTACATGTAAATAAAGCAGTATCATCTTGACAGGAAATGAAGGCTGCAGTCCTATATAGGTAGGAACAGATCTCACTGAAATCAACAGGAGTTAATTCTGAGTAGACATGCATATGATTATGTTGCAAATCTATAATCCTAAATGCAGTTCCTAGGAGTAAGTCCTGTTTATGAGATTTTGAAGTAAACTTGATTAATAATTATTGCAATGGACCAACTGTTCACAACCCTTCATGTGCAAGTAGGACCCATTAATGAGATCTGAAAGTTTGTGTGCACTGGACAAAGTCAATTTAAATAGCATTTCTAATTAGATTTATTTCAACAGGACTTGAATGCATCACAGTGTGTCCTTCCAGCCACCCTAAACAAATGTTGATTTAAAGTTCCACAACTCAGTCTTGGAATATGTGAAATAATAAACATGGGATATATTTTTTCTGAACACATGCTGGGTGTTTTTCCTTTGCTGCAAAGTAACCAGGATCCTCACTCAGGATTAAGGAGCCGGGGCCTTCCAGGTCAGGCACAACTTCCAAGTAGGTTTGCACCACCTTATTTCTTCCCCATTAGTGCTTTCCATGTAGGAAAGAAGACTCCTTTTGTGGTTATGGCTGGCATCAGACTTCAGGGAGAGGGGGGGGGGCTCTGCAAAGTGCTGCTGATGGGCCTCTAAACACTTGCACCCCTAATGCAGCCAAGTTTGGCTCCCGTTTAAAAGTGGCGCTGCTTCCCACTGATAAAATGGGCAGGGCAAGGAGTGGCAGTATAGTCAGGTCAATAAGGGGGCCTTTCTGCACTCCTAGGGAACCTGGCCAGTGTCCGATCTTAGCAAGTGCCAGTGCCAGGCCTATCTGTGGGATAGTTTTACAGGGAGTGGAAGAGATACCGGAACTGTCCTCCTTGGTAAACTTCTGGGTGCTCTCCCAAAATAATAGGCAAACATGAGCATGCCTGTGAGTAAGGACAACAGCTGCTAGGCCTGTCAGGTTGTTTTGATTGTTCTTGACATAGCCTGTTAATCTCTCCTTTAAACAAAAAAACTGCCTCTGATTACTTAAGAACTAGTATGCTGTGTGAAACCCCAGCTGTAATCTTAGACAAAACAGCTGGGAGGAAGAAAAAAGTACCTGAAGCAAATTCCATGAGTCACTCCCTTTCAGCCTGAGAAACACATTCGACTCTTTCCAACAAAAACACCTTCCCCTGTAGAAAACGTTCAAGCTCACTGAACAGGGGTGTGTGTGTGTGTGTGTGTGTTGGTTGCTGTTGTTTTCCTTTAACGGAGCCCTAGGCCTGTTTGATTTTGTTTTTTCTCCGAGCCAATTTCCGTGGGTCGCTTGGACCAGGTCGTTAACCCACAAGAGCCAAACTCCCTCTTGAGCTTTGAAGGGAAGTGCCTTCAACTTTCACAACACACACTTTCTCTCTCTCTCCAACTTGAGCTACGCCACAGGAGGATTTGGGGCACTGGGGCGACACGCGGCGAGAGCAGCAGTGCCAACTTTTGCTTTCCAAACGAGGAAGCTGCTGCCCCGCACAAACCCGCTGCAAGTCACACAGGCTGTTCTTTCTTCTGGAAAGGCCGCGCCTTCGCCGCCTCCTCCTCCCGGGGCCGCGTCTCCTTCCAGCACATTGGCCGCCAGCGGATCAGGAGTGATTCAAGCGCGGCAGCAGCTCCGGATGTGAGGTGTTCGCCACTCAATCTCGGCCACCCGCAGGAGGAGCCTTCCACCGAAGCGCCTCTCAAGTCTGGGGCGAGCAAACACGGCTGGCGCTGCAGGGGATTGTTACTCAACTGACAGCGTTCTTCCTGCCTGGTCCCTTTCCCGGTAGCATAATATATGGCATGCAATGCAACACGAAACACCAACTCGGCGGGAGGTGATTCTTCAAGACTGTGCGTAATTCCCGGCACACATATTCCAGAGGGGCGGTCGCGTTAGGCTCTTGGGAATACTTGGTCTTGCGGAAGTTTTCAAGTTTAGGACATTTATTTTGTGGCCTAAGTAAGATTTCGTGGACTAAAGCCCATGACTGATGCCGCAATAAATAACACTGTTCCCATCTTCAATCTCTGGCATCTGATATCCTGGAGAGTCACTGTGGACTTGACGCAGCAGACGTGTGACTCAAGCCACGTTCACACCATGATGCCAAACAGTCAAGGTTTCCACAAAAGAATTCTGAGAGCCGCAGGAAGAGGGTTATATGGTTAAACCTCCTTGAAATTCTAGCTGGGTGGGTGGGATTAGGGGTATCCCAACAAGCCTCAGCACCCTTAACAAAACTTCACTTCCCAGAATCTTTTGAGGTAACTATGTATATGACTGTTTAAAGTGGTATCACTTTAAATGTGGTTTGTGTGGTTTGAATGTGTCCTATGTTAAGGTACCAAATGACTCGTCATTTTATGTATATCCCGAGACGTCAGGGCTACAGTCCCTTGCTAGGGAAAGGTGTTTTGAGCTCAACGGGACTGACTTGCGAAAAATAAGTTCAAGCGTGCCATCCCGTGGCTAATGACAGTTTGAATTTGTTTTGAGAAGGGGAAAAACCACACACAAAACTTTTCTGTGGCCGCCACATGACCTTTAGTTATGATATGCAAAATGGGAGTGATGGCAACTACTGCCCCAACCTTAAAGGCGCCGCTTACCCCTACCTGCCTCATTTTGAGACTGCAATCCTGCATGTGACTTACTTCCGCGCAAAGAAGCCATAAAAATACCATGGTTACAAAAGGGGGAGAAACTGGGCTTAGGCAGCAAAGGCTATGTGGAGCTTACTTCGAAACAAGCCTGAGGCGGCTCAACTGGCCTTTTGTCTGCCCTCCGGAAGTGCAACCTCACGAGCTGTTTGTGCGGCGGCGTCTCCAGCCGGGAGAGCTGGCACTTGGGAGCTTCCTAGCCTGGCAGCGACGGGGTGGGCGGCAGCACCCTCGCTTTCCATTAAGCAATCGCAACTTTCATGGCATGGGTGATGTTCCAAGGTGCTCCTTCAGCTTTTCTGCTGGGGCGTGTGGCTCAATGATTGCATGACATTTACATTTTAGGCATGACTTTCCTTTCTAAAGCCAGGAAATGCGAAGGACTCATCCTTGAGCAATAGGCTGACTTTCCTGATTCCTTGACACATTTTCTTACATTGCCCAGTGAGATGGATTTTCCCACAAGGAATGAATCCAGCAGCCGCCTTCTCTGTAACTGGAGAAGGAACCACTCAAGCAACCTCCTTCATAAACGACTGGACTCCGGAGCCAATCCCAGTTGCAGTGAAGAGGAGGAAGGGGAGGGGAAACACACAAGCCTTCGGCTGGAGTTGGCTCCATCCCCAGAGACGTTGCTAGAGCAATTCGTCTATCTCGCCATCTCAGAGCAAAATAAACTTTACTAACGCACGTGTTTGCTCAGTGGGGTGAGCCAAGCCGTGAGAGACTTACTTTCAAGAAGTCACATGCACTTTTTTTCCCTCGTTGAATGAACATGTCACTCGAAACATACTGAGCACAATTCATTTTTAGAAGCCCGGGGGTGGGGAGTGGAGAAACCGCTCCAGCAGCGGCGAATTTCCCTCCACATGAGTGGGACTGACGTAATGGTGACTTTCCTTTTTCTGTTCGTTTGAATTAAGAGCAGCAGGTGGTCTGAGAGGAGAATATTCAGGTGTGAAACCGGTTTCCCTGGGATTTAACCGTTCGGTTCTTCTACAGTTTATGTCAGCACTTGGGGATCTCAGCCCCTGTAACTAGAAACCCCAAAACACGTGTAGAAGTGAGCCCCCAACTGAACCCGGTGCCGGTGGAGCTTACTTTTCTGAGTAATAGGGGTTTGGGCTCAAGTTGCCCATCACACAGATAAGAGAAATACTGTAACGGGGATTTTGACTGGGATCTCAGCAAGGCGTCCCTGAAGGAAACAGTTCCTTCCTGTAGCGCGGACTCGGGTGAAGTATATCTCCCCAAGTCGTTTTGAGGCTCTCTCGGGCCACTTCTGGTCGCCTCCTCACAACCTATTGAACACGATAATGCCGCTGATCTGAAACGGCGCTGACTGACGAGAGAAAGCAGACTCTGCGCCGCAGTTGTTGCTCACACTCGGCATGACTAATACTGTAAGTTGTAAAGCATGACAGCGTCTGACTGGTTCTCCAGCATGGCAGGAATTTCCGAAGGGGGCTCAAGGGCGACGCGTCCACCAATAGCACGAGGCAGCTCCGGCAGTCACAACAAGCCCAGAAAGGGAGGAGGAAGAGCCCTCTCCGCTCCCGCTCCCTCAGGAAAGCAGGGCTTGCCGAATGGAGGGAGAGATTGAGCAGGAAGCGAGGCTGCCATCCTAACTCCCGAGTAAGAGCGCAATCCTAACTACGCCTACTCCGAAGCGAGCCCCGTGCATTTCAATGGGGCTTACTCGGCTGCAATCCTAACCCGGCCAAGCTCCCGTTGGGTTCAGGAAGGCTAACTTCCGCGTGGACGCGTTTAGGAATGCGCTGCAACTCCCACGGACAGTTAGCTCCGAATAAGCGCGTTTCAGTTGCATAGTCTCAACTTTCTTGACGCCGTGCCGCTGCCTTTTCTACTCTCCCTCCCTCCTTGCTCCGCATTCACACTAATTGCGGAGTTCGCTGGAGTCCCCCTTTCCCTCCAGCTGCCTGGGAAAAAGAGCAGGAAGCAGACAGAAGGCCCGGGCCTGCCTTGCCCCGTCACCATTGCCCTCCACTTCGCAGGAGAGCTCGCGCGTCCTTCTCCCTCTCTGTTTGGCATTGGTATCTGACAGTCGCTCGCCCTAGCCGCCAGCCAGCAGCCAGGGGAGAGGAAAAGGAGGAGGAGGAGGCGGGTAAAGCGGCTCCGGCTCCTGGTTACTCTCTGGCTTACTCATTGCTGGGCGGTGGGGGAGGGCGCACCTCGTGGTGGCGGCGAAGGCAGCCGCTTGCTTGCGCTTGCCTCACTTCGCCAGGCACAAGTTACAGAACAAAGAAAGAAGCAGCAGCAGCCCGAGCGCGCCGCTCTCAAGTTACTTGTCTCAGCTCCCCGCCGGGGCTGGAGGACCCTGGCCATTCCGCCCTCTCGACGCCCTCCCTCAGAAAGAACTGCCGGAGAGTTGTTGTGTTTTTTGTTTTGTTTTTTTGTTTGGCCTCCCACCGCCGCATTTCCACCCCAAGTTTCTCTTTGCTCCCCCTCTCCCGTTTTTTAAAGAGAAGGAATCTTCCAGGATTGGGCAGAAGGAGTTTCCAGGCACCAAGATGAAAAGTAAAAAAAGTAAGTGGGTTTGTTTGGTGGGGCTCTGAGGCGCCTCACTGCTCCGAGGGACAGAGGTTCCTCCGCTGCCCTCCTCGTGGTGTTGCTAAACAATTGCGAACCGAAGGCGAGGGAGCGAAGGCGCTGCTTTGCAACTCCCGAGTTCGGTTTGGGAAAGAGCTCGGACTTTCCCCCAGAAACTTGGTGTGCAGTCCGTGTCTTACACGGCAGTTGGGGGTTTTCCGCTCAGACAAAACATAAGCTGTCTGCTTGGAGGCTGCATCTCCATGCTGCTGGCGCCCTGTCAAAAACATGTTCCAACTGCCTGCTTTGTGTCCGAACAAAGTTTTCTCCTAGTCTCTCTTCCCCCTCCCCCTTCTTTCTTTTAAACCCGTTTGTTTTGCTTTACTTCTTGCCTTCTCTCTCACTGAATACTGAAAGTTTCTCAGAGAAGAATGTGCCTTCTGGTCCCCGTCCCCCCCCCCGTTTTTTTACGTTTTAGAATCTCAAAAGCCTTCTTCGAGCATGGGAGCGAAGGAGCGTTCTTTGTTTGCGATTTTCGGCTAGGAGGGGGGCATGGAGACGGGGGTGGAGCCATTAAAAAAGCGGTTAAGCAAACTCTGATGCAGGGCTTTTTGTTTTATTAAAAAGATACAAAGTGTGTTTATACAAGACTCGAAAGCAGGTTTAGGTATACAGTACTTTCCTCTCCCAGAATAAGGGAGGCTGTGATGAAAAAATAACTTGGTAACTCACATAACACCGTTTGACAGAGTGGATTTCCTCCCCCTACCCTTTTAAGGAGCGGATTGCCACTGTTCTTGTTTGTGGGAAAAAAAGTCAATTTTATGCGTGTTTACTCGGAAGTAAGCCCCATTGAACTCAGTGGGGTTTGCTCTAGGTGTACTGCCTTAGGCTGCAGTACTTTACTAAGTTACCTGAGAGTAAGCCCCAGTGAGGCTAACTTTTTATTAGGCATATAGGATTGGGCAGCTGGAGCAACTTTGCTTTTTTCAAACACAAAAACCACTTCTTACATGTTGTATTTAAAGTTCATTTTCATGTGGTTGGTCATATTTTATGCTAGTAACATCATTAAAAATTGTAGGATAGTATTTAAAAGTGTTGCATTCTGCAGGGTTGGCTTTTGTTTAAACTACACATTTTACATTCATAGTTCAAGCATTCTGCTCACTTTGCCAGGAGTCCTGTAGCAGTTTGTGTGTGGTCACCTGTAGCCATAGTTTGTAGTTTTCATGTGGAGCTGCAGAACTAGACACACAAAGGAAACCAGGCCACACAAATACTACAGTTAGGCCATGGTAAGTGGGTAACACAAGCCCACCATAAATGAAGAGAATATCATTGTGGAAAAAAGTCTGTGCTTATAACTTTGTATTCTGTCCAAAAGTTTTTGTTCGCCTGAGTACTGTACTGGTAACTTTGGATTCTGTGTTACATACCATGACATGCCCTTTCTGTGGCTAAAGTCATACACCCTGGCTTTTGAGCTTCCCAGTTTGTACAAATAAGTAACATTGCTGGACAAAAATTCCATAGTGAACTACTTAGAACAGTTATTTTTAGCATTCCTCTGCTCCCTCTATTTGCACAGTGGTGGTGAGCTGGTTTCCTGTCTGCTGCTGCTTCCATTGTTCCTTTGGCTTCTCACCCTAGGCAGCTGTTCCATTTGTTTGTGTGTGTGTGTGTGTTTTAAATATAAAGCATCATACAAAGCTGACTGTTAACCCAACTCAACATTAAATGCATGTACATGTTGTCATGTGTTCAACAGTGAGCTTGGGCAGGGCATAAATGCAAAACAAGGAAAAGATGTCATGATTAAGAGGGAGGACTTCAAAGTTGAGGAGTGCAATGGGTGCATTGGGAGCACATGTTGCAAGCTGGAAGTTTGCAGAGGCCTGACCTTTTTTAAAAGACTGTGTAATTCAACATTTTCAAATGATAGGCTTACAAAGCTGGCACATGTGGTCTGTAGTTTATCATCTGTCCTGAAAAATCCTGAAGTATTTTCTATGCTGTTATCCTAACGTGGAAGGAAGTTCCTATTAAAGTAAGGGTTTAACATACTTGGTTTTATTTATTTATTTCACTTTCAGCCCATCCTTCACCCAGCAACTGATCCCAATTTATCAAATAGTTTATCAGATACAAAACTTAACTTGGTTCTGTGTAAACGGATGCTAGATTTGAGTGCTACTTGTGATTTCTTGTACATAAGAAGTATATGTGTATGCGGATTTAAAATCAAGCTGACACACAGGGGGGAGGATTAAAGTCAAGGAATGCAGTCTGTGGAGGGATGGGAGAGGGAGCTGGTATGTTTCAGTATATGAACCATTATGATGTCTGTCTCCCCTTGCTGTGGAATGAATAATGTATAATATTCCATAACCTTTGTTTGTGGTACTTGCACAAATGATGAGATACCTGGTGAGGAACATTTGGGGAGGAAGCATATTCTGTACAAATGGTTCTGATCTGTATAGTAGATCTCATATCCATAAACCATGTTCTAAAAGAGTGCTTGGGGGGGGGAGCAGGGTAGAAATACACACACCTTATGAAAATAAAACAATCTGGTTAAGGGGAATGGGAGCAGCTGCTCAGAGATTGGAGCTTCTCTTTGATCCCTCTTTGCTTTATGAGTATGGGTGAGTTTCTTTATTTAACAAACCTGTTGCCCCATATATTTTTTTAAAAAAGAACTCCTCAAGCTGGGTTTTAACACAATGGCCAAGCAATATATGAAAACATCTAGATCAACACTGTATAAAAGGGCTGTTAAAATAAGAAGCCTAGGAATTGGTTAACTAACAAAAGCAGTAGTTCATAGAGCATCAGTCAAAAAAGCTGCTCTTGACAGCAGCCTGTTGAAGCTGTGTTTTCTCTTCCTCTGACAAGTTAGGGAGACAAATAGGCAGCCCTTGTGTCTCATTAAATGCTCTTTCTCTTGCTGTCCTGGGTACGTTAACACTAGCCAGGTGCCACTATTTTTAATTGCTATGCCAATCGCAAGCCTGCTGCCTCCTTTGTTTTCACCTTGATTGCATTTGGGCAGAGTCCATACCACATAGTACTTTCTTCATGTCAGTAGTATACCGGTAGTGACTTTTCTTCGTGTTTAGAAATTCTTTACTTAAACATCTAGGCATGATTTGAATCTTGTACACATGATTTAACCCAATGCTGGAATGAGTTCTGCAGGTGCCTTCTGGAAATGTTTTGCTCCTGTGAACATGGGCAGCAGCTCAAGTAGAGCTTCACAAAACACACACAGTGAGAGGGATTTCCTGGAGAAAGCAGTCTAGCACATTGTTCTCTTGGCAAAGGGAGAGCCTGCTTCTTGAAAGCCTCTTTGTAAATCTTATTAAAACAGCTGGTTTCTACCCTTTGCAATACTTCTTCACAGTACAGCTCTTCCGTTACGTTATCCTGCCTATTATTAAATGGGTTTATTTTCCTCTAATATTCAAAATCAAGGAGATTATTAACACTATCTAGTGTATACGTCTCTGTATGGTCTAATGCACGTTAATATGGCGTTACTTTGTGCCAGGAAGATGAAAATGGTGCAGTTTATACAAATAAATTTAATCTTGCATATATACATTTTGACAGCGTCATGCTGTGCATGCATCTAGAGTGAATTGCAAAATTGAGGCCTGCAAGTTGTGTCAAAAGCCAGTTGTGTCCCAATACCTTGTACCTGGTGAACTGTGTGTGTGTGTGTTTGCAAAGAACACTGTTAAAAACACTCCCAGGTGTTATGGGACCCCAACTCCAATCAGCCCCAGTCAAGATCTTGAGGGTCACAGATTCCCCATCCCAGATCTATATAGAACAGAATGGTCAGAGCATTATCATAGTTCAAGAGTTCGTTCAAGCCAGGCCAAAACACTTGAGGGCACAGAGTGGGGTCAGTGAGGTGGTTGTGGCCTGTGGAAAGTCCTGAAGTTTGGAGGGCCACATTTGTGCTTCAGGATCCCCACTATTGATCCAGAAGCATGAACAAGGACTGCACACCTACAGTTACTGGAATAAGGGTGACCACTAGAAATCTCTTATTCATGCATACTTGCAGCTATTTAAATGGCATGCACCCTAAGGTGGGGTTTGCTTTGTTTTACTTTGAGGAACTTGACATAAGTATCTTTGGTACTTTCATTACCTAAGAAGTCTAAATTCTACTGCATTAGAACCCTAAATTAAAACAAGGCAACACTTCTGTATCCAGATAGTTTCCCCCTCCTTTAAGCACAGCAAACAACTAACTGTTAACACATGAGACAGACAGCCTAGGAAGGATGCCTTTTAACTGTGCCCTGTTAAAACAGGAAATCAAATGCGCAGACTGATTACTAACAAGAGGAAAAACCAAAGCTAGCCTGTAATCACAAATGCTGCAGTGTAAACAGAGCCATGGCAGCCCCAATGTGGCCTTTGCTCTAATGAGAAATCAGCTGGACAAGGAGAGATCTGCTGCCTACTTCTAGTTTCCTGTTGCTGCAACTCCTGCACAAATAGGGGGACTTTTTTCCTGGCAGTTCAAAGGGCCGGTGCTCCATTATTGAAATCAGCTCATTACCCCCAATAGAAGTTGCATGGCAGTTTTCTCTTGTTTAGCCCAAACCTGTTTTGTATCATTAACCTCTTAGCAGAGGGAACATGTCACAATAAGTAAGCAGATCAAAGGGCAGGCAGCACTGCTGGTTTGTTCTTGCTTTAATTTTTTGTTTGTTCTGTCAGGAGATTTTTCGGTTCTTGTTTTTATTTTTGAGGGGTAGGGAGGGGAAGAGCAGGCTCTTCAGTTTCATTTTTGAGGAGGGGCACTGGAAGTATACAGGTCTAGCTTTTGAATATTTTTAGCGCAAGTTTGTAACATTTCCACCACCCCTCCTTTTTGCGCTCAAGGCAATGTCCTGGTCTAGCTGACTAAAATACTTCAGCATGACTGTTTACCTCAAGGCAGGACTCGTCATGCAAATACTTGTGCAATGTGTGTACTGTAGATCCATTGACTTGTCTGCTTCTTTGAACAACTTGCTGTTGCGGTACATAGAAAGTGCCGAGCAAGCCTGACAATGGCCAAATGACCCACTGAACTTGGCAGGCATAGTGCATCTTATCTCTCTGCATACTATAGAACTCAGTGGGGAGAAGCAATAATTAGTTGGCTGTTAGCTCTAGCTCCACCCCACCAGTTTCAGTGGGCACCAGCTACCACTACATAAAATATACATTCGAATTCTTCTCCTGAGCTCCTGTTGAGCAACAACACTTTGGGAACACATCATAGAAGGATTGAGGTTCTGAAAATTTCTGTTCCTGCTGGGCTCCCTGTGCTTGACAGAGGAGCAACAGGCTGAGCATTTCCATGCCTGAGCTGCAGCTGTTACATCGCTGTCATTCTGTTCTCTGGGAAAACACCGAGGGGGCTGTGCCAGAACAGAAAAAGTAGTGGTCCCAGAGAAGAAAAGCTTCTGGTCTCCTACTGCAGCTTCAGCTGCAGTGGCTCTTGCTTGGGATAGCCATGACACAGAGGGTGTCCTCATGTCTCTTCCCAGGAAACATGGGGATAGTGGGCTGGTGATAACTTTCTTTAGCCCACTGGCTTGGGTGGGCTTTGTTCACCTGCTTTCTCACATTGCTTTGTTGTTGGTTGATTTTTTATGTCATTTTCCATCATTTTATTATACTTGTCTGTATTTTGTTCACCACTTTGGGAGCTTCTGGGTCAAAAGGCAGTATATAAATCAATAACAGCAGCAGCAACAATATTGTTATTATCATTAAAACAATAGTTGGGCATCCTTTGTAGGGCGTTCCACTAGAACTGTTGTTCTACTTGGCTGCTCTGCTCTGTAGGTCCTTGCCGTGATCAGAAGTACCAGTGGGTATGGTGGAGCATTTAGTGGCTTTGCCCTTGATGGTCTTTGACAATGCACAATGGGACCTAGGTTTGGAGGCTTCTTTTCTGTGCAGTCCATACCTATCCTGAACCCTCTTTACAACTAACACTGTTACCACCTGTTGAATAGCGATGCATATTACTCTATACTGTTGTGGATGGCAGGGGGAGAGAAACTGTAGTGATGAGTGTCTAAATGCGTTGCACAACTATCATTTTTTAATAAACTTTGCTGGGAGGGGGATAAAGGAAGTGGAGGCATTGTAATTTGAGGGTTACAGTGTAATCCTAACCTTGTCCGCTCAGAAGTAACAACTGTTGAATTTAGTGGGGCTTACTCCCAGGTGTAAGTGGGGTTGGGATTAGACGACTCCTTATTGGTGACCTGCCATCCATGCTTAACTGTGTGTGGACTGGTGGCATTGCAGCTCCAATGCAGGAAGGCCACAGATTCTGTATTCTTGTAGTATACGTTTCTGACTAATATCTTCCTGGTTTTATTCTGCAAGTGAAATGTGGTTTAGAACTGAATCTATCCCAGCCAGTGGGCGAAGCTCAATAAGATTTGTCTGTCAAACTAGTGTATACAGCTTGGATTCCTAAAATTTCTGGTGGGAATAAAAGACATGTAGCCAAAGCTTTGGTTTCCTGCACTGACTAGTTTGTTTATATGACCTGTAGTAACTACCTTCTTCTAAACTCAGGAATACAGCTGCGAATAAAACATTTTAAGTGCAATGTGACACTAGATGGCAATGGTGAGCCTTATGGAAAATTCAATGTATTTTTTAAAAACGCTTTAAAAAAAGCATTTTCAGAACAGTTTTTATATGTGTGTAGATTCCACCTAAGTACGTATTGCTAGCTTCTTTAGATGTTCCTTTTACTGCAGTGTTCAGCACATTGTCTTGAAAGTAAGCTTTACTTAAATCAGTGGGGTTATGTTTCTAGACCTATGATTATAGAATTGAGATGCTAGCTTTCTCTGGTACAAAATGGAATTGTAAATGTATTGCCAAATCGTTGTATATGATAGGCTTGAAACAATATTGTTGCTATGAATGGAGCCTGCTTGGGCAGGGTGAGGAACACAGTAGAGCACGTTGTTTGCATGCGAGAAGATTCCAAGTTCTCCCCCTGGTTCTCCAGTTAAAAAGAATCTGGGACAAGGCAGAGTTTAGAAAATACCTGATGTAAGGGAGCAACAGGGCTGAATGGAACAGCAGTGCCAGCATTGCATCCAAAGCCAAAGCTTAAGGTGTGGGGAGGGGTAGCATTTTGCCTAATTTTAGCTGTGCCCACCTCCAAAATCTCAGGCCATTCTGGCTGTTAGATAGGCTTAAGAGCTAGTGGACCATGGCCTAGCCAATTTCACTGTCATTTTGTCCTCGTTTCAGGGCTGTTGGCAGTGGATTCCCTGTGATAGCCAGTCAACAGCCCACACTGTCAACAGGCGCCACAGGAACGTTCCATGGCAGTGAAGAAGTGGGGGGGATTGGGGGTTTTGATTGTTGTTTTTGGCAGTTTCCTGTAAATTGACTACATGAAACGAACAGAGATGCCACCCATAAGCAAGTTAAACTCAAGAACTTGGATGTAGGTAGATCCATGGCTCATCCCTAAGATTTGCTGTGCCAAGATTAAATATAGTACATCAACTGCTGTGCCAGCACAGAGTCACGGCTGAAAAATACCACACTGGCTTTTGTGCATTTAATCCTGGATGGAGCAGTTGGGCACATTGGCCTCTTGTTGAAAATTTCAGGTTCTCAGTCGTAAGTGGTTTGTGAATAGAAGAGCAGAAAATGTTTAAAATTTTAAAAGCTAGAAGTTTCTAAGGAGTGTTGGAATATCACTGACACCTAATCTTGGTTTTGGCTTCCTGCCTACCTGATCATGAAGCATTTAGCTTGGAAGGAAATTTGCTGGATTGCATACCCACAGTTGCTGGCTATTAGTTGGTATGGTACTGTATGAGACCATGTGGATGGTTGTTAAGGTGACTGGCACACCTATGCCGTATCCCCAGAATACAGGAACTGGAGGTATATCTCACGGTTGCCTCTCTGATGCTCATTGCCACGCTTTAATTGCAGGTGATAAAATGTGTCTGAATTGATAAGATGAAGAGATAGTCATGCAATGTTCACTGTTGCGTTTTTATCGTAGATGCTGCTGTTGCAATATCAGGCAGTGAGACAGAGGACGATGACAGCATGGATGTCCCTCTGGATCTTTCCTCTTCTGCAAGCTCAGTCAAGAGGAGGAGGCGGGGTAACCTGCCCAAGGAATCGGTGCAGATTCTTCGGGATTGGCTCTATGAGCACCGCTTCAATGCTTATCCTTCAGAGCAAGAAAAAGCACTACTGTCAAGACAGACGCACCTCTCCACACTACAGGTATTTAAAGATGCTCCAATTACATTTTAAGACTAGGATCCTAAGTTCACTTAATTTGGAGCAAGTCTTGTTTAATTCAGTGCAACTCGCTTCTGAATAAATAGGCATAGGATTGCACTGTATAATAGTGTTAGTTGATGAGGTTTTTATAGCCATGAGATTATGTTTTACTATGATGGAACTGTTATTTTCATACGCTGATGATACTTTGAAAGGTGCTGTTTTGGATTTGGGACCAGTGTAAACACATAGAGTAGATGGTTCTGTTTGGGCTTTGGTTCGGGGGTTTTTTTTAGGCTGGCTCTAGCCGCATGGATGGTGTCTGTCATAGAGTTGTAAATTACCCCTGGCTGTTTTCGTCACAAGCTGAATTTGCATATCTCTGTAATGGCCTCACTGAACCCAGATATTGCAACTTTAAGCTCCCTGTAGTATTCCAAAACAGGAGCAAGATGTGAGTGCACATTACAGTGACTCTGGAAAATGGGCACGGTGACAGTGGGGACATGGAAGCGGCAACTGCAGAGTTCTGTCCCCGCAATGCTCCAAATATAGCAGTTTTAAGCTTAAGCTTGTAAAATGTCTTTGTAGCTTTTCATAGAAATAGCTCTTTTCAAGTATCTGGCAAATAATGTGCATGCGTCTGTACTCAGAATGACCTTAGAACGCAAAGTTAGAGGGCTGGTTTCTGTTCCCAGTTCTGTCAGTGACAGTGCGCAATTCTTTGTATCAGCAAGAACAAAATGAAATTACGCTTCTGTATTTTATGGGAGTCTTTATTTGCTAACACACATAAAAGCTTGCAGACTCTAGGAAGCGAGGTCCAAAGTTCCATTGGAAGTAGCCCAAACTCGAAAGCAGACCAAAATATGCTGGATGTTTTGTTGGCAGCTCTGCAGAAGAAATTTAGAAAACACAAAAGATACAGCCCCCTTGGAGTGTGTGTGTGTGTGCTTTGTAATTTTGCACATATTTTCACAATACATCAGTCCTCTTCATACGATGAGGGCCAAATATGAAGAGCCATTCACACAAGTCTGTCCCCACTAACCTCCCCCCCTCCATAAGCTAGCTCTGCTTTTGGCCTTGCTGCTCAACACACACTCACAATATATAGGATTGTGTGTCCTTCATGTGATGGGGCACAACACCTGAAAAAGATTTTGTGTGTGTGTGTTGGGACTGCATAAATCTAACTTGCTAAGGACATTAATCTGTCTTTTGACCTCTCATCCTGTTGCTTTCTTAGAATATCATTTCTTTGTAAGTGTTAAGCAAATTTCCTTTGTCTGCACTGGGCAGAAGGAGAAACCGTCCCTATCCAGCAAACATGAAAAGGTTTGTTAAGCTGCCCTTTTATTGCCCAGGAAACTGGCTTGCTATTCAAACAAGGGCAAACTTCAGTGAGGTAATCTCTGTTTTGCCTGTTGACACAGTCAGTTGAACAGGGCAAATCAGTAACTGTTTTTGGGAGGAGTTTCTCTTTCACAGGGAAACATTTTCCTGTTGTTAATTAACCCAAATGTAATGAACAATGAGTAACAGGTTAACATGTGTACAGAGCTAAAAAACTAAGCCTATTGGTTTAGGCTAAGCAGACTTCAGAGAGCCCGAGGCTCTTTAGTAAGCAGAAAGGGCTGGTAGGAACAGGAAGAAAAGAAAGGCCTCCATTCAAGGATGTGTCATAACTTGTCTGCCGGACTTCCATTTGTCCTGCAGTTAAGGAATCTGCTTGAAGGGAGTCATGGATTTAACTGAAACTGCTCTAATGGTGCAGAGTCGAAAATGAATGGAGGTAGGCATTAAGATGTGCTTGTGTTCTTAGGTCTGCAACTGGTTTATCAATGCACGCCGCAGGCTTTTGCCTGACATGCTGAGGAAGGACGGGAAGGACCCAAATCAGTTCACCATCTCACGAAGAGGGACCAAGATGGCTGACGGCAGCCCGGTGGAATTCTCCAATGGCACAAAAAACTGCTTTCCACTGATCGAGAGCTCGTTCCTCTCCGGTAGCACAGGACCAAACAAGACTTGCAAATCTTCTTCCTTGGGATCCGTTTTGGCTCGGCCATCAGTAATTTGCCACACCACCGTAACTGCACTGAAAGATGCTCCTTTCCATTTTGGCCAACCGGGTGGCACTGGTCAGACCCCGGATGACCTGCAGCGGGCTTCCCCTACCAACTTCACAGACGACTCCCATCTATACCACGAGGATGTGTCTAAACTGGGACCTGGTACAAATGCACAGAGTGGGCTTTTCAACACTCCCCCACCGACCCCTCCAGACCTCAACCAGGATTTTAGTGGGTTTCAGCTCCTGGTGGATGTTGCACTGAAACGGGCCGCGGAGATGGAGCTGCAGGCGAAACTCATGATATGAAACATTCTTCATATTTGCCCCCCCTGGGCAGGGATATAACGGAAAGATGTGGCAATTTTCTACATGGTATCAAAGACTTAACTGCATTTTTTAATGAATCTTATTTGCACAAGGGGTTGCTGAAATGAAGCTTCCTGCCACTGAAGTGGTTTTCAGTGGGATATGGTCATTCCAAGAATTATAGACTTAAAGCTACTGTAGAAACAAAAGGGTTTTCTTTATTTCTTTTCTTTTTAAAAAAATAAATGTTTTGTAGTAGGTTTTTTTTTCATAATGTGAGATGATTCCCAATATCATGTGATTTTGTTTTGTTATTATTTTCATTGTTTTTTTCTCTCCAGACTGTGCAATATTTAGAAACAAGATTAGTCTTCATATCATTCCCACGTGGAACAAAATATACCAACAGGCTGTCTTAAAAAACAAATTCAAGAATTTAAAACATGTTTGAATTTGAATGATTATGCTTTTTCATGATGTAATAAAATATTTTCTTTAATAGTGGATTCATATTGGCGTTTTGTGTGTGTGTTGAACTAGTGAAAAACTTCCAGCTACACTGTAGCAAAGAGATAATTTCCTCTTCCAAATACTGTCAGTTTTAAAAGTACCTCTTAAAAAGGTTGATATAAATACGTTACTCAGCAAATGCTAAAATATTGTATATGTTATCAGATCTATATGCACATGCATGTCATCTTTAACATGTTACGTCTCGAAATCTGTTTAAAACTCCTGGTCAAGCAAATGCATGTTTAAATACAAATTCATTGGTTTTGTTTTTCAAAAAAATCATAGGATTGTATTATTGACTTATCCAGTGCTGCAGCAATCCTGGCATAGCAAACTTCTGTGTGTGCACTGTGGAGCTTTCTTCTCTCTCCCCCCCCCGTCTCCTCCAGCCCCCACATGCCCTCTGAATCAGCTCTGAAGGGCTAGGGGACCCCAGAACAGATTTTGGAAGAGGAAGGTCCCACTCACTGTGCCAGCAGAAACCCACTGGTGCAGCATTGGATATAGCCCTAAATACGGAATCTGTTAGAGCTGAGTTCTCTAAGGCAGAGATGCTCAAACTGCATACCAGTAACAATTGGGAGACTTTGGGGGGTCTGTTGGAGGTTCTTCCACTGAAGGTTCTTCCTTAACAACATTAGTGATGCCAAATTAACTTCCATGATGGCTTGTCCGCCACTTCCAGGCCTCTGCAATGTGCCGCCAAAGAAGTGTTGGAGATTTCTTAAGTTGGAGTTTCTGTTAATATGGGGCAATGGCAACAGCCAACAAGCCTGGTGAATGTTCTGCATGAACAGATTCAAACAGAAATCAAACATTGCTCTGCCTCTCTACATTGCCACCTTTACAACCCCCCCCCCACTCCAGGTCACATCCCAGCCAACTCTAAAAACTCTCTGCTTCTGACTCTAAGCTCTGGCTTTATCTTGTAACTACGGTAACTCTGAGTTGAGGGAGGGGCCTCAACCATTTGTTGTCTTACACCAGGGAATCAGCATGTTTTTACATGAGTAGAATGTGTCCTTTTATTTAAAATGCATCTCTGGGTTATTTGTGGGGCATAGGAATTTGTTCATTTTTTTAAAAAAAATACAGTCCGGCCCCCCACAAGGTCTGAGAGACAGTGGACTGGCCCCCTGCTGAAAAAGTTTGCTGACCCCTGTCTTACACCAAGTCCTCCGGATGGCTCATCCCCCAGGCTATCACCTCATGAGGAAGTTAGCCTGGCGTAATTAGCTTTTAACACTTGGCTTAATTAAAGGATTAGAAGTGTCTAGCACACAGTATAACACACACAGGTCTGGCTATTTCCCTGTTTTAGCACCCCAAGCCTTAATTAAATTCTAGCACCTACTGGACCCAGGAATTTAGGGGGTTTAGCACCCACAAATCATAACACTATGTTTCTTTTGTTGGCCTTTTCTCAAAGATAGAGGAAAATGGTTTATTTCATGTCTCCTCACCTCACAGGCCTCCCTGCACTGTTCTCTTATTTCCTATTCTACTTTCCTAATCACAAGTCTCTCTGCTATTCCTCTTTTTCCCATCCTGTAAGGCTCCTAAGTTGCCTCCTTTTGCTGACTCCAGCGTGCCAATCCCCTCACTTTTACCCCACTCTCTTTCTTGCATTGCCCCAGAGGTATCTTGAATACCATCTCTGAACTCCCTCTCTTTCTTCAATCTTTATTTCTCTTTTTGTTTCACTACTTCTCTAATTGAATTCAATATCAAGAGCCCCTCTCTCATTGTGTTCCATAGCAAGAGCACACAGAGCTTTTACTCTCTCAAGCAATTTGCCTGCTGAGCAACTCTCATGTCCCTATGTGTACAATGGAATGGGAGAAGAGGAGAGACTGACAGATAAGAAAAACTGTCACAGGGGGATGTGGGGCAGTGAAGACATTGTAAGCTGGACAACATGCTCCATGTCCAGTTTCAAAGGGCTTGGAAGACCCTTAAATGCTCATCGTACAGAGAGATGCTAAAAGGCTATTTTGAATTCAGCAATTGGCTGTGCAAAGAATGAAATGATTACAGTTCTTATACTATTTTTTTGCAATTCGTTTCCATCAATATCCTTCCAAGTGTTTGACTTCCACTTGCTACCAGATTCCTCAGTGGCCTAGACACCTGTGCTGATTGCAAGCACCTTCTCATCTTGTATGTAAACAGTGGCGTATCACAGGGAGCCCACAGGGAATGTTCCCCTGGGCACAAAATTCTTAAGGATGCAAATTTTCTGCTCCTCATTCCTCTGACCCCCTTGAAATCATCTCAGCAGCACCTGTGGCCAGGACTATAGAGTGCCAGCTCCACAGCCAATGGCACGGCAGAAGGAGCAGGACCTAGAGTTGGGCTTGTGCTTCTAAGCAAGGGCCCGCAGGTTCTCCCATAATGGAAGCAGCTGTCGGGCTCAGAAACGTCAAGCACAGAATAAAATCAGGGAGCGATAGGAGCAAAGGATTGTAATGGGATTGAAGCAAAGCAAGAAGGTCCTCGTGAAAGAGAACTGTGCCCTTGCCCACCACAGCCAATTTAAAGCCCTTTTGACTTAACAGTGTTTGTGGTAGCTAGTATCAGATAATTAAAAGCGATAGAACAACGTGAAGGATAACACCAACGTATATGTCAGTAATGACCATACTATGCATTGAATACACGTTTGTTCAACATTTGTAGCTTGATTTGGATAGGTGAGGCAGTTGGATTTCAGAATGCTTAACCATTTTTCCTCTGATGTTTTCCCACTGTAACTCTCTCCCCTGCACACATGGAGATCTGTAGCTTTTCCCTCTAGAAATTCCAAATATGTGTTTGTGAGGATGTTTCAATTTCTCCAAGTCTCTAACAGTGGTGGGGAAACACATGTTTTTTTTAAGAATCACAGAACCCACCTTCAAAATACTAAGCAGCTAGTACACCAAAATATACACCCCTGCATATTTTGTGATTCTAAAAGCAATAGCTTAAGAAGTGCAATATTGCTTGAGATATCACAAGCGACTGGTTAATGTTTTGACATTAAAGAACTGCACCCTCTAACTTGTGATGGAGTGGTATGAAAGATTTCCTGGATTTATGTATGTGTCGTGAGGATCTAAGATTTCCCTTTTCTATTGCTGCAAGAATGCTCAAGGCAGCTGTGGCTAGTTGAAACTATTTTTTGAATTGGACACACACTTACTGTCAAGGTGGCTACTCGTTTGTAATTTCAATGAACAAACATCCATCAGATTTCCCAGCAGCTGTATATTTATTTATTTTAGTCATAGTGCTGATTATCTGACCTTGTTCAGTGTTTCTAAAATTGTTTCAGCTGTTATCTGTCTTTGCTTTAACATTTCCCCTGAAGTTGGTCCTTTTCTTTCAGAAAATGTAATACTATGCAATATTTTTGCTAATGTAAGAGACTTATTTTTTACATGATTACTACTTCTGCTGAAAGTGATCTAAATAAATGAAAAAAATATTAATGAAGCTATGCTCTTATAGGAAACAAACACACATACCTGCCCATTTGGACTATGAGAAGGCTACAAAAAGTAATGCAATTAGAAAATTTATGTCAGAGAGGAAAATAATCTAGTAAAATGTGTGCATAGTAGCAACTAATTAATTTTGTGCCTAATTTATAAAAACCTTGTTTGGACACCTGTCCAAATCCTTTAATTTCTGTACTGATTAATTCAGGCTAAGGGTTTAATTTCATTTTTTTCTGAAGATTTTCTTTATTACATGCCATCCTGCCCCACTTACACCACAACTGTTGCACAGGAACTGATGAAATTGCTGTGGGATAACCAGCCTTAAATAACCAACATACAAAGGACTTATTAATGCATTAAGGGGTTAATACCATAGAGTAAGCTGTCCTGCCAGGCTTAGCTATGTCCACTTCACCTCACCTTGGGAGGAACTACCGTAGGTAACTATTGTTCTCTTCCAGTCTACCTGAGAAGCTCAGTGTGTAAAGAAGTTTGAGCTGGTTGCTCCACCACAGACTGCATGACTTTCACCAGCCACTCGAGTTCCTATACCAATAATTTAGGAACTTTCACCATTTTGGAACAAAACTTAAGTTTTACTGGCTGTGCAACTTTTTCTGATTGCTGTATAGAAAAGTACATGAATCTGACCTTTGAAGAATTTGTAAGTAAACCTATTTTTAACTTGCCAACTGTGATCACTACCTATGCTGGGGGAAGAGGGGAGTTTTGGAACTCACCAGGGCATATTTTAAATGTGTAACAGCCTATATTTCCATGCTTTACTTTGCTGCATATTTTGTGATTATAAATCTCTGCTTTGGTGGGAGGGGAGTTCTCTAACCAGAGAATACTTCACCCAAATTTTGGATCTTGGCATAAGGAATTCTTTTTATACCTATTATTTTCTTTGCACCAACAATTGCCTTATACTGAGTCAGACTGTTTAGCTCAGCATTGCCTCGGTTGTCTGGCAGTGGATCTGCTGTGTTTCAGGCAGGGGACAATCCCAGCCCCACCTGGAGATGCAAGGGACTGGGGACTTTTTGGTTGCATTGCTGGTGCTCTACTGCTGAGCTATAGGTTACAAGAGAGTTGGCATAGATGCTTTTGTAGAAGCATTTTGGTACCCATTGAAAACAACAATGCCTGCTTCTGGTTGAAACAATTTCAGTATCATCCTAAACACATGCTTGAAAAAACTGAGACACTTTAAACATTAGCAATGAATTTGTTTCCTAAAAATAACAAATCTTTATTGCAAATCCATTTGTTTTCACACTTTCCATGTTGATGTTCGTTGCCCCCATTGTGCTCTTCTCCTTTGTGTTTTATAATTCGGAATTCTTCCCCTGTGCACTGTTGCTTGAAAATACTCTTCTCCAAGCCAGTAGTAAGATGTGTTTTTCAGTAAACATTGGGACCTACAGGCCATTAAGTTTTTGATCATGAAATGAGTGGAAACTATTGCTATAAGTCAGGTTTGGTTGTTGCCATCTGGAGGAGGGCAAAGAATTGTATTAGACCCAGACTTGCCAGATCGAAATCACTGAATATTTCTGCTGCAAGAGTGGAGACAGTTTTCTCTGATTATTATTTCTTCTTGCAGCTCCACCTGCTGTATCATCTAAAAATCTGTTCCAGAGGGTTGGTAGGATCATCAGGAACAAGATGGGATGGTGTTGCTGGGGGCTACAATGGATAAAAATCAACTTTCCTTCTTGCTTCAGCAGGGAATCTCTGCTTGGCCTCAAGACTTTCCACAGCTGGAAATCTGAATTCAACCCATCATCTTGAGTTGGTGTTGATTGGATTAGATGTTTCAGATGTGGATTTGCAGTGTTGACTCATGAGGTACTGTAGTTTTCAGAATTTGCTGACAGATCAAGCTGCACTTTAAATGTTGAAGCAGAATCAAAGTTGAGTAATTCCATAATTGTTTGAAGGCTAACCGCTGTATTTCCATACCACTTCCAGATGCAGTTATCTGCAGAAAACTACACTGGACCTGAAAGTTGATCACTTGTGTACTAGAGGTGCCAGCATGAGCCCAGATCTCTGGGTACTGTTCTCTGTTTTCAGTTATTATCATCTTGTACTGAGGCTGCAATCCTGCACACACATAAACACCAAAGTGTCACTCAATGGGGCTAACATCTGAAAAGACATATATAGGACTGCATTGGAAGTGTAGTTCCTCCTGTTGTCCAAGGTTTGCCTCTGTGTGCTTACAGATGGGGGATTTATATTGATACTAAAAAGGGGGTCCTTCACAGCAATAAATTAATTTATTGGCAGCTCCCCCCCCCGGATAAATTCAGATTAAGGAGGGAAGGGAGATGAGTTGGCATTTTGATGCCAAACACAACGAATGCATGTTGTGAAAAATATGCATGCATGTGGAGGAGCACCCACCCCACAATAAGCACCCATCAGGAAGCATCCTATTTGTAATTCTGTTTCGAATTTGGTTTTAAAACCAGTATTTGTAATACCGTAAAAGGCGTAGTACTTGGTTTAGAAATCTTACTGTATGAATCAGAATAATGTAAAGGTTATCATGTTGAGAAAAACAAACAAAAGTAATGATGGGATAATACTTTTTATTAAGATGCAAATGAACTTTCAGTTCCCCAGAACTTTTATTCAGGCTTGGATGTCTTTGGATCTGGCCAGAGTGCTCAAGTACAAACACAACGAAGACTTGTTTCCATGAGCTGCTGTCATTGGGAATGGCATCTAAGTTATAACAATGGATTTGGTGCATGTCCCTTACAAATTACTCCTCAGTCTGTGCAAACAGAGCTTTCTGTTCTGCCGCTTGGAAGACCAGGCAGGTGGTGGTTGGCACATCTGCCTGAAATGCTTTGTTCCCAACTCTTTTAAAGCAGCAGTGGAAACAAAACCTATAAACCCTACTTTCATCAGTAGCATGCTGCATGTTAAGATCAAAGTACAATCTATGAAGAGCAGGTGCTGAAACAGTAACCAAACTTGGGAAGCCCCCCCCCCCCCCGGGTTGCTGCTTAAACCTTTAAGACAGAGGCAACAAGAACACTCACATTACGGACCGCAGCATTATGATTGCAGGATGCTAGCTTCTGGTTGGTGCAAAAGTACCTGCTCGACAGTAGTTAACAGCACTTCTCATTTTGCATGAGCAAATGAAAATCAGCGGCGAAAGTGTGTGGCAATGGAGAGCTGGTCAAAACATTGGCTCAGTTTGCATGCAATGCTAAGCCGATCCATTACAGTGTGTCAACATGTAAATGTGCCCTTTGAAGATTGCTGCTGCAGTTATCTGCTCCAGCTGCTGTTGCACTTCCCTGTAAGAATAACTGGGTGGAATCTGATGTTATGTGAGCAGAAGGCAAGTTCTTGCAATGGATAATTTCCATAGAACATAGTTCACCGTGCTCAGCAGATTCCTCTGACACTTTGGAGTAAGCCTAGTTTTTTTGGGAGCAGGGTACAGGGGGGGGGCTGCAGTGGGGATGCGGGAAAAGGAAAGATCCATTGATGTGAGCTGTCGCCTGCTGCAAACAACCCACCCAATATCGTGAGTGTGCATCATAGAACAGCAAACCATATTATACAGAAGCATTTCTTGTATCTGTGCCCTCAGGAAACATTTCATACAGAATCCACCTTCCAACAAACCTGGTGGAACAGGTAAGTAATATCTCTCCTGCTGGAAGTTTTGTAATTGGTAGTTGTCCTTCATGCAGCTTTGGGGAAATGGCACTGTGGGGATGGGGTTGGGGTTAAGGAGGGAACTAATAGAATTGTATTCACAGGGTGTCTTTGTGTGCACACAGGTATGTGTGTGCATAGGTATATCATAGTTGGATTGTGGTAGATGGAGTAGGTATCTTACATTTTGAAATCCATTGTTGTGTGCAATGTATTGGAAGAAAGGGGGAAATGGTTGTGTTGTCAGAAGGTGGTTTCATCTGTAGTACATCTGAAACAGGAGGTGTAAGTAGGTTTTTCTTGTGTGTGTCTGCGCTGTTGTCTGCCAACAGCCAATCTAGTGTCTAAGGTGAGTGCTGATGCTTCATTTCAATGCAGGACGAAGGTAAATGGGTGGGGGGAGACAGGTTGGCATTTTTATGATATTGTGTGGATGTTGCAACAAGTATTATGCAAAGCAAAGCAATTGGAAACAGCAGCCAATAAATAAAATCTGCAATAAAAACGAAGCACATCTCAAGGGCACAAACCAGAAGCATACTGCAAACAAGACAAGGGGCCCAATGGATCTTCATAGGAAGGATATTTAACAATCCTGTTCCTACTGCTGAAAAGACACATGTACCAGCTCTCACATGGCAGTAGGACCATGAGCATCCCAGTCTTAAGTGGTTGGCAGGCTCATGGGGGTGGGATGCGATGGTGTTGGAGGCAGTTCAGAATGCTAAACCTAATTTTGTGCATGTGCCACATTCAGCAGACCAGATACCCAAAACTAGCTACTTGATTGCACACACAGATTTTTTTAAAAAAATTAATTTTTTGATTCATATTGTGAGAAGACTTCCAGTTTATATATCTGGAACATATTTTCAACAAAATAAGCATTTGCTCTTGATAAAAGCTTGATGGCCGTGAACTGCATGACAAGACCACCCAGCCAAGCAGCCTTTTGTTGGGTGAGTATTTTCTCTATTTGGATCATTCTCCTGATTGCTTCTTGCATATGATTTATGTCGTTGCTGACTCCCACTCAGATCTAAATCTTGTTCTTGGGTGGGCTTAATTGGAGAGGGGGTTGATTTTCTAAGTGTTTCTCTACTGTGGGGGTAGATGGGTGGGTGATATCAAATATCACTTCCTAGAGGACAGTATGGTAATACACATTAGAATAAATGCACCAACACCACAAACAAGTAGAGACTTCTCAGGAAACAGACTAGCTTCTTTTGAATGATCCCCAACAAAACTTGTATATAAAAAGCTGATTATAAATGATCTAGTCATTTATCTCAGGGAGAACCTGTGGCCCTCCAGAGGTTACTGGATTACCACCCAGGCATTATATCTAACTACTGTATTGTCCATGCTGGCTGGGATTGACTGGAGTTGGGAGTCCAACAACATCTGGAGGTCCATAGGTTCTGGGTTCCTAGCATATCTCCCGTTATCTTGTTTATGGCCCTAAATAAATCCCTCTTCCTCATAATTAGATTCAGTTTCCTAGGATGCAATCCTAACCCCACATACCTTGAAGTGAGTCCCACTGGATACAATGGAATTCACTTCTCAGTATATTAGCTATATTAGGATGGAAGCCTGTCTGCAAAAATGTGAATAATGAAACGGCTTTTGTGCAGAAAAGTGATCTCAATAACAATATAATCAGAAGTGGCCAACTCCCTCCCACCCCCTGCCAAGAGCCACATTCTCATGGAATTTTTTTAAGCTTCTTTCTGGGGCGATGAGCATAACTGGAGCCCTCCACTCCCCCCCCAAAAATCACTCCTGCTTGCTTACCTGTATGAAATTAGACCAAAAGTCCCATTCACTCCTAAGGCCTCGGGTTCAGGTTGCCCATGTTACAACAGAAATATTCAGCCACTTTGTTAAGTCATTGACCAAAATACCACCTGGACTTTATGACCCAAGAGTCAGCAACATTACCCTGTAGCATATATCGCAAAGCAAACCCATGCAGCAGGCTCCCCATGTTAGGAGTTTTTTCCCGATTGAATAAACTAGCTACGGAATACTCCTAGATTGGACAGAGAAACTATTTCTCCTACAGACAGTTGGAATACTGTTATGGTCCTGAGATATAGACCACAATAACACATGCAATGGGAACTTCTTGAAAAGATGCAATGCTGTGCAGTGTCCACGGAGGTGTCGCTGGTATGAGCTACTCTCCCAAACGGTTCTGGTGATTTTGACCACATAATTGGAACCACATAAACTGTGAGGGGCATGCAGTTGCTAGTGTCTTTGGATGTTATGATGACATCATGCTTGCTGTTTTTTACATTGTCATCAATACTAAGAGGCTTCAATATTTCTAGGGTACAAGGCACCAAATCAGCAAAGATGAAATATCTGAGCAGCTATACACACCCAAGGATACTCTGTGAACTCAGCACGGCAGATCATGTAAGTTGCATTGTTGCTCATACAAGTCTTAGCAGAGTCAGTTGGAAATTCCACCCTATAATTGCCTCCACACTGTAATTGCCTCACAGTGTTTTCCTTATGCTGTTTCATATGACCTCGTCAAAAGGGCAATATTAATTTGCAAAGAGGGAACGAGAGTTTATATTGAAAAGCCACAGCTCTTACAAGCAGTGCATTATTTATTTTATTAATTTGCTCTTTTTTACATTATGGGAAACATTAATCTATTTACATTTTTTTCTTGTCCACACACCAGATAAGTAGATAATCTTATGAAAACCCAATTCATAAAACCATACAATGCTCTCCATCTCTCCATCTAGAGGCTTTGCAAGTTGTACCACTTTTTTTTTCAAATCGAAAACATACTGATGATTATCATGATTGGAAATGCAGATAGAATGCACGTATGTCAGTGATTTACATTCTGGTTTAAATATGCATTATAAATTAGAAAAAAATCAAACAGTAAATTCACAAATACAAAGTTTAAATTAAAGTGATAGTGCACACCAAAACCGTAATGGAGCACCCAATAAATAAATAAACTGAAATATATTACAAATAACTTATTACCATTTTCCTTTTCACTATTAAAATGTTTAATCCATTTTCTCATTGGTCATTACAAAAAGATTAACAGTATTTTTATGGAAACATCTGCAAAAAAATATAATAAATACTTTTCAACTTTTGATGTAGGAAGCCATTTTTGTTCATCTCCAAGCAGCCACAATACGCCCAACAATTTTGTAATTTAAAACCAAAGAAATCCTGGGAAGAACGGTTTCCCCACAGATTTGGACTTAAAAAACAAAAACAAAGCCAGCATGTCCAAATAAAATTAGAATAGGAAGCACTGATCCGGACAAAATTAAGCACTTTTAAATTCCATTAATTTCAGTGGCAGAAATCTGAAAACATGCTTAACTTTACCGTTGAAATTAATGGGACTTGAAAAATGCTTAACATTGTCTGGATTGTGTACTAACAGCATAATCCTATAATGCAGGTTTGGGAAACCTTTTCTCTCCATTCCCAGTTGTTGCTTAACCACAACTCGAACCAGCCCCAGCAAGCATGGCTTGGGAGTTGTAGTTCAGCAACACCTAGAAGGCCAAAGGTTCTCCACACCTGCTATAACATCTACCCAAAAGTAAACCCCCATTGAGCTTAATGGGACTTCTCAGTAAGGATTCTACATAGGACTGCATTGTAAATGTTATCACTGTATGTAACCATAGCAAACATTACTTCACTTTCTAGCAGGTAGCCTGATCATAGACTTGAAATACATTGTCAGGATTGGGTTATTGCCCACTGTGCTCTCACACACTCACAACATCCTCATGTTCTATGCAAACATTCAGAATTTGGATGCAAGCTGAGTTTTGCTTAAAAACTAGGTAGAAGTTATTTTTCCATCCGCACATAGAACATGAACGACCAGGCATCATGCTAACAGATTCTTTTATATTTCATACCAAAATTATGGTGTATAAATGCAACTATTCTAGAATAAAAAGTTCTGGCACCAATCTTCAACATATTTACCTAGGTGTAAACCCAAGGAAAATAATGGGATTTTACTAGGAAGTTATGAGTGTACGTTCATAGCAGATGAAACAACCAGATTTATTGCATCGTTTTAATTATAATTATTTTCAAGCTGCTTGTCAACCAGTCTTAATTCCTGTTTCATGGGTTCAAATAAACAGAAATGTCGCTGTGAAAATGGCCTTTTGTTTGGGTGCTGTTGTGTGTACATTTTCATACAAAGAGTCCTCAAATCTTTTAAACAGAGAGCATGGCCATACATTTAAAGGTGGCAATTGGCACTATGTAGACTGAAACAGTGTGTGAGCCTTCATTGCTACTATAGTTTTAGAGAAAAGTGTTGTTCAGATAAAATAAAATTTATCCTAGCAAATACAAAGTGATTGAAATCCGTGCAAGTCAGACTTTCCACGATCGGTTCCTGTGATGAGTTACATTGGATTTTTCATCCTACTGTTTAAAGTCTTTAAAATATTGAATTATTAGCCCTTTACTTGTAAAATATAGCAGTGATATTTTGTGCCCCGTTTATAAACATATAGCTTGGATATATCAATGGCTTTGAGAGGTAGCAAATTCTCTAGTGGCTTTATAAATGTTTTATGAAAGTTTTCCTTGCCAGAACCTATTACCTCTCCCAAATTCTTGAATAAAATTAAAGCCCCTGACTAGGACACTGTGTAATGTGACACATCCTGATAGGATCATGTATGTTTTCAAAAAACTTTTTCCCAATGCAAATTGTGATGTTTTGAAATGTGAACTATACAGTTATGTCAACCATGCAGTCAAGGATTCCACAGTTGGATTGTGTTAACAGTAAGGGCACTGAAAGCCAACTCTGGTAAGATGCAGAGTACAGATTATCAAGTCAATCTGGGTACAGTACTTTGTTACTGTACCATCTCTTGTTCGCAGAATGCAGAACTCTCCTGGTTTTGTGACAAGTGAGGACCACTCACGGTCATGTTCAGTATGGGTGCCAAGAAAGATGCTCCAAAGACCAAATGGGCCAGGATTCTTAGGATGGTGCATGGGAGAACACTACGTACAGGCTAGATCCATGTTCTACTGACTTGAGTCAATGGATCTGAACACACCAGCTCCACAAGGGCATAATCTGCCAGCTCTATAATGCCTTATGGCCAGGACTCATATCGTATCTGGTTTTCACCACTCCTCCTAGCAGGATATTGGATGCTAGCCTTAAAACATTGTGGTGCCTGGCAGGTTTTCATGCTCTCTGCTAGCATGATGGTTGGTAGTGGCATGGTCACTGTTGTTCCCACCACACCCTGGTCCTGTTTCTGGGAATTGCTTTCTAGCCTTGATTCCAAAGTGCCTACAATTAGGCGTGGATTGCATTCTTAAAAGAATGCTCCACAGATAAAGAGATGTTCACCATCTGATATGTTGCAACAATTCCTTGATTTTTCAGAATTTGAGTATTTTCTATTTGAAAGAAGAAACTGATGTAAACAGTTTGATATGTAAGCAGTTTGATTCGTAGCATACAAATATAACTTTCATTTACAGCAGTGTTTTCAGATTTGGGCCCCCTGTTAGGTGCTGTTGGACTTTAATGCATACCTGCCAAGTTCCGGCCTGAGAAATAAGGGACTGGACCGGAAGTAGCAGACCGGAAGTAGCGCTGCCGCCATTTTGGAACTGGGCGGAGCATGATCAGAAGCAACTTTTGATGCTGCTCTGCCCTGTTCCAAAATGAACGCCGCACCAGAAGTCGTGCTGCAGCCATTTTGGAACTGGGCAAAGCAGCATCAAAAGTCGCTTCTGAGCATGCTCCACCCAGTTCCAAAATGGTTGCCGCGCCATAATAAACCGGGAAAAAACAAAAAAAAATCTGTTTTTCTGGCTGGGGACAGCTGGAAAAATGGGGGTTTCCCAGGGAATACAGGAGACTTGGCAGCTATGCTGTAATGCCCATCATCCCTGACCACTGGCTAAGCTAAGGGGGGATTATGAGAGTTGTAGTCCAACACAATCTGGGGACCAAAGGTTAAAGAACATTGATTTACAGCATTTCAACAGCAAATGTCTGTGTGTATATGTGCAAGATCTGAAAGTCTTGTCAAGGCTTGGACATCAACAAAGCCAAGGCTATTTTTGCTCCCCTTTTATAACCTGATATAATTCATATATTACCATAGGAATTGGCAATATAGTACAATCATAAAAAAAATCTTACTAGTTAGTTAGACAATGGGATTCTAAGATTTCTTAAATTTAACCTCCACCCACCTTTGCGTTTAAGTTTCCCTTTTATTGCCTTAAAAAAACACCCAGATTATTTCCTTGGAAGATTGATTTTACAGTCTTCTGCTGATCAAAAAAGGATTCTAAAGCAAGACTGAGGAAATAACATGTGGCAGTTTGTGCAGCTGCAGGTCTCTTACATTTCATCTGAAAGGTTAACTTCAACTTTTACTGCAGCACACCTACCTCTCCAGCTCCTTCCGATCAGTCAGGTGAAAAGGGGTATGATTTCTTAGGAATGAAATAATGTGTGCCATCTTTTTAAAATAATAATAATAATAATAATAATAATAATAATAATAATAATAATAATAATAATGGTCATAGCAAGGGATTCTGAGCTAGATCTGCTTTCATCATTAATTAGGAAGACAACAGAATCCTAAAGGTTTACCCTGCAATACTGAATTTCCAAAATACTGTATAATTGAATATTGCTGTACACTAGATAACAGACTACCTTTAAGGACCAAGAATGAATTAATTGGTGTATCTACTGTACAGAGGTGTGTGCATGTATGCTTGTTGTGTATGTGTGTGACTTCAACTGTGTGTCTGTGGGATTCTTTACATGAGGCAAGGTGGTAGCATCAGTACATGTGACAAAGCGTTAGGCTGACATGGGCAAACCTTTAGAAAGCAAGGGGAATTAGCGAAAAATCTCTTGGAGGATTGACAACTACGCCACAGAAGTGTTACTTCATTGGGAGAGGAGAGAGAGATAAAGGGAGAGGGGGATACAAATACTTATTGGTGTCTCTGAGCATGGACCTAGGAGGGCAGATTATACAAGAGATGTTTCTTGCCATTAAGAGTCCTCTTGGTTGGATCCCTTCATAGCCTGGTCTGGGCTTCGGGGATGTAAATCTCAATGCTTTCGGCGCTTTCAGTGGCTGAGTTCTGACGGACAGACGCAGCTCGTTTGGCAGCCATCAGCCGTTTCCGGGCCTCCTGACGCTGTGAGCTCTCCAAAGAGCGTTCCCGTATGAGTGGCACCTGACCTTTCGATGGCTTCTTTGGCACTGGAGGAGGGGCCCTTCTCTCCTGATCAAAGCAGAAGGTTAATGACATTATACAGCTTCTCAGGGGAAAAACAAAACAAAAAAAGAGGTGGGTGTGGAAAAAACAAACAAACTAGGATAGGTCAGTAGTTAGAACACACTTCTTTTCTTTAAACCTAAAGTTTGTTAGTTCTTATCTGCATTTTTTCTTCTTCATTGAACTGATTTTTTATTGAAAGAATAACATAATCTTAAGGCAAAATAGGAAAATAGGGAGGAACTGAGAGCAGTGATAGTTCTTTATGGGTACAGTGCGTCAGCTACACACACTTGGTGCTGAAGCTCCCATTGCTAAACATTGTGTGTGGTTCCCTCTGGGAAATCTAGACTCCCTTTTCCTGGTACCAAAGACTAGAAAGGAGAGCATCTTAAGCAGAACTTGGTAACACTGCTTAAAGCAATACAATGCCATAAATCTTAAGATACTAGATGCAATTTACATCACCCAACAATTAATAAGAGTCTTGGGATTTTTTAATAAAATTAACTCGTCATATTAGAATAGTGTGTAATAGGTATGAAAAGACACAAATAATGAGGTCCCCTCTCCCCCCTTTATATACAATAAACATACACAAGACTAAATGGGCTTACAACACTGAGGACTTATGGATATATTTCACACGATCATATGAACTAGCAGCCTGATATTAGTTATCACAGCAAGAATTTTTTTAAAAAAGGGGGGGGGAGCAAGCATGTGCTTAGTGGCAGCTGACCCTGGTAACATGATACACTCTTTGGGTATTGCTATAAAAGTGCTTCTGAAAGTGTAGCATTGTGCTGAATTAGCACCATAAGTAAACAATTTAATTACAAACTCAAGAGTTAGTGGGGATTACTTAAAAGGTATTCTGAAAGCATACATTAGTCATTACTTTTGCATCCAAACAAGGTTAACAAGGAAAAAAAGTGTATATATACACATGCTATATATACATATATACACACATATATATATATATAAATTCAGAGATGGATATTTTCAAAGAAAAATGTATGTTACATCTAAACTTGCAGGGCTCTACAATACAAAGTGCATGTCCGCAGCCCCTAATTTTTAAACTGCATGGCCTTCCATCTTGTTCATGCTTTCTTAAAGAAGGGATTGTTCATTCCATTACACTACATGAAGTTCATCCTAGCTTCTAACTTTACCATTGTTGATCAAAACAGCTTCAACTGCTTACGTTGTAAGGTCATTTTAATGGAACTTAATTTGTTCAGAACATTCCATTTGTTTGGCATGCAAAAACTGATCTATGTTCTTTACCCAAGCTTAGGGAGTGGATGAAGGATAACAAGCACAAATACAAAATGAACTCACAAGTGTTGCCCATCTGTCTCTTAAATGCAGAAAATAAACCACTGTTTTAATTTAAGATCCTAAGCATTAACCTGCTAACACTATGGTAACTGCACCACATAACCTCCCCCTGCCCCCATTGCAGGTTGCAGAAACAGCCAGCTTTTAGGGCGCTTATCATTAAAATAGTCATTTTCTTAATACTGTCAATAAATACCTTTTGCCTAATGTGTTATCTCTGCATCTAATGACAAGTATTTGGTGTGGTAGGAACACTAAGCCACCTCAAGCTCAATGGGGCTTCTGAGTTGATGTGTCAGTGGTAAGGAACTCAGAGACTGCAATTGTTTGCCTCTCTCTTAGTCTATGAAAGAAATAACCACTTGCAGTTAATACTATCATTTCAATGAGTAACTGTTCTTTGGGGAGTTTTTGAAGGGTTCTATTCTAAAACCTGACTTTTCCCCAATGAATTTATTAAAACCAGCTAGCATCTTTCTTTCTCCTATTCAGCATCTGTAAGGGTTCAGCATTAATTTTCTTAAAAACGCAGCATGATTATTAGCCAACCACAAAAAAAGCAGAAAGGTTCCTGCATGGGGTGTAGAAATCTGAGCCTGCCTGTTATGTATATGGATATCATGCTCCTTCCCACATTCTTTACTAACACTTGTTCCTAAAAACACAGCTAAATGTTCATTTTAATATTGAGTTTCTGAGGGGAAATCCCAGTTCGGAGAGGAAAACTGAAATGTTTGCAATGTTTATTTGATGGCAATTATGAATATCCTTCAAAAACAATATGTGAACATATCTGAATGCTCTACTAATGACACCAACTTTGTTTTCAAAAAGAACAGACATAAGATGAAGTAACTGCAGACAAAACTGGTGTGAGTATAACTGAAGATAATTAAGAGCAGCTTCAAATGCCTTTTACAAATAGAGGGTGAGCAAATTTCCCTTCCTCTTCCAGAACTTGTTTAGAATGTGTGAAACTGAACCCCACTGCATTTTCTTGTGCAAATGCAAATATAATTTAGAACTTGTTCTCAGTTAGACAGTTGTGTGTCCCCCCCCCCCTAGATGAACCCACAGCTCCCAGTTCTGAATTGCTATTTGCTGGTCATATACTTTTGAAAACAAAGTTTTTAACACATTGAAATAAGCTTCCCAACTGTTTCATATGTTGGCCTCTGCCTTAATTTTGTGGATAAGCTAATATTATTATGGCTATAAGGGCAACAGTGTATTAGATATTTTATTTAAATATTACATTATTTTATGCCTTATTGTGGAAGAAAGTATTTTAGGAAAGAGATTCAGTTCTTTCCAAAATGTCCTTCCCTCCCCATTTTGGGCTTTGCGGGGTAAGAAGCAACATTTGTTTCACACATAAGTTCTTCTATTTCTCCTCCACCTCTGCCCACATCACTACTTCTGTTGCATCATCTGAATATTTCTATTTCATATTAACTAATTAAATTTGTTCCTCTTTCACTGGTGCCAATGTGAGTTTGATGGGACGATGCCCAGCTTTTAAGTGCTTCTAGTGCATGGCAACAATAGATTTTTGACCAATGTCTGCTCCTGACACAAATACTGAAAACAAACGAATAAAAAGAAAGTGCCAAAGCACAAAAAAAAAATAAAGCCCAACTTATTATAGGAAACACAGCAGAACCTTCATTTACCATTCTGTTTAATGTTTCGGAACTAGACTGAGTTGAATTAAGTAAGGTGAACCCAGTTATAAGGTCTCCCTCGAGGTAAACAAACTATATCAATGACATGAGAGGTTTACCATGTAACTTTTATGATGGTCCACTTTAAGAATACCCATACATTTATACCTGGGAATGGGAACTGGTTATAAAGCCAGCGGTGATTACAGAACTTCCCTAGTTTACTTGCTGACACATATCAGAGTGCATTAGTAAACAGAAGTCTTAGGCTAGGCAGTACTATGTACTGTCCATAGTATTTCTTTAAAATTAAAGAATCAGTATATGAGGCAGTTCCTTCCAACAATTGATTATCTAATATGATTATACGTTAAGTATAATAAGACAAATGAGCACATTCCCGTTATTCAATTCACAGAAACAAGTTTGCCTTAAAAATATGCCTGAAACATATTACAGAAAATATCTCAGGTGATTATTATGTAAACATTGTTTTGCTTTTACAATGAGATTAATCTGATATGAGCTCCATTTCATGTTTTTAACATCACTGCCGTATGCAGAGGCCTATTTAATCTGTCCAGTATTTGTGCAGGGCTTTAAATGAAGCATACAAAATCGACAATGTTCTACCTTCTTGTCATGTGGATCCATCTGTTTCCAATTATTGGCCTTTAACTGATGAAGTTCATCAAATTTCATACTAATATTTTCTATGGACAACTGCAGCATATCCCAAAACCCTGCTAAATCCTGGGAGGCTGGTCTCGGATGAGCATTGGGATTCTGTGCAACAGAAAAGAAGAAAGAAAGCATGAAAGAAAATATTTTGTTCAATTTTGGGGGTGGGGAAAAACTTGAAAGAGTCCATTGGTGTGTTACTTTTTATATTTGTCTAATGACTCTGAGCTGCTATATTTGACTCACCTGGTTTAGTGAGATTGGCTAATTATGCTAACTAAACTGTACATTTCTCTGAGACAGTCACAGTGTTTAAAGTTTGTTAGGATTTCAAATTATCCTAGATGCAGTTTAGTAAAGAAGGCTTGTGAGTCACTCTGTCTTCAAAGTGAATTCTATAATGGAGGGTATTGTCCATGGGCTCACGAAGAGTCGGACACGACTAAACAACAACAATTGTTTGATTCACAATAAGTTATAGTTGTCTTTACTGTTTCAGGATATGCTTGCTGATTGTTAACTGTGTTTTTGTAATCTACACTTGTACCTTGGAAGTCAAACGGAATCTGTTCCGGAAGTTCATTAGACTTCCAAAACGTTCAGAAACTAAAGTGCAGCTTCTGATTCTGAAGCTCATGCAGCCAATCAGAAGCCGTGGAAGCTCTGTTAGATGTTTGGTTTCAAAAAATAGTTCGCAAACCGGAACAGTCACTTCCGGGTTTGTGCCATTTGGGAACCAAAACGTTCGAGAACTAAGCTGTTCGAAAACCAAGGTACGACTATTTCTGTATTTTGCCCTAGCCTCATACCAGAACAAACTTAGTTGGTCTCTAAGGTGCTACTGGACAATTTTTTTAAAAAAATTAAAATATATTTCTATTGCCCTAGCCTCAGCCATGCATTACTAGCTTCTTTTTAAAATGACCCAGAAACTTCAGCTGGCACAGAATGTGGCTGCTTATGTGCTATTTGGGGCCAGATGGTCAAATCATATTACACCAAATCTCTACTGATTGTACTACTTACAAGCATGTTTATAAAATGTTGGGTTTTTTTTTTTACCCAAAAAGGTAGTACCCGCACCTGACACAAACCTGTCTGTGCTTTCAGATCAGCATCATAGGCCCTGCTCATTTGATCCATCTTTAAGATCAATTTGACTGCCAGGTACTAGGGACAGGGCCTTATCATCAGTTGCCCCTGCAACATCCTCCTCCCAAGGGATCTTCTGTTGGCCCATTCAGTTGTAGTGTTCAAAAATACTTATAACCCCCCCCCCCAAATACTTCATTTGGCTTTTCACTATTGTGATTTTTGCACATGTTCCCATGTTGGTGTTTTATTGTTCTACTGTACTTATTTATAATATATTGTTAGTTGTATCTGTGTCTCCACTTGCCAATATTATAACCGTCTGTTAAGTTTGTCGTAAAAGGCTCTATCTGCACTATACATTTAAAGCATCATCATATCACTTTAGCTAGTCATGAATTGTGTTTTAATTGGCTAAAAATGGCAGCAGTGATGGTGAGAGTGTCTTCTTAGGGAAGAATGTTCTAGTGGCAATGGAGAGTAGGTAGAGAACCATGGCGCCTGGTGCTCAGGCACCATCATGGGGGAGGAAATGGCTATGGCTTGCCTTACATAGACCTACTTTGTTCCTTTTTATTTGTGTGCTGGCTGAGTAGGATTATGCCCCCCAAATAATAAAATAAAAATAATAATATTAATTCTATTTTCACTAGAGTGCAAAGCCAAAAAGGCTAACCAACTATCACCATTCTATCAAGGGTCTTGGATTTTACATTCACATAGCAGGGTTCCCCTAACTCCTGACACAATTCAGTTGTTTTATGTACCGCTGCAATCCATCTGCAGCCCAAACAGTACCATCAAGCTTTAAATGTAGATTTATTTTTTAGCCATGCCCTCAATCAAATGAATTTCTGTTGCATCATGTATATTGTGAACCGCTCACAATTACACAGAAATGCTACGAGACACAGCTAATGTCACTTGGGAACACAGAGTAAAAGGTGTTCTTAACGTCACTTAAGAAAACTCTTGAGGGTGTAAAGTGGCAAATTTTATGGAAGGAAAATCTCCTGTTGTTGTTGTTATTAAAGCGCATCCCTGGGCTTCATGGTAGCAAAGAAAAGCATGGCTGCAGAACGCTGTGTAAGTTAAAAAGCCAATGATAACAACAAGAAAGCCATGCGCTCTGATCAAATTACACATATAAGCTGTAGGAAACCCTTACATCTCTTTGTTTGTACATAGTGTCAATGTCTGGATCTAGTTAAGGTGATGAAATGGTGCCCGTAATACATGTTACATACCAGATTTTCTTCACACAGTTCTCTGAACTGATAAAATTTCTGAGCCATGAGAAGCTGTGCACTGCCAACTGCTGCTTGAATCTTACCTAGAACTTGAAAAGAAAAGAGAACATGAGAAAAAGCTGGTTCCCCCCCACACACATTTAAGCACTGGTTTGGTAGGAGTGGAACACGGGCAAATGCAGTTCTGGGACTTTTCCCAGCACAAAATCAATGGTGACACTTGCTGGAAAACTAGGAGAGCTGATGGGGCTCCTGCTTCATGCTAGCAGCTTAAATCCTAATACTTCTTTGCAAGATTGTTTTTAATTTTTAATTATAATCTAAAGTTTGCATTTCAGCTGGCTGATTATCTTTTGTTAAAGCTTGAAGTATTTTACAAGTTGAACTTAGAAGGGAGCACCAGTAAATTAAATGGAGCTTATTCTCTGCTAAGTGTGCATAGTATTGCAGCTATGCTGATCCTAATAAAAAAGGGGTATTATGTTATATACTGCTGCTCTTCAGGAAGTGGAAATATATAATGGATCAGCACAGCTGCTTGCATCTTTTGAACTTTCCTTGGATACATTGCTATGGATTTTCATTGGATAGGTGGCTATGGAGGCTGTCAGGATAAGCTCCTGAACTTCAAAAACACCACTGGGTTTGAAAGAAATCCCAAAGACATTTGTACTTAGGGCTGAAAGGCATGTGCAAGTATTCCAGGTGAACCCTTGAGACAGTGTATTTTTGGGATGTTCCACCACACCTTTGGTAAAAGGTAGATTGCAGTGGAAGAGAAAGAAGGCCTAGCAAAATTGCTGCAGATGCTGGGATGGAGTTAGAGGATTGCACACCTGTGCTGGCATGCAATTCAATAGATGGGCTTCAGGCTACCCTGTGACATCAAGAGAGATCCTGGGCCACAACCCTTTGACTGCATCAGCTACAGCTGTTTACGGTGGCAAAATTTTAGGGGCTGCTTTTACCCCAAAATATGTACCCCACATTTTCTGGGTCCACGCCCAGTGCGGTCTAACCCCAAGTCTCTAAGCTGAAATATGACACAGGGCTGCAAATATAGAAAACTCTTGTATTCCCTTGCAATAGAACAACACAGAGCACAATGCAGAGAGCAAAGCTAGGCTGTACTTTTAGTAAGACTAAATATGCAAGCATAAATCTAAAGCACATTCTTAGCCCAGTGTAGCAAAGATCAGCTGCTGGGGGACTGTTTGAGTAAACACTGAACATTAAATGTGTGAAGCATGAGTAGGGAGCTCTGTTACAGTACTTCCTCAGGAACATGCAAGAAGAGACCAACCTTTTTAGTTTGCTCCCTCGCTTTGGACAACTGTGAACTGCAAGATTTAAGTGGAATACATCCACTGTGCCACTCAGGGTATTCTTACACACTACTATTATTGTTTGTAAGGCTTGCGTGTCTAATTCCCTGTGCACTGTGCTGAAAATGTACCCCTTGGTGTGTCTAGTCCTTTATTCATCCTAATGCGCAAACCACTCAACTGAAAAGAGCCTTCAATAGTGGGGAGGAGTTATTCTGAGAGCTTTCATGTGGTTCCCATTGTTATGAAAACTCTTCCCACTGCTTCTGCTTCAGAACAGCTGCCTCAGCTGGAGCTGGGCCATCTGACACTTCACAAGGCATCTCAAGGACTGAAAGGCAGGATAACGGGGAACTGGACGGAGGCTGTCTCTCAACTTTGCCTCGGGAGAGAGTTTTTGCATAAAACAAAAATTGCTCTGCTGTTCATACCGGTCAGACAAGTTGCTTGAGAATGCATTGTTTGGTGGTGCAGCATTGGTTATACTTCACTGAACAATAACTGAATAATCTTGATTAGAATAATCTATTCCAAAACCATAGAGAGAGCGGGAGAAGAGAAAGAATGCCTTGATCAGTGACTGGTTTATGACAACATCCCAGCTGATTTTGAGATGAATGCTGAGGCCCTTCTTTACAGAGGAAGCTGCCTTATTACTGAGTTATAGACCACTGGCCCAACTGGATGAGTGCTGTCTAAACTTGGAGTGGCTGATCTTCAAGCTTGAGGGATCTACTGTGCTTTCCTCTGGAACCCTGAGGTCCACCAGCTGAAGTCAAATGCAAAGTAGAAAGAGGGGTGGATTTACACTTAGAATAAAGGCACAAGGTACCATTGAGTGCACACTCCACCCAGTACCAGAACTGTTCTGCTTGCAGTCATCACACACACACACACACATCACACACACACTATCAGCTCAATTTAGAAAAACCAACCAACCCCAACCAACCGTACTTGTTGCTGTTGTTAAACAACTGGGAGTGAGAAATTATTGGCGATCCTACTGCAAATGTACTGTTTTATTTATCCATCCATCCAGGCTATATCCCACTCTTCCTCCCAATGAAGCCCAGGGAGCCATTTACAAATCTTTGGTTTAAAATTGCCTTATAGAGAGTAGTCCTGCATGATTTCAGACAGAAGTCTTTCCCTGCCTTACCTGGAGATGCCATGGAATGAACTTGGGGCTTTTGCCATGCAAAATATGTGATTTATCATTGAGCTATTGCTCCCCCTACTCTTTAGAGGGATGTGCTTTTCTTTCTGTTCCTAGTGAACCAGAGCAGTCTTCACTGCATAACCAGGTCTTAAACCACACTGAAATGGATCGAAATAATCTGTCTCATCCAGAACAACTAAAACTTGAGATGCCACTACATCCTCAAGCAGTGTGGCTCAGGATGGACACTGGTAATTATCCAATATGGTGGGGTTTAAGGGAGAATTTAAAAACTGCAGCAATAACAGCAGAGGTCTCACCCATAACCACTTAGGTTTTAAGGATGAATGTGATAAAAATGTATTAAAGATCTAAGTTGGCATGGTTATGAGCCATTTTAAATGTTAAGTTGTCACAATTAGCTATCAAATCATATTCATTACCATCTCATAGGCTAAGATATAGCAAGTATTTTACCCCCCAAAAAAGCTCCATTGGATGCCTCTGATGGTCAGGAAGGGCCATTTCTTCACCAACCATCATATCCATGCAATAGGCCTCCAAAGGGATTTAGCCTGCACTTGGTCAGACTGACTGGGATATTTTCCCATTCTAGAGATCAAGCAGACCTTCAACAGAAGTACCTGCCAAGACAACAGGCAAACCCCCAAGGGCCATTAGGAAATCAAACACCCCCATCTTTCTCCTGGGGTATACAATTTTAATTGTCTTATACCCTTTCAGCATATTTGGGTGACTGTAACCCTATCGGGTCCCATCACAGATGTTCCATGCCCAGATCACTATCATTCCACCCATCAAAGAAAACAGAACCTAGGCTCTGTGCATTGAAGGATGGTCTGGAAGAGAGAACAACTGGAACATGGAACATTACTTCCCATGCAATCACTTGGCCATCTCCCACAGTCGTATCTCCCTCTCCTCTCCATTACTAAAATGGGCACTCACTGATTTGGCCAACTCTCCAACCTCTCTTAAAATGCATCTTTTGCACCAACAGGGGATAGAAATAAAGTCCTAATTGGGCTGCGTATTAAGGAACCTTCCAACAGGAAAGAGCTAAGAGTAATCATGGGAGAAAAATGGAAACTGCTGTGCATAGTGGAAGGTGCAAATCTTGCAAGATTCAAGTAATTTAAGAGGACTTAATTAGCTTGGGTTGTGCTTGGTCAAAAAAGGGTATCCGGGTAAACCAAAAGAAGCAGGAAGAGAGCAGTATTACTAATCACTCAACATATAAAGCTGATGTATAAAAATATAATACACTACTACTGTTAAAAAATTAAATGGCAACAAGTGTGAATTAAGTACAAGGTTAATATATTAGTTGCTATAAATACTGTACTGTTAAAAAAATTAAATGGCCACAAGTGTGAATTAAGTACTGTACAAGGTTAATGTATTAGTTGCTATAAATATCTTAAATAGATATGACATGCAAAAACAAAAGTATACAAAGCTCCACCCCTAAGTAGGTAGCAAAGTTGCAGCAAATTTCTATGCTAGCTAACTAACTAACCTGGGATCTCTCTAGCTAGAGGACACCATGTGAGCAATCAGAAATATACCAATTACCGGTAGTTGGTATCCTTAATTCATTTGTAGGGCAGTGGATGGAAGAAAAATGTACTGTATATTTCTGCGTATAAGACTATTTTTTAACCCAGGAAAATCTTCTCAAAAGTCGGGGGTCGTCTTATAAGCCGGGTCGTATTTCTTATACGGCGAGTATATCCCAAACTCTATATTTTAACTGGAAAAGTTGAGGGTCGTCTTATATGCCCAGTCGTCTTGTATGCCGGAATATATGGTATACTTATTTAAAAATGCCCCAGCTACGGGCAACTTAAGCAAAGAGGCAGGCTTCCATGTTGGAAGTATACTACAGTGGTACCTCGACATCCGAACGACTCGACTTCCAAAGGTTTCGACTTCCGAAGTCGACAGCCCCGGAAGTCTTTTTGCTGCGTGCGCGGGGTTCTGCACCTGTGTAGAAGCGGCATGTGCGGTCGGTGCATGCGCAGAAGCACAAAATCGTGCATGCGCAGAATGGGCGCTTCGACAACCGAAGACTTCGACTTACGAAGACGGCTGTGGAACGGATTGTCTTCGTAAGTCGAGGTACCACTGTAGTGTGAAGTTCTCTTTTCCAGTCCAACAGTGTGGCTGTGTGTACACCTTTACACAAAGCTGAAATCCTGATGATCAGCTGCTCAGGATGCTACTTTCAGCTCTCTTCTCTCCTGCTCCCCCTTCTGTACCAAACAAACGATTACAGTGATTTCAGCTTTTAAATGTGTGTGCAGCTCCTGTCACTCTGTGCACATGCCCTTGAATCAAGAACAGGTCCCTTCTTTAAATTCAATCATTTGCAAAGGTTCACACTGGTGCATGCACACAAATCCCAGGTGGTAGATTTGTGTTCATGAACAGATGTTGCAGTTTTGATCTTAACAGAATGATCTGCGCTCAAATCGTTTGTGCAGAAAGACCTGGCTTTAATTTGCTTACTGCTCCTGTTACAGATAAGTGAATTTGAAGGAAACCAGCAAATTTTAATATACTACAATTTGTGCATAATTAGCTAAAGAAATATCTCCTGCTGTTACTGACTCAGCCTGAAGCCACTGACAGTCTAGCTTGTTTTTATGTGCAGCAGCAAATTGCATTCCTAACTAGAAACATTCAGTCCCATCTGACAGTGTCGTTCTTGGTTAGATAATACCAAACGTATCTATGTAACATACAAGCCTCTGTCAAGCAGCCCTGAGCCTTCTCCTCCAGACAGCTGTTCTATACAAGGGAGCATTGTCTGAGGAAAGCTTGTATCATCTTACTTTAAGGAGCGGGGGAGCAACTGTTCTCTCAGCTGCCAGGATGTTGAGGAAACTTCAGCCTCTGCAGATTTCTCATTAGTTTATTATCTGACCAGTTAGAACTGCAGACATTCTGAAGCTGGGAAAATCATTTGTGGGCCCACTAACAACTCTCTCCACAACTTCAGCATGATTTGTAAGGCAATTGCACATGCTGCTAAAGTTTAAAGCAAGAGACATTTCAGCTGTCAGTGCTGGGCTTTACCATAAACTCTTATTTGGCTCCCTTGGTTAAGAAACAGCTCAGCTGTCCTTTCAAAACGAAGCGCTTGTGGCAAGCATCCGTGACACTGCAGGTTCCTTGAGAAAGGAATGTTACCATAATAATTATTAAGCAGATAGGGAGTTGAAATGGTGAGCTGTATGGCCTGGGGCTAGAGTATCTCAAGGACTACCACTTCTCATATGAACCTGGGGCAATGTATGATTACAGTGGTACCTTGGTTCCCGAATGGCTTAGTTGTTGAACAAACCGGCTCCCGAATGCCGCAAACCTGTAAGAATTCCGGTTTGCAAACACTTTTTGGAAGCCGGATGTCTGACGCGGACATTCCTGCAGCCAATTGGAAGCCACACCTTGATTTTTGAACTGTTTCAAGAGTTGAACGGACTCCCGGAATGGATTTAGTTCGAGAACCAAGTCTGAATTGTATACCAATTCAGACTATTGTTCCACCAAGCTCAGCATTCTCTACACTGTTTGGAAGCAGCTCTTCAACGTCTATCCAGCTCCTTGGTCTATGCCGGTTGTAGTCAAGGTACCTGGCAGGTGCTGTTGGATCCCAGCTCCCATAAGCTCCAGCCAGCATGGCTAATGGTCAGCAAGGATGACCAGCAACATCTTGAGGGTACCACATTGGTATCATCGCCAATGTACACTGACTGTCAGTGGCTCTCTGGAGTATGAGCCTGCCCATACTGGAACTTTTGGCATTGTGGTGTTATTTGCCACTTTGTTAGTATGCCAAATATGGAATAGAATGGGACAGAAAATTTTAATCATCATCTGGAGCGACTCTTCTTTATGTGTCTCTGCCAATGCATATTAGGTAACTGAGAACTGGGCATTCATAGCAGTGATGGTGCGGGTGTTGGGTTTTTATTTGCTGGCTGGTTTAAATGTTCACAAGTCTTCTTCTCTCTCTCTCTCTCTCTCTCTCTCTCTCTCTCTCTCTCTCTCTCACACACACACACACACACACACACACAAACACTATTTGAAGTCATTGTTCTATATTTTCCACCTACTTAGAGGTAACCAATCCCAATGTTGTATTTCATAACCATCATAATATCATTTTAGGGTGACTTTCTCCAATTAATATTCTTGGAGTGCTGCAACAACCTAGATGAATCCTCAGATTATTTGCATGATTAGTTACAGATGTGAAATCAGAAGATATACAAAGCTGATGCCCAGTTGTTTTCAGCAGCCATAAGGAATATCTAGGAATTAAAAGTTTTTGCCATTCAAATCGTTAGACCAGGGATGTGAATGTTCTGCCCTCCAGATGTTTTCCAACTACAGTGGAACCTCGGTTTATGAACACCTCGGTTTATGAATTTTCGGTTTATGAACACCGCGGACCCATCTGGAACAGATTAATTCACTTTCCATTACTTTTAATGGGAAAGTTCGCTTCAGTTTATGAACGCTTCAGTTTATGAACAGACTTCCGGAAAAAATTACACCCATGTTTCAGTTTATGAACGCTTCAGTTTAAGTACTTCGCGGGCCCATCTGGAACGGATTAATCCACTTTCCATTACTTTCAATGGAAAAGTTCGCTTCAGTTTATGAACGGTTACTCCGCGGACCGTCTGGAACGGATTAATCCACCTTCCATTACTTTCAATGGGAAAGTTCGCTTCAGTTTATGAACGCTTCAGTTTATGAACAGACTTCCGGAACCAATTGTGTTCATAAACCGAGGTACCACTGTATAACTCTCATAATCCCTGGCAATTGGCTGACGGGGGCTGGTGGGAGCTGGAGTCCAGCAACAACTTAGAGGGCCACATGTTCTTTACCCCTATGATAGACTTAGATGGGGGAAAATGGCAGAATAAATGTCTCTTTGTATATTGGTATTTGAACTACTTACTTTCTTCAGGCAGGTGATTTTCTTGTTCTTCACTCTCCATTTGTTGGCACCAACCTTCCATACGCTCTCTCTCTGCTTGAAGAAGCTTCAAGAACCAGTGTCCATCTCTATGACACACTGACCTTTGAACAGCTTCAATTGGATCTTCCGTTATAGAGTCAATCCAGGGATCCGGAGGAGGTAAAATGGAAGGATCAAAATCTCCATCAAAGTCATCGTCCACTGCACATGCGTGATAATGGTTTCCAGAGCCCTGTATGCTTACAGTGGAAGTGCTGGCATCTCGAGAGTACTGTCTTGATATTTGCCCAGGATAACTATCTTCTTGAGGGTCCATAGACATTTCAAAGTTCTCATGGAAATCCATGTCTGCTTGAACGGCTGCTGTAACACTGTTTGACCTTGTGAACCTGCGGAAACTGAACAACACCATATAAAAAGCTGTGGGAGAAATTCAACATTGTGCTGTTACAAATCATCCATCACTGCGAGCAATTGCCTGATGAAACAATTGCCCCCTTCCTCCCCCTGTGCACTGTTCTCGTGGTCTCTCCCAATGCCCCCCCCAACTGGGGGCTGAAAGGGGGAGAGGGATAAGCCCTACTGCACTAGCAGAAGCTTTTTGAGGTCTTCCACTAATGTCATCAGTTAGTTGAATCTGGCCCTTAGACAACATAGATAAAAACAGGTGAGAATATAGAACAATGTTAAAATTCATTATAAATTTACATGTAGATTTGCCAGATGTTAGCAAAGAAATGCACTGCTTTCTAAAGATTATTGAATCCACATCTCATCAGATTTGCAGGCTGACTTAATTTTGTGGAAGTTTTTGAACAGACAGGTACGGTATGGTACATAGCTCCTTTTTATAATCCCACACATTTGTTTCATTGGTTAATAAAGGCAGTACATTTACATGCCCTCTTAAACAAGCCAGTAATAAAATCAGCAGCAACAAGACCCCTGACACCTTTTGAAAACCTCCTTCTAACGACAAAGGGTCATGGCAAAGGGATGGTATCTGCAATATATAAAATACTGCTCCAAAATTCCACAAACTCCCCAGACGCAATAAAAAAACAATGGGAAGAAGATATAGGCTATGAAATCAACCCCACTCAATGGACCAGAATGTGGTCTAAACCCCCATTTAAATCCATATCAGCAAAAAGGAAAGAACTCACTCTGAAAACCATCTACAGGTGGTACCTAACACCACGAAAACTAGCACTAATACGCCCAGGAACCTCATCAAAATGCTGGAGAGGATGCACATCAACAGGCACATATTTCCACATGTGGTGGGAATGCCCCAAAGCCCAACAATTCTGGAGAACAACCGTAAGAGAAGTAGGTAAAATAACCCAACAAACATTAGAACTTACCCCAGAACTGGCCTTGCTAAACATCTTCCAGGACAATAATGCCCACCTACATCACAAAGAACTCATAACCCACTTACTCTCAGCTACCAGAAACACCATAACCAGACACTGGAAAGACCTGGCAGGAGTAAACATGGACCAATGGTACCAGACGGTATGGGAAATAGCCCTATTAGAAAAATTAACCAATAAGTTGAAATTGACACGGGGTCAAATAGAAGAAGACGGCTTCACCCCAGTATGGTTCCCCTTTATCACATACACAGCGCAACAAGACAACGACAGAAATCCACCAACAGCATACAAATCAATATGGCTAACCTGACCCGCCCACCCTACTCACATAAAACAGACCACCACAGCCAACCACAAAAGAAAACTATATCCTAGGCCAACCCCAACAACTCTCACCATCAAAGGAAAACAAATGCACAACAAAGAACCTGCACAACCGATGCTGACAACCCCCCCCAACACACTTTAAGTAAACTAGAAACATTGTCACACTACCCCCACCCCCTTCCCTTATCTACCGCTCTCCCCCTTTTCCTCCCCAATGTCTCAACAATTGAAACTGATCTGTAAAAATGCTATGAGAGACACTGCCCATGTCTTTGTAAACTGAGAAAACCTTTAATAAAAATAAATTTAAAAATAAAAAATAAAAAATAAAGGCAGTACATGTAGCTAAGGGCATTTCCACATGGCAGTTTATTGTGGACTTGGTGTTGTTGATGCATGCCACGTTTCTGCAGTGGCTACACAATATCACCCTCATCAAAATGCCATCTCACGTTTGCTCCCCATTTAAGTTGGATCTATCATTCCCGTGTTAGTTTTTTGTTTCAACATGTTGCGATTTTTCACGGAAATGGCAAATCCGGATTAAACAGGGAACAAAGACATGGGATTGTGTTTTAATGAACATGATGTGTCGACACAGCAAAAGTCCTGCATTCATGAGCAGCACTGAGCCCGCAATAAACTCTCGTGTGGAAGTACCGTAAGTTTCAGTCTGGTCACAGTGATGTTCCTCTTGGACTTCCCAGCATATCAGATGTTAATCCTTTTAGCAGCTTGTGTGTATGTGTGGGATTTTATCAGGGAAAGGGTTTAAACACCTTTTGCCAGGATAAAACATGGATCTCTACCTTTCTCCAAACCTTAGCTTTCTGTTTGGTTTCTCCTGAAGTCGGCCAAGAAGAACTCAGGAGTACATTGGAGTACTCAGTAGCGGAGCTTCATACTTCGGCACCGGGGGCAGAGAGCAGGCGGGGTTGGCACGCGTTCTGGGGGTGTGGTGCACATTGCGGGGGCAGGACACCCAGCACGGGTGGGCGGGGGCAGCCACAATGGCACCCTGCCCGGGGCGGAGCACCCCTATCGCCCCACCCTTCCTACGCCCCTGGGAGTACTGACCTGCTTCCCCACATGAATGCTCTGCCATTGTTAGTGCAAAATGACAGCTATGAAGATTACACTCTCCACCCCACTGTGCAGAAGGCCTCCTCAGTCAACAGCTCCCTGTCTATGGATACACTTCCCCCCAGAGTAGCCTTCTTCAGCCTGGTGCCTTCCAGATCTCTTGAGCCCAACTCCCATCAGCCCAAGCTGGAGGGCATCAGGTTGGTGAAGGCTTGCCATGGCTCCAACACTGTTCAGTTATAGGTGCCAGCTGAAGCCCCACCTTTTTCAACAGGCATTTTGATGCTGGGAGGCCGCCTAAATCCTAGGTGTTGACAAATTGCTTTCATTTTATCAGTGATGATAGTTTTTATTGTTTTACTGTCTATGGTTTTATATATTTATTGTTGTAACCTACCCTGAGGTCCTAGGGTGAAGGGCAGGATATAAGTTCTAAAAATAAATAAAGTACTCTGACTTTTCTGACAGCCAGTGTTAAATGTGTGTGTGTGGCATCTTACACAGAACATTCTCTCTTTGCTGTGATTTGTTTGGTTCTGGGCACAGAAGAAACTCTAGCACCTCTGCTCATTTTAATTTTTCATTTGAACATTGATGTTCTTTCTTTCTTTCTTTCTTTCTTTCTTTCTTTCTTTCTTTCTTTCTTTCTTTCTTTCTTTCTTTCTTTCTTTCGTGATCACTCGTAGCCGAGTAAGATTGTCTTCCATAAACACAATTCTAACAATGGGTCCGTAAGTGACTGTGGAGGCCAATTCTGGACCCACACATCCTTCCGCAGTGGGGACATTGGTTTCCAGGCGGGAGTTGATCACGGTGTGGATTTGCCAAGTGTGCCTTCCTCTTAGCACGTTTCTCCCTTGCGTCCTGAGATAGAGTGTCTTCAAAGCCCGTGACACCTTTGGTAAAGGCTGTTCTCCAACTGGAGCGCTCGCAGGCCAGTGTTTCCCAGTTGTCAGTGTTGATACTACATCTTTTAAGATTTGCCTTGAGACAGTCTTTCAACCTCTTTTGTTGACCACCAGCATTACGCTTTCCATTTTTAAGTTCGGAATAGAGTAGTTGCTTTGGAAGACGATCTGCACAACATGACCAGTCCAACGAAGTTGATGTTGAAGAATCATTGCTTCAACACTTGTGATCTTTGCTTCTTCCAGTACACTGATATTAGTTCACCTGTCTTCCCAAGTGATGTGTAAAATTTTTCGGAAACACCGTTGATGGAATCTTTTGAGGAGTTGGAGATGGTGTTTATAAGTGGTCCATGTTTCACAAGCATATAGTAAGGTTGGTAGTACAATAGCTTTGTAAACAAGCAGTTTGGTTTCCCTGTGAATGTCCCAGTCCTCAAACACTCTGCACTTCAATCGGGAGAAAGCCGCACTCGCAGAGCTCAGGCGATGCTGGATTTCAGCATCAATGTTGGCCCTTGTGGAAAGGTAACTGCCTAGGTAGAAGAAGTGATCAGCATTTTCCAGCGTTACACCACTGAGTTGGATTTGTGGCGCTGCAGAGGGGTTATTTTGTACTTGTTGGTGCAGCACTTTGGTTTTTTGGATGTTGAGTGATAGGCTAATAATAATAATAATAATAATAATAATAATAATATATTATTTATACCCCGCCCATCTGGCCGGGTCTCCCCAGCCACTCTGGGCGGCTCCCAACAGAAGAATAAAACACAACAATCTATTCGTAAGCTTTTCGTAAGCTTCTGCACAGATATTTAGGATGGTTTGGAGGTCATCCTCTGAGCGTGCACACACTATGTTGTCATCAGCATACAGAAGCTCTATGACGGAAGTTACAGTAACCTTACTTTTTGCTTTCAGCCTGTTCAGATTGAAGAGCTTTCCATCTGTTCGATATATGATTTCTACTCCGGTGGGGAGTTTCCCGTCGACAAAGTGTAGGATCATGGCAATGAAAATAATGAATAGAGTTGGGGCAATAACACAACCCTGTTTAACACCTGATCTCACTGTGAATAGTTCACTTATCTTCCTTAGGTGTCTCTTATAGGACGATATCCAGCTGAGAGTAAAAATTTTCTTTAATGTCTTCCTCGGCATCCAGTGTTGGTGCATAAGCGCTTATAATAGTAGCCTGTTGGTTTTTGGAGAGCTTTATTCAAAGGGTTGAGAGTCGCCCATTAATGCTGCTAGGGACTTCTGACAGGAGCTTCACAAGGTCATTTTTGATAGCGAAGCCTACCCCATGTATTCGATGTTCTTGTTCAGATAGACCTTTCCAGAAGAATGTGTAGCCTCCTTGTTCTTCCTTCAGTTGTCCCTCGCCTGCTCTTCGGGTCTCTTGAAGTGCTGCAATATTGATGTTAAAATGTCGCAGCTCTCTTGCAATGATGGCAGTTCTGTGTTCAGGACGCTTGCTGTCTGTGTTATCTGACAAAGTCTGTATATTCCATGTTCCAAAGTTCAATTGTCTTTTACGACCGCTAGGTGGTGACCCACTGGTGACTCCACTCAGGGGAAAAGGGAGGCAGACTATGTTTAGGGCACCTTTTCTAGCCCCTCCCCCTTTTCGGGGTGAGCAGAGTGGATCCTAAAAGGCTGCTCAGTCATGGATACAGCTGCCGAGCTGCTCAACTGCCTCGTTTCTTGAGTCAGAATGACTGAATCTGTATCCACCACCCATGTGCCGGTTCATGACTAGGGGCTTCCAGATTTCACGATCCTGCCCCCGTTACCATTTGCCGATCGCCGTGGGACTTTTGGGGTTTGGGTTGGGTTTTCGGAAGACGCCTGTGCATGATTTTGTTTTATGCGTGTAGATCAGTGCACTCTGACCAACGTACAGTCTTCACAGTAGGGCTCTGTTCCGATGGCATGAAGTAGTCACCACAAACTGGTAGATTCCTATCTGCTGCAGCCTTTATCCGCCTTCACAGCTGTTGTAACATACCGCTTGTTATCATCCGCCTGTTCTGCCATTGAGGACTTCTTGGATCATTCTTTGTCTAGCTCCTTCCCTTTGACTTTACCACCTTGGGTGACCCTGCTAGGAGTATGAGATTCCCGATGGCTTCGCTCACAGGGGTCATAGGAACATGCAAGCCCACTCACCACGACAAGGTGATGATCCAGCAAGTAGGTACTGATGTTATCCAAAGGCTGAAATTGCTCTTATTTCAGTGAAGTGCTTTGGTAGATAGAATGTGTTTCTTCCATTTGCCCTTATTTAAATCACATACGGTATTCAAAAGGAGAAGGAAGTTGCAGTGCAAAACACGGGTAAGTTTTCCTGGAACAGGCCATTTTCACCTGCAACAGGAGAAGTGTGACATAGAAGTACTGCATGTTTCTTCCTTCTCAACTTGTTTTAGCTCTATGGAGAAATTCCAGGCTGGCTAGGTGGGACAAAGAGGCAGTGCTGATAAGGGATAGATAACCTGGCTGTTTAGTTCTAGACTCTAGAGAAAGAGTACAATGATAAGTGGCAGCAGGCCCAAAAGAAAGCTTTGCCTCCTTTGAGGCATGACTCATCCTGCTGATGAAAAGCAGTATTGACAGACTTCAAACGTTAATTTCACAGGGCAAAAGAGCAGGGGCCAGGAATGTGGATCTTTAGAGCTGTTGTAAACATGGAGCAATGAGCCATGGTGGTGGGGAGGAAGGAGTTACGGATCAGTATTGTACAAGGCAAGGGAAATCTCTGGCAGCAAAGCTGTTTTCAGCAGAATAAATGTATCTGACATACACAAACTCAGCCCCCCCCCCTGCTCAATAACATAGACTGAAGCCTTTACCATGCTGCTGCATGCTTTGAAGCACAGTGTCAAGTAGTGCAAAAATAGATGATGTAACTTCTATTTGCACAGACACGCCTCAGGTTTGGCGTAGGAGGCTTCTCTTTGTTTCGTGTCGCTCGTATTTGTGGTGTGCTGCTAACGCTGCACCCCCTCCTCCTTCCCAGGATCCATAGGTGGCATGAAAACTCAGGGAACAATTATGTTTCTTTAATAACAGCAATCTTAAAAGAATCGGTGTGCATGCAATGCCTCTCACGTAAAATGAACTCTCTTTGTGCCCCCTCCCCCGTTGTATATCTCACAGTCTTTTTCTGTTTGACAAGTTCAAACACATAGTTTCTGAGTAAGCCATTCAGGGGTTCCTTCTCACAGCACCTATTCTTACAGAGGTTAATAATCATGTTCGAAAAACAACATAGGAACGAGGTCTTGGGGGCTGCTTTCTTGGCATACATGCATGTACATTGCAGAACTGGGCATTCTGATTTTTCATTAAACCGCAACAACTCAGTTGTGAAACTATAAAGCTCTGCTTTAAGGAGGGGATGATACACTGCATTTTAAAGTTCAGGGATACACCCTCTCTCTCACTCTGTTCTAAGGCTAAATTAGTATTATCAAAGAAGTTTTTGTTCAGCACATAATAATGAGTGACCTAGTTTTTTTTTTGTTCCTTTATGTTTATTTAGACAGCTCTGTGGTGCAACCTTGCTGGGTGGACTACTCTTGGCACTGGCCTGTGTAAACATATATGCCTTCAAAAGAAGCAGGGATCTACAGTGGAGATTAATGAAACATCATTACAGCTAAATAGTTCAAAGGAATGGGAGTTCAATGACATTGTCTTCAGATGCACTGCCTTGGCAACCATAACGTTCAGAGCTCCTTTGCTCATTAATTTATACTCCAAGAAAGCAGCAGTCCTCCAGCCACTTCTAAGATGCCCATCCTACACTGTTATTGCCATTTTATGGCTAAAGAATAAGACATTTGAGCAGCTGAATAAGAATCAGACAGCTGCTGCTACTTACAAGCTGCTATTTGAATTGCTCCACAGTGACTTGCTCCCTGATCTAGAATTGTTCCTGAGCAATCCTACGCTGAGGCCAATGGTGAGGGAATTCAAGTGGCTGCTTAATGTAGAAAGGAACAGTAGCCCAGCACTTGGCTTTCCTGGGATTCGTTGCTGCCACGTTCCCCATCGCATCCCACCTCATTGCTGGGCTGCCCAATAAGCCTATCACAGTCCAGCCTTCCAATATCTTTAAGAGGAAGGGGGAAAGGTCAGGTGCTCAGCAAGGAGAGGGGAAAGGGGAGAGGGGGTATGCGCCCAGCAGCAGGGATGGGAAGTAGAGGGTGTCAGCCATGTCCCCCTGAAAGCTGGAGCTAGCCATGGCATAAACAGCACATAAATAGTTCTTAGGGGAAGGTCCCTCAGTTTCCTTGCTTACGTGCGTTAAACCTCAGTCGCTTTGTGCTCATTTGTGCCCTGCAGGAACAAGGTGTAATAATTACACCCTCAGAGAACTATGACAGTTACCTGGCCTAAGGTGCACAAAACCATGAAACTGTAGACTGGCTGAACCAGTACACAACACAATACAGCGTCTGTTCTGAACAGCAGCCGCTGGTTTATTTGCATGTATTTAGTTCTCTGCCTCTCCTTTTGTATCCCTTTTGAGAACCTTGTTTACATTTTTAGTGAAAGGAGATTTTCCTTTGCACAACAGGTGCTGAACAACTTGCAGATGGTTTTGATTGTATTAATTATACACTGTTTATCTTGTTACCTTGAAATTTTAATTATGTACAAATTTATGTAAACTGGCTATGGCTTATAGCTGAAACAAATACATTTGAACTGAACTGATCTTACAGATGGCAAGTAGGAATTGGACTGGAGGGTAGGATCAGCCTGCTTCATTACTACTTAGAACAGACGGTTGTTGCTGGATTGATACCAGGTAATGAGAGAAACAAAACAGGTAATGCAAAACTTTTTATTGGGGAAACCTCAGTTGGTGAAAGATTTGCAAGCTGCTGAGATGTCTACAGTTCTTTCATTTGATGTAGCTGAGGGCCAAACTAGATGCGATGCTAAATGCAGAATTAAAAACACCAGCAGATGTGTGTGTTTTAAAAATAAAAATAAAGGGCTCATGTGATATGTGTATCCTGATTTTTATCAGGATCAGAGCATGCAAGGAGGGGAGGCTTACCTCTCTATCCTCAGCTGTGTGGCCCAGTTTATTAACAAACAGGGAATAATATACTATGAACATACCTACTGTACTAGCATTTCCACCAAATCACTGAGACTTACTTTTGAGGACTAGACTGTAAGATTGGACTGCTAAGCACACATAAGCACCTTAGAAACCTTTGGGACTGTGTTTAGGGTTCAGCCTAGATAGTTCAGTTGGTTCGGGGTGCCATGCTGTGATTCTAAGCACAGTCAGTTTGAAGTATGTGCCACTGAAATGGAAGCACTGAGGGTCAGTGGGAACTCAAGTTGTCTTGAAGGCCCAGGATAGTTGAAATAATAATAATAATAATAATTTATTATTTATACCCCGCCCATCTGGCCGGGTTCCCCCAGCCACTCTGGGCAGCTTCCAACAAAATATTAAAATACAGAAATCCATCAAACATTAAAAGCTTCCCTAAAGATGCCTTCTAAAGGTCTGGTAATTGTTGTTCTCTTTGACCTCTGGTGGGAGGGCATGCCGCAGGGTGGGTGCCACTACCGAGAAGGCCCTCTGCCTGGTTCCCTGCAACTTGGCTTCTCGTAGCGAGGGAACTGCCAGAAGGCCCTCGGCACTGGACCTCAGTGTCCGGGCAGAACGATGGGGATTGAGACGCTCCTTCAGGTATACTGGACCGAGGCTATTTAGGGCTTTAAAGGTCAGCACCAACACTTTGAATTGTGCTCGGAAATGTACTGGGAGCCAATGTAGGTCTTTCAGGACCGGTGTTATGTGGTCTCGGCGGCTGCTCCCAGTCACCAGTTTAGCTGCCGCATTCTGGATTAGTTGTAGTTTCCGGGTCACCTTCAAAGGTAGCCCCACGTAGAGCGCATCGCAGTAGTCCAAGCGAGAGATAACTAGAGCATGCACCACTCTGGCGAGACAATCCGTGGGCAGGTAGGGTCTCAGCCTGCGTACCAGATGGAGCTGATAAACAGCTGCCCTGGACACAGAATTGACCTGCGCCTCCATGGACAGCTGTGAGTCCAGAATGACTCCCAGGCTGTGCACCTGGTCCTTCAGGGGCACAGTTACCCCATTCAGGACCAGGGAGTCCTCCACACCTGCCCGCCTCCTGTCCCCCACAAACAGTACTTCTGTCTTGTCAGGATTCAATCTCAATCTGTTAGCTGCCATCTACCCTGAAAGCAGGATATGAATGGAATAAATAGATAAATTTGTCAGTGCAAAAGTACATAAGGGGTATGCTGTAAATAACTCCTTTCAAAATATGGTACCAGCTAGTCATAACTATCTCACTTTCACAGAGATTTTTAAAAAAGTATTTATGTGGTAAAACACTGTTAAATTGTTTACATTTCAAGTGTTGAGATAACTCTTATTTCTCTGAAATACATGGCAGTGGGAAAAGTCTGCAACTTGATAGAAGGTATTTATACCCAGATAACTTGTAGCTGGTAGTAATAATTTATCATCTAATGAACTCAGACTGCAGACGTACAAGCTTCAACAAAGAGGCGATATGCAAGAAGGTAACAGGTCACATTTTGACAGATTTACTCTTATGATTGAATCAGTATATACAAGAAATCATGTAAGTGTTGTTCAGTGGAAGACTACCAACATTTTTCATCAGAGATGTTCTTTTGTCCCAAGCAAGGTGTTTTTTTTAAACAAACAAACAAACCACCTAATTTTTAACTTAAAATATATATTAAAACATAACAAAGAGTCAGCAAGAAAACAAAAAGTAAATGAGAAGAGAAGAAGAAATATAAAGAGTCCCAGATGATCACATGTGGGTGATCATACAATGGCCAACATTTTTGCTTACCTTTTGAAAAGATGAGTTTCCTAAACTGTGATGTAGTGATTATATAGTGTTAGACTAGGTCTGGGAAGATTCAGGGAACTTCCAGACAGTTGCTATTTTAAGGTGGGTTCCAATCACATTCAGGGTGCACAATTATAATTTATTGAGACGTCACCATTATAATTTATTGGATGGTCTTTTGCGACCAACCTGCTTCTTCAAAAGATCAGATGCTTTTGTGAGAAGGAAAATGATAGGATCATGCACTGGAAATCTGGTGAAATGCCATCTAACCTCTACACACAAATGAAACAGAATGAATGCTCAATAAATGGATCATTTGGAAATCCCCCACACACAGTTCAAATCTCCACTCAGCTATGAAGGTAACTGGATGACCATGAGTCATCCATTATCTCTCAGCTTAATCTTCCTCACAGGATCGTGGTGAGGGAGAAAACTATGTACACCTCCAGCTCTGAAGGCATGGGAGAATATAAATGAAATCCATTATGTAATTTCTTTCTTTCTTTTTTTAACCATCAATAGAGCTTGCCATACTCATCTTAACCAATTCTTCTGAAGGCTTACTCTTCTTCTTCTTGCCTTCAGCAAAAGGCTGTGTATCATGGCAAAGGAAGTCTAGAGCAAACTCACGGCTGTTATATTACTATGGCTCTGAATACTAGTTGCTGGGAGCCCCAGGCAGACAAAGTGCTGTTGCTCTCATGTCCACTGTGAGAACACGATGCTGGATTAGATGGGCCATTGCCGTGATTCAGCAGGCTCTTCTTATGTTCTTGTGTACTACTTTGGGGAAGGGGAAGTCAAAATGAGCTAAGAAAAAACTTGTTTTTCATCTGTAATACCTGTATATGAAAATTAAGGTGGAAGGGTGGAATCAAATCATGATGATATCACCTCCACATCATCTTCAAAAGATAGACTTAGGAATCAGTTTTTAGGCAGCCAGATGTAGGCTAGCCTGTAGCATCTAAAATACTGGCTGAGCTTCCTGGACGCTCGGACAATTTCTGTATAGAGTGGCTTCTTTCAGATGCCAACTCTAATGTGACAGCAAAGGTAGCCAAGTTCTGTGCCAGAGCCCTAAAAATCCGAGCCGACCTAGTTAGTAGTGCCCAAAAATTTGTTGTACCCTCCCAAGTAGTGATACCTTCTTTTATCTAATAATTTTTATAATGGTTAAAATGGTTTATATTCATTGCTTATATTTTAAATTGTATTTTGGATTGTTTTATGTATATATGTGTATGCTGGTTGAGTACCGTAACAATAAACTAACTAATAAACTAACTAGCTAAATACTTTCATTTCCAGGCTGAAGATCAGTAACACAGGAACCTCCAGGCCCGGCCCACCCATGAGGCAAGCTGATGAAACTGCCTTAGGCATCAGGGTCCACCAAGGCAGCAGATCCTGATGTTTGATCTTTCTTTCCCCAATGTAAATCTTCCCTCAACTCTTCTTCCCTGGCAGGAAGGAGGATGCCATTTTGGAGTCCATCTCAGGTGCCAAAATATATTGGGCTGGCACTGGGAACCTCCCACATTTCTGTTTAAGTATTTCAGTGCTCAGTCGTATGTACAGTAAACAGCATCCCGTCATACACAAGGTAGGTGTGATGGTGCATGTGGGTTGAGGCAGTGTTCCACTGCATGGGCATTACACTTACACTTAAAGTGCCTTAAAAGTGAAAGGGGAAATGTACAAAGCCACAGAATGAACATACACCATATTGCTGAAATCCCTCAAAAGAAGAACAGAGGCTAAGAAGATGTGATAAAGCAGCCCTTGTCACCAAGTTGAAAACTAAAAATGGCAAAGCCTGTGAAATGATTGCATTTGTTCATTTTCAAACATTGTTACCCTAAAGTTAAAATAAGACCAACACGGCTACCTACCTGAACCCTAAAGTTAGACTGCAAATGCCTTGGTTACAGTAACCTGTTTCCTCCCTTGCTTCTGTTTGGTGATTTACATAGTGATTTTCTAAACACGGTTGTGTTTGGACCAAAGGCAACCTGAAAGCCATTCTCTCTGGACCCATATTGATGGAGTCTGGTTGTCATTACTGGGGTAGGAGGTGCACATGAATTCTACACATGTCCTAGGGCAGAGCCCAACACTTAAAGCAGATTCTGGAGATAAATGCTGGCTCAAAACAAGTCCCTATTGGCAGCTTTGTGCATAATAGCAAGCTACCTGATCAGTATATGACTGTATTGAAACAGCGAGGGTTTCTAACATATTTCCTTTATTAAATATGCACCCAAAGTGGCCTTGTGCTGTGTCTGCCTGCACATGTTTGATTTGAGGCAAGGAAAATACATTCCATTTACAAGTCTATTATTTTAAGCGACAGTGATTTAAATTCATTCTGCTGTGCTAACAAAATGCATGAGACACCTAAGTGGCAATGATAAGCTCTCTGTGTACCGGAGGAGCTCATCTTCTGACAAGCCAGCTTCAGTCCCTCATCAATCAGTAGTTCCCTTATGGAAGTACACGGCTGGTTACAATTTGTCTCTGTGCTTAATTATAGCACTAAATCCCCTGTTTATCACCACTATCTAAAATCACAACTCTTTAAAGAGACTGTATAAAAACAAATCATTTTAAAGGGCCCAAAAGGCAACTCTCGCTTCTTGAATTCATTACTTAAAACGTTATAAATAGCAATACAAAGAACACAAGAACAGGCCTGCTGGGTCAGAGCAAAGGCCTGTCTAGTCCTGTTTCCTGTTTCTCACAGTGGAGAACCAAATGCCGATGGGAAGCCCACAAGCAAGGCATGAGTACATGAGCTCTTTCCTGCTGTCATGCCCCACAGACACTAGTTTCCAAGGCATACTTGCCTCTGATCCTAGAGGAAACATACATACTAGTGTCCACTGATAGCATTTTCGTACAAGAATATATCTACAGTACAGTAATCCCCTTTGAAAGCCAACCAAGTTAGTAGCCATATCCACATCTTGTAGCAGCAAATTTTATAGCTTGGCTATGCCATTTGTGATGAAGTACTTTATTTTCCCTGTTTGTAATCTCCTACCCTTTAGTTTCCTTGAATAAGCCAGGTTTCTAACATTATGGGACAGCATGAAAAGATTATCCACTTTCACTTTCTCAACACCCTATAATGTTGCACAACCTTACTTGCCCTACCCCCTAAGCCAAAAAGAATGGGTGACATAGCCCATATCATACTGCTAACTGAGTGTGTGTGTGTGTATGCACACACACCGTATTTTTTCCGTGTATAACACGCCCCTGTGTATAAGACGACCCCTATTTTTTTGGGGGGGGGATTGCCCAGAGTTTTTGAGCTTTTTGGGGGAGGATTGCCCAGAGTTGTTGAGCTTTTTTTGGGGGGGGGTTTGCCAATAATCGCTTACCTGCCTGACCACCACTGCCAATCACACGCCTCAACAAAGCCACCAATCATCTGCCCACTTGCTGCCAACAACCGCCAATCGGCCATCCACTTGCCGCAGCAGCAGCCAATCGCCAGCAGACCACTTGCCGCAGCAGCAGCCAATCACCAGCAGACCACCAACCACCCGGCCAATTGCTGATTACATCTCCTGCTCGCGGCTGCTACCAATCAAACGTCCCCGCTCTGCATTATCTGTGTATAAGACGACCCCCAATTTTTAATAATCATATTTAATTTTAAAAACCTCATCTTATACATGGGAAAATACAGTATAGATTTCATTTGGGAAGGGCTACAGTGGGCTTTCATTATGTTTGTTGTGTCTTTGTTTCTTTATTTTACCTTAGGATCATGTCACTACTTGCTTTTGCCAAGGATGCACATATTAAAGAATGTCCATCAAAAACCCACCGTCTTATGAAAGCACAGTTGATTAATGTGTTTGTGTAATTTAACACCAACATTAAATTGCTTCCCACACCATCAGCATTACTGAAAAGACAGTGGACTGTAAAATATCAAATTAATATTTTGCTTACCACTTCTCCTCCTCTACTTGAACACCTATGGATTGGAACTTACTGGTTGCTCTGTTTTCGCTTGAGCTAGAAGATTCCTCTCCATCAACCTAATAGAATAACAAAATGCAAACAGAATTATGGCTTGTGCATATTATTATTGAAGGGCTTTGATGTGTTTCAGCACTTTCCCCTCAAAGCATCATTACAATTCCTTTTAAGGATCTCTGCACCAGATTGGCTGAAATCTATGAAAACTTTGGAGTAGCCCTCCTTGTCATGCTCCAATAGCACCTCCAGAAGATCTAATAGCATCTTCATTCATTATCCTTATCTGTGTCAAGAGGCAGTATGGTTGAACACCTGCTGAAGGCCGACACCACAGCAGGGCCCTACTGACAAGAGCTCACTAGAACTGCTGCTTCACCATTGCAACCTGTGCATTCACCTGCTTCTTACTCTGACCAAGGGGAAATAAAGAAGCAAAAAACAGCAGTGAGGAAAAAGAGGAGGAGTAGCTGACATTGCCTGCTTGCTCATTTGCTCTGTCACACTTTGCATTTTGCTAGTATATCACTACCCTGTATATTGTTTGTTGAAGTGCTCATTTGTTCTGGCAGGCAAGCATGTGACAGAAATGATGTGGAGGAGGAGCAGGAGCAGGAGCTGTCAGTACTGGCAGTGATGAGGTAAACCAGGCCTAAGCAAACTCCGGCCCTCCAGATGTTTTGGAACTACAATTCCCACCATCCCTAGCTAACAGGACCAGTGGTCAGGGATGATGGGAATTGTAGTCTCAAAACATCTGGAGGGCCGGAGTTTGCCTATGCCTGAGGTAAACTCACTGAGCTCAGGGTGCCTTGCCCAAAGACCCCTAAAATCCAGACCCATTGCTGGTTTGTCTCGACTGTACAGAACTTGTAGCAGGATCCTTAAAACAGTGACCAAGCATTACACTGCCTGGTACCTTTCTGAAAACTTATTTCCTCCACTCTGCTGCTTCCAAATTCTGGGAAGGCCTTCTCAGTGGCTGCTTTCTCTGGAGAAGTAAGACTGGCTCCCTGCTTGTTGTTCTTCCACAGGCAGGCGAATGAAGACTTTCTTATCCAACAGGCTTTTGGGAACTGACTGCTTTTAATGAAAGGGCTGGTGCTGTGCTATTTTTAATGGCAATAGAGTTTTTTCTACTTCCTTCTTTTGAGTGTTGTCACTTGTTTGCTACTGTAAAGCTTGGCTTAGCTGAAACTCTGCAAATGGCCTGGAATTATGAGTATTTTACCACATCTAAGGCAAGCTGACACACTTATTTAGTTAATAGTCAACATGAGAATTATTAGTTAAAAAGCATCTTCCAACGAGTCCCTTTCTATTGGTAATTGGATTAAGTCTAAACTTACATTTCCTGAGACACATATTCACCTTTCCCCATGAGTCATCTGCTGACAGTTCCCTCAGTCATCTGATATGAATTCTGATCCCTGTGATCTCCCTGCTACTCTTCAGTGGTAAAATTGGGCTGTGATGCCTGTGGGCAGTTCACTACCCCAGCCATTTGTCCCTTTAATGTTCCATCTACCCAATCCTATCTTTTCAAACAAGACCACCCCTTTTGTGTGACGAGGCTGAAAGAATTCCCCCCCTAATAACTCACAACAGACACAATATTTTAGGTTTGGTTTTTTGGCATTATTTTGGCCACAACACATCCTTACAACTGGGCACCATTCAGCACCCACTTTGTTCAGTCCTGTGGTTACTGTGCTCACTAAACTGTTGCTTCTCCAAGGAAGCAAGAATTCTTCTTCATCGTAGCCAGGACCCTAACCATTTGCCTCCACACTGTACCAGTGTGCTTAGAGTCCCAGACTAGAACTGGAGAGACCAGATTCAAGTCCTCACTGAGCCATGAAACTCACTGAATGACTTTGGCTCTGAGCTTATCCACACTTATTCCTTTGCCCTGCTCTTTCCAGGTTTTTGTTTGTCTGTTTTTGAATTGGAGCAAACATCAGTTCGGGTTTTCCGTGGATTGACATTTGCTCTGCTGAGCTTTACAGAGTGGGGTTTCGTTGGAAAAGCTCTGGAGCAAAACAGGAAAGGGTGCTTGGGCATGGAGCTTTAAATCACAAACTGGAGGAAATATAAGAGTGGATGAGCCCTCCCTCCCTTTCTCCCAGCCTAATTTCTAATACAAGGTTACTTTGGATACGAAATTGGAGGCAGGGAGGGGGAGAATGAATGAATAAGTAAAATACTACAACTGTACAATGCAGGGGAAGAATCCTGTATGCTTTCATTCCCCAGGTGAAAACTGCATCTGACATTACAGCTGGCCACTTTGGAGAGAATGCTAGTCCCTGCACATTTCATAGAATCATAGAATTGAAGCGTTGGAAGGGACCCTGATCAGATGAAAGTTTAATTTATTTTAAACAAGGGTGAATCAGACAGATCTTATCCTTGTGACCTCCCCTGCTGATTTAACAGCTAAATGGAACAATGCTGCTGCATTCAAGTGAGTAACAGTTGTTATGTGATGCATGAATAAGCAGTGACAATTCAGCTAAACTGGCTGAAAACATTTCTCTGGTGACAGTGCAGTGTAAATCATTGTTTTACACATTCTCTTTCAGTGATTTCATTCATGCTTTCCTGACTCCTGCTGGGTTATGAATCAGAGCTTTAGGCTTCTGTGTGCTAATTCAAATAAGTAGAATATATATATATCCCAGAAACCACGCTACATCCCTACATAGAATCATAGAGTTGGAAGAGACCACAAGGGCTATCCAGTCCAACCCCCTGCCAAGCAGGAAACACCATCAAAGCATTCCTGACATATGGCCGTCAAGCCTCCGCTTAAAGACCTCCAAAGAAGGAGACTCCACCACACTCCTTGGCAGCAAATTCCACTGCCGAACAGCTCTTACTGTCAGGAAGTTCTTCCTAATGTTTTCTTTCTTGTAGTTTGAATCCATTGCTCCGTGTCTGCTTCTCTACAGCAGCAGAAAACAACTTTTCTCCCTCCTCTATATGACATCCTTTTATATATTTGAACATGGCTATCATATCACCCCTTAACCTTCTCTTCTCCAGGCTAAACATGCCCAGCTTCAAGTTTATGCTTCAAGTTTAGTTAATCAAACCTGAAGGTTTGTAATGTCAGATGCAGTTATTTGGGTTATGTAAAATACAGCAGAAATGGAAAAGGATTAATAGCTGAACTATTCTGGAGATCAAATAATGGCACTACCAGTTACGGTGCAAGCCTCTGCATTTTATCTGTACCTGTATTCCGATGGATAGACATCTGTTTTTCTTGAAATGATCTCTCTTCCTGTCATCTGCAGTAACCGTGGCAACAGTGGTGGTGGTGGTGACAGTAGTAGTGTTGTTGCCCATATGCTGGCTGGCAGGGCCATGGATCTGTGCGTTAGCTGCTTCAATAGCGGCTGTCAGTGCCTTCATACTGTCCAAGCTTTCTGTAGAGTTGCTAAGTCCCGACTGACTGATAATATCTCCCCTTTGCCCATGTCCGTCCATGTAGGCGTCTTGAGCAGATTCCGTGCTGCTCTGGGCTGTGATGGAGATAAAAGGTTTGGTGGAGGTTCTTGGCGGAACAGGAGGTGGTGTCTTCTTATAAGTGGTAATGCAAGAGGAAACTACACAAAATGAAAACAAATCATAATGTAGGTAGAAAAGCTAAGGTGTTAATCTCTTTCTCCATTTTAAACCCACAGTACTGACTCAAAGCAAACAAGCTTCACATCAGAAAGAATTTTGCTAGTCTATTTTAAGAAACAAAATTATTCCTAAATTTATTTATTTATTTTGCATCTGACCATATGAAAAGTTCCAAAGACAGATACATCATTTCCTTGGTTTAGCAGCTGCTTGTATTCCCATATAACTGGTTGATATTAAGGGAGAAAGCCGCAATAATTAAAATCCTTCCTCTAGATTATGAGTAGCTAACCTGTGCCCCTCTAGATGTCATTGGACTCCAGCTTCCTTCATTCCAAATCAGCTGAACTCAATGGGTCTTCTTAATACACATGAATAGGATTCCAGTGTTAGAAATGAAGCATCTTATTTATTGGCTAGTCCAAGATATTACTAGGTTCAAGACCTAGCAGCAAAGAACTTAGTTAAATGTCAGGAATTATGGGAGTTGTAGTCCAATAGCACCTGAAAGGTCACCGATTCCCCATTTCTGAATCACAGCATTTACACCTTTTGCGTGCAAATTAAATTCTGATAGACATCATCTATATATATATTGCTGAAAAGGAAAATTAAGTTTTGCATATTCATAAATAACACATTACACAAATCACGACCCAGCAGTACTTTTGAACACTGGGCAATGAATTAGCAGGAAACTCCACTATTGGGGAAAGGGGGTTGTAAGACTGTCAGAATGTGTCATGCTTTAACTTGCAAAAACAGGATTCAAGCCATGGAGCACTATGAAGAAAAGCTATCAGCATTGCAATCCTAAAAATACGAACTCAGATGTCAGTTTCATTGAGTTCAATGGGGTTTATTCCCATGTAAATATGTCCAGGATTGCAACTTTAGATGCATAATTCCCTGTGAGTGATGTGGTGGCTTAGAATTCTACACCAACCTGGTATCAGTCATGTGAGCAGATAGCTTAAATGCTGTAACTGGAAAAATATGCAGATGAGGCAAATTGCCATAAATTTGTTTTAATTACAAAGGCATATCCATTTCCAACTCAAAATATGCCATGTAGGTGAAGGCCAGATACAGACAATTTTTGAATTCCATTCTCTGAATGTCTCCTGCACTCTCTGAAGAGTCTCCCACATTATGCTCCTTCCACTTCTATTTTCATCTTCCACAACACTTTCCCTGTTACAAAAGCCTTGGTCGAATATTCCAAAGTAGAGAAGATGCCCTTGAACTCTGGCAGTTAGCATGCATTCTCCCACCCACGTAATCTTTCCCCAAAAGGTGGCTTTGAACTCACCTCCTGCTGCTAAAGTGTTTTCCTGGTTTATAAATTTATTATGACAAGAATACAAGGAAAGGACGTAAAAAGGTGAATCTAATAGATTCTCCAAAGAGCCTCCCAGTGATATGATCAGGCATGGATTAGCTTTCATAAATAATATGTTCAATAAATTTTACATGCTAAAACAAGGAAACAGGGAGGGGAAAGGCACAAAGGAAAGATTGTTTGAAACAAGTTAATGCAAAACCTTTCTTTTCCTGGAGTCACATTTGTGCAGCAGAAACAGACAGGCTGGGAATCATAGGTGGGGCGGGGGGGGGGAGAGCCCCAGGCTCTTCATTACTGGAAATGATGTAAACTACTTGCCACTCCTTTGCTGAAACTACAACAAAACAAAGCTAAAGACATGGCCTTCAGCACATGCTTCTAAATGTCAGCGCTGACTAGAGGTCTTAAAGTGTTCGTGGTGAGCCAGTGAACTGCGTGCTTCGGTTTTATTTCCAAACACTCCAAGAGCCTAGCAACTTGAGACATGGCAACATGTCGCTTCTTTAAAAGGCATTTCGTTTTATGTTAACTGCAACATTTTGAGGAAAAAACAGGGTTTTACCACAGAGACCAAAAGAAGAAAAGATTTGATAACTTGACACTTTATGTTTCTGGGCCAACAGCAGTTGCCAAGTCCCGCAAGGCAATGTGCAGTCTGCAAAGAATAAAAGAGTTTTACATCACTCCCCGGGATAGGGAGAAGACGGTGGCAACGGTGGTCAAAACAAATGCCAGCCAGATTGATTTGGCTGAAACAGGTAGCCTCAGCAGAGAAAACTGGGTTCCACTTCAGTTTGGTATGTGGTCTCAAATTGAAGAACCATAATTTTAGTTACAGGTAGGTAGCCGTGTTGGTCTGAGTCGAAGCAAAATAAAAAAATTCCTTCAGTAGCACCTTAAAGACCAACTAAGTTTATATTTTGGTATGAGCTTTCGTGTGCATGCACACTTCTTCAGATACCACTTCTTCACTATTCTGCCGCATCTCCTAATTAATAAATTGAGAACGTCAGCAGTCTGCTTCAGTGGTTGTTGCAATGATAAAAGAGGTTAGGAACAGCCCTTCAAATGCTGAAAAGGGAGAGGGGTACACTTGACTTTGCCTCTGCTACCATGCCTGTCAGCCTTGCCCCCCCCCCCCCGCCATGCACTCAGTGAGCTTGAGAGGAGATTTCTGTTGGCCCAGGATTCTGCCTTCTTCATAGCTCAAAAATCTAGTTTGAGCTTTATTAAGAAAGACAATGTAAACATTAGCTTTGACTTAACGAGGAACCTTTGTCACACTTCTGTTACCTGATGGGAGAATATTTATCCCAACGGAAAAAGGGGAGAGGGTTTCTTTTAGCAACTAATGGTTGCAAAACACTTAGTCATGGAACAGGAATTTAAAACAAGGAGTGCCAACCATAAAGCACAGAAGGAAGTAAAAGAGCAAACTACTTCCAGGCTCGCTTAATAGTTAATAACAAGCGTTAATAACAAAGGTTGCACTGTAAGTGTGTTTCAGCATGTTGTACATTCCCCAGGAAGCAAAGAAAAAATATGATATTGGAGTCACAGACTATGTAGTTACTCCACAACTGGGTGATGCCAAAAAATAAGACTGACAAACACACAATTGACAGAAACATGTACATCCCCCCCCACTTTTAATTCCTGGAATAGCTTCCTCGTGAGGTGATAGCCTAGGTAGGACTAGGCAATGGGCAGGCCATTAAGGGAACAAAACAGCTCAGCCCCAGGGGGTGAAAAGTATGGGACCCCCTCCCTCAACTGGATGATAGTTAAAAAGACATTAACATAAATGGGGAATAAATTCAACTAGTCTAGAAACATTAACTCCAATATTTTTAAACCTCCAATATGCCCATCATTATGATAGTCAGAATATGCAGGTGGAAAGACATTGTAAGCAACTAAGAAATGCAGTGAAAAACCACAAGGAAAACTTTAATAAAAATTATTATTTTGAAAATGCAGTTAAAATCTTCCAGAGGCAAATATCACCTCCTTTATTCATATCTATACTCCTGTTCAGATTTCCAATTGCTGGAAGTAGCACAACTTTTTTCCTGATTGTGAGCTTAGGCTGGTATCCTTTCCTCAGAGATGTCCATCGAGACTTCTCTTGGGTTCTGACTGTGGTTGTGGCCAGCTTCACAGCATCTATGAACTCAATATATGTGGATAAGATAAGGACTGTGGGTTGAATCTAGCAATACCATATATATTTTTTTAAAAAAAAGAAAAACTTCTGCTAATTAGCAAAACACTATTTGAAGTATACTTTAGGCTTTTTTCATACAAACATTTAAATTGATTTATGCATATCCAGTACTTGTAAAATCAAATGTGACTGGAATGCCTCCTTCCATCCTGCTTTTACAATACACATAAATTATACATTTCACACTGAAAGAAATTCTTCCGGTCACTTGCAAAAACATACAAATGGAAGTGCATTTCCAGGTGGCTTCTCTCTCTATCCCCTTAAATTTACACCTAACACACAAGAACAGTCTTAAGGGTGCAACAAACTGGGCTCTATCTATCTATCTATCTATCTATCTATCTATCTATCTATCTATCTATCTATCTATCTATCTCTATCATCTATCATCTTCATTTCAGAGTTCCTTCCAAAGAAAAGAGGAAAGGATTACTACATAGCCAATCAGGGTGTATTTTTGTTCCATAATTTGCCTTCTGGAAGAGCTAGAGACTTGCTTTACTTTTATTTATTTTTAAAAATGAAACTTCAGACTATGGGGCCTCTTGCAGCCATGGACTGAGGTGCAATTACTCCAATTGTGCCATGAATAATCTGACGTAATGAAACAAATGTAAGAAAAGAATTGAGACAATATTAGGAAAACAGATTTTGTCCTGTTCTCAAGTCAAAGTTCCCTTGTGATGCATATCTGAAAAAGGAAAAAAAATTGGAGCTTGATGTATTGCAAGGAAAAAAATGTTTACAGCATCTCTCCTATAAAGAATTTTTTTGACTACTTCTATTAATTTTTGTAGGCAAGCCTGTTCCCCTTTCCTGAATAAGAAACATGCACATGTAATCATGAGTCCTAATGGCACAAAAACAAGTTGCAAATAGTTGCCAGGGCAACAAATTCCTAGCTATCAGATTGAATACCATCTGCCCCCAAATGAGTCCTGTTGACAATACATTTACAATCACCCTGGGGCCCAGATAAAACCATTCCAATAAATCAGGGATACCAAACACCTATTGTCTTAAGTCTGTGGCTAATGCCAAGTCAGTAGCACTCATTGTTTCAGAAAGTAAAGGATTAAGCCAAGGAAGGGAAGGGGGGGGAAGGGGGTCCTGGGATACATGAAAGTTGAGAGACTACCAGGCCAAGTTTGTGGTTTAAACAAATGAGCTAAGTGAAAAGCATTCTATTCCCCCCCCCCTTAGTGTCACATATCCCTGGACACAATAAAAAAATGTATTTGGCCTGGGTCATGTAATGGGGTGTGAGGGTCTCTCTAAGGACAGTTTCGCTGCATGTGAGACTTCAGACATAGAATGTGCTGGTTCTAGGGCATACTGTGCACAGTCAAGCCCTGGGCTCACTTTCTATGTTATTATGGGGCTTCAGATTACATTTCTTTACTTGAATTATTCCAGGCCTGTCAACAGCTTAAAGACTTCATAGCGGGACAACTGCCTGGCTTTTTAACTGTTTATGTGATTAATGAAGCCATAAAAAATTACTATACTAGTATCTCAGTGCAGGTGCTATTTTGAGGATAAAGAATTAACGGCAACATGTTTGCTTAGTTCAATAGCTACATGCCTTTCTTTTTTGGGATGACAGTGAAGTATTTTGAAATGCATTCTTGACTTGTGTGATTTACTGTAAAAAAATCCCCCTCAGCAGTGAAATAAGTCCTGAATAGACCTAACATAGAGAAAGCTTTTTAATTAAAAGCTGGTTACAAAATCTGCACTTCTGTTTCATAGCTGCCAAGTTATCCCTTTTTTAAGGGATTTTCCCTTATGCTCAATAGGATTCCTCGTGAGAAAAGGGAAAACTTGGCAGCTACCGGTATGCTGTTTCAGTGTATCTGATGAAGTGTGCATGCACACGAAAGCTCATACCAAAATAAAAACTTAGTTGGTCTTGAAGGTGCTACTGAAGGAATTTTTTATTTTGTTTCGACTCAGACCAACACGGCTACCTACCTGTAACTAAAATCTGCACTGTAAAAGTTGAGTCTCAAAAGCCTGGCACCCCATTTCTAAACCCCTCATTCTGCTATGGGTACACTTATGCTTGAGGAGCATAATATAGTGTTCTTAAGATTTAACATTTATAAAAGCTGCACTGAAAGAATAATGGTAAGACTCCAGTATATATGAATGAATGAATGAATGAATGAATGAATGAACTATGCTGCCCAAAAAGAACACAGTGGCTAGTGGAAATTTAGGTATCCTAACAGAAACAAGGCAAAATACATTTGTTTTTAACTGGTAGGCAGTAAAATAATTTGTTTGTAAAAAAAGCATGTGTGTAAAAAAGACATGATAGTAAATTTGTTGATCATGGTGCTTAACACACAGTGGAGAAGTTTCACATTTGTACAGATTTAAATGTAGCTTTTCAAGCTTAGTTGAATACTACCTGTAATATTTTGTCATTATTTGGAAGACAGATCACTGGGTTTATAATCAGAATCTACCTACTCTTCATTGAAAAATGTCTTCCAAATGACATATGTAAGCCATTTTAGACTGCAATGCTAAGCATGGTTATTTAGAATTTGTAAAAAAATCCATTCCAGTAGAGAGACCAACTTAGTTTGTCATAGGTTGTTTTTTTTTTACTACGTCAGACCAACACGGCTACCTTCCTGTAACTAGAACTATCTATGTGATACTGAAATCCACAGGACAAGTCTAAGAACATATGTTTGTAAGCTTAAAATGTACAGTATGTACTAAAATAGCTTACATGAGAGTAGCATGTAACAATATTTTGACTGCAAACAATAAGAATGAAAATCGCTTCTTATAGTCCCAATGTATGAAAATATATTTATTACCCTAGGTGAGTGGAATACATTTTGTCAAGTACATACCGGTAGCATCATGATTAACTTGCCATTTCCTGAACAGGCCTAAACGGTGGGATCACATCAGTGTGAGATGGATTCTGTTACTTTAAGGGGATTTACATTGTCTCTTAAGCTAGCAATTCCTTTTATCTTTGCTGAACAAAAGGAGAAAAGAAAGCCTATAGGAGGTCTTGACTGCTTGGTTTGTGGCTCTTTACAGATTGAGTCAAGCCTTACATATTAAACAGAATCTAAATTTCAAATATGTAAAAATGTTCTCTCAGTGTTAACTAAAGATGATACTTATTATTCAGGTTTAGATCTCTATCAGATGATATAGTGCAGGCATGTCCAACAGGTAGATCACTAGACGTCTGTGGTAGATCACCGGTAGATCAGTTGCTCCCCCCCAAAGAAGCTAAAAAACTTTGACTCCCCTAAAAAAAGCTCAATATCTTTGCCCTGCACCCTTAAAATGATCTGAACCACCCAAAACAGGGCTTTCCTTCCTAAAAAAAGCTCAATGTTGCCAATGTTGCTTTCCTCTTCCCTAAAGAAGTTCAACAACTTTTATGTGAACCCCCAAAACAGGGCTTTCATTCCTAAAAAAAAGCTCAACAACTTTGACCTGAACCCCCCAAAAGGGGGTAGATCTCTGCCAGGAAGTTGGCCACCCAGATATAGTGAATGCAGGTTTCCGCCTCGAATTTCTGCATAATGGCTTTTTAAAGTATCTGCCACACAGTGACTGGAGTTCAAAGGGCTGCATTCATATTCCAGCAAAGTACAGTATGGGCTTTCAACTGCCCTGTTCCAGTGATAGCCTCCCAAGACCCCTGGAACACCAAGAACCCTCCAAATAAGGCACAGGGGAGCCTGCTATGGTAGGAAAAATTAAGTGTAGCCAGGTGGCAGTGCAGAGAGCGGTAAGATAAGAACATTCAGAGTAAGGAAACTGGGTTCAAGACTGCCTCTGTCTATTACAGCCACACTTCTTCCCCAGGTGGCTAGATGCAAAAGAGGGATAAATTGTGAAATTGTTTGCACATTGGGAGAATGTTCCACTGATCTTACTGCCAGATTTATATGTACAGACTTGAACTATTAAGCAGCAGCTCCTACTTGGGAACAAGTCCCGCAGAAGTACATGGGACATAAATCTGAGCAAATGTGGACGGTAATATAAATCAACATAATAGGTTTCTGGCATGCTGTTATGGCAGTCATGATATGTGATGTGTCACACATTCTCCACACAGGAACAACAATTTCTTAATCTATTTCTCTGGTAAATCTCTAGATTCCACATAAAAGTTCATTTGTACTGTCCTACCCTGTGTGTGTGTGTTTATGTTTTGAGAATTCTGCATTTGTGATATATACTAGATAGGATTATAAAGTGTGGGCTGTATATACTGTATTTTCATCTGTACTGATTTTTCTGTGCATGTGTTGTTGTTGTTGTTGTTGTTGTTAATATATATGCCGCCCTATACGCGGAGGTCTCAGGATGGGTCACAGAATAAAATCAGAATATAAAACCACAAAATACATAATCAAAATAAAAACAACAACACAATAACCCAATCTCCCCCATAACTACTTTATGAATGCCATACACTCTGCTCTCATGGAGATTTTTCTAGATTTATTGTGTGAAATCATGGGGAGCCTTATGCATTTGTGGAGACCCTGGTTTGTGGTTTTTGGGGACACTGAAGGGGCTTGCAGGTCCCTCCAATTCTGCAAAGCTTTAGCATTACTGTACTGAATTGTGTTTTCCATGGAGTACAGGGCAAATGTAAACATTGTAACTGGAGGCACATCCCATGGTAATTCAAGTGGTAAATTTATGGCAACCTGCCAGCTGCTTAAGCAGCTTCTTCTGAAGTTACAAAGTATACTGTATTGCCACATTGCTCTTTGTTTAAGAGCATGGGGTTGTGAAACTTAAAATCTTTGTGCAGTCCTCTCAAAAGGCAGTTTTCAAACGGAAAGGTATCACCTAATCTATTTTGTGTCTTTTACTTCCTCCTAAAACAAGTAATACTCACTGACCTGCTAGATAACCTTCCAACTGAGCTAATGCAGCTGCGTCAACAGATAAGGACATGAAAGAAACCTGCTGGATCAGAACAAAGACCCATCTAGTCCAGCACCCCGTTCTCCCAGTGTCAACCAGATGTCTATGAGATGCCCCAAAATAGGAGCTGAGAGCAACACCACACCCCCAATTTGTGATTCCCAGCAACTAGTACATAAAGGTGGTGGCATCTTTCCACCTGGCCTAGTGGTTTGGGCCCAGACTCACCAGCCCCACTATATTAAATATGTATGCTGTAGTTGACCTCCTTTGTAATGTTGGGGTTTTGTTTTTGAAATCTTTAAGATAATATTTCAGTTTTCTGTTATGTTGCTTTGACTGTATACTCTATATTTGGTCTCCAGATCATTTTATTTATGTTTTATTGATTTAATATGCTGTAAACCGCTTTGAGATTTTTCTTAAAAATATAAAGCGGTATAGAAATTAAATAAATAAGTAAAACTGATGTGTGCTGAATTTTTTTTTTTAAAAAAACCCACTTGAAACCAAGCAAATATTCAGAGATGCAATTTTAAACTGGTAGCACAAGTTATGTGACAGCAACCCCTGCCTGCTTGTGGTTGTGAAATTTTACTTGCATTGCTTGATTTCACAGTATCATCAGTGCCAGAAACAATCTGGGAGAGTCTCCCGGTGTTCAGCAACATCTGGGCCTTGGATCAATGAGCCCTCTCTGAGCTCTCCACCATCACCTTCCCTTCCCATACCTAATTGGATGAACACTCTGGAGATTCCCAGAATTGCAGTCAAAGGAATTACATTCCTTGTGGTTCCTGGCAGCCCTGGATGTGCATGTAGCACTGGAGGAGATCCTGGGTTTCTGTCACCATGCTTTTAGCATAGGCTGCTGCCTGGGATTTCTGTTGAAACCAGTGGCAAACCTCTGGTTCAATGCAGATCAACAGTGCCACCTAGAGTGTCAGGAATTGTGCACCTTGCACGGTGCAGCCTTAATCGACAGCTATTCATTGTTTTGCTTCTGAATAAACACCAGCAAGTTAATCCCTTTCTCCCAAAGGCTAGCTGGCTAGCTCTTTCATCATGTATGTGCAGAGTCATTATGAAGGTGGAACTGGCCCTTAAGTAATTTTCTAACTGGATAACAAGCTGGCTAGCATCAGAAACAAAAAGCTTCTCTCCTCAATAGTACATACAACAATCCATCTTCACAAAGGAGTAGACTTTTGCAAGTTGATTTCCATTAAAATGTGAGAATTCACTCTAGAAGATGGTGCCAATGGATTGATACAGAACCAGAAATCTGCTTTATCTGAGGATATTGTGGACTGGCTGGATGCAGAGGAGTGGTGGAGGCACCAGCTGGGGAAGCCCCAAGGGAAGAAGGCTCAGAGCCAGAGGATTGGTGGTGGGATGCTGATGAATGATAAGAGTGACCAGACTGGGAGGAGGAGGTATCAGAAACTGAAGAGGTAACAGGGTTTAGTTAGCAGGAAGAGGCTGTGACAGAGAGGGAGGCAAAGAGGCAGAGATCAGGCAGGCTGCTGAAGCAGCCAGGGAAATTTTCCTCCTGCTGTGACCAGCTCCCTTTTCCCCTGGTCTTCCAGAACCCATAGAGAAGGCATCCCCAAACTTCGGCCCTCCAGGTGTTTTGGACTACAATCCCCATCATCCCTGATCACTGGTCCTGTTAGCTAGGGATCTTGGGAGTTGTAGGCAAAAACATCTGGAGGGCCGCAGTGTGGGGATGCCTGCCGTAGAGGTATGAAGAGGGAAGAGCAGAGACAGGAAAGATTAATCAGCCTCAGGCTGCTTGGGAAGAAACTGGGAGGGTGAGCCTTAGTGGGAAGGTGGGGATCTTCAGTCCTTGCAACTGCCTCATTGGCGTAAGATCTACTGGGAAGAGTTGCTGAGCAGTGCTGACTAGGCCTGAGCTGGTTTGTTTCTTTGAATAAAGAGTTAACTTCATTGGCGAGGAGTTACTGCTGACCTGCTCCTGACACCTGTCCTGACAGATTCTCTCTTCTGCAAGGAACTGGGCCACATGTTCTGAAACCTATGACTCTGCTCATGCAGGTAACATGCAAGGAGAAAAATTAGGGTGATTTTTAAATTTGAGTTGCAAGTCTCTCTGCATGATTGTTGCCTTCCTTTCCTCCTCCTTTTCCCACTGGTTCACCAAACAAACATTATTTTATATTTGGACATTTGGCTTCATTTGTTTAAAAATGTTTTTTTTTTAATACTAAAACTCTCCCCATCTGCTAAGGCTGTGTGGTTACACTACACCCATGTGTTATCAAAATATTTCACAAGGTTTTGTTAAGTACTGTGCCCTCTGGTAAAATAAATCCAAAGCTTCTCTCTTTGTTTAGAGTTGAGCTGAAGGGAGGAGCCCTTTGTAGTAGGGCTCAGAAGCTTCCCAAGCAGCTGAACAGCTTAGACTGCGGTAGGTACATAGTTCATCCTGTCTGGTGGGAGCCTTCTGCAGTTCTTCCTTTGGGGAACTTTTATACAAAAAAGGGGTATATGCCAGTAACACCCTTCCCCTGCCAGACACATCACAGAACCCTAGGAGAAAGGCAGAAACTATATGTCTACTTTCCCACCTCTGTAGTGATAGTGGGAAGAAAGGAGAAGCATGCCACCATATTTTCCACACTGTATTACAGTTCTACTTGGGCCACATTTAAACCATACATTTAAAGCACTATGGTACCACTTTCAACAGTCATGATGTTCCCCAGTGAATTCTAGCAGCTGTGATTTCTTAGGGGTGCTGAGAGTTGTTAGGAGACCCCTATTCCCTTCTCAGAGCTACAATTCCCAGAATTCTATAGGGAAAGGGGTTAACTGTTAAACCACTCTGGAAATTGTAGCTGTGGAAGGGAAATAGGGAACTCTTAACAACTCTCCTCACCCTTAGTAAACTACAGCTCCCAGAATGCTTTGGGGGAAGCCATGACTGTGGTATCATGGTATATGCCGTGAATGTGGGCTTGGTGTGAACAAGTCATCCACTTCGCCACAGAGGAGAGGGGACAGCTTCAGGTTCGAGCAGCCAGCTTGCTTATTGTGTGTGGGTGCCCACATAAGTTAAGATTTCTCTCTTACCCACACAGGCTAACTAAGGTTGAGTATAAGGATGTACTGTACTTAAAAGAAAGAAAAAAGGTAAAATAACACAAAAATATACATAATTCACCCTCGCCCCCCCCCCAAAGTTAGTAGTAGCTTTAATGCTATGTGGAAGTAATCTGATGCTGTTCTTCCCCATCAGAAGATGGATGGTCAAATACTGGCAATGCACTCATCAGAAGATGGATGGTCAAATACTGGCAAGCTGCAGCTGGACCTCGAGGTGACGAGGCCTTCCCTGGACCCTGCTTGAGTCATTGGGAGTCCTGTGTCTGGAGGACCAAGATACCTATTAAAAGTTGGTTGGACCTGCTGCCAAAAAGTCAAAGGAAACAGCCTTTGTGATCTCATGACACCAGAGAACTGATTACCTCTGCTTCGAGAACCTCCCCACAATTATGGTGAATGCAGTGTGCAAAGATTTTAGTAAACCAATCTCTGAGTTGTCTCTGCAATCCACGCATGTCCCCACAGATGATACAATATTTTTCTTCACAGGAAGCACATACTGTGTGGTTTATACACACTAGGATTTGAGGACAAAAACATTGATCACTGAAATGTATCTTTTCTGACTGACGGTTGAATAAAGAATGATGATGATGACATTGATCACTGGAAATACTCAGACTTTAAAGAATTCACTTGCAGGGGCATCAACCAATGTTTGCATCTCTCATAGTGAATATATCTGGCAGCTTAGCTACTGTAAGTTTTGCATGTATTATAATTGTACAGATGGGATTACCCCCAGTCACCTTTTGAGGTTAAAGTACTGACAATTTCTAATCTACACAACAACTTCTAATCAAACCATTCCAGGAAATCAAAGAAACACTCATACCCTTGAAGCTTGTGCTGGAATTTCTGCCAAATAGTTTATCTTGGTCAAGCCAAGTCCTCAACGGTACAACAAAATAAGCAGATGTGGTTAAGGCACATTTGTGTATGTGTGTGTGTGTGTGTGTGTGGGAGAGAGAGAGAGAGAGAGAGAGAGAGAGAGAGAGAGAGTTATAATAAAAAGGGTGTAGCAAGAATTTTTAATTTTTATTCAAGTCTGCCTAAATGTAGATCAATTACTGTTTTCACACAAATTTTCATGAAAACAGACTAAACAAAACCCATCAAATGTATTTTATATTTGGAGTGGAGCAGAAACAGCCATGCTATTCGCAACCTTTTCTCTCTTTTCCCTGAGGACATGCAGGAAATAGCTGCATCTTCTACACATGGCTTTTAGCTGTCACCAGTTTTGCTCCTTCCAGAGTATTGTAATGTTCAGGACATCCAGCACAGGGTCAACTTCCTTTGGAAGAGGGAGATCACTAGAAACCCATGCTGAATTCTGAAATAAGAGGATGGCTGAGCCTGAGAACTGGGGCCAGCCTAAGGCAGAGGTGAGACTTATGCAGCAATGTCTTGATTTATAGCTTATCCTCTTTCCTAGAAGGACTGTAGCTCTGGGGTAGATCGCATGCTTGCATGCAAAATGCCCCAGGTTCAATCCCTAGCAACATCAGGTTGGAAAGACTGGCGAGCTGTTGCAAGTCATTGTAGTAGGCCAGGGGTGGGAGACCTGTGGTTCTCCAGAGGTTTTGGACTTCCAGCTACCATCAATACCAGCCAGCATGATCAATGATGTGGAGGGTCACAGGTTTTCCCTTTCCTTGTGTAGACAATGCAGAGATAAAAGGCCTAATGGGCTGGACTTGTAACAAGGCAGCATCCTAGATTCACCCTACAAACAGCAGCTCTTAGCAGGGGACTGGATTAGCCATATGACAGAAATGATGTGCAGAAATGAAATGCAACCAAAACACTGGCCTAGAAACAGCCCTACATTCCAATCAACAACTTTTTCTTCTGAGAACACTGTTTATCAATATTGTGACTGTGACACAATAGAGGAATCTAAATCAATCCATATACCAAATAATTCTGTGACAAAGACCGACCAGGCCGGCCATAAAAACTGCTGCAACAGCAGAATCCTTTAGAAATGTGGGGATTGCATTAAAGAGAACACTTTGAAGAGCAGAGCACCAAGTACCAGCAGAAGGAAGTGCAGGGACAATTTAATAGCTGACATGGGAAGGAAAGGGAACCAGCTGGCTGCTGTCAGGGGAGGAAGGGGAAAGGGGAAGAGAGAGGCTGACAAGCTACTGGGCAGCTGCTCTTCCAATTGCACCATAAGCCAAGCAAAGAGCCTTTGATCTACTGAGCAAGCCTGGGCTTGCAGCCAGGAGTCATATCCTTTCCACAGTAGTTGAAGCCAGTTTCCCCTCACCAGATCTTCTCCTGCTAGCTGATCACAGGACAGACCTTTAATGAAAGTTTCCCAGTCACTGAAGAAATAAGATCCCACAGCCTTCCTACGCCCAAGCATTTATTTTCTCAGATGAAAAAGTGTGATGCGCTGCTCTGCTTTCCCATCTTGAAAGGAGCTGAACAAAGAAGACTACCCTGAGGTATGTGGATTATAAGCTGGTGACTTCATATACAGATGCTATATGTACAGTTGCAATACCATGACTGGATAAACAGCCCAGCTGAAAGCAGCAGACGTTACGCTACTGATATGTGGAAGGAGACTGATACTTGTAGACAAATCTTGGATGATGTTATAACTGGATCTGACTCCCAATTCCAGCCAAAAATTCGCATTATAATGAGATTACTAAAATCTTATAAATAACACCATTTCTCTACAGAGAACAAAGTCAGAGAAATTTTATTAAACATTTAATGTGGCTATGGTAATCTCAGTGAGACAATATGGGCCACATTCTGAACTGTATTTCTGAATGGCACTGCCCAGGAAAAGAAAGGGGTCAAGGTGCAGGCACACTATTGTGGTCCACTTCCAAGTTCACAGAACATTCAGAGACCAGCCCTGGTGTTATTGTGTTAGGAAAAATAGAAGCACAGAATAGTAAAAATGCTGTGAGCAGCTGTAAATTGCTCATTGGGTTTAGGAAAGAAGGCCAGCACAGTAAATCTACACTTGACAGTTATTTCTTCTTATTTTCTTTATTTTTTTTAAAAAAATCTATTTCTTCCCCTGGAATTTTGTTGGGCTGGTGGGTGGGTGTGTTCAAGATCTCTCAGAGAATTCTTAAAGCCATTATCAAACCACTCCTAAAATTCTGAGGAGGGAAGCCGTAACAGTTAAATTAAGATAAAATGAGATTTACATGTGCAATAGAGATTTGGCCCAATAATGCTTTATTAAAATTCACAGATATTGCTCCTTACAATAATGTGGGTGCGGGTGACACACTGTGTGCATTACTACTGATGTTGGCACAGGGGTGGGGAACTTCCTCATTTGGTCCATGAGGCCATCTTCTTCAAACCATGTCCACCTTGCCCCAAAGCCTGGCTGCATGTGTGACATCAGTTGTGGGGCAAGCAGAGACACATCTAGATCCTGCTGTGAGAAAGCAGAATCGAACTCCCCCTGTATCGGATGACGGGTAAGGAGTTCCATGCTGCATGTTTTGGCATAGCTGCCAAGTTATCCCTTTTTTTTAAAGGGATTTTCCCTTATGCTGAATAGGCTTCCTCGCGAGAAAAGGGAAAACTTGGCAGCTATGATGTTTTGGGTGCCTGGATGAATTCTTCACAGGAAACTTGCTGCCCTACCCAAACCCTGTAGAAAGCAGGATTGAATTCACTGAGCATCAGTGGATGTGCAGGCAGTTGACTCCTGCTTAGTTACCACATTTTACTGCACACAGAATTCAGTGCCAGGCATAAAATGTAGATCAAAAAGTGGGAAATGGATAGCCACACACCTTAGAAGGAACCCCCTCCTCATCCTCCCAATTGACCAATTCAGAAAACACAAGCCGAATCTTTTCAGTACCCAGAATTTAAAGCTGAAAGGCACTACTTGTGCCATTTTGGTATTTTGGACTTAAGAAAAAAAAAACCAGGTTACCAGGTAAAAACAAACCACATCACACAGGACATGCCACCGTGTCAGTTCAAAGAACTCAGTCAGCTCAGTTGCAAATGCTGTTTTCCATCATGTCTCTTGGAGGTCAGGCAAGGCACTGCAACGCCAAAAATAAACACATCTGTATTCCAAAGGATTTGGGCTTGTTTTGTTTCTTCCTTCTAAAACAATCTTCTGCTTATAACATTATTTAATATTATTTTTAAATCAAGTACAGACTTGGCATAGTGTAGGATTGAACATGATTCATACAGTAAGTACTTTCTTGAGAGTGGGTGTTCTGTGTGAATTATATGTTAGGTGCAAACTTCACTTTACACTGCACTGCTGTCTTGGTGCAACAGATAATTATTCAAAGTTATTCATGAGTTCCATGAAAATTTTATCCACGTTCCCTTGCCCCCTGCACTTTATACTGGCCCATAGTTCCCTGAAACCTTGGGCCCAGTAAGTGTTAAAATATAAGCCAGGCTAGTTTCCTTCTGAGGTGATGTCTGGGCGATGGGCCATTAGGAGAACAAAGAAAGACTCAGAAGACTGTGATAACTTGTGTACCTTTCTTCAGGTACACTTCTTGAAGTAAAGAGACAGAATTCCCTGCCACTCTGAACCAATGAAGTTACTGAAACATCTTCAAAAGCAACCCCCTGAAGAGTTTATTGGAGAGGTCAAGCCGGCTGGATTTATTAACGTCATGAGAATTATAGGAGGTATTGTATTGTGGCTCGAAATTGTATCTCATCTGTTACTGCATAAGCTTTGCCTATAAAGGTGATCTATACTAATTTTTCAAACAAATAGACAAGTAGCTAACAGAAACTGTAAGAATCCTATGTTTTAAATGAAAGGAAACAAATTTAAAGGAATCTTGCCAATCTTGAAACTCCAAAACACTCTGGAAGTCCATTCAGTTTATAAGCAGGTACACATTTAATTATTTAAAATAACCATATAGAGGTGTTACTTTTTCTACCAAGGAACTTATATTCCTTGCTCAGAAAAGGCAGACTTTGTAATGTCTGAACAGATAGACCTGTATCTTTTTTACACATGTGAAGCCTAAACAGTTAATTCTAAACAAGTTTCTTTTGCACAATGAATCAGTATTCACCAAACACTCCAGAGCAGGTCCCCCCTCCCAATATATGTGTGGACATTGCCAAGTATTTGGGACTGGCTGTGTCTTCTCTGCATCATGTACACACAGTGGAAACTAAATTTGCCTCTGCATAATGTGTGAGGTTGCTAATCTTTCTACCAGTCTCCAAAGCTGTGCTATGAACATTATTTAAAAGAACAACATCACCCTCTAGTGTTCAACCACTCTCATTATTTCAATATTCATAATGCCTGGTGTTAAGACACCAATTGACAAAGATACGCAACAGCAATTGCTTCCCATAACCTAGGAGTGCTTCCAGGAGACCATTCCATGTCTCCTCCATGAAATGTGATGGAGGGTCCACACAACGCCGCCATCCAATTGTAAATGTCCCATGTTTTCCCATGACTTCTTCTGCCTTTCCCCCCTGACAGTAGAAATCCATAAAGGAGGGAAAGAGTGGGGAAATACCAAGACAATTTGCTTTACAGATTTGGATGGGGAAATGCACAATTGAGGCCTGGTGGGAGTTGTCCCTGAGAGAGGTGGATACAGTATTGAGAATGCCCCTCATTTCTCCATGGCTTGCCCTGCATTTCCCATTACTGAGCCAGTTTGTGTCCTCTTCCTGCACCTATAACTAGCCCCACTAGTTAATTGCTCCTTGGAATGAGATATCATCAATCCCACACTTCAATTAATTATTTAATTCAGGAATTCAACTATGCCTTTAAAAAAAAGTTATTGTATACATTATTTGGGGCTGCTTGGTAATGCAGCAGTTGCATCTAGTGCTGCATATCCATTATATCTTTCAAGTACCCCCCCCCCCAAGAATTCTGGGCACCATTGGTTACCCCTAACAGAGTTGCTATGCATCTTTAAGGTAAGGTATATAGGTCAGTCAATCAATAACAGGCCTGGGTTTACATAACATGTTAAGCCAAACTATGGCTTGCTGGGACAGGGAGAGCCTGCACTGACTCCCCAGTCCTTTTAACTTAGCATGGCAGCTAAGTCAAGGTTTGGCTTAGCACGCCATCCAAAATGTGGCTAGTGGTTAACTTTTCTCTTCAGCAGCAATCACTTTCCTCCTCTAACTCCCTGCTTTAAAAGAGTCCCTTACGAAATTCGAATATATCTGGAGAAATGAAAATGTCTGAAGGGGGGGGTGACTGTATTTTCACTGGGGACCCGATTCTGAAAACTTGCTTCCACACATGCCATTCAATACCAATAAGAGGAAAAAAAATAATGTTGCTGGAGCCAGAGAGTGTAACAGTCTTCCTTGTTGGTCAAACACTTTCATGCTGCTTCACCCAAAACACTGACCCAGGTTGGCCAGTTTTCTCTCTCTCTCACTCATTAGAATAATTTGTAATAAACCTTAAATTGATGTACTTTTTAGTATTCAAGCTTCACTTATGTATAACCTGTAGGGCAGGCTCACACTGTCACCCAGCAGGGCATCCATACTCAGGGCTTAATCTGTGGTCAGTTCAGCCCCAGCACCTCTTTGTGATGGCCAGGCTCAACTTGTAGCATATAAAATAAGAGCACACAAAAATGTTCCCAAAGAGGCACAGAATGTATTTCCTTCACCACAGAGTGAATTTAGAGTTTTCACACAATAGTGATTAAGGGGAAAGCACTTTCAGATGAGAATGTATTGCTACCCCCCCCCCCAAAAAAACCTACTGTTTTTCTTCCATGTATGAAAACTATTTTGCTTTTGCCCTACATTATTAGATTTTAACACTTTTATAAAGTACACAACAGATGAAGAATCTGGAGACAGATTGCTTTATTGCTGTCATTCTTTTATCATTTATTATTTAGTCTGCTTCAAATGCTGATGCATAAAGCTAAAAGTGCAGAACAAAAAAACTGCCTAGACTCTCTGAAGTGCTTGTTGAACATCCATTGATCCAAACTATTTACTTTTCGTAGGCAGACAATGGTTTGGTTCACATGTCACAGTAAACCCAGTTATGGCTTATGGGGATGATGCAAGTAAGCAGGCTCCCAAAGAGGAGTTTGCAGCACTGTTGCTCCTTCCCAGTCTTTTTACCTCCCATGCATCACTGTGCTAAGTCAACTCTTTGTGCCATCCAAACCCAAGCTTGTGGTTAAGCCCTTTCCTCGCTAACCATGAGCCTTAAACTCTGATCTTAGTTTATGCTCAGTATGGTATACCATAGCATCATGTCTGTGTTGACAAAGCACACCACAGCCAATGCTCTACTTCCAGAGGTTGCTGTACCATGGAGAAGGAGTAAACTGTGAAGCTCAGGATTGAGAGGACATCAAACAAAAGTAGGCAAGCAGCTCCGTGTCATGGTTTGCGTTTTGTATGTCTGGAAACTCAAAACACGCTTTGGGTTCTAAGCTGTGGTTAAGACAAACCATTGTTTGGGGGTCTGAACTGAACCCTCTATTTCTGGCTTGTTGGAAAATTGTCCTCAGATTTCTAAGATGGAAGTAATTATGTAGTGCCCATTTTCAGTTAAGCTATGCTTAGACTTTATACTATTTTCACTGCTCAATATATTTGAGTTTATCTTTCTGAAATTGGCTGTTTCTAAACCTCTTACTCTCCACTCTACAACACAACATTCTAGTTTGTCAACTGAAAAGCCAGATACACACCTGCTCGTCTCCTGCATAAGAGTCTAATAGTTTCCACCCTTGTTCACATACACAATATATTATGTTGTTGAGCTACAGAAAGTGAATTGTTTGGTAAGCATAACTTTCCTATTCAGCTTTTTAGTGGCAAGATGCCAGAGAGAGAGCCCAGATGTTTTGGATTAATGTTTATATTAATTTGACAAAGGAATAACATTTGTTCGCCTTTCTTTTTTATTGGTATATTCTGTTTCAGATTAGGTCGCACCCTAAACCACCCTATGTTTGTAGGAAACTTCACAGCAGAACATTCCTTTCATTTATTTATTCACTCAGTTTATTTGGTCTACATTTGCACCTATCTTTTTCCTTTCTGGGGGAAAAAAAGCAGTGGCAGTGTGATGTTTGTTAGGAAAACTGCAGCAGAGAAGAGTGAGAGAGAAAGGTTAGTCCCAAAGCCCCTGGGGGTGTACCAGTGACTAGCAAGACTGCTGCATCACTTTCTACAAAAGAGGCAGGACTGGGGTGGCGGGTTAGGGAGGGAGTAGCTCTGGAACACAAACACCAGATTGGCTTAGTGTTTGTGTTCCCTGAGCATTTTCTGAGAAAATGAGGTTGTTGTTATTATGGTTGCAGTTAGTGCTACCTTTTCAGTGCAGTTAGCAATACCAATCTTCAGTTGTATTTGTTTTGAGTTCACAGTTCAAAAACAATTTAAGCAATAGCATTCACTACACAAGTCTCTTTATTTCAGCCTCAAATCCATTTATAGCTACAGAAGTGGCCTGTTCCTTTCAAATTCAGCTGAAGTGTTTATACATACTGTATCCTGAAAGCCTTTTCATTGGCCTCAACCCTGCACAACAGAAAGAACTGTCTTCTTTTTATTATTTTAATGTACATGTTAATCTTTTTAAAATCATATACTATATGCTGCCATTGGAAAACCATTGCTTTTAGAAAGGTGTCAAACAAGTGCAACAAATAAAATAAAAAGCAGCATTTCTAAAAGTTAATTTTTTAAAACCAACCAACCAACTCTAGTGTATTTGATGGTTCAATATTTTAAAACTTTTTCATGATTTTTCACAACTGTTGCAATTGAGAATCAATGACAATTTTAAAATGGTGACGTTGGGTGATAGCCAATGTTAGCCATGCCTGGAGTGGACTCACTGAAATCAATTTGGTTTAACTTTATTAAAGACATAGTTGCCTGTGACTTTGACTTAGTTGCGTTAAATATCTTATGCAGTGGACTGCAATCCATGAAAGCTTTTGCCATAATCAATTTCTTACTCTTTAAGGTGCCGCAAGACTCCACTGTTGCTTATGGAATAAGTAGAACACTTTCATCAAATGTTACTTAACTTTTAAAGCTGTTTTTATATTGTCACAAACATAGTGACTGCAGGCACCTGTGTGCTCACCAGTACTTCCTATGACACCAGTGAACGGTAACAGGAAATATCTCCTCAGAAATCCACACTGCATGAGAGATTCTTGCTCTTTCTTCTCAGTTCACACCAGCTTGTCCTCTCCTACATTGAAAACATGCCCTTTCACATAGTCACATTTCATTGGATGCCAGGATTAGACACAGCCCTCCCATCTGTTCTGAATGGAGGAGAGGTGCAAAGAGTTTCTTTCCCTGAGCAAGCTTGACAGTGGCGGATATTAAGTATCCCACCACTCCACCCCTGTTGATGTGTCAAGTTAAATGGCAGGACCATGTTGTAGCTCTATTGCCTTTTTGGCTCTTATAGATGTAGTAGTCAATTTAGGTAATGTCACCCCTCCCCCACAACAACCATTTTGCGACTGGTGCCCATGGCACTTTCTCAATACTCTAGAAGTGTCTATTCATCCCAAAAGGTTTTGCGTGAGAGAAAGAGACACAGCCAGTCAGTCCTTACCCAGAGGTGCAGTAGACTGCACAGAAACTTGGGTCTTTCAGGGCCCTTTTGACCTATGGGGAAGAGTCCACACACTGCCCTCAAATGCATAGGTGAGGCAGGGTTGCTTTGCTGTAATTATTAAACAAACTGCTCCAATTCTTTCATGCTAGACAGGTATTATTTATTTTTAAACATAAAGGGGTGCATGCTAATTCTGCATTTGGTATCTAAAACACTGAGTAGAATACTGAGTGGATTTTCAAAGAGGGTGCTGCCTCTAGCCAATTCAAGAGAGATGTGGAAAATCCACTTTAGCAGCTTTGCCTGCAATTACAAAGTTATGCCATTTCCCATTTGAGAGGCCGAGATATAAAAGAGGCTAGATGGTGCTGATATCAGATGACTATCTCCATCTCAATATTTTCTAATCTGAAAGTTGAAGGCAGGCAAGGCAACCTTTGATTACTCTGTATTTGTAGCTTCTTGTTCGGGAACCCATTTTCAGGGAGAAGCCAATCTAAACTTGGGCGTGTGCCAGTCAGATTACTGGAAAGGCTTTATGTAATGCAGAATGCAATTAGAAAAAGTGAAATCGGAAACTCACAATACCAGAGAAACTGACCCGCTCTAGCTCAACTTGATAGGGATTAATGGCAATTTTGCAGCTGAAATGTGTGTTAATCGCATACTACCATTCAGGATGAACATGAAAAATGGACAGTGAAGGATATTAAGGTCCCCCCACATATACCAAAATGATGCAGATTCTTGTGGAAAGATGCCACACTGTCAGTTCCTCTGTGGCTTTATCATTTTAAAAAATCAACCTAAAGTTTTAAGAATAATTTACATAAGCAAGCCTGCAGTTCAATACTTCTCCAGGCAGAGTCACTAAGAAGAGGGCACCGTGGTTACTGATGTTCCAGACTCACAGTCAGCAGAGCCCTCAGATTCCTTCCCTCAGATTCTCTAGCCCTCCTAGAAAGAAAGTTATGAAGCAAAATGTGCAGGTACCCTTCTAAGTGATTCCTGTGAGATGAGCCAACCTGGCTTCTCCTGCCTGTTAGCGATTTTAGCAACTGAGTTAAGTGGGAGCTGTGACTGATGAGTGAATTGTTTGGAAACCAGCCAACAGGAATCCCTGCAGTCCCAAAGAGCTGCTGTTTTCCTCCCTCCCCTTTAGTACACTTTCTTTGGTTCTTTCTCATTTTCTAGACCTTGGAATATATATACGTTGCTCTTCCTTTTAGCCCAGAAACCAGGAGGCTTTTCCCCTCTGGTGGGTTTGCCTGAGATCAAGTACTCCTTAAATGTTTTCTGCGAGTCTTAATACATAATATGTGTGGATGGATGTTAAAGACCTTCCCATATCAGGTGCAATATGTAAAAACTTTGCAAAGAGGCTTAGGCATGTCTACTCAGAAATAAGTCTCTTAGTGTTCAGTTGGGCTTACTTCCAGGTTAGTGGGTACAGGATTGAAACCTCAGCTTTGGTTTAGGGTTGGCACTGAGGGAAATCAGGTTTCTTGCATGTTCAACAGGTTAAGCCTTTTCTAGTATGGAAATACAATTGGGGGAAAGCATTACTTGTTCATTTTCTGTGTTAGAGACAGTATTATATGCATGGTGACTGATTTATTTTTGGGTCCTCCACTCCAGTTGCAAAAGAGGACATAAATTTGCATATGACACAAAGCGACATACAGTGTGCTGAGCCCAGAAAATCTTGTTAGCACCCCTACTCAAAGTCAGTGTGTTTTCAACTCAAGCTGTGTATTCTAGCCTTCCCTTTTAATGCACACAAACTCTTGAAATTGCATTGAAAAACATTCAGTTAACAGAGACTTCAAGAAAAAGAAGTGTTTGGGGACCATTTCTGTGAACAAGGTCTCTCAGAGTAGGGACTTGGGTTAAATGTTCTCCAATAAATTAAAAGCACTCTGAGTAAGGCTAACAATAAGGTTTCCCTAGACGTATTATGCACTGACTAAGTGGATGGCTATAAATTTAGCTAAAAAAACAACACTAAGAACAAATGAACTGTCACAACAATTTGAATTAGCCCTTTGGACAATTCCTTCATATTGAATATTAACTGAAACCAGAGGCTTGTAAGCACAAAGTAAGTCTCTTTGTGGGCCTCATAGTTCTTGGAGACATAGTTCTTGGAGACACCCGGCATTGCCTTTTCAGTGGGGCTAACACTGCTGCTGAATTGCCTGCGGCACAATATTTCCTACACAGCCCGTTTCATACCTGGCCTTAACAATAACACTGCTGGTGCATTATCTTGTTTCCAGATGGACCGTTTTCGTGAGCTTGCACCAGAGGCAGGCCAGACCCCGGACGCCTTTCCAGACGATCTGATGGAGATTGGAAGCGAGAAGTAAACCAGGGAGTATTGTCAGCATTAGCACCCTCCACTAGACGTTCCTACTCCAGGGCCTGGGACGCCTTCTGAGGAGGAAGTGCTTCAATTCCTGGTTCTTCTAAAGCGCAAGGGCATTGCCATTGAAACTTTAATGATTTACAGGGCAGCTATCTCATTCTTTTGTAAATTCCTTCGTTGGCCGGACCTCTGTGACAGCTTCCACATCAAGAAGCTGCTGGCTGGGTGGCGTCGCATCATTCCCCCATGTCAGGATGGTAGGAAGCCCATCACTATCGACATACTCAAACTAATTTGGAAAAAATTACCAGAGATCTGCTGCTCAAATTTCGAAACACGTCTCTTTCATGCAACATTCTCTCTAGCCTTTTTTGGTGCCGTGTGCATTGGGGAGTGTTTGGTGGCTGGGGCCCTCAATCAGGGTTGGTGGATACGGACATTAAGTTCTCTGGGGATACTGTAAATGTCAGGCTTCAGTCCTCAAAAACCGATCAATTGCGAAAAGGGGTCACGCTGGTGCTGGCCCCGACAGAACAGGAGGGCCCCTGCCCATACCTGGACACACGCTGCTTCTTCAGGGTCCGGCCCAAGTGCAAGGGCCCTTTCTTCATACACACAAACATGTGTCCTTTGACATGCTGACTAAGGCCGCGGTGGCGTATGGCCCCCCGAGAGCATTGATTTTTGCACCTGAGGGAAAATGATCTAGTTGAACAAAAAGGCATTGCCCTGACCCTTGCTGCAAGGGCAGATATACATGCCTTGTACCCAACAATGGCCATCTCCTCCCTGCCTGTGCTGGAGAGGGGTTTCCAATCCCTCTTGCATCAATTATGTGGTGGAAAAAATCAACAAGGCCATGCACAATACCATGCAGCTAATTGGAGGATTCTCTATCCCACATCCCACCATCAGGGCAGATACGGCCGGCATATTCAGGGTGGATGGAGTGCATCTGACACCATTTGGTAATGACCTCTGGCTGTGCGACTTGTGACAAGTCCTCAGGGACTGAGCAGACAGCAAGGTTTGATGGCAGAGCATGGGTGAATGTTCCTTGGTTGTGGGACTATTGGCGGCGAGGCCCTTAGTTTTAGGCCTTGGCAAGGTATCCTTTTGTCTATCATCCAGTGGGGGGGATGCATTCATGCTCCCTACCCATGCGGTGGCACTTGCAGGGCCCGTTAAAGGGCAAAACCAGGAGTCCCTGGCCCTAGAGCTGTGGCATGTAGGTCAAACTCCAGGGCCGAGGTTAGTGGAAGGGCATGCTGTGTAAGTTTGCACTTTACAGTCCCCTCCCACTGCACCTCCTCACCCTGCATACCCTCAGCCAGACAGGCTGAGAGGGTTACCTGCCAAGGCCCATGCCAGGTTTCCCACTTCTGAGGCTCAATAAAGTTGTGGCCAATTTGAACCCATACTCTGGTCTCTTGTCTCATTCTTTGGGGGGGTAGGGGTAGGCACCACAGACAGGGTTTAGCGTGTGTGCCCATAATTTCCTCCTTCCCTTCCCCACAGGTGGGTGGGGTTTGTGGCACCAAGCGGGGGCTTACCTGGACAGGTGCCTCCCACCTGCTTAGGTTGGCATTTGACCTGCCCTCAGCCAGGAAGGACAATGGACAGCCGGCCGGGGGTGGATCTCCATGGGAGTGATCTGACCCATGCCTGGTTAGCCTTGCCAACCCCTGGTTTGGAGGCTCACTGGGGATTTGCAGGTAGGGATCTGACCCTGCTTAGGTCCTGGTGATATCAATGTCTGAGTACAAGAGGGGCTGATTCAGGGTTGGATTAAACCAATCTATTTTTGTGAGTTTCTGAAGCAGTTTAATTTGCCTGACTCTAGCTTGGAATGTGGTGAGGGTACCCTCTTTCTACATACATGAAAGTTATACTGTATGTAGAATGATCATGGGCAGCAATTTCCTCTACAGTATTACCGCAAACAAACTATTAAGCTCTCATTTGCACATGGTCACAGCGAGGCTGGAACTACACAACTTTGTGTCCTTGCCATCTTCTGCAGCCTTTTCATTTGCACAGTGCTGGTCCACGGCACATACCTTGTCCTTCACAAGACTCTTAATGAGAAAAGGAAAGGCATTTATTTTGAGAAAGATGCAGAGCGGGTAGTTAAACCCTTAGCTCTGTGAAAGGATACTTCATACTAAAAAATCACTCTTATGTAATCCAGACTACAGTATGTCTCAAGCTAAGAGAAGAAGGGCCAAGCTAAGAACGTCTGTGGCACAAGGAATATCCTTTTTTAATGACAGGACTTTGAGAAAGCAGAGATTTTAAGTAGTGGCACAAAGCTATGGTAAAACAATGCTCAAAGAATTTTGCTGACAAGGAAACAAATAACAGCTTACAGCTCGCCTTTTGAGATTTAAGCTTTCATTAGCGCAAGAGCCGCAACTGACATTTATATGAGAAGGATATCGGAAGGCGCCCTATATAGACTCCGTTTGTTTGACAAGTTCCCTTCCCATTCTCAAACCACCTGCAGCTAGCGAGGAGGAGAATGTCTTTGTAACACCAGGTGCAAGCAAATTATGTTCCAAGCATGTACAGCTGGAAGTTAAGGACACTCAACGCATAATTTGCAAAAACATAAAAACACAAAACCAGAAAAACCCAACTGAACTAAAACTTCACCCGCTTTGCCAAAAAGAGGGACACACCAGAGAATGAGCAAATAGTTGTAACTGGTTTGAGGACCAGAAGGTGGAGGCCCTAATGATTTCAGTCTCAGGTATGTTTATGATCTTAGGGCAAGATAAATAGACCTGCAACAACTATAGCTTCCTCCAGCCATAGAGGTTATCTTGTTGACTGGCTACATTTAATATAATAACAACTTTACTCCCTCTCAAACAAATACCCAGCTCAATGCAGCAGTTATCATGTGGTTCTGAGAACGAGGTTAACACCTGCAGAAATCAGATGAACTGGTTAATCAAAATTAAGTCTATCTATAGCATACAACAGATATTGCTGTTATGACTTTAATTAGGGGTACTTCCAGCTTTAATAATAATGCTACATTATCCTGCATAAACAATAACTTGAGAGGATTTCCTCCCTGCATTATTATTATTTAAAAAAGCACCATCTTGTTATGTCTTTTTTTATTGGAGGGATCCGAAACAGCTTCAAAATTATACTTATGTACTATGTTGCAATTTCAAGGCAGGAGAGTAGGGACACATTTATCATTTCTGGGATGTAGAATGACGGGTTTTGTTGTTGTTGTAGGTTTCCTCTGGGTTTTCTTTTATGGCATAAGAAAAACAAATGAAAATGTTTGCTCTGAGAACTGCTTAATAATGCATGGACCCAATAGCCCATCTCATTGGGGCAATTAGCGTTATGGACGGTTGCATAAAGTCATATTTAAGAGGTCTGAAAATCTGTGGTATGCACTGTATCAGGTAAATAAATATGCAACATGGGAACTCTGATTTGGGAATTGCTGACATGATGAAACTGTGATAAGTTCAAATGTATTATTTGTGCACAGGAAAGCATTGCAGAAGCATTGAGAGCATTAAATCTACTTCTTAAAAAAACTCACAATATTTTTATTTCAATTACAATGTTATCCACCACCAAAGTGGTCCTACGGTAAGTACTACTATATTTATGGATACTGAGCCCAACCTCTTTCCCCAAACCCTGATCCCCCAAAGGCTAGGCCCTTCCGTCTGCACAAAACTGAATTTTGGTTGTCCACTGCTAAGTCTACAGAGCTGACTGCTTTTTGGGAAATTGATCTTGTTGCCATCTTATAATATTCTGTATCATTTCATACATCACTGAATTGGCCCCAGGATTCCTGAACTGGGTGTTTCTGGAGTGATTTTATGACATGTTAAGTCATGGCAGGTGCTCCATTAGGAGGGAAAAAAAGAAAAGAAACCTTTCCTGTCTGTGGCTACAATTACAAAGAAAAGAAAAATGAAAAGAAAAGAAAGTCATTCAAAGAAATACACTAAGAATAGTCACTGAATATGGAATGCTATTATGTGAAACCACTGATACACTTTTGTCTTGAACAGAGCGTTCTGTTTTGGAACACAGGAAACATAAAGGTCAACAAAATCAATTAAGAGTCTGCCCTGAAAGATGAAATTGAAAAAGTACTAGCTAGCAAGAATTATCTCCAGAGGAAGGACATTTTCTGAAACCGGAATCCTATCAGAGCAGAAACTTAGACACACTTTATGTTGTGTATGTGCATGATTACTCAAAAGGGGATGGGTTCATTGAGGAATGTGTGAAATAACCAGCAAAAAGTAATGCCTTTGCTGCTATGTGGAGAGGTATGATTCTGTCCATGGTGCTGGAACACCTGAAAGTTGTTGCTTGATGATAAATATGCAGAACATGTGGGGAATCTCAGCCACGGGGACCAAATATGCCCCTCCAAACCTTTCCCCTACTGATGGCTTCTCCCAAGGCCACACTCCTTACCTGGCCTGCTCTGAACTCTTGAGAACTTTTGCAAGACTTGAAAGTGTCCTTGTACTGTGATAATGCCTTTTGCTGCCTAGATGAGGGGTAGAGAATCTCCAGTCTATGGGTCTGATCTGATCTGCCAGGCCTCCCGATTTGGCCTGCTATTTTAGGCAAGCCACAGCCACCCAGTCTACTCCTGACATCAAATATGATGCCACGTAGAGATGGCTTGGTCAAAAGGAGCTTTGCAGGCACTGCTGATTGGAAGGGCCTGCGGAGCCTTGTTGTGCAGCATTTCCCAAGCACCTGACAGCCAGCTGTTTATCTAGCACTTGAGAACTGCTCTGCAAAGTTTTTTTGCCAGCCCTATGCTCCGATGGCTGATTGTTGTGTATTTTGGAACTTTGACAGCTGTCAATCACCTTATGTTATTATGCCTTCAGAAGATTGGCAGGTTGTGCCATATGAACTGTCATTGCACCCCACTGGAGATGTCAGAACAGAGCCTAGGCCTTCTCTGGCAACTATCCACATTTCCCAAAAGAGCCCCAACTCACACTTTGACTCTACCAGATTCAATAAAGCTAGTTGTGTTCAAACTCATGGAGTTTGAAATACGATTGTTCCACTCAGTATCCGTGGCCAGCTCACAGTAGAGTGCACCAAGCAGGTGGAATACCCAGGGATAGAGAAGACATAAAATAGTTTATTACAGCTTTCATGCAAAGTAAGGGTAAAACTTTCAAGATATGTTCAGAGGAAGCTGAAAAACTGTTTGTCAAAAGAGTCTGCATGGTTCAGTTCCTCCTGTCTTTTCATGTAAGTGCAAGACGTGATCTGCTCCGTGGGTTCATTATATAGTTGTTTCAAACTAGATTTGAAAACGCATTCCTCCTTACTAATGAGTAGGTGACCTTGGAAAGGTTGTTCTATTTTAGATTCAATGGCAACACATTGTATTCATGATGGATAGTCGCTGAAAATCTCTCACTTCAGGAAATTTGAAACTTTGTCTTGCTCATCTCCAAAAGCCAATGTATGTCAGTTGGGGGAGGCTACCACATATAAACTCTCTCAATTTTGTGTTATTTTAGCTAGACCTGTATAGAACTTTTCCTGCATTCATTTATTTTAACTCTCAGTGGACAAAGATAACCATTTTGCTTTATGCTTCATAGTAAACCAGATGCATTTCTCTGATGCTATTGGTGCTCACTCTTTTACACTGAAGCAGTAATGATGGCAAGACCACTAGGATTAGTACTATAGCTTTGCCTGCTATATTCCTAGAAAGCACTTCCTTGGAGCAATTATGCAGAGCCTAATGTTGCCAACTTTTTCCTGCACAGCTTCTGTGTCACAACTCATTAAAAGCCTGCATGAAAATGGAGTGATTGGAAAAACTGCTTCTGTTGATTCTCCACTCCTCACCTGTTAATGACAAAATTAAAAGCGCCTAAAAACCAAAAAGGCGGCAGTCTTAACTGAAGGTAGAATCAGTGGAGATAGCACCGGACAAGCATGAGTCAGTATGACTGAGCCTGTACACATGTGCTGAAACTTCATCATTTGAGAAAAGGCAACTAAATTTGCAACTGCTGTCCTTTCTTTCAGACATGATGTGCCTTTGCCACTTCTGGCCTGAAGTACTGCAGCAAGCCACATGGGGATGCACTTGAAGCTTGTTCAGCAATCACATCTGGTTCAGATTGCAGCTGCCACCCTGCTAAGTGGTGCTAGGAAGCTGAAGGTATTAAGCTAATTTTTCAACAACTGCATTGACTTCCTATTCCCTCTGAGCCAAGTTCAACATGATGAGTTTAGTCTATAAAGCTCTAAGCAATTTCAGTTTGAGCATTTTCTGCCCACAGGAGCCTGGAGCAAAACCTATGCTTCTCCATTTCCAATTATATTTCTACAGTAACAGCCCAATAATCCTCTTCTTTCCAATTGCTTTGATGTGGGAAGAGCAACAAACGTTTTAGGGTGACGACTGCCTTTTACACACACCCATATGGCATCACACACATTTTCTTTTGAACAGCAACAATGGAGACTTTATAGGTGCTTTGTTGCTTAAAGATATAAGCAACGTTTTATGATTTTTTTATTTTTATATTGCAAAAGGTCTTTCACCGAAAATCTGTTGCTGCAAGGCACCACTGAATCCAAGAAACCTTGATAATGTCAGAAATCTCCTGCAAAGCTCATCAGTCACAACCTCTCTCCCAAACCTGGGCACGATTGACCAGGAATGTCAGGGCCTTTGGCTGTAAATGGTGCCTATAGGTTTAAGGGCTCTGAGGCAGTGATATTGCAACTACAGTCTCTCCCACCTAATTCTTCCACTAGTCCCTTTGAACAGCCTCCTGCTGAACCTGCTATGGTAGAAAATGAGAGTCTTGCTGGCCACGGTAGGTAGGGAGGAAATAACAGTGACACCATCTCTTTGTGCTTCAGCACATCTACAAGGTAGATCTCCAGGTAAGGCACCAGCACTGACGGGATTGATGCCTGTGGGTTGATAAGTGTGCATGGTTCCTCCCCACTTCCTGACTCATCTTCACTCATGGGTGCATTTCCCCTTGCCTTTTATCCTCAGGGTGTTCTTGTCATTATACTGTGGGTGGAATCCACAGCACAAGATCTGTGTTCAGATCTGTGTCGAGAAACGTTCTCAAATCACTTTCATTGCGGTGCAAAAGAGCAATTCCAGAATGCACCTAAACACAGAGGGTAGAATTCAACTAAGCTTCACTCAGTCATTAATTTAAATGGGTCTGCTCTAAGTTAGATCCATTAATTTAAGTCACTTTACTCTAAGTAAAACTTAGTTGAACACCACCGAGAAACTTCTTTTCCTTCTTTCTCTCTCTCTTTTTATTATTGGTTTTATTCTAACAGGAAAGAAGCCAAGTGGGCATCATGGAGCAACTCTCCAGTGTAGGTTGTTAGAAGACATTCTTATTAGGATTTACTAGTCACTTTTTAAACAAAATGTAAGCTCAAAGCAACTTGCAACATAACACAAAAATTAAACAAGAAAATATATTCTAGTTTATATATATCAATCAGTCTAACACAGGCATAGGCAAACTCTGGTCCTCCAGATGTTTGGGACTACAATTCCCATCATCCCTAGCTAACAGGACCAGTGGTCAGGGATGATGGGAATTGTAGTCCCAAACATCTGGAGGGCCAGAGTTTGCCTATGCCTGGTTTAACATATCCTTCCCACTAAAAGAGGCCACAATATTTAAACCTCTCCAAGTTGAAGGCCAAAAGCCTGAATGGAAAAATATATCATGATGATAATGCATGCCACGTACCTTACCATGAATCTATGAAGTGTCATTATTGAATGATGAAATCACGCAAACCTTTTTAAATTCTGCATTTGTATTTGAGTTTAAAAGAGCAAGGTCATTGCCAGAATACAAACTAATTTATCCCTCATATAAAAAGTTAGAAGTTACACATGTATGAGTACTTCATGCATTCCTACAGTTGAATAGAAAGACAAACCAACCCTTTCTTTTGTTCTGAACTATCCTTGTTTTCTGTTCACTAAAACAGGCTAATTTTTTTCCTGAAACAATCTGATTTGAAGGATTTCTACATACCAAACACAGGCTTGCAATGCTGAGAATGGATTAGGGGGTGGGATAATTGATTTTGCTGTCACACACTCTGTACAGTCTTCACATGCATTTGTTGGGCTAGTCAGTGTGAAAATTTCTATATATTGCACATTTCCCAACTATACAATAATCTGAAACTCAGTCTGAAAGGCATTTAATGCACAGCAGTACGCAGAGAGCTACAATTCCTATATTGTACATACAATGTGGGCATTCAGAAAACATACGCTAAGTTTGTGTGCCAACAGCATGAAGACGCAATCTGGAACTCATCATATATGGAATGTGTGTTATGAAAGTGATAGGAAATTGCCAAGAATATGTTATTAGTGAGAAACACTGTTCCAAGCAAAAGAGTGTAAGGCTGCAAGCGGTCTCCAGGGGCAATGCTGGGAATAAGTGTTAACTGGTATCTCAGTTCAACCCACCTCTGTCTTATTTATTTTGTAAGTTACTCACCAGTGCTGCTTTGGATGGTCCTCACAGTGGTGGTTGTGCGTGGGGGGGACGAGGACCTAAGTGACAAACATTCATCATCTTGGGAACAGCCCTTTTCGATGGCTCTCACGTAGCTGTGGCTCCTCATGCGGAAGCAGCCTGGCATTGGCAGGTCCAGGGCCTCTACTGCTTGAGACTCTAGCTCACTGAATACAGATTCGCAGACTGACTCAAACTGACCATTTACTTCCATCTCACTCACCTGCAGGCAAAGAGAAGGCAGTTTAATTACCGTATATCCAACAGAGCCGCCCAGCTTGCATTACCATCTAATACCAAAGGGGGAAAGACAGAACAAAACTTTACATCCCTATGATAAAGCATCACAAAACAGGTCAGAAGATATATTTTACCAGACTCATTCCCTCTTGGATCACTCCAGCTTTCAAAACATACATATATATCAATGAAACACTTGCATGGAAACATACATACATATCAAGGAAACACGTGCAGCGCCAAAAAGTATCAGCTTAACTATTTTGCATTTTTTTTAATTCTCTAGAGTCTAGAAAATGGTGGAAACAGCCTATATCAAGCACAAAAGATCTATCCTGGCAAAGTAGCAAAGAACCAGCTGAAAGCTTAATTATGCAAAGCCACAGTTAAGTCCTCCAAGCTTTTAAAGTCATATTCCAGCACTGGTGTCAGCTTTAATTAAATTAAAAGGGTATTTTCTAATCTGAAATTTGTAGAGAATAAAATCTCAAAGCACCATCATTTGAGAGAGGAGGAGAGAAAGGTTTCTTTTAAAAGTTTCTTTTTTAAAACAACAACAAGAGAGTATCATACTTGGTTTCTAAGCTGCCTAAATAGCCTGAATTTTATTAAAGCATTTGACACAACAGCATGTAAAGTTGCTCAGTCAGCTGTTTATTATGGTGAAACAACCAGTAAGACAAAATGCAAAGTATAAAACGCGAAATCACAGCTTCAGTAAAACAAACTGGGTTGTATTGAGCAAAGTCACCCTGCTAGTGTGAGGTCTTCTGCCTGTGCAATGGGACTTCCTCTCCCTGTTCCCGCCTCCAATCTGCTTTGGAGGGTGATGGGGAAACCCAGAACTGATTTGGGGTGTGTGTGTGTGTGTAGGTGGAAAGAGGAAAGGAGAGGGAGAGGTCCTGTTATACAGGCAGAAGTTCTCGAGTTAATGGGATGTTTGTTGGATAAAACTTGATTCTACATAAAAAACGACAAGCTAAGAACTAAAAATCATACCACATTTAAGAGACATTACAACATTCACGTATTTTGCTACCTGCACTGGCTACTGAAGGAAGATAGTCAGAAAGGTCTCTCTTACCAACTGGTAATATATTGTGCTTGTTTTAACCTAATCCCCTGATAAAGCACTTTCATTGGAGGTTCAGGTGGCCTCAGTGGCCAGGAGTGCCTTTTTTCTGCTCTTGCTGGTTCGCCAGCTGAGGCCCCTTTTGGACAGAGATGATTTGGCTACTGTCATGCTCTGGTAACTTCCAGCTTTGATTATTGCAAGGTGTTCTGCATAGGGCTTTCCTTGAAAACAACTCAGAAACTTCAGCTGGTCCCAAACACAACCAGATTATTGGAGTTCTGTTTATAGTTCATATAATTCCTGTTTTAAAACAGCTGCACTGGTTACCAGTTCATTTCTGGGCTCAATTCAAGGCGCACATGTTAGCATTTAAAGTCCTAAATGACCCAGTCCATGAATCCTGGAAAACACTGCCTCCTTCCCGACATATCCTCTTGGATGTTAAGATCAGCAGAGGAAGGACTTCATGGCTGCTCCACTGCCCTCAGAACCTCAGGGTGGCTGTGGCCTGGGAGAGGGCATTCTCTGTGACAGCCGCTAAGTTGTGAAACTTACTCCCCAACAGAGGTGTGTCTGGCACCTTCACCCTACAGCTTTTGGTAAATCCTGAAGACAGACCTCTTTGCCCTTGCTTTTGATGCTTGGAATGCATATTTTTAGGGCCCACCTCATTTCTATGATTGTAAGCTGTTTTGAACTGTTTTTAATATTGTGTTTCAATTTTTGCAGCCTGCCTTGGGACCTTAGGGTGAAGGGTAGGTAAGAATTGACAATGATGATGATGATGATGCATTCAAAAAATCCACCCACCCCGCCCAATCAAGGTACTGTAATTTGCCTCTTACAGCAGGCTTCCTCAACCTCAGCCCTCCAGATGTTTTTGGCCTACAACTCCCATGATCCCTAGCTAGCAGGACCAGTGGTCAGGGATGATGGGAACTGTAGTCTCAAAACATCTGGAGGGCAGAGGTTGAGGAAGCCTGCCTTACAGAGTTACAATTCCCAACAGACCTTAACAAATGACACTGCACATAATTTTTAAAGTGAAATAACAGCCTAAAAAAGAGCATGTGAAAGACCATTTTGACCTCTGAGTGGTTACATAGACAGCAACGTCTTTTAAAGAGAACTCTGACTTAGCTAGTAGTTCCTTTGCAATACAATTTAGTAGCATACAAATCTATTAAATAAATGTAATAAAAAGGGAAAGTGATAAGAGGGAATTCCTGTTGAAAGAAAGGTGACTATGCATATTGTTTTTAGGAAAGTTACTGGTGGACTTCATTATGTATGTTATCACATTCATAGCCTCACAACAACCCTCTGAATTAAGTGAGTCAGCTTCAATATGACTCAGTGGGGATTTGAACATGGATTTAGCACATTCAAGTCAAACATGTTAGCCGCAATGGCTCATGACTCTGTCCTGATGAACACATTATCTTGGCCTTGTTTTATTTCTCATCCTTTCACTGTCTACTGCAGTGTGCAAATGTTTATCTTGGCCTTGTTTTATTTCTCATCCTTTCACTGTCTACTGCAGTGTGCAAATGTTTTACTCAGATACACTCCAGTCTTTAATTGCCTGCCCGTTAGCATTTTCCTTTGCCATAATTTGCCATAATTTCCTTTGCCATAATTTGATGGGTTCTTCCTGGAAAGGAATTGGGATTCTTTTTGCCTCTGGGTCCAAATTTCAAAGCAAGCAAACAAACCAATAATAAAGGGCTGAGCAAGATGTAATGGGAAATGCATGTCTGCTGCTGAAAATCACTGGCACACATCCATTTATATATTTCCCATTCATAACATCTAGAAATGTTGCCTCATGACAAGCACCATGTCTCACAGCGACATCACTGGCAGCCTACGTTGTGATGCAGGAGTGAGGGCCACAGAATGCTATGATGTTACAATGGATATAACTTCTATCTGTTACCTAGGGGTAGAAGGAGAATGAAATGCAATGTAATGTGGTTGCTTTTGATGATACATTTATTTAAAATAATAATAATATTTTTAATTAGTTTTTTTTAAATTTAATTTTTTAAATTTGTTTTTAAATTTGTTGTTAGCCGCCCTGAGCCTGGGTTTTCGAACCGGGAAGGGCAGGGTATATTATTACAACATCTATCTTGGCCCTAAATGCTTAATGCCAATGAAAGAATTTCTGACTGCTCTGCTAAGACCCACTAGTGATCCTGTAAAAACCCTCAAGCAAGCTAAAAGCTGCCAACCATTGCCACTAGTGGCACAAACAGCTATTAAATGACTGAGTTTTGAGCCAAGATGGGGGCTGACAGATGGTTTCTATTCAAAGACAAAACAGAATTCAACCATTTAATAAGCCGTTGTGTCACGCTGTGTTCAAAAAGCAAGGCTGGCAACCACATTATGGGCCCAAAGGTTTACAGGTGGGCTGTAGCTTATAGCAGGGAAAAATTATCCTGCACCATCACAGAAGAATCCATTTGCGAGTATGTATGTGTGCACGCACACTTAGGTTCCTTAAATAAAAATGCCTCTCTCTTCAGTTGTTTTGTGCCAGCTGGCTTTCAAGCTTCCGCCTTCCACACTAGCAGTGGGTGTATTGGTAAAGTAGGAATGAATTCATTTAGTACTGCCAACTTTAAGTACTCAGAAACCATGTGGCAGCCTACTCAGAGAGAGAGAGAGAAAGGGTCCCGATGATAAGGTTTGAAACATAAATTTGAATCATTTATTCCCTGACTTTTAAAATGTAGGAATCTGCTTTTCCAAGCCTCCAGTCATAGGTGAAAATAAGCTTGTTCTGTTTAACATAGAAGCGAATGAATAATATTGCAGCCATAAGAAAAACATACAGATAATATTACAGTATTCACACATGAAATCACAAGTAACTGTACACAACCACAGATAATTAACAGGCTACTTATTTTCAAGCTATAAATGTATTGCAACTGAATATCTTTAAAACTAATTTTTTTTACTTAAGTCTTTTATTTTTATCATTTCTTTACATTTTGAGGGGGGGCAAAGAAATTAACAAAAATAAAATAATGAAAATCTAGACATAAAACAAGCACAAACAAGGGTGAGCAATGATGAATATGGCACATTGTTATAGAAACTTCAGATAGTGAAAGTAAGCCACACAAAATAATTGAGAGGGAGAAATCACAAGGCTTCAACATTTATACTCTCGTAGTTTTGGGCTTGTGCTGCTGGCATATCAAGATCCCAGGTATATTCCATCTTAGCTGTGAGTCCTGAAAAACCTGCTCTCTGCCTCGCAGGCCTTTCCCCACCTGGCGTGGGAAGGCAGAGCCCTGACTGACTCCAGCTACAAAAACTGAGACTGCTGACCAGACTTTTGGGCTGGGGGATTGTTTGGTTGGTTGGTTTTTCTTGGGTGGGCTTTTTGCTGTTGGTGTTTTGTATCTTTAAATTTTGTGATTTATGTGGAAATTGTCCAGTTTGGTTGTGTATTTTTTCATGTTTTATTTTTTATGACCTCTTTTGTTGTGTTGCAGTTATATATTTTTTCCATGTTGTAAGCTGCCTTGAGCATGGTTTGAGTTGTGGAAAGGCAGCATAGATTTAAAATATGTATGTATGTATGTATGTATGTATGTATGTATTCAATGAAAGGAGTTCAGATAAGAAGGAAGGCATCTAGGCTGGCTCTGTCCATAGTAACTTCAACTGGGTGCATCATTTTCTCAAAGAGAAAAGCTCACACTTCGGGAGGAAGTCTCTGTGACGAATATAGGACTCCTTTGAGTTGTTTATGACTCAATTAGGAGCCACTAATTACCGCCCGGCACGCTTTCTCTAGCGCCTCTGCTCCGTAGACCCGGGCTGGCAGTAAAACACACAGCAGAGTTCTTCTTCTTCTCACACACAGCGGAAGCTTGTATAGCCGTTGGATAAAAAGCCTCTTAAGAACACACAGAGTCCAAAGTGTTCTAATAACTACTGGAGTTTATTCTACAGAGAAAATAACAAACAACCTGGTGAGAGCGCAGACATCTTGTGACCGTCTCCCAGGCAAAAACGAAACCAACTGATACACACAGAAACACTTCTAGCACATTCTGTAACATGATATCTTCCTCAGTGGTCAGGTGCTACACAGTACACAGTTAACCCCTTCGGTTACTTGTTACTCCTCACACCCCCTCTCACCTGAACACTGGGGATAGCGGGTATCCAAACTTACCCCAAAACCAACCCTTCACAGAATTCCCCATGCCGTTGGAAACTCAAGGGTTTTGTGAACCCATCTGCTAGGTTCTCCTGGCTTGGACAATACCTCAACTTTACCAAGCCTACCTGTATGCTCTGACATACGTTTCGGAAGCGGATGTCTAAGTGTTTGGTTCTGGCCTTGAACTGTCCAGACTCCGCCAGTCTCAAAGATGGTTGATTGTCGCCCCAAACAGTGATGGGCTGGCTACAATCACCCCAGATTTCCTGGACCAAACATCTGTAGTACTCCAACTCAGTGCATGTCGCAGACAACGCACAGAATTCGGCTTCCGTGGAAGACATTGCTATTAGGCTTTGCCTGCGCGACCGCCAACCAATCAGGGCATTTCCAAACTTGACTACCAAACCAGTCACTGACTTCCTGTCCTCCTGATTGGCCCAATCAGCATCTGCAAAACAAGTGAGTTGTGGCTCACCTTGCGCTGACATCTCCAAACAATACTCTTTGGTCTCCTGCAAATACCTAAGCACTCTCTTAATGCCATTCCAAGCATGCACGCTAGGTTTCGATGCTTCTCTACTGAGCAAATTGACTGCAAAAGCAATATCTGGTCTGCTCCATTGTGACAAATACAACAGACTCCCTAGCGCTGACTGAAACACTTCAGGACTCTCAAACGCTACTTTGTCCTTCACTTGTGACTCTTTCACAAAGTTTGTCTCCATGGGTGTTCTGACCCCTTTACAGTCAGACATTCTGAACTTCTCCAGCAAATGTTCAATCTTGCCTTTCTGACTGAGCAAAAAACTTCCATCCTCAGTTCTGTCTATCTGCACACCTAGATAAACATTCACTGCACCTAGATTCTTGAGTTTGAACCTCTTGCCTAGCTCTTTTGCAAACTTCTGCACTTGCATCTGGCTCTTTGCTAAGCAAATCAGGTCATCTACATAGACAAGCAACAGTTCTTGCTGTTCTCCTTCACCTCTGAGATACAGACAACTGTCAGCTAGACTCTTCTTGAAACCTAGGCTCTTCAAAACAGAATCAAGACATGAATTCCAATTTTTAGCGGATTGCTTCAGACCGTAGATCGACTTGTGCAGCTTCCACACCTGACCTGGCACGTCACTCTCAAACCCTGGAGGAGGCAACAAGTACAACTTCTCCTGGAGGTCAGAGTTCAAATAAGCGGTGTCCACATCAAAGTGGTTGACCACTAGGCCTCTCTGCGCTGCAGTCGCTAAAAGCATCCTGAAAGATTCCGATCTCGAAGTCGGACTAAAGACATCTGTGTAGTGGATTCCTTTCTTCTGAGTAAAACCTCTAGCCACTAACCTAGCCTTGTACTGAGGTTCTCCAGTCACTGTGGGTTTCAGCCTGTAAACCCACCTACAACTGACTGCTTTCTTGCCTTCTGGCAACTGTGTTAGGCTATACACACCAAGAGATTGCATGGAGTTCAACTCTTTCTCCATTGCAACTTTCCACTTCCTAGCTTCCTCCACTGACAACTGTTGCACCTCTTCAAAGCTTTCAGGCTCACACACTGCTAGGTTCGCCCATACACTGACAGCTGAAAACCTTTCAGGTGGTTTACCTTTTGTGGTGCGTTTTGAACGCCTTGGTCCCACATCTTCCCCCTCTAAATCCGAACTGCTTGTCTCTGACTGTCTCTCTCGGACTAGCAGCACTGTCAAGAGACTTACTACGCTTTGCAGCCCCCTCTGGGCTTGCTTTGGGTGAAGTGGGTGACCTACCACGTTTGCTGTACTTCCCAGGCTTGACCTGGGGTGAAGTCGGTGCGCTTCTGACTACTTGCTTCACTTCCCTAGGAGCTACACCACTTGGACCAGCTGCCTGACCTGGATCTGGTCCTGCAGCACCTGGAACTCCAGCATCAGCCACCTGAGTTTCCTCTTCCTGGTCAAAACCTGAAGACCAGTCAAGAAGAACTTTGGGGTTAGTATGAATGCGTCTCCAGCCCTCTTGTTCACAGAACGTAGCACTCCTGCTAATGTGAATGCGGGTTTGGTCCCCCTCTGCTGGTACAAACCTCCAAGCCTTTGAGTTTGGTTCGTAACCACAGAAGATCATTTTCCTGGATCTTGATCCTCCCTTTCTGCGCTTCTGCTTTGGAATTAGAACCCAAGCCTCACACCCAAAAGTTCTGAAATAGTGCACCTTCGGAACTTTGCCATACAACATGTAGTAGGGTGTGTTGTCCACAACTGAATTAAAAGCGCGGTTTGAACAATAATTCACAAATTTATAGCATTCCCCCCAAAACTTCTGGGGTAATCCTGCATCAAACAACGTTGCCTCTACCAGTTCAGACAGCGTTCTAAATTTTCTTTCAACTAAACCATTTTCCTGTGGACTAAAAGGGGCGGTTTTCCTGTGCCTAATTCCCTTGCTGCGGAAAAACCCTTGTAGTTCTGCACTCAAAAACTCCCCCCCCTGTCACTCTGGAAACACTGGACAGTGAGAGAGAACTGTAGTTCTACTTCGGCTACCTACTCTTTTATCACTCTGGCAGCCTCCCCCTTCTCTTTCAGTGTTATGACCCAGGAAAAATGGCTGAAATCATCCAGAAGACACAAAACATATTTTGAACCACCTAAACTTGACGTTGACATCGGCCCAGAAATATCCAAGTGCACTAACTGAAATGGTTTTGTGCTCTTCCTCTCAGACCTAGGATAACAGCATCTCTTCGTCTTCGCTTTCGCACATGCACGGCATTGCAGGTGTTTATTGCATGGCTTGAACCTGCAACCTTTGACAAAATCAGGGGCTTTTTTCACATAAGGAAAAGACATGTGACAAAATTTCCTATGCCAAGCATGAATACAATCCTTATGAATAGCGCCCTCTGTGCCCTTTGGGGTATTACCACTTTTAGCCTGAGCATCACCAGTGTTACTTCCACCTGCTTGCCCCCTCCCATCTAGGACAAACAGACCATCAGACCCAACAGTAACGCTTATCAGCTCAGCCCCATCTCTGGCAATTTTGCAAACACCATTGGCAAAACTTATTTCAAAGCCCTCACGCAATAAGCAAGACACACTTAAGAGACCATTCTCCATGCCTGGTACAACATAAACATCAAGTAAGTTTTTATTTTGGTATGAGCTTTCGTGTGCATGCACACTTCTTCAGATACCCTGCATGCACACGAAAGCTCATACCAAAATAAAAACTTAGTTGGTCTTTAAGGTGCTACTGAAGGAATTTTTTTATTTTACTTCGATCCAGACCAACACGGCTACCTACCTGTAACCATAAACATCAAGGTTAGTGTCTAAGCATTGCATATAAAAAACACCCTTGCTTTTAATTGTTCCAGAAGAACCATCAGCAAGATGCAGGCTTTTTTCATCTTCAAGTGGCCTGCAGTTCAGGATCTGTCCTGAAGGCGGCACAAGATGATGGGTGCTACCACTGTCGACAATAAAAGTGAAACTGTCCTGTCCTTTGTTTCTAACCGTTGCTAAGGCAGCAGAAAGATGTTGGCTGACAGGCTTATCTGTAGTCTTCCCACGTCCTCTGCCTCGGCGCTGCTGGCTGGTCCCACGACCACGTCCGCTGGGTTGCCTGGCACCTGGCTGAGTGACCTTGGCTGCTTCCGGAGCTGGGCAGAATCTCGCTACGTGCCCAGGCTGCTGGCACCGAAAACAAAGCCTTGTTGCGCACGCACTCACAGTGGATTCCTCAGTGCTTTTTCCTGCACCCCCACTGGCTTCTCTGCGCCCACGGCCCCCCTTCTCAGCCGATTCTTTCTGGCGTCGCAGTTCCTCGTCCGCCAAACGACTAGAAACGTAAGCAATCGTGAGTTCATCTTCAGGCATTGCCTCAAACGTTAAGCACAAATGCTCATAGGCGTTTCCCAAACTAGACAGCAAAATATAAACTTTTTCCTTCTCTTTGAACACAAGCTCATGCCGCTGCAGCTTATGGAATGCATCAATCACATTGGCAATGTGCTCCTTAATGGGTTGCCCTGGTCTCAGTCTCAACTCAAAGAGATGCCTCATAGCATGCAGCTTAGCTCCAGCTGTTTTTCTCTGATGGACCCTTTCCAAACTGTCCCAGGCTTGCTTAGCATTTTCAGCATTTTGCACATAGGGCAGTTGCGTAGCATCACAGCTCATGGCAATGGCACATAGAGCCTTATTGTCTTTCCTGGTTTCTGCTGCAAACCTCTGTGCTTCAGCTGCTGAATTATCAGCGACAGGGGTTGGAGGATTTAACACACAAGTCCATAAATCCTTTCCCAGCAACCACATTCTGGCCCTTTCTCTCCACTCTGCATAGTTGTCGCCATTCAACCTCTGGAACGGCACGACAAATGACTCCTGTAGCTGCTCCGCCATCTTGTCTACTCCCGGGCTCCGTGTCCAGCACTGTACTGTACTCACTCAGAATAGCTGACGTTGCTCCTCCGGGTAGACTGCGGATCCCAGCCTCTAGTCCAGGGTCTTTCTGCTAGCGAGTGCATCTGTTAATTGCCGACTGCAAAACAACAGGTTTCTCCCAGCTAGCTCTTTACACCGGCTTTCTCCAAGGCTTTTACAGCTGCAATCACCTTTTATTGCTTTGGTGATTGATTAAGTTCAGGACCTCTTATCTCCCAGAACCTGTCACCCAGAGCCTGTGACAGGTGGATCCATGACCTGTGACCCATAACCTGTGACGAATATAGGACTCCTTTGAGTTGTTTATGACTCAATTAGGAGCCACTAATTACCGCCCGGCACGCTTTCTCTAGCGCCTCTGCTCCGTAGACCCGGGCTGGCAGTAAAACACACAGCAGAGTTCTTCTTCTTCTCACACACAGCGGAAGCTTGTATAGCCGTTGGATAAAAAGCCTCTTAAGAACACACAGAGTCCAAAGTGTTCTAATAACTACTGGAGTTTATTCTACAGAGAAAATAACAAACAACCTGGTGAGAGCGCAGACATCTTGCGACCGTCTCCCAGGCAAAAACGAAACCAACTGATACACACAGAAACACTTCTAGCACATTCTGTAACATGATATCTTCCTCAGTGGTCAGGTGCTACACAGTACACAGTTAACCCCTTCGGTTACTTGTTATTCCTCACAGTCTCAAACATATTTCAAATTACCCAGGGATGGGGTGCTGGGGTGTGTGTGTGTGTGTGTATCACAGGGAGAGAATCTGCCTGAGGCTATCTATTCAACAACTCACTCCATGGCTGAAATGGTTCATTTTTACTTGTAAAGTTAGCCACACTTACCCATGCGGCCAGTGTTGCATTAACCTTGGTTGTTGTTGTTTTTAGAAATAATAACTGTGGGAATATTTGCAACATCATTGTCCATTCAGCTAATGTGAGAGACTGAACAGATCCATGCGTGGAAATTTTTCACCTTACATTATACTGATCAAACATACATGCAAATCATGCCATCGGTCTTGAAATGGGCTACAGATGGAATAAAGAAACAAGTTATCTAAAAGATGAACAAATGGAGGGGGAACCAAATATACCTATTTCCCTGGAGAGCCACCATCTGTGGCTTGTCCAGCACTAACTACAAAAAGTTTCTTCAAAGTGGTTTACTTTTCTCAATAGACGTGAATGGCAACTGTGAATATATCGGAGAAAGTAAAGGGGGAAATAGTGAACGAGAACAGTTGTGAACTACATTCAGGTGGTGGTTAAACCTGTTTGCTGCCCCTGGTCAACCCACCCATTGAAATCCAGCCCGCTTCTATCAGCATACACCCATCATGAGTAGGATGGAATACTGAGGATTTGATTTTAAACAAGTGGTTTTTTTAAAAAAAATCAAGCCATGCAATTAGTCACATATTTGCTTTCACTTGAGAACTACTCAGGCTGGCAACTGATGCCAACCTTGTTTTCTCAGTTTTGCACGCATGTCACTCACCTGACTAATAGTGCTCATGGCCCTCATGTAGCTCTCATTCCGGGAACGGAATTTGGGAGAAGTAAGCAGAGCTGCAGGGTCCAGGCTATCCAAACTCCTATTGATTGAAACTTCGCTCACTGCCCTCAAGTAACTGTGGCTTCGGATCTGAAGCTTTGGAGAATGTTCACTAGATATCCTTGAAGGGGGAAAAAAAGCAGGAAGAAGTCATCCCATCATATCTACATTTCTAACCGCTGATCAGCACTGACAATACTTTGCAACATGAGTGAACATAGGTTCCAAGCAAAATAATGTACAGCCCCCTAACACACACACACACACACACACACACACACGAAAAAACAAGTATCCCCATGTCATTTATAAATTCAGTACAGTACAGTAGAGGAAGTGGGCTGTTCCAGTTCATTTGCTCAAGTCATCTTCCTTCTAATTCTAAGGACAAGCCTGTCACAACAGCACCATCTGCATTACACTTATTGACAGCATAGTCTAAAGCAAGGCTTCTTGTTGTAATAACCGCCCAAGTGGTTAGTTCCTTCATGGCATCTTGACAAGCAGTGCAACAGCATCAATTTGACACAAGGAGACTGCAATAGGTGCCTTTTTTTTAAGCGAATGGAAGCATAAAAATAAACTGACTTTTTAAAAAGCATTTTTTTTAGTTTTTGAGAAGCAAACTGTATTCAGTGCTTAAAGTGTGATCCATCTTCCTTGTGATTTTGATCACTGCTCTGAGGAAATAAAGAGGAGAGCAGTTGCAGAAACAAGTCATGAACCCTTAAAGAACATCACAGAGGTAACTTCCATGGAATTCTGAACTGATGAAATGGGAGGCAGTAGAACTGAGCAGCTAGCGAAAACTGTGGCAGATTAAGTCAATTCCTGAAGGACATGGGTCAGAACTAGACATTTGGTAGCATATACAGTATATGGAATAGTCAATCCTGTGTTTTAGAAACATTATTGATATAAAATATGAATGTTTCTAAAGGCTATGCCATGAATACTTGCTGAATACCTTTTTATTATTTCTTGGCACTGATGTAGCAAGGTCTTTCTACGCTAGAGAAGGATGCTTTTGCTAAGCTAGCAAAAAGTATCCTTTTGCTAAGTTCATGTCAAAAGGCTCCTGGTGTGCTTGTCTACTCCCTCACAGCAGCAGTCATGGCACATACCTGCAAAACTTTTGTAGCTATACTTGCATATGAATTGTAGTTTATATAACATATGTGATGATTTGTACAGGTAGCAGATGGGGTCTTTGCTACTTATTGATTCGTTCTGTTCTTAAATTATGGGATACATCCTAAACAGAAGAATCAATACCGTAAGTGCTGGAGATGATGATGATGATCATCATCATTTTATTTGTATGCTGCCTTTCCACAGTTAAAACAATGCTCAAGGTGGCTTACAATATACAATATGAAAAGATTTACATAATTACAAACCTAGCAAAGTAGTCATAAAAATAAATAAAACACATTAAAAACTACATAACCAAACTGAACAATGATACCAGTTATCACAGGTGAAACAACGGCTACAACCAAGTAACTTTGTCTGGTAAAGGGTCTCAATAAATGAATGTGATAAGAAACCAATGTGTTTTTTGGATAGGTTCTTCTGACAAGTATACAAGGGACTGAAGTGGAGATAATCAATATGCTTCTATCTGCAGGGAAATGTAGAGTACAGATAATTGTGAGAACCAAGTTTTACATGAAAGGGGAAGCTTCTGGATGAGGATGTACTTCCTCGGGAAAACATCAAAGTTGATCGGCACATGCTAATCCAGAGATAATCCAGAGATAGTCCATAGAGATAGTTACTACAAAACAATGATCCAAGACCACTAAGTGGGTGGGGGTGGAAGGTGCAAACCAACCCAGGAGACTGAAAACCTGGCAAGTGCCTTTGAGTGGGGCTCACTCTATGCTTTAAACAGAGCCCCTGAGCCAAGGTAAAGTGAGGTGGCTGTCCTGGGAGGTAGGATCCACAAAGCGGGTGGGCACATCCAACCTCCAAGGAATGCATCGCCCACAGGCAGTGCCACACATTCATTGGAGTCCAGAAATGCCTCCTCAACTGCATCCCCACTGTCGGTGCAGGCACACCAGCACTACAGTGGCTGGCCTGTGCTGTGGTAGGTTATGGGGAGAGGTGGTAAGATGGCACAGGTGGAAGGCACTACTGCAAGGGATGAGGAGAAGGCTGCAGGGAGGGAGGAAGGGAGGGAAAAGCAGCACAGCCTCAATGGATCCCGACCCCACTCGGCTCTAGCCTCCTCCCTAAGTTTGCATTGGAAATGGAGCACAGGAAAGAAATGCTGAAATATTAGAAACACTTCTGTTTTTCTTAAAAAACTTTTTCTCTGCATCTTGATTAAAACTTGGTAGGGCTGCAAAATGGCAGGCTAAAACTGCTGCCCCGTAACTCATTCATCAGCTTTATCCATCTTTCCTATGTTGCAATGGTCTTGTTTTGTTTAGAACGTATTTGGGTGTCATCACAATGGTAGATGGTAGGCTTGGTAGAGCCGCTGCACGGGGGCAGGATAAAGTTGCCACATCCAGCCTGTGGCTATTTGTCACCTGTTGGTCATACCCCATTCACCATTAATGATGGAATTATGGCTGGAAATGACCCAAATATATTCTAAACAAAAAAGGATTGCCACTGGAACAGAGGAAGGATTTAAATCTAAGCAATCTAAATCACTGATTTAGTTTTTGTTTTAATTCAAGTTTTCCATTTGCAATTCATATATTTCCTGAACAAATATGCATACTAATTGTGCATTTTAAAATGTGCATACTAATCAGTGGCCATGACAAGTAAAAACATGTTTGTTTGCAATGCATTTCAAAAACCGTTGATCATTCTGCCCACTTGTCTTTTCCGCTACAGAATTATATCTGGTTCGGGAGAAGAGGAGGAATTAATTGATTTCTGTTTGTCTCTCTCTCTTCCTGTGCACACATGCAAGGATCCAAAGAATTAAGACAGGCACTGTATTAAGTATTATTCTATCTCTCCTGAAATGAAATGCTTCAGAATGCAGAAAATGTATATTCAAACTACTCCCAACTCACTTTAAAATGACAGTCTGCCTTCACCCCAAGAAAATTGTCAAGTAATCATTTGAAGAGCCCAAAACTTTCCAGAAGAGCAGAACTTTTCAGAGCAACAAAAGACACAACAGCTGGAATAAGCCTAAAGTTTACTAGTCATGCTGGCTTCATACCACAGAGCGATCAAATGAACACCCTTAGGGATTGAGGGAGAAAGTGGGCTGATGTCAAGTCATCAGGCCCTCAGCCAATCAATTCAGCAAATATGAGAAGAGGATGCCTATACACAAGAGTTTGACTATGCAAAGGGACGTCTATGGAGGAAGTCTACATGCATATGTCAATATGCGCACAGGACCCCTTTGCACAGGTGGCTGATGATAATGGTGGCCACCAGTTGCAACAGCGGTGGGGTGAGCCCATGTGATGCTCTCTTACATTCTTTTAACCTGTGACTGTGTTCATCTGAACCCCCTAACTTATAGGAGAAACAGTGTGAAAAAGTTGGGCTTGAGAAGATGATTCACACCCAAGCTCATGACTTGAAATCCAGTTAAGGACAACACTCTCCTCTAGGAAGAAGTCTGTGCAGTATGATGAATATGTGTTCCACCAAATCTAATCACTGAACATACTATTCATTGAAGTCCTGCAAGAAAAGAGAGGCTAATGACTGATCCGACACTCAACGAAGGAAGAAATGCAGAGAAGAACCCTGTACAAAGGGTTTATATGGAACCACCCTTGACATTCAACTAGTATTTTGGGTTTTTTGTTCTTACCGTATTACTACAGCAACAAATATTTGACTAATTTCTTCAGTAGCTGCTCAATAGTCAAATGTTTAGCCCAAAGCTGAGCCTACAGGGGCATCTTATGTGGATTGTCAAGAGGCAACAGCCACAGATATATGCCTGAATAATTCCCTGCTGTGGGTGTCTTTTGTAGGAGCCAATTACAAACATGCTATCTAAAAGTATCCAGAGAGAAAACTGTTCTTGAAGCAGGAACATCACACTTTTGCTTAACCTTTAAAATCTGTTCTGTCTATCCTCCCTGGAATTGCAAGGGACCATCTGCTCATGTCTTAACTGCTCATCCTTTCAACACTCAGCATGCAGGTCAAACTATGGCAAATGCAGAATATGCCTCGCAAGCACTTTTAAAGGTATGTCCTGAATGTAAATAATGTAAACAAACATCTCAAAAAGAATGGCGAGAGTTACAAGGGAGCATTTACATTAAGGGCAAAACTACATGCAACTAAAGGCTGCTTTTCTCTCCAGAGATGATATATGATATGATATAAAATATAGAGACTTGTATCCTTTCTCTCTCAGATAAAAATAGTTTTGGAGAGCTGTCTCCAATATGAAAGAACTAACTCTCTCTCTCTCTCTCTCTCTCTCTCTCTCTCTCTCTCTCTCTCTCTCTCTCTCTCTCTCTCTCTGCATATCTGGCAGTTAGTACCGTACTGTGAATCTTCAGCAATAATATTTTGCCCTGATGCAAATATTTCTCAAAAAGCAAGGTATAGATTTACAAAATAAAAAAAATAAGTTATGTATCATGTTTTTATTATGCTATAATTTTGTCAGTAACAAATGAAAGGAAAGGATTAATGGCTGCCACTGGCCCTCCTGCAATTTGTAAAAAGGTAAAAGAAAAGGTACCCCTGACCATTAGGTCCAGTAGCGGACGACTCTGGGGTTGCGCGCTCCTCTTGAGCTTAAAGAACCTCCATTGAACTTCTGAAAGCAATCTATAAACTCCTCTATATGTAAACATAAGAGATCTTTATCAGCCCTCTTGGACCTTTACACAGACTTGTACTACACAGGTAACAACTTGCAACTTACATATATTCCATATATTATTCCATCCGAGCAATAAAAAAAGTTTTTATTGCTCGGAGCACTACAAAAACCTGTAAACATGCTTGACCAGAGATCACAGAGCAGGCCAGTTTCTAAAATCATTGTCTATATAATGCCTTAGAGAACCTGTACTGAATGATACCCATGCTCTCTTCAAACAAAAACTTTTCATGCCCCACTGCTAAAAAATTGTCTATTGTTTTGATGTGAATAATTCAGCTGCAGTATTTATGGTATTATTATTTAATTAATTATTTAAATATTTTACGTTAATGACAAATGCAATTTTGAAACTCCTTCCAAGAAACGTTATATTTGTTGAAGTAAGAAAGAAACAGCCCAGAACCAAAAATTATCTCAGCATACCAGGGGAAAATGCCACTTCAGTTTTAATTTTGGGAGGAATGAAAGCAAGGTGCATGAGGTCCTGGGAGTTATTTTACACCTGCAATTCTTCAATTTTGTCAAGCAAAGGATCACAAGAAGATTCTGAATTATTACTGGAAGGGGAGTTTGGCAGGCAAGTGCCTAATTTGGAACGGCTTAGGGAGCTGGGTATGTTTAGCCTGGAGAAGAGAAGGTTAAGGGGTGATATGATAGCCATGTTCAAATATATAAAAGGATGTCATATAGAGGAGGGAGAAAGGTTGTTTTCTGCTCCTCCAGAGAAGCGGACACGGAGCAATGGATTCAAGCTACAAGAAAGAAGATTCCACCTAAACATTAGGAAGAACTTCCTGACAGTAAGAGCTGTTCGACAGTGGAATTTGCTGCCAAGGAGTGTGGTGGAGTCTCCTTCTTTGGAGGTCTTTAAGCAGAGGCTTGACAGGCATATGTCAAGAATGCTTTGATGGTGTTTCCTGCTTGGCAGGGGGTTGGACTGGATGGCCCTTGTGGTATCTTCCAACTCTACGATTCTATGATTAACACAGACGTCATTATCACTATTTTTGGTGTGATGATAATAATAATAATAATAATAATAATAATAATAATAATAATAATGTCCTTGAAGTAAATTCCAGGATTGTTTGCAGGGTAGTATTCCTGACAGGCTAAAGGTGAGCATGCATTAAGACATTATTCAAAATTGCATCAAAGCAAAATATTATTGCTGAAGATTTGCAGTACTACCTGTCAGATATGCAAAGAGAGACAGACAGACAGACAGACAGAGAGTTCTTTCATATTAGAGACAGCTCTCCCAACATGTAATGTACAGAGAGCTTCTCTGTCAACCTACTGAGTAAAAAACAAACATGGTTGCCAATCTGGTTTCATTAAAATAAAAAAGAGGTTTCGGGGATTGTTCTTGACAAGGCTGCAAGCGCTCACAGATGACAAAGTCAATTAAAATTAGCTGGACTCTGTGGACTCCCATAGGCATAGCTTTGGGGATCACAAGCAATAGCCTTACCAGGTAATATGGTATGTCAGGATAATAGCCCTGACAACTGAAGATTATTTACAGTTTCATTTCTTTTCAAAGCCAGTTTTTAAATCCTTTAAACAACCAATAATATTTTTGTTTTTTGTGATCTTTGTTTGGCAATATCAAGGGATTTTCTAGTTTGTATATGAAGTGGGTGCTTACACTACTGTATTAACACCTGCTTCATATACAAACTAGAAAATTCTTGAATATTTTTTAAAAACTCTTTTTAAAAAGCAAATAACACATACCACTTTGCAAAGAACTCAAATGTATTACAGTGCTTGGAAATTAATACTGTGCCTGCTGCTATGGTTGCTAATCAGAAAAATACATTAATGGTCAGATAATGTTTTCAGTGCAGCCATCAATGCTTCAGCCATGTAAAAATCTTAGAAATCAAAAGTTCCAACATCTTGTTTTCTTGGATCTTAGCTGACATTCTATATCTGCATATTGTTACAGATCTGTGGGTGTTAAATGCTCGGGTTTAATAAATGTTAGGATTTAATTAGAACTGGTATGTTAGGACTTGTAACAGCCAGACTCGTGGATTTGAGATATGGGTTAGCCACTGTTAATATGTGAATAACCTAGGCACACTTCCTGGGTTGTGTGTGGGACATTATAATCCCATGGAATCAACATGTGTAGCAGCTAATTAACTCAGGTAATTTTCTCGTGAGGTGACCCCCTCCAGATAAGCCATTTAGGCAACACAAAGGGATGAAAGGGGCAAATCTCATTTGCAAATGAGTTGGTTTCCTCCCTCTCTCAAGGGCTAATTGTGAATAGGTGTGACAAGCTAATCCACTTTGAAGTAATGAGCTTTATCACATCAAAGGAGGGACATTCCCCTGGGTTAAAAAAGAGGATTTAGGCTAGCGCAGAAACTATGGGGTTAGGGCTGGGGAAATATAACTAGCAAGCACAGAGGGAACTATTATGGTGGGTTGTGCCCCTGCAGTGCAAGAGAGGTTGCACAGAAAGAATGGTGCCGAGCTTATTGTTGCTGCCGCCATGATTTCCTCCACGGAAAGCTCCAGGTTGTATATATGTGTAAATAAAACATATATCAAAAAGACCCTAGCCTCTGCATAATTTTTCAAAGGAAGCCCTAACCCTCGGTAGCATGCCTGCAACCTCTGTAATTTCATCCAGTTGCTAGGCAGATATTGGGGTGGCATGTAACGCTATGTTCATATTTGCTTGGGCAAATACAGCAGCATCTCCATGGAAATATATACTTCACAGTGTATTTCTCAGAAGCAGAAGACTGAAGAAGAAGAAAACTCTTGAATTTTCAGAATTTCAATAATGCACAAATGAGCAGGGGTCTTGCATGCCACGCAGCTTATGCCTCACTGCCTCAAGAAGCCCTGCCCACAGCCACAGCCTGCTGAAAGATCTCCCTGCCCAACCCTTTTAGCTAATTCCTAGAGAGATGGTGGCAGTAGAAACAGAGGATTCCTATTCACTTGGCCCTGCAGCCTCTGCTACCCCCTACCCACCCACCCCTAAGCACAGGGATTTTGGCAGCCATGCTTTCCCCTTCTGATGGATTCATGAACATTTTTAGCCAGGCTGCTAAATTGGAAATCTCTCTCCAACTTACACTAGGCCCTGCAAATCCTAAAGAAGCCCTCCTTATACCGTTGGCTCACCTAAGATTTTTTTTCAATGGGTTCTGCTACACACTTTAACCTAATGCTAGCACCAAACATAGCATCCATTTCTTGAGCACCTTGCCAAAATGGGGGGCATCTGCCACTGGGTGATAATCATTTATAATCATGGGTCCAGTGAGGTCTTCCTTAAGGAGAATTCTTCGGGGGAAGGCATGTACATTAAATGTACTGCATAATATGTATGTAGCCCATGTATTTTCAGATGGCCTGTTGGCAACCAATCTGTTTCCTTTTGCATAATTATCAAGAATTCTTTTGACTGACTACTAGATGAAGAAGGCATTAGTAGCCATGACTGCCCCCTAAAGTGTGCTGATTTTGTGGGATGGGTTTTAATGGGTAGGAGAGGATATATTAACTGCAATTTATCCCTCCAGGCACCCATATGTGTGGGTTGAACAGAGTTTCAAAATTCAATCCAGCAAAATTAAAAAAACATAGGAATTAAGTTGTAAAACCTTGTTTTGAGCAAGTCCAGCTATGAATTAAGCTGGCTTCTGGCTTCTTACCCCACTTCACAAAGAATCAGACAGCAGCCTGGGAAGTAAGTGTAAAAATATGACTGACTTACATATAAACTTGCATTGCTCCACAGCCATGACAGCAGTAAAAACCATGCAGGTAAAATACTTATATTTACAGTATAACAAACTTCAGCCATGTGCCTAAAGCTGGAGCAAGTCTACATCCAGTGCTGGTCAAAGGAAGAGAGAGAGGAACAGGGAGTACTATACAGTGGTACCTCTGGTTGCGAATGGGATCCGTTCCGGAGGCCCGTTCACAACGTGAAAAGCCCGCAACCTGAAGCGCCGTATCTGTGCAGGTGTGAGGTGCGATTTGGTGCTTGGGCACATGCGCAAAGCGTGATTTAGCGCTACTGTGCATGCACGAATAGCGAAACCCAGAAGTAACCCTTTCTGGTACTTCTGGGTTGCCGCGGGACGCAACCTGAAAAAACATAACATGAAGCAAACATAACATGAGGTATGACTGGAGAGGAGGGGAAATTACATCAGACAGAGCCCTCTATGCCAACTGGATTTCTAGGGTCTGAATATCTGCCTATCAGAAATACAGCTCTGTGGACATAGTCCCTTATCATGCTAACAGATTTTTATGCTACCCCTATAAATTGGTATATATTAATAAAGAGTGCCTTTTTTAGGAAATGGTTTCGGACATAATTTTGTTAATGCTGGTTAACATGCTTTGCTCATCTATTTATATAATGACACACACACACACACACACACACACACACACACACACACACACACCAGGATTAATTTTTGAATCCTGGACAGATTTTTTCCAAATCAATTTTAATCACACCAGCTTTCTTGTTTGAAAAACATTTTAAAAAACACCACCACAGGCAAATTTTGCCATCTGAAAGAAAGAAACAACTTCTCATTTCCTAGTAGGATAATAGGAGCAGAGCAGCGGAGGTGTGGATTTCATGTTCAGAGCAAGCTGTGTTTTATTCAGAATTTTAACCACAACGTTCAAAATGTGTTCTTTAACCACATGGAAACGATGGCATGGTGAACAGCTTGTAGGAGGGAGATTGTGAGGTAGGATTAGAAAGGGATGGGGGTGAAATTCAGGAGAAACAGCCTCTCCTTAGATGTGGACTATTGCAAAGCTCTGATTTTATATTTTGCTACTCATATATAAAGCAGCAACAATACATAAATTTTCTGTTTCCCCACCATTCCCCAGAAAATAATGAACAAGAAGAACAACTGGATGGGTGGGAAAGCATGACATTTAGTACCTTTATGGGGCAGAAATTATTGTAAGCGCAGGAGGGAACATTCCTACAGTGGATGAAAAAAATGTGGATTCTTTACTCATGGCTTTTTTTTTAAGTATTAAAAGGACAGAGAGCAGTGTACAATAAAACACTTTCCATCCAAAGTTTTACAGTAATTATACTTGTAATATATCTAATACAGTGACTTCTAACTGGAAAAGTAAGATCCAACCCCAGTGGATTTAGGCTGTTCTATGAACAAATGATAAGAACTATGCATGATTTGTCCCCTCTTTTGAGATCAAGAAGGGATGCTCCGTTTGTGTGTGGCAAAATATTCTCAATGGAAGCCTAACTCATAAGGAATGAGAACCAGAAAAAGCATTCAAGTCCAAACAGAGTATAGAACATGGGTCGGCAAACTAAGGCCCGGGGACTGGATCTGGCCCAATTGCCTTCTGGATCCGGCCTGTGGACGGTCCGGGAATCACCGCGTGGATTGGCGTGGGATACTGATCGTTCGAGCTGTGCCATTTCTTCCCCCCTCTCCCTCACACACACCACGGCGGCGCCTCCTCCCTCCCTCCTCCTGGCTTCTCCCCACCCTGCCTAAAGGAGGAAGGGGGCTGGGCTTTGTTGAGCTGAGCACCATTTTAAGCAGCCCCTCTCCGGAGCCAGCCCTTTTGCGCTGCTCATCGTCCCGCCGCCGCCAGCCCTTGCTGCTTGCAAGGCACAGGTAAGCAGCCACCGGGCCTCGTCCGGTGCTGTGGAGAAGGGAGGGGAGAGTCGGGGGGGGGTCCCCCAAAATATAGTCCAGCCTCCCACAAGGTCTGAGGGACAGTGGACTGGTCCCCTGAGGAAAAAGTTTGCTGACCCCTGAACTATAGAATATAAGGTTTCTGGAAGTATCCCCTCCATGCTCATAGCTGCAGAGTATACTTCTGTTCAGCATAGCCATCTTTCCTAGAATCTATTCTGGGCACCATATGTTCTTCACTGTTTGACAATGGCAAACTATAAATTAAACAAACAAGCACACTTTTATTAACCTGAGGCTTGCTGATAGAACAACTTGACACTGTTTCTGGGAAAGACAATTCACCTACTATAGGACTTGTTTAACCAGCAAACTACTTTATTTTAAACACTAGAGTACGTATATCGCGCTGAAGAACACAGATCATATCACATTACTGTGAGATTATATAACTGTGATAACACAAGGATTTTGCATTTACCTTTTTGCTGGGCATTTTTGATTACCATCTTTGTCAACATGGACAACTTCGGGCCGTGCAAAATGACCCGAATAGTATTCTGCTTTATTTTGTTTTGGGGGAATACCCAACCTGAAACACTGCAGAGCCTTATGGCATGCTTTTTAATCATTAGGTAGAGTGAAGAGGTCAGAAAGGAGCTGGAAGCCATCCATCCAGACTGTGCCCCCTAAGCTAGTCTCTGCCCTCAGGAAGATGTTGTCTTGTTGCTAATGTTAAAATAAGTTTCAAAGGGATCTTGTCCATTGCCCGAGGCAGCAAAATGTCTCAGGTCAGCCATGCCCAAGAAACTAGACAGCTGTCAGCAAGCAGCTACCTTAACTCACACAGCACAAACTAGAGAAACAAGGTTAGCAGTATAAGGCATGAAAGCCAAATTTAGCTTCCTAAAGTTTCCTCCTCACTGGGCTGATTCACCATGGGCTGATTCACTTCAGTCTCATGTGAAAAGAGGTAAAAACGGGGATAATCTGAATGTACACGCCTTGTCTTGCTTAAATTCCTCCTACCAGAAGAGGGAAGCTGATCATCCTGAATATTTGTCTCTAGGGTCAAGGGTACAACAGTTTTGTTTTTTAAAAAAGTGCTTCTGCCTACAGCCTACATTAAACCTAAAATGTGAAGTGTTAATTTTATTCATTTATAAAACGAGCTCAGGCGGATCCTTTGAGACAGCTTATAGTCACAAATTGAAAGCATAATGCAGCCATCTACAAACATAACAGAGCAACACAGGGGAAGATTAAACCATTTCAAAAAGCTATGGAGTCCACCATGTCTTTCAAGGTAGGAAATTCTACAGCCTGAGTGCTGCAAAGGCCTCTATCAACTGCTAAGGCATCTATTCTGATTCCCAGGCAACTGCAGTGCATGGCAAAACCTCGGACAAACGATAACAGTATAAAAACGCAAACACAATTAAACCAACCTGTATATCATTTATGTGACTTATCAAGGAGCTGTGATTTGATGTAACCAAGCTGGGTGCGCATACACAACATATACTATAACACCCAAGGAAGAGGTAATTTTAGGGGTCGTATGCTGCTGTCTAACAGGCCTAGAATACATAGGATTATGTCTAATTTCACATTCCTTACTCATGCTAAGTGCTGCTAGAATAATAGTAGAAATGGTATTTAAGGGTTTCAGAATGTGGCGACCCCACCTCCCTAGCTCTGCAAGGTATTATGACACCAAGTCTGAAATATATTGAAATGTACAGTATTGGTAAGGCAGGCATATCAACACATAGTTGGAACACCATAGTTGATACCTCCTACTCACATGGGCGTAGCCAGTACTTTTTTTTGGGGGGGGGGCAGAACTGTCGTGATTGGTCAGTTAGTTAAATATTTCTATTGTTTTACTTGATCTAGGGGCAGCTGCCCCCCTGCCCCCCCTTGGCTATGCCCATGCCTACTCAATCCCTATTTGCTAGTGCAGAAATGTTACTGAAATGGTCATAGTTTGAATTTCACTATTGTTAATAATGGTTCTTTCTTAAAATGTCTCACTTGAGAGTGGTGAGTTCTGTAAGCGATGGCTGGGTGGCCTTGAGATAACTCTCCCTTCGTGCAGCAATCTTTGGAGATGGCTTTGGGCTCGTGTCTGAGTCCCCGCTGTCTTCATCCCCCATGGCTTTGATGTAACTGCCACTACGCATTCGCCGGCATGGGATCTCATCATCTTTGCCATGTGGAGTATACCCAGACCATTCATCTTGAGGAACCTGTAATACAAACAAAATGCAATGCTTTTTAAAAAAATCTCCATATAATAATATATGGATTTTTTTTAATTTTTTTTGAAATAAAGTTAAAAATACAGGCAACAAAAAGGAAGAGCACACCTAACAGTATATCAAGTTAACTAATTTAGGGAATCTAAATTAGTATCTGAAGAAGTGTGCATGCACACAAAAGCTCATACCAATGACAAACATTGTTGGTCTCTAAGGTGCTACTGGAAGGATTTTTTTAAATTTAGGGAAGAAAGAGAGCTGACTACAACCTTTAATATACCATGAGGGAGCTTGTGCAGCATTTAGAGCAAAACCAAAGAGAAGCACACTAAATGTGGAGTATTCACTTGTATAAATAATGCAGCCAAATAATATTAAGGGGAAAAAGTACATATAAGCAGTTGTATATAATTGGAAAATGATCAAATGCTTGAAGTGCCTTCACATAGGAAAAACAAAAACAAACCAGAAATCCTGGCATTATAACATCTTTAAAAACTGGGAGCAAGTTTATATTACTCTACTGCTCTTTAGAAGGTTGTTTGGGCATCCTCTAATTGTGTGTTCTACGTGACTGCTGTTGTAAACAATTGCTTCAGAAGGTCTTTGTGCAGGAATACCTTGTCATTAGATCCAAAATGATGAAGAAGCATAGTTTTATTAGAAGTTAAAGGGAATGTGGAGAAATTCCTCACAGTAAAAAAACCCATGCATTGTTTGACATTCCCACCAAAAGTGAAAGTATGAACCTATCTATCCACATACCCTTCCAACAATACTGATGGTAGTTACTGTATATATATTGGATATATATTGGATGAAGCCTTGCAGGGCTAATATGGCACCTACTGGCGACCTTGTACTGCTCTTCCTTCGTATTTTTATTGATTGATTGATATGGCTGCAAAATAGGTCCAGATACAACACCAAACATCTTATTCCAAAGATTCGCTCCCACATACGATGGATTGTGATCTGCAAACGGCATTTGGAGGGTATTATAAATAGATTATGTCAGAGCTTTAGTTGAAGAAGCAGCAGCTTCTGGGAAGGATTCAAAAGAAGTGAGTGGGTGCTTGGTTGCCTGCTGGATGCGAGTCTAGCTAAGAAAGTGACGTAATTGCAGGTACTGCTACAAAGACAGAGAAAATTGGTTTAGCTTTTCTCAAGACCTGTATAGGAGAGATTTCCCTTTATCCAACAAATCAAACAATCCTTATCCTCTCATAACTATTCAAGTGTGACGCACTTGGAGACTGTTGTGTGCTTCATGGGATGATGCAAAACTGACATTAGCAGAGATAATTCCTCTTCTTTCTCAGTTTATAACAAAATTCGGTCATATTGAAAGAAGAGCTACTCTAAAAGCAAGAGGAGTGCTTGCAAAATATAGGCCCAGTTTGCAAATAGTGCTAAACCAAACCATGGCTTAACACAAATGAGCAAATGTGTGGGTGCTTCCTCCAGACCTGCTGGTGCTGCTGCTCTGTCTGGGTCTATGCCACGGTTTGGCTCAGCGTCATGTCGAAACCAGGGCTCATGAGTGGCAGGGGTATGGGAATCTACATGTTTCCTCATTTGTGCTAAGCCATGGTTTGGCTTAGTGTTACCTGTAAACTGTAAATGTTACAGTACTGGATGCACTCAAAAAGCTCTAAATGAAGAGTGGTTGCCCTGTTCCTTGGAATTAAAGAACATGTCATTCTTGTACAATATGACTCTCCAATGCATGCGTGGAAGATTTCCTTAAAAAACAAAAGAACTGAGTAGCCACAGCTTTCATTAGCCAGTTCTTACATGGAGACTTATAATGCTTTTTACCCAAAATAGTTAATTTATAAAAATTTTGGTTAAGCAGATATCTAAGATATGAAGATTCTAGGAGGCAGCCCTGTTTGATGTCGTATTGTGTTTTAATTTGTTGGAAGCTGCCCAAAGTGACTGGGGGGAACCCAGTCAGATGAGTAGCATATAAATGAATAATAATAATAATAATAATAAGTCCAACCTTCAGTAGCTGCATGGCAACCAGTACAAAACAATTACATGTGTGTGTGTCTTTGTGTGAATAGTTTTGCTTACAGGGGGCTAAAAAGCAAGTTTGGCTTAGCAGACAGGCAATGTCAGCATTCTGGACTTTTGCTGCTTTAAACTTCGGGCCTATGCAAAGGCAGGATGTTATCATGCACATCATAAAGAGGAAAGTATTGGAACAAACTTGGGTTTGGGCTATATTACTTTCACAACCCAGTGGCATTCTAGAGCCTGTGGTATAGGAGAGTGCTTCACCACCCCATGTGTATAAAGAGGTAGTTCTGTCTCAGTATCAATTTGGAGAAGGCAATTTGTGTGGAGAAGCCAACTGAGGAGAAGCCCTAGCAGAACCAAGAAGACCAGGAAAACCAATTGGTATGTGTACTTGTATGAGTATACATTTTGTGTGTGTGCTCTATCCCTCATTTCCAGGGTTATTCATTAGGGAAAGAACATCCTTGCTGTAACATTTGGTCAGTAAATAAACCCTCATTTCTTGTCTGGTATTCTTGCATTCCCTTTTTTGCAAAGAAAAGATCCAGCGCTAAGTGTCTCAGATCTGGTCAACCCTGGCATGCATAGCAAGGCTGTTGTTTAAAGTTCACAACCCAATTCCACTACAAACTGGGTCTGTAACAGCATGTGCTAGTAGTGTTAACCTATTGGCTCCATCTTGAACATAGGTAAAAACCTATACTCAGAATGGGTGTGTCTGTCATGAGATACTGTGCCTTTTTATCCTCTCAAGAGAAGTCACACCAGACTGTTTTTGTACACTGCTGCAATTTATTCACCAAACTCCAACATACACAGTAGCTACCTGGACCAAATGTGGACCGTTCCAAAATAAAGCAGATAGTATGGACACAGCAAGGGATGGGATTTTTTGTGTGAACAGCTCTCAGTTTCAGTTGGCTTTGAAAAAGCCGTGAGGGCAAAATCATGAAACCAATGGTTGCTAATGAAAACCACTGTCCAGGCTTTATAAGCCAGGCCCACAACACTGGAGGGCAGAAATAATGGGAAATGGGGATGTAGAAAGACCCAGGAGGCAATGCACTGGGAATGGCTGCGTTTAATTCTGGTCTGAATCACCAGGCTCTTTAAACTACCTGAACCCTGTAGAATGGCACAGAAAATGGCCCCTATGTTCCTCTTCAGTTTATGGATTCCTATGAGGATACCGCCTCAAACAATAATAAAGGTTAGTAGCTAGAAGCTATTGGCCACTGACCAATGTAACATGGTCACAGCAGCCAGCTGTTGGATGTATCTGTATCCCCCCCCCCAAACTCAGCTCTGTGATTGTTACACTACAGAACACAGATCCTGTATTATTATTATCTTTTATTAGCGGGTCCTGGTCCTGGCTATGACCCTTGACAGACATACCCTGGTTATCCTCACCCTTACAGGTTAATTAAAGCAGTGACTGCTGGAAAACCAATAGAAAAATGGGGAAAACAAGCCGCTTAACACTGGCTGAATTTAAGAGTCAGTGTGTGTATAACATTTTAAGCTACCCTTCTTCCAAAGAGCTCATGGTTTTCACCTCCCATCTTTCATAAGGATCATTAGGAGATAGATTAAGCTGAGAAAGCATGAATCTGGGTCTTCTTGATTCTAGCTCAACACTCCTATTCTAGCTTATTAGAGCAAGAATGAAATTAAAATCAGAGTACATTACAAAAGGGCTATAGTACTGCTGGCAGAAAAAAAGAATTAGAAATAGAGAGAAAAGTAAGGCTAAAAATTAACAGATTAAATAGCTGTATTAAATTTCAAAAATGAATATTGGCAGCTTTATTAAAATATTGTTTTGATCCCTTATTAAATTGCGTTGAGACTATTCCGGTTTCCCCTCAAGAGAGCATTAATAGAAATTGATGTACAGTCTTCTTGTGGTGTTTTCTGACTCATTGCAGAGTTAATGTACTAGCACATGGTTTAAGTCAACCAAAGCATTTAATAGTCCACATTTTCCAAAATAAAAATTGGTCACTTACTGTAAAATCTTTTTCATAGCATACATGTACTGATAAATTTATAATATACTTCACAAGAATGAAAATTGTAAAAGGAAATCTCTACTGCCTGCTCAAATTATCTATTTGGTTTCATGTTACACACAATAGACAAATTACCATATGAAATACCATCAACAGCCAATGGCTTAATAATATCCCCCAGGACAAGAAGCATGGACTCATCTTCCACTATTTCATGTTGGTTTAGTGCCGATAAAATCAAATAGTTACATCAGCAGCCAAAAAAATAAAAAAAAAATATATAAAACTATATGCAAGAGTACATATAATAAAGTCACATAAATGAAATGTAAAATACATAGCAACGTCTTCTAATTTTTTTTGGAAAAAAGTTGCCCTAGTCTTAGGATCACTATGAGCTTACCTTGTAAGGCGAAAAAGCAAATAGACTGTCCTTGTGGCAAAATACATTCATTATTCATCTCATTATTGCTATAGTTTATTGCAGCCGAGAGCATTTAAGCTTCTTTTGGGCTTTGCCAAGGCAAATGTGGGTGAGTTTACAAGTAAACACTAGGTCTGGGGAGGGAGGGAGTGGTTGGCCATCACTCACAATGGGAGACATGTAACCAAAGCTTCCTATTAGTATGCAAATACTTAATGAAATGAAATTACACAACTGAAGAACAATGCTTAATGACTGCTCTGTGCAGATCTTCAAACTTATGCAATTTGGGATTTCTCAGTTGAACTTATGGCTGCTTTACATAGCACTACAACACCATTCATTTGCTGAATTTCACTTGTTATGGTCTTTTATCATGAACATACATTAATTCAGCCAAATAGAATGGCTACTATTTATGCTTACTGTTAAGATGCCAAAATATCCCAAAGGGGCTGAAGAAACATAATTATAATTTTAGACATGTGTATTTGATCACTCTCAAAACAGGAGAATTTTAAGTCATGTGAGCCAAGAATTTAAGAAAGCACATGTAAGTGCATGAGAGTGATCACCTTCTGAGAAATAATGATCAGAAATGTCTGACTGATTATTATTGTATGATGAGGTGCTTCCTATACAACATTTTAAAACCCAAGTTAGCTTTTGTCAACCATTGCAGGTGATAGGTAATCATGTCTTGTAGCACATGCAAGCACTCTTTAGAAGCATATACAGGATGTTCCCAATTAAAACACATCAACATTTTGAAGTATTTCTAAAATCTGCCACTTAACTTTTGTGGAATTTTAATGGTGATCTACTTCAGCTTAGTCAATCTGATTGATAATTTTGAACATATATTTATATGCTGGTAAGATAAATTTTAATATCCAAGAAAAGTTAAATTTTATTTATTAAAGGTATTTATACTCTGCTTTTCAAATTATTTTTTTGTAAGGAACACAACAATAATAAAATAGAACATTTAGAAAAACTCTGTAATAAGACACAAGGATAGAACAGATTGGTTTGGATCCATGGATCTGCCCACGGAGGGGAGTGGGTGGAACATGAGCTTCCTAACTCTTCCCAGCATCCCCCAAAGAGAGAGAGAGAGAGAGAGAGAGAGAGAGAGAGAGAGAGAGAGAGAGAGTCTGCTGCATGTCTAGAGATTCTTCTGCAACAGTAGTCTGAAGTGTGGGGCCAGAGGAAAAGGGGGCAAGTCTTTAAAATTGGGAATAGGATATTATAGCTGTAATACCATCTAGTTTGATAACCTGGCTCATGTTATCATCCTGGCAGCCTATTTTTATCAATTGTAATCTCTAAACTGCATTTAAAGGCAGCCACCTGTAGTGAACATTGCAGAGGCAGATTTAGGGCAGCACGACCTTCACCCCCCCCATCTCTGTGCTCCTTCACTCAGGCCGTTCGCCCCGACTCCTGCCTTTTGCTGCCACCTTCTCCTCCTCTGCTGGCACAGCAGACCTATTTCCAGAAGCCAGCTTCCGGAATTGCTGTGACAGAAGGAGGAAGAAGAGTAGCGATGCGATGGGGCATGGTAGGCTTCACAGCCGTTTTCTGGTTCTGTGCTCTGGTGTGAGCCAATTGACTCATGTCACAGCGAGGAACCAAAAAGCGCCCGGAGCATAGAAGCCAAAATGGGACATCCAGGATTGGGATCAGAAGCCGGGATGTCCCGCTTAAAGCAGGACATTTGGAGGGTATGTGACTGGCCAGAGAACATGCGATTGACAGAAATGCCACTCAGATCAAGTACTGGTAAGTATAAAATGTATGTGGGACAGGGGAAAATGTGTGGCTTTGAGATTTGGGGGAGGATTTTCTTTAAAACCGCTTTTTGGTGGGAGGACTATGCCCCTGTAGCCCCAGTGGACCAGCCTCCACTGACTGTGCTATTAAGCATGCATTCAAGCTGTAACCAAGTAGTCCCTGTACTTTTTGCATTTCCTGTCCATCTGACCTCACAGTATACACTGCCTCTACCCGCAAAACGTGTATCTATACCTGCAACTGAGCATTACATTTCAGACATCTGATGAAGTTTACTCTAATACATAAAGCATACGCCATATGCAGCAGATTAACGTGGCTACCTTTTGTATACTACAATTAATTCATATGATGTTGTGATACAACAGCATCTGACATATTCAGTAGACCAAACTTGTCCTGTATAGTGGTTCATGTTTTCTACACAACATAATTATAAGAGGAACATAATATAAATAAATGTGTAACACAGCAATATTAGCATCCACAACCACTTCTTTAAACCATACAAGTCCTTCATTCTTAGTTAAACAAGGAACACCCAATTTTAGCTATTGTTAAAGTAAACATTTTTTAAATAAAAAACTATATTATAAAATAGTAGAACAAATATAATCACAACACAACAAAGTGCCAAATAAAGCCAGAAATAAAGGTTTTTGTTTGGAATAAGAATCCTACCATAGTTTACTTTATTGGCTGTGACACAACACTGTGGTTTACAAATTTATCACTGGGTATGTAAACTATATCCTGCATACAGGTAGGTAGCCGTGTTGGTCTGGATCGAAGTAAAATAAAAAAAATCCTTCAGTAGCACCTTAAAGACCAACTAAGTTTTTATTTTGGTATGAGCTTTCGTGTGCATGCACACTTCTTCAGATATATCCTGCATGTTGACTGGGTTATTCCTGGAGATTTTAATACAATATAATCTTAAAACGTTTTGTAGCAAATTAGCTAGAATGTATATAAAACAAGTACAGCCACCCTTTACAAAGTTTTGGTGGCCAAGGGATAAGATTGCCACAAGTAACAAAATCCAAGTTGATAAATGATCTCTGTTGCTTTGCTCAATCAAGTTTAACTGATCACATTTTGATGGGGCAATGTTTTAATATCCATAATGTCGGCAATCTTGTTATCCATTACATGTAAGCTTGCAGTAACACTTCATAATGATCCAATATTTTTCAAAGGCAAAAGATAAAAGATGTACCTCTGACCCAATTATCAAGCTGGAGTGTGAAGTAGAAAAGCTAATAGATCTGATTAATTTATTTTGGATTGATTCTAGGAATTCCCTATCATGATGCTGCCAAATAAAAAGCATTTGACTTTTCTCTGGATATTTTTAATGCTGGTGAAACCAGATTGTCCTTTCTATCTCTTAAAAGTTTGCAAAGAGGATGAGAATGTCCAAAATCTGGTCTGGCTTTTCATTCAAATAATGGAAGAGTTTTTAATTTCCCCCCTTAATTTTTACACCTAACCAGATGTCTGTAATCTACTAGCAGTATGTAGTGATCATAAACTTTCCACATGCACAGCACAGTTTTTAAAGCTTTTCATAAATATTTTTCTATACATCTAAAAAGGGTCCACACCATACTTACTCATATGGAAGCATATCCAGTATAATGATGACATCTTTTAAATCTTTTAACATCTTTTAAATGAATGACAGCAACAAAATGGTACAAGGTTACTTGCTGCCACAGAATAACCAACAACTTAAAAGACTAATTTTATTTTTCTTTGACCTACATATGCTATCTTTCCCCAGCACGTCTAAGATATGTAATGAAGGTGCTAGGCGAGAATCCTTGGGGAGAGCATTCCACAAATGGGGAATCACAGCAGAAAAGACCCATTACAGTGGTACGTCAGTTTATGAACTTAATTTAGTCCAGAGGTCCATTATTAAACTGAAACTGTTCTTAAACCGAGGCACGCTTTCTCCAATGAGGCCTCCCTCCACTGGTGCCCTTCCACTGTTTGGATTCCATTCTTAGACCAAGGTAAAGTTCTAAAATTGGGACACTACTTCCGTTTTGTGGAGTAAACCAAATCGTTCTTAAACTGGACTGTTGTTAAACCAAGGTACCACTGTATTGTGTTCGATGGATAATATGGGCAAGGCTGGACAATATTTCTTGGCTCATTGCAGAATGGAGATAATCGTTTATCAACTTAAGCTTGCTAAAGCTGCATTCACAAAATGCCACAATCACTACTAAGGTTACATAATTCAAAGTGCAGTCTTGATATTTGGAGAAATATCATCCAGATAGTACTCTTGTATTGACAGAGCTCAGCAAATCCAGGGGAGTTGCTGACTCTGATTCCTTGTTCAGCTCCTGCACTTGTGCTTTGAACACTTCCAATTCAGACACATGCTCCACAATATCTACATACAATGAGTAGTGAAGTCCAAAATCAGCAGCACTTTTTCCCAGCTCACTTAAAATCAGATTCTTCAAGTTCTTTCCAGACAAAAGAGAGAGAGAGACTTCTGATGATATAGCTGACATGGCCTCATAGTATGGCTTCATTTGTGTTAAGATTCTGTCATAAACTGTATCTACCGGTAGGTGTTTCTTTTCTAAAGCTCTGTTCAGGAGGAATATACAGGCCTTCGTTGGATGCACTTTCATGAAACCTTTTAAACTTCTTCAGCCTCAGGTCAGGAAAGTTGCCTTCTAATCCCATCACTGTGCAAGATGAAATGTCTGGCTTAACTGACTGAACTTTGCCAGTTAAAAAAACTGGGGCAGGATTATTGGGAAGATGGAGAAGACATGGGGGAACGTAAGAGAAAGGGTGCGCTGTTTGCGCCCAATACAACTTGGACCCTTCACTACAGAAGGGTAGCTCAGGGAGCAGGTGTGTGTGTGTGTGTGGTGTCAAGACAGGCTTGGAGGAGTGAAAAGCCTCCACCACTGCCTCCAGGGTTCCTTCCCCTGCACCCAGTTGACAAGCGGGCATCAAAAAGATGGTGGTAGCAATACCAGCCATCCGGTCACCCAACCCCTCCACACCCTAATCTCAAATTCTTCCAAGGCAAGTGTCATCCAGGCAATCTCTATCAGAGCAATCTGGCGTGATTTTTGCATCCCCTGTGGGTCTGCACCGTGGAGGGGGCATTTTGCCAACCCCCAGGTACACACCTGGAAGTACCCCTAAATTATGTACCCACACCTTCAGAGAGAGTGTAACCCCATCGAGAGCAGACAATCTCCCATCCATCTGGCCTAGGGAATCACCCACTTACAGTGCCTCAGTCTTATCCGGATTGAGGTGCACTTTGTTGGCTCTCATCGATTCCATTAATGAGGCAAGACAATGGTTCAGCATATCCACTGCCTCACCTGCAGATGTAAGGGTGAAGTAGAGTGTGTGTGTCATCAGCATATTGCTGACAACATATTCCAAAACTCTGGATTACCCTACTCAGTGGTTTCATGTAGATGCTAAACAGCATGGGGGGTAAAATAAAAAAATGTCTCAGTTTTCAATGGCTCCCCAGAGCATGTAAGGCCCTGTATATGGGCTCTACTGGGAGGGGGAGGGGAGGAACCTGTTTTAAAGTAAACAAGCTGCAAGCTTGGTCAAAGGCCAAAGCTTGGACGGAAGCAGTTCAGAATGGAAAGAAGGCAGCAATGTTCCCTCCACTCTTTTCAACATGGCTTTATTCAGGTGGGGAGCACAAAAAACATATTGCCCCTGTTCCCACAGCACCCGGAGTTGTCTTTAACTGAAAGAGGAGAGACCTGCTCCCCACCATAGTGCTCCTGTCAGTGGCTTAGATAATGAAGTGACAGAGGCGTGCTCTGGTCCATGGAGTCACGAAGAGTCGGACATGACTAAACAACAACAACAACAACAACAACAACAACAACAACAACATTATTATCCACAAAGGTCAACACTTTACTTTTCCTGGTAGGAGTTTATGATATTCATATAGTTGGGAGACACCATTATACTTATTTATTCATATAGCTTTTCCCTGCCAAGTCTTCAGAGTGGTTTATAACCACCCAGTCCACATACTGAACATTATAAAAGTCGCATTTCAAAGTTAAAATAGCAACGACAGGAGGGAAAGGTGTTCGGGAAAATAGAATAGGGGACCAAAAACAAACACAAACCAGCACTAAATGAACGCTTCATAAGTGGCCAACACACACCTTTGGTTGCTAGCCTTCTCAGCTCAGGAACACCTGAAGCAAGACCTCAGAAAAGGTTTTTAACTAACCAAGAGATTTGTATGGTCCTTTGTATGGAAGATTTGTATGGAAGCCAGTAATGAACTTTTAACACCAGTTTGAAATTGTCAGACTAGCAAGTTCTTATATTAAAGCAAGCGGCCATATTCTGAAGCAGTTCCCTGACCCCTGGCTGTAACAGATTATTTATTGAACAGATTCGTAAGTTGCTTTTCAAAAGACATTTGAGACAAAGCAGCATTATAAAATACACGGCAAAACATGAACAGAATGTAATATACAAAATATTCAAGGTCTACTAGCAGTAGGCCAACTGGCAGGTGAACTGTCACAGTTGCTCCCTGTTGCTAAGGGGATGGCAGAAGTATACATGCTTGGCCTTTGTAAGAGCTGTACCAGCCAAACATCAGTTTATGATTGGCCATTTGGTAAACACTCCATTCACATCTATTGGTCCACAACAATGGCTTGGAATTCTTTCAGAAACAAATCGATTGGTTGGAAGATCCAGCTGAACAGTATATAAGGCCAGGTTTTGCATTGTTTGGGGTCAGTTGAACAGCCTTTGGTGGACTATGAAGAGGACTGGCAAGGGACTCAAGAAGAGGCTATGAAGGCAGAAGAAGGGACAGGGGGACAGGGACAGGCTAAAGCCAAAGCAACAACCATGGCAGGTATGTGAAGAAGACTGAAGAGCACATCAGAAAGTTAAAATCAGAAGAACTGCAAGAGAGTACTGTACCCAGCTATCATAGCATCATGGTAATAACCTGTATAGTACTTATTTAGAAAACTGTACCATTGCACATGTGTAGAGTGCCACTGTCTCCTCACATCTATGAATGGAAGAAGAGCTTCCATGTAAGGAGGAACAAGTATAATTTTTATAGGTAGCCGTGTTGGTCTGCCGTAGTCGAAACAAAAAATAAATAAATAAAATTCCTTCCAGTAGCACCTTAGAGACCAACTAAGTTTGTCATAGGTATGAACTTTCGTGTGCATGCACACTTCTTCAGATACCTTATTTATAATTTTTATATAACACTTATTTTATTTATCTTATTTAATGTTAGGAAAACTTGCTTCTAGTTGTATGCAGTCTCCTCTGTCCCACCCATCCCCCAAAAATATTTTTAAAAATCAACTTTTCATTATAAAAATCATGTTTTCCCTTTAAATTAAGAGAACAAAGTGTTCCAACCAATGGACAAAAAAGTGATTGTTTCATTTGACCCAGAGCACAGCAGAACATATTTGCAATGCATGGTGCAGTTCTGAAAACATGAAGCAATAATCTGTGTTCATCATCAGAGTACATCACCCCAGACTTCTCATAATCAGCCTCTGTTATGTCTGAGATGAGGGATAATATCTTCCAGGTTTGGGGAAGGATTTGGAGTGATATCTAGACAGCCAAAGGGCCCAAATTTTTCGTTTTAGAAATTCACTAACAAACTCACAAAAATCCAGCTAGAAATAATAGTGGCAGCATTTTTTTTCATCCCAAAATATACCAAACTAACTGGCCCTGCCACGCGTTGCTGTGGCTCAGCCTGTTAAATGGAGCCTCAGAGTCCCCCTTCAGACTCCACTCACCTTCTGAGTCCCCCTGTTTTACACGTGTTCTGTTTACACAGGCGTATGTATCCCTGTGATTCCCCGCACCCTGTGCTGATCCATGACATATCCAGCCCCCTCCTCCCCCCAGCTTATCCCTGTGACTGATCCCACTGTGTTCTGACCCATCCCGTCCCCTCCTCTCCCCAACCCTCACCCAGGCGACTCAGTACCTCCATTCGGCCTAGTCTGTAAAGGCTTCGGTCTAGTATGTAAACGAAGGTTTTATAGGTGCAGTACCAGTGTAGCCACCGCTAGAGGGCACTGGTTTGCAACCTGGTTCTTTTCCCAGCATGCACTTTCTTCTGATTTGTAAGTTCTGGAACACGTGGTTTTTGGGGTTTACCTGGCCCAGGTGTGACATCTGTCTTTAAAAATGGTATGGGTTTGCTCTCATAGTCACATTTGACTCTGTGTCAAAATATGAGTGCAATCGGTCAAGCGGTTTTGTTGAACATTGGAGACAAATTGCAAAAATCCGCCCACCAGGGGTGCGAGTGCTGCCACGCCAATCCACCCAGGGATATTTTGTCACACACACACCAGGCATGATACCCAGGGCGGACTGCAACCCCCGCACCTCCCTTGCGATGTCCCTGAGCAGATCCACACAAGTTTTCTGGAAATACTCTAGGAAAGTACTCTGGAATTGCTCGCGATTCAGATTTACCTGCCCTGCCTCATCCAGCAGTTCTTATTGAGTGAATGCAGGGAAATGGTTTATATAGAGTCTACTGCAACATACACACAAGCCATCCACTATTGTGCCTTCTATATACTAAAGACACCCACCAACTGAATATTAGAGCTAGCCTCTTTGTTCTTGCCCTAACCAAGAGGTCACACCCTCTTAAACTTTTAAATTGATTCATTGTTTTTCATTGTGCTGAAAAGTTATCCAATTTAGATGTTACCCCCTCCAGATGAATTTCGTATTGCTTGAAAAATTAAGAATTCTCATTGATCAACACATTTTATGTGAGCACTGGGTGGGATTCAACTAAGTTATCAACAACAACAACAACAACAACATTATTTATACCGCAGCCACTCTGGGTGGCTTCCAACACACATATAAACAATCAAACATTAAAAACTCAGAGTAGACCCACATAAATTAATGAACTAGGTTAGGTCCATTAATTTCAATAGGACTACTGAGAAGAAAACTTAGTTGATTACAACCCATTGGCATCATCTGTACATCATCATCACTGTACACATGGCACCTTACAGAGGATGAGCAATGCAAGAGTTTTTAAGTGTGCACACTTTACATTTGTATGGCTTTTTAAAGAATTGGTGGGGGGAGAAACTATGCTCCTGTAACGCCTCTTCAACTTGCCATTTTTATTTGACTGAAATTCAGGATTTAGTAGCATGTATAATAGTTCAGGGCATTTATTTGTTTCTTTTTTAAAAAAACAATCCTAATATATCAACATTATGGTGATTTGTTTCGAATTTGGCAAGTGCTAATTTAAGTCAAGGTAGACATAGCATGATAAATATGTAAACTTAGCCATTCTGCATAACGCTTTAGAGGACTGATGGACATTTATCCATGCAGACACCGATAATGCCCTCTAATTCTACTTCACAAGTCTATTCCTGTCAAATATTATCTGCAAAGTCCCCGTGGAAGGGCTCATGCAAAGATGAAGCTGGTATAATTTTTTCACTTCCTTTCCCACCACCTGGTCACATATTGGGTCAAGAGTTATAAGTGCCAAGTGCCTGATGTTAAGAGAGCTAATAAAAAACAAGAGTCTTACAATCGTCTTCTGACCTGACATCCAAAACATCGTCCTCCCCTGCTCGAGTACCATTATTTTGCTACCTTCAAGTACATCCCCCTAGATTCCCACTTTTTAATGTATAGGAATCCTATATGAACACAGAGATATGTGCAGGGAAGCATTCATATTTACTTTTTAATGTATAGGGAATTCTGTATAAACAGAGACATACATGCATACATTATTACGTGAAATAATTCTTAATTTTGGATGTAAACTGGTGTTCAAAATATATATTAAAAGCTGAACCTCTTTTGGTACCCCAGATTCATTTGTAGGTCACCTAGGTTTCAACTAAGCTGGACCTTTTCAGAGGACAGTAGAATCCTCTCCTCTACCTGACTCTAGACTCATCCAAAATACCCCATAAAGCTGAGCACAGGAGAAAAGTACCCTGCAACATATGATGCATAGAAATAGAGCTAAATAGCAAGGTAAACTGAACAGCACAGCAATCATTCACTATTTTTAAACAACAACAACAATAAGGATATCTTGGATCAAACCTCTTTTTTCCTCATGGTCTTTTCTCTTCTTTGTTTGACATTACTCCACTGTCCATGCACAGTCAGGTGTGCCATTTCTGCTTCAAAATAAAATTCATAAAAAGCAATCCACAGATCTTGCAAGCCTGAAACTGTGTTAATTTTCTGATCCACGTTCTTGCCACAAACATTAACCGGCAGTATGATAGCTCCAAGAGCAGACATCTGATTCTTGACATTTAAAGATACAATACTGGTGAAAAATAGTGACGCTTTATTAACTGCAAACAGCTTGAGAGGGAGTCAGTGATGTACTCTTAAAGAGTATAATCGGAACATTCAATAATTTCAGTCTTTCAACTTTGCATTTTTTTTTCCAGTCAGAGCTTTCTCTTTCTTAAAGGAATAACAGCTAGATACACCAATCTGATCACTTCATGTAATTATTTCGTAAGGGTTTTCTGTATGTGACAAAAATGGATAGTAGGTTGGTTCACAGGGTACAAAACAGAATTGCATTACTAAGTGTTCCAAGGGGCTCCAGTTTTCATCACAAAATAATAAAATGAAGGCAAATCCTAAGATTATAGAAGCTAATGAATGTCTGTTCTGGTAATATTAGGTTCATTGAGATTGTAATGCTAAATGAAAGCTTACTACCTCTAGCTCCCTTGTGACCCTGCTGTGCCTTATTGTGTGTATTGAGTGCCTTTTTAATCCCCCCAATTATTCAGAAAGCTCTCATTCTTTTCACATGTTAAGAAAGTGAACCAGTTCCTCATTGTATCCATTCTTTTTAACACTGACTCTTAGCAACCAAAATGCAGATTTATTCATAATTTGCATTAACTTCCACCTTCATCTCCCCATTTGGAGTCTCATCTCAGTGTAAGGCATATTTGGAACCAGAGGCAATGTAAGTAATGCAAGCAGTAACACATACAGTACCTGAAGATACTGGCAAGACCGCTCTTGTTGACAAGTCTCTGCTTTCACCACTGTCTGGTCCATGTTCATGGAAGCCTTTTGGTAAACCTCACGGGCTCTGCTCACCGTCAGCGTAGAGGACCAAGAGCTTTTTTTCATTAACTGAGCATCCAGATTTACTGGCAGGTTTGCACAAGTGGAACATTTGACATCATTATTGCTTCTGGAAGGCTTCACCGCATGTTCACTGAGAGTGTTGTAGGCTTCCATAAAGTACTGAGAAGCAGAACGGTCAGGGCATCTCCCCATAGTCATAACCCCACTTGGTCCATGGTAAATGCAAACATCACTGTCTAGGTTGTCATCTGAGCTCCACCATCCTGAAGCATTTGACCTGGATTTTCCTTCTGACCGCCGGTCTTTGCTCTTGCTACGTTTGCCATACCTCATAGTTTGTGTCTCCTCTGGGCTTGATTTGCCTCCATTGATGCTTCCCTTTGATGGGCCTTCGAGAGAGTGAGACTTTGTGAAAAGCTTTTGAACAGAGTGAACCAAATGACGGATCCTCCCTGGACTATCGCTACGATGTTCTACAGCAGTCCTTTTGTACTGCAAAGTATGGTAGCCATCTCGATTTATAGGAAGCTGCCTTTCAAACTGGTCTAAAAGATTGGCAGGAATGCGATTACTTTTATTGGCTGTTCCGTGTGGCACCAAAGCACACTCATCTTTAAGCTCATTATGGGAATTGTAATGTCTCCGAGGGAACGTGCTGCTAGCAATCTGATCGTTGTAGGGAACCATGCATTCTCCCTGAAAAGAGTTCCTCTGAGTGTAGTAAGAGTGATCTGCAGGATGATGTTCCACAGGATTTAACAAATATGGCTTCCTCTCAGAGTGATGTACCAGAGAGTCACATGCTGGTTCACAGGCAACCCCATGATGGTGGCTGCGGCTGCTAGATAATCCTTTCATCATTGAAGTGAAAAATTCCCCAGAGTCATCTGAATATGCTTATGTTACTCAAAGATCATCATGAAAGACCTAGAAAAATGGAGAATAAAAAAAATGTGAAATGGTTTGGTAATGCACATTTGGTTTTGGGTTATCAATGAGACTTATGTTAGTCACTACTAACTTTTCACATTCATTTCAGTGGAACTTAACTGCAACTAACACAATCTGATCTCTGCTGTGCTGTGCTTCAGTTAGTAGCTAAGGTGAAAACACTCCAAATGAATACAAAGTCATGCCACAACTGGATACAACGTGTTAAAAATGTATATTCCTGGGATTTAGTCATGTCATACATATATTTTGAGATGTCACCTTTGTAATTTGGAGCAGAGTGGGAATGGATGGGAGGGCAGGAGCTCCTAACAAACAGCATCTGCAGAGCACGTCTTTGAACCCTTTGCTAGGAGACACTTGAAACAGCTGCCAAGTCCTGTTTTCGCGGGAAACCCCTGGATTTTAATCCATTTCCTGCTGTTATCCCGAATAGAAAAAAATCCCGGAAATCCCCCAGATTTCCTACCTGCCAGGGAGGCTCCATTTCGGGTGCCATTCTGCCCATGTCTGGGCACCGGAAATTGGGCAGAGCGGCACCGGAAGTTGCTTCTACACATGTCCAGACATGCGTAGAAGCGACTTCCAGTGCCGCGCCGCTGCTGATCCCGCATTTTTTAGCGGGAGACTTGGCAGCTATGACTTGAAATGCCCGTTACACTTAGTTGTCACCCTTATTACAAAGCCATGTATTTGTTATAGTTTAATCACTAAAACACAATCTCCTAATAGAAATTTGGGAACGGACAAAAAATGGCAATGCTGTGCCTGATGTCTCCTTCCTGCTTCCTCCTGCTAATACCAGCCTAGGCAGCTAATTCCTGTCAAGCCATAGCATACTCAAACTCTGGGTCAACACATGAACCTAGTGGCTGTGCAACAAACATTGGTACTATGGTGACTAGCTGACAGAGTCACAACAGTTCCTGACTTCCAAGGTAGCACCAGCAGCTTGTGACTCTTTGGCTACATGGAATTCTGACTTCTGCCACAGGTCACAGTAGAGTTAGAGGCTGTTGTTTGGCTGTGGGATGTCAGACTCTAGACCCTAGGAGTGTCTGGTGCCAGGAGGATTATAGCACAGTGCAGTGTATCAGGTTTGCAGATCACAAAGGCACTATACAGAGAAAACTGAACAAACTGAAGTCTCATTGAACATCTAGTTCAGCCTTTAAATCTTATGAGATAAAATTGGATTGAACCAAGACTGCACAGTGATATTTCCAAAAAAGTCAGCTATTTGCTTCCAAAATTTTATATTTACTTGCTCCTAAATTTTATATTTTCTCATGATAGCAACATAACTTACAGAAAGAAGTATGTCTCAGGAGCTAAAATATAACCAACTCAAAATTATTTTCCCAGTCTTTAATGCATGTCTCAATAACTGTAGAATGTGTGGTTCTCTGCTTTTTACAAGACATATTGCCAAGTAAGCTAAAAAAGTATTTTATTTTACAGTGAATAGCATTTGGAACATACAATCAAGCTGAACGCAGTGCTTTATCCAAATAAGAACCACAGAATTGTATTGAATTGTAGAGCTGGAAGGGACCACGAGGGTTGTCTAGTCCAAGGATGCCCTGAAACACTTAAGAAACATTGTAAGGTGCCATAGCAATGGGTCAGATTTTGCCTTATATGGAGTACTTAGTGTTTCTGGCAGCGTTGAAAAATACGAGTTTTTCTGGAAACATGGGGCTGGATTCAGCTCCCCTATTCCGCGAGCAGAAGCCATTGCTAGCAAAACAGGGCTCCCCCTGCTGCTGCTTCCCCAAAGCCACTTTGGAAGGTTAGGAGGACCCACCCAGGAGAATGCATGGGTGTAAGAGAGGGCAGATTGATCCATTGGGCAAGCAGAAGTGCTGGCACTGACAGAATGAATTCCACACATTCCATATTATGCCGAGGAATAGTTCGTATTCCAAGAGAAGTGGACGTGTCTATATTACCTGAATCATTTTTGGCTGCAATCCTATAAACCCTTAGCTGAGAGTAAGTCCCATTGAATTCAGTGGGATTTAATTATGAATAGTCATGCAAAAGATAGCATTGTTAATTTTTTTATAGCCGTACTGTCAAGGGTAGCCCCATTCTGTTCAGTTTTTTGGCTCCGGGTCCAAATGCATGAACTGCTAACAGGGCATAGGCCCCTGTCTTTTCCTTTTGCAAAGAACTACAGAATATGCTTATGATTTAGAGTACAAGTGGTCCCATTGACTTCTAGCTCAGCATGTTGTAGGATCACTTTAGCTAATGATAAATTAATCCTTAACAGAGAGTGTCACTAAGATTGCAGACACTGCAGGAGCCGTCTTGTAACACACAATTAATCTGAGTCACATCCAAACACCACTTCAAGGTCTGTAAGTACTGAAGCAGTACTAGGTCTCTGAGACATGCCAGCATACTTAGAGCAATGTTTAATCAATTCAGCATACAGCTACCATGACAGCAGTCTTTTTTAAAAGAAAGGGGAAAGGGGGGGGAAGCACAGAAATGATTCATGAAAATGGTGGATTGTAATAATTGAACTCCTACTGATTTGACATGCACACAGATTGATCTTTATGAAAATGCCAGACCAACAGGCCATTTATAATCAATAATCTTGGTATAAGAATAGTTATACGTATATGCATTTGCTATTGCCTGATTTTGTTTGCTCTTCAGTGTTAGTATCTAGTGCTCCTTTGGAGGAACAACATAATTCCAAAAAATACAGTTATATAGTCTCAGGCCACTTTGGTACCCATATTCTGTGAGCCCTTACCATGTCCTTAGAGAGAATGAAAAACTGAATAATCTTCCAGTTTCCTTGCAGCACAGATTTCATGCAAGATGTAGGTGAAGGTCTCGCATTCATCCAGGACCACGTTTTGGAAAGGGCTGCAAGACCACCCAAAGTACTTTGAAGTTACTGTGAACATGATTTTTCTGTCATTATGCAAAGAACAGATGAACAGCTAAATATATAATCTATTCACTTACAAAACATGAGCTAAAGATGCTCCAACGGCCCACACAGCTCAATGTGAATGAGATTTTGGGAAAGATTTAACCTGACTATGCTACAAGAAAGAATGTGCTGCACTGCTGCTCGATCTGTTCCACCAGATTATGGCCAGCCCATTCAGATAAAAAACAAAACAGAAGGCATGTGACATTGCAGAGGTTTTAAACCTTTTTAAGTCCACGGCTCCCTTAACTAACTACATGCTTTCTGCAGCACCCCTTGCCCTCAGAGCTGGGAGCCTCTCACCCTTTCTCCAACTCCCTCCCTTCTGGAGTGTTCCCTCAGACTCCTCTCCTTTCGCCTTTCTGGGCAGCTGCTGCTACCATCCCTGGTCTCCAAGCTGCCCCCTCTGCCCCAAAGAGAGGTGCCTCCCTGAGGCACCATTCGCCAGCAGAGCTTAGAGCAGGCACCCCCAAACTTCAGCCCTCCAGATGTTTTGGACTACAATTCCCATCTTCCCCAACCACTGGTCCTGTTACCTAGGGATCATGGGAGTTGTAGGCCAAAACATCTGGAGGGCTGCAGTTTGGGGATGCGTGGCTTAGAGCCAGGGCTGCTGCAATTAACAGCTGTGCAAGCCTTTGGGAGGCAGAGATGCAAGATGGCATCAGAGGAGGGAGGGGCATCAGAGGAGGGAGGGAAGGAAAGAGGGACAGAGGCCAGTGTTGTCATTCAAGGCACTCCAGGGTGCCATGCACACTGGTTGAAAACCACTGCAATATGGTGATGGGCCATAGCTCAGTTTTAGAGCACATGGTATGCATGTGGAAGGTTCTGAAATCTCCCGGTTAGGCCTTTTAAAGACCCCTGCCTCCAGTTCCTGATAGCTGCTGCCAGTCAGTGTAGACAGGATTCAGCTAGATGAACCAATGCTATACAGCAACTTCCTATGTTATTCTATCACATTAATACTGTCGCAGAAATGGGGCACAGACTGGCTATAAAAAGTAACATATTCATTACAATGCAGCACATTACATAATTTTGGATAACTTCCTTTTGTGCAGTGCGTAACAAAATGGTACGTTCAGTACAGAGGCAACATGCAGCCTGTGCCTGATGACATACTGTACTCCATGCATTCAAAGCTATTTGGTTTCTGAACTGTGTATGTACACACACACACACACACACACACACACACACACACAATATTTTTATTTTATTGAAAAATTTCAGTGAACAAATAAAATGAAAGATTTTTTTTTAAAAAAAGAATCCCCTAAAGAAAAAGGTGCTTGAAACTGTAATACAATACAATATATACGTACAGGGCTTTTTTTCAGTCGGAGTTCACTGGAACTCAGTTCTGGCCCCTCTCAAATGGGCACCATTGCCATTCTAAGAGAACAAGGGTGAGTTCCGGCTGCTCTTTTCCTAGAAACATAGCACTGTATAGGTATAAATTTAACGCTATTATTCCGGTGAGTATATAATTATTAACAAGTCATCATGATTTTTATAAATGCATTCCTGTATTTATCCATACATAATCTGTTTCTAAAAGCAACCCGATCCTATGTTGTAAGAGTTGTTACATGGGCAACCCAGTCAGATGGGCAGTGTGTTGCTGTTGTTGTTGTTGTTGTTCCATGGATCAAAGGGGACCATAGTATTATCTTTCCAGTGAACCAGTTACAGTCTTTTGGCACAAGTAAAGGCGTGAAGAGTCCATCTACGCTGACCAGCTGTCAAGCCAATTGTGATTTTCCTGGCACAGCAAGGTTGGCTCAGATGCCTTCCTCTCTACAGCAAGATGGCACCTTGCGGGCAGAAGGAGCTCTTGCCCTGATCCCTGCTACTCTGCATAATCACCTTGGTAATGGCAGGAAGCTGTACTACTACAGCTTGTCAGCCCAGCTGTGGGGAACAAATGGGGCCCTGCTGACCTCATGTAGCTGCTGTCTCACTAGTTACCCTATGGATTCCTGTTTCAGCCCAGGCCATGTGTTTTCCAGTACTGGACAGTGTCACTTGCTTTTGGAACTTCGTTTGCTGCTTTGGGATCTGGATGTCTTTGACTACGTTTCGTGCCTCTGGCACCTTGGCTAGTACCACTAAAACATGACCTGTGAACGCCTGCACTACTCACCTCTAGCAATTGTACTGACAACCAATACCCCCAAGGGCCCTGAAAGATCATCACTCAGGAGAGTGACTTAACTGGGTCTTGCTACATATGAGCAAGGATTCAGCCCCTTGAACAAGGGGAAAGCATATTTGCGCATGCATGCTGGTCGGTGTCTTGGAATGCTTCCATGGGCGCATTTAGAAGACATCCAAAAAGGTAAGTTAAGTAATTTCTGTAGAAAATTAAAGTTTAAAGGGTAAAGACCTGGCTCAGAAGTACAATGGGAGAGGACAGACTGACTGGGTTGTGTTTGATGAGCGTCCATTGGAAATTCTTCAAGGAAAATCAGGACTGGATTGAAACAAAAGTTTTGAACAAGTTTTCTTCAAACCCAAGAAATATGATATTAGTATAAGACATGTAACTAGAATAAAAATTAAAAATAATTTCAAGCAAAGAATTGTAATAACTACCATAATAAAGCGCTGCTATAATTATATATAATTTTCTTAAAATTTTGGTTTCAATCGCCTTTTCCGCGCTGAAATGTCACAACCTGAACAACCATGCCTTGCCCCTCCCCCAGTTTTGATCCTGGGTCATAGCTGCCAAGTTATCCCTTTTTTACAGGGATTTTCCCTTATGCTGAATAGGCTTCCTCGCGAGAAAAGCGAAAACTTGGCAGCTATGTCCTGGGTACGCCCCTGAATGCTTCTCTAGAGGGCCATTGATTCCACAGGGTACTTTTCAGGGTCTCCCATAGGAAAGGAGAGCTGACCAATTTTCTGAACATGGATGCAACACAACTTGTGGCACTTTGGATCATTTTCAGGAATGCTTTCGAAACGATCAACACAGCCACTGCAGGTAGTCAGGTATTCCTTCCACCATCCTCTTCCCCCATCTAAATCTACTAATGTCAACTGCTTAATCAGAAAACCCTTTAATTTGTCTGAGCACAACGATTTTCCAGAACAAACAATATCCCTCCCCCGGTACTGTTTGTATCTCCTCTTTATGTTTGCTTTCCAGGAAAATTCCAATTAAATGTACACTGCATAAATTCATGTGCATTAAAAGGAGGAAACTATGAAATACGTTTATGGAAACTAACTTTGTTCTAGAACTGAGTGTCACTTTTTGTTACGTAACAAAGAATGCTGCATAACACATGACTCATATGTCACATCAAAATGATTGGTATCCAAAGCTTGGAAAGCTTTCAATGAAATAGATCACTTATGGAAATAATAGAAACTGTGAATAATTTTGAATAATGAGTAAAACATTTTCTTGTGGTCTATTTGTGAATGAAAAATGGAAACATTCATTGATCAAATAATTTGGTTTAAAAATCATTTTATTTTTTTTATCTTCACTACCACTACTACTACTGTCACCTGGCCATTTCATCAGACCACCTGAACTGTTTCCATCCCAGCTGGTCGTTATAAGAATAGTAACTTTAAGAACTGGTGCCTGAGCTTCCTTCCTTCCTCTTCCCTCCCTATCCCTTTCCCCTTATAAGCCCAAGGGCAGGGACTGCCTTATTACAGATCTTTGTCAAGGGGCTCTTGGAGCAGAAGAGTTGAAGAGCAGATGAAAACTATATCAGTGATGGGCAACCTTTTGAGCTTGGTGTGTCAAAATTCGCCAAAACACCGAGCATAATTCGGGTGGTGTATCACAATTTCGTGATATTCATAGTTTAAATAACAAAAATGTATAATTGTAATATGTGTTTAATAAACCAAAAACTAATTATTTAACCAAACAAAACAAAAAACCCTTATTTATCACAAAATGCCCAGAGTTGTTGAGCTTTTTGGGGGGAGCTGCTGACCAAAGTTTTGGAGGTTTTTTGGGGGGCTATGTCCCAAAGCTGCTGTGCTTTTTTTTTGGGGGGGGGGAAAGAGAACAGAAATAAATGACGAAGAATAATACCTTCGCTGGAACTAACACGCAGCACCGACATAGTCTGCCAAAGCACCAGAAAAAACAGCACAGAAAGGGTTAAAAAACCAATCTCTGGCTACCGGCAACAACAGCAACAAGAAAGGATCTGGGTTTTAACAGCAGGGACAACGGGCATAGCTGCCAAGTTATCCATTTTTTTAAGGGAAATTCCCTTATGCTGAATAGGCTTCCTCGTGAGAAAAGGGAAAACTTGGCAGCTATGACAACGGGTTTTAACAGCGGAGACAAGCTGTAGCTGAGGAGGAGCAAATGGGAGAATGGGGAAAAACAACAACAGCGCGAATGGGCCGATGGGGCACATGCCAGCAGTGAGGGCTCTGCGTGTCACGTCTGACACGCGTGTCATCGGTTGCCATCACTGATCTATATAAACAAACATACAGCTACAAATCAGCTAATGTAGAACAGTGGACAAACTAGCCCCCTGGACTGCCTGCCTGGACTTTACATAAAAATAATATCCTCCATTTTTCAGTTCATTAATTACTGCTTAATTAATAAAATTAGTGAAGCTACTCATGGACAACTGGGAAACACAGTTTTAACAAATAAAAAGAAACAGTATTATGAGGTTTTGGGTGTGGGTGTGGGGGTATGGGTGTGTGTTAAAATCTAATCGAGTCTTCTGTTTCCTGGAAATAGCCAAACTAGCTTTCTTGTGAAGTGATGGGGGATCATGGTTCTTGGTGCGAGATGGCAAATGGATGGGACACTGCCCCTCGGTGATGTGACCTAGAAGTAAACTTGCAAGATAGAGAGTAAGAGCAATGCTTGAGAGCAACATTTGAGTTCTGTTTGAATTCAAAGCTTTGGCTCTGGGCGAAACAAGACCCTTCTGGGGTGTTAATGCTGTAAACCCCTCCATTGTAGGCTCACATTGCATATATGTGTAAACAAACCATATATCATAAAGATACCACATTGTGGTGAAACCCGAACCCTGGGTAAATGCCCAGAAGCCCAGGAATCTTTGCTTTGTGTAGTTTGATAGAAAGATGGAATATAAATTAAATCAGGCATCCCCCAAACTTCGGCCCTCCAGATGTTTTGGACTACAATTCCCATCATCCCTGACCACTGGTCCTGTTACCTAGGGATCATGGGAGTTGTAGGCCAAAACATCTGGAGGGCCGCAGTTTGGGTGGATTCTACTGTCTGGGTGGATTCTACTGTAGTTATATCTCACCACACATATCCTGCCTCTCTGGATGTAAAAATATAATGGGAGAGTCCTGGTGCTCTAAGTCAATTGGTGGTGGCAGAATGAATTTTTAAGGATGCCTGGGCTTAACAGGGTAACAGTGATTGACCTGAATGATCCCCTAGGGACAGGCCCCAGGGACCCCAGAAATTTCACAGCCCCACTGGTACCAATGGGACTATACCAAAGGTATACCGTAGTTTATTTTCTCCACTTTGCCTCTACTGAGTGAGATCATCCTTGACTATAATCTGAGCAATAAGGAGCCAATTGCTACCTTAAAAAGACTTGAAAATGTGTCAGATGCTACTTCTGTGTAAATTCTTTTTTGCTTCACAAGATCAAAGTAAAATTAGACCTAGATACAGATTATATTCAAGGATGTTCTGCTGGGGATAGTCAAAATAATGATGCCCTAGAAAAGAATTACAGCTATACATTGCAAGTAATGAATTTATTAACTCTTCACCAAGAGCTGCTTCAAGTTCCAGATCAAATTACCCTGTCATGTTTGAGTCCTTCGAATCCCAGCGATGGGGTGAGCTCCTGTTGCTTGGTCCCTGCTCCTGCCCACCTAGCAGTTCGAAAGCACGTCAAAGTGCAAGCACTGCTCTGGTTCACCAGAAGTGGCCTAGTCATGCTGGCCACATGACCCGGAAGCTGTAAACCGGCTCCCTCGGCCAGTAAAGCGAAATGAGAGCCGCAACCCCAGAGTCGTCCGCCACTGGACCTAATGGTCAGGGGTCCCTTTACCTTTACCTTATTACAGGCAATACAGCTATACAGCTAATGCAAGAATGCTATTAAGAACACTTCAGCAAATTTGTTTACAGCAGAATCTGAAGCAGATAGTTCTTAACAGCAGGTAAGTAGACTGAGAGTTTTTTAATTTAAAATCTCCTTAAGTTTTAGCTTACACCATCTTAAAAGTTCTAGGGCAAGTAAGAACACTTCAAGCTGCATAGTCTTGGTGCAATGTAACATACAGCATAATCCAGCAACTTTTTCTCACAATATGTTAAGTCAGCTACGTAAGTTATGTTAAAATGGGCAGGTGAAGAGTGAAATGTTCCAGGCCTTTCCCCAACTCTACTCCACATTCATATACACCTCTCCAACCATCTTACTTCTACATCCACCAAAGGATAAAACAAACATCATTAGCTGTACTCCCTGATATTCATAGAATCAAAGAATTGTAGAGTTGGAAAGGACCCCAAGGGGCATCTAGTTCAACCCCTTGCAATGCAGGAATTTATCAATAAAGACACCGCAATAGGTAAAGCATGGCCCATTTCCCGAAATTTGCCCTACTCTATTTTCCCACTATTCTAAGACAGAAATAATATTGCTCAGTTACTACCAGTACCCCTACACACACACACACACACACACACACACACACACACACACACACACAAGGATGTGCCAAACACATGGGGGGGGGTTTCCTTAGTGGTAGAAGTGTGGACAAGTATTGCACATTATACCACACAGTCCACAAGTGCAGTACTTCACTTTCCCCCATATATATGTGAATGACAACCATTAAACGGTATTATAGAAAATAAAGGTATGCATTAAGGAACATAATGGGACAGGATTATAATCATGACATGCCCCTGATTTTATCTAATGCCCAGAGCAAGAAACAGATTTTACTCCCTCTCAGTTGTGTGTCAGACTGCAACCTATTTATTACTCTGCCCCATAAAACTTGGTAGGAATAAATGAAACCTTCGAGTCACAGTGCTGTTAGGCTAGGAATGTCCAGAGTGAGGAATTAACTCTTTATTGCCAAAAGTACAATTACAAGTTAGGAAAAGTCATGTCTGTCTGTCCTCAGCTTTAAATAGCTGATGCATTCTTATTTACGATCTGTTTGATTCCTGTTGTATCATGCTTTCCCGGCCCCCTTCTTATTGTTGCTTCATAAGCTATTTTGGGCTCACTTTTAATTTATTGTTTTAGCAGATCAGTTCTTGTGGCATCAACGCCTTGCATCTCATGGGGCATCTCTCACCTGGCAAGGTTTTTACTGAAAAGTAGGATATAAATCTGTTGAACAAACACATAATAAGTAATATACTGCAATCAACCCTGGTTGATTATAAATCCCCACAAATGCTGAAGTTTACAAACTGATTTAGCAGTTATTTCTCTAGAAGTAAAGACGATGCAGTAAAGACAGCAGCCATTCAGCTTAATATGAAAAGACAATGAGCCAAGTTATTGTTTTTTTAAAATACTGTATTCCATTAGCTACTTTAAAAAAAACACCTTGCAAGAGCTTTCTCTAGCTCTATATTTATCTTTCTCTCCATCATCTCTGGAGCAGTTACTATGGTCTTTAATGTCTTGTCGACCTGGTCATGATCAATGGCACAAATCTTTAATAAAGAAGCCGTTCTTCCAATCTTTCTTCCTGTCACTAGTGCCACTGAACCTCAGAAGCTTCTGAGTATTCTTTACACCTGACTTTTCTAGAGGGTTTATTTATGTTTCTCATGCTTCTTTTGTAACCTGCAGTACAGAATATTGGAGAAAGCAGGAAAGGAGATAAAGCCATTTATTACTTTCCAACAAGCTCAACTTTAAACAACATTTGCCACAGCTTTTCATTCCAGGAATATTTACGTGAGGATTTTGTCTAGCTGCTAAATGATCCTCTCCATCTTTCATCAGGATTTGAATGTTACTCTGATAGTTGAATATTACTGTTTTAGCAAAAGTCATCTAAGACTGGCAAATATAATTACTTGCACTGTAATAAAATGAAACCATTTTTATTGCCCAAGAGACTAGCAATAGTGAATAACAGCAGATGATAACAGGAGGCTGTTGAATATTTCATTTAACCCAATACTGTTTATCAAAGCTGTCAGATGGATTTTAGGCAATATGCTCTCAACAATGCTACATTTGCATAGTTTTGGGATTCAAGGATTAGAAATCGGGTCCTCCCTAACAAGAGGGCACATGTTGCAGTGTGACCTGGCAACCAGACCCTGTGTTGTGGGTGGGAACGTTTGGATAGCCACAACACCCTATTGGTGGTCCCTCGATCTTGGGAGCAATTGGGCCACAGTGACGCCAGTCAAAGCGATCAAGGGACCACTATTTAAGCCAATGCATGTGCCCTGAGCTTCCTCTTTTGGGCTCAGTGCAGCAGAACACCCACCCACCTCACCCTATATTTAGGGCTTGTGCTTGACCTCGCTATGGCGTTGTGTGTTGCCTGTCATTGGGACAGGGGCACGGCAGGAATTTTCCCCACTTGGCTCATTGGCTGGTGACACTTTGGTTTTGCCTGCCATGTAGCAAATCGTCACAACTTGTAAGGTTGTGGATAGGCTCTGGTTCAGGTGATAGGGGTGGCAGGATGCCTAGCCATCCCTATGTGTTGGGTATTCCTCTAAAGGAATCCATGGACTCATGGTTGGTCTTCCCTGTGAGAGGTTGTGCCTGGAGCCTGAGTCCAGGGCTCGTCTGGGTGGGGGCCTAGCAGACCCCCCCTGCTTGCCACTTTCCCAGGTGTTCACCCTAGGCTGACTTATGGTTGGTGCCCAGAGTCAGCGCTGCCTGCAAGGGTGCAGGGAGCTAGTCGAACCAGAGCCTATGTAACCACTCACTTGAAGTGGTTGTGGCCTAAATTCTGCCAAAAGCCAAACAAAAAATTTGAGTCTTGTCTGAATTTATTTTGGGGGTGGTTAAAAGGTCTCCACACCCAACTACAGCAAAAAAAGTAGAAGTTACTTCAGCCCCCACTCTCACATTCTTAATCAAGTGCCTAAATCTTGCTGCTTAACAGATCTTGTTAGTTTGAACCTGAATGTTATCATATTTAATCAGTCCTCCTTTTAAAATGTTGTATCATTGTACATGAAAACAACATATTGAGGCAATAGTATAATATTTTATAGTCTTCAAACAATAAGGGTCCTTTTCACACTAGGACCCATTGGTACGCAGGAAGCTGCTTCATACACTGTCAGAAAACTGGTCTATCTTAGTGATGCATGGATCTGCCAATTTCAGTTCTCTTAGTTTCTCAGTTTTCCATTCTTAAATTCAAATTTCTGCAGCAATTTGTGAATTTTCTTTTTTTAAATCCTCATATAAACCCTTCGGCATTTTAGTGCAAACTTCTCTTACTACATTTGACTAATGGACACATTTTTGTAAGCAACTTCTGTTTAATATAATGCATTTTGTATGTTATTTTCAATGATTTTTAGGGACATTTTTGCCTAACGCATATTTTTGTAAACATGGCCTGGCCTGGCTGGAGAATTGCATTTCAAAATTTGGGTAAGTGTGGTTCTCACATTGTTTAGAAAAGTACAAATTTGATAAATTTAGCTTTAATTTCTTCCCCATCCCCCATCCTTAGTCCACTTCACTTAGTGTCACTAAATGGGAGAAGTTCCCCAGGGGTTCTCCCAGGCCTAACTGGAGATGCCAGGGATTGAACCTGGGACCTTGCATATGCTAAGCATGAGCTATGTGTACTTTATTGCTTCTGATAATGCCTTTTTGCATCCAGCTCTCAGAAATGGAATTAGTACTGTGGTTCCATGCAGATTTAATATAGCACTGTATTTCCCATAAAAATCTCATAATGCCCATCTCCATGGATGAAGGTCTAAGTAGGTTTCCTTAGAAGTTAGTCCCATTTGGTTCAATACAGCTTGCTCTTTAGAAATGGGCACTGAGGGCTGCAGCCTTCATTTAGCAAGTGGTCTCCCCATTTGTTTGTTTTAAAGCAGCTTTTGCTTATACTGGCTCATCAGCCCTTTTGTTAGCTGTTTCTTAGACTAGTTCCCTTCTGGCCTGGTTTACGAAATTACTAATTTCCTGCTAACAGCCCCACGGAGAGCAGTGATGAAGCCCAACAGAAGTACTGAACTCCATACTCATTTGCACCGGATAGTAATATCATTTATTTAATATATAAATTATCCCAAGGAGATTCACAATAAGAAATTAAAATAAAATACATTTACATTAAAACCACATTCAAAACAAAAACACTTAAAAAATCCACAACCTCAAAACCACTTTGGACAGCAGAATGAAAGATGCAAACAAAGTGTTTAAAATATAGTTTCCTTTCCAATCGGATCTGAAGAAGTCATTTCATTGGAACTGCTTGAGAGAATCAAAATGTCTTAACCTAGCATCTAGAATAAGCTTGGGGAACCTCAGATCCAGGAGTCCAATGCAGTCCTCCAGGCTCTCTCACCCTTAGGACTGTCCCCATTGCCCTCCATCCAGACTACTCCTTGAGTGATTTTGCCTGGCAAGAATTAAAGCTACCACACATGTGAGAGACTAGTATTCTACTCTGGACGGGCCATACAATGGCCCGGAGATCAACCCGTGAATATGTGTGTGTGTGTGTGTGTGTGTGTGTGTGTGTGTGTGTGCATACATGCCTGTGTGTGTGAGGCTTGCCAGCCTTTTTACTAACTCCTCCTTCTGCTCCTTCAACAACAACTTGATCTGTAATATATTAACAGGCAACAGTGCTTATCTCTGTTCTGTGGAATGCTTTACCTGCTGATTTTTCTGATCAGCCTGGTACAAAAATGGACTGGACCAGGGTTCCTTCCCTTCTTTCTTTCTGCTTCAGTTAATAACCTTTCATCCAATGCACTCTGTAAAAATAGTGGCAACCACTTTCTATGTTGGGCTGCTAAGTTCTGCATTACCTGCTTTGGAATATCAATTTACCCAGCTTGTAATGCTTGGCTCTATTACAAATTTGAGATGCATCTTCCCCAAACTGCTCCAGCTCAGAATGTCAAATGAGATTCCTCATTGTATGAGATGATGCACATGTGCAGTCAGAATTAACAGATCAGGCATCCAAATGTCAATTGCTTTGTAACACACGCACAAACATTCTTAAATGTTAACCTCCTTACTCTAATTGCTTTGAAATATGCAAACTCTGCTTTTGTTTTCTGGCTTGATTCACATCATTACTTCAAAACACAGTTAAACTTAATAATGGTCTAAAGGTAGTATGCAGTATTCTGGTGCATGGGTTGAAAATAATGGGTGCTTCAATCTTCTCCCACTCTCACTGTTGTCACATAAAGGCATGGTTTGGTTTGGCATCACATCCAAACCTAGCCTCATGGTTTGTGTGTTTGCAGGGACAAATGCACACATAGATTGATAGTTTGCATCCTCCAATTCTTCCACTTCAGGATAAAAATGTCAGACCCAAACAATTCCAGCTGGGTGGTAATCTTATATGACACACGGTAGTTTAAAATTATGGACATATGATGTTCTGTAGTAAAAAAATAATCTGTTCTAGTATAAGCATGCTGCTATTTCTCATTTGATCTAGCACAGTCCAGTGGAAATTAACATGAGCTTCTCAAGTGCACACTAACCAATTTAGTGGAAAAAGGTTTATTGGAATTGGCTAAATAATATTATATTTGCTATGGACACCAGATTCCTCATGATCCACCTTCCAAATCATTTTGCACAATTTACCATGTAAATCAGCACTCTTACATAGAAACATAGCATTTCCCTGTTCTTAATCTAAATAATTAGATTAAACAGCATAGAAACTCACTTGATTAAGGTTTTACCTACATGTGAATACTACTAAACATTGTGGGCAACTCACCAGAAGTCTACTTATCCCTGTGATACATGCAACATCTAGCTGAGATCTAAGTTGGCTATCATTAATACTCTTGACATAAATCATGCATCCTGCATTTCTTATTAAGTCATGTATTTTAAAGGCTCTACAAAACACACAGTGAAAATGCACAAGTTAAACAACTATGAAAGAAGTTACCCAAAGTAACGTGTTTCTGAGCATTGACAATAGGACTTTTCAAAATGGAAGGATACACAGGTTTCCACAAACCTGCTCAGCGGCTTATCAAGGTTGTTCCCTTTTACAAGAGGGACGTTGAGTAGTGCATGGAAGCTCTCCCTTGGCTTCTCATTTATGCTGCGGTTTGGACCAGATGAGAAAACAGCAGGACTTTTTTCAAAGCAGCGGGAAACATTCCTCCTGCTGTTTGCATTCTTTAAACTGCAGCACTAATACCGACTCCCACCACCCACCCAGCTGCAATATTATGCCATCACTAGAGGTATGAGGGAACACAGAATTTTAAAATAAGTTACACTATACATCCGCCAATGCCCGTTTTTGGTGTTCGAACAGGTAGAAGAATACTGGCACCACAGTTATGCTGTTGCCAGGCCTGAAGAATGGAATATCTTCAGAATCTGCTGGCACAAGGGATATTAGTCACATCCTGCTGTCGTTTAGCAGAGCTGGCCCAACATATTTTTCTGCCTGAGGTGGAGCAACAAATGCATAGTACCCAAGGCCAGCCAAGTTATTTTAGCATATGAAGAGTGGCTTCCCCTCATGGCAGTAAAAATGATGGTGATGATGATAACAGCAAATAGCAATAATAATACCTAACTATGTTCTGCCCTTTCATGAACCCAAAATCAGTTGCTCCTCTCTTCATGATCGTAGAAAGTAGAGAAAATATGGCACTGTCAATCATTCTTTAGAGAAAATGTTGCTATGGCATTTTGCAGAAGTGGCCATCTGTGTGTGGTTTTTAAAAAAATAATTATTAAGCTTTCTTTCCCCCATGAATGAATTAAATCTTCATCACTATGGACTGCACACCACTAAACAAGTGTTCTTCGTACATGCCAGTTGTTTCCATCATAATATACACCATCATTCTGTCTAATTACCCTTCTCTCTTCACCCATCAAATTGCAACTTTCAATAGAAATAAAACAGCTTCTTTTCTGCTTTTTGAATGAAGAATGAGCTCATGCTTAACAAAAATACTAGCCGGACATAACATAAATTTACTGCTCATTTGCTGTCAGTACTAGGAAGTATTTAAACATATCCTGCTACTTTAACATCCTGTGAAACTGGGGAAAAGAAATGTCTTCCTTCTGATTCCACACTTTCAGCATACTTATTTGCTAATTCAGATTATAATTTTCTTTCTACATCTATAGCGTAGTCACCATCCATGTCTGGGAAAAGAGTATCATATGGTAATTCTGACTAATTGAAATAAGCCACTGTGGTTATTTTAATTATGGAAATTATACAATGATAGAATGTATCAAAATTATAAAATATATTAAATTGCTGTGCAAAAGGTTACAGTCATACGCTGAATAGATTTTAGATAATTGCCCTGTGCTTTATATAAAACTTCTGAAGAACTTATTCAAACCTGCTGTCCATTATTCTCTGCAGAATTATTCCCAACCTATTGCTCTCCAGGTGTTGTGAGGCTCCTGGCTTTCAGCCTTGGCCAACATGGCCAATGATGGGAAAATTGTACTCCAATAGTTTCTGGAGGGCACCAGGTTGGGGAAGACTGCCTTAGAACAAATTCACCAATTGGGTATCCTCCAGATATTCTTGACTAGAACCCCTATCAGTGCCAGGCCTGATCCTCTGTCCTCACCGGATACTTACAAAAAGCAATGTTTCAGAAGAGCCTGGCTATAGCATGGATGGTTCATAAAAATATATATTGTTTTACCTGTCGAAAACAACACTACAGTACATGCATTTGCAAGTAAGTCTTGCCGAGTCCCAAGTAAGTTGCATGCAGCATTGCAGCCGGGGATTGATAGCTTTATCGGTGATAGGTTTACAATGCAAGATGTTTATCAGTGGCTAAGAAAACAGTCATTTATCTTTTTTTCTTCTTCTCCGTGGACACTTATGAAAATAGGGCCCTGAGAAAAATGTGCTTTTTAATTGTAAATTGTGCTACAGTATTATTTTTACTAGATATTACAGTATATATGCTGAATACAATGCAAGGAAGAAAGGCCTAAAGCTAAGAGTAAGGGTAGGACATTTTTCAGCTGGAACTCAGTTCTGACACCTCTCTGCCAGGCTCCATTGCCATGATAAGAGAACAAGAGTGGCATTCATGGTGAGTTCTGACACCTCTTTTTCTAGAAAAACAGCACTGCCAAACTGATGAAAGTTGTAGTAAGCTTGTGCTGTGGGAGGTTTAGCAACAGCAAGCAATACAGAAGGTGTTGCAAGATAAGGTTTCAGTAGGGATTTGCTGAAACAAAGTGTCTAGGAGAAGCAAGACAAAAATGTGGGGGAGTACACAAAGGGATCCCACTGAATTTTTCACAGATACTGAAAGAAATCAGGTTTACTAGGTATATTAAAAAATATAATAAAATGAATACTGGCAAGATTTTAAGCATCCATACTTACTGATATGCATCCAGTGTCTATTTGGCAAAACAAAATTTAAAAAATCCTTCCAGTAGCACCTTAGAGACCAACTAAGTTTGTCATAGGTATGAGCTTTCGTGTGCATGCACACTTCTTCAGATACTTCTTCATATCTGAAGAAGTGTACATGCACACGAAAGCTCATACCTATGACGAACTTAGAAGGTCTCCAAGGTGCTACTGGAAGGATTTTTTAAATTTTGTTTTGACTACGTCAGACCAACACGGCTACCTACCTGTATTTATTTGGACACAAATGGATAAGAGATGTGAATGTCAGTATTTCATCAGCATAAAACCATGTGAGACCCACACAAAATTTCATACTGTGACCAGTGCCTGTTCAATACCAAAAAACCTCATCAACGCTGAAATGAAGCACAGCACTTTGCAGGATCTGGAATAGACAGAAGGAGGTGTCTTTTTCCCCAGTGCTTACTTTACATGGCAAAATCTGACCCCCACAATTGTCATCAAAAGTGTAGCAGTTTAAAATAGAACACAAAAATCTCAAGAACATAATTTTGAAATGGAAGCTAAAGATGTCACCATGACATCTGTATTTTACCACAGTCATCCCTCTTTCTTTTTTTAACGTCTCAGCAGTGCCTCCTTCAAATATCACAGAATGAGTTTCAGCTGAACTGATCTGGAATGATTTTTTAAAAATAAAAATATTTATAGACTGCACCTCATACAGAAAAACTCAGGGTGCCATACAATATTTACAAAATTACAAAAGAGATAAAATGCCATTAAAAACAATACTGTATGATCACAAAAATGACTGCCTTAAAAAGTTTAAACCACTAAATAGGCCTGTCAACACAAAAAAGAGTCCAAGAGATGGCTAGAGGTTAGGATACCTGCCAAGTATCTGCTGGGAGAGTATTCCACAGCATGAGAATGGGGCACTAAATGTCCAACTTTAAGCCAATTTGCTTTCTTAAACCGAGGAGAAAACTAAGAGCACCCCCTCCAGATCTGTATGGTTTTATATCATTTGAAATGACATGTTCTAGTTTAAATATGGAGGGTCCGCCTAATTACACTAGAACAGGGATAGCCAATGAGATGTCCTCCAACTGTTGTGGACTCCAGCTTCTTTTAGCCCTAGCCAGCATGGCCAATGGTCAGGGATGATGGAAGTTACAGTCCAACAGGGCACCACATTGACTACTCAGCTAACACAGACTTGATAGGTGTGTTTGGATGATCAAATCATGGCTTAATATAAGTTAATATATGACTGAGCCCATCTGTATTTACCTTAGCATGAGCTAGAAAACAAACAAGACATCTTTCATTAACTACATATAGTTTGAAGCTGCATTTTATATCTTCTTGGCTTGTTCTAAAGCTATTAACCATGACTTATTTTCTTGGACAAAAAGGGAAACTAAAGTTAATAGAATACTTCTGCTGGTTTGTTTGCTGGCTCATGAAATGAGAGGAGCAAAGGTGCTGTGGGCACAGGCAAAAGAGTAATAATAATAATAATAATAATATTTTATTTGTATCCTGCCCACCCTGGCCAAAGCCGGGCTCAGAGCAGCTAACAAAAGGTAAAAATAGCACAGTGTACATAAAATTGCACAATCAATTAACGTTTGAATGCAGTCAAGTTTGCCCCATATAGACAAGAGATCAGGGATGCCACATGAGCTTGGCATTTTCTTTATCCCATGAAAGCCCCTCCTTCCATTCTAGAACTCAATACTTTTTAAACAATATTTATTACATTCAGCGATGTAGAATTAAACAATTATATAACACTACATTAAGTCATGGGGAACCATTTGTACCCTTTAACTTAAATTTACGGTACATTCAAGTCAATGTAATGCAGCCTATGTAATAGCGAACAAAAGTGACGAATGCAAATTAAGCCCACAGTTGCAAAAATTAATATACCAATGTCCCAGACACTTTGAGAGCTTTGTGCTCTGCTTTAAGTGAGGATTGGGAGGGCCAGAAAGAGTGTGGCAAAGCCGCATGCCAGAGTAAACAGAGATCAGCAGCAAGATATAAAGATAGCTGCCAGTGTGTCTGATGCAGGTCTCAGGGAGGAATAGTGAAGAGAGAAAGTGTGTGAGAGTGAGATGTCAGAAGGAGCTTATGAGAAAAAGGACAGAGTTAGAATGAAATAGGGAGAGAAGGAGGTGAGGAAGAGCCTAAAGTAAAAAGGGCATAGATAAGCACAGTAACCAGGGAGACAGAGGTCCCCAGAAGGGGTGGCATAGTTACAGAGGAAGCCAACAAGGATAAAGAAGGTAGGAAGGAGGGAGAACAGAGTGGAAGGTCGAAAAGAAGTAGAATAACAGAATTGTAGAATTGGAAGGGACCCCACAGTTCATCTAATCCATCTAATTTTGTTTGTCTGTTTCCTTTAAACATCGGCTTTCTTCAAGAATCTTCTGAAATTATACAGCTTGCTTGATTCCAACATGTCATGAATTCTATGTTTGTTTTTGGAGGTTCTGCACTAAAATTTTTAGAGAAAGTGGTAAAGGAATGTTCAAGTGCTTTCCATTTGCAGCTCATGAGACTGCAGTACCAGGCAGCTATAACCATGTATAATGGAGACAAACTGAGATGAAGAATGTGGATCAGGGAGATGGGGCAAAGTGGAATCAGCCTCTTTGATCTTTCCGCCTTTCCATCTCTTCCCATCTACTGCTGCTGTCTTTGCAACAATGAGCAGCACCATCCCTCATGAGCACAGCAGCAATGGACTCATAAGGGTGGTAAGAAGCAATATGAGAAAACTGGTTCTACATTCTAAGCCAAAAAAGGTACTCAAAAATAAAATATTTTTTAAATAAAAAATACTTTCTTCAGCAGCAAAGGACCAACTTATAGATCTGGTCACAGCATGCTATTGTTTTATTATTATTATTATTATTATTATTATTAATACTATTAATATTGATGTTATTATTTATTGATTGCCTTCTATACAAGCCCCCGCCCCCATGGTGAAAGTGAGTAGTTGCAAATAATCTCCTTGTGCAGGGACTCTTCAACTTGCCTAAACAAGAAGGGTTCTTTTTAAAATAAATATATTGAGATGTGTGTTAAATTGGTCTGGGAAATGATCCAGTTTTGAGGATGATCTCAGATAATTTCCTGGTTAATTTGCAGCAAGCAGGAGGAAAATTCACCCATTCTAGTCAAAGCAGCGGCTGTAGTTCCCTGCAGACATACCTTAACAACTACTGTGACCTATGTGTATCATAAGCTGTTACATCCAAGAGATGTAACTGCCCTTTCACAAACACACACTAAACTTCACATCAAAAGCTAGAAACAATATAGATGAGACCAGTCACTCACTGTACTCCCAATTCCCAAGGGGAAAATGTTATAGGATAAGAACAGTCAAAGTCCTGTAAGTGCAGATGAAACAGTTTTTCACATCTGTAGAAGACTACTCAGTTCTTATTTTTAAATGCAACATAAAACGTCTTCAAGCCAGGTAACTCCAATTATACAGCATAAAGCAAGGGAACAAACACAGTATCTAGCCCACCAGCATAATGTATTTTTCCACCCCACTCCTTCACAATACCCAATGCCATCCAAATATTGTAAGTATATTATAGGAGCTGTGATGCTTTACTGTCATTGTTACCCCTTAATGCAGGCAAATGCATCTGTGCAAATGCTTACAACTGCGGCATTATCAATGGTTACTACTTATGATGGCTGTATTACCTCTAGGATCAGAGGCAATATGCTTCTGAATACTAGTGCTGGGGACTGCAAGCAGGAGAGTGCTCCTGTGCCCATACCCTGTTAGTGGGCTTCCCATAGACATCTGGCTGGCCACTGTGAGAACCTAGATTGCTGGACTAGGTTAGTCTGATCCAGCAGGGCTGGTCTTCCTGGTCTTATATTCTTATGCTGGAGTACTGACTGTCTCGCCAGAGTGGTGCATGCTCTGGTTATCTCCCGCTTGGATTACTGCATGGCACTCTACATGGGGTTACCTTTGAAGATGACCCAGAAACTACAACTAATCCAGAATGCGGCAACCAGACTGGTGACTGGGAGTAGCTGCCAAGACCATATAACACCAGTCCTGAAAGACCTACATTGGCTCCCAGTACGTTTCTGAGCACAATTCAAAGTGTTGATGCTGACCTTTAAAGCCCTAAACAGCCTTGGCCCAGTATACCTGAAGGAGCGTCTCCACCCCCATCGTTCAGCCCAGACACTGAGATCCAGTGCCGAGGGCCTTCTGGTGGTTCCTTCACTGTGAGAAGTGAAGTTACAGGGAACCAGGCAGAGGGCCTTCTCGGTAGTGGCACCTGCCCTGTGGAATGCCCTCCCATCAGATGTAAAAGAAATAAACAAGTACCTGAAGTTTAGAAGACATCTGAAGGCAGCCCTGTTTAGGGAAGTTTTTAACGGCTGATGTTTTAATGTATTTCTAAACTTTTGTTGGAAGCCGCCCAGAGTGGCTGGAGAAACCCAGGCAGATGGGCAGGGTATAAATATATTATTATTATTATTATTATTATTATTATTATTATTATTATTATTATTATTATTCTAATTCTACTAGAGGCAAATGCCATGAAATGTTATTTTACTATGTTTCTTCAGGGAGCCTCCTACCTTCTCCTCCTGATTCTACAGCATACTTTTACCTCCTTGAATTGTCAACATGTCAACACACTGTAAATCTCTATTTTGTTCCTATTGAAAAATACAGCAATATAACAGTATTATATGACATGTAACACCAGAACTGTCCTAACCTGTGATAAAAAAAGTGACACACATAAAGTCACTTGGGGGAAAAAGTGAATGAGGAAGAAAAACAGGCAAACTGATTAAAGCAGTTGAAAATTACCTTTCTTAATTTTTGCATGGAGCTGTTATAATGTGCAAAGACAACTTGAGTAAGAATCCTTGGGGGTGGAAACAAATTGCAGAAAATGTTTAGAGCCATATATGCAATTTCTAAATCATTCTAATGAGCAGCCTCATATTTTATAAACCTTTGCTCTCTTGATGAAGAATTGCAGGCTGCATTCTACTTTAAAGGAAGCAAGCAAAACAGCCTCTTGAGGGAAGAGATGAATAAAAGATGATGTTTTCCTAAGGGAGAAGCATTAAGCACTTTATAGCACAACAAAACTGACAAACCCCAAGCAAGGAAGGGGGACACAGCTGGAATTCAGCAGGGGGGAGACTGATATTAGTTTTGGCATCTGCATTATTTTAATTCCCATTGGGGTGCAAGCAGATCCATAGCATTTTATTAAAGGCAAACAAGGCAGGGCTGCACAGCTTCAACCAACCCCCCCCCCCAAGTCCAAGGTTCATCCCACAGATTCAAAGTAGGTTTGTCATCAAGCATATACACAACAGGAATCATTAGCCAATGCTAGACAACTGTATATGATACTGATGGTCCTCAATATTGTTATAGATCTAGTGAGTGTACCAGAGCCTGGTAGAAATTAATAAATGGTAGTATTTAGATAATATTTGGGATATGAAGGGAAATACAAGCTGTGCCAGGCAGAAAATTTCTGGGTTATCTTCTGCAAACCAGCCTGGTCAGTCTGGCTAAGCGCAGAGCCCTTAAGGAACAATGGAGAACCAGGCATTGAGCCATTAAGGACCATTTGTAATGCAAAAGAAACGCCCCCCCCCAAATCGTCCAGATCTGAGGAGTAGACACAGACAGGGCCATCCGGCACCTTGGTGCAAAGATCCCCCCCGGCGCCCCCCATTTCCCAGTTGTCGACCTTTTTAAGGGGGGGAACCCCAAAGTTGTTGACATCTTCATAGGGAGCTGACACCACGCTTACACATTATCTCTGCTTGGGAAAAGAAAACAGGAAACAAAAACAAAGAACCAGTAAACAGTTAGGATGCAGCTTTACTGTATCAGAAAGGCACCCAGCCAATTTGGTTGCCAATAAATATTCCTGCAGACATTTCTGAGATCATGGTCTTTCCAACTAGTGGCTTTGTTAATTGTCTTACTTTAAATGTTGTGATGATCCTATGCCCTTTTAAAATGTGGTTTTGGGGAGTGGAGGGTTATTAGGGTTGTTGTTTTTATTTTGATTATGTATTTTGTGGTTTTATATTTTGATTTTATTCAGTGAAGCGCCCCGAGACCTTGGGGTATAGGGCGGTATATAAATTCAATTAATAAAAATAATAAAAACAATCCCACTTCCCAACATCTACATGCCTCTTTTTGTCCCTTTACACTGGCATGTTTTGCACCTGCTTTCTTTCAACTAGCATCAATAGATAAAACTGGAGGTGTGGGGGAGAGAGGTACCGTAGCAGTGAGAGTAGTCCTGTGCCTTCCTGCAGCACTACTCAGAAGTAAATCTGACTCTGTATACAATGGGGCTTACTCTCAGGTGCATTTACATAGGATTATCATTGCTGCAGAAATTATACCTTTATATTGCTTTTAATTATCACCTGCCCCAGGAAGGTGACCTTTGCAAAATGAAATTGCAAGGCTGTGTTGCAAGATCAGAAATACCGAAAATATAAAAGTGGTAGACAAACTACAATGCTTCATCCAGCCCACATCATAGAAATGGCTCCCCCCGCCCCTTTTAATTTCGGGGGGGGGGGGAGCAGGGGACCCTTATCAGCTGCACTCAATAGAAATCATACCCCACCACATACCCAACTAATAAAAACCCCTCTTGCCAAGCAGCACATGGGGGGCAGGCGCAGTGGTGGAGGAAGCCTCTTGGCGGCGCCCATAGAGCGTCTCCCCCCCCCCACGGCATCCATAGGGGTGTTGGAATCCACAGAATGCTGTGTGAGATAGTAAGTCTGCAGGCCTGAGTGTACTAGTAAAGTGAAAATGGTTGATGTAATACTTTCTATAGGAGTGCTGGGTCAGAATGACTCAGCAGTAACGTGCTGTCAGTTGATTGGCTGTCATCAGTTTAAAAGGGAAACCTTTCCAGCAGTGAGTAGGGTGGTGGTGTAGAAGGGTGTGGTCAGGTTTAGAGAGTGTATGAACTGCCTGTAGATATTTGTATATAGCTCACAATAAATATACTGCACTGAAGAGCCTGGAACTCTGAGCATTTCTGCTAAAGCGCCGTGAAGGAATTTGCGACAAGGGGAAGCGTGCACGGTGCGGCAGGGAGTGCGATTGGTGGCGATCCCCGCCCAGGCAAGAGGAGCTGCCCAGGAAGCAGCAAAAGGGGATGTGTGGCTGGGAGGGAGCCTGCTAGGTGCCCCTGGGAGTCCAGAGCTGTGGCGCTGTGTGCCACTAGAGATAATCCCTGCACAGAGAGGAGAATTAGCATGTTGCCAAGGTGACACGTGTGTGTGTGTGTGTGTGTGTGTGTGTGTCATGATGATGCCACAGGAACAGAAGTAAAACTTTGGAAAGAGAGATACTGCAATGAAAACTACTCTTCCTTACTCCCTGTTGTTCAAACACAATTCAATTGATTCTGGCTTCTAAATTTAGAACAAAGTAAGCTCAGTGATTTTTATGAAAGCAAATGAATGCATAATCATAGTCAGGTACACACAAAATTGAATTACAACCTCAATATTTGCAATGGTACTGATTTACGTTTGTCAAACTGGTATGCTTAATTGCAGCTCCAATATTATAATAGGCTGCCTATGAACATTCCTTATAGCTTGGGTAAATATAACAGCTCACTTTGAATCACATTTAAAATGAATAGAGAAATATGAGCAAAACATCCACCAAAAAGTCTGAGCAACCCAAACTAGGGAACTTTTATATTGACCACTTAATGTAGCATGAAGGTCCCAAAGGGCACAGCCATACAAATGCTTTTCAGTACTTTCAGATAAGCAAGTGATGCATTTCCAGATAAGCAAGGCTAAAGAAGCTTTGACTCTGCAGACAGCTTGCCTAGACCTTTAAGTCCCAATATATTCATGAGAAACTGATCTCCCTAATCTCCCCATATAAAAACTGTCACTTTTGTAGATGTTGCCACCTTCTGATAAACTGTTTCAGAAGTGAATATCAGCAATAATTTTCCAAGTGGAAACTTACTAGGGCATGCAAACAACTTCCCGCTGAGATGACCAGCTATATTCCCCCATCAAAGTTTGCTTCCCCAGATTTCAAATGAGGTGCAGGTGTATGGTAGCATTTTTGTCACTACTTGACAGAACAATGCAGATGAAATCTTACCAAGTGGTTGCACACACTGCATGGCAAATCACCACTAAGTAAATTATTCCTTCATAACCACCCAATCATCCACAAGGGGACTCTTTCTTTCAGTTCTCCAGTGAACCGATCAAAATGTATTTAATTGATGGGATGGACAGTCTATTTCAATAAATTAGTAATTTATTTATTTTTTTAAAAAAAGAATAGACAAAGGTATGAAAGAATCCAGAAAGAGCATGCACATATTGGTCAACATAAGGGAAGTCAGGGCTGTCTTAAGCATATGCGGCGCTGGGGTGCAAAGATGCACCCGGCACCCCCCCCCAAGGTTGCTCAGTCCCAGGCGCACAGGAGGGCAGAGCCAGCTGACGCCTCAGCATCTCACTGGCTCGGTCGCCCCCGAACTCGTGGAACAGAGCCACCTGCAGCAGAAGAGCCCACTGTGGCACTCTGACTGATGGGGGGGGGGCTCTTCCCTGGACTCAACTCTTGGGCCCCAGACTTTAGGCCTGGCGCCCCTGAGAGCCCGGCATCTGGGTGTCTGGCACCCCAGTGCCTATGGGTAAGATGGCCCTGAAGGAAGTGGAGCCACCATCAGCTATACCAAGATGCCAGTTCCATCAGAGTCCTCTCCCATCAGCTAATACCCAGCAATAGCCATCACATCAGGTTGTAGCAGAGGGAGAGAATCAAAGCAAGCCAATGCTGCTGCTGATATTTATATTTATTTACATCCCACTTTTCTCGCCTTTTTCCCAGACAGGGACTCAAGGCGGCATACAGATAAGTTAGAAAAGCTAAAAAGATAGCAAAGATAATCAATAAAAAGTAATTAAACGCTAATAGAATTAAAATCATATAAAAGGATCTATTAAAAAAACAGAGAACAAGAAGCAGCAGAAGCAGAAACAAAACATCACATCACTAGGCCTTTCCAGTCATATAATAATAATAATAATAATAATAATAATAATAATAATAATAATAATTTTGCCTTGCCCTAAATATATTATCAAGACACAAAATTGCCCTAAAGGCAATGTGGCTCAATGTACCAATTTGTGGGCTTCAGCGCTAGAATTTCCCAAATGTTGTTTTGGCCAGGTCCAAATGTATGCCTGAACACAGAGCATAAAGAAGAAGTTTATAAAATGAAGATGGCTGAGGTCAGAATAGATCTGTCTCAGTGCACAGTAACTTACTTATAAATGATCACCTTTTCCTCAAAATATTATTCAAATTATATTTCAGGCAATAAATTGTGAGTTATAAATTTAGAATGCATTTTATGAAGCCACAAATATAACCTGAATTTTCCCCGCAAGCCAGAAAAGCTTCTCTGAACAGTGCTGCCAGGGTCTTAACAAAGGAGCCTTCTCAGTTGTTTGTGACTGTGCCAAGTTTATTAAAAACTACTGCAATTAGTCAGAGCAGCCATTACACTTTGGACTGTGGGTGTGCTATAGCAATGTGCCATGTGCCACAGTAGGAGATGTTCAGAAAGGCAGCTTTCACTTGTGTGACTATATTGCCCTCTAATGCCTGATTTAATCAATACTTTCAGACTCCAAATATATTCCCTTAGCCAAGGATGTAAAGGAAGGCTGGGAGAGACTTCTGCTTCAGACCTTGACAGCTGCTGCCTTAAAAATATTTGGTTAGCAGGTCGAATCCTCTGACTCAGTTTCACATGTTCATATGATATTGGGGGTCGGGCGTGAGTAGTTTTATGACAATAAATCGAGAAAAGAAAAGGATAAAAAGAAATCACTCATGCATGCAAACCTGAGAGTGATTTTAATACAATAGAGAAAAAGTCTGGTTTGCAGACATTGTCTAAGACATCAAATTCTGTTGATGTTTTTCCAGTTAAATAAGATGATACAAATTGGTGTGAAATAGAACACCTTTGTATGTAAAAAATAGAGAATTCATCTCTGAAATGCTGAAAATAAAAATGATGTTCAAAAGTATATATAGAAATCATATGCTTGGAGAGACTTGGTCTTATGCCAATTCATGTAACCATATTTCCAGACAGGGCATTCTGTCCGTTCATGATTTCCCTGCATACAGGGACATAGCATACTTTTCCATGTATAAGACGATGGTTTTTTTAACCTGAAAACAGCGCTTAAAAATTGGAGTCGTCTTATACATGGGTAGTGCAGAGCGAGGATGGTGGAAATGATTTCTGTCTTGAGTAGTAGATTGTCACTGATGTTACTGTGGGTGATAGGCTGCTGTGGCAATGTCCGCTTGCGATTGGTTGCTGCTGTGAGAATGTCCGCTTGTGATTGGGTGTTGCTGCAGCAATGTCCGCTTGCGATTGGTCGCTGCTGCAGCAATGGCTGCTGGTGATAGGGCCCTGCTGTGGTAATTGGGCATGTGATTGGCGACGGCTGGTGTCGATCAGAAATGGGATAGGAGGCTTCTGTGTTGCGTTCGATCGCAAGCATTTGGAATTTGAGTGAGCTTTTTTTTTTTTTGCATTCCTCCCATTCTGGACAATCTTCTCCCATTTTCTTAATATTGAGTCCCCCAAATTAGGGGGCATCTTATCAATGGGGGCATCTTTTAGACGGAAAAGTATGGTACATATACTGACCAGATGTTTTTCACTGAAAGTTCCATGAACAGCTGATTGGATTGAATTCTACAGGATTATCAGAAAGCAGAGTTGCCCTTGTAAGCTGGCCACACTAAAGTTGCACACCAGAATCACAATATTCATTGTTTATATACACCAAAATGCGATTCCCTCCCCAAACTTCATAAATGAAATTGGAAGACTAGCATGTGTTGCATATTCTTATGTTTCAATTTTCTGATTAAAAATGTATTCTACCTCACTCTGAAGTTCTGCTTCTAATTATTCGTCCAAATAGGAAACCCCTGAAAAAGAGGGTTTTCTGATTAATACTTTAATTTATGCACAGCATATTCCAGAGCATTTATAGTTAACTGTTGCAATCAGTTAACCACCTTCTGACTTTCTCAATCAAATCCTAATAAGGTCATGCTATATCCAGTTATCTGGGTTTTTGCACAGATTCAAAATTAGCACAATAAATCACAGTGAACATATTTTACATGATCTGTGATCTATAGTTACAGTCTTCCAAATATTTTCTTTTGAAGCCTACATCAGTGTTTTTCTCCTTTCTGATTTTGCCGGGCCAGGCACAAATTCTGTTTCCAACAGAAATAGCAGCTATAACGTCAATTGCATACTTGGATAGTGAGCATCATGCCTCCCACAGAAGATAGTACTGAGTGAATCAGAAGATGAATTTTACTTTAAACAAATGGTTACATAATGACAAAACACTTACACTGTCAGGCTTTGACTTGGAGGTGCCACAGTGCAAAATCCAATATATTTTCATTAATAATTTAGAGTGATTTGTGATCTCTGCCATAAAGCACTCTATTTTGCTAACTCGGTGAATATACTTCTATGCTTCTGTAGGAGGGGGAAGGTAATCAATTTGAGATAATCAGAGCACTGGATATGTTTTAGCCTCTATGGACCTAAGTACACAATCTATGCTATCAGGGTTGGAGAACCCAAGGGACTGTACCAAGGCAGGCCATAAACTCTCTCATTGGTCCTGCTCTACACTCATCTTCAAGTGCTCTAGCCTAACTGGAACATGTCCTTCGACTTTGATGATGCTTCTTGCTTAACTGGACAGAAAGAGGTATAAAACCTTTGTCCTTTGCATGGCTGGAATAATAACCTACGATACCCAGAAAATTGCCCCCATTCACTTTTGCCCCTGGCCACACACCCTACTGTCCTATGGCCTCACGGAGGTTCTTCATGAGGGAACGCAACCATTGAGTTGCAAATGGCTCCTCACCATAGCTGCCAAGTTTTCCCTTTTCTCGCAAGGAAGCCTATTCAGCATAAGGGAAAATCCCTTAAAAAAAGGGATGGCTTGGCAGCTATGCTGCTCACCCCTTGCTCTTATCTTTTACTCTTGTTACACGGAGGGACCTGCAGCAAGACAGCTCAGTTGTTGCAGCACCATGGAGAGTTCTGAGTGAGTGACTTGCTCTAACAAGGACTGGAAGTGGACTGAGTTCTTGCGAGTCTGTCTCCAATGCACATCACCTAGGCTCTTTCCCTGTTTCCAGGACTAGAGTCCTTAATGGCCTAACCCTCTGTCTTGAAGAAAGGCACCCCTTCACACAAAAGCCACACATCAGGACTCCAAAAAATCAGATGGACAGACACAAACATGAACAAGGGATGCATGAGCATCCTGCAGCTTGCACCCAAAGTTTCAGCTTTTTGTGAGTGTTCAATCTGAACACACAGAAAGTTCAATGGTGCTCAAAAACTTTCACTGCCATTACCATCTCCCCTTTCCTCTGTCCATAAAGATCCTAAATGCACTTGGATGAGAGAATGAAAATGGAAGGCAGAGGGTTCTGTCTAGCCCATGATGAGCCATTTTCCCTGGCAAAATACACCATGTAAATTGTGTCAGCTTCCAATGAGGGTGCTAGCACTGGTTATTGTTGTTGTTATTTTATTTGTACCCTGCCCATCTGACTGGATTGCCCCAGCCACTCTGGGTGGTGTCCTATCTCTGGCAGTACAGTGAAGTGACTTCTGCCACCATCTCCCTCTGCTTTTCCCCAATTACATTTCTGAGTGCCTGGGGACAGGAAAGGAGGGAGTGGTGACAGTTGGAAGTGAGCGCAACCCTGTTTGCACCTCTTCCCTGCTCACAAGCTTTCAATCAGAATCACAGAATCATAGAGTTGGAAGAGACCACAAGGGCCATCCAGTCCAACCCCCTGCCAAGTGAGAGGTGCTCACTTTTGTTATTCTTTCTGCTCAAATTCTTGCAGCATCCCTAACAGGAATACAAAAGTTACGCCAATACTCATGAACTCATAGCAAGAAGATAATCACTTTTGGATCTGAGCATAATGGTAAGGCAACCAATTAGGTTGGAAAGAAAGACTTCACAACCCGTCTCCTAACTTGGGCAGATTGAGAAATTAGGGAACCTAGTGGCATTGTGATGTGGCAACACCTCTTCACATTATGGTATTGAAACCTTGGTAATAGAACCATTTGCTTATGTTGTGAATTTTGGTGCTGATCTGGAAGCACTCACCCTCTTGTCCCTGGCCGTTCACTGCATAACATGCCAGTGGAAGTTGAGCAAATGGGCAGGTCTCACAAGTTCAATATGCAATAACTAGCACTGCCCTGATCCTTCTTGCTTACCACTTTGGAGCTCTAAGCTGAATGTAGCCGGGGACAGGAGACAATAGGATATGGCCTGGTTCTCTCCCCTAGGCCAAGGATAGCTGGGAATGGAAGTAAGCCTATACTGTGCCACTAGCCCACCTGGATAGGGAGCAGGAGAGAGAAATCCCTCAGCTGACAGTGGAAACTTCAAGCAGTCAGGTACAGAGAAACAGCCTCAAGGAATAGGTCTCACAGGCCTTTACCAACATTAGGTTGAAAGTTATGGTGCCCACTGTGGACACTCTCACAGTGACCTATCCCTGCAGGGAGAAAGGCCTGAGCCAAGAAGGGAACAAACTGGACAAGAAAAACTTCTGGGATTTTGAAATTGGCCATGACTTTATTGATTCCAGGTGTAGGCTGGATTTGGCTTAGGCACTGGGTATATATCCCTCACAGCCCCCTGGATGAGGCCTGTCTCAAGACAGGGGCAAAGTGTTGGAGCTTCTATGCTGCAAGGTGTTGGAGCTTCTATACTGTCTTAAACAGTGAGTTACAGTTGTGTGATAGTTCACTAGCAGGACGTGGGCTTTTTCTGCAGTGGGGGCTCCACCCCTTCCATTTCACCTTGCTCTTTGTCTGATCCTCCCCATCATTACATTTACTATGTTTCCTTGAATAGGACAAGCGGGATACGTCAGATAAAAAGGAAATTGTATGGGGTGCTTTCTGTATGCATTTTTAAAGCTTCCATCTAAATAGAATTGTTCACAATTTCAAAAACATATAAAAGCATTATCCTTACATAAGAATATGACAAAATTAAATGGAACTGCTCAGTAGTTTAATAGTCTAGAGTGCTACTTTGCAGAAGATAGCATTTCAATGGTCCTACAAGTCTTAAATTAGCAGCCACTATTTACAACATATGGCTTTGCAGAAGTGAGTCAGGAAAAGACAACAAAAGTAATTAAATTTCCATCTTCGCCTTGGTCCTATTGTCTCATAGTTTCAAGTATATAAAGCTCATTGCTCAAGAATCCATGAAAAGCAATACAATATTTTTTATACTACCCTCTTACTGGCTTACTATTGCACTGTTTTATTAACAAGCATTTACCCAGAATCATTGGAGAGTGGGTACTTAATAGCAGCAGTCATCATCCTGCTTGTTTTCAGAACAACCCTGGAACTGGTGACATGTGCATTGCGCATGGCAAGTAACTATGTAAATCACACACACATATTCTTATCCTTCAGCTGTTACAAGAATAGCAGTGGGGCTGGGGTGAATGGAGAAGCCAAGCCACAGTAACCTCCACACTACTGAGGTAATGTATGAAACAGCCTAAGGCCTCCCAATGAATTCGTATCACTGTTCCAATCAGGAACATCCCAGCTCATTGCTTATTACAGTGGTACCTCTACTTACAAATAACTCTACTTATGAATTTTTCTACTTACAAATGGAGCTCCGTCTGCCATCTTGGATGCGGTTTAGATAGGATTTTTTCTACTTACGAATTTTTAGATAGGGTTGCTTCGACTTACGAATTTTTTCTCCCAATGCATTCCTATGGGATTCGACTTACAAATTTTTTCGACTTACAAATGTGTGTTCGGAACGCATTAAATTCGTAAGTAGAGGTACCACTGTATCTTAGTCATTTAACTGCATGAGCAATGAATGACTATGGTTAAAGAAAACCTAGGGGATTACATGATGAATTTAATGACTTGAACTAATGGAGAGTGAGTTAACTCCCATTAATGCTACTCAAACCATCCCTCCATTCACAGTGGACACATGCCTAGATTCAATTGCCAGTATCCCAGAACAAGGAAATGACCTAGTCAGTGATGAAAGCTCCTTGATCAGGCTGCATTTGTAGATCCAAATCCACTGAGGTTCTAGATTCAGCCAGCCATTACATGGATAGCATCCATTTCCATAGAGAGTTCTCATTCCAAGAGGAGATGCTTCCACACACTCATCCAGTTAGATCAGGGCAAGTATATATTTAAAACATGTATCATTTTTTAATACCATATGCTTTAAAGAAACATGGGGGCAGGAAACTGAGAAGAACTAAAACCAGAAATGTGGTCCTCCACTAAGGAGACAAAACCACGATGTTTCGAAACATTAACAGTGTGATGGATAATAAAATTTTCATTACTTGAAATTATGAGATGATGAGCTACATAAAATACAGAACCATGAAGAAAGTGAAGGACATCCAAAACACGCCATTTTAATGATTGAGATTTTCCTGCTTTTTATTATGTTTTCAAAGATAAGATAGTCAAAATAAGTGGGACCCAGCATTCACTTTACAGTAACATATTTATGAGTGCTGTAACAAAACATCTGCTCCACTCTTCATTTTTCTTTTGGACTTTCTACAGGCTTGAAAAATAGTTATGTACCATAAATATCCCTCTATGAGTCATTTCCTTAAGTGAACAGCTGCTTTCTAATTAGCCAAATGTTCTTCATTTTAAATCATACAGCTAAATGAACAACCTGCAACAGGCTGAAATCCAATGATTTTTTAAAAACATCGAAACAGCACAAACCTGCCATTTGTAGCAATCTGTAGAGGTCAATACACTGACTTCTGTTCCAATGGGTTTAAAATAATCTTCTCAATTGTTTGAACTGAAGAATGTTCTCCAGAACAAGATGAATCTAAAACAGTGGAGAAAGCACAGCCTTCAGAAAGTCTTGAATACAAACATGATCGGGAATTCTTTAGATTTAGTGATAATAATAATGGGATTATGAACGGGAATAAAATACACCACTCAGACAAATGTGGTGCACTATCATAATGCACATCTACTCAGAAGTAAGCCCTGCTGAGTTAAGTACACGCTTACCTCTCACCTAGCATAGCTAAACTATGTAACTCCCTCCCTCAGGAGGCTTCAACAAGAGGTTGAACAATTCATGGGGAATATGACTATCAATGGCTACTAGCCACAGGCTATATTCTATCTCCATTGTCAGAGCCATTACGCCTCTGAATACCAGTGGCAGGGCATCAAAGGTGGGCAGAGTCCTTTTGCTTGCAGTCTTCCCACAGGCATCTGGTCAGCTGCTGTGAAAATAGGATGCTGGACCAGATGACCATTGGCCTCAGCCAGAAGGCTTGATTGTGCTGTATTGTTTTAATATTCAATTGGGAGCCACCCAGACTGGCTGGGGAGACTCAGCCAGATGGGCGGGGTATAAATTATTATTATTATTATTATTATTATTATTATTATTATTATTATTTTCTATCTCTAATTGAAGTGCATTGCATTTCAGATGAGGCAATAGCAAATCTGGTCAATCTAGACTACACATAATATGAAGATGAAAATTTTAGGTTGTGTTTTGTTTTGAATGATATGCAGCATTGTCTAGAGTCTGTACACACTTATTTTTGAAATGCAAAATGGTATTATAATGCCTTTAAATAAATAAATATCAGTTGGTATTATAAATTTATTTATGACAATTGCATGCCACCTCATAAAAAGTTACAATAAATAATTTTAAATAATTGAAATACAAAGTAAAACCTAAAACCATTAAAGGGGGTGGGGCACATAAACACAACACAATAAAACTCAACACGCTCCCTTAAAAAAAGCACATACAGTGGTACCTCGGGTTACAAACACCTCGGGTTACAAACACTTCGGGTTACAAACTCCGCTAACCCAGAAGTAGTACCTTGGGTTGCGAACTTTGCCACAGGATGAGAACAGAAATTGCGTGGCGGCGGCAGCAGGAGGCCCCATTAGCTAAAGTGGTACCTCAGGTTAAGAACAGTTTCAGGTTAAAAATGGACCTCCGGAACGAATTATGTTCGTAACCTGAGGTACCACTGTATAAAAGAAACAGAGGCCTAGGCTGCTCAAGTTATTTTAAGGGATGGAGTGAACAGAAAGGTCTTAACCTGGCACCACAAATACTACAAAGACGGAGGCAGGCAAGCCTCCATGAAAAGTATGTTGCGTAACTGGAGTGCCACTACTAAAAAAGCCCTCTCTGGCAGAGGCATTTGGCAAGGCATCTGAAGCAGGGCATCCAAATAGAGCTTTAATGTTTGCTTGGCTACATAAATGTGAAAGCTGATAGATTTTAAAGCTGTTATTGGAATTGCCTTAGCTTCAATAGCTTGATGTTATATTTGGTATAACATCACCTTCTTTGATGAAGGCCAGGTAAATAATGAACCAATGAATGAATGAATAACCAGCATCCTTGGACACCTGTTGGGTCCCAGTGCCCCAGCAGGGTCCACTCCTCTTGATGCCCACCCTGGTTCCTCCACATCAGGTGTCTGGGTCTGCTATGAGCTATGCCAGTGTTTCCCAACCAGTGTGCCTCCAGATGTTTTGGGACTACAACTCCCATCATCCCTAGCTAGCAAGACCAGTGGTCAGGAATGATGGGAGTTGTAGTCCCAAAACATCTGGAGGCACACTGGTTGGGAAACACTGAGCTATGCCATGCAGCGCCACCCAAGATGGACAGGTCTTGGTGGAGAGTTTTAACTAAATGTGATCCACCTGGAGCAGGAACCGGCAAGCCACTCCAGTATCCCTGCCAAGAAAACTCCATGGACAAAAACATCACCTTGCCGACAAAGGTCCGTATAGTTAAAGTCATGGTTTTTCCAGTAGTGATGTATAGAAGTGAGAGCTGGGCCATAAAGAAGGTGGATTGCCGAAGAATTGATGCTTTTGAATTATGGTGCTGCAGGAGACTCTTGAGAGTCCCATGGACTGCAAGAAGATGAAACCTATCCATTCTGAAGGAAATCAGCCCTGAGTGCTCACTGGAAGGACAGGTCCTGAAGCTGAGGCTCCAATACTTTGGCCACCTCATGAGAAGAGAAGACTCCCTGGAAAAGACCCTGATGTTGGGAAAGATGGAGGGCACAAGGAGAAGGGGATGACAGAGGACAAGATGGTTGGACAGTGTTCTCGAAGCTACCAGAATGAGTCTGTCCAAACTGCGGGAGGCAGTGGAAGACAGGAGTCCCTGGCGTGCTCTGGTCCATGGGGTCACGAAGAGTCAGACATGACTAAACAACTAAACAACAACAACAAGGAAGGTACCTGAGTGGCTTAGTAATTTGGAGGCTTCAGCACTCACATGCATCTCTCTTTACATGAATAATCTGCTGCAGCAATTCTCTTGTCAAGAGGAGAGTATTATGGAAAAGTGATTTGTCATTTTCTGGCACCAGAAAATTACTGACATCAGTTAGTTATATGTCATTCAGCTATGCAAGGTAGCGGCAACCCTTCAATTCTTGATGGAAGCTTTACGGGGGAATGGACTTTTTATTTTTTTTTAATTATGAGAACTCATTGTTACAATATCTACTTGGCAAAAATTTGCTGTCACAATACAGAAACAAAACTTTTACCAAACCCCTGCTCCAAACAACTGATTATGAAGTGCACCTCAAATTTAGACTGTGTTGCTTTCCTTTGAACAAAGCCATCAGAAAGAATCACAAGTTATTGCTCATGGATGACAAGTATAAGATTGCAGTAAAGAAACCTCAAGGCTCATGTTGTCATTTGGAATTAAGATTAAATAACTTCAAATGTTGGTTTGTTTCCAACAGTATTCCCATTTAGCTCTGCATCATTCACCAAGCATGGGAACATGCTCCTGTAAAGGTGAAATGTATTTCACTCCATCTTCACTAGCAGGAGACAATAACTTGATGTGGTAATTTGTTCATATAGGAGCTGAATTGCTTCACTAAAGATTCACAGTACAAAATGTGTTATTAAAATCCTGCAGCTACCATCTGTTTACTGGGAAAATAAGCTGAATCACAAACCTTTTAGGACTTTCATCCTTGCCAGTATCCATGATTCAATCACAAGGCTCATGATTTTATGATGAATATTTTCACTGCTGATGTATTATACGACCTGCCGCTTTAGCAGAGGCATTCCCTTCCGAGACAAGGGCCTGCAGCAAGCCTCCCTGCACTGCAAGGTCAGGCTCTTCCTTGATCAGGTCCTCTCCGGATGCCAAGTGCTCCTCTAATCAGGTCTTCCTTTTGTGCTCTTCCTGTGGCACATGCCGAGTGCTAATTAGGCAAGCACTTCAAGACACAGCCTGGCTCAGGGAGAGGCCTCTGTTGAACAGAGGCAGGTGGAGGGAATGTGAAAGAGATGGTAATGGAAACCTCAAGGCTGAGGGAAGAGAGAAGAACACAAAGGAAATGACTAAGAAGAATGCAAGGGAAAACTGAATTGATGAGAGAGGCTGGCTTCAGAAGGATTTTTCAAGAAGACTATCAGCCTTACCATACTTAAAACGACCCACAATATATTCCCCTTTTACACAGAATGACCATGAGCACTGTAGGGGGATTAAACTGGAAGCATTACCTTAATGACATTATTTATTTAAGGGAGCCATTCATTATATAAGTAGGTGAAAGTTTCCAAACCCCAAAATAATTTTTCTTATTCAGCTTATACATTTCTGATGCCTACAATTTGTACATTACATTATCCACAGGTGCCTGGCAGAAGTTTTTTTGCTGGCTATAACAAAAGTCACAGCTTCCCCATTCATTTATTTGAAGCACCATTTAGAAGGGTGGAAGCTCTGCCTTGTTAGGAAAGCTGGCTATGGCTCTACCATCAGCATACACTATAACAGGTATCCCCAAACTTCGGCCCTCCAGATGTTTTGGACTACAATTCCCATCATCCCTGACCACTGGTCCTCTTAGCTAGGGATCATGGGAGTTGTAGGCCAAAACCTCTGGAGGGCCGCAGTTTGGGGATGCCTACACTATAGTAAGCCGAAATCAAAGATATAAAGTTATAAAGATATGAAGTCCCACACACATTGCATGTGAATGCTAGTTCCACCTTTCAATAAAGACCAGCTACCGTGTTTATTTTTCCTAAAAACAACAACCACACTATGGCTTATTTTCAGGGGATGTCTTTTTATTATTAAAGGTAAAGGTAAAGGGGCCCCTGACCATCAGGTCCAGTCGTGTCCAACTCTGGGGTTGCGGCGCTCATCTCGCTCTATAGGCCGAGGGAGCCGGCGTTTGTCCGCAGACAGCTTCCGGGTCATGTGGCCAGCATGACAAAGATGCTTCTGGTGAACCAGAGCAGCGCACGGAAACGCCGTTTACCTTCCCGCCGGAGTGGTCCCTATTTATCTACTTGCACTTTGATGTGCTTTCGAACTGCTAGGTGGGCAGGAGCTGGGACCGAACAACAGGAGCTCACCCCGTTGCAGGGATTCGAACCGCCGACCTTCTGATCAGCAAGCCCTAGACTCTGTGATTTAGCCCACAGCACCACCTGGGTCCCCTAATATAAGAGTTTTTGCTTGGGGCAGCAGAAGACTTCCACTGTAATTAATTCATCACTGTCAGGTCAAATCCTTTGTCATCCAGTTAGACCTCACTGGGAAGAACCTCCACACACTGTATTTTTAACATGTGTCCATATTCTACAGGTTAGAAACCTCCTAAAGTTTGTGTTCAAGATATACATGTTAAAACATGGTTGTGATATAGCTAAGCTTTGTAGGAAACTGCCAGGGCTGCCTTACATACCCATGTGAGAATATGTGTGTGCCTTCTCAATTTCATGTGCACAGTAGACATACGACTGAAACAACAAGAGAGTGGGGAAAGCACATGGTATAGTCTGCTGGAGCTCTTGACTCCTCAGAATTTAGGTGGATACTGCACATTTGAAGACATCTCCATTGCAAATCCCCCTGGACATGAACAAAGCAAGCTGTATTTGCTCCGAGACACAAACTGCTCAAGTGCAAGAAGCTTTTGACATAAAAAACAACAAACATACCACACCAGTGTGCTGAAGTGGTGCAATCCCACATAAGCTGTAACACATCATTTCCCCACATGTTTTCATTGGCTCAAAATCACTTAAGTTTGTTGCATTTCAAAAGGCTGTATTTGGAACATGCCCCTGTTGTTAACCATGCTTCACCGTCCCCCACCTCCTGTGTTCTTGCCCTTTAATGCTAAATTTGTATACTGTACATCCATTGTGTGTCACAAAGGACACGAAGAAAAGCTTCTCAGCCAGAGAATCGGGGTGGGGGGGTGGGGGTGGTGGGGGTGGGGAATATCGCTGGAGCTTACTTTGCCATGGCAACGAATGGAATTTAGAAACGAAGCCAAATATAGATGACTGAATAAGGCTTGCTTGGTAACCACTAGATTTTTATTTTGTTTCTGTAAGCCAGGGGCTTCTACCACAAAAGTCCTTAATTCATCACACACACACACAATTTTCCAACTCCGGCATTTCTGGTTCAAGCAAATTTTTGCATGTCAACAGCTAAAGTGTCATCTTACATGAGGCAAGAAGGGCAGAACAATTCATTTGCCTCACAACCCCAACATTTCCAACAACCTTCCCCAACCTTTCCAACAACAAGCATGGGCATATTTGTCCTAGTACTAGGGAAACTAGACTGTACTCCCAGCCTAAGCACAAAGAGCCCCCCACTCCCTCTTCTATTGATGCTGCACTTTCCAAGAACTTTCCCCTCATGTCAAGATGGGAGTTCGGAGTGGGTCAGGAATAATTCACAAGGTGTCAGTAAAGTTAACTCTTTATTCAAAGAAACAAAACAGCTCAGGCCTAGCGAGCACAGCAACTTCTCCCAGCAACTCAGCTTACTGCATGTCTGTAAATACTAGTATGGGCATTTAACTGTAGAATTAATAACATTATTTTATGATTTACTAAAGAAAAGAGACTAAATATTTTTGTGTGTTTAAACAGGTGAATAATAATAATAATAATAAAGTAATAATAATAATAAAGTAATAATAATAATAATAATAATAATAATAATAATAATAATATATTATTTATACCGCACCCATCTGGCTGGGTTTCCCCAGCCACTCTGGGCGGCTTCCGACAGAAAAATGAAATAAAATAATTGATTAAACGTTAAAAGCATCCCTAAACAGGGCTGCCTTCAGATGTCTTCTAAAAATCTGGTAGCTGTTTTTCTCTTTGACATCTGATGGGAGGGCGTTCCACAGGGAGGGCGCCACTACCAAGAATTATTGGTTTAAAAAAATCCTGGAAAACACTGATTGAATATTAAGTAATGCAGTAGTTAATAAGGCATTTAAAATCATGATTATGTTATTAAATAGATATCATATTATGAATTCACAGGAGACATTCATTATCACTAACTGATTAAGGGAAAATTGTGAGTAAATTGAGCAAGCTGGCACAGGACAGATAACTAAGTCCACTAGATTTTTAAGGATGCAGTCTTTTAGCTACCTACCTGGGCAAAAGTCCCCTTAAATTCAATGGGGCTTACTATGGAATAGACATATTTAGGATTGCACTGTCAGCCAAAGCTAAAGAATAAGTGGTTTTATTTTAAATTATTTTATTATAAGTAACTGATATAAAGTCCGCTAGTGATTTTGTATATGATCATAAGATCATTGATCATATGATTTTATCCTCTAGTTACACCCAATAGGCAAGACAGGATTCCCCTGTACTACCGGTAGTGGAATCCAATGCTATGCTGGAGGGAGGAGGATGTAACAATCTTTTGGCTGCTGGGATTCCAACAACAGAAGGGGTGGAGGTGCGGGGGACTTGGCCAAGTTAGCAGAATGGCAGGAAAATAATGAAAGTTAGAATTCAATGCTTGTTAAGGGATTACTTCTAACAACTGAAGATAGAATAACTTTATACCTACTAAAAAGGTGCTGCTGCTTCCCTTTTCTTCATATAATCAAAACACTCACTGGAGTCAACCAGGAGCCAGAAAGCTGCCCCTTCCATTGCATTCCCAGCTACCATCATGACCAGAATAGGATTCTGATGTAACTTGCAGCAAAATATTGCACACCATGAAGACTACATAAGGCCTAGCAAGGAACACAGACCTTATACATCAAAAATGCACCATGGGCACACGTATCCTTCCTCCCCTTGTCTCAAGAAACATGAATGCACAAGTGGGAGTGTGGTGTTGTATTAGCTCATACAAATAGAGTGGGTCAACAGGATCAACTGAAGCATAGAAAAAAAGACTTAATAATCCTAGAAATATAGTTATAATGTGAGGAGTAACAAGTAACCAAAGAGTTAACTGTGTTCTGTAAAGCACCTGACCACTGAGGAAGATATCATGTTACAGAATGTACCAGAAGTGTTTCTGTATGTATCAGTTGGTTTCGTTTCTGCCTGGGAGACGGTCGCAAGATGTCTGCGCTCTCACCAGGTTGTTTGTTATTTTCTCTCTAGAATAAACTTAAGTAGTTATTAGAACACTTTGGACTCTGTGTGTTCTTAAGAGGCTTTTTATCCAACGGCTATACAAGCTTTCGCTGTGTGAGAAGAAGAAGAACTCTGCTGTGTGTGTTTTACTGCCAGCCCGGATCTACGGAAGCAGAGAAGCGCTAGAGGAAGCGCGCCGGGCGATAATCAGTGGCTCCTAATTGAGTCATAAACAACTCAAAGGAGTCCTATACCCGTCACAGGTTATGGGTCATAGAACCTAATCAATCACCAAAGCAATAAAAGGTGATTGCAGCTGTAAAAGCCGTGGAGAAAGCCGGTGTAAAGAGCTAGCTGGGAGAAACCTGTTGTTTTGCAGTCGGCAATTAACAGATGCACTCGCTAGCAGAAAGACCCTGTACCAGAAGGCTGGGATCTGCAGTCTACCCGGAGGAGCAACGTGAGCTATTCTGAGTGAGTACACGGACACGGAGCCCGGGGGTGGACAAGATGGCGGAGCAGCTACAGGAGTCATTTGTCGTGCCGTTCCAGAGGTTGAATGGCGACAACTATGCAGAGTGGAGAGAAAGGGCCAGAATGTGGTTGCTGGGAAAGGATTTGTGGACTTGTGTGTTAAATCCTCCAACCCCTGTCACTGATAATTCAGCAGCTGAAGCACAGAGGTTTGCAGCAGAAACCAGAAAAGACAATAAGGCTCTATGTGCCATTGCCATGAGCTGTGATGCTACGCAACTGCCCTATGTGCAAAATGCTGAAAATGCTAAGCAAGCCTGGGACAGTTTGGAAAGGGTCCATCAGAGAAAAACAGCTGGAGCTAAGCTGCATGCTATGAGGCATCTCTTTGAGTTGAGACTGAGACCAGGGCAACCCATTAAGGAGCACATTGCCAACGTGATTGATGCATTCCATAAGCTGCAGCGGCATGAGCTTGTGTTCAAAGAGAAGGAAAAAGTTTATATTTTGCTGTCTAGTTTGGGAAACGCCTATGAACATTTGTGTTTAACATTTGAGACGATGCCTGAAGCTGAACTCACGATTGCTTACGTTTCTGGGCGTTTGGCGGATGAGGAACTGAGACGCCAGAAAGAATCGGCTGAGAAGGGGGGCCATGGGCGCAGAGAAGCCAGTGGGGGTGCAGTAAAAAGCATTGAGGAATCCACTGTGAGTGCGTGCGCAACAAGGCTTTGTTTTCGGTGCCAGGAGCCGGGGCACGTAGCGAGATTCTGCCCAGCTCCGGAAGCAGCCAAGGTCACTCAGCCAGGTGCCAGGCAACCCAGCGGACGTGGTCGTGGTCCTAGCCAGCAGCGCCGAGGCAGAGGACGTGGGAAAACTCCAGATAAGCCTGTCAGCCGTCTTTCTGCTGCCTTAGCAACGGTTCGAAACAGAGGACAGGACAGTTTCACTTTTATTATCGACTCAGGCAGCACCCATCATCTTGTACCGCCTTCAGGACAGATCCTGAACTGCAGGCCACTTGAAGATGAAAAAAGCCTGCATCTTGCTGATGGTTCTTCTGGAACAATTAAAAGCAAGGGTGTTTTTTATATGCAATGCTTAGACACTAACCTTGATGTTTATGTTGTACCAGGCATGGAGAATGGTCTTTTAAGTGTGTCTTGCTTATTGCGTGAGGGCTTTGAAATAAGTTTTGCCAATGGTGTTTGCAAAATTGCCAGAGATGGGGCTGAGCTGGTAAGTGTTACTGTTGGGTCTGATGGTCTGTTTGTCCTAGATGGGAGGGGGCAAGCAGGTGGAAGTAGCACTGGTGATGCTCAGGCTAAAAGTGCCAATACCCCAAAGGGCACAGAGGGCGCTATCCATAAGGATTGTATTCATGCTTGGCATAGAAAATATTGTCACATGTCTTTTCCTTATGTGAAAAAAGCCCCTGATTTTGTCAAAGGTTGCAGGTTCAAGCCATGTCAAAAACACCTGCAATGCCACGCATGTGCGAAAGCGAAGACGAAGAGATGCTCTTATCCTAGGTCTGAGAGGAAGAGCACAAAACCATTTCAGTTAGTGCACATGGATATTTCTGGGCCTATGTCAACGTTAAGTTTAGGTGGTTCAAAATATGTTTTGTGTCTTCTGGATGATTTCAGCCATTTTTCCTGGGTCATAACACTGAAAGAGAAGGGGGAGGCTGCCAGAGTGATAAAAGAGTGGGTAGCCGAAGTAGAACTACAGTTCTCCGTCACTGTCCAGTGTTTTCAGAGTGACAGGGCGGGAGAGTTTTTGAGTGCAGAACTACAAGGGTTTTTCCGCAGCAAGGGAATTAGGCACAGAAAAACCGCTCCTTTTAGTCCACAGGAGAATGGTTTAGCTGAAAGGAAATTTAGAACGCTGTCTGAACTGATGGAGGCAACGTTGTTTGATGCAGGACTACCCCAGAAGTTTTGGGGGGAATGCTATAAATTTGTGAATTATTGTTCAAATCGCGCTTTTAATTCAGTTGTGGACAACACACCCTACTACATGTTGTATGGCAAAGTTCCGAAGGTGCACTATTTCAGAACTTTTGGGTGTGAGGCTTGGGTTCTAATTCCAAAGCAGAAGCGCAGAAAGGGAGGATCAAGATCCAGAAAAATGATCATCTGTGGTTACGAACCAAACTCAAAGGCTTGGAGGTTTGTACCAGCAGAGGGGGACCAAACCCGGGTTCACATTAGCAGGAGTGCTACGTTCTGTGAACAAGAGGGCTGGAGACGCATTCATGCTAACCCCGAAGTTCTTCTTGACTGGTCTTCAGGTTTTGACCAGGAAGAGGAAACTCAGGTAGCTGATGCTGGAGTTCCAGGTGCTGCAGGACCAGATCCAGGTCAGGCAGCTGGTCCAAGTGGTGTAGCTCCTAGGGAAGTGAAGCAAGTAGTCAGAAGCGCACCAACTTCACCCCAGGTCGAGCCTGGGAAGTACAGCAAACGTGGTAGGTCACCCACTTCACCCAAAGCAAGCCCAGAGGGGGCTGCAAAGCGTAGTAGGTCTCTTGACAGTGCTGCTAGTCCGAGAGAACCACAGTCAGAGACAAGCAGTTCGGATTTAGAGGGGGAGGATGTGGGACCAAGGCGTTCAAAACGCACCACGAAAGGTAAACCACCTGAAAGGTTTACAGCTGTCAGTGTATGGGCGAACCTAGCAGTGTGTGAGCCTGAAAGCTTTGAAGAGGTGCAACAGTTGTCAGTGGAGGAAGCTAGTAAGTGGAAAGTTGCAATGGAGAAAGAGTTGAACTCCATGCAATCTCTTGGTGTGTATAGCCTAACACAGTTGCCAGAAGGCAAGAAAGCAGTCAGTTGTAGGTGGGTCTACAGGCTGAAACCCACAGTGACTGGAGAGCCTCAGTACAAGGCTAGATTAGTGGCTAGAGGTTTTACTCAGAAGAAAGGAATCCACTACACAGATGTCTTTAGTCCGACTTCGAGAGCGGAATCTTTCAGGATGCTTTTAGCGACTGCAGCGCAGAGAGGCCTAGTGGTCAACCACTTTGATGTGGACACCGCGTATTTGAACTCTGACCTCCAGGAGGAGTTGTACATGTTGCCTCCTCCAGGGTTTGAGAGTGACGTGCCAGGTCAGGTGTGGAAGCTGCACAAGTCGATCTACGGTCTGAAGCAATCAGCAAAAAATTGGAATTCATGTCTTGATTCTGTTTTGAAGAGCCTAGGTTTCAGGAAGAGTCTAGCTGACAGTTGTCTGTATCTCAGAGGTGAAGGAGAACAGCAAGAACTGTTGCTTGTCTATGTTGATGACTTGATCTGCTTAGCAAAGAGCCAGATGCAAGTGCAGAAGTTTGCAAAAGAGCTAGGCAAGAGGTTCAAACTCAAGAATCTAGGTGCAGTGAATGTTTACCTAGGTGTGCAGATAGACAGAACTGAGGATGGAAGTTTTTTGCTCAGTCAGAAAGGCAAGATTGAACATTTGCTTGAGAAGTTCAGAATGTCTGACTGTAAAGGGGTCAGAACACCCATGGAGACAAACTTTGTGAAAGATTCACAAGTGAAGGACAAAGTAGCGTTTGAGAGTCCTGAAGTGTTTCAGTCAGCGCTAGGGAGTCTGTTGTATTTGTCACAATGGAGCAGACCAGATATTGCTTTTGCAGTCAATTTGCTCAGTAGAGAAGCATCGAAACCTAGCGTGCATGCTTGGAATGGCATTAAGAGAGTGCTTAGGTATTTGCAGGAGACCAAAGAGTATTGTTTGGAAATGTCAGCGCAAGGTGAGCCACAACTCACTTGTTTTGCAGATGCTGATTGGGCCAATCAGGAGGACAGGAAGTCAGTGACTGGTTTGGTAGTCAAGTTTGGAAATGCCCTGATTGGTTGGCGGTCGCGCAGGCAAAGCCTAATAGCAATGTCTTCCATGGAAGCCGAATTCTGTGCGTTGTCTGCGACATGCACTGAATTGGAGTACTACAGATGTTTGGTCCAGGAAATCTGGGGTGATTGTAGCCAGCCCATCACTGTTTGGGGCGACAATCAACCATCTTTGAGACTGGCGGAGTCTGGACAGTTCAAGGCCAGAACCAAACACTTAGACATCCGCTTCCGAAACGTATGTCAGAGCATACAGGTAGGCTTGGTGAAGTTGAGGTATTGTCCAAGCCAAGAGAACCTAGCAGATGGGTTCACAAAACCCTTGAGTTTCCAACGGCATGGGGAATTCTGTGAAGGGTTGGTTTTGGGGTAAGTTTGGATACCCGCTATCCCCAGTGTTCAGGTGAGAGGGGGTGTGAGGAGTAACAAGTAACCAAAGAGTTAACTGTGTTCTGTATAGCACCTGACCACTGAGGAAGATATCATGTTACAGAATGTACCAGAAGTGTTTCTGTATGTATCAGTTGGTTTCGTTTCTGCCTGGGAGACGGTCGCAAGATGTCTGCGCTCTCACCAGGTTGTTTGTTATTTTCTCTCTAGAATAAACTTAAGTAGTTATTAGAACACTTTGGACTCTGTGTGTTCTTAAGAGGCTTTTTATCCAACGGCTATACAAGCTTTCGCTGTGTGAGAAGAAGAAGAACTCTGCTGTGTGTGTTTTACTGCCAGCCCGGATCTACGGAAGCAGAGAAGCGCTAGAGGAAGCGCGCCGGGCGATAATCAGTGGCTCCTAATTGAGTCATAAACAACTCAAAGGAGTCCTATACCCGTCACATATAAAGCTATTAAAACAGACATGTAGGATAAAGGCACTGTGCATAATTCTTATTATACAGAAAAATGAATAACTGAAGGCATCCAGTAGGTAGATTCAGACTGCAATCCTAGCCCCGTGATCTTTCTCCTGGCCACTGACACCATGGAAAGCATGGTGGATGGAATGGTACCACGGGGAATGTTGCCACCAGCAATAGGAAGCAGAGGGCCCCAAATTGGGCTGTTACATGGTGAAGTAGAATAGGACTAGCTACAGATCTCCTGGATCTTAAGCACTCCATTCCCCTCAGAGAGGTCGCCAACTGGGCCCACCACTAACTATGCCAGCCTGGAGCAGGCACAACGAAGAGTAATGAAAAGAACTGCCTCCTGCCATGTTCTCAGCTGGGTTGAGGATTGCTCGGCCCCTCACTAATACCTTATGAAACAGTTAAGAAAATCTATACAGTATTGAGAAAAAAGTTACATATCTGATAAAAATAGGGAATGCTAGTAAACATTGAAAGTGTTTCTTTTTAAAAGGTGGTTATTGGTTAGAAGTGTAACAGAGGCTCAGTAACATCTGAAGAAATTACTAAGGTCTATATCAAGTGCATTCTCATGGAAACCCCAGGAGCTGAATTGTTAAAGAATCTGCAGGATTTGCCTCCATCCATTTTATTTTATTACTTTCCTCATTATGGTGCAACAGAAGGCTATTAGCTTTCTCCTAATTAACTATTAATAGATTAAATAGTCCACTAATATCCCAATAAAGAGCCTAAAGAGCAATGCTGATTCTTTCCCCCCCTGTTTATAAAATAAAAAATCTTGTTGATAATATTTTCATTCAAGATATACGTAGTCGTAGAAAGTTGTCTGACAAAAATATCTCCAAGCAATTTTTGAAGGGTGCATGTACTGCATCTTGTGCAGTCAAGTGTAAGGGAACTATGGCTGGAGTGGACTCAGTAAATTGGCAATGCATTAAAAGAGATGCAATGAGTAGATATGTTCTTTGAAAAGGTTATTTAGAAGCTGTTATCTAGATGCTTACAGTGGTATCAGTACAGTCACCAAATGGACCACAGAAATTATTTTGCAAAAGATATATGAACAAATGAATGCACTGAGGAATGCTCCCCACCCCCTTGGGCATTTAGCTGTAATTATAAATTCAGGGTTTTCTGAGTGCAACTGAACACAGGAAGAAGCTTCATTCTGAGTCATACCATTATTCCATTTAGCTCAGAATTATCTCCGCTGTGTGGCAGCATCTGCCCAGGGTTTCTAATAGAGATCTTTTCCAGTCCTTTCTGGAGATAATGGGAACTTAACCGTGGACCATTTGCACACAAAACCTGTGCTCTACCAGTTAGCTATAGCTCTTCTCCAAAAACATATTTACTTAGATATTGAGAACTGTGAATATTAGGAAGTTCGTGGAAAAGAAATGTCCTGACAGGGTAACCAATTTTCCTCTATTTTGTGATTCTATACCATTGGTTTGAAATGTGTGTTATTATTATTATTTTAAAATAAACTTATAAAAAGGAGAACTCCAATTGCAGCCAAGAAAGAACAACCTAGTGAGTCACAGAAAGGAGAATTGTGCATAACTCATTAGGGCTTAATTTCTCTTAATTACAGATATATGATGTGACATGGAGTGATTGAGAGGACCACACTGTCAGTTTTCATCAACATAACCTTAAATAGGTCAATGTCAGGAAGCTTTTAAAGAAATCATGTTGCTGCTGAGGAGAAAATCTTTCTGATAAAGCAAAATATGGAAATTACCTTGTTTTGAGCTGATTGATAAATTGGGACATCTATATGAATAATCCTAGGCAGCAGCAACCAAATAGGACAAAGGCAGCCATAGTCATCTGTACAGCTGCATTCTAACACACATTAGCAAATATTTAAGAGCAGGTAAACTTCCCTACATAAAACCACCTGGTAAGTTGGTCGTGCGTATCCTCTCCCCAGTCCTACCATATGAAAGAAGACTTAAAGGTGTATAAACCATCTGGGTGCATCTTTCAAACTACCAATTCTAGCTGAATAAAGCCAGCTAGTCTGAAGGATGAGACTGCACTAAGGGCTGTATTGCAATCACCCTCTTGCCTTGAAGGGATATGTGTCAGGGCGCTTAATAACACATATCCCACTTTCCTCTCTTGGCTTTTAGTAAGAAGGCAAACTTTTCATGCCTCCATAGGAGTAAAGTTAGGAGTAAAGTTTGCCAAATACTTGTGAAAGCCATTGGCATTTCATCGTCCCTAGCAGCAACTTTTGCTGTAAACTACCTTTTGGTTTAAAACAGGGATAGAGAACTTGTGTGGCCTTCTAGATCCTGTTGACTGCAGCCCCCATCAATATTGGCCACTGGGAATGCTGGCTGGATCTGATGGGTTCTGGTGACCAACAACACCTAGAGGACTGCAGGTTCATCTCATCTGGTTTTCAGTGAGTGGTGAGATTGCTGAAAGAACTGTAATTGGGCAGACTGTGCGAAACTAAAAAATAGGTCAATGGGTAAGGACAGATGAGCCATGGAATGCTGAAGGTGTCTGTTGAATGAGCAGAAGGGAATAAGTGAAAGAAAAGTGCTTTAAAGAGTAGAACCAGTACAAAGAGACAGGGGGATAGTGAAGATGATGAATAACTGACATAATATGATCATGACACCCAGTGCTATTAATACACTTGAAGCTATATTATGTACCAACTGAAGTTTCTGGACCATTTTCAAATACAATCCCACATTATTTAGTTGCATGCTCCTTATAAGATCATTATAATAATGCCTATTATTATTATTATTATTATTATTATTATTATTATTATTATTATTATTGACACTCATCCGGAGTACATGTATTTAACATTCCTTACTTTATTAGTGTCACTATGTGGAAGTCTACCAAAAGTAGTCAGGTTCTTAAAAAGCTAAAATGACTTTTTCCAACTTGTATCCAAAAGAAAACTATCCACCCACAAAGCCTCGTTCCAAAGTATCTCATAATTTTTGTTGACATATTCTCAGTGTATCTAGTCCTTCTATTTATAAACAGTATAACCAAAATGACTGTCTAAAAGAATTTGCAAAATTTAATTTCAAGAAAAACAAAACACCTTGTTTCTATTAACTTCAAGTTTTGCTTCATTTTTGCTACGGTAGTTTCTCACACTGTTATTTCTAACACTTAAATAAGAACAGAGGAGCTTGCTTTTATATATAGAGAGAAAAAAAGGTTCCCTCCACTGAATAATTTTGATGCTGATAGAATGCTATTTCACCTCTGCTCTCGTATTTCTGGCTAAAAAATGTCCCTTACTTTCTGAAGTACCTGCAGTATTTTGTTCACCATCAGTGCACATTGGAGCTTTAGCAGCTCTCTTTATTAAGGCTGTCAGCTCTGATCACCGCAGCTGCATTCCTCATCCTCTTCTTCCAGGGAATGTAAGCTTGAAAGTTAGCCTAAATGAATTGCTCTCAGCGGTAATAATGCATTGGCAATTTTTCATGCAGCCGCCATCACAGGCAATTTGGGCAGCATGTTGTATTTAAATCTTTTATTCTCATTTAATGCTTTCCAAAAAAAACACACCTCGGAGGCATTCCTTCTACCTCAGAAAGTTTTGAAGTACTTGTTAATAAGAGGACTCTATGGCAGACTACTAATTCCTTTGATGAGAGGCATGCTTTCAGAGAAGAATAACTCTTTTGTCTGTTAATAATAGGGAGCCTTTAACTTTTCAATTTGATCTCAGTGACAGGGAATTATAAAAAATGGGAATCTTTCACACAGGATTCTTCCCTGTACAAATGTGAACGCTAAGTTTGCCGTGCCTGATCAGTTGTTTCAAATTACATCATCACAGGGATTCCACTAGTAGATCAGGACTATTTAAAAGCACACCCCATCAGAATTATCTTTGACCTATAAAAGCAACCCTGCGGAACTTGTGACTTGCAAAGTCAAATGCAGCCCACTGGCTGTCTTTCAGGAGTTTGATATACCGCCATCAACACTTCTACGTAAAATGGATTGTGCATTTAACATTGAAAAGTATCTATGGCAGACATGCACATTTTGTGACGCACCAGGCTCAACATAGGCTTCCAGCCATGATGGCTTATTCATTGCTAAATAAGCTTCTTTGGTCACTGCTGCCAAAACTGGGTAGTATAAAAGCTCTGTTCTGGTGCCTGGTCTATGCTGTAATATACATGCAAGTACCACTCCATGTTGCAGTTGTTGAGTAATATGGCATAGCTGCCAAGTCTCCCGTATTCCCCGGGAAACCCCCGTTTTTCCAGCTGTTTCCCGCTGGCAGCCCGGTTATAAAAATCCCTCGGATTCTTACCGGCCCGGGGAGGCTCCTTCTGCGCATGTCTGGAGTCTCTGGACATGCGCAGAAGCGATTTCTGGCACTGCGGCCATTTTGGAAATGGGCAGAGCATGCGTAGAAGTGACTTCCGGTGCTGCTCTGCCCAGTTCCAAAATGGCCGCAGCGCGACTTCCGGTGCCACGCTGCACCGATCCCGGAATTTTCAATCTGGCGGTTGGCACCTATGTAATATGGATGCATGCATGAAACTATCCAAAGCTGTACTCACACATTAGCAAGGATTAACTGAGGCAGTTTTAGTCATGGGATGCTCAAAAAAGAACGTTGAACATTCCTCCCAGGATTGTACGCTTCAGAATACAGGTCAGGGTTGTGCGTTTACACACTATCCAATCTAGCAAGTTAGGGAGAAATCTGAACTGAACTGCTTCTCCTGACTGAATGGCTCTCTAGATTCACAGACATACATAGCAGCCAAACATGAAATTGCCCCCATCCCTGCTGGGACTGTAGCATGTGCATTTCTCCCAATCTAGTTTTTCAGTTCTTGGAATTGCAATAAGAATACTGAAAAAAGATTCTGCTCTGACAACTGAGATCCACTGCACATTGAGATCCACTGAAAAGCACCAGTACTTACAAGTATTAAAAATACTCTGAACACAAAAAAACCAAGTGCTGGGGAGTGCATGAGGGCTTAATAAGTAAGTACCCAGATATCTGAACTTTGTTAAAACCTACTCAAAACAGCTTCTGTGTGCATCTTTTTCTCCCACATAATCCTTTTGATGGATTGATGAATAACTCCTGTTTAGACACAAGGAAAGCTGTTTTTCACAAGTATAAATATCACCACTAATTATTTCGGTCAGTAGAAAGAACAAGGTTGACGATAACAGTGACATTTAGAAAAAAGCTGCAATAGCCAACTATTATCCTTTTCACCATGTTATAGAAAGAACACTTGCCATATAAAATAGGAGTGCAGAATCCAAAGATGAAAATCGACCAAAAGGCTATGTCATCAGAACCCCACAACATAATGCAGGACCATTATATGTCATCTCGGCATAGATCAATCCGCACTATTCCCAACACAGCACTCAACATTTAGAGAGTGTGTACAGTGCATAGAAATGTCAGAGACACCAGGCATAGCAAATAAAAAATAAAAAATGCATACAATTAAATATAAATATCACAATTACAGTGGTACCTCGGGTTGCGGACCCGAGTCCACAACCCGAGCGGTGCTTTCGCACATGCATGAAAGCATGATAGAGTGCTTCTGCGCATGCACGAAGTGAGCAGAACACTTCTGCATATGCGCGAAGCACACAGAACGCTTCTGTGCATGCACACGTGGTGAAACCCAGAAGTAAACACTTCTGGGTCCGCCACGTTCGTATCATGAAAAAAACGCAACCTACAGTGGACGCAACATGAGATATGACTGTACTAGTCAATTTCACCTAGGGAATAATTCTTTCACACCCCATGACTATGATAATTCAAATTCAAATGAACATAACAAAAACTCATTTTCTGATTAATCCCAGGGAAACTCCGATCCTATGTTTGACCTACTCACAGCCAGTTTTTATAGATAATGGCACATTCCGAACCATGTCTAATCAGAAGTAAGCCTTATTACTCTTAATGTGGATCCAGTTTAAGTGAGATGTTGAAGTTGGTATTACCAAGTGGAAACTAGCAGAGAAATGGAGTGCAAATCTCCAGTCTAGCAGGCTATCTCTTATAAGCTCTCTGCTCCTAAAGTGATGGAATCTGAGAGTAGTCAAGCCCATAGGTTAGAAGGGTTCTGTTGGACCCAGATGTCTGCTAGGTCTTTGCTCCCTTGGATCTGTCCAGATTACTTAATGACTAGTCTCTGATGCTCTTGTCCCCAGTCCATGCTTCTTGCTCTTGGACTAATAAAATAATAATAATAATAAATTGGGACTAGATACAGGCCCTGCTTGCTTGCTGACTACTTTCACCCTTCAACTCAAGACCTGAACTCAGAACTGCTTCCATAACCAAGCCAGGACAGGAAAGATGCAAGCCTTTTCTATGCCAAGTATGAAGAATATGATATATTTAGTGAGAAACTCCAATGAAAATCCTCATTATTACATATTTTTACATGGCTGTTTATTTGTATATACAGTATTTTAAATTTTTATATATGGATGTTTTATATTTGTGATGCCTAATAAAGGTTTGGCGAAGTAAGTAGATATATTTAGTGCAAGTGAAACTTCAGGAATATATACTGTAAGGAAGCCCCAAATGAACAAGAAGAGATCCCACTTCTCTGATGTAAAATGTCAGTTCAAAGTGAAAAATGAGAATATGGCAGATATATGAACTGTAAGACAAATTAACTTAACTGCCTTCGGACAAAAAGTATCCCAAGCAAAGAACCAGGTAGTATCCTTCATTTAAATTGAATCCAGGAGTTTTGGCTCCAGGGAGCTTATTCCAGACCTGTTACGATTTTAAAACATTTATATGTCTGAAACTGCAATTTGCTTAAAAGCCAATGCATATCCACTCATGTCCACAGTTCTCTTTGGTATAAAAAGCTCTCTCCCCTCAAAAGTGTTACATTCTTAGGGTGCAACCTAGACATAGAAACACTGTCGATTACTTCAATGGAAAATAGAATATACCATAAATAATTTATAGAGACAATGCAAAGTAAGTTTTTTTATGTATCACCCCAATAACATCCCTGCTCCTATTTAACGAGCATGACCACCGTCCCTGGCTTGCAGTGTCTAAATCTATTGAATATGAACAGGTCACAGACAACTATGCACACAGTTTCTCACAGTGACAAATTGGGGAGAGCACATGTTTGGCAGCCTTTGGGACATCAACCCTAATATCCAACTGCTCTGTTTCTCCTGCCTTTCCTGGTGTTAACTTGATCTGCTCAGATGGGACAGTGAGCTCTAGCAAGAGAGCATTGCTGCTGTTGGACTAGTTGACCCTTGGGGACCTTTCCAACTCTACGATTCTATGATTATATGACAAGGTCCAATATTATGGGCCAGGGACACATTGGGCAAAAAGATCTTTACAACATGCCTGAAGCAAATGGTAGTTGCTGCTTCACATATGGAAGAGGAAAGGGCATTTCACAGTAGAGGAGCAAAAACAGAAAATGTCCATTTTCAGGTCACCTCTAGGGTCTAGTAGAATTTCCCGAGAAAGATCTAAGTGATCTTACATGTTTATACAGGGGCAGGCAGCCTTTCAGGTAACCTGGTCCCAAGTTGTTCAGGGCTTGTACATGTTTACAACAAGACGTTGGAACATGGCCTGGTAGCTGATCAGCAGCCAGAGCAGTTCCCTCAGCACAGGTATAATATGTGTGCTGCCAGGTGCTCCAGTCAACAGCTTGACACAGCATTCTGCACCAGCTGCAGCTTCTGGGCCAGGGCCAAGAGAAGCCCCACATAGAGCGCATTACACCATGATCCTATGCCAGCTTTGCCAGAATCTCACATCAGCACTGCAAACAGATACATTGTGCAAATTGGGGGGGGGGGGAGCAGGCTCCATTTTGGCATCCAGTGCTTTGTATAGAGCTTAGTTAATTATTTCAGCAATGCTGCAGTATGATTTCAAATTGAGGACAGGGTATGCCTGTGTTCTTTCAGATTAGCTGTTAAGGCCTCAAAGGTTCTTTAATCATGTTTTGGGATTGCTGTGATTCGTATCTCAGCCTTCCTGAAAGTTGTTAGATACTTGAAGTGCCAGGTTATATATAGATAATGCTTATCACCCAAACTGCAAAAGAGTTTAAGGAAAGGGAACATTAGGAGATCTGTTCGGCTGCAAAACAGCAATCGCAGTCCATCAGAGTAAAAAGATTAAAAAGTGACGTTGCATATTATGGTTTATTTTATACATTAACCTTGGACCTCTGGATTTAGTTTCCTTTGGATGAGAAATTTCTAGTGTCTTGTGTAATATTCGCTTTATTTGATTTTAAATAAATGAAGAGCACAGAGGAGGGAAAACAAAAAACCCTTCAGCAGCTAACTCCTTGAGTTGTAATAGAGCAACTGAGGGCAATGCAGGGCCCCAACCCAAGCACTGGCCAACTCCTGGTCAAAATCTCTGCCATCAATCATTTTGCCTCAATCTGTCTCTGATAATTCAAACCTACTGTACTTATATACATACACACTGCCGCTGCTGATTTGCTCATTTAGGAAAAATCTGTAGTTATTAAACAAAGGTTATTTTGTAAAATCCTTGACTCAATAGCTGAAGCAAAACAATAGGGATGGACAAGTTCACATCAATCAAATGGCCACATTATTTCATAGTCAACAAAAGAGTGGCAAAAGCTGTACTGGGATGCAATCTCAAAAATGACAGAATGATCTTGATACGAATCCAAGGCAGACCTTTTAACATCACAGTAATCCAAGTTTATGCACCAACTACCGGTGCTGAAGAAACTGAAATTGACCAATTCTATGAAGACTTACAACACCTTCTAGAAATGACACCAAAGAAGGATGTTCTTCTCATTATAGGGGATTGGAATGCTAAAGTAGGGAATCAAGAGATAAAAGGAACAACTGGCAAGTTTGGCCGTGGAGTTCAAAAAGAAGCAGGGCAAAGGCTAATAGAGTTCTGTCAAGAGAACAAGCTGGTCATCACAAACACTCTTTTCCAACAACACAAGAGATGACTCTACACATGGATATCACCAAATGGGCAGCATCGAAATCTGATTGATTATATTCTCTGCAGCCAAAGATGGAGAAGCTCTATACAGTCAGCAAAAACAAGACCTGGAGCTGACTGTGGCTCAGATCATCAGCTTCTTATAGCAAAAATCCAGCTTAAATTGAAGAAAGTAGGAAAAACCACTGGGCCAGTAAGATACAATCTAAATCAAATACCTTATGAATACACAGTGGAAGTGAGAAACAGGTTTAAGGATTTAGATTTGGTGGACAGAGTGCATGAAGAACTATGGATGGAGGCTCGTAACATTATACAGGAGGCAGAAACGAAAACCATCCCAAGGAAAAAGAACTGCAAGAAAGCAAAATGGCTGTCCAACGAGGCCTTACAAATAGCGGGGAAGAGGAGGCAAGCAAAATGCAAGGGAGATAGGGAAAGATACAGGAAACTGAATGCAGATTTCCAAAAAATAGCAAGGAGAGACAAGAGGGCCTTCTTAAACAAGCAATGCAAAGAAATAGAGGAAAACAATAGAATGGGGAAAACCAGAGAACTCTTCAAGAAAATTGGAGATATGAAAGGAACATTTCGTACAAAGATTACCAAAATAAAGGACAAAAGTGGTAAGGACCTAACAGAAGCAGAAGACATCAAGAAGAGGTGGCAAGAATACACAGAGGAATACCAGAAAGATATGGAGGTCTCGTACACCCCAAGTAGTGTGGTTGCTGACCTTGAGCCAGACATCTTGGAGAGTGAAGTCAAATGGGCCTTAGAAAGCACTGCTAATAACAAGGCCAGTGGAAGTGATGATATTCCAGCTGAACTATTTAAAAATTTAAAATTTTTGAGGTGCTACACCCAATATGCCAGCAAGTATTAAAAACTCAGCAATGGCCAGAGGATTGGAGAAGATCAGTCTACATCCCAATCCCAAAGAAGGGCAGTGCCAAAGAATGCTCCAACTACCGCACAATTGCCCTCATTTCACACGCTAACAAGGTTATGCTTAAAATTATACAAGGCAGGCTTAGGCAGTATGTGGACCGAGAACTAACAGAAGTGCAAGCTGGATTTCGAAGGGGCAGGGGAACCAGAGACCAAATTGCAAACATGAGCTGGATTTTGGAGAAAGCTAGATAGTTCCACCAAAACGTCTACTTCTGCTTCATTGACTATGCAAAAGCCTTTGACTGTGTCGACCACAGCAAACTATGGCAAGTTCTTAAAGAAATGGGAGTGCCTGATCACCTCATCTGTCTCCTGAGAAATCTCTATGTGGGATAAGAAGCTACAGTTAGAACTGGATATGGTACAACTGATTGGTTCAAAATTGGGAAAGGAGTACGACAAGGTAGTATATTGTCTCCCTGCTTATTTAACTTATATGCAGAATTCATCAATGCGAAAGGCTGGACTAGATGAATCCCAAGCCGGAATTAAGATTGCCGGAAGAAATATCAACAACCTCAGATATGCTGATGACACAACCTTGATGGCAGAAAGAGTGGAGGAATTAAAGAACCTTTTAATGAGGGTGAAAGAGGAGAGCGCAAAATATGGTCTAAAGCTCAACATCAAAAAAACCAAGATCATGGCCACTGGTCCCATCACCTCCTGGCAAATAGAAGGGGAAGAAATGGAGGCAGTGAGAGATTTTACTTTCTTGGGCTCCTTGATCACTGCAGATGGTGACAGCAGTCACAAAATTAAAAGACGCCTGCTTCTTGGGAGAAAAGCAATGACAAACCTAGACAGCATCTTAAAAAAGCAGAGACATCACCTTGCCGACAAAGGTCCGTATAGTTAAAGCTATGGTTTCCCCAGTAGTGATGTATGGAAGTGAGAGCTGGACCATAATGAAGGCTGATCGCCGAAGAATTGATGCTTTTGAATTATGGTGCTGGAGGAGACTCTTGAGAGTCCCATGGACTGCAAGAAGATCAAACCTATCCATTCTGAAGGAAATCAGCCCTGAGTGCTCACTGGAAGGACAGATCCTGAAGCTGAGGCTCCAATACTTTGGCCACCTCATGAGAAGAGAAGACTCCCTGGAAAAGATCCCGATGCTGGGAAAGATTGAGGGCACAAGGAGAAGCGGACAACAGAGGATGAGATGGTTGGACAGTGTTCTTGAAGCTATGAACATGAGTTTGACCAAACTGCGGGAGGCAGTGGAAGACAGGAGTGCCTGGCGAGCTATGGTCCATGGGGTCACGAAGAGTCAGACATGACTAAATGACTAAACGACTAAACAACCACAACATTTCATACCAGTATAAAACATTTTAGAAAGAAGCTAATGATATTGATTAAGAAAGGTAAAATGTGTTCATATAACATCAGGTGTAAGACAGGTAAAGACTTGGTTGAGCTGAAATGAGTCTGCAGGCACTGCTAATCAGCTGGCTGGTGGTACCCACAATGGCCTATAAACACTTGAACATTGTGTCTTGCAGAGTGCTTTGAAAAACACTTTGTAGGCTGTACATTTGTCTGCAGCATTTAATTTAAAACCATACAAGTAAAAAAGGTTCACTTGATGTCATTGCAACATCAGGTGATCGACAAGCAGGTAGCCCCACTTACACATCAAATTTGGTCAATGTTGGGTGAGGGAGATAACAACCTGGATAGATCCTGTTCCCAGTCGTGGACTTTGGAGTCTCAAATAAGAATGGCACCCTGTGCAATGCAAAACATTGGCACACCCCGCTTTTCACCTTCAATTCTATGTATCTCCATCAATTTAGGGGTTGCACACAGGTACAAGCAAAATGAACGGCCTCTTGGGCACAGCAAAAGGTCTCTAGGTTTTCAAGACGGAAAAAGAACTTTGCCTAAGTTAACTCATGGTTCTGCCCTGAACCAAGGAAGCATGTCTTTTAGATGATGGTCCTTGGAATTTGAAAAGGGAAGCTGAGGGTTATAATAAATTGAAAACTATGTATGGCTTGAAACCTCTCTTTTTGTTAGAACATATTTGACTTTTGTCATCAGAGGGAACAATGTGTTCCATTCTTAATTTGGATGGCTACTAATGTTCTTTGTACAGGAGCAATAAGCCAGTTTTTAAAAGCAGCTTTCCCTCTTTCCCTTGGGAATGTTTTTGGCAGCTGCATTTATAGAGGGTCTGATTGAAAACCCACTGAAGCTCATGGCTTATTATTTCCAATAGGTTTTTTGGCTTCAAAACAGAAATGGAGGCAGCTGTCCATAAAGGCAATGCTTTTGGTCAATCATCAAAATCATTAAGGAAAAGGCATGGTATAAAAAGCATGCTTAATAATATTTGGCATTTATATGATAATTTATAGTGTGTTGCATTCATGATCTTGTAATGTTTACAAGGTAGGCCAGTATTATTATTCTCATATTATATTCTTATATATCATAATGCTGCAAAAGGAGGATATGCTTAAGGTGAGGCAACCTTTGAATCAAGGAGCTGCTGATTTTTAGCTCAGGCTGCAGTTCTATCCACACTTACCTGGAAGTTGACATGCTAGACATGCATAGGATTACGCAGCCAATCTCCTAGCTACTTTAATATAGAAGTTGTTTCAATCTCAGTTTCAGCCTAGAGAAGTATCTATGGAAATATGTGATGCAGATTGAAATAATTCTGAAAGTTTTAGTAATGAAGTAAATTGAAGGAATCACTGAATAAACTGATATAAATAATATTTCAAAGGGTAATTCTATCTTCAAAAAAGATCAAGCGAGAACTTATAATAACCTAAAATCTCTATAAGCGTGATCTGATTTGTTTATACTTACATCATATTGTTTTCAATAATGATGCTACTAGTGGTTTCATTTTATTTGATTTTTTGTGGATATAGCATCCATGTACCGCTAGTTAACAACCATAGAAGATGTGTCCTTCATTGTCTATTAGCCAAGATGCTCATAAGAGGGCAGCTTCATAGTCTGGATACCCCAAATTTTTGACAGGATTGTAAATGGCATGAAGCAAATCACTTCATAATTAATTATCTTGTGACTTCACTTCATTAATAGCCACTGTGGATGAGTACACTGGGATTATTCTTTCAATGAGAAATAAACTAAAACAGAACAATGCCCAGGACTTTAGCGAAGCTCAGAGAACATAAATGACTAGATTAGCAAACATGCCTAATTACTGCTAAGAAAAGAAAGAAAATAAGTGAAAAAAATATATAGCTAGGAAGAAAAAATATAGGTTACGGTTTGTTTCATTATCAAGGACAGAGAGCCCATGATATTCCAGGACTTAAAAGAAGTCTGTGCCCTCCCTTGATTAGTGGACTTCTGTCTGCCTAGAATTTTTTACAACCCAATAATATTTGAACATTAGTAGTGTGTGAGATAAATCATACAATTTCAAATCACTAGTAGATAGTGCAACCTTTAAAAAAGTTAACACAAGCCCTCTACATTCAAACTGGAGGCAAATAAGGAACAACTTCTAGTGAAATTCCATACGAAAGCTTCAGAATACTGCTCTGCAAAAGATACTGGCTTGGAGCCACAGAAAAGGCCATGGAAGAGGGCTGGCGGAAGCCGATCTTCCTTCCCCTAGATGACCCACAAAACCTGAAAATCCAGCCCCCAAGAGTCTGGAGGCACTATTCAGTGGGGTGAGCTGTTGTTCAATGGACGGAGAGAAAAGTGAGGCACCCCAAGAAAAAGCTAGAGTCACCTTCTGTGAATGGGAATCAACTTCTGCCAGCCTCCTTTTGTGGGATTCTCTGTGGATCCAATCTATCCTATCCATACATGCCTAGATGCTGATGTGAAAAAGCCACATTATTTCACTTCTCTCAAAGCAATGACCAAAAATTTACCCAAAGTGAAATTGCATTTTGCTTGGTATAAAAGTAACCACTAATGTATGCAGTGTTTTGATACCTTGTCAATAACACACATACACATACTCCAATACTGTAAGTGAAATACAGTAAAAATGTTACATTCTTTGAGAGCAAGACAATGTTTTTCAATAACCATTGTTAAGATAAAAGAATAACTGCATACTATTGTTTGAATATACCACGGGCTGTAAATCAGAGGCTATTCAACAGACTACAATATGTGGTACAACACAATTTGCTAAAACGTTAATTGTAGAAAGCTGAAGATCTTTAATGAAGATAGGAGTTTAATAGCAGAAAAAGAATATGAAAGAATGGCAATCTCAATAATTCTTATTCTTGAGAATTCTTAACTTTCTTAAGACCCCTATTCAGCAAGGGTAATTCCAAACAACTTTTGGGGATGTCTTAATGCAAACAAATGTGAGCAGTTTTGACTAACTACACCAGACATCCCCAAACTGCGGCCCTCCAGATGTTTTGGCCTACAAACTCCCATGATCCCTAGCTAACAGGACCAGTGGTCAGGGATGATGGGAATTGTAGTCCAAAACATCTGGAGGGCCGAAGTTTGGGGATGCCTGAACTACACACTCACATTTGTTTGCACATAAGAGCTTAGGCTTTGTCCTGTACAAGGTTCTAGGCAGCAGCAAGGCTGACAAGGCAGAGATGTTTCAGAGATATAAGCAAAGTAAATGCCAGAGAATGCGTCCCCAAGGTCCAGGGTGTGAACTGAACTCCCCTCAATTTGAATAGTAATTGGCTTGACAATTGCCAGCATCATCTATGAATGGTATTTTTTTTATTTTAAAAAGTTTTATTTCCACACTGGTACTTTCAAACTGTATTGCCCGGGCAACCACTAGTCACAAAGGTATATCTGTTTATATTACATCAATTTTATGTTTTCCCTTTATGCTTTTTTGCTCCCAGAATGAAATTCATTTCATACTGTACAGTATAGCTGATATAAATATACAAGTTGTCTCCTGTGCTGTTTATTGTGTTCTTTGTTCTGTTGTTCTGTTATTTATGTTCTCTGTTTAGTGATTTTTAAACGTTATCAGTTTGTCTATTGGAATGATCTGAAGTTTTTGTATTCTCAGCAGCTAAGAAAGAGAGAGACATGCTGATGAAAACCCAATCAGAAACTTGCTCTGGTTGGAATGTCTCCTCCTACAAAATGTCATCTACCACCAATTGCCTTATGGCAGCCTTCGTAAGCTACTGCCCTCCAGTTGTTTTGTGCTACAACTGCCAACAGCCTCAGTAGCATGGACACTGGGATGATCAGAGTCCCACAATATTTGAGGGCACCAGGTTGGGTAAGCCTTATCTATCAGAACACATTCAGGGAAGGTTAAGACAACGCTGGACACCTAGTCTAGATGGGCTGGTTTTATTCTGTTTTAAATGGGTAGTTTTGGATAACTGCACTGCATTTTATAAATCTTGTGACCCACTTTAAGAGCTCCTGTTAAAAATTGGAATATACATCTACCAGATAAATAAAAATAATACATTTGTTTTTTTTAAAGTCACATTTAATTATGCATACTCTGTCCTTCTCTTTTATATTACAAATATTTTTTTTTAAAAAAAGTTCAGGCAGTTCAATTTCAGCAATATATTAACATGCACCTTTCTTTAGCACCTGAAAAATGCAGATGTAAAAAAGGTATACCGTAAATAAATAATATTAATTATTAGAATTTCAAGAAGAAAACTACTTTCTTTGAAATAAAGTCACGCAACAAATTTGACTTGTGAACCAGGCATTTTTGAATTTAGAATTTTGCATTGGTGGGTGTAAATGGGAGAAAAATCAAAATCCTGGAAAAGCCAAGCAGTTAAAGAATCAAAGCAAGGGAAAGGGAGACAGGAATGAGAAGTACTGAGCGATGGAGACACCATCCAAAATTAACTGACACCACAAGCAAGTTGTTCTGAAAGTACCGTATATTCCGGCGTATAAGACGCCCGACTGGGCGTATAAGACGACCCCCAACCTCCAACTTTTCCAGTTAAAATATAGAGTTTGGGATATACTCGCCGTATAAGAAATATGACCCGGCATATAAGACGACCCCCGACTTCTGAGAAGATTTTCCTGGGTTAAAAAGTAGGTATTCGTATTCCACCAACCAATTTCTTAGCACAGAAGTTGCAAGCTGCAGCCAAAGTGAGAACGTCTGGTTGGGGCAGCTATATGTCATAACTAAATCTACAACTTACAATTCTCTTGACTGCCTTTGCAATACATAGTCTTCCTCCTTAGTTCTGAACTTTTTGAGTATGAAACAGGGCTAATGGTGTAATTAGATTTGCAGGTTGGATATTCTCCTGTTAGAACAACAGCAAATTGTTCAAAGAAATTGAATGGGGGCTCTGTTCTTGGTTTTATTGCTGTTTAAAATGTTTTAAAACTGTTTAAAATGTTTTAAATCGGTTTTTAAACGGCTTTTAATCAATGGCATTTTTAATGGTTTTGTTTTTGTGTTAAATAAAGGGGCGCAAGATCTTCCTGGGAAGAGAGGAGCTGGGGAAAGCAGGGCAGCCCAATCAGTGGGTCAGGGTAGGGGGAGGTATAGTGGGGGAAGTGGGGCAGGCTGGGTAAGAGGCATACAACACTAGTGCAAGGAGGTGCACACACTCCACACACTTCCCAGATCTGCCCTGAATGTTGGGGGAAATCCCCGAATAGTTTTAGGGGGCACATGGAGGGAGGAGAGGGGGAGATAATTCCAGTGAGCAATGAGAAATACTTACACTCGTAGAACAAGCTGCTTAGTGCTACACTGAATGCAACTCCTGGTTACAAAAGCTATGCAATGCATACTACAGTATGTTTATACAACTTTACAGTTCTGGAGTTCCACTATTCTTTTGCCCACAACAACACTGAAAATTGTCTGTCATGCTATTAAACCTGCTTGAATCTTAAGATGAGCACTGCTTTCAAGATAGTGGAGTAGTGGATGATCTGCTTGAACAGGATGCTAATTTTAGACTTGGCCTACATGCATTTTTTTCCTTGCCACTAGGATGATTCATGCTTCTTCAAATGCAAAGCTCCAGCTTCAAGTTCTCATATATATCTCATGATACAGAAGTCAAAGGACAGAAGATGAGAAATTCCCGCAAGGAATCTTTTTATATATTCATTGTGACAAAGGCTCCAAGCCACTTGCCAGACCTGAAAACTCTCACTGACAAAATAACAATCCCGATTCACTCTTTCCCCATCTCTGTAGCAGTCTTGGAAAAGTTGCCCATGAGGTAGGATGCAGACAAAATTACAAGTGTGGCTTTGGATGTTCTGAAGCCGTGTGGGAGAGGAAGCACACCCAAGCGCAAATTGTATCTTACTTCAGGGCTGGAGGAGGGAAGAAAGGACAAGTTCCAGAATCAGTAACAAGTGCTCATTTCCCGTCAGAAGAGTGCTTAGCTGGGTTTATAGAGTGAGCTATTAAAAAGGATGTGGGTGGTGCTGTGGTCTAAACCACAAAGCCTAGGGCTTGCCAATCGGACGGTCAGCGGTTCGAATCCGCGTGAGGGTGTGAGCTCCCGTTGTTTGGTCCCCGTTCCTGCCCACCTAGCAGTTTGAAAGCATGTCAAAGTGCAAGTACCACTCTGGCGGGAAGGTAAACGGCGTTTCCATGTGCTGCTCTGGTTCGCCAGAAGTGGCTTAGTCATGCTGGCCACATGACCCGGAAGCTGTCTGAGGACAAATACTGGCTCCCTCGGCCTATAGAGCAAAATGAGCGCCGCAACCCCAGAGTCATCTGCGACTGGACCTAATGGTCAGGGGTACCTCTACCTTTACTATTAAAAAGAATGGTTCTGGGGTTGACAGCCCTTGACTGGGCCAACAGACAAACTGAAGAACTATGAGGACATGTGCCACTGCTGCAAATGCGAAACCACTGCATCAATAACACTGAAATATGTAGACTAGTCATGGGATGTGTAGAATACCAGGAAAGATTAGGCGCATTCCACGGAGAAAAGTAGTAAGAACATAGAAAAAAGACACACAGATCATTGAATGTCAGCTCAAGGCTTGTTTTAGTCTCTGAACAGATTTCTGAACTTCTGTGTAGTCATGAACATTGCCATTAAATAAATAAATAAATCCACATTTTTTTTTCACAGCTCCAGATTATCTAAGTAAAGCTCTGCCAATTGATTCTTAACCAGAACAAAGGTAACATAATTGCACCATGGCCCTTTCTATATTGTGATGCAAGGACCAAAAAAATAGATATTATTCATATGCATTTCCAGAAAATGTAGGTTATGGATATAACGTGCTGTTGATTTCCTGCATCTCTAGTAAAACAGATTCAATATTTTTATATAGTTTATGAGGAGTTAGGTACCATTGATACATGGATTTGAAAAGAAAAGAAAACCTTTCAGAATAGTTCTTGCATTCTCAAAACTGATTTAAATAGCCAGGACCATTCTTCTTGTGAGATAGTAGGACTGTGATTTGGCAAGTCTTTCTCCCATTTGGTTTTATATGTAGGCTGTAACTGAGTGTATGCAATGCCAGTGAGTAATATATACATTTTGCTAATTAGCTTTTTAAAGCTGGTACTGAGTAAAAGATCTTCACAAACTGAATATTGACATAATAATCCATATTTAGTCATTTGTTCCACTAAGAGTCTAAATTGAAAGAAGTGGAACATCGGGGGTCTTATTTGATTTAGAGCTTCTACTGCTTGATCATACAAAATTACATATCCACCTCTGCACCATTTAACAAGATATAGCATGTTTTGCTAAGCCCAAATTGATGAGTTTACGGTAGGATATAACAGATTCCCTATAAATTCATTTGGACATTATAGAGGTCAATAGGGATGTAGCTGGTGCTAGTTTTTGAAGCTCATTTCAAATTTCCAGTACAGATTTGGTGAGCGAGGTAAGTTGGGGATCCAGAATTTGTGTTTTTTGCTTGTACCACAGAAATCCCCCAAGTACCTTTTGCTATTTTCTTTTGCTGTTTTGTTACTTTGGAGTGTTTGATTTCTAATGGGAGTGTGTTAAGCAGAATTTGGGGTGGGGTGGGGAGAGAGAATAGTTGCTAACCTGCCTATCAAGGATAGAGAGAATGTCTCCCAGTTTCCCAAATCTTTATTTTTGTTGTCATTTTATTACAGTTATATTCTTTTATTATCTGTTTTCAAGATGTTGTCATATTCCCAAATATCTGACTGGATTGTTTTTCCATTGGAGTTCAATTTGTTCCAGGAGTTTCTTATGCTGTTTGGCACTAACTTTGATTCCAAAGAGTTCTGATTTAGAAGTGTTTGCTTTATATCCCAAGGCTTCACTATACAAGTATTTAAGATCTTCACAGTCTCAGTGATTTTTCAGGATGTGTTAAGGAAAGTACTGTATCATCAGCATATAGTGTGATTTTGAATGATTCTGTTATGTATATTATACCTGTGATATGATTATTCTTCCATATAGTAATGGGCAAGGGTTCTAGCTAGAGAGCAAACAGTACTAGTAATAATGGACATCACTCACTTGTCTTTCCATTTTTATAGGTGAAGATAAATAGTTACTTGTATATACTTTGGGTATGCTATGCTATGTTATTTATATCCTGCCTTTCTCCCTGTGCAGGACCCAAGGAGCAGCATAAATAAAAACAGATACAACTATATATATACTGTATATTTAAAAGTAAGCTTATTAAAACAGTACTGAAAAAACTTAAAACCATTTAAAATCACAAGAAAAAAACCATTGGTTACAGTAACGTAGATGCTTAAGTCTACATGCAAAGCATCTAATTTGGATTTAACAACGAAGTCTGTGGGAGCAATGTCTTTGGACTCACAAGTAAACTAAAACCGCTTGTCTTAAGTTATAGGCACTTATATTCTTCATCTAAATGGAGAATATGTTTTAGTTGCTAGAATCTAGTCATTAAAATAGCTTTAAAAATATTTCACAATAGATCCTTGTTCGCTACTGAGGTTTCCTGTTCTTTCCAGAAACAGTACATTTATTTCCAGTAAATTTAAAACCCGCTTTATTCATCCAAAAGATGAATCCAAAGGTGTGAAGTTCATCTATCTATCTATCTATCTCAAATTGGTAACTTTCAAAAGAAAAGCAAATTAATTTCTACTTCATAAGAATGAAAATAGAGGCCTCTAAATTTCAGTGACTGAAGCCAGCTAAACAAGCTTTTATATTAATTTAGATAAATCATATCCATGCAGAACATTATAGAATGAGCAACCTCTAAAAGCAGACAAAGTAGGACATGTAGTCAGGTTGTGAAGAAAGTGAACTTGACTCCAGTCATTCATGGGATCCAGCTTCAGTCAGCTGACCCTGGATTCTTGCTGCTCTACTCCAAGTAACCAGTGACAAAGGGGCTGCTGAGGTTCAGGAAAAGTGGATTGCGTAAGGCCACCTAGAGAGTTCACAGCTATGATGAGATTAGAACCAGGGGTTCCAGATTCATAGTTCCTTCTTAGAGCTGCTATACTGCACTAGATCTCTAAGCTTCTGTGGAAGAATAAATACTAATAAAAACAGAACATGAATTTATTTTATGCTAGTGAATCCATTCTGTTCGGAGGGACACAATACCTAGGCATTTGAAAGTGTTTAGCATTCATCATTACTGTATCAGTTCTGCTTGAGATAATAAAAAAAATCTTGCATCAGAAATACTTGCTTATGAGAATACATTTTCCCCATCAGTGCTGAATGTCACTGTGACACACAACTGGCTCCCAATCAGTGTCTTCAAATCTTAATACAGGAATGCCAGAGGAACTGGGTTTCACACTGAACTTATGGCTGAAACGTAGCAGACTGGAATCGATGTAGTTGGGTGGTTGTCATTTGCTGGCATGGTGCTTTTATATGTACATAGATCTGAATGATGCAATTGCATTTCTCAATTAACTCAATTGAAAACTTGGCAGTTAACTTTTTTGGAAGAAACGTTCAGCAGGACCTGCACTTATGCATAAGAACATATTGTCCTTGGCTTTTTATTTCACTATGTAATAGATTGTCTGTCTGGCACTATATGATAGCAGGCAATGTGGGAGTGTGCATTTCCTCAAATCCTACATTGTTTGATGTTCTATAATTTCCATTAACATATTTATGGCATTAATATATTAGAAATGTTACACTACTGACCTTATAAGGGTTATCTAATATAGAAAATTGAGGGGTTTGGATTTCCCCTGATACTATACTGTTAAATGTTCTGTCTTTTTTTATTATTATACAAAGGTTCAAAGAAACGTTTTTGACATTCATGGAATTTTGTCTTTTCAGTTGCTGGGGAGAAATGTCAAATGAAACAAGGTTATCTTTTTATTTGCTGATGATAACTGAAGGTTGTAAGATGGCTGGCATGTATGGAAGCCCCTTGTTTTCTTAACAAATTCTATTTCATTTTGTAAATTTGTTTAATAAGCAAACAGTGAATGCATCTGTGGATCTGCCATCATGTACATTTGCCTGTTTGTACAACTGTGTAAATAGGACTTGGAGAGTATGGTAAGCAAACTAGAGCAAAATGTATGTGAAGCACTTTAGAGTTCAAAGTGCTGATTCAATGCTAAGTATTATTATTAAAGTCCAACAATTATTATTATTATTATTAATTATTATTAGTAAATCCATTGTAATTTAATTATATGTCAACATTTTGCATTTAATTTATGCAAATTATCTCTTTGGGCAGTTTTGTTCCCTCTTTCTACTTTTGTTGTCTGCCAATTGAGAGCTAGAATTTAAATGAGCACAGAGACATATGCATCATGTCTACTTCAAGTACCATGTTACTTTCAATGATGAAAAATTAAACATAAGCACTTTTTTTTTACTATTTTGAAAAGCAACCTACAAACACCAATTCTGTTTTACTTAGGATTCCCCTGGAAGAATGGTTTTCAAACTGGGTTAAAGGGGAATCTGTCATTCCTTGGATACTTATAAAGGTAAAGGACCCCTGGACCATTAAGCCCAGTCAAAGGTGACTATGAGGTTGCAGCGCTCATCTCACTTTCAGGCTGAGACAGCTGGCGTTTGTCCACAGACAGCTTTCCAGGTCATGTGGCCAGCATGACTAAACTGCTCCTGGCGCAATGGAACACGATGACAGAAACTAGAGCGCACAGAAATGCCATTTACCTTCCCACCGCAGCGGTACCTATTTATCGACTTGCACTAGTGTGCTTTTGAACTGCTAGGTTAGGAGAAGCTGGGACAAAGCAATGGGAGCTTACCCCCATTGCGCGGATTCGAACTGCACGCCTTCTGATTGGCAAGCCCAAGAGGCTCAGTGGTTTAGACCACAGTGCCACTTATAAGGAGATCCTAAATGAGAAGAAGATCAGTAGTGGACCAATTCTTCTGAAACACAACTTTCCTACCAAAACAAATCTTCTCCCATAACATGCAGTCATGGGAGAATAGCAATGCCTGACATATGCCATCTTACATTTGTGTGACTTTGTCCTCAGCTGATTTGTTTCTCTTCCTGTCCATTTCACAAAAGAAAGCTCTTCCTCTGCTTTGCCCTTCTGAATTGGGATCCCTGAGGGATCTGTTCCCAGCCACCTGCTATTCTCTATTTATACTTTGTTTCTAGATGACCTCATCATATCCTACACTACGGATTGCAGTGCCAGCCAATGACAGTGCTCTACTGTAGAATTTTACCCCTACACCCAATGCTGCATTTCCAGTTCCAGTACAGTGGTACCTCGGGTTACAGATGCTTCAGGTTACAGAACCCGCTAACCCAGAAATAGTACCTCGGGTTAAGAACTTTGCTTTAGGATGAGAACATAAATTGCATGGCGGCGGCAAAGCGGCAGCGGGAGGCCCCATTAGCTAAAGTGGTATTTCAGGTTAAGAACAGTTTCAGGTTAAGAACAGACCTCCAGAACAAATCAAGTTCTTAACCCGAGGTACCACTGTAATTAAGTCTACTTTGATTTCATGGGCAACTCAAACCCAATGTGTTCAAATTTAAATCTTCATTCCAAGCCATCCTCTTCTCATATGTACTATCTACCCTGTTGATGAGGTATATAGCCTTTATTTTATCTTTAAGTCTTCCTTCTCCAGCACTACCAATATTAATTTTGCCATCAACTTATGCCACTTATCAATGTACAACATAGTGAAAATATGGCCCTTTCTCATTACCACATCACCAAAAAATTCTACTCATCTCCCACCTTGAAAGCTCTAGCCTAAAATTCTGGAGACCAGCCCATAGCCAAAAGTGGGAATTTATAGAAAGCCATCCAAAAACTTCAAACTAGATTTTCCTATATCTCTACTGTGTTGAAATCTTTTTGTTCCACAACTCTGCAAAATATGTAAATGTATTCCACATCCCAGATTATACCTCATGAACAGTAATTCAATTCTCTTTCTCTCTCTCACACACAACCCTCCACAGTTCTCTTATAGTTGTTTGGAGTTTCAGATACCTAATTTACCAAAGGATAAAGCCAAGGTGATTTATGCCAGCATCATTAGATACCAATCAGCATCAGACATAATCTCTGTTGGACAACAATGCAAAATAAAATTTAATGACAGTATTAAATTAGTCCCAAATGAACTGTATATCAGCACTTGTCCACCACTGACTTTTATTACAGGATAATACATACCTATTTTATTAAAGTTGCTTTGAATTATCGCTTGTTTATGCGACACCTATGCCTGCATCAAGATAGCACAGAGCATACCAAGGGAGCTTTTTATTTTAAAGGCCTACCTAAAATATGAGATGATGAAATTAGTCTGAGCAGACAAATACCTGAAACAATCCTCATATTATGGTAAAGTTATTCACATTCAATAGCTTATAAGGCTGTCTCATAAATAAAATACACACTGTATTTTATTCTTTTTTTCCTCCTATGGGTTCATAATATGAAATGTTAGAAAATAATGTTTACACTTTCAAATATATTACTGACTTTTCTCTCAAATAAAATATCTACCTTTGAAACGTGAGAGAAATAATGCAAACATATACCCTAAATTCTGTGATTAACAGGCACATAGGGCCAGCTTATTTACTTAAGTTCGTTGCGATAAATCCTTACATGGAGCTCCTCATGTGGAATCTTTCTGAGCTCCTGTTTTCATTCTTTATCACAAAACCAGAAGAGTGGGGCACGGTAAATAAATAAATAAATAAATAAATAAATAAATAAATAAATAAATATGATGCTCTGTGGAGCCCTCAAGTAAGAAAAATTCTCCTATGCAATTTCCATTGATCGCAATTTCCAAATACAATCCGTGTATTTATTGTGTGCATAGGAGGGGAATCAATATATATGCCAGGGGTCAGCAAACTTTTTCAGCAGGGGTTCAGTCCACTGTCCCTCAGACCTTGTGGGGGACCGGACTATATTTTGAAAAATAAAATGAATGAATTCCTATGCCCCACAAATAACCCAGAGATGCATTTTAATAAAATGAAACATTCTATTCATGTAAAGACAGGCTGATTCCTAGACTGTCCATGGGCTGGATTTAGAAGGTGATTGGGCCAGATCCGGCCCCCAGACCTTAGTTTGCCTACCCATGGTATATGCTATGTACAGTTGGCATTTGGTTTCTGAGGCAGGATGGGCTGTTGAGAATGCAAAAAGGCCCTCTGTGAAAGCATATTTTGTCAACCAACTTAGCCACTGTTCAGGATAGTAGATTTTAAGCACAGCAAACACAATAGCAAGGATCCAAGGAACAAGTGCTGATCACTGACTATTGGTTATAGCTATGTAATATTGTCCAGATATTCTATCAGATGACACGCAACAAGGACCAGGAACCTCAGGCTAGGTCCTTCTGTCTGGCCCTCAAGACTCTTCCCAGGCCACATACCTCACCTGGCCTGTTTTGCAATATCCTTAGGTGTTTTTACTTGGCTTGAATGTGCTCTTGAACTCTACCTCTCTCTTTTTTACTGGATGGAGAACAGAGACAGATCTGTGAAATGTGTGAAGAAACTAGCTGTAGGTTACAAAGGTAAACATTCTCATTCATAGCTCCATCCACTTTTTCCTTTGGCCCTGCCAATGAAGGGCATGTGCCCCTCAGGAGGTGGTGGTGGTTACATTCATTTACAGTGGTACCTTGGGTTACAGACGCTTCAGGTTACAGACTCCGCTAACCCAGAAATAGTACCTCGGGTTAAGAACTTTGCTTCAGGATAAGAACAGAAATCGCACAGCAGCGACGCGGTGGCAGTGGGAGGCCACCTTAGCTAAAGTGGTACCTCAGGTTAAGAACAGTTTCAGTTTAAGAACGGACCTCCAGAACTAATTAAGTTCTTAACCTGAGGTACCACTGTATACCCCATTTCTCCTGCCAGGGACGCAAGGTGGCTTAGTAGGGCTGCCATATGTCTGGATAAAATCAGAACAGTCAGAAACATAGAAAAAAGCCATTAAAAACAATGAAACATTAACATAATTAAAGCACAACAAAAGCAGCATGGCACCAGCCCCCTCATGAAAAGCAGTCAGTTTTCAAAAGCCTTGTTGGAATAAGGAGATCTTCACCTGCTGGTGGAAGGTTCCCTATTCCTTACATGCAATATAAAGTTTAAGCTACAGGTTGGAGCAAGTTGAGTTGGTTCCCTCTGAAGAAAAAAAATTATGACTAAACTTTTAGATCTTCCCCTTTCCCCCCTATCATCTGCTACCTAAAACAGAAAATATGGAATGACCATGCAATTGCATGGTGTCCAGAATAGCTGAATACTCCAGTTCTTAATAGCAATATAATGAAGACAAGCTATTCAAAGACAACTCTTTTGCCTTCTCTTCATTTAATATTGTCTTGAAATTCTCTTTGCTGTGTATTTTGAAGACTAGCTATTAATCTGTCAATAATTCATGCAGAGCCAGGAAATATCAAACCGTGGGTTTAGAAAATAGCACAGGCACTGCGCTGTCTTGGTAACCTGTCGAGAGATTATTTTTAATTCAGTGAAATGTCCAAGTCTTATATGAGACTATTCTCTTTCAGCAAGAAGGTACAGCAGATTCAGATTGGAAATCTCAGCTGGAGCTAAATTTGCCGTCAGAGCAATCCATAAACAGGGAAACAAGTGAACTTTCCCCAGCTGTTCCACATAGAAATGTGGGAAATATGTAGAAGGAAACACAATGCGAGCTGTAGCTTTAATCACATAAGCATTAAGCAACAGCTATTGTCAATGGGTCTTTGAATATTCATTTACAAAAGAGAAAGGTGGAGGCATCCAAATCAGACCAACCAAATGAAGACCAAGATCTACAGTTTGAAATCCTTGTTCAGTGACTGCCTATACCCCCCCCCCCAGAGAATTACATTCTTCACTGAAGTCTCAGAATTTCCCTGGTTTAAAGTGGTCTTTGTGCTCCAGACATGTACCAATCTGCCCTTTGCTTTTTGGCTTCTGGCCTTAGTTCACACTCTTTGCAGTTTTATATCTCCAAATTTGAAATAACCTACAAATCTGAAATATCCTCAGGCTCCGACTTGGCTTCTGCTTTCTGACAGTATAGTTATCTACACAGCTATCTGGTTTTTGATGTTGCTTGTGCCACCTGGTTGCTGAGGTTCTATATTCTTCTATCAAATGAAGCCTTGGGTGAAAGACAGTCATGCTAACTTGCTTTATGATGTTGCATCAAGCGAAGCATACGTAAGTTCTAATGCTCTTTGAAAGTACAGTAATGCAGAAAGTACAGGAAAGTGAAGCAGCAGCAAAGGAAAATCATAGTTTAGGACAGGGGTAGGCAAGGCCAGTGGGCTGGATGCGGCCAATCGCCTTCTAAATCTGGCCCGTGGACGGTCCGGGAATCAGCATGTTTTTACATCTCTGGCTTATTTGTGGGGCATAGGAATTTGTTCATTCCCCCCCAAAATATAGTCCCGCCCACCACATGGCCTGAGGGATGGTGGACCAGCCCACGGCTGGAAAAGGTTGCAATACCTCAAGGACCACCTCTCCCCATATGGAGCAGCCTGGACCCTACAGTCCTCATCAGAAGTCCTTCTTTGTGTGCCCCACCCAAGGCAAGTATGGAGGGTGGTCAGACACGAGGGGGCATTTTAAGCAGGGGCCTCACATATGTGGAATGCTCTCCTCAGGGACCTGTGCCTGGCACCATCCCTGTCAGTCTTTAGGCTGACAATATATAGAGACCCATTGCTTTCTTAAGTCAGGATTATAAATCCTTGACTATTTTAGCAAAATAAAACGTGGCAGGAAAATATGGTCCCATGGCATAGGCTTATGCTGACTACTGCCTGGTCTCTTTTAAACCCATTTTTGGACAAGGTGAGTAGAAGGGGAACTTAGTGGTTGCTGAAAAAGAATGGATTAATGGAGGGAGGACCATTCATCAATGCATTCCTTTGCAAGTGTGGATTATCCACTCAGTTAAGGAAGTGCATATATAAAAAGTGCCGAGCAGGACAGTTTCATGAACTTTCCACAAATCCACAAGCAAATGCACATGAATTTTATTTTATAAAAAATTATGACCACCAACACTATAATGACATGAGATTACCAGAATGCAACTTCTATGCAAGGTATGAGATACACAGAAAATTGTCCATATAAGGCAGTGTAACATAAAACCAGCCTTGGCTTCTTCAGCCTAAGCCTAAGTGATTACTGCGTCACTACTTTATGAACCTCGTTAAAAGCTGGCTACATTTAATAAGTACCCTTTCCATGTTTAACGACTTGCTTACCTTAAGTAACAGAGAATATATGTTCCACATTTATTTCAAATAGTGATTTTCTAAAATTCTAGATTTCTATTTCTCTTTGCTAATGCTTGTTGGCTTCTAGAAAAAAGTTCTTATTAGGATGATAAAATGTGATCCTGGTGGACTTTTATCTATCTTGAGCCCCTATTATAAACATAGGTCGTGTTATCTTGACTATAAAAGAGTGTTTTCAAAGACAAAATTCAATTTAGCCATTTTATCTTGCATCTATGCTCAAAATCTGGCATCAATCTGGCATAAAGACCCCGACCTGCTTTTATAAATTCTTCACTTACACATAAAATAGTCATTCAACATATATAACATTGCAATGTGTTTTAAGTGGAAATGAATTTCCATAGACTTTTTGTTGAAATACAATAGGTCATACTATAAAGGGTCCTCTCTGTACCAAATGCATCAAGAGCTGCACAGTGTTCATTAGAGTAAAGTGCACAAATGGTAATAGGAAGCAACTAGCAACTGCTTGCACATGAAATCATTTGTGACTGAAGTTATTTAATATTTGCTGGCTTTCAGTGTGCTGTGCAAAATTACTGAAGCACAGAAAAGTAGCTCTTTGGCCTGGGGGTGAAAGAGCACAGCAGATAGAACAGGCTTGTTGCTTTCACTGAAAGAAAAAAAATAAAACAAACTACTTTAAGACGCTTTCCCCAAGTCAGCATTAAAACAAACAAAGAACCCCCACCCCCCCAAAAAACCCTGTTTTTTGATTTCTTTAATTAAACTGGGTGGGGAAGGGATTGCAGCAGTAGAGCAGAAATCAAGAACAATTTCACAGAAACTTATTTTTCTGCTTCTTGGAAACTTTAGGTAGAGGGGTGGGGGTGGGGTGGGGAAAGTAGGTCTATACTCTTAACAGAAATGAGATGAAAAGAAAACTTCAGTTAGAAATAAAAGCAGCGGGAAACAGAAGTAAAAAATGGTACAATGCTGTGTAAGCTGGAACAAAAAAAGGGAGAGAAAAAGAGAAGAGTTAAAATCATAAGCAGGCATGAAATTTCAGTTAGGTAACAGAGCATTTAAATTCAATGAAATATAAGGATGACTGTGGGAATCATTTGGATGAAATTGTATAAGTTTCGAAACTCTATCCTCCCATAGTTTGAATGTGTGTTGGCCCAACATTATTGCAATTAAAAATACATTTAGTTGGGACACAATTATTTAAATACTTTAGTAGACTTTCTAATCAAATAATTTAGCATCAGATTTAGGTATTCTGTTTATTTAATCACCACTGCATCTGCCCATCCTTCAACATGTTATCATATTAGCTGTAGAGTGGGAGAGGAGAAATATGGGTACCTGTAGTGTCCAATGTCTTGGGGTGAGGGAAAAGTGGGGTGGTTGGACCAGACTCAAAAGAAGTGGGATAAAGAGAAGTGGGGTGGCATCCTATTCCATCACATCTCCCTTTGAGTATGACTACCTGTATTGTTTCATCTAATGAGGGTGAAAGAAGAGAGTGCAAAATATGGTCTGAAGCTCAACATCAAAAAAACCAAGATCATGGCCACTGGTCCCATCACCTCCTGGCAAATAGAAGGGGAAGAAATGGAGGCAGTGAGAGATTTTACTTTCTTGGGTTCCATGATCACTGCAGATGGTGACAGCAGTCACGAAATTAAAAGATGCCTGCTTCTTGGGAGAAAAGCAATGACAAACCTAGACAGCATCTTCAAAAGCAGAGACATCACCTTGCCTACAAAGGTCCATATAGTTAAAGCTATGGTTTTCCCAGTAGTGATGTATGAAAGTGAGAGCTGGATCATAAAGAAGGCTAATCGCCAAAGGATTCAAAAGTATCAATTATGGTGCTGGAGGAGACTCTTGAGAGTCCCATGGACTGCAAGAAGATCAAACCTATCCATTCTGAAGGAAATCAGCCCTGAGTGCTCACTGGAAGGACAGATCGTGAAGCTGAGGCTCCAATACTTTGGCCACCTCATGAGAAGAGAAGAATCCTTGGAAAAGACCCTGATGTTGGGAAAGATGGAGGGCACTAGGAGAAGGGGACGACAGAGGACGAGATGGTTGGACAGTGTTCTCAAAGCTACGAACATGAGTTTGACCAAACTGCGGGAGGCAGTGGAAGACAGGAGTGCCTGGCGTGCTCTGGTCCATGGGGTCATGAAGAGTCGGACACGACTAAACGACTAAACAACAACAACAATTGTTTCATCTCAGTGAAGAATAGGACCTTCAGGGAAGAAGAAATGTGAATCAGGACGGCAGCACAGGGGGAAAGGTTTCTGTTCCTGTCACATGTGGAACTAGTGCAGTGGATAGCAGTTGAAATAAATTCACATTCAAATATAAGTCACAATTACTGAAGTGTTTCCAAACATCAGGATACCCCACCCTTTACATTCAGCTGCAGCCATCTCCTGTTCCTCTCAGTCCTCACCACAAAGGTCAATAGATTCCCTACTTTAAATCAAATGTACTACCTCATTCTTCTACTTTTTGTTTAATATTTTGGCAGTTGATATGAAGAGTATGATTTCCCATTGTACATGAGGAATTTTTTTTAGAGATAGGCAAGACCTCCTGAGCTCCCCTGAAATCACACACATCCCCCACCCCTGAATTCTGAACCAGGATGGAAGGCCCATTAAATTCACTGGAAGAAGGTTTGGGGGTTTGCTAGAGTGGCTCTATCAAGTGCTGGAGTTTGTTTCTGAGCCACGCTCAGAACTTTACTGGCATCCTTAGGTATTTCCAAGCTCACACAAAGTAAGAAGGAAAGTCAAGAGTTGCATGGAACTTCATATATGCAAATAAGCCCCATGGATCTCTGGACTCTGGCTACAAGAATTTGTTATAAGTTCATTGATGGAAATCCTCTGAGCATTTTAAATATATATCTAAAAATGTTTTTCAATGCAGTTGAACAAAAAAATACAGTGGAGCAAAAACTACAAGCAACCAAGCTTCTTCCTCAAAATTCCCAGAACATTTTGCACCTACTAGATCAGGATTTAGATTCCAATGAATGAAGGCAAACAAGGTTTCAGGGCCGGCTCTAGGTAGATCCCCGGTGGTGCAGGTTCAACAACTGCACTGTGCCTGCCCGCCCACCCACCGTGCTGGGAAACGGGGTGGGGGTGGGGCGCCGGAGGTATCCGTCGCTCCACGGCGCCAGGGGCGCTTAAGACGGCCCTGCAAGGTTTGCTCAGGGGCAGATTGCTTTCATTTCTATGAAACATTTAAAAATCTGAAAATGTTTACATCCTGTTTCCTACAGCAGTGACACCTGGGGTTGAGTCCTTAGTGGACCGTCCTTCTGCTGCCTCACTTTAACTCCTCTGTAAAGAAGCAGAAAATAAAAGCATATGAATGGACTGTTGAACTGAAGTAACATGCTTGTGTGAACATTCTCTCCACACCTTCCCAGCCAGAGACTGGCATCTCCACCAAAATCAAGTGTCACAAACACGTCAGACCTACCAATGCAAGCAGTGTCTTGCCTTACATTGTGGACCAGAGGTAACCAACATTGCTGCCCTTCCATTTGCACTTTGAGAAGGTTCCCCTATAAGGTTTTTTTGGGGGGGGTGTTAAAGCAAATTTACTCATTCTGTACATAAAGTTGACAAGATCTCTCCTCATTGAAGAGGGGAGACCTTGCGAGCAGGAACCACTTCCCACGCTAATCAGGGGGGGCGTTTTTCCAGCCCCCTGCACCAGCCTATCCCTGCTGCCACGCCAAGCCTCTCAGCTGGCCAATAGGGCCAGCTGGGGGGGCAGAGTTTGACTACATTTAAGCCGGCGCGGCAGCATTTGACTCCTCTTTCTGCTGCTGCCACTTCGTATCTCCCGCCCACCCTCCCTTTAGGACTTCCCTTTGTGTTGTTTGCTTTGACCTTGCTATGGACTTCGGTTGGTTGCCTTGGTTGCCCAAGGGGCCTGGTAGGAGGTTGTTTGTAATCCATTTGGCTAATTGGCACCAGCCTCTTGATTTTTTCGCTTACCTCGTAGCAATTCGCCACAACTTTTGGTATTGGTGGTTAGGCACTGGAATATGTATTTGTCTTGTGTGTTTGAGGACTGGTTGTGGCCTCATCCAACCCTCCTCTTTTAGGAGTATCCCGTTAAAGGGATCCGGCAGTTGTGGATCCTATCCAATGCCCTGCTGGTGGCTAGGGCCATGGCACGACCCCCGGTGACATCAGGGGAAGCTTCCAGTTGTATTTGCATCAACAGGCTCCTTCCGCTGGTTGTTAACCTTATATGACTCCCCGCTGAGTGGGGTGGAGTCATGCTTGCTCATGTGTCCAATGCCTAAGCCAATACCTCTCCCTTGCTCTGACCAATAGATTTGTGGCCTTATTTTACCCATTAACCTAAATTCATGTGTCACTGTGTCTTTTATTTCTCGCGGGGGGCGAGTCCGCGAATCGCAACTCCTGATTGCTTTCTGTGGAGCCCAAAGAGCAAAAGTGACAAAACACCTGAGGAAAAGATTTAAGGTGTTCTCAACACATCTTTCTTTTTCTATTCAGGGTATTGAAATCTAAAAAGAAACCTGCAGCAAACTGAACAAGCCACATTTCACTGTACTGCCCCTGATTCTGGGTCAAACTCAACAATCCATCAGCATGCAGGAGCCAGATGCTTTTCTCTGGTTCACAAATCCACTAGAGTTTAATTCTTATATCACAATTGGCACTTCAAGCATATACATTTCTAAAGCCCAGCATTAGGGAACCTACTCTTATTCTCAGCCTTTCAACATTTTCTGTTGCTGAAATTTCTTTTGTCAGAAGAACCTACTTTTCTGAAAGGTTTTATTTGCTACTTTTTTTGTGTAGCCCTTTAAGCTGCTGCAAAGGTAGAGATGTGTACTGGATGCAGTGCTTCTGCTGCGCTAACAGCTCTGGCAGGGTAACTCAAGTGGACCCAATAAGTTATAGTAGTGGATCTCTGTATGCCAAGCCCCTGAGTGAATGAGCGCTGTCGGGGGGATTTTGTGGCGAAGGGATGGTGGTGTTTTCACGGCACAGATGCTAGTGAATAGAAATCAGGTGTAGGAAAAGATGCACGAGGTGGCTGGTACATTATTCATCTATTTATTATACTCATTTCTATACCACAAAGGTCAGATAAAATTCACCTATGTGATGGCGGTAAAAAAAAAACCCCAATGAAGATCACAACGTAGCACTGAAACCAAAGCAAAACACATGAAGGAAACAGAAATAAAGAATGGGTCATCTTACAAGATGGTTATTTAAAATGGTAAATAATTTTCGTAAGAAGCCTTGCTGAAAGAAAGAAGTCTGGAGCTGGCACCTAGGACTCATTGCAGATGGTGCCATCTTAATCTGATTACACAGAGAGTTCCAAAACCCATGTGCCAAACACACAATTTCTTTTTGAGGACAGTCAGGTGTACCAGGGAAAAGTTCAGATATGGGTATAAGGAATAAGGTGATCTTATAAGCATACTGGCCCCAGATAGTTTAGGACTTTATATTTATATATATTTTAAAGCCAGGCTAGCTTCTTAATAAGGTGTAAGGGGAACAAAGGTGTATTAAGGGGCTCGGTGTGAGAAGGCAAGTGGGTGGGGCCGCTTCCTCAACAGATAAAGCCGGAAGTTAGAGTTTTAAAGAGTTTTAGAGGTGACCTAGAAGTAAAGCGGCAAGCAAGAGAGCCATTGGCTTAGTCAATACATGCTCAAACTAAGAAAACTCTGAATATAAGAAATTGAATATGTAAATATATCAAAGCCGCATGAGAGAACCTTTTGAAACAAAAACATGAGCATTGTGGCCTAAGCCAAGATAAGTGGTTTCATACAAATTTGAATGTATTAAACACAACAGAAAGCAGAAGGAGAAACTACTGAAGAAGCCCGTCATATGGGCGAAACAGGTGAAAAACGCCGGCAGCCTGTCTATTATTGACACTTCGTTCGACCTGCTGCCACTTTGCTGACCGCTACATAGCCTCAAAGACCGTAAAGACTGGTTTGCCTTTCGGTATTTATTTGTATATGCTATCTGCTTGATGTTTGGTTTTGGCTTCTGTGTCAGCGTTTGTTCTCTTATTGTTATGGTTCTCTTATTGTTTTCTTTTTGTACTAATAATAGTTGATTGAAACTTGATTGAATCTTGTGCCCTTGCGTGCTGCTTGTATTGTATTGGACTTTTGAATCCAAGGTTGTGGCTACAGGAGAAGCAAGATTTCTTAGGGTGTTAATGCTGCGAACCCCTCCTTCGTGGGCTCAGGTTGTATATATGTGTAAATAAATCATATATCCTAAAATCACCATAGACTCCTCTGTGCCTCATTCCAAATGGAAACACAAACCCTGGGTAAGCACTGGGAACCTCTGGAATCTCGCACCACTTGGGAGACTGGGGTGGAGTGCAACTTATACAATAAGTAAGACTATGAAGGGTATTGCCAGCAAGTGCTGGTCCATCAGTACTGATGTTATATGTTGTTGGTAGTCAATGCCTGATAAGAATCAGGCTGCAAACCAGCCTCAAGGGTAACCCTACATAGAACACATTACAATGGTTTATTCTTTTTAGGTTACCCGTACCAAACTATCCTGATTCAAGAATGGCCGCAGCCTGAAAGGCACTTAGGTAACCTGAGCCTCAAACAACAAAGCGGGGTCAATATGTCCCCCACCCCACCCCAACTGTGAACTTCACACAGAGTTCAGAACAAGAAACTGGCCAATCTTCTGAACAGAGGAACCACTCACTCACACTGTTTTCATCTTGCCAGTGTTTACACTCAATTCAAACTCCATTAATTGGCCCTCATCCAGCCCACAATTGCACCCAGGTTCCATCCCAGAACTGGCACAGACTCACCTAATTTTGATGTTATGGAGAAACAGAGGTGGGTATATTTGTTACACCATTCCCTAAAACTCCTAATGACCATTTAAACATTTTAATAATAGTAATTTTGTTTAGTGACTACTTCTGCAGATCCCCTGTGATGCCAAGTGGTTCTTGATCCATTCAGGACCACTGTCCCATGTGTTCTTTTTAAAGAAAAATAAAACAGGCCACACCTTTTATACTTTGACCATTACACTTCAGCGAAACCAACACCCTGTGGCCCCCAAAGGGTTGGCTATAAATAAGCAAGGTCCCCAGATGCTGGCCATTTGCCTTACAACAACAAATCAACTAGATGTTAAAAGCTCGTTCAAAATAAAAATGTTTTCAAAAGCCATCCAAAAAAGACCTTCAAAGGTAAGATACTCCACAGTTCTGCCACAACCAGTGAACAGGCTCTGTCTCTTGTTCTGACATGCCTACCCCAGTGCTACTATGAGGAGAAAATTCTTGAGGTTTCAATGTTAGCATTAGCACTTTTAAATGAAAAATGAATAGGCAGCTAGCATAGACAAATTGAGTTTAGAGCTTTATGCTTCATTCTTCATGCCCCAGTTAATAATCTGGTGACTGCATTTTGGAAGTTTTCAGAATATTTTAAAAGATAGCAATGTGTAGAGAATATTGTACTACTGTATCTAGTCAGGAAGTGACTAATGCTGCGATCTTAAGAAACATGCCAGGAATCAGCCCCACTGAACAAAACAGGACTTGCTTTGGGGTAAACAAGCATGGGATTATGATGTGAGGTATGGATAACTAACACCATTTCCATCTCGTCTATGAAAGACCAAAGCTCTAAATGCATACAGCAGCAACTTTATTTTTAGAGGGTTTAAAAAAAAAAAACCTCCAGTCTGCTCCCAATTTGAAGTTGTTGGTTTTTAAAAACAAACAAACAAAAACAAAACCCTGTCTGAATGACAAATCAATTGTTTCCTTAAGAGAAAATATTCAAAATGGTTTGAATTTGGATGCCAATCTAAAATATGTAGACTATAGTAAACCTTATGTTTTATTTTTATTGAACCATCTTAATTCACCTATTTCATCAACATAAAATTCAGAACGCAAGATCAGTCATACCTTTCTGCTGCTCCAGAGAAGCGGACACGGAGCAATGGATTCAAATTTCAAGAAAGAAGATTCCACCTAAACATTAGGAAGAACTTCCTGACAGTAAGAGCTGTTTGGCAGTGGAATTTGCTACCAAGGAGTGTGGTGGAGTCTCCTTCTTTGGAGGTCTTTAAGCAGAGGCTTGACAGGCATATGTCAAGAATGCTTTGATGGTGTTTCCTGCTTGGCAGGGGGTTGGACTGGATGGCCCTTGTGGTCTCTTCCAACTCTATGATTCTATGATTCATACCTGTTTGTTTATAAACTAAGCTGAAATATTATTGCTTTAGCTCCAACATTTCTGGCAAGAAAGCACTATTTCAAAACCAGCAAAAAACCCGCCAAGCACATCCCTAATTACTTTGTACCATACCTTTCAAGGAAGTCTTAGCACAGATTTAATAAGAATGGTTGGATAGCTGAGATCTGATCCATACATTTTGGACTACCACAGCTGACTGGGCTGATGAGACTTGCACTCCAAATAATTAGAGCACACCAGGTTGCAAAAGCTAGCTCCTGGTGAAACCTACTAAAGCATAGGAGGTTATTGTATACTGGTAAAAATAACTACCAATAGATGTTAACTGACAACTCTCTCACAGTCAAGTTCCAGCTGGACACTACAAATCTCTACCCTGAGGCAAAGAAAAACTGCCTGGGGGGGGAAATGCTACTGCAAGTGATTGTGACATACTGTCTTGTTTAGATGAAAATTCCAATGTCAAGATTATCTTCCGGAAGCTACCAATAGAGCGAACACAGCATCAAAGATTTAACCATCTCATACAGATACGAAAAATCATTTTTATTGTCTTATTTATTTTACCTTATTTTATGCTTTTGCATAAAATCATTCATTTATTGGAATCTTTAAAATTCAACAGGAAACACTACTGATGTTTTTTGTTCTACCCCAACAGATCTGAAAAGCAAAATTTAAAAACAATAACTACATTTCCTACCTTTTCTGAACCTATTTCAGTTCAGGAACTCAAAGTATAAAAGAGAACTCAAATAATATTAGCTACCATCTGAGGTATAATAACAGAACATTATAGGCTCTGGTTTGAGTCCAGCCTGACCATGTTTCTGACAGAAGATGGTTTTGGCAAAAGTTCTCTCATCAGCAGAATCCTTCATGTCCTTGCTACTGTTTAGAAAGTTCTTCTAAGATGGGATAAAAGCCAGGGTTCAGGACCAAAGTCTATAATTGTTTAAGGGCTTTTCCACTAACAGACTTTATGTTTTCAGACTTTATGTTTTCAGTCTTGAGTCTTCTAGCTATTGTCTGCATTGAATTCTTTTCAATGTATTAGAAAACTGCAAAACATGGATCCCTAATTATGCACTTTATCTCAGATGTTCTGCAAGAACTTTCAAGGTAAGAGCTGGTAAGAGCAAACTTCTCTCCTTAATTATATATGTATCCAACACTGCGTGAGTGGAAGGCTGGCACATGCAATGAATCCCGCCTCCTTCTCCTCCCCCAACACCCCTCAAAAAGCATCTCCAGAAGGATAGGAGGTCTTAACAAACCCTGTCAACTGTGTCACCCAGAACCACAGGTAGTAGGGTGGAATGTCCTGAAATCAGGCAGAGGAATCTTGTGCTCTGATGGCACAAGGGCCACCCAGTTTCAGGCCATTGTCCCCCTCCCCCTACAACCCCATATGACCCAACATGCAATATTTGCTAGGTCCTCCTGATCTTCTGCAGAAGCTTTTAAAACAACAGGGACCTGCATGGGGAAGGAGGAAAAGGGAAAGGTCTGTTGCACACTGCCCTTTCTTTGCACAATATTGGATGTCATCCACAGTATATAAGTCTAAATGAATGAGGCGATATATATTTTTGTAGGCAAGTGCAATATCTCATGTTGCACAAAAAAAATGTTTAAATCATAGCAGAATATCACAGTTTCCAGAAAAGGTATATGTCTGCTCCCTAGGACCTTCTTGATAGATTTAAAAGAAGGTCATAACTGCCAGAACACTTCTAATGGAAATGAGAATCTTATCCAAACTAGAATTCTGCCACTCCTCTCCTACAATAAACAAAGAATGCATGTTTTGTCAGGTCTGGAATCAAACAACTGGCTATTAAAATGCATTTTTGTTACCAAGAGGCTCTTACAGCATCCTCTACATTTAAATAATGCTGACAAAACAATTCTACTTGTTTTGTTTGCATTTATCTTAACAACTGTCATAAAGAATGCACCATGCCTGCAAAAAAGTGCCCTATTAAATTGTAACAGTTTATCAAAGGGTGTCATTGATTGTTAGAAGGAGATTCTTGTCTTCACTGTAAACAGATAAACCAAAGAACAATAAAAGCTGTATATGTGTTTACTACTGGCCATGACAGACAGTCAATGTTAAACTACTGATGTGTTTGCTGCCCTGGTCTCCTGCACCTTGACTTGACTCATTGCCCAGCAGTCTCCCTACCTTAGCTGACAGAGCTGGTTTTGTAGGCAGTGTTGACGACTCCCAGACTGCTGGTTCTGAGGGACTTCAGCATCCATGCCAAGGTGGCTGATCTGGAGCATCTCAGGACTTTATGGCTGTCATGATGACCATGGGGCTACCCCAACAAGCCACTGGCCACCTCCTGTTCACCACCATTAATTCACCATATTTAATCAGCCACCCTACCCCTCAGATCCATAGGTACAGCTTGGAAATATTATGATATGCTTGTATTTGATTTGTGTATGTTATAGAATGACTTCTTGCCAACCTTACTGTGTGTGTTAATTCCTTGGCCACAGTTGCGGTTCCGGTTTCCGCCTGCAGGAATGGCGGACCTGTTTTCCATCTCTCTGACCTTCGTAAGGAATTTGGCGGTTGCTAGGGGAGTAAATGGCAACCCCCTACCCTCTCCGGGGGTTACGGAGAGGGGCCGCTGGCCCGCGATGCCCCCAGACCCACTCCGACTGTTTTTGGAGTGGGGGGAGCTTGGGCTGAGCACTTACGAGGGCCAGGACTCCCGGACGCTAATCTGCATGGCGGGGATTTCCATGGTTAAAGAAGATAATTAGGCTTAAATCTATGGACATACTTCAGAAGGAGGGGAAGAAGCGCTGTTTACTGCTGAGAAATTTATGCTGCTGAGGGAGAGGAGTCAAAGATTGTACAGCATCTGGAAGAAGGATTGATGGGGACGGAGCGATAAGGGAAGTGAGTTTTTATTTTTTTTTTCTTCATATTGTTGCCTCGTACCTTCCCGGACGCGATGTCCTGGCTTGTTTGGAGTGAAAGAGAAGCAAAAGACTGTGTGAGTTGAACTTTATAACTGTTGTTACTGAGCATATTTTTTAAAGATGTGGAGTTGCCGATGAGAAAAGCCCCCCCCAGTCGGAAGGAAGGAGTTCTGGACGCGTTCGGAGGATTTATGAGCTGTGACGCACTTTAAATTGGAGCAGCGACCTGAAGCTAAGTTCAGCTATAGGGCAAGGAGATCCATTAATTTACCAAGAGTTTATGGTTTGATGTTTGGGTCTCCTGCCTGGAAAAGCTGTAAATTCTATAATGATCGTAAATCTTCATGGCTATGAGAGGAAACGAAAGTGATTTGAGTTTTTTAAGATGGCGCTGCTTCGTGCTGCTTCGATGCAACAGGGAGCTCCATTAAGAAGATTTATGGGGAGGCTGGACTGATTAACTCACACAGGAGAAAGAACATCTGTGAAACTTTGTTTGATATTTATCTCAGCAGCTGGGAAACAATCGGATGAAAGTGGAAAACATCTATGTGACTGTAAGGGGAAGATCTGGATTATTATGAACTTGGAGGACGATTTGAACTTTAGAAAAAAGACGGCAGTGGACAGTTGCGAGGAATTCCCAATTTCTTGAAGCATGGGAACCCAAATAAAAAATTCTTTAGATGATTTGGCATAACATTCGGTTTGATTGATATATATATGTGTATAATTTGAAATATTGAATGTGATATAATTGGTTTTAATTGGAAAATTAATAAAAATATTTTTTAAAAAAAAATTCCTTGGCCACAGTTTCTGAGTGGTAGATACTGACAGTGTTCCCAGGGATGCCCGGTGTATGCCTGTCATGTTTACACCATTTTGAAATTTCTGGTTTAGTTTTCTCACTTCCCAGACTGAACATGCATGGGAAATGGCAACCATTCCATCAATGTAGCAGCAGTTTCTCTCTCCTTTACCCCTTCCATCAGCAAAAAATAGAATTGCACTTATGATAGCCCTTCTTGCCTCAGTTTCCAGGTTAAATTCCATTAACAGTTGATAATGATGCAACACAGAGAATTCAATCTGTTCAACAAATCTTAAAAAGAATACTGAGAATATCAGGAATGATATAGAAATAATTATGAAGAAACTTAGTATCACAAAACACAGCCCCATTACAAAGAGCTCTTGGAATCTTAACTGTGAAGGTATATGATTTCAAGTGTGGTGGAAGCTACTTGAATCCATATTCACAACCTGAAAACAAACACATCAGAATGCAGCAAGTATGTGCACACTTAAAATGCTGTATCTGTCTTAATCCTAAGGAGCTGAGATAAAACAGCTGGAAGACAAGAGAAGAATAATAAGATGGGGTAATGAAATACCTTTTGCCATCCAAATGTTGTCTCAATGTTTGACTAGATAATTCAATATAATAGGAAACCAGATCATTCCATCCCGTAACAGGTCAAACTGTTATTTGCACAGTAGGAGCAAAGTTTAAAAAGAAGAAATAATTTGCCATTACATTTGTGCTCTCTTCCACATGAAATGAAAACAAAACATTTAGAAAGTGATATTAGAGTCACTTTTTGCTTAGTCCAAAATGAGTGCATAGAAAGATATTATTGCTATGAATTCTCCAAGAATGTTGATTAGATAGAAATGGCAAACAATATTTTCTCTCAAAAGATATAGCAATAGCAAATAATATATAAAACAAGGTTATGCTTAATGTCAAGATAACATTGCTGTCAGAAAAGGCCATAGTTCTCCTTTTTTTAAAAAAAAAACCCATAAATTAATAGCCTAGTTAGCTTTCAAAAGTGTTGTGCCTAGTTGGCTGCTAAACTAGACTAGTACTAACAGTAGGCTGTCAAAATCCTTCTTCCTCCCTCCTTCAGAACACCCTTGAAGCCAATGCCCTTGTAAGAGGTTAGCACTTTTCATGATCATTTAAGAAATCTAATCAATTGGTGCCATCATGTATTACATACAAAGTGACACTGTAAGTGTGGCTGCAGGACTAAACTGATCCATTTGTTATGCCATCTCTCTCTAAAAAGAAAAAGAAAAAAGGAAGGATCCCTGGGCTGTCTTGAAGAATTTGACTTAAAGGGTCTAATTTGGAACTAGGGCTAAAAGGTCACAAATAACAAGCTATATTCTGGCACTTCAATTACAAACACCTTTCAGGCATAGACAGTGGTTTGTGGCACTCTAGCTGCGGCCTTTACCTGGGATTAGTAGCAGAACCACCACCACCCCCGCCTCCCCAAAAAGCTCACAAGGAAGATTAAATAGAGGAGTTGTCAACATCCCAAAAGTCAGGATGCCCTGGAATGACTCTTATCTTCTTCCTGCTGTGCCAGTGGCTCTGTTACATGTTGCAGGAACTGGCTGCTGCCACCACCATACTGCCTGACAGTGCTGGGCAAGGTTGCTTCTGAATTCCAGCACAAGGCTATGCATGCCAGCACAAGGCTATTAAACCAATTCATAGGGCTTCAGAAGACAAGAATACCAATTATTAGATTAAGCTGCATTGAAAGTGATATAAGAATACATCTAATTTTAAATCCACGCAGGTGGTTTTCTGCAGTCTCCTTCCAGTTATTATATCCTCTTACTGACCCCCTCCCAACAATTACATGAATGAAAGTTTTGAAGGTAGAGTTTAGACTCTATACTTTACCCGTATATGCCATATTAAAACCAATTTTCATAGGAACAAGTTAACCACATTAATTTTCTTCCATTCAGAATTATATACACCCAATGGCCTTTTAGCAGTCGATTGCGGGCTCCAACTTTTTATAAGACACACAAGCAGGTGTCAGTAACAATTTGCTTCAAATACATGCTGCAACATCTCTTTGCTGGAATTGATGGCCCATGGAAAGCAGCTACACCGTAACAATGAAAACTGCAGCAATCTCGTCAGGATAATTTTCCTTCTGATGGTGATGTATGGTTCTTTAGGATGACAAATAGCCGCTGCAGCAATGTCAGAGCCCCAGCAATTCAGGAAGGATCTTGTTTGTCAAGCAGATGCCTTGTACAATCAGAATTGCAAAATATCCAGAATAGAGCAGCTAAGGTATCAGAAGTCACAATTAATTTATATAATGAATTTAAAATACTGGGCTCTGCAAGGATTTCACTAAAGATATTTGACTTGATCCAATGCTTTATTGCAGGCATGAATATTTTGATGGGCAAGCAAAGCTCTTCAGCCCTGAAGAGCTTCCCCATTCATTACAGTGGAAGGAACAACCCTGCACATGCTAAGAGATGGGGAAAATATTTGCCTCTACCAAAGTGGATGGTGAATCCTGCTTGCAGAGGAGTTCAGGATGTGGGCCAAGGCAGCTGTGGGTATCTATGTTTTTCACCACATTTGAGAATACAGTCTACAAGGGAGTGGAAAGAGGGTCTTTTCGGTGGCGGCACCCCAGCTTTTGAATGCTCTACCAACACCTCCCCCCCCCAAGCATTGTATCTTTCATTGAGCTGTTTAGCTTTTCAAAATCTGTTTTTCTTTCTCTGAATATCACAGAATATGGCTAATGCACAAGCACCCATACTTACCAAAGATGAAAGAGAGCTCAGCTGAGATTGTAAAGTGACAGAAGAACAAGCCATAGAATGAGCAAGCACAAACAACCATTACAAAGTCCATTAATCGACTGCATGTGTAGGATTCCAAACAATTTGAGGAACAGTTCCACATGTGTAACTGTGAACTACAGCCTATGATTAAAGTTCTGTAATCAAACTATAAAATAAACAATGCAAGGATACAAAATGGGCAGTCATTTTTAAATCCTATGATATATAAATAATTTGAGAGGAAATATGAGCAAAGGAAGGGGGAAAGTGATGACATGCAAAAAAAAAGGAATCTTTCAAAATCTTGGGTGAACAGATGGGAAAGATTCTTTACAGAGAACCAAATTAGCAGCTGCCACATCAGTGCAACTTTATGCGATCTTGAAAGGTTTTTTGCGTGAACTTTAGGTCTGGCAGCTGCTTTTGAACAATGGCACAGATTTCTCTTTTAACACTTACATAAAATCATATACTTATTTGAGCTTACAGATCTCAGAGAGCTCTTTAATCATTATATACAATCACAAACATTTAGACTGATGTGTGCCTCCAGAGAGCTAATGCAGTTTTCATGATAACAGATCAACAAACATCAACAAGACTTCAGAGTTAAGGCAATTTCCAGAAGAGTGACAAAATTAAGGGTCTCTCCTATTTTCTAGAACCAGTTACCCGCCTTTCTCAAAATTGTCTATGACTGATTTGACCCTTCCTTGAAATTTACAGTTCAATACAATCTAGTAGCTGCTGTTCTCTAAGGACCCAGAGTGCATATGCATAGGAGTATGACATTGCACATGAAGCTTAGGCAGTAAGAAAGCCATTCATGTCCCCATCATTCTTGCTGGTGGTTACCTATACTACATGTGCCTGAAGCAAGGACAGCCGCTTTACTGTGTATTTCTTTCCCAGGTGGCATGAAAGCCAATATGAACTGGAAGACAGAGTGAACGAAACACCAACAACTGAGTCCAATTAATCCAGAACCAATGACCACTTGTTGAATGTGATACCGTTTGCTACCTGTTCAGTGGCAACTAGAAAGATTATAGAGTGAACGCACCAATTCCAGAGAAGGAAGCATGTCTCAGTATAGCCAGAAGGAAGCTGCCTACAAAATACTACGTTGGCCCAATAATCTTCACCATGACTGCCTTTAGCACAGTTTACAGTCAATCCAAAATATATGTTCTTTGGCTCTCCAGCAAACAGCTTCCTTCTGAGCCCTACTAAAGTTAGGAAGTTGACAATGGGTGCTTCCAGCATGTATCTGAATACTCTATAAGCACCCACTGTCATTGTCTCCTAAGTGCAATGGTGAAGGGACTTCTTCTGTACAGAATGCCTTCTAAAACATATAGCCCAGTAATAAGTAAAGAGCAGGTCTCAGTTATCAAAGAAGCTTCTTCAAGGAAAATCTACAAGACTTGAATATTGCTAGAGTCAGAATCACAGGGGCTTTGAAGACATCCGATATCAGGTGTCAGCAAACTTATTCAGCAGGGGGCCGGTCCACTGTCCCTCAGACGTTGTGGGGGGGCTGGATTATATTTTTTTGGGGAAATGAACGAATTCCTATGCCCCACAAATAACCGAGAGATGCATTTTAAATAAAAGGACACATTTTACTCATGTAAAAACACACTGATTCCTGGACCGTCCGTGGGCTGGATTTAGAAGGAAATTGGGGCGGATCCAGCCCCCAGGCCTTAGTTTGCCTACCTATGATATATATGGACCGGGAATGTGTCCATATATGTGCCACCCATATATGTGCCACCCACAAAGAGCTTGAGCACTGCATAGGTGATGGACTGAAGCTAAACTCTTATAAACGAAAAAAAAACCCACCTTTTAACTTTTGTAATTCAGGTAACTCCAAGTTGGCTTCTGAAAGCAAACCCTGAATCCAAGATGTGTCAGAACAGTGAGGTCAGGGTTATGCCATCATTTATCATGTTCTTTCTTTCTTATCAAATAGTCCACAGCTAAATCAACCTATCGGTGGTAATAAAATTCATTTCAAAATACTGTATATCCAATTTCATTTTGCAACACAGAATTTGTGTTTCAAAATCTGCTTCCATAATAATTTTATTAAATCTATTCCTGACTATGTAAGTTTGTATTTACTTATTTTAAAAACTTATATCTTGCCTCCTTTCTGAGGAACTCATAGTGGCTAAGAAGTCAGAAAACAAAAGCATTATTTCAAACTATAAAACCACACTCCCCCCATTAAATTTCATCATGAAAACCAATAAAACCACACATCCACAGTAGCAGACAAAAAGAAAACACAACCAGCCTCATATATATGTTTGAAACCACCCCCTAGTAACCACTCTCCCTCATATAGAGCTAAACACATCCATTGCATCTTGTTTTCAGTCAATATACAAGCAACAAAATGAAAGCGAACCTATTTTTTGATAGCAAAACCAACTCCCTTGTCTAGGAAAAAATCCTGTGACTCAGCTATACAGCTGCAAATAAAACTTTTTGAATGTATTGTAAAGTGCAATATACAATTGTGACATTAGATGGGGACTGAGGGCTATAGCAAATTCAGTGCATTTTTCAAAGTGATTTTAAAAAAAGCATTTTCACAACCTTTTAAACATGTGTGTAGATTACACCCTGCTCTCTTTACTTAGTTTAAATATATTTTTCAATAACTTGACAAAACTGCCTGTAGTGGATTACCTGAGAATAACCCAAGAACTTGTTTTGTCATGCTATGCCATCAAAAGCATCATTATGTGAACTGTTCATAGCACCTCAGTTATATATGTGTGTTTTATGGTGGTACTGAAGAAGAATGGATACTTAGCTGTATTAACCTTATCTTTCTGAGATTTGGCAAGTTTCAGTTTATATCCATTTCTGGCAGAAAATAAAAAAAAAGAGACTTTTTCTTTAAAGAAAAACAACAGTCAATTTTAAAAGTTTGCTGCCCAAAAAACCCTGGAGATGGATCTGCCTGAAATTTGGCATCCTTGCACTTCTAATGGAGACATCCACTCTTGTGAAAACGTGTTGCCATTTTTAAATAGCGGGGACAAAATAGAGCTTCAGATTTAAGAGATCAGATCTGGAACCAAAATAACAAATAGAACCAAAATGACACAGAGGGAAACGGCAACTGATCAGCTGCTTCCACACACTACAGATACAAGGGGAATAATGTAGTTGCTGCACATTCCTAATATGTACCGTGCAAGATTCCTGATCATGAATATTTTGCAAAGGCTGGAACACACTTTTCAGTTGCCATGTACAGCTGCTGCTGAAAATGGTCTCCCCATGGCAACTGATTCTTATCTGGCCTGTGACATTTAGAATTACTTACCATGTGGAGATCAACCCACACATGTGCATACTTGGTAGGCACTAGAATACACATACTCGGTAGACACTGGAAATGACAGGGAGGCTGACAATATGATGGCCAGCCTGATTATGGAATAGCCTCCAATATTATAAGCAAGAAGAGATTAAGCACCACAGGGAGGAGGGTTTTGTTGCCATCCCTCTGACAAGCTACATTTTCTCCAGCCTTTAGAACTAACACAGCAAGGTTCACGCTATATCCAACACTAACCTAAATTTTTCATTACTGGCGGCTTAAGTTTTTATTTCTGCATTTAAAACAACACTACTCATAATCCGCACCATCAGTCCTTCTGATATAAGGATAGCTTTGCCGTCAATTAAGAAAATCTATTGGACCTTGTTAGGCAGCAAGGTAAAATAATTAGCATTAAGAATGCTCCCGAGACTGTCAAACAGTGCCTTTGATGAATGCAGCTCATTGTCTACCAAAGGAAATCCCCAAGGTGAAATAAAATACCACACAGATCTAATGCGGATGTTTTTATTGGCTGAAGGGAGACTATAATGCATATAAAATTAAATGCTGTTGCCTCTTCAGGGACATAATTTGTATAGGTGCATTAAAAGCAAATTCAAAGAATTATGTTTTATGAGCTTACATGCTGCTGTGCAGGAAGATGCGTGCTTTGGATTTGGTGCAATGAATGCCAGGCCAGTGCAATGCCATAAGCCGCAGCAGCAATGTGTTAACATCACAAAACCACAAACAGCCTCAAAGAATAAGAAACATCAAACATTGATCACATCTAGGGATGATCCACAATGAATAATAATGAGAAATTATCAAATGCCAATAAATGTAACCTTTAGACTAGGCATGATTACATTATAAAGGTGCCTGCAGTAACTAAAAACAACATCATGAAACCAGACCAGGTGGTTGTGGAATGTGATCATCAATCACTCCATGTTCATAAGATGCAAGGCATGTCTTAGCCAGGTGCTGAATGAAGCTGGGGCTAGAGTCCTTCTGGCCTTGATGAGAGCATGTTCACTAGACATCTTCTGTCAAATTTCTGAACAAATGTATGCAGTGAAAGAAATAAAAGAAACCATACCTCCAGTAGTCAGTTTTCCATTTTCACTTGTTGCGTGTTTAGGAGATGAAAATGGTGTGCAGTTCTCAGTGCAGAATGTCACTTGTGATGTTTGATTCTTGGCTGTTCTGAAATGCAACCGAATGTAACAATTAGATGCTGCTAGCCTATAAGCAACGTCTAAAACAGCAATCTTTCCAACTTGTCTCATTCAGCCTTAAATGGCACCACAACAGTGAGGAATTTTGACGGCAGTACTTCCACATACAGAAACTTCATTTGACCTGGGAAAGGGGGGGGGGAGGGAGTTAAATGTTGATAGGGTTGCATAATGTAATTGTCCTTAGACTTAAATCCAGCATGGTTCTTTTTTCTTGATTGGAGGAAAGCAAACCATCATCACGCAAATAGGCCTAAACAAATCACACCTGCCTAGGAAGATTTAAGCACCAATAGCATGGGAAGCATAAGTGAAATCTGCATTCAAGGTGAACCATATTCCAGAAGGAGTATGGCTTCTTTTATTTTGAGAGCTCTGAAGAAGACAGGCATTCTGCAGGTGCTGATTCTAAAACTTCTGCTGTAAGCAGCTAAAGAAAGGTGTTTAATAGGATCAATTTGAAAATCAATTCAAATGTGCCACGGAACGATACAGAAGAAGAGCAAGTGTATGGTTGTCCAAACACGAGTTTTTACAACACTTGTGCTATCAAGGTATGTTATTTATTTTGTATTGCTTTGGTAGAATTCTGGAGCCAAGGGCTACAACTGATGTACTGCTGTTTACCTGTTGTTCTAATCAATTACTTTTAATTCCTAAAAAGGCACCTGTATATCATATCTTCCTTTCTCTACTGATAACAGTTAAGGACCAATGCATAGCAATAATCACCTAGAGAAAATATTAATGCATCACGATCCTTGAATACAAGTGGCAGTGAAACTGAACTTCTGTAGTTCACTAATAGTATAAATCAGGTCAAAGGCATATGCATTACCAGAGATATACCACCAGCATATCTGACCCATTTATTTCTGTGTGAACTAGCCGCCTGCATAAATTACTCATGTTTTCAGATGTAAACTGAAAGTTCCCAATCTCAGAAAAGACTGAAGGGGAATATACAGATCCCATAAATTTAGAGATAAACTAGTCATGCAGATACCTGACATCCCCTCTTGCTGCTAAAAAGCAACACTGAAAGTTGTGAATGGGAGTGCAAGACATAGCTGCCAAGTTTTCCCTTTTCTCGCGAGGAAGTCTATTCAGCATAAGGGAATTTCCCTTTAAAAAAGGGAGAACTTGGCAGCTATGGTGCAAGAGCAGTGGGATAGTGTGCCTTTCAACTGTTCCTACTAAAAAATACCCCCCCCCCCAAAACAACAACAACAACAACAACAACTGGCATAGGACTTCTATACCGTTTCTTCTGCAGAGAGGGGCGGGGGGGGGGAGGAAACCTCAGCTAGTGCAAGATGATTTTGAGGGGACAAATGTGGAAAGGGAAAGTCCTAAGCAGCCTCTTTCCCTGTCATTACTCTGCTCAACAGAGGGCTCATCTAGAATTCCTTTTGTGCTCCATTTCTAGACACAGATCTGGGCTTTAAATCTCCATGTCTGAGAGGCTTTGTTTTTGTTGTTTCCCTGGGAAAACCCTGAGTGCTCACTGGAAGGACAGATCGTGAAGCTGAGGCTCCAATACTTTGGCCACCTCATGAGAAGAGAAGACTCCCTGGAAAAGACCCTGATGTTGGGAAAGATTGAGGGCACTAGGAGAAGGGGACGACAGAGGACGAGATGGTTGGACAGTGTTCTCGAAGCTACGAACATGAGTTTGACCAAACTGCGGGAGGCAGTGGAAGACAGGAGTCCCTGGCGTGCTCTGGTCCATGGGGTCACGAAGAGTCGGACACGACTAAACGACTAAACAACAACAAACCACTGTATCAGAGCAAATGGCAATAAGCTTTTTTGCAGAAGTGTTTTCCCCGTCAGCTTCTCCTCTGCTATAAAAAGGTACCACTCATTGGCCTCCCATACACAATGAGTTAAGAAGGTGTTACAAATACCCAAACAATTCTGGTATATGTCCCTGTAATCAACTACCACAAGGTTGCAGAATTATGACATGCTATTTCAGAGTTCTTTTTTCCAAAGCGTTCAGATTTTCGTATTAAATCCCACAATAATGTACTGCATAATCACATTCTGTCTCCTTGCTGCTGTACTCACGCAGTCATATTTCTCTACACCCACACACCTCTTTACCTTAAAAAACACACATATTCAGTTTTTCTTCTCTATAATTAATATGACCAGAATAGCTCTTTAAACCATAGTCAGGCAATTACATATTCTGCTAGCCAACTGAATTTAAACTCTGTTGGTCAGCATGACTCACAGCACAAACTTACATCCTTTAATACTATAATTTACTTACACCCATTTGAATATCCTTAAAGTCAACAACAGAGTATTATGGTTCACGTAATTATCAGGCTACTATTTTTACACCGACAATAATTATTCTTTTGCATCATCCCTTTGCCAAGATGCGCACACACAACTTTTGTCTGAGAGTGCTTCACAATTCATAGAAAAGCCATTCAATATGCAACTCAGAAGAAAATTAATTAATAAAACTCATTCTAACCCTCTTCTGCCATTAAAATAAATTTTACTCATGTAACAGCAATTGGCATGCCTCTGGTTTGTCACACATCAATGACAGTTGGGTGCAGCCACATATGCTTTACTCAGAGTAGACCCATTGATATTAATGGATCTAAGTTAGTCATGTCAACTACCTTTAATGGGTTTACTTTATTTGTGCTGGTGACCTCTTTATTTCTGGAACAAAGAGGGTGTAGCGGAGCAATACTGATATGGTAACTTTATTTAAACTTCATTTCATGGATAGCTGTTGGTAGAGCCATAGTTCAGCATGCTGGTTGCCACTACGAATGATTTCAATGAAAAAAATGAAACAGCATGTTGATTCCTCAGCCAGGAAGTATACAAACTTTTAATAATGTACCTTGTTTCTGTGAACACGGACATTTCTCTCGCCTTTTGGAGCTGTCATACAGAGTTAACAATTGGTTAATCTCCTCAAGTAATGTGAGATGCCATATTCAAAGTATTATAAAATTCTCCAGGGCACTTTTTGGTGAGAAGAGCAAGGAGAGGGCCGCAGAGACTGGGTGCAGCAGCGGGATGGATGGGGGAGGGGCACAGCAATGGGGAGGTCAGTGCAATGCAAATGTGCCAGCAGGAGCACCAGATTGTCTCCGCTGGCATGTTTGCACCACACCAACCACACTGCGGTACCCCTTCCACTCTTCATCCCAGTATGCTGCAGTGATTCAGCAAGGCAGAGGTCAGCAAACCCTTCTGCTGTAAGCCACTTTCCCCATCCATAAGACCACCAGGCATGCAACATCTATTACTCTGTATGAATCAGGCTAAGCCAATTCTCAACATTCCAACTTGAAAGGAAATAGTATGGCTCACACTGATTACATGTGCCTCTAAAACTAATTTCCTGTAAGAAAACATTTATGGATTTCATTACCCTAACAAGCTGTTTATCTTCTTCAGGATTGCCAGGAGCAGGTGGATAGACAGTTTTAGCATTTGGGAACATGAAGTGAATGTCCTGGTGTTCTCTTCCAAAAAATTCATAACATACATCATAGATCAAGTTTTAGTCAGTATGCTCAAATTATGGCAGGCAACTTTTCATTCAATCTATCATTTATTTAATCTAGCATGAGGTTGAATAACATTAATGGGAACTCCTGGAAAATAGATTTAATTTTATGCTTTGTGATATTTTTAGAATACAAAGTCACAGCAATGTCCAACTGGTCCACTGGTGGTGGTGGTGATAATAATGATAATGATAATAATGATAATGATAATAATAATAAAATTTATATACTCCCCTTCATCAAGAAATCCCAGAGCAGTTCACAGAATAAAATACAAGACAAAACACAAGTAATTATTAAACCAAAACAGCAAAACAATAATTAAAACAAAAGAAAACAACAATAAAGAAGGGTTGCTTATTCTGGTTATTTAGATTAATGTTGTATCACAGTTGCAAGTAGTCTTGGGAATGTCAGCCTTAATGTCCCCTCTGCAAAAAGAGACCATGCGGTTGGGGAATGATATTATGACTAAAAATGCTTGTCCACTAAATCTGTGCTGACTTGAGAATAAAAATAGTACAAATGATTGAACAGATTGAACACAAATGTTGCCACCTTCATCACAAGACTGAACTATTCACATGTTCATCCTAGAATTATCCACTGCTGAGCAATCAAGTGATGCATATGCATGTGTAAATAAACCCTGAAAGCATTTGTCTCAAACCAACCTTGGGAGAAAGAGTAAAATAACTATGAATGCCATGGGTATCTATTTTGCATTTTTTTAAAAACCACACTGTTGTTTTCTGTTTTTAAACAAAATATTTTAAACTGTTTTTATTTTATCCTGTATATAACCTTGAATTGCATAACAACAACACCACAAATGAAATAAAAATTCTATCAGATTGGAACCTGCAAGTCACTACTATGACCATCCATGCTCTTATTATCACCACCCCTATAGCTTTATTCTATCAAAATAATTATAAATGATCAAAGCTGGAAAAAATATGCAGGCTGAAAACTATAGAAATCAGCTATAGACAGGACTGTCCTGTTTAACATTTAAATTAAGAGGGTATGGTTGTTTTTGCTAAAAGCATTTATGATAAATATACTTCCAGGATAAATTGCACAAAACAGCCATCCCCAAACTGTGGCCTTCCAGATGTTGTTGATATTATAGCACCTATAATCCCTAACCATCAGGGCAGTCTCAAGCAGGTCGGGCGCGCTGGCGCCCGATGCACGGAGATTGCTCCGCCGCCCCCGCCCTAGTGGGCGGGCGCCACGCACAGAACCCCACCTGCCAGCCCCATGCCCTGGCGCCCCGCGCCACCGGGACTATCCCTAGAGCCGGGCCTGCTAACCATTGTTCATGCTGGCTGAAGATGATGGAAGTTGCAGGTCAAAACACCTGGAGGTGATCAGTTTGGGAAAGGCTACCATGAAACATGAAGAGAATATTAAAGCATTAGGTGACATTGTTGCTCCCATAAATTTAGATTTAGAATATTTAAACGAACAATACTATGTCAGTTTACTGCTGATGGTCTATCCTTTCTGTGTACTGTATATAGAATGATGGCTGATAGAGACTGTTGAGCATATAATTAAAGTGATCAGCATATGTGATACCTCATTAATTAGAAATATCTACATTTCATCAAGTTTCCTGAATGATTAAAGAATGCTGTCCCTCATCCTGTGCTAATACTGTATTCATTTCCCCATAAACATCTCAGAGCACTTGTCATGTATGAATGACTCAACAGTCTGGTACAATTGAGTCTGCTTTGCAACCACTTTAGCAGTCAAAGAATAAGGATTTGGTGCTAAATTTACATTACATATTCATATGAAACAATGATGCTATACGATTAGAACTGGAACATTCATACAGGGTGGGTGGGTGTATACATATATATATTACTAATGGCTACATGACACAGCAATTAATAGGCCATTAAGGGCCTGTAATCAAAATATTCTACAACTTATCAAGACAAATAACTCTTGATTAACTATGGTACACACACTGAGCTGTTTCTCACTCTCCTTCTAAGCTCTACCTTCAGGGGGCAGCCTTGAACCAGGAACTTCCTTCACACTTACCGATGGATTAAGTTGATGTGAGATGTCCTCAGAAACATTTTAGAAAATTTTCAGGTCTTCTCCATTTTCCTTAAGTTATTGACACTTGATCTGTTACTTGAGTAAGAGGGGAGTGTTGTGTGCATGGCCTCGTTTACACATAGCACTGTACTATACCATTGCTAAGCATGAATGAGGAAGCATGCTGGTGCGCAAATAGAAAATAATGGCCATTCTTCCCCATCCCACCCCACTTTTAACAGGGATGCTACTACCAGAAGCTAAGTTATAGTTTGGCTTAGTGTTCAAACCTGGGCTCATAGTTTGCTTTCTCCAAACTAAAAGCAGTAAGCAGAACAAAACTTAGTTACAGCTTGTGGTTTGGAGCAAGACAAATCACAAGCCTGGGTTCAGACACAACACTAAGTCAAACCATGGCTTAGCTCCCAGCAGCATGGTGGCAGCAGGAGCAGGGGAGCAGCGAAGCAGCCAGTTTCCTAATTATAGTTAAGCCATAGTTTACAAAGCTACGGCTTGGTTTAGCGATACGTGGAAACCAGATGTACATTTTTACAGTTCCCTTACCCCATGACTAAATAATGGACTGCAGTGTTTCAGCTGGATTTTTGTTTTGCAAACCACCTCAAGTAATGTTTTTGCTTTATTGAAAGCAAGATTTTTTTAAAAAATAATGATTTTCTTCATTCAATTTTAAAATGACATCTTACAGTATTTTGAAAATAAAATTTTGCTCACTAGCCAAACAATGCTAGTATAATCAATATGAAAGAGAAATTGCTAATAGATTCTTGCGCACCTAAAAACTATCTGTGTTCAGACACCATTTGCTGTTTTCAGATCCATTTTATCTAGAATAGTGGTGCTTTGTGCCATTGTCCGGTGGACAATGTCCCATAGTTGTGGAATCTGTTCTTTAAATATATTTGTATTTGTTCTTTCCTTTTCAAATTTAAAAAGTGTCTGAAAGCCTTTTCATTCCCTAGGTACTGGTACTTTAAAATATATTACTGAATCCCCATAGCACATTCTTCTGTTCATTTTGAAAAATGTGTTTTGTGCTTCCCAATCTCTGTAGTGGCAGGAAGTTCCAAAGTACAGACTTTTACAATGTAGGTTTCCCTTGAGAAAAGACTTGTAGTTTAAAAACAAAACAAAAAACAAAACCCTTCTATCCAGCAACACCTAGATTGTATTGCAAAGGCTTCATTTTCACAGCCAAACATTTATTTCAATAGTATAGGCATCTTGCAGAAAACAGTTCTTCTACAATACAGAATGAATCAGCTTAGTGGCATAGTAAGGCCATGATCCTATATACACTCATCTGGGAGTAAATCCTATTGAAAAGAACTTATAACTGCAATATCCAGAGGCGGAGCTAGCTGCTCTGGCACCCCTCAGGGATGAAACCCGGGGCAGACCGACACACACACACCTGAAAAAAAGTAATTTACATAGGATTCCTTGCCAGAGTAGGGCCAAGAAGATATCATGCTTCTGCTGTACAACAGTTTTTTAAGGCACTTAAAATATTAATTGTTATGGTTTGTTAGACTAATACCCTAGGATGTGAAAAGGCTTGAATAAGGAGCCCTAACTTGACAGAATAATGAAGTTTGTCCTGATTGAGGTTTTCTGCTGATAATTACTTCTCTGAAACAGTAATTACTTCCAGAAAAAAACAGTACTATACAGAGGATGTCTAATGGAAGAGGAAATTTGTTTTATAGGCATGAAAGCTATTCAGACACCAATTTAATGCAAAATGATAGCAAACAAAGAGAATAATAGCTCTTATTTCTAAACAGGAAGCCATAATACCATTTATACTGTTTTTCTGAAATCCTACTTTTCAAATATGTTTTCAGATGCCTTAAAATTATTCAGTTGAGCAATCTCTTACAAGTTAACAGCAGCTAACTTAAAAAATGTGGAAGTGCATGAGGAACCCTTTACACACACACACACACACACACACACACACACACACACACACACCTCACCCCCCCAATTATAAAAAACATACATAATTAAAATACAAAATAACAATTTTATCAGAACATTAAAACAACCTTAATCAAAAGATACAATAAAACAAGTCAGTTAAAAACAGTTAAAACGTTAGGCTCAGTTCAAGATAAGATTTAAGTTCAGGGGAATGCTTGCCTAAATAGCTGTGTCTTCAGGTGCTAGTGGAATGCCAATAGTGATGGGGCCTCTTGTATTAAAATAGAAAGGGCATTCCAAAACACTGGTGCCACCACTGAAAAGCCTACCTCCATTTTGCCACAAGCTGATAACCATCAGGCTGCGGCAAAGCTAACCAGGTTTCATTTGCTGAATTGCTTACTGGGCAGTGGAGAAGATGTGGACTTGTAGCATATATATATACCGGTACTTATGGGTTGTTTGAATCAAGCTCAAAATGACATAGGTAACCTTCCAGTACATTTCTGAGCACAATTCAAAGTGTTGGTCCTGATCTTTAAAGCCCTGAATGGCCTCAGCCCTGTATACCTGAAGGAGATCTCCACCCCCATTGTTCAGCACAGACACTGAGGTCCAGCACTGAGGGCCTCCTGGCAGTTCCCTCACTGTGAGAAGTGAAGCTACAGGGAACCAGGCAGAGGGTCTTCTCGGTAGTGGCACCCTCCTTGTGGAACGTCCTCCCATCAGATGTCAAGGAGAGATGAGTAACTATATAACCTTTAGAAGACATCTGAAGGCAGCCCTGTACAGGGAAGCTTTTTAAACTTTAATGTTTTATTGTGGTAAGTTGGAAGCCACCCAGAGAGGCTGGGGCAACCCAGTCAAATGCGTGGGGTATGAATAATAAATTATTATTATTCCAATAAGGAATGTTCAGTTTTGTGACAAGGTGCAATCATCTTCTTATTTCCACTTAAATAAGTTTAATAGATACAAATGCTGAATAACTTTAACCAACAACTGGTTAGGGTACTAATATGCTCTCGCCAGCCCTAAATCCTAGTCTCATGTACTGGTCTTGTCAGACTAATAGCAGATATCCTTTCAGAAGTGCTCAGGAGATCTCTGTGCATATTAAGTCTTCAATTTTGCAAGACAATTGCAGAAATAAGTGTGAGCATTTGGCAATGTGCAGAAAAAGGCAGTTTCACTTGTTCTAAATATCTTTTTGATGAGTGTAAACTGTAAGGGCTGTTTCCCAATCCTACCAAAGTCTGAGTGCCTGGGATCAAATGTCTATTTTTTTTAATAGAGAATTTCTTTCATTTATCTAGCACTCTGTAAATGAAAGTTTATCACCAGTTTAAAAGAGGAAATACTTGTTTTTTCCTAGTTACCTCAGGATTTAGAGATGGTACTCTTTGTGATATGATAAGCCTTTTTTCAGTATGAATAGGTTTTATTGTTAAGGTTAAGCCCTATAATATAGCAAACAGCTGCCCCACAATATCAACTCATCTTCACCATCTGAATGTAAGTTAATATATAGACTGCACTGCTTTGTTGTTGAAGGTTTTACTTTTGCTTTAAAGCGCTCTCATAATGCAAGACAAATTCCATTTCTCTCTAATCCCGCTTGCAGATAATGCTTGACCGTTTATTGGTTTTTTGTGTCATGTAATCTCCAGCCTGCATTTTGCTTATCAAACCCTTTATCTAAGACTGCAAGTCTACTTTAACCATATACATGTCCTAATAAGTTCATGGCACTTACTCCTGGGTAAGACTGTATATGAATGCCATCTACGTGGGTTTCTTCTTCAACAGCTTTTTGCCACTAACCCAGTAAAATGTCTGGCATGGCAATGACCAAGGCCATTAGAGGCCACATTCCAAATTATAGATTGGAAACTGACATTGGGTATTCATCAATGTTTGGGGCAAGGGAGAGGAATGGGGTCCCACCTGGCCTGGAGCAGAAGAAATTACCGGTAATGGCAGAAAGAGTGAAGTGGGAAAGAATTATATATTAACAATTTTGCCCCTTCAGATTTAAGAGGGGGCTCATCAGTAAATTTCTTCCAGGTTTATGCTGTAGGATTATGCTATGCTGCACAGTCCTTGAATTTTATAAAACGTGAAAAGCTCGTGTTTCTAATCTCTCACAAGTCCCCTTGATGTAAATATGGCTTCCACCAGCATCCTGCTCATATGGGGACTGTCTGCAGAGCCCCCTCCCCTGCTTATCATAACTAGTCAGCTGATATTGGACAAGACATTTCTGCAGATACTTGAAGCTGTTGAATATTGGCTCAGTTTTCTTTAACTATTCTGTGTTAACGTTTCTCAATGATCCTCTAATCTTTACAGGTTGGAAAGGTAGGGCTGTTTGTTCATGGAGTGGTTGCGTTTTCTATAAAACAGTCAGCATGATCACATTGTGAACACATCGCTTGATAAATGCAGCAATACAACAAATTAGGCCAAATTCTTTTCTGGCATAATCGGGAAATAATCCTCCTGTATAAATATTTAGATCTGCATTTCTGAAATGAGAGCCATTCTGCTTCCTCTCTTAGGAATGGAAGGCAAATTATCCAAGGAGTGTTCTATATTTGTTGAACTCTGCTGAGAGTGGGTGACTTGCAGACAATTTTTCTTCAGAACAGAAAAATGGGACTTGGAATTTTCAGTGCTCATTATTTTCACACCATTTGCATACCTTCCTATGCAGAATGTCTGAATCACTATAAGTGGGTGATCAAATTCAATTTCAGATCTGGCATTATGGCTCAAGTCCTAATGGAATATTTATACAGTAGTACCTTGGGTTAGCCTTAATTCGTTCTGGAGGTTCGTTCTGAACCCGAAACTGTTCTTAACCTGAGGTACCACTTTAGCTAATGGGGCCTCCTGCTGCCGCCGTGCCACCATGGCACGTTTTCTGTTCTCATCCTGAAGCAAAGGTATTAACCCAAGATGCTATTTCTGGGTGAGTGGAGTTTGTAACCTGAAGTGTCTGTAACCTGACGCGTCTGTAACCCGAGGTAACACTGTAGTTTTTTTTATTACTTGATTTATATCTCACTTTTTATACTATGTGTTCATGGTAATTAAGAAAATAACTGGCCAACATAATATATAACTTAATAAGTATGAATTTTTAAAAGCCCATGTAGCAAAAAATAAAAGCAGAGCATGTAAAACAGCAAAGCAGGATAAAGCAGCCACTGAAAAGAGAGGGGCCAATAAGGAGCAGCAACAGCCTTTTAGTAAGTCTATTTGATTTCTTTTTTAAATTAGGCCATTAGATGTGGTGGAATATCGCTCACCTGATGGAAGGCAGAGCATAATGAGTCACTTAGGAATTATTTTTAAGATATTGTGGTTATGGGAGCCTTCATACATTGCCTCCTCACACAGATTTGTGTGCGGAACAAGTAAAACAAAACACTGGGTAACTACAGATAAACAACTTAGCAAGCAGTTAACAGTGGGAAGTTTGCAACCTTCTTAAAAAATGTGTGCTTACAAGTGGAACCCTTTGTATTTCTGCTCAGAAGTAGGGCCCCCAAAGTCCAATGGGCTTTATTCCCAGGTAAGCATGTATAGGATTGCAGTCAAAGTGGGAGAAAAGTAGGAATGAAGATGACCATGGCTAGCTTTGTAGCATTCTGTGGTTGCTGTTATGCAGTTTACCTGTAGGCATACTCAGCAACCGTCCCCCCAAAACATGGGAACATCACAGAAAATGTTATGCCATCATGGTTTCTTTCTCTGCCATGCAAAATCCTGAATGACATCTGCTAAACTGCAGGGACCTTCTCAAAGCCTGGTAAGCATGGCACTGCAAGGCACTGGGCTTGGGGAAGAAAGCATTGGGTTTAGGGAAGAAGGTGCAAGGTTTTGACAGGGACCTAGAGACCTGCCTCCTTCCCAAAACTGGGTAAGCAAGGTGCTGGGCTTTGGGAAGGAGCCATGAAGTCTCTGACAAGGTCCTAGAGTCCTCCTTCCACCTTCCTAAAGCCTAGTTAGTGCTTGCCCAACTTTGGGAATAAGGTGAGAGGGCTCTAGGACCCTGCCTGAGCCTCAAACCTCCTTCCCAAAGCCCCACACTAGCTGGGGGTGGGGGAAATCAGCCTAGAATAGCAACCAACCCTGGTTCTTCACTTCCAGTCGCTAAAGCTGATTCAAATTCCTCTAGCAGGATGGATACAGAGCACTAAAACATTAACTGCCCACAAAGCATGCAGATTCTGTGCATGCTTTACTCAAGAGCAAGTCTCTGTCAGTTTGATGACATGTGTCATCCAGAGGGAGCGTATGCCACCTAGAAGAAGAAGAAGAGAAGAAGAGTTTGGATTTGATATCCCGCTTTATCACTACCCGAAGGAGTCTCAAAGCGGCTAACAATCTCCTTTCCTTTCCTCCCCCACAACAGACACCCTGTGAGGTGAGTGGGGCTGAGAGACTTCAGAGAAGTGTGACTAGCCCAAGGTCACCCAGCAGCTGCATGTGGAGGAGCGGAGACGTGAACCTGGTTCCCCAGATTACAAGTCTACCGCTCTTAACCACTACACCACACTGGCTCTCAGCTACAATGCAGTTTACTATTGCTCAGGGTGTGGTAAACAGGGCAGTTTGTTCTATTTTGAGTCTACTTGAAATCTGAAATTCCAATGAATTATACTGAAGTTATGCATCAAGGTGACAAGTAATTGCTTAGGAGTTTGGTACTCGGGCTGATAAACCTTGTGTTCAAAACTCAGTCCTGCAACCTGTTTTCAGTACCAGGACCCACATCTTCAACACTCTGATGTATAATTACGACAAGAATTCCAGAATTGGCCTTTATATCGTGTGAAAGATCAAATAATGAGGAAATTATCTTGTAAGGTAACACTGTGAAAATGGAATAAAGTGCTGTCTGAAGGCAGCCTAAGTGTTTCTGGCATTAGTCATTGTGGAAGTATGCAAAACAGAGTTCAGGGAAGACTACAACTTTTGCTTATCTATGACTAGCATCCTCAAACTACAGCCCGGGAGCTGGATACGGCCCAAAGGACTCATTTATCTGGCCTGCAGTGACCTCCGCCGCCCACTGCCGCCGCCTGCTCTTACCAGCACGGTGTGGTGTGGTGCAGCACGGCTGCCCACTTCTGGGTCACAGGAGCACCGGAAATAGTTTGTGCACATGCATGTCATTTCCGGTGCACTTTTGGGTCAGAGGAGGCCCGTGCGCATGCGCACAAGCTATTTCCAGTGTCCTGAGACCCGGAAGTGCACCGGAAATAGTGTGTGTGTACACGTATGGGCACATGCTCCCCCGCCCTCTGGCCTGCCATGCAATCAGCGCTGTGGGACCCAGGTGGCGCTGTGGGTTAAACCACTGAGCCTAGGGCTTGCTGATCAGAATGTCAGCGGTTCAAATCCCTGTGACGGGGTGAGCTCCCATTGCTCGGTCCCAGCTCCTGCCAACTTAGCAGTTCGAAAGCACGTCAAAATGCAAGTAGATAAATAGGAACCGCTACAGCAGGAAGGTAAATGGCGTTTCCGTGCGCTGCTCTGGTTCACCAGAAGTGGCTTTGTCATGCTGGCCACATGACCTGAAAGCTATACGCCGGCTCCCTCGGCCAATAATGCGAGATGAGCGCGCAACCCCAGAGTCGGTCACAACTGGACCTAATGGTCAGGGGTCCCTTTACCTTTACCTTACACGTATGGGCGCATGCTCCCCCGCCCCCTGGCATGCCACGCAATCAGCGCTGCAGGCGCTGAAGTGCGGTAAGTTTGGTGACCCCCTGATCGATGAGGTCGATTCTTAAGAGGGGATTTCTTGCCATCCCTGCTGCTTTCTTTCACCATTTATAGAAGCCATGGCATCTAACTCTAGACAGAGTTCATAGAGGTACACTGTACATTGGTACCTCAGGTTAAGTACTTAATTGGTTCCGGAAGTCCGTACTTAACCTGAAGCGAACTTTCCCACTGAAAATAATGGAAAGTGGATTAATCCGTTCCGGATGGGTCCTCAGAGTACTTAACTTGAAAGTACTCAACCTGAAGTGTACTTAACCCGAGGTATGACTGTACAAATAGTACATAGGATGCAGTATAAACTAAGATGGACAACAAACATTTTACTAATTTAAAAAGAGACCATAAACACCTGGCCTGGTAGAAGGCATTTCACTGTCACATCCATTTTCAAGAGGAAGAAACTGGCTGACGATTAAACCGCTAAAAGCTTCTGCCTTCGCGTATCACTTACAATTAAGCACAGACAAGGACAAAGGAGCCTGGTGTATACAAGAAATCATAGCCAGGCTGACTTTACACTACCAAGTGTGTGTTAATCAAACACTTGAGATTCATGGAGCTAGCTTACACATTTATTTTGTTTTCTAGTATCTCAGCAGTCCTTGAAAACAGTTTGCTTGAAAACTCTGCAAAAGCCAACTGGGAGCTATGTAAGAATATACCATAATTGCCCGGCTTAGGACCAGCTCCTGTTTGTTATTAGAATTTGCTCAGAAACTCTCAGGGCAGATCTACCGTACCTTTAGCACTGCCCTTTTAACAAAAGGTCTCACAATAACTACAAGAGACCACCAATCTTATAAAATAGCCTTGCAAGTCCAATTTCCAATTCGGCTTTTGAAAACATACGCTAAGTGTCCGTGTATGCAGAACCATCTGCCAAAGTGAAGCAATTGACATTGATAACAGACTAGTTGTCTTTTTTAATGACCTCTGCTGCAGGTTGAGTAAAAAATATCTACCGCTATTCAATTTCAAAAGAAATCGCTATGGATTAGCAAGCCTCTTTCACCAACTTTTTAAGAGAGCCCAACAACCCAGAAAACTACTACACCCCCCCCATACTTTGAGTATTCACAATTACTGATCTTTTTCAAATTAATTACATGCTTAATTTTACTTCAATTTTGTTTTTATTAGAAATAAACTAGAGAAGCAGAACGCAAGATTTACACATATTCATCAGCCAAAACCAAAACCACAGAGCTATATATTCAAATAGCAAACAACAACAACAAAATCACCCTGAAGCCTGGCCAACGTACCGGTACATTCTACGTTGATATTAATCTAAAATGTCTGAAAGTTAATTATTTGTGACCCAGTTATAAGCCATCTAAGAATCACATGCTGGCCAATTCTCATGCTTACATGCACTTTGTGCAACTTCATTAAGTTCAGAGAGACTTAATGGATTATAATGTATCAGCATATGGTCCATCTTCCCAGGATTAGCAGGTACAAGAGAAATCAATATAAATGAAGCCTGAAACTTTTAAGCAGTGCAATTGTAAATTAATCATTGATATTAAGAGTCAAAGTAACTAGAGCAGCAACCCAACAGTGTCAGGTGAATGCCAATTTTCCCCCCAACACACAAACACACATGTGCTGTTTTCCTTAGTTTCTCTGTCTAGCTCTACACATGGCACACAGAATGAGGTAGGTGAATATTTAACCTTTATTAACAAAATGTGTAAACTGCTGTTTGTTACAAGTAAAGTCATAGGACAGTTTCTAATATATTATCTAAAATCATAATGCAAATAAACCATACAATTCTAAAAGCAACAGCATCAAATTTAAACGGCAGCAGAATAGACTAAACTGCTTCAGACTACAAGTGGGATACTATTTTTGAATTCTCCTCCACATAACAGATGAAAAACTAGCAGATTTTTGACAAAGACTCTGTTGTGCTGGTTTTGTGTCTACAAGTTTTGCTCCCCACCTGCAGTCTGAAGTAGTACAGGTCATTCTACCATCTCATTGTGATGCATGTATAGACCAATTCTTTTCTTCTCTGTCTGAAAAAGAAATACCATCAAGAGGTTTGAAGATAGCAAACTGACCTTAGATGACAATTGATTTAAAAGCAATATTAATAATTCAACAGTATACATTCTGAAAAATACTGAAGATTTTTTTCAGGTGTTGTTATGCAGCAAATACAGATTATGTAATCTAGAATTTGAAGTGGTGTGGTGGCTGAGAGCTGGGAAGTTCTTACTTTAAACCTCAGCACCTAGCCATATACAAGCCATGATGTCTTAACATACCTGGCCAAATGTTGCAGCATGTGGGCTCCTATTCTTGAGAAGTCTGATGCTGGAGTATCCCATGGGCCTACCCAGTGACTCAGGGGGAGATACCATGTCTCTACCTAAACTCTGGCCTGGGAATCAAGGAACAAGCAAGGGAGGACCAGCAGTGCTTGATTGAATCAATGGCTGAATCAGGGAAGAAAAGCAGGGACAGCACCTCTAGGCTCAAGTGCCAGAACCAGAAGCTTGATTGCTCTCAGCAGTCAGCAGAAACTCTTTGGAGACCAAGCTCCACTTACTAGAGGAGTCCTCTTTGCACCAATATTATTTTGGAAATCAGGTGTAGAACTCCCACCTGTCAGGCCTCCCCATTTTCCCTTGTGAGGCTATTTGGCTCCCATATATATCATATATTATGATACGTGTGGGATAGGCAAGGGTTGGTGGGAAGGGTCACTGCAGGCACTGCTAATTACATGACACTCCCCAAGTGCCTGTCAACCAGCTGATGGTTGGGTGCTTCAGAAGCACTGTGCAAAGCCCTCTGCTTAGTGGAGAATGTAAATGCTATATCAAATCATAGCACTGGTAAAAGCTACCACCAGGAAATTATTAACTGCAGCAAATTGAATAATAAAGATGTATCTTTCAAAGATAACAGTAGTTTACTTCTTGCATACATCTAAATAAATGGATCCATAGAAGATGTTTAAAGGGTTAGGATGCCAATAAACATGGGGGAAATTAACATATACTTCTGCACTAAGGAAGTATTACATCACAGCATGGATTGGCAAGAAACATCAAAGTGTTGATTAACTCAGCCTTCTGAAGCAGCTGGCAAGATGCCTGGATATTTCAGATTACTGCTTCTACAGTAACTCCCTTGGGCGACTCCATTGCTTTTCTTTCTTCCGCTTTCCAAAATGTTACTTTCTTTTCTTTTTTCCCCCTTTTGTGTGTACTCGTCAATAAAAATGCTGTGCTCTACTTGGCAGGAAGTTCTCCTCCAACGAACCAGTCCCCATTCAGTGACTGCTGCCGCCACACATATCATTACAGGGAAAATAAAAATATCTTCCATATGTTTTATCATCTGGACAAACTTGACAATAGTTCGTTTTACAGCAAGCAAGGTAATTCATATGAGAACTGTTCAAACTTGGCAGGTTTTGAATCACTTGTGTAGCCTCTGTGCATAACATTTCTAAAACAGTTGTGTGGATGGAATGAGGAAATTAGAAGCCAAAAATAAATAAAGACTATCTCGATTCAAAATGAGCAACTGACATTTATTTGTAAATATTTAAAGGATCACTAGAGTTACTATAAAGCTCCACCTAGGGTTCTTCTAGGGAACTTGTTTCTTGACCATTCATCCTGATTTGCTTGCACTAGGCTTACACTGAGGTTAGACGATGTGTAGTCTGCACTGGAGATTAATTCTGATTTGCTTGTGTGGAGGTTATATAACAATGAGCATTCATCCTGATTTGTGCTGATACAACTTGCTGTTAATCATTCATCCATTCCACACTTTTCAGTGCATTTCCCAGCCACTTTCTTAACTGCAAAAAGTCTGTTCCTTAAAAAGTGAATTTGTTTCACTAAGGTGGCAGGCTGCTTTGATCCACTTTAATCGTGCAAACCTAAATTTATGAACCTTTTTGGCTTTGTGGCCCAAATCCTTATCAAGTTGGGGTCCTGGGCCAAAATTTGACATGTATGGGGATCACTGACATCAGATGATTTGGTGGGACTTCAAAGCACCATGAAGCCAGCAAGACTTGCCTACCCCATCAGAAAGCAGACTTGACTCTTTTGTCCATCAGCACTTTCTACTGAAACTGCTGCTAAAACAGAGTTCCCCCTCCTATTTTTGTTTCAATGGAAACTGATAAGCAGTGAAGGCACATTTTTTCCCAGGACAGACAATTCACTACAGGGTGGTGAAATGAGGAAACCTTTCATTTTAGGAGGGCTGCCCAATCAGAAAGGGGTTTGCATTGAAACCCCTGCAGAAATGAAGCCTTACCATATGGATGGAAGTTCTACAGGGAACAATTAAAGCCACATCAATTAAAGGGCTACTCCTAGAGTTATTGAAGAGCAGGTGTCTTCAAATTCAATAACATGTCTATCTGCACACAGATTTCCTCTCTGTTTGCACTGCAGTGTGGAGAAAGTAAGAATAGGGGATGTTTTCAAGCAGTAGAAGTGACTCCCCCTGTTTCTTGCCTTCTTCAGCCCCAGCCAACAGGGGGAGAGAATAGGTGGTGATCACAAATAAGGGTGGGAAAGTAAACCAGGATTGTTGACCATGCTGCTGCTGAAGAAAGCGGAATAACTTTGTCCTTGAATTAGAGGGGAAACTGTTTTGCAGTTGACTGTTGATTCATTCTACATGCTGTACTTTTAGCTCCTGAAGACCAGAAATGGAAATTTTATTTTAGCTCAGTAATTGACTGAAAAACTAGGCCTGTGGTACAACACTGTGATGTCGTGGACAACAGTAGCAATCAACTCTGCCCAAGCAATTGAGTAGTGCTTAGCTTTACTTTCGAAAGTTACACATGTCAGGACTGAAGCCTACCTAGAATTGACATCTTTTAAGGGTTAACTATGCCAAGTTCTTAAAGAAATGGGAATGCCTGATCACCTCATCTGTCTCCTGAGAAATCCTTTTTGTGGGACAAGAAGCTACAGTTAGAACTGCATATGGAATAACTGATTGGTTCAAAATTGGGAAAGGAGTACGACAAGACTGTATATTGTCTCCCTGCTTATTTAACTTATATACAAAATTCATCAATGCGAAAGGCTGGACTAGATGAATCCCAAGCCAGAATTAAGATTGCCGGAAGAAATATCAACAACCTCAGATATGCAGATGACACAACCTTGATGGCAGAAAGCGAGGAGGAATTAAAGAACCTTTTAATGAGGGTGAGAGCGCAAAATATGGTCTGAAGCTCAACATCAAAAAAACCAAGATCATGGCCACTGGTCGTGAAGCTGTGGCTCTAATACTTTGGCCACCTCATGAGAAGAAAAGACTACCTGGAAAGATTGGGAAAGATTGAGGACACAAGGAGAAGGGGACGACAGAGGATGAGATGGTTGGACAGTGTTCTCGAAGCTACCAACATGAGTCTGACCAAACTGAGGGAGGCAGTGGAAGACAGGAGCCCCTGGCGTGCTCTGGTCCATGGGGTCACGAACAGTCAGACATGACTAAATGAATAAACAACAACAACAAATGTTGATTATCATAAACATACAGTTGCTTAAAGATAAGGGAAATTAACTCAACTCATGTTTAGGGAAACACATATCATGACTTTAACCTTCTTTTAAATACATATCCTATGACTGATCTTCAGTGAGCCATGACACAAATTAAGCCCTAAATGGGATAAGATGCAGCAGAGAACAGAAAGCTCAGAGGAAATAAAGCCCAGTGTATGTCGGTCAGGGGAAAAAGAAATACAAAAATAACAGCTTTCCTTTCTTTTTTTCCAAGGAAGGTGAGCGTTCAGGAGAATATGTCTGTATGAAACAGTCATGCTGCAATAGGCAGCTTAGATACACAGTCTGAGGGTTCTTAGCCCTGACACAAGAGACTGTAGAGTCTTGTGTGTAGTACGCAAAAATTAATAGGGGGATTAATCAGTCGTTGTGCTTGGACAATGCAAGCTGCTATTGCATCCATGTGGCAATGCATACTACCATCTCCACAGAAGAGAGGGTGCTTGGGTCAGCAAGGTAGGGCACAGTAGATGTCACAGAACATGACAACACAGGGCCATACAAGCAGACTGGGCTAACTTTCACTCACTTGCTCTCAAGCAGTGGCAATCTATAGAGGCACAGACCTTCCCTTCCTTGGCTGTCATTCAGTATAACAATCAGATATTTTTATTTGTATGCCGCTTCCCCACAAAACTGTGCCCACAACATATCAAATGAACAAGTATAAGAAAGATATATTAGAAACAATTACTAATATCATCTTTTTATTTAAAAAAAACCCCAATCTATACAAGTTTGCATAAAATAAGACAAACCAACAGCTTAAAGCTAAACAGGAGATAACATTGCCTAACACAGAAAGAAAATTGGTATCCCATTCACACACTCCAGGTGCATCTGTTTCTAATAGTTTAGACCCAAGACACAATCTTCATATATTCAGGGGTGCCACACCACCTGGTATACTGCAGACACTACCACTTAGGGCCACTATTATCAAGTATTTTACTCCACACAGCGCCAATAAGCTTCATTCCACATTCTACAACCAGCATACATTCACCAGGGCTAGAGGCCATAAACAAACTTTTGTTGGGGCGGGGAAATAGCATGCTTGTTAAGGGCTGGGGATTAGAACTGTGGGCCAACATAAAGGATGTTGCTGAGATTCTGTATGGACAGCGCAGTGCTGAGATGTCACTAGGCCTGGCTAGCTAAGATTACTTTACAACTCTCTACAGCTAGAGAGATTTTGTGCACACACCCCTGAACTTTTGCTTCCTTCCATTTTTGTTTGCTGGCTTAAAACCCCAGCTCTGTAGCAGAGGTCCTCCTAACAGTAGCTGAGAATGGTTGGGAGTAATGGGAGGGAGAGGAGGAGATAATTAGAGAGAAAGAAGAGAATTCTCAGGATGACAAATGATGTGCTTAGAAGATACACCTTTTTTACTTGAACGAAAGGGTTTGAGTCTCAGGAAGAATAAAAAATAATGATGGGGAAATGAAAGTATAATAAAGCTTGAGAAAGATGATGACTCTTGTAAAACACTCCACTGTGTTAGATTTATGGCAAATGTCTCCCATAGGCATTCAGCAACAATAAAACATAATATTTAGTAGCAATATTACCCTCTCCTTGGAAATACTTGCTAAAATAATGTTGCCATCATAATTATTAACCACTTTCACTATAACTTCTGAAAAGACTACATTTTCTTAACCCATTGTGTCAGATTCAGCCCTTTGGCAATATTGTTGCTAAAGGGCTGACAATATTGCACCAGTTGTTAATTTGTTTCCAGTAAGCACTGATGATTAGCTCTGAAACTCTAAAGGCTTGGGACCAGATTATTTGAAGGACTTCATATTCCTGCATTAACTTGCCCAGGCCCTAAGAATAATCACAATGCCTCAAATGTCCACAGGTAAGGTCTATCAGATTAGTGGGAATAATACAAGGGCCTTTTCTGTGGTGGCCCCATACTTCTGAAATGCCCTTCCTTGGGAGGTATGCCTGTTTCCTTCTTTATTTTTAAAGTCTAATTTTTAATCCTGTATTTCAGCCTGATTTTAATTTCTGCTGTCTTTATTTTAATAAAGCATTTATGAACCACTTAACAGTCTAGAAATCTAAGTGGTGTGAAATATTTTAAAAAACCAGTATCATTAAAAATACAGGTAGGTAGCCGTGTTGGTCTGAGTCAAAGCAAAATAAAAAAATTCCTTCAGTAGCACCTTAAAGACCAACTAAGTTTATATTTTGGTATGAGCTTTCGTGTGTGTATCTGAAGAAATGTGCATGCACACGAAAGCTCATACCAAAATATAAACTTAGTTGGTCTTTAAGGTGCTACTGAAGGATTTTTTTTATTAAAAATACAGTCTAAAACAAATAAAACAACAATACAAAAGAAATAAAACAGGGATTTGGGCAAACACATAAAACAAGGTCTGGTCTTATAAGTCAGGGAAAGCCTGAGCAAAAGGATAAGTCTTCACAAAACATATGAAGCAACTGATGGTTGCTGCTTAAAAATGACAGAAGAGAGTTCATTCTGTAGAAAACACAGGTGCAACTGCAGAAAATTCCCATTTTCAGGTCACAGTTCTTCCACAAGCAGAATCCCCCCAGGTGATCTTACAGGTCTATGGGAAGGGGAACGGTCTTTCAGGTAATGTGGTTCTGAGTTTATAATTTGCATTTGTGGTATTAATGCCTACTGTTCTTTTGGTTTTGACTTAGAATGTTATTATGCTTTCATCTGAATGGTTTAATTGTATTTCATCTGTATTTTGCTGTTGCATATTTTTAAAGCCTTTTATTTTCTAAACTGCCTTGAGAAGGTTTTTTATATTTAAAGGTGATATAAATGTATTTTAAATAAATAAGAGCCATACTGGATCAGGCTGGATTTAGCTCAGCAGCCTGTTTCTCACACTGGGCAAATGAGAAACCCACAAGCAGGAAATGAACACAACAGGCCTCTTGCGCTGTTGCTCTAAATTAACACCAGCCATATTGTTTTCAGTTTTAATGCACAGAAAGGGTTGTACTCAATGTAGTGTTAAGCAGATCACTCCATCAGTGCAAGGATTTATTCTAGCACAACAGAACCATCTCCCCCTCCTCCTGCTCTGGGGTTCCCTCAACCTTCCTGAGCAGATTTGGGGATGATATGGGGCATGCATAGGGTGGGGGAGGAGGGGGCAGAATACTGTTGCAGTAATATTATTATTATTAGAAACAATAATTTATTATTTATATGCTGCCCATCCAACTGGGCTACCCCAGCTACTCTGTGCGGCTTCCAACAAATAAAAACACAGTAAGACATCAAACATTAAAAACATTAGTAATGCTAATCCTTGCGGCAGCACATCTATAGCTATATACCACCCAAAGAGTTCCAATTAAAAAGTCCTTTAAACAGCTTTTTCACTTTTTCCTCCTGTCCTTGATATGGAGCCAACAGCACCAACTATACATATATACTAAGATTTCAGTATCTACTAAGTTCAGTAAGGCTTCCTTCCAGTGCAATCCTAAACATGTCTGCTGAAAGTAAAGTTCAGTGCTCCCAGGTCAGGGAGTATAGATGTACTTCTTTGCTCTGGCCCTTCCTGAGATCCACCCCATTCCTCTAATTATAGGTTGTCTTAACTTACAATAATATCGTAATTTTTAATCATTGTAACCTTCCCTGGGACCTTATGATAAAGGATGGGTCAAGAGGAGGAGGAGGAGAAAAGAGCATGCCAGGGAATGGGGAATCCAAGCCCCCCTCCCTTAATCCCCCCACTACACCCTCAAACTAGCCTGGCATGTCCCCTCTTCAGCTCCACAGTAGTACAGTAAAGTTTACTGGTGTTTCTGAGCAAGTGAAATCTGACACTGGAATCCCCCTCTCCCCACAAGTGATTCCTATTTTCCCTGGAGCACCCTCGCAGGTTGTAGGTTTGCTGGGCCTGTCACCTAATCAACTTGTCTGCTCTGCATGCCAGCTCCCTTCAGTAAAGTAATTACAGTGAACTGTCAGCATAGAGCCACAAGTTAAAGTGCACCTTGCACTGCCCCATTTGTTTTAACAGATGTAGATAGAGGGTTGCACATCATGCTGAATTGGGTAATGGAGCTAGAAGAAGGAGAAGGAGAAGGAGAAGGAGGAGAAAGAGGAGAAGGAGAAGGAGAAGGAGAAGAAGAAGAAGCAACAACAACAACAACAACAACGATATGGCCATGTTTAGTTATCCTTTTGTACAAGGTGAAGTTTCACTATTCAAGCTGGGCAAAAGGCATTTTCATTGAGGTTTGTGTGAATATTCCTGAACCATTTTTTTTGCCTTGAGTGCCTAGTAGAGAATTTTCATGAACAGCTAAAGTGAATGCGTAATTGGAACACTGCATCACCATAGCTTTTGGACTGTAATGGATGTTTTATCAACACATTCTGTAAAAATTAATTAGATGCTTCGCATGCGTGCGTGCGTGGGAGAAGCTTCCTGAAAATATTCTGTTGATAAAAAAGGGTGCATTTAACTCTTTGTTGTGTGCAAGCTTATATCATGCTTCAACAAAATATGCACACCAGTTTCAAGACCCAAATGCCCATCTTGGCCCAAAGTAAATCTAAAATGAACAGTTCATTTTGGAATACTAAAGTAGTGCTGCAGTAGAATGAAACTTTTTGTGCCAAGACAGACAGTTACTTAGCATGAAATGGGCACCTCAAGAGCTTCAAAAACAAAAGAATCAGAACAGGTTTCATTCAGCGTATGAAACAAATGTCTCAGGAAAAACCATGTTACAACAGTTTGACCCATCAAACAATCAATCAACCTTTATTTTAAGCAGCATTACTCAACCTGTAGTGTAACACCAGCTGCAAAGACACAGCATTTCAGCATACTGTTGACCTAATACTGTGATTAATGCTGTGAGCTACACCCAGCCTAGCTTTTCTAATCTCTAGGCTTTCTAATTTATACCAGAGATGGATAGGCTATCAGTAGGGAATTATGAGGATTAGTTGCTGTTTATCTCTCCCTTGCAGAGACACTTCTCTGCTTATGGAATTATCATAAACCCTCCAGCTACATTGCTACTTCCGTACTTACTCAGAAGTCTGGCTGCTTACTACAAAGGTTGAAAAATGGTGACCAAATTGTTATTAAAATGTTATAGTGGGCAAACGAGCTTTTGGAAATTCATTTGTGTACCTTTGCCAAAATGTCATGTTGCTTCACTAGAAATGTGTGTGCTTTGCAAACCAGCTTGCATTTATCCCAAATCAATCAACACCGTCTTCTCCATATCAATTAAAATGTAATGCAATGCTTGAAGATTTCCCAAAGTATAATCATAGGTAAAATTGCTAACCAAGCATACATACCAGTGTTTTATCGGTTGTTAAGTTATACAAGTACCTTCTAATTTTAGTGTTATCCCAAATGGAAATATTATGGCTAATTATAACAATACAATTAGCTGTATTAAAATAAAATGTATTGAGCATACAGCAGTCATTTTATTTTATACTTATAACTCCAAACCAGTGATCTATGGACAAAAGAGAGATGAAGCAAGAACTTTAAAAGAATAATTTTATCTATTTCTTTCTAAAATGGATTTTTTTGGGGGGGAAACCCTATTAGTCCCTTTCTGATCTTTTATTGTTTTTATTCCTTTCTGCTCCCTTCTCTGAAAATGAATCCCGACCTTTTGCCCCTTGCCTTATGGAGGTTAAGAAATAAGACAAGTGCTGATGGTAGAGTATACCGTAGTATATAAAAAAGGAACTTGGATCATATGGTGAAAATAAAACAATTCACCTCAACTTCCCATTGTACCCAGCTTTCAAGATGCTTGATATGGTACCCTAAAAACTTTTTGTTTACACTTCAAGGTCAGAACAGTGTGTTTGTATACACACACACTTAGGCAAAGGGAGAGCAGTGTTTTTCTGTTTCACATCCAGGCATATCAAGCGACACATGTTAGCTGTGCAAAAAAAACCCCGAAAACCTTTCTCTTACCATTCTGCTTGCCATAGAACTTGGAAATGTCTTTGCATTATCAAGACAGGTATGTTTCTATTAATCTATGGAAGATCTGGCAACTTTCCCACAGATTTGCTTCAAGCATAATAATCTATTAATATAAATTGCAAATCTCTCCCCATCCCCTTCTCTCTGTCTAAGAATGTAAGTACACATTACTGGATCAGACATGGACAAGGATTCCCTAAAGATGCACATATATTTCTAAATAACTGAAGGCTGTTATAACTGCACTTGCTGGTTAAAGCTCTTCAAATGACATAGAAGCTTTAGAAACCTAAAAGTTGCTGACAGAGAGACAGACACAGAATTGCTATTTGACCTCTGCATAGAGAGTCAAAAAGCCAATTGGGGGTGATTTTCATGGGGAACATGACATGGGAAAAGGGTTAACCGATCCTCACACAGCAGAATGGTCCTGATAAGGCCCTAATACTCATCCTCATGGCTGCTATTCAATTTGTGGATATGGGGGGTCCAATCAAGACTATCGTGGCTCTTATATATCCATTATCCTTTACTTATACACACACACACAGAGAGAGAGAGAGAGAGAGAGAGAGAGAGAGAGACAGACAGACAGACAGACAGACAGACAGACAGACAGACAGACAGACTAGATAGTGCTTTTTAATGTCATGGTCAGCATATTTAAATGTAATTTCTTTATGTTTTATAAGCCACATTAAATTATTCAGTGTGCATACTCTGAAAATTAAACCTGTTACTACTCTACCCCATTTTCCAATGCAATAGAAAGTATAGTCTGAAAAAGTATGGCTATTCTTGCATTTTCCAAAGCCAAGCTGGTTTACACTGTAGTGTTCTTGTCTTTCTCCAATGATGTGCAAGAGAGATATCTGTTTCTATAAGAAGCATACATTCTCAGCAAGCACTTTAGTTTTATCCTATTCGGAAAACAGGAGCCAACCACAAAACTTTTGCCATTCCCGGGTAAAGGGGAAGTAGGATTATAATAACACTTCTGAACTCTTAATTGTTTATTTCAAAAGTGGCACTTGAAAATTTGCACAAAATTCAAAGTCCAGTCCAAGCATGTGGAACAATAATTCAAACTGACACTTTCAATTTATGTTGCTCAACTGTGTTACACAGCGACATCCTCCAACACGAATACAAAAATAAGGAAGAACTATATATTCTCAGTCAAGTATTTTGGGGAAATACCTGTAATGTGTGCACTGTTGGGTAGCCAGCTGTTATGAAAGAGCTCTCCTAAAACAATGCTGTCATTAAGTCGGATTTTCACCAACATGAGCTACAAAAATCCGCCCTTGGCTTAGACTCCAGACATTGCGTGAAGATCACCACTTGCTTTAAATACAAAGTTCAGGCACTGATCCTCTCCCAGCTGAGACCTTCACAAAGCTATTCTTACTTTCAGATTACTGATAGATCTTAGCTCTGAATGTAATTGTGTCATTCTATAAATACCTGTGGGAGTATATTCTGTTGCACATTTGGAAATGCTTCCTCTTCACCTCCATCATTATCCCCTCCCCACTTTTTAGTTGAGAGTTCTGGGATAAAGCTACGCAGTTAAAAGGGCAAATGCGGAAATTATTACACTCGCACTGCTTTCAAACTGCTTTTCCTTTTACAGATAAAAACGAGAACATTCTCTCAGGAATCACCATGTTTTAAAGCTTCAGACAATGCTTATAAAGACACTAAAGGGAGCTTTGATGCTAAAAGCAAAGGAAACGTTGCAGAGATTTCAACATGCTATCGTCATCAGCTAGTTACGGGAACTATATTAAGTGAAGCATATATCAATGCTGCAGACTTTGAATAAGAAAAACTGAAGAAAGAGGTCTGGAAGATTGGAGAGAGAGAGAGAGAGAGAGAGAGAGAGAGAGAGAGAGAGAGAGAGAGAGAGAGAGAGAGAACACAAAACTAAGCACAGCAGCTGTGGGAAAAGTGAGAGCTACTCATGTGGATAGCATAATGTTGCACCATCAATCTTAAAAAGATGGCTCTCAAAGTTGGGAAGTGACTATCCAGGGCTGAACTCATCTGGAGTAAAGGGGCAAGCATTTTGTCATACATAAAGGATGCAGAGTGAAAAATGGCATATGCTCTTCTTGCTCCCTGTTTTTTTGGACACACACACACAAAATGGGAAGTTGTATTTTCTTCATAAAGTTTCCATGCACACACATACACACATGCGCCACATGCTGATATAACCCAGTATTCAAAAATGTTACCTAATGAAATTTACTGTGAGGGGGGGGGGAAACCACCCAGATTCCCGGGAGCCCAATGCCTTTGAAATTTGCTTGCAAGCTTAAGCTACTGCAGCAGGTTAATTACAGCAGCCTGCCTGTTGAGGGGCTGGATTGGTTTCTGTTAGGTGGGCTGGAAGCACTCACCTGGCCCTCCCCAATCAGCCGCATCCCTGTGGTATATTGGGAAGGAGAGGAGCAAAGTGGCAGTGAGGTGAGGTGGTGGCAGTGCAAACACACTAGTGGAGTCAAACCAGCACTCCTGCCAATGCATTTGCACTGCACTTTCTCGTTTCCTCCCCACCCCTTTCCCTCCCAGTTCACTGCAGCAATGTGGGTGGATGGGAGGTCAGGTAAGTGCTGCTGCCTCACCCCACCGACTGCTACTGCTTGAATGCTTGCATACCCTGCAGCTAGCGTATATATATATATATATATATATATATATATATATATATATAGCTGATCTTGAGTTTAAAACTGGGGGCTCGCTCTGGAGTTCTCGTAACATTTTCCTCATTCTTTCAGATCCAGCATATTATTGTACTGATTTCTTCTCCTTTAGTTTAAATATAACACTGCACATTTAAGCACCAATAAAAAACAACAACCCCTAAATCTAGCAAATATTAAAAATTCTACTTCAGTATGTGGTAAATGTGATTGTGGAGAATGTGATGGAGAATCGAAACTTATCAGAGAACACCCAGATTTTCAGTGTGTTTTCATTCTCCTGTTATTCATGCTCACTGCTCTCTCTCACCACATATCTTGCTCTAAGAATGATGCTGCAGGCAATGCAGCAAGCAAGAGTGGAAACATTCACTTTAAAATCCTTAGTTTCTTAAGAAAAGTGCTGTTGAAGCTTCCATATCTAATGCAGACATGTCACATGGGTACACTGGAAAGAAAAACCCTAAGGGGGATCTCTCTTTTTGAATACTCTGCCCCATATTCTGCTACACTGAATCTAACAACATTCTGTAACTACATTTAACAAAGAGGAGGAAAAAGGACTACTGATAAAAAAGGTTCCTTAAAATAGAAGCAATTTGATGCTGTAAACAAGTTGCATTATTACTTCCAGTGGCAGATACAAAGTATTGCTACTGAACATTGATTTACCTATGCCAGGACCTATGCAGAATCTAGAATTGGCACATATATAAACCCGACCAGAATATCTCTACTAAGACAGTAGGGGATAACGGCAAGGAATTCACAAACATATTAAGCAATGAAGGGCAGGTATCATGGGGAAATGGTGGTTCAAAAAAACAATGAAGTATCTCCTTGAAACTTGTTCATGTACAAGAACAAAAGCTGAATTATTCAGCCATGAACATTATCAGAATACACACATATTAGGGATGTAGGACCCAAATAATGAGGTAAATCAGGACGATTCAGGGGTCTCCTGTCCTCCCAAACCAAAGTGTGTTTTAATCCCCTGCTCCAAACACACAAAAATAAAAACCCAGTTGGATCAGGGCCCTCACAAAGCCCTGTGTCAATCTATCACTTTCTGTGCTTTTCTGTGCCATATTATTTTCTGGTCTATACGCTTGTCTAAACTGATGGGTTTTGGAAGAAATGAGGCAGACCCAATTGTTGCCTGAATAGCATTGGATTATTGTTATTATTATTGTAAAGCACAGCAGCAGAGGATTTTTTTTAAAAAAGTTCCTTAAAATCAAATCAATTCAAGAACCAGCTCGAAGAAGTAGCAAAGAATATTATTTTTATTCTATACACTTCTGTGTTGAACCTTTGCAAATACCCACTGAACTACAGCAAAAAGTACTCCATCAGTGAGCACTGGGTCCTGTTTACCTTTTCATTTTCTTTCCTTTCAACATGGCCAATGCATAGTGTTTACAGATGCTTATGTAAGTTGTGATCAGCTCCAATATGCTGGAGAGCACCCCCTTTTAAAAAAAACCAATGACATGCATTCCCCCCCCCCTCATTTTCATGCAGGCTTAGTTTACCACAAAGTAACTACAATGAAATGCTTTAAAAAGACCCATTAAATATTCCTTTTGAATTAGGGCGAGAGCACCAGAGCTCCTCTAAATGAAGTTATTAAAAAATCAAGATAGACATTTATGTAATGTGAGGGCTGGCACAAATTGCAACATGTCGAGAGTGAAAGTTATGTAAAATCTTTTGAAATATGTCACTTCTCACCACTTCAGAATATGTATATATAAACCCAATCAGAATATCTTTTACAAGCTAGTAACTCACAAGTGAAAGGACGCGGGTGGCCCTGTGGGTTAAACTACAGAGCCTAGGGCTTGCCGAACAGAAGGTTGGCCATTTGAATCCCCTTGACGGGTTGATCTCCTGTTGCTCGGTCCCTGCTCCTGCCAACCTAGCAGTTCAAAAGCACGTCAAAGTGCAAGTAGATAAATAGGTACCACTCCGGCGGGAAGGTAAACGGTGTTTACCAGTGTTTCTTCCAGCCTCAAAGCACATCTGTTGCCAAATTTGCTTTTGCTACACCTATCCTTATCTTACAAGGCCCCACCCTCCACTCAGCATAGTGTTCATTGCTGTTGCTCTATTTATAAACCTGCCTTGGTGCAGTAGACTGGGTGATGAACTGCTTCTATCTCAGCAGCTCTATAATTTCCAAGAACGTACAGTGTTTTACAAGGATATTTAATTCAAATCAAAATTTATGCTATGGATTGGAAACCCACTAAACTTAACAGCTGGACAAAAAGTTCAGAACACAACTCAGTTATATCAACTTCATTATAAATTCTTTGACACCACAATGGGTTCTGAAATAGAGAATATAGTGAAAAACAGTTATCTAATTAAGAGTCCAGACAATCCAACAAATGAACATGCAGATGTTTTATTCTAATGCAGAGACCTCCAGACAAAAGACCTGAATCATTATGCACATCATAGGCATAACTATGCCCCACTAAATGAAGTGCTGAAGAATTTTACAAAGAGGAGGTAGAAACCTCGCAATTTTCAAAGGTGGATAACGTCTAACTGGAGTGCAAGAATGTGTGTGTACGTAGAGGAAGACAGTACCTACATGTGAAAGTAACCCCCTCAAAACGCTCTCAAATTTATATAATTCCTTTACTAAAAATGCAAGAAGGAATTTCCTCAGCTCCAAATAAAATGCTATTGTTATTTATGTTGTTGTTGCTATGAAGAATAAAAATGCACTTTAATTTAAGAATGACTGCTAACATTGGAATACTGATTGAGCTGAGTGAATTCAAGCTGCTCAGTCCTACTCTCTTGCCCCAGAGGACTTCGAGTTGGTGTTTGACATCTGCTGACTGCCAACAAAGGAAGCCCCTTTATATCATGAGCTGAGTGAGATCTAGATTCCTACACCCACTCCTGTGCCACAGAGGACATGCTGCCTGGCAAACTGACATCAAGGTGTGATTGCTTACATCACAGGCTCAGGGGATTTGGGGAGTTGAAGCCAGGTATGACACCAGGGACACGGGTGGCGCTGTGGTCTAAACCACAGAGCCTAGGGCTTGCTAATTGGAAGGTCGGCAGTTTGAATCCCCGTGACGGGGTGAGTTCCCATTGTTTGGTCCCAGCTCCCGCCCACCTAGCAGTTCGAAAGCACGTCAAGTGCAAGTAGATAAATAGGGACCGCTCCGGCAGGAAGGTAAACGGTGTTTCCGTGCGCTGCTCTGGTTTGCCAGAAGCAGTTTAGTCATGCTAGCCACATGACCTGGAAGCTGTCTGTGGACAAACGTCGGCTCCCTCGGCCTATAGAGCAATATGAGCGCACAACTCCTGAGTTGTCCACGACTGGACCTAACGGTCAGGGGTACCTTTACCTTTTTATGACACGAGGGAAAAATAAGAATGGAGGAAGAAAAAGATGAGGGCAGAAAATGCTTCCGGAATATTCCTAGTTCCATTTAGACACTATGCAATTTCTATTTCAGTACTAGATTTGTGTGATTTTACCGTGAGAATTTATAAGCTGCTCTCAGGGCTATAAACTTGAATATATTTAATCAAGATACATCAGGCAAAGAATTAGCCCATTATCAGAGAATAAATTGTTGTGTGGACAGTGTACTTTCCAGATCAAGAATCCAACCAACTGCTTAATTGTTCATCTTCATGAAAATAAATGAACAAACTCTATGTTGAGTAATACACTAAAGTACATTTATTTTGCTTCTGATGCTGCAGTACTAAACACACCAGGGTGTAAGTTTAGTTGAAATCAGTGTGTCTTATTTCTTAGTAAACACATCTTGGACTGTGCTGCATGTCATTTTATATAGAAATGAGGGTTACCATTCTGGAATTAACTATTTTCCCTGCGCCTCAAAATGTAAATGCTAACAATATATGCAGAATTTTCATAGTGTAGAAGGAGTTGGATTTTCAAATACAGGTTAAAAATATTCTGGCCATCTGTAGAAGTTACATTACTTTTCATGATGTTTCCACGGCAGACTTTTTCCTCAAGAAGCTTGAACAGATGGTTAGAGCGCCATTGTCTACTTGCTTGTATCCATGAAGATAATTTAGAGCCTTTTGAAATCCTCAGAAATATGGCCCTTGTTTTTTCTGAAGGAGGTCTGTCTGCAAAAAGAATTTAAAATAAACAAAAATTCACTGAGTACACATATTCATTAGGAATTTATGAATACAAACTCTGCATTACAGGATAACCTTTTATAAAAGCAATAATTTTCATGAGGTAACAAACAAGTGACAGACCTGATAGAAAATAAAATAAAATATTGTAGTTATGGCAGTGCTGCTCAGAGTTACAATATGCATATTTATCATATTGAAGAATTTATAGATTTTATACATGGTCATCTTAGTAAATGTAAAATATCAAATTCATAAATCAGAATGCAAAGATTAATATAAAATGCTTCTCACAGCATCGTAACTGACATGAAGCTTGTCTGCTAACTCTTAACTGCACTCTATGAAGTAAAAAAGAAAATAAAAGAAATTATAACATATCCCTCTTGAAAATATTCACTGATGCTAGCAAAAATAGTTTTCAGTGGGCAGCCATGTAGTTGAAGCATGGGACCTGAGATGTTTTTAATGACTAAAAAAGGGTCACGTCATCAGATTTGTGGAATGCTATCCTGAGTTGGCAAGTAAAGGTAACTTGCAACTTACACATATTTAACTTGCATGCATTCAGCTTTACACACTTGCCAAAAATAAAAATCACAAAAAATAAAGAGGGTAGAAAGACTTTCGGCTATTGACTGTCTGGCTCCGAAGCCCCCTCTCCGATTGCATGAAACCTGGACAGCCCCGTGGTTTTCCCTGGAACTGAGGGAGAGGAAACAATCGCTGAGATGGCTAGAGCGCCGGTGGCAGAAAACTCATTCTTAATTGGATTGGACACGGGTCAGAGCTCAACGTTGAGCCTACCAAGTGGCGATAGCGACTGCGAAGAGGACTTTCTTCACTGCCTCTATTGCATCTGCAAAAAATAGCAGCAGGAGACTCTTCACAATTTAACAGAACCACCTTTGCCATCAGGGCCTTGTAAAGACCCCAAGATCTCCTGCAACGACTTTGCAAAGTTTTTTTGCAGATAAAGTTGCTCAGATTCAGAAGGAGGTGGACTCCACCATGGGAGCAGGGCTGGGGTGGGAGAGTGTTGAGTCCTGTCTAGTCTAGTTGCATGTAATCAATTCCAATCTGTTACCTCCAAGGATGTGGACAGGCTGCTTGGACAAGTGAAACCAACCACCTGTCTCCTTGATCCTTGCCCATCCTGGCTAATAAAAGTGACCCAGGAAGGGCTGGGTGATGGGCTCTGTGGGGTGGTGAATGCTTACCTCTGTGAGGGAGCATTCCCAGACCCACTGAAAGAGGGGGTCATTAAACCGCTTCTTAAAAAAATCTTTAGACCCGGCCAGTATGGCCAACTATTGCCCAGTCTCAAATCTTCCATTCTTGGGCAAGATGATTGAGCAGGTGGTTGCTGAACAACTCTAAGCATGCCTGGAGGATGCAGACCATTTGGATCCCTTCCAATCGGGATTCAGGCCTCATAATGGGACTGAAACTTCCTTGGTCGCGCTGGTCGATGATCTCTGGCGAGCTAAGGACAAAGGTGAAAGCTGTTTCCTAGTTCTGCTGGATCTCTCCATTGACCATAACACCCTTCTGGGCCGTCTAGAGGAGCTGGGAGCACTGTTATACAGTGGTTCCCCTTTCCTCCTGGGCCATGTCCAGAAAGTGGTGGTGGGGGATGAGTGTTCAGACCCCTGGGCCCTCACTTGTGGGGTGCCTCAGGGTTCTGTCCTCTCCCCCATGCTTTGTAACTTCTATATCAGGCATCCCCAAACTTCGGCCCTCCAGATGTTTTGGACTACAATTCCCATCTTCCTTGACCACTGGTCCTGCTAGCTAGAGATCATGGGAGTTGTAGGCCAAAACATCTGGAGGGCCGCAGTTTGGGGGTGCCTGATCTATATGAAGCTGCTGGGAGATATCATCAGGGGGGTTGGGCTGGGTGTCCATCAATATGTGGATGGTACCCAGCTCTACCCCTCTTTCAAATCAGAACCAGTGAAGGCGATGAAGGTCCTGTGTGAGTGTCTGGAGGGAGTTGGAGGATGGATGGTGGCTAACAGACTGAGGTTGAATCCTGACAAAACAGAAGTACTGTTTTGGGGGGGCAGGGGGCAGGCGGTGTGGTCCTGAATGGGGCAACAGTACCCCTGAAGGAGCAGGTGCGCAGCCTGGGAGTCATTTTGGACTCATAGCTGTCCATGGAGGCACAAGTCAATTCTGTGTCCAGGGCAGCTGTTTACCAGCTCCATCTGGTACGCAGGATGAGACCCCATCTGCCTGCGGACTGTCTCGCCAGAGCGGTGCATGCTCTAGTTATCTCCCACTTGGATTATTGCAACACGTTCTACGTGGGGCTACCTTTGAAGGTGACCCAGAAACTACAATTGATCCAGAATGCGGCAGCTTGACTGGTGACTGGGATCAGCCGCTGAAACCGCATAACACCGGTCTTGAAATACCTACATTGGCTCCCAGTACATTTCCGGGCACAATTCTAAGTGTTGGTGCTGACTTTTAAAGCCCTAAACGGCCTCGGCCCAGTATACCTGAAGGAGCGTCTCCATCCCCATCGTTCTGCCCAGACACTGAAGTCCAGCACCGAGGGCCTTCTGGTGGTTCCCTCACTGCGAGAAGTGAAGTTACAGGGAACCAAGCAGAGGGCCTTCTCGGTAGTGGCTCCTGCCCTGTGGAACGCCCTCCCATCAGATGGAATAAACAACTATGTGACATTTGGAAGACATCTGAAGGCAGCCCTGTTTAGGGAAGTTTTTTAATGGTTGATGTTTTAATTTATTTTTAATCTCCTGTTGTAAGCCACCCAGAGTGGCTGGGGAAACCTAGCCAGATGGGTGGGGTATAAGTAATAAATTTATTATTATTATTATTATTATTATTATTATTATTATTAGGCAGTCCCACCTGCCACTGAACCCAACGTGTTTTGTCTATACAAAATTTTGGCTTTACACACTATCCCTGGGACGTAACCCCCATGTAAGTTAAGAGTTACCTGTGTATAAACTTGGTGTATACAGAAAACTGTATACAGAAACCATTATTTTCACTTGTTTTACTTCCTCTTTTTTTTACCTCTTATGATTCCTAGTATTGGTGATTGATTATGAATAGATTGCATATTGATATTTCTTGACTTTATTTCATTTACATTCCTAGGAATTTGGGTTGGAGTCAAGGACAACTTGTTTTACTTCCTCTTTTTTTACCTCTTATTATTCCTAGTATTGGTGATTGATTATGAATAGATTGCATATTGATATTTCTTGACTTTATTTCATTTACATTCCTAGGAATTTGGGTTGGAGTCAAGGACAACTTTATAAGCTCATCAAGGAGTCAATGAACTCAGAATATGGGAAACCCTGATAGCAATGAGGTCAGAGAGAAATTAAATTCAAGACATTTGGATTGTGATAAGTCTTCTAAAGCTTAGATGAATGTAAAATAATTACAAAGATCATTCATAAAGCAGTATTGATAATACTATAAAAATCCTGAAATTTGCCAACTAATTAACAGGTGTATATTATGCCATAATAAACGTGTTAATCTAAGGTGTCACAAGAGTCTTTGTTGTTTTAATAAAAATAAGTAGACCATCTTGAAATTGCATCACTACTGCATAAAAAATGCAAAAATTAGATGTATATATTCTATGGACATTTGTTGCAGAGTACTGGAATATTTGTCAAGGTCATAAATTTGTCTCACTTCAAGAAAGCTTTTCACCACCCACAACTGCTTATTTGCAGGTTGTTCCTAGGCAACAGCATTTAAATTAGTGAATGTTGGCAAAGAAATTTAAGATCTTTACAATAAAAGAATTGCATTGGTGGACTGTATCAAAGATTATTTCAGTCTAGCATTCAGTCTCTAACAAATGGTCACCCAATGCATGCAGTAGGACAGCTTACTTCAACAGATGTTTTGGACTACAACTACAACAATCTCTGACCATTGATTATGCTGGTTGGGGCAGAGTTATAGATGTAGTCCAACAACATCTAGAGGGCATCACATTGGGGCAGGCTGCAAAAGAAATGTACAAGCAGAGCCTGATTAAAGAGTCATTTTTCCAGAACAACAAACCTAGATGGTTCACTACAGGCCCATTTCCTCTTAGGGTTAAAAAAGAAAGAAAAAGGATTAGGATTAATTGAAGATGAAACATGGATTTTATTCAAATGAGAATTCCAAAATATAACTAAGTTCTCTCTCTCTCTCTCTCTCTCTCTCTCTCTCTCTCTCTCTCTCTCTCTCTCTCTCACACACACACACACACACACACACACACACACAGCATGTCACACTTCTATTGCAACTGCCACAGTGGTGAAATGTTAAGATGACACCAAATTCTGCAAGTAGGAAACTCTGAATTAAAAGTAAACCATTTCCAAGTGCATTTTTGGGGGGGACGGGGAACAACTTCAAAATGCTGCAACTCAATCTGTTACTTTCAATCCTCAGTTGTTTCAGAGCACAGTTCCAGTTGCCGTATTTTCTAAATTCTAGAGTTAAATCTACGTTCAGCTGACTCCTCTGATTAATAGCTCTAAACAACATGTTAGCTCTCTCTGTTGACTAAAACATTTTTGTTCAAAGCAAATCCTTTTCCCCTTGATGGAATTTCAGCACTGGAACAATGAGTCACCAAAGCTTGGTTTTGCCAGTGTAAGCTGCATGGAAAGTGCAATTGTTTTAAGAAATTTCTTATCCATCTTAACTAACCGTGAAATACAGTACTAGATGGACTATCCTGACATATGGCTCACATGATATTTATTATGCCAACAACAACAACAACAACAACAACAGGAAAAACAAGTGTGCGTACACACGAAAGCTCATACCAATGACAAACTTATTTGGTCTCTAAGGTGCTACTGGAAGGAAAAACAAGCTATGAGATCCCACAAATATATATTTTTGCTAAGTGTTTCTGTGTGTTAACATTAAAAAGGCAGAGATCAATACTACCTTAATTCCATAGCTGCAAAGTTCTCCCTTTTTTTTAAGGGAAATTCCATTATGCTGAATAGGCTTCCTCGCGAGAAAAGGGAAAACTTGGCCAGCTATGTTAATTCATGCATTGTTAGCTTTTGTCTGGCCAATCATATAAAGAGTCAGGCAACCAGGAGGGAGATGGCTTTACTGGCAGTGGCTCCTGAATTACAGAATAGCCTTCGTGGACAGCTTTGCTTGGCACCATCTTTGTGATCTCCTTTGTACCAGGTGACCTTTTATACAACTTTAAAATTCCTCCTAGTTTTAAAAATTGCATTTCAACTGCATTTTAAAAATTAAACGGCCTTTATTGTACTATTTAATGGATTATGTTTTGTGAGGATCTCAGATAATATATGTTATGGTGTGGCTACATGAATTCTGTACATGTTTTAATACGTTAAAACATGCATATCTTGCCTTTCTCTCACGACATCTCTAAAGGCAGCAAAAATGGGGTTCCTAAGTGGTTTGCATTTAGGTACTGACCCTTTCAGAGCTGCTTAACTTCAACAAGCTTCCTGCATCATATGCCTTCAGAATATAGCCTGATAATTTAAGGCTTTATAGAACAAATACATTGGAATTGAGTCCAGAAGCTTGCAAGTAACCAGTGTAACTGTTTAGGCACAGGTGTGATAAGATTATACTGATTTACAGCTGACACAAAGTAGGAAGCAGCACTCTGTACCAACGGGAGCTCATCAACTGTTTTCATGAGCAGCACCACGTAGAGCACATTACAGTAGTCTAATCTAATTAGGGACACAGGTGGCGCTGTGGGTTAAACCACAGAGCCTAGGGCTTGCTGATCAGAAGGTTGGCGGTTCGAATCTCTGCAACGGGGTGAGCTCCCGTTGCTCGGTCCCAGCTCCTGCCAACCTAGCAGTTCAAAAGCACGTCAAAGTGCAAGTAGATAAATAGGGACCGCTACAGCGGGAAGGTAAACGGCGTTTCCGTGTGCTGCTCTGGTTCACCAGAAGCGGCTTAGTCATGCTGGCCACATGACCTGGAAGCTGTACGCAGGCTCCCTCGGCCAACAGAGCAAGATGAGCGCCACAACCCCAGAGACGGTCACGACTGGACCTAATGATCAGGGGTCCTTTTACCTTTACCTTTTAATCTAATTAAGGCATGGGTTGTATATCTCTTGCAGCAGACTAACTCCTTAATTAAATCTTTGTCTGTGACTACTTCAGCATTGGATTTCCGCACAACCAGTAACTCCTTACTGTTTAGAACCAGGGTTGGAGTTTGGTCTTTAAAATTTCAGCAGGACTCTGTGTGAGGCCAACATTGGGTGCTCTCCACCTCCTGCCTTCCATTCTGCTCAATTCATTACATCATAGTTGTGCCCCCTAGGCTTGGTGCCGTGTGGCAGAACCAGTCATGCTGCCCTTAATCCACCTCTGTGATAACCCTCAAGTTCTAGGCAAAATATGTTATTTTCCTAATTAAGTTCAGAAAAGTAAAATTAATTTGATTTTTTTATATATATCTCCCAACTAGTTTACTTAACAAACTGAGACACTTAAAAGAATTAAGTGTAAGTAAATAAAACTTGGGAATCCTTGGGGCTTCTTTTTTATGGAAATCAAAGTATTTGAAGTGCGTTTTGAAGTGTGTATAGTTACATAATTTTAAGACGTTGTGTATGTATATAAACAAAGTAAGAAATCACAAGCACCCAGGATGGTTGTGATGATAATTATAGCAACAACTGTGTGCATGCACGCAGAAACACAATAAATATACTTACACATCAAAGAGTGCATATTATACTACCAACACATTTTCAATTCTGGGTATTCATTAAAGTGGCACCCTACCCTACAATTTGGGCTTGGATTCGGATTCATTTGGGGTTCAGTCATTTCACATTGGTGCTATATCTACCACAGCTCACCTAAGTTCCAGCCATGGAAGTGATGGAACCTCCCCAGTTGCCAGTGTCCACCTGGGTGGCAACAATCTGGAATTTAGTCAGTTGATGGCAGTTCAGTGGTTGGGGCTGCCGAGCCATGCATTGGGACCAGTTGCTCCCTTTGTGGTTCCAGCCAGGATAGGGCTAGAACCTCCCCATTTGCTGGTGTCCGCCTGGACAGTCAATGAGCTGGATCCACTGAAAGGAAAGGCTCTGTGCCTGGCAAGCCGTGTTGGATTTTCAAGTTATCCGGCAACGTTGGCTGGCTGTTCCTTTAGTTTGGTCTGAAATATGCTGAGAAGAGCTCAGCAGTTCTCTTGATCCTAGGGGAATAAATAGGCCAAGTCCCAGAAGTCAACAGGGAAGTTTGGCTTGCAGTTCAGGGCCGGTGAGGTCAAGTAATCCACCATGAAAGTATGGTGGGTATGGGGGTTGAACTGTATAGCCAGGTGGAGTCCATTTGATTGATGTCAGCAATGACACCTTCCTACTGACTTGCAGAGGGGGCTGCAAGAGCATCTCTTGGGAGTGGGGGTTCTGCAGTTCCAAGGGTGAGATAGGGGCCTCCTTTGAGGCCAAACTTCCTCATCCACCTAGGGTTCTGCAGTCCTGGGAACTGGTGACAAGGTACGGCCTCCCTTCTCACCTTCAGCCTGAGATTCAGGACAGGCTAGGAAGCCATGCCATAATTCCTTAGGCAAAGGCAGGTCACCCAATGGTTTAGTTATACTGTGAAGTTGGTTCCCGTCCCACAGTCACCCCCCTCTGCTGTTTTCAATATGAGGTTTAAATAAAAGTGGACCAGTTCAACCCCAGTTTATGTGTCTGTCTCTTTACAAATGTAAGAGTGGTTAAATCCTAGACCATGGAGGCCATTTATCTGGCCATGAGCCGCCCAGTTACCAAGTCCCCGCGTCGTGCCATGCTAAACCGGCGGAGCGCGGTGCGGGGACTCACAGAGTGGTGCCAAAAATGCCCAGACGCCGGAAATCACTTCTGCGCATGTCCAGGCATGCACAGAAGTGATTTCTGTCGCTTCTACGCAAGCCCGGAGTGTGTCCGGCCCACGGACCAGCATCAGTGGCAATGATCCGGCCCATGGCCGGAAAACATTGCCAACGCCTGTCCTAGAGTATTTGTTATCCACACATTCTAGAGACATGGGATACATCTAAATCAACCTTATGTCTATGTCTATGGGTTATATGTAATGAACTCATACTCAGAGCAAACCCATTGAAATTAATGGACTGAAGTCTGTCTATGAGCTAGACAGATAAAAGTGTTTTCTACAACAATTGGATTACAATGAAGCACTTTGTTTATTGGAAACAAACAGGTAAGAGCTGTAATTGGTTGGGAAAAGAGAATTGGCTAATACGTTTCCAAGCTGCATCCCCTTTTCGGAATCTTAGTAACATACAAAAGAAGTGAGGATGATAATTGTATGGAAATCCTTACAAAGAAAATGTATCGGGTTCTATTTAAGGAAGAAAAACAAGGCTAGGAGCAAAGAGATTTCACATCCTCAAAGCTTTCTGCCAAGTAAAAGCAATACTGTAATAAACAACAAGAAAACCTACATGACGACAGTAAAGCTAGTTATCATTCTCTCTCTACATATCTCTCAATCTCTTTCTGCCTGATTAACCTGGAATGGATAAGATACAGTCCAACAGACCCTGCTCAACTTTAATAAAACTTGGGAACACAATTTTTTTTTTCTGATATGTATGTTTAGACTTTGTGAGTGCTAACAAACAACAGAGCAATGGTAAATTTCAATTATCGTTCTTACTACTTGCAGCATAACAACTCACAGCCGGTTCTAACAGACATATTGTTCCTAAATGGGAGGTGTTAACAAAAAGCAATAAAAGATTGGGGAAGGAAGCTTTCTCAACAATGTTGCTGTCTTTACACTAAAGAAGGACAGAAGCTATGGTTATGGTATCTTATCATCAATATTGGTCAACACATAGCTTTCATTAGATGTACCTTGGTAGATATTTGATTTTGGTTAACACAACAAATGCTGAATTATAACACCTCAGGAACTGTAAAATGGTTCCTTTTTGTTTTTCAAATGTAGATAAAACAAAGGCAAATGTAGATAAAACATACTTTGCAAATGTAGATAAAACAAAGATGGAAGCAATCAATGATTATCAACAACATGTTGCGAGATATAATTACAGGAGACAACTAAAACAGTGATAAAATTATGGCTGAGTGGCTCCTCGTTTGGCTCGCCTCCCCCCACCCCACTCCCACATATTAATCCTTCTAGACATACTATTATTACTTTGGGAAGCCTCCTTTTATGAGCTAATCAGCATCTCATCAAGTCAGTTTTTTAATCTGACTTTGAATGACTTTCTAATGGCTTAATGTCAACTCACAGTAAAAACTCGATTAGCAGAAGGAGAAAATAGCAGTGAACCAGAGTATGTGGGCACTGTCTCTTGCAGTTAAAAATAACTGCAAGGAAAATGCTGTCCGTCCGTCTGTCCGTCCGTCCGCCCATCGTCATCGCCCATCCCCCCATATTCCTGCTTCTGTGAATCACCAGAAGAACCACCAAACATTGCATTTAGCAACTCTCTGGGAGGTCAGTTTTGATCTTACCTAAACAGAAGACATTCTTCCCCTTTACTCCTGCATAGGGAGCTGAAAATGATCCATTGCTGTTAGGCATCAGGTCCTACCTGTGGTAAAGTGATTAGTGTCTAGGACCAGGACCTGGAAGACTGGAGTTGAAATCCTCATTCAGCTATGGAAGCCTGCTGGATGACCTTGGCCCAGTAACAGTTTCTCAGACCAAACTACCTCACAGGGTTGTTGTCAGCATAAAATAGAAAAGGAGGAAAATCATGTACGGTATGCCACTTTGAGCCTCTTGGAGGAAAGGTGGAATATAAGTGTAATAAAGGAATGTAATGTACTGTAATGATTTTATGAGAATAACCAGGACACTGGTGCATGCTGTTCAAAAGTTCCCACAGTGCTCCTTCTTGACATCTGCTGTTACTGCCCCATAAGCAAAACAAACCAGAGTCTGTCTTGGCACTTCATCCCAAGGTTCGCTTTCCCTCCCTTGTTCACATGACACATTAAGTTAGGCTACCACCATGGGCGTAGGCAGGGGGGCAGGGGGGGCAAAAGAAGCAAAAGGCTGAGGGCCGCCTCCTTGGAAGAGCTGGGAGGCCTGGAGGAGGCAGCCACAGGCTCGCGCTCCCCGCACGGCTCTGCAGCTTCGCGCCGGGAGCGGGAGCCTGGGGCCGCCTCCTCAGAAGAGCTGGGAGGTGCAGGCCATGTAGCCCCGCCCACATTCCCGCTGTGACCCCTCCCCTCCCATGCCTTGGCCCCGCCCCTTCCCCAATTTTGATCCTGGGTACGCCCCTGGCTACCACACTACATATTCACGTTAAACCACTGGTTTACAAATCCCATGCTAAAGGTATTAGCTTTCCTATTTTACAGTTCACATACTGGGGGTAAAGGTAAAGGGACCCCATGACCATTAGGTCCAGTCACAGACGACTCTGGGGTTGCGACGCTCATCTTGCGTTATTGGCCGAGGGAGGAGGCGTTCAGCTTCCGGGTCATGTGGCCAGCATGACTAAGCCGCTTCTGGCGAACCAGAGCAGCGCACTGAAATGCAGTTTACCTTCCCACTGTAGTGGTACCCATTTATCTACTTGCACTTTGACGTGCTTTTGAATTGCTGGTTTGGCAGGAACTGGGACTGAGCAACGAGAGCTCCCCCTGTCGCGTGGATTTGAAACGCTGACCTTCTGATCGGCAAGCCATAGGCTCTGTGGTTTAACCCACAGTGCCACCCGCGTCCTGTTATACTGGGGGTACAAAGTCATAAAGTTTAACCCCCACACACATATACACATCTGTATCTCAACAATGACAATCATAGTTCTTTCCTAAAGGACAAATAAACTAAATGGAAATGCAGGAGATATGCTTAGGGGACTCTGGCCTTTATGTGTCAGGTGGTCATAGTCTACTGAAAGTGAAATACCATATCTATAGTTATTTCCCGTAATACTTTATCCATGTCCTCCTACCAAGGGACATGCAGTCTGAGCCAAATCTCAATGGATCTGAAATACTTGGATTTAATTCAGTTTAGTCATTTTAATGGAGTGGGGGGTGGGGTATAAGTGTATCCAAGTACTTCAACTTAAAATTGTCTGTCATTGTACCAAATACTTTCAGTAACAATATCTGAACAACAATATTACATTCATAATGTATGCTACTTCAACACATTCTGTCTATTAGGGATAATTATATTCTTCTTTGTTACTCCTTTTACATGTTTGATGTGCCTCAGGTCTCATTGCTTTCATCAAAATACAGTAATAATTAATGTTCCTTATGCCATCATTAAAATGAATTATGAGCATAGCTTTTCACAGAGTGGGTTAGGTAACACAAGCCACCCCATTGATCAGGGATTTGGGAAACAAATAAGAAGAGTGAATCTACATTTGGGATCTATATCCACAACCCATTTTTGCACTCAATGTTATGAATTTGGTTGCAAGAGGAATATTATTATTATTATTATTATTATTATTATTATTATTATTATTATTACAAATGTTATACAGGAGACAATACAAAACTTACATTTGGAGAAAGCTTAAATGAAGCTCCAACGTTTTTTTTTTTAAAAGGAAATGTTGAAAGACTAAACTAGTTGAAAGATGACACTATTTTCCCCTGGGTGTTCATACAGCACCTAACACATTTTCAGTATTTCACAAAAATAAACTACCAGTCAAGACAACAGGGCATTTTTAGATTTATGTCTCTTATACAGATACTTTAAAAATATGTGCTCCGACACATACATAATCCTTAACAGTTGTTTTATTTCCATAAGATAAAATGTCACCCATTATGCACTTAATAACTTAATCTGAAATGTAATTATGTTGCAGTTCTAGGAGAAAAAGTCATATGAAGGTTAACTAGATTCAAAATAAGCTGGTTCTCATCAGGGAGTTGCACTTGATTCAATTACATCAATTGATTTAGCAAGCTTTTTATTTATTTATTTTTTAAAAAATGACAACAAACCGCCCCCCCCCCCCGAAATGTCGTAATACTTAAAGCAAAGACAATTTACTGAAAAGCATAAACAGTGTGATTATGGCTATGGTGTCTGGTCAAACCCCAGGAGAAACATATTCTGTGTTCTGTGCATGAGCAGAGCACCCTCACATGGAGGGATCCCTCTTGGCTCAGATACTAATTTCCTCCTCCTTGGCTCAGCAGCACACATTCAGGTATTGCAATAGGCTGTTACATGGACGGGGGGGGGGGTTGCTCTGCCTCCTATGAAGGTGCTCTGCCTCCTATGAGGAAGGTAAAAGGTAAAAGGACCCCTGATCATTAGGTCCAGTCGTGACCGACTCTGGGGTTGTGGCGCTCATCTCGCTCTGTTGGCCGAGGGAGCCTGCGTACAGCTTCCAGGTCATGTGGCCAGCATGACTAAGCCGCTTCTGGTGAACCAGAGCAGCACACAGAAACGCTGTTTACCTTCCCGCTGTAGCGGTACCTATTTATCTACTTGCACTTTGACGTGCTTTTGAACTGCTAGGTTGGCAGGAGCTGGGACCGAGCAACGGGAGCTCACCCCGTGGCGGGGATTCCAACCACCAACCTTCTGATTGGCAAGCCCTAGGCTCTGTGGTTTAACCACAGTGCCACCCGCGTCCCTATGAGGAAAGGATGCAGCATTTGGGACTTTTTAGTTCAGGGAAGAGGTGAGCAAGAGGGGACATGATGGAAGTTTATTAAAATTATGCATGGTAGATAAATAAACCTTTCTCTCTTTCTCATAATACTAGAACTCATGGACGCCCAGTGAAGCTGAATTTTAGAAGATCTGGGGGACAGAGAGAAAAGAAAGTACTTCTTCACACAGCCCATATTTAAACTATGGAACTTGCTCTCCCAGGAGGCAGTGATGACCCCCAAACTGAATGGCTTTAAAAGAGACCTGGACAATTTCATGGAGGATTCTAGCCATGATGGCTATACTCTGCCTCCAAAGTTGGAGACAGTAATGCTTCTGAGTACCAGTTGCTGGAAAACATGGGGGTGGGAGGTCCTGCTTGTGGGTTTTCTACAGGCATCTGGCTGGCCGTGAGAACAGGATGCTGGATTTGATGGGTCATTGGCCTGGTTCAGCAGGCTCTTATTACAAATAATCAGAGCAAGTTACGCTTTGTTCATCCTGATGCCCAGAAAGATACATGGTACGTTTCCGAGCACAATTCAAAGTGCCGGTGCTGACCTTTAAAGCCCTAAACAGCCTCAGTCCAGTACAGTTGTACCTCTACTTATGAATGACTCGACTTACGAATGTTTCTACTTACGAATGGAGCTCTGTCCGCCATCTTGGATGCTGTTTAGATAGGATTTTTTCTACTTACGAATTTTTAGATAGGGTTGCTTCGACTTATAATTTTTTTCTCCCAATGCATTCCTATGGGATTCGACTTACAATTTTTTTCAACTTACAAATGTGCGTTCAGGACGCATTAAATTAGTAAGTAGAGGTACCATTGTATACCTGAAGGAGCGTCTCCACCCCATCGTTCTGCCCAGACACTGAAGTCCAGTGCCGAGGGCCTTCTGGCAGTTCCCTCGTTGCGAGAAGCCAAGTTGCAGGGAGGGCCTTCTCAGTAGTGGCAGCCGCCCTGTGGAACGCCCTCCCACCAGATGTCAAAGAACTACCAGACTTTTAGAAGACATCTGAAGGCAGCCCTGTTTAGGGAAGCTTTTAATGCTTAATAGATTATTGTATTTTAATATTCTGTTGTAAGCCACCCAGAGTGGCTGGGGAAATTAAATTATTATTATTATTGTTGTTGTTGTTGTTGTTGTTGTTAGGTACCACATGGTGTCAAAGTGAGGGTTACAGCAGGAGCAGTGCTTCCTGCCCTCACTCAGGCATCTTGTTGACAGGAAGCTGAACTTGCGTTGAAGAAAACAGCTCTGACAGTAAGAGTTGTTCGACAGTGGAAAGGACTCCCTCAGAAGGTGGTGGACTCTCCATCACTGAAGGTCTTTAAGCACAGGTTAGATGGCCATCTGTCATGGATGATTTAGTTAAGATTCCTACATTGCAAGGGGCTAGAACAGATGACCCTCAAGGTCCTTTCCAACTCTACAATTCTATGCTTCTATGAAAAATGTCAACCACAAGCAGCTGGGTATTTGATTACCACTACAAGTAAACACTGCATAAGTCTCCATATGAAAAATATTACTAATTATGAGAACTATCATACCTCTTTGCTGAGGCTTTTGGGTGGATTTGAAGTAATAATGCCAGGTGCCTACTGATGTGTTGCCTGCTGTGTTGTTATGATCAGTTGAGGCATTTTTATGTGATGTTTTGCATTTTTATATTGCAATGGTTATTATGATTTTGAAGGGAATTGCTGGGTGAGAATCGTTGGTTGATGAAGGGTGAGTTCTAAGTGGAAGCAAATAAATAAAAAACAAATAAACTATGCAGTCCCCCGTTATTATCAGACCTTTCCAAACACCAATTTGCTTCAAACCTTCACAGATTTGTAATCCAGATTCCCACACATCAAGCCACCAGTGGCAGCAGGACAAATAGGTTTCTTCATGCACCTAGTTCAATCCTAGCACCTAGTTCAATGTATATACAGGTGCTCCATCCAATGGGCTTACAGTTTAAGGCTTTATATGTCCAATATGTCCAACTTTCTGCTCTACTTAATTTTATCTGATTTCATACGCAGAATACTGCCTGACCAAAGTATTTTCACTCTTTGATCAAGTGTATTATTTCCTTATAAACAGCTAAAAGAACTGTCATAAGACACTAGCACCTTAAACTTAAAAACATAATAATTCTATGTGTAAAATACACAGAACGTGTGCTATGTAGGCAGTCCTCATTCTTTCCAATAATGTAGGTTGACATTTTCTTTTTTCTGCTTCACATGCAGCACACTCATGTTTCTTTTATGCAATGCAGCAGGGCAGCAATAAAAATGTGTAGGTGGTAAACGCATGCAGGAACTGGAAGGTTTGCTGATTGCAAAGCTTAGTTTGCTTTCTGAGTGTCCCCAGCTCTCCCTCCCTGCTGTAAATGCCATGTAGGAATTAAAATTATTCTTGATCTCACTTCAAAAACCATTCAAGGTGTGCTAAAGAAGCTTAACAAAAGGCCTGAAAGAACCCCTTATGATATCTAAATAAATCATTCAATAGCATGATATATTTCTGGCAAAGCTAAGAGATTCTGCTTATTTACAACAAAAAAAGTCAAGAAGTCTGTTCAATGACATTTTTCACTAACAAAAAGTAAGTAGGCAAAACTAATTCTCTCAGGTCAAGTGAATCCCAAAATGGGGGCTGATTCATCACCCCCCCTTTTTCTTTCCCCCTTAAGTGCTAATAAAAACAAATGATCTCATCATTGCCTTGTGGGCATCCCAAACTGTAACCTTGAGAGTTCTCACAATCCACTTTTCTGATGTGAGAGCACACACTTCAACATCTGTCGGCACGTTGACTTTCCAGCCTGGCCTGATCTGGGGTTGCGGAAAATAGCAACCACATTATAGCATTAACTGTAGTGTATAGTAAGATATAAAAAGCACTGAGAACAGAATTGGGCAAGCGTTCTCAGGCAGTGTTCAGAGTCAGAGTTGGGACCATCATGAACTCTAAGGATATGTAATGGAGAGGCCAAACAAATCTTAGCCTAATGGAGAAGAGCCAGAAAAGAGAATGCAAGGAACAGCTGCACACCCATTTGGCTGGGTTTCCCCCAGCCACTCTGGGTGGCATACAACATATATCAAAACATAATAAATTGTCAGGGTTGTTGTGACTACTCCTGAATAACGACCTTCCACATGCTTGTCTTTCAGAAGTCTTTATTAGTGCACATTATTTACAGTGTAGTGAGCTACTGGTTTCATGTCTCCTCATTCCGAATCAGAATCTGGCACTGCCCCCTTCCACGATTTGAACCAACATAAAAGTCTCGGGACAGTGAATCTCCTCCCTTTTCTCCTCCTCCTCAATTCCGGTGCCGGGGGGAAGGGTCTGCGGTCTGCCTGATTCCTCTCCTCTCTTTCCCTCTCCCTCTCTTCCTGCCTGTGGAGCAGGGGCTCTTGGATGTTGCCAGAGGTCTGGCACTCCCTTTCCTTCTCCTGACTTTCCTCATCCGCCCCTTCGCTTTCATGAGTGCTTGGAGATGGGCTGCTTCTGATGAGGGGGGCTGTTCTCTATAAGCCCTTCCCCTTACATAAATCATCAAACATTAAAAAACTTCCCGATATAGGGCTGCCTTCAGATGTCTTCTAAAAGTTATATAGTTCTTTATCTCCTTGACATCTGAAGGGAGGGTGTTCCACAAGGAGGGCACCACCACCAAGAAGGCCCTCTGCCTTGTTCTCTGTTAACCAGGAAGAGTGAAAGCAAGTTTCATAGAGTTAATATTTAGTTCAGACAAACCAGAGACCCTTGCCTGCCAGTCTATTGGGGCTCCAGTCTCTATGAATTTCTGCTCCTCACTGGCCTGAAGAGGTATCCAATTCAAGATCTCATATTGCAATGCGTGCCTCTTAGCTCCTTGCCTCAGCTTTGAGGATCACTGGTGGTAGACCTACAACCCCCACTAACCACCACCTACGGAGTCAGCCTGCATTTTTCGGTGATATGCTGCACCGTAACCACACGTACCAGAACATTCTGGCACTGCATTTAACAGAAGCAGCCAAGATATTCAAAGGTCCACCCTCCTTTAAAAAAAAACTCAACTACTCTGGTCTCTCCCACTAAAAAAAGCTCAACAACTCTGGGCAATGACAATGGGTAGATCACTGCCAGTTTTATTATACCGGGAGAAGATCGCAGTCTCCAGAGAGTTGTACATGCCTGTTTTGGACAAATACCTGTCTCAGCACCCTACCAGCAACATAGCAGTGGCCTACATGGCAGACTATTTTAAGGATTAATGAAGTAATATATACGAAGCAGTTTGAAAACTGTGGAGATGCATCACATTAAAGATTTTGGAGAAAGGGTAGGATATAAACTGAATGAACGAATAAGTAAGTGAATATGCTATATGAAGATCACAGTATTTGAGATTATGAGATCATATCAACTTGAATTACCATGTTACCGTTGCTGTAGTCCTTTTCTCCATTACTGTTCAAAAATAACATACAATAATAAATATACTACCCATGCTGTCCTAACCTTGTGTAAAAACATCTCCAAATTATCAGTCACATCTTACCTTGAGAACAAGCACATGGATATACACAATCACTACAGACACATTAGTTAGATGTTGTTTTTTATATGCTTTGCCTTGTGGCAAGACAGATTCAGATACAAGCCACTAAAATAAACATATTTATTTAGTCCCATCAAGCAACTTAAAGAAAAACAGCAGCTAAATCCATTACCTGCCTACAAATTCATATGAAATTCAGAAATATGTATTTGGGAAATCAGCATGTATCAACTTGAGCTATGATTCCAGCAGGTTTGTAGATTAGAAAGTTTGTCTATTTTTATTAGTAGAAAAAGGTTGCAGAAATTTATTTAAAAGCATTTCTAACCCTCTTAATATTTTTAAGATATAAAGATTTTAGCAGAATGCGCTCAAGTTTCAGGCCGCAGTGTTTCAAACTTTCAGAGTAGGAATAAACTGTTGTATTATGATAATAATCCTTGGCTTTTCCTCACTTTCACTTAGATTCAAGAGAAGAATACCATGGACAAATTTTCAGCATAATCCTCTGTTACAACTGATGTGGAGATTGTTCTGGCAGTTTTGTACACTACTGTCAACATTAATTGCTAAGATTCAGCCAGTGCTGTTCTAAACATAGCCATGATTAGCATTTTTAAAGAATCCGAACACTCACAGGTGGAAATACTTCATCCACCCACCCTTGAATACACATGGCAATTTTCAAGGAGGCTGTATTCACTAGATATTACAAAGAGGTAGCGGTAGCATTGTCTTACTTTTCTGGTTCCAAAGAGAAATAAAAATTCTTCTGAATGTTAAGTGTGATCCCAACACAAGTATGACAAGATTTTTGTTGAAGGACTACAGCAAAGAATATATTACAAACAAACATATGTAACAATGCCACAATGCATGTTTTAAAAAGGAAAAAGGAAATAGAATCCAATTTAGGAGCATTAACTTGACAGTGGCTGAGCAGCTATAGGAGGGGGCATGTAACTCTTTTCCTACTCACCATTTCTCCACTCCAAATCACGCCGCAAGCATCTCCCCCCCCCCACACACCACAGCATTCAAAATATGTATTTGAACATATCTGAAGCCTGTAAGGTGGAAGAGACACTGGAGAAAACTTGGGAGCCAGCAGGTAGAGGGCATTTTAAATGTTAAACTGTTACAAATCTCCCAACTCCTCTGATCTAAATTCCCCCTGCTCTCAAAGCAGCTTCATTTTTTTTCTATAAAGGTTATTGGGACAGTGTCACACATACTCATGAGGATTCATTAGTATATGAAGTAAAATTAAATAGAAACAAAAGTAGTAACTCAGAAGGAAATGTATCAAACTACCATCTTCCTGGGAATGAGAGTCTCTCTCTAGAAGAACTGTCTTGAAGAACTCAGCTGAAGCATCTGGTTCCTGCCCCCATTTCAGCTCTCCTATGCCTTTTCCTCCAAAAGTTACTTATAGCTTATCCATTGAGCCCTCTGGTCTGCCAGGTCAGTCCATAAAAAGTCCATGCTCATCCACAACTTGGTTATGGAAGGGGCTAACCTGCCATGTATTACCAGGATTTGGATGGGTGAGTTGGGTAGTCTTGACTCAACTCACTTGTGCATACCTGGTACAGCTCCAGGTTAGATGGGGGCATGGGGGTGGCTGTTGCTATTGTCCACAGAAGCATAATCTTCTTCACCAGGAAATCTCTTGATCTTGGGTTGGTCTCAAGGGGCCTGCACCAGGTGCTGGGCCAGAGAGGCAGACTAGGGATGATTTACTAGTTGATTTTTTTACTTACCCCACCCCCTTTCCTGGGAGGACTTACTGTGAATCCAGTTCACCTTGCATAACTTGTCAATCACAGTTATTTCCAGTGCCTCCTAAACTGGGCTCAATTAATATGTTAAGAAGATGGATGACAACAATTGGTTCCTGCCTCTCAGGAAAGTACAGAACCTCTGATCACTTTGTTGCTTCCCCTGACAGCATCAGCTGCTGGATTGGAGAGGGCAGAGTGATTGCACAGGGAAAAATATGATCAAAGCAATGTTATGTAATTGGAGTTACCACAGTGTTACCATGGTGACGTGGAGGCAGATGAAAGAAAGGTGTTTAGGGGCAGCTAAAACCCACCTTCATGACATATTAACACAGACTCAGCATCATCTCTTAATTCCAGCAGCCCCTACTTCTTATACCCATAAACCCCTACTACTTTCCTCAGGACGATTAACAAATTATCAACTAAAATAGGTCACAATCCTAGCTTACAAGAAATGCCACTGATTATTTGTTTCCAGCTTTGACAGTTTTTGTTTTCTTTTTGGTGTTCTTCCCTTCCCTTAACACTTCACCAACAGAAGTACTGACATGGTACCTGTCATTTTCATTTTTTTATTATGCCTCTTATATCCATTGCTATCCGCCATTCATTTTCATCTCTCCCCAATAATTAGATTTGACAAAAGCATTTTAGGTCCCGTCCCCACCACCATGCCCAATACAGGATTAACCATCCTCATCCCAATGGTAAACTCTATTAAGTGAGGGGGTCCCATGGCAATCACAGCACACTGGGGGTTTTAATGCTTCTTTCACTAAATTGTAAATCCCCCCTCTAAAAATGCCCCACCACATGGCAGCTGGGTTTGAAAACAACCTCATATTGGATCCAAAAGGCAGTCTGGTTTCAAGTCTAAATGATCTGCCAGTGTATATTTGCTGGGAAAACAATTACACTGAGGAGTTGATCTGCTGGTGTATCTGGAGAAGAGTCTCTGTCATTGCATTATTCCACTCATATTCCACTGCTGTATCAGGACTTCTGCCAAATCTTATTTCCCCTCTGTTGGGTTAACTCAAGTGTACAATTGCTCTGTCCATCAACGTGTGTGACTACTTATATTGCAGATGTTTTTGAAAACAGCCCCCAAGTTGCATCTCTAGATCTTACATGTTTTCATTTATTTTATTGTTAGAATAATAAGAGAAGCTATTTACAGCATCCTGAAGTCTAAATGATTTCATGGTGTTTATATTTGCCAGTTTTTCATAATAATAAAAACTTACATATTTTAATGAGAGAGATTAATTTCTCTGAGCTGTAAATTTAAGCTCAGCATGAGTGATCATGGATGAATTATAAGCCACATGTAAGTACTATTGGGGCTATGCTGACAGGGTCAACAGAAGCTGAGAAAATTGCTATATAATTCCCCCCCCCATTCTTTTTATCTGCAAAGTGATGGCAGAAAAGTATTGCACAAAAAGATAATTTCTCTGCTTCAAATAAAGTGCATATCAAATTGGACTTAGTAATGCTTGACACTGTATCTGTGACATCTCTTTAGCTACATTAAGGTTCCAAATGGTTATGAAAACTATAGAGTTGAAAGAGATGCAGCAGACTATCCAAGCCTCATGAAGAAACCTCTTTTGCCTCAAGCAGAATAAACAAGCCAACTTTTTTTGTCAACTGATGAGGAAAGATAACCCACTACCTGCCTTAGCAGATAATTTCAGTGTCAAACAGATCTGCAATTGTTCTGAAATTGTGCTCTTGTGCTTCGCAGATGGGTCTTAGACCACTGCCCCTGTGCTTTGTCTAGAATAATTAATTATATGTTGACAGTTAGATCAAATATCTCATAAGGTAGAACAGGTGATGTAGTCAGGTGTTGACCATTATAAGACGTTCAAGGCCAGATCAGATTCTTTGGCCTAAGTAACACATGGCATCATAAACATTCACATGAGATAAGTAAAATAGGGACTCTTTAATTACAGCATAGAAGGAAATGGTAAGTCATGCTTTATTATGGACTCGCCTTTTCCATAGCTGATGATAAAAAACCACTAGATAGAGATAATAGATTGGGGTTTGTTACAAGCTAAGTTTTAGTAGAGCATGGGAAATACGGTGTTCATAACAATTTTATCCCACTGTTTTTGTCAACACACATGGCGACACACCATTCCTTGAGTTCCCAACATGTTCCCTCTAGTACCAAACATGGTGGTTCAATGTCTACAAGCTCAGAATCAAAAGAAGGGCTGTATTCTGACTATGCAGTGGTTTCTTGTGCAGTTGGAGCAGGTGAGCGAAGGCTTTCCAAGTTTCAGCAAAATAGTAGTTCAAAAATTTGGAGAAAGGGAAAAGACCAAAATAAGATTTAGCACACTCACGTGGCCTCTAGGGGATATAAAGAGTGGTACCTCTGGTTATGAACTTAATTTGCTCCGGAGGTCCATTCTTAACCTGAAACCATTCTTAACCTGAGATACCACTTTAGGTAATGGGGCCTCCCGCTGCCGCCGCACAATTTCTGTTCTCATCCTGGGGCAAAATTCTTAACCTGAGGTACTACTTCCGGGTTAGCAGAGTCTGTAACCCAAAGTGTTTGTAACATGAGGTGTTTGTAACCCGAGGTACCACTGTATGTTGAACACAGATGTGATTGGCTTGGAGAACAAAAGCAAAATGGAGAGAGATTGGGCTTGCTCACATTTGTTAATAATGCATGTAGCATCCTGGATGGGGGGTGGGAAGGGTTGGGGGGATATGTACCATGAGGTTAAAAAACACCCCACCAAAATATACATGGAGGTTTTAGAAAAGGAAAGAAGTGCTGTCACAAATCTCTTCAAGGTCTGGCTATAGGGCTCCTGTTTGTGTCTGGGTGATGCCCTAAACAGGACCACTCCTGATGGACACACTGCAATATTCCACCAAATACTAGTTGTGGGGAGGGGACAGTCGACACATCCTGCTTCTGGGCTTCCCAGAGATGTCTGGTTGGCTGCTGTTTGTGTTCACTTGATATTCCAGGCAGAGGGAGCTGTCCACTATTATTAAAACTAATTGAAGGCTTTGCTTTACTATAATATTTTAATATATGCCACAGGGTCAAGTGTTTCCTATAGTCACCTGATGCACCAAGACCTAACATATAAATATTCCATGTAAAAAAGTTCTATTTTTCTAGGTTCAAACTAATAAGATAAAATGAAGCACAGAAGTCACCTTAGAAATAGTATTATGGGAACACGGAAAGCTGTACTACATTGTGTCAGACCATTGGTACTAGGTCAGTACTGTCTATCTGACTGGGAGAGGCTCTCCAAGATGTCAGACAGAGCTCTCTTCAAGCCCTACCTAGAGATGTATGAGATGGAACATAGGACCTTCTGCATGCCAAGCAGATGCTCTGCCCCTTAGCTAAGGCCCTTCCTCCATCAAATAATGCTGAACGAAATGGATTTTATAGATCATCAGCTCTTTCCCCCAATCATCCCTCTTGACAGTGGTGAAAGTTCCAAAGAGAGGAATCTTAAGAAGGAATTATATAATCAATTCTGTTGACCCATTGTTAGCCCATTTGCTGTAGATTCAGTCACTGCCATAGGCACCAAGAGGCTGGCAGCACATACTGTGTAAAATGTCATTCGGCTTCACTGTCTCACTTGCTGTGCTTCACAGAGCAGAAAATTAATCCTGACAGATTTGCAGGAGGAGCCCTGTGATTTACTAGATTTTATATAAATCTTCATACATATGGCAGCAAAATCATATCTAATAGCTTCCAAGAAGCTACCATTTAGATGTGCCATACATTGCTTCATTTAAGACATTTTAAGTACTCCACTCTTTCATTTTTTCCAAATCAGATATGCTCCATCATCAGTTGTAGCTTTGAAGTAGGTTTCCAGGCAGACTGATTCATTTCTGCTAAAATAGTGCTACCAGCATACCTACTCTGTAAGCAGCCTGGAAATGTTCCCAGCATTTTTGTAGAGCAGGGCTGCAGAAATCCAGGAGCATAGCAACAACAGAGTTCCTAAAGATTTGATGTTGGTTGGTGTCTAGGAATGTAAAATGCAAGTTTTGCAGAGATGGCCATCGTAGATAAATATTTGGTGTTTTAAAAAGATACAAAATATTTAAAACTGAATAAATAAATAATATGGGCATCACAAACACTTATCCACGAAGTCATTGAATTGTTCGTCTCTATCTAAACTGTAAAAGCATTTATACCATTGATTGATTGATTACAATAACCTGCAGGGGTGGATACAGGCTCATACTAATAAGTAGTCATTCACAAAAGTAGTATGTTTTGTAATACAGTTTTTAATTCTGACTATATGGCTTTAACTACACCAAGTATGGCATTTCAATAAAAGAACAAGTACCCAAACCTCTTTGAACTGGTAATATTGGAGGCAGAGAATACCCAAAAGATTTGGTCTCCAAAAATCTATAACATCTTGATTGAAGCAACTACTGAGATAGTGACAGGGTTAAGTCAAAATAGGAGAAGGGCATTGGAGGGGAAATAATACTAGAGCTCTGGAGAAGTCTGGCAAAAGAACACCCCTCAATTGATTTTCACACAGATGGTTTTGTACTGCAGTTCAACTGGCTCACATGATGGGCACAAAATCCTTTGAATGCTGGAGCAGAAAGGCTGGAGCAGAGAGGAAATGCCCTCTGGTGGTCTCGTTTTGGGACAAAGTTGTAAGAGAAATCATTAAAATAGAAAAAAATATGTTCCCCCTCAAGTTTTTGTTGTTTTCTAATTTTGCTTTCTGGTAAAATGTATGCTTGTTGCATACAGACTGGCCATTTTAGAACAATTAAAGACTACTGCTGACATAAGCTTAGATCTCTGGCATTTCAAAAATATAGTTTATAACCATTACAAATTCATTTATTCAATGAATAATCAAAAGCAGACTATTTTTTCTCAGTGTGGCACAACTTTATTCTAAAAGAGACTCTGCAAGATCCCTCTATCATGGTATACACACATCTGAAACAAGGATTAATTTTAAACATTTTGCAACACTTTTTTTTCCAACAGTCGCTTCTTTATAACATGCACACACCTCCAATGTAAATGTGAAACTAGACAGTTTTTTTTTTATGTTGTGGCCTTGATTATTTATTGAGGATTATTTTTCTGATTATTTCTGATTCCATGCCACATTTTTGACTTTTGAAAATCTCCCTGTGTCATGTCAATAAACTTGAAAATGTATTTTCAGTTCAACCATACAAAATCTATCCAAGGCCCATATTCACAAGTGTCTTTATAACACTGAAAACTTTAATCCAAATACACTGCCAGTGCATTTCATCCTATCCATAAGATGACAAATGGGAGTAGTAAATGGTTTTGCTATTTTATGTCAAACATGTTTTCAATGAATAAACAAATTTACAAGCACTTTCTCCCCTTAAAATGTATATAGAAAAGAAGGGCAAACAATGGTTATTGGCACTCACTGGGACTAACACAGCAGAAGGCAAGGAGATCAATAGTAGACAGAGCAAAAGCCAATGAGAGTTGGAGCCAACTTTTTCTAATTTCATCGCCAACCTTTTCTCTGTTGAGTTAGGGGCAACTCAGACCAAGGACATGGAAGCTGACAAGCAGTGTTAGCCCATGCACTGGTTGTAAGAAAGCAAGCAGACAGGTAGAGTCTAGCTGATGTCAGATTGAAGGTGGTAGGACAGTATCCCATTCTCTCAAATGAACCAGCCTCCACTGAGGGGAAGAGAGAAGGATATCACCTAACACAACCCAAACGAAGTGATATGCTTCTTCCATTCAGGATAAAATGTGATGCACAAATAACTCAGGCAAGTGATGTTATTATCTTGGTCTACTTGGTATGAAATGTCCAAACCCTGTTTTAAGTGTGAGCAAAGTAAAGTCAACCTACTGGATATATAATACTGCATTAACTTTATTTAATCCCGAGTGTTTCACACCGAGTGGCGCATTGTACTCTATTTCTCAACCAGGATCTCCCAAAGCGTTTTTGTGTACCTTGTCTAATCTGCCTATCCCTTTCAGGAATCTTAATTTAAATGCTAATATGTTTTCTTCTCTGGCAGAGGTGTGATTATTCAGCTCCAGTGCATTATTTTATTAATGGCTTGTCCTGCTGTAACCAACCCAGAAGGTGGGAAGCTATGATCTTGTTTACGAAAGTAAAATGTCTTATTTTTAAAAAGGAGGGAGAGTTTCTCCCACCCATTTGTATTGAATTATACCATGGCTGCACAGCAAACAGGTGGGCTATTCCAAGACCTGATGATATTTCAGTCCATGCCCTCTTGACACATGAAATGGCCTGGACTAATAACTTTAAGAACATGTAAACTGAAGCCTTGTTTGGCAACTCCATTTTTACCAATGCTGTGGAGGAATCTGTCTAGATATTTTTATGCTATATTTATCTGTTTCTTCTCTTATGATTGTCATCTGATGAAGAATGAATTTTTGTCTACCAGGATCAACCTGTAGTCATGTTTAAGTCATGTTTTGTAAAAGGGCTTCATGTCCAGATTAGCAAATCAGAAGCCAGAATAGTGGTTCTCAAAGGATGTGGCACACCACACTGGTGTAGCAAAAGAGGATGGAAGTGAGTTGGGAAGAGTCAATGACAATCAAAGAAATATTTAAACATTTCAGTCTAGTCTAGTCTAGTGTTTGTGTATTGCAGAATATGGATAGATATTCAAGAGCATTGGCTATTCTTCTACAGTTCTCCACGACTTATTGATGTGAACAGGGATTTTCAACTCCGACAAGTACGAAGGATCAGAAAAAAGAAAGGTTTTTTTTGTGTTGATGAGGAAATAAGAGCCTGTTTCAAATTAGACCTAATATACATGAGATTAACCCGCAAAAGGAAGCTCACACCTCTCATTGAATTTGTATATATACTTAAAAATACATATGTAAGGGGCTCCTTTTGGGAATGATTCATGTTCTTACGTAGCTACATTGTTTTATACTTTCTGGGTGTTCCATGATCCGATTATAAAGTAGTTGTGTTCGAGGTTATAAATCAAGCACTGCTAGGAGTTGTTTCTCTTTGCTTCCCAATATATTTCTTATCAATTAAAAAAACTGGTATCGCGCAAGCAAATTTTTATTCTGAAAGTGTGAGGAAAAGAGTTTGAGACCCATTGAGCTAGAATGTTGGCTGGGGAAGAGAGGGTTTGGGGCTTTAAAGTAGGTCTTCCCCATCACTTGGCGTTTTTGGTAGAGTCATACAAATGACCCCATGTAATTTGGTGGCGATGGCTGCTAAGAGTTTTATAATACATTCAGGACATATTATTATTGGTGGCAATTTTAGTAGCAAAGACAGTGTGCTTGGTGTTGTTATCAGGAATACAGCACAACCTGTGTCAAGCAGTTGGGAGTTTGACTCCTTGGTAAATCTGTTTAATCATGCCTTGTTGGGCACATGTCATGCTAATTATACTTTGCCTTGTTATATAAAATTAAAGAATTTGAAAATAAGAAACTTTTTTAAAAGAAATAAATAACCTTTGCTAATAGTTTAACTGATAAGTTTTGTTCCTGGTGCAAATGCATCTTCAAATATAAAAGGGAATAAATATGTAAAAACTAGGGGTGTCTATCTGCTCTCTGTCTGGGACAAGCAACAATGTGAATCAGGGTGATTTGTGGGCCTTAACCCTCTCTTGAGTTGAAGTTATTTATGCCAATAACTCATTTCAAAGTCAAATTAGGGTCCTCACAAAGCCTCCTATTGTTTTCTTGCTCTGTTATTTTCCGACCTCATAGCCCTATGTTTTCCTGCATCTCTGTGAAAACTCTAGAACTGTTGGACCATGGGCTTTGTAACATGTGAAAGTGTTAAAAATGTTGCCAATGGAGAAGCATGGCAGTGGAAGATTCAACCATACCCTCCCCCCACAAGCTAAAAAACATTTAAGTTTCTTAAAAATCCTATATTGCTCTGATTTAGAAGAGCAACAATGACAACAGGATGTTTTGGTAAGATAATAATGTGGGAAGTACTACAATCCTCCTTGACATTCCTAGTCCCTATACACCACTTTTTATTGAATATTCTGCTGGGTTTTCTTGCTAACTAGAATGTTTGCAGAATTACAACTCTAAGAGCTTCTTGCTTGGGAATTGGTTCTGCTCATTGTCTCATCTTGCAAGGTGACTGAGGATCCCTCCCTCCAACACACCTTTTCATTATTTTTGTTTACACCAGGGGTCAGCAAACTTTTTCAGTGGGGGCCCGGTCCACTGTTCTCAGACCTTGGGGGGGGGCAGACCATATTTTGAAGGGGGGAAATTGAACAAATTCCTATGCCCCACAAATAACCCAGAGATGCATTTTAAATAAAAGGACACATTCTACTTATGTAAAAACACGCTGATTCCTGGACTGTCTGTGGGCCAGATTTAGAAGGCGATTGGTCTGGATCTGGCCCCCGGGCCTTAGTTTGCCTAAATCCATGGTTTAGATCAAGAGAACCTTATTGATGCTCTGGCCAAATTCCTGGGACAGAATTACCCTGGAAATGCTGCTATGTGGTGGCATAGTGACATTCTCAGGAGAGTTATCGGAGACTAAAAATGATTGCTTTCAGTCATCTTGAAGTTTTCACAAAGTGGATCTGGGTCAAAGGCATCTTACTGAAATGCAACAGTAAAGATCCTGCAACATCCTGCAAATGCTTCTAAGTATTTCCTTATTTCTGCATAGGCACAAAGCTTCTCCTTTACATCACATGCACCACCACTTTCTGCCATCTTCCCTATTGTTATGTTTCCTAAAATGAACACTTAATAGTTTCTTGTTTGTAAAATAAATCCATTGCCCTGCCAGTTAATCCTAAACTGTTCAAGTGAGACCTTGACACCAGTTCACTGGCACTGTGCAAAAAGAAATAAAGGGGAGAATAAAGAACAGTCTCCCTTGGGAGGCTGTGGCCTCTCCTTCCTTGGAGGTTTTAAAGCAGAGGTTGGGTGGCCATCTGTCATGGATGCTTTAGCTGAAATCCTGCATTGCAGGGGTTGGAAGAGATGACCCTTGGGTCCCTTCTATGATTCTAAGAAAGATGCCTTGAAGAACTATGCTTTTCTCTATAGGAATGGATAGCTGGTAAGACCCCCAAAAGCTGAGTTAGCATCTCAGGCAATTGACTGCTATCTCACAAGGATTCTCTCCAACTATGGCTTTGAATAGTGATTGTACAGAAGGAACATGGAAAGCTTCTTATGCTACTTCTCTATAATCTTTCATAAATCAAATGTAAACTGTTTACAAGTCATAAGGTGTTAGCAATTTCTACCCAGTATCAAGGAGCTGGCCTGGAATTTATTGTCAGTTTAACGTAATAAAGCACATGCACATCACACAGTTGTCCAATACTGCATGAATTAGGACTGTGTATGTATGTATGTATGTATGTATATATTTCCAAGTGAAAAATTCAAACCAAATTCAGTTCATGCCCTATTAATTTTCAGAAAGTATAGATATGAAACATTTGCAGCTGACACAGATTACTCTTCAGCTGCCCAATACAGAAGGTAAGACATGGTAATAGAATTTCCAGCTGCTGGCATACCCAGAAATAATATCCAGCAACAATGAAACATCTGGCTAGTCTGTCAGCAACATTAGTTACAAAGAGTTCTGATGACACGCATGTCACTACTTGCCACCTTACCTAGCTAGTTTGTTGCTGCCATTTTTTTTGAAACAGCATATCTGCAGTCTTGCCTGAGCTACACAAGCCTATGCAAAACTTTGTATTTACAGGTAGGTAGCCGTGTTGGTCTGATGCAGTCAAAACAAAATAAAAAAATCCTTCCAGTAGCACCTTAGAGACCAACTAAGTTTGTGATATGTATGAGCTTTCGTGTGCATGCACACTTCTTCAGATTCGTATCTGAAGTAGTGCATGCACATGAAAGCTCATACTCTTACATTCCATGATTCAAATTCAACTGTTCCATTCTCAGGTTCATTTCATTTACATCTGAACTGTGATCCACATATCAGAAAATCAATAAAATGATTTTTTTTTCATATTTTCGAGACCAGAGCGTACAAAAATACAGAATTTCTTTGAACATCACAAAAGTGAATACAGTAAAACTGTGACTATATGTAAGAAGTAAGAATAAGAAGTAAACATTGTTCTTCAACAACAACACCATTATTTTCTACAACATGTTGAGGCGTTTTAATGTTGTTGTTTTTAGCTTATCATTGATTTTAACAATAATTTGAATGTTATAGCTGTTTTTAAACTGATATTTGTAGTTTTACTCTTTTCATACACTGCTTTGAGATTTTATTACAATCAAGCATATATAATTTTTTGTGTGAAATATAAATAAGTAAAGCTTACAACAGCTCATGGCAACCCATGACTAAGACATTTGAGAAGGAGGCTTTGCTGGCAAGTAACACCTGTGCTCAGAGGTCTGCACCAGTTGCTGAATTGCTGCTGGGACAAGTTCTATACTATTGACAATCTGTAACCAGTTGACCTATGAGATCACCCTACCCCATATGTGCCCACTTCCACAGCTTTGATCAGCAGAATTGGCACTACTACAGGTGCCTCATAGTACCTGGAAGAACTTGATCATATGGGACCCAAAAACTTGAAGGAGTGCTCCTTCCAATAAGTTAAGATCTGCTGGGGGGGGGGGGCTGCTGATAGTTTTGCCATTGCATTAAGCTCACAAAATGGTGACTTGGGTTAGAGCCTTCTCAGTGGTGGTGCTCCAGCTCTGGAATCATCTCTGCCAGGAGATTTGAGTTGCCATCTAATTGGCTAGTTACTGTCAGAGTTTGAAAATGCATCTCTTCAGAAGACAATATTCTGAAATGATTATGGTTTTAGCAAATTTAATGTTGTGGTTACTACAGTAGTTTGCATTTTTTGTTATGGACATGCTACGTGTTGGTCAGTTACTGGAATATTTGTTGATGGACAGTCAATAAATACAATTTTAAAAATTAAAATAGTAACTAAATAACTGCAGTCTCCCAAAACTTGATAGATTAAAACACTTCCAATTTTTAAAATGTAGTTTAAAGAGATATTATCACAGCAATTTCCTGATCCATTCCTTTGCCCAAAAGACATGAACAAAGTATTATACAATGCTTTCTGCATTCTCTCCTTAGAAATCTGCCTACCTTGAGGGCCTGCAAGCTGTTACTTCAGTATGCACACATATTCTTCCCTGACCTAAATTGTAAGAGACCAACTTCAACAATCATTATGTGAAAACCAATTCTAAACACTGAATAGCTCTAGCACACTCTATAACTAGAATGGCTCTTCAGAAGTAAATCATTACAGATGCATTAGGAAAGCTGCCAGAGTAATAATTACAGAAGTATGAGGTGTCATATCAGCTTCGATGTTATTCTTATTATATACCAGTAACCAGACTGCACTCTCCATTCTGTTTCATTTTGCAACTCTAGTGGAGAAACACACTTATATTCCATGCCAAATTTGCAGTCATCAGCATGTCCTTTAGAAACGTACATGCGAGCAGTCACAGAACAAAATATAAAAACTGTTGTGAGAATGGGAATTTTTGTAGCAAGGGCTTCGGCAGGTGACTGGCTTCAACTCTTTTGTTTCCCCACCTCCACCCCAAGGCTATTATCTTGACCATCTGATGAAAGTATCTTACTCTGCATTCCAAAATAAGTGAACTCCAACTCAGGATTAAGAATGTCTGGAAACTGCAAGAAACGATACAATTAGATGTCCCAGTGAGAAAGTGACAGAGGCAGCCATCCCTACTGCTACGGAAGAGGAATTTGGTTGGCTGGCTGGCTGGCTGGCTGATGTTTCATCACTCATCCAGTGTTGTGGTGTAGATTTAATTTGTTGCTGTGGTTTTATTTTTTAATATTGTTGTTAAAAATTAATTAATTAAATGTGTATACGGCCTTCATCCAAAGATCACAGAGTGACTTGCAACATAAAAATACAAAATGAGAACACGAACCACGTAATAAAACAAAACAAAACCAATAATCCTCCCTCCCGCAAACACATTTAAAAGGCCATAGGATGTTAACCAAAGTTGCCATGAGCCTCCCTGGGGAAAGCATTTCATAAACTGGGAGCCACTGCAAGGAAAAGGTCCATTCTCATGTTTCCGCCCTCCAGACCTCTCATGGAGGAGGCACACAAAGAAGGGCCTCAGATGATGCATTACATAACCTTATGTGGTACCCCTGCAAATCAGAAGGTGTTTCTAAAAGGATTACCACCTTGATAAGAAGAGAAAATAAGACTCCAACATTTCAGCTGAAATGGTAGTTCTGACCCTCCTTCTCCAACAGATTACCCACACTGCCACAGCTAGGCTCAGATATATCATAGTAGAAATGCTCAGCAATATTAAGTTTAGGGAATAGTCATACAATCTTCACAGTTACGAATGCACAGATCGTGTCCCTTTATTTTATTTTAATTTTCTGTTACCCTCTCTACAGTATCAGATAACCATTTAACCTCTGTAGAGGTCTCAGATATGTGCTGAGTTTTAAAACAATTAGTGTGCTTATAAGTGTGTTTTCTCACCTTGAAAAAGCCATTTCCCCATCCCATTTGTGTAACAGTTTGTGCATTTAGCTGCTAGTCCTAGAACGGTCAGCACTAATAGCACATTATATAGTTCCATCAAGCACCTTACGTTCACATAATAGCACTGAGAGTGACAAACGTTCCGCTCCACCTTTTCAGAAGTCTGGAGAAGTCCCTACATTGCAGGCTATGTATATTAAAATAATGGATTAATAAAATGTGGTACATTTTCTCAAAGGTGAACACAATCTCTTCATTTATGCAAAGAGTACACAATACTGTAGAAAGAAACATTTGAGAAACTATGAATGTAATTTATTAACTACATGAAACAATACGATACGTGTATTAATAAGCATACAGCATTTGCCTTACTAGCACGATCTGTTAAGTTTTCAGACTAATGAGTTATCTTTAGCAAAATAACATAAATGCAAATTAAGTAGGCAGTGTCCATTGGTAATGCCATTTTGCTAATTATGGTTATTATCTATTATGTCTATGTTGTGCATCTGACATATTGTTATGGATGTTTTGTACATTTAGAGTTTTCATTTTAACTAAAAGAAATGACAACTGGTATAAAAGCCTCTTGTCAAAGCTGAGGATGAAGCTCATAAGCCTTGCCACTTCTCTATGCAGCCTTGGTACACAATACTTCAATTCTGCAAAAGATGATGCGCATCCAACTGTAACTAGCTTTCCCCCTTTCAGCAGCATGGACCCAGCCACCAATAATCTCTCCCCACAAAAGAAATTAAACTGAATAGACTTGGATGTCACCATGAAGGATCCATAAAAATTACTCAACTACAGAGGCAATCTCAAGGTTGGTGTAGCCATGAGGCAAGGTGAAGTCACTCAGTGAAATCCTCAGGCAGCAGAATGAACAGGGGCAGCAGATCCAGCCTCCAAGGAGCGCATCGCCTGATCTGCTACCTCTTTAGCAATCCCACCACGCAAATGCTACATCTACAGTGGAAGGAGATGCTACTGGTCTCTTTCCACCCTTGTTCCCAGATTAGCTCTTTATTCCTCCCTCATTCCCGATGTTGATCTTTATTCCCCTCTTGTCCCTGATGTAGATCTTCACTCACTCCTTCTTCCCTGTCAGGGAGGTGTCATTTTGGGGGTTGCAAAAAATATATATGTGATTTTTCAGTTTACTTGCCAGATATCCAGGACAAAACACCACCTTCCAGAAATCTCCCCCAGAAGTCGCTTCCAACTTTGAAATCCCAGTGATTGGAAGTCTAGCACATGTGGTGGGTGGAGGGTGGTGGAGGGAGATGATGTTGAGTTGAAGTATGATTATAGTTTTGTTTAGGTTTTTTTTTTGTTTCTATTATGATCTTATGAGAGTGACGTGAGTTGGAGATGGCGTTTATAAGTGGTCCATGTTTCACAAGCATATAGTAAGGTTGGTAGTACAATAGCTTTGTAAACGAGCATTTTGGTTTCCCTGCGAATGTCCCAGTCCTCAAACACTGCACTTAAATCAGGAGAAAGCCGCATTCGCAGAGCACAGGCGATGCTGGATTTCGGTATCAATGTTGGCCCTTGTGGAAAGATAACTGGCTAGGTAGGAGAAGTGATTAGCATATTCCAATGTTACACCACTGAGTTGTATTTGTGGCGCTGCAGAGGGGTTATTTTGTACTTGTTGGTGCAGCACTTTGGTTTTTTGTATGTTGAATGATAGGCCAAGTTTTTTGTAAGCTTCTGCAAAGATATTTAGGATGGTTTGGAGGTAATCCTCTGAGCATGTGCACACTACGTTGTCATCAGCATACTGAAGCTCTATGACGGAAGTTATGGTAACCTTACTCTTTGCTTTCAGCCTGCTCAGATTGAAGAGCTTTCCATCTGTTTGATATATGATTTCTACTCCACTGGGGAGATTCCCTTCGACAAAGTGTAGGATCATGGCAATGAAAATAATGAATAGGGTTGGTGCAATAACACAACTCTGTTTAACACCAGAACCCACTGTGAATGGTTCACTTTGAGAGCCATTGTTATCTGCGATTGTTGCTGTCATATTATCATGGAGGAGCAGAATGATGTTTACAAATTTATCTGGGCAGCCAATTTTCAGAAGGACAGTCCACAGGGCACTGCAATTCACAGTGTCAAAATAATAAATAAATAAATAAATTTTTCCTTATGCCCCGCCCTTCCCAGTTTAGAAGCCCAGGCTCAGGGCGGCTAACAACAAATTTAAAACAATTGTAATACAACATAAAAGCAGCATAAAATACAGTATAAAAGCATGAATAACAATAAAATACAAAGTTTAAAAATCAATTTGGGGAAAATCCATCTAATAAACATTAGATAGTCACCAGGGTTAGCTGGCTAAATTAGACCTACATATGATGGGACATGCTGTTAAGTCATTCCAAATTCAGACTTCGGCTATTTCCTTATTTTGCAAGTCCTTATATTCCAGGGATCCCTGCTCAAAATTTGTGGTCCGAAAGGCCCTTGAGGGCTGGGCTAGGCTTCAACCTCCCAGAGCACCAGCTAGAAGGCCAGTCACTTTTGACATTCTTTGCGTTATGCGCAGTAAGCTGAGGCTAATTTGTTGGTCTACTTTTGAGGCGAGATTTTTTACAGCAGCGTTTTCAATCGCTTTCTTTGGTGCACTGCGTGTGGGTGAAGTGGTGCTGGAGTCAGCATGGGACAAGGTTTCCAGGGGCTTACTTTTGCAGGACATTCAGTTGTCTGGTGCTGAGTTGGTGCTTACTATTCACAATTCGAAAACTGACCAGCTGGGCAGAGGTGCCTTGATGAGGCTGCCTGCCACTAATAAACCTGGCCCTCGTCCAGTCAAAGATGCCAGGAGAGATATATCTCTTCCCCCTCTGGGGATGGTCCCTTCCTGGTTCACGAGGATGGGTCTTTGCTCAAGAGGCATCAATTTGCTGCAGTATGGTATGGTATCAAGTTTATTGCTTATAGCCAAAGGCTGCTGCAATTTATACAATGTCATTCAATTTGCTGCAGTAATGCATGCGTAAGACAATCGCAGTGTGCGGCCTGTCGGCCAGCGAGTTTGCACCTCTTCCATTTCGTATTAGGGCAGCTACTACTGCTGTGCACTTGGGCCTGTCCATCAACAGGATCAAGGATCTGGACCATTGGAAATCCGAAGCATACAGGGGTTATGTTTGGAAATGGCACTGAGGTGCAGTTGCTAACATTGTTTTGTTCATTCCTAGGTCCGCCTCCTCTGCACGTCTGGATAGTGGGACACAGCATTGTCCACTGGGCCAGCAAGAGGGCAGTGGAGTCTGGATTTGGACGGAAGCTTGGGCTTCCAGGCCATGTGAGGCTTTCCTGGATATCCAGATGAGGAATGCATTGGGAGGAGCTTCTTCCAACAGTGTGGGTGAAGGTGTCTGCGGAAGGCATGCCTGCGGCAATGGTGGTGCAGCTGGGCGAAAACGACCTGCCGGAAGTTCCTGGCTTGCGCCTGCGGACCCGCATGCAGGAAGATTTGGAAGAGTTGGGGGAAGCTCTTCCTGGACTCAAAATATTCTGGTCGCAACTGCTGCCGCGAAGTGTATGAAGAGGTAGTCGTTGCTCAGCTGCCACCGAGAGGGCCAGGAGGGACGTCCAGAGCGCAGTGGCCAAGGTGTTTTTGGCCTTGGGGGGAATGGTTATCCATCACCCAGGCATTACCTCATGCAATGCGTCCCCTTACAGGCTTGATGGGGTTCATTTGTCTGTAACTGGGAATGATTTGCGGCTGACCTCCGTGTCAGCGGGATTAAGGGATTGGTTACAGGGGTGTGTGGTTGGCAGAGAGTGCTTGTGCTCATGTGGTGGATAGGCTCTGGTTCAGCTGATAGGGGTGGCAGAGCGGTCTGGCCATATCTATGTGATGGATATTCCATTAAAGGAATCCTGGGACTCTTTGGTTTGTCAACCCTGAGCCAGAGTCTAGGGGGGCATCTGGGTGGTGGATTGGATTGGCCCCGCTTTCCACTTTGCTGAGTGTTCACCCAAAATACCAAAAAAAAGAGAGGAGGCAACACGTCGACCAATTCCTCAGGTGAAATATATCTGGTTTTATCTTTACCCTGGGTCAGCACTACCTGTCAGGGTGCAGGGAGCTAGTCGAACCAGAGCCGATGCAACCACTCACTTGATTGTACCAGTAATTAATAAAGTTGTGACCTAAATTCTGCCAAAAACCAAACCAAAAATTAGAGTCTTGTCTGAATTTATTTGGGGTTGCTTAAAAGGTCTACACACGCAAAGGACGTCAATACTTCAAAGGCCACTTCTCCCATATGAACCGACCTGGACCCTGCAATCATCATCTGAGACCCTTCTTTGTGTGCTCCTCCACAAGAGGGTGGCAACATGAAAACAGGGCTTTTATGCAGTGGCTCCCTGTTTGTGGAATGCTCTCCTCAGGAAGGCTCGCCTAGTGCCTTCATTACATTTCTTTAGGCACGAGGTGAAAATATTCCTCTCAACCAGATCTTTGGCTGATTAAACAATCTATGACCTTTTAAATGTTTTTTTGGGGGGAGGATATTTTTATTTTTATTATTATGTTATGCATTTTGTGTTTTGTGTTATAAACTTCCCTGTGAACTATAGATGAAGATAGATATAAAAAATTAATAAATAATATCACAAGCTCTCGCAGGAGCCTACCAGCCCCTTTCTGTTTATTTATTAATTTATTCACAATCCATGCAAGGTAGAAATCATTTAAGTAAAATATGCATAAGCTGCAATCAACCTGAATAACTGAATTTATACTCGAGGCTTGCTCCAGAATTTAAATTCAATATACTGTGCATAAAATACACATAACAAAAGGATCTGTAATATTTCTGAGAGATAGTAATCTATAATAAAAAAATTCCTTCAGTAGCACCTTAAAGACCAACTAAGTTTTTATTTTGGTATGAGCTTTCGTGTGCATGCACACTTCTTCAGATACCTGAAGAAGTGTGCATGCACACGAAAGCTCATACCAAAATAAAAACTTAGTTGGTCTTTAAGGTGCTACTGAAGGAATTTTTTTATTTTACTTCGATCCAGACCAACACGGCTACCTACCTGTAACCAGTAATCTATAATGTGTGTGTGTGTGTGTGTGTTTCTTACCACTATTCCAAATACAGTATTAAATACTTACTGGCGCTAATATCAAAAGCTTATTAATACTACGAGTGCCAGAGCAGATTATTTTTATGACAGTTGAACAAGGTGGACATATAATGGTGATCACAAGTTGATAATTCTCAGCTTATTGAATATAATAAGCTGCTGGGACAATTGCCATGACAAAAGAGACCCATCAAAGCAGCCTAATTTATTTCACTGTTCCATTAGTGCTGTAGTCCAAAATTTGGAGTCCAGCTGTCCTACACACTGCACCACAGAAACACACACACACACAAATTCAATCTGCTTCATAAAGCTCAACATAGAAAAATATAGGTAGATTTCCCCCATCATGTGTTATAGTAAGATTACTGAAGGGGTGTCTTGTCTAAAGATTCTTCCCCCTTCATATATACTCTCGTGTGATATTGTGGAAGAAGCTTGCAGTGTTAGGAATCAATCAATGCTTGCTGATCATAATACAGAATATATATTCCTTTAACATCTGCCAAATCAAACTCAATGCCAAAGGTCACCTCTCTTCCAACATCCTTAATACGAAAGGTATAAACCAAGGGTGCATTCTTGCCCCCTTTTTTTATTTTTATCAGATCTTCCAGAACACATTAAAAAAAAGAATCGCATGCCCCCAAAATCAAACAAAGTCTGGTCCCACTATTACTGTATGTGGATGATGCAGCCTTATCATCACTGACGAAGATAGGTCTGAAACGTCTTTTACTCTCCCTGGTTTCCTATAAACTCTCAAAAACCAATAAACTCTCAATAAATTATGAGAAGACAAAAATTCTGGTCTTCTCTAATTTCCAGAAATTAGAAAAATGGAAAATAAGAGGACAAGAAATCCAGCAAGCAAAGATGCAGACATATCTCAGAATTTTATTCCAGAGCAACTCAGGTTGGTCAAACCATCGCACAAGTGCTATAAAACAGGCAAAGTGTACCTCTTCAGTAGTAGCTCACTTTTATTTTCAGAAAGGTAACCAATTTATACCAGCAAAAGTGTCATCCCAGCTACTTTTTGGGATCCCAATATGGATACAAGCATACAAATGAAACTTGAAAAATTAGAATATTGTCAAAAAGTTCATTTATTTCAGTAATTCAACTTAAAAGCTGCCTTTTACTTCATTTTAATTCTTAAACATGGTGCACATGGAAGCAACTGTACCAGCAGAAGTCAACTCACATGCAAACCATCCTACATCAATTTTGTACATGGACAGTGGCTGCTTCCCAGCATATGTGTACATAATAAAATCAGGGGTTGCTTATGCCTTGGAGGGGTCCCTGAGCAAAATGTCCACTGGTGAGCTGCTTCTCTGTCAAGTGAGTCCTGATAAGCTTACCTGGAAGTGGTAGGTAGCAGCACTTTGTCTCTGGTTGTGAATGTTGCAAGCAGTAATTTGCACTGATCATAGCGCTGCTCAGAACACTGAGCCAGATTTTTTTAGAAAGGGGAGCCCAGAGCAGGCATCAGTGGTGGATCTGAGGGCACCCTCAGTTGCCTAAATATACCACATGCCAATACCAGTCCTGCATAAAGCTACACACTTATATGAACTTTACATATAACGAACTACATGTATTCTATATAGAGAAATGTTATTCGTTTAGGAATTCCTTGGATGCAAACCTTACAAGATTTCCTTGAAAGCAGAAGTTGAGAATGTGAATGATAGTCTCCTCACAGGAAATTCACCAGGTCATCCCATGTTGCAATCCTAGGCACACTAAGGAATAGGTTCCACTAAAGTCAGAGACACACTTCTGGGTAAACATGCTCAGGGATGCAAAAAAGACATTAAAGTCCACAATTAGCTTCTTCACTTATCTCTTTTCTTACTCTGTTGTATGAGATACAATGATTTCACTACTCCATGAACCCGGAACAGAGAAATAGGAACATGCATATAAGCTTAAAAAGGTAAAGGGACCCCTGACCATTAGGTCCAGTCGTGGCTGACTCTGGGGTTGCGGCGCTCATCTTGCGTTATTGGCCAAGGGAGCCGGCGTACAGCTTCCAGGTCATGTGGCCAGCATGACAAAGCCGGTTCTGGCAAACCAGAGCAGCACACGGAAACGCCGTTTACCTTCCCGCTGTAGCGGTACCTATTTGACGTGCTTTCAAACTGCTAGATTGTCAGGAGCTGGGACCGAGCAATGGGAGCTCACCCCGTCGCATGGATTCGAACCGCCAACCATCTGATTGGCAAGCCCTAGACTCAGTGGTTTAACCCACAGCGCCACCTGTGTCCTTTGCATATAAGCTTACTCACTTATTAATATTGATAGTGAAAACTAAAATGCCTAGTGAAACTAAAATACTTGACTCTAAATGGGGAAATGATATCCCAGTCAACATAAATCAGAGTAGCTTTACTGCATGCTAAAATCTTCCGGATATTATTAGGAGCAAGTGAGTGGCATCACCCATTTTACAAAGACAAAGGGAAAAAATAAGCATATTAGGAGATACTAGGTTCCAACTAAGTGTAATTAAAGTGGCGAGCCATTTCCTGCAGCATCGTGATGTTTCTATAAAACATGGTATCTCAAGAAGTATCTATAGCATAATTATATCACTTCAATTTAAGCAGATATCTTCATTTACTTTTAGTACCTTCAGTAGCAGGCAAACACAATAAAGCCATTTAGCAACTATTACAGGGAAGATAAAGGAAACTGCCAGTCTATAGCTCCATTGGGAAAGCAAGTCAATCATGGAGGACAATAGGCTGAAAATGCTTGAAGCATTCCTGCTCAGATCTTTTCCACTCCCACTTACAGAAATAATTATCTGCCCTATTCAGGTTTTTTTCATTAATGCTTTGAAAGAAAGAAAAAACCTGAACATGCACTCATCACATCTTCAAAAGATAAACAAGAAAATAGATTCCAACTGTTTAAAACAGTTTTAAATTTAAAATTCCGCAGGTAGTTTTTTTTTTAAAAAACAGACTATTAATAAAAGCTTTCATAGAACAACTTTATGTTAAGGGGAGGGGAGTTAAATCTCTATCCTTTTTTTAAATCAGGATTTGTAATCCTATATTGGGAACGTGAACTCAACAGGATTGTACCATGTATATTATCAGTGTAGGTATACAGTAGGTGTCTTATTCTAAGTCAGGCTTTTTAAGGGTATATACTAGAAATGGTCACGGATTACAAAAGTTGTAGTCCAACAGCATCATGGGATCCAAGGTTGAACAACAGAGTTCTGGAACATTCAACTATAAAAACATGATTTGATACAATAAGGTAGAAATCCTACAGCAGGATCTGTTGGGGTGATCTCCATCTGAGCTGGAAGGTTCTTGGTGCAGCTGGGCTATACTGGGCTCATCCCTCTCACCCTCAATTCAGCATTATCTCCCCCATCTTAGCTCAGTCAGGACCCAGAGGGGTGACTTGAGCCCAGTGGATCTTGAACAGGTGTAAACCATGAAAAGGGGGTGTTGGGGGGGGAAGGAAGCCGCAGGACTGGGGGTGGGGGGGCTTCAGCTATAAATCCCTCAGCTCAGTCTGGCAATCCAGTACATTAAGCTGGCCAAAAGGCTGGTGTAACTCAAACATTTTAAAGGCTTGTTTTCCATCTCCCAGGCCTAGGTTGGATCAGTCAATGACAGCTCCCCTGCTTCACGGGGTTTGTATCTGGTGTAACTTTAAGCTGGCTTAATTTACACCAGCTTCCTTTACACTAGCTTCTTGTGTATAGAACTGATCCCTTCCACATCTTGACTAAGCAAAAGGGTTAACACTGTGAACATTGCAACAATCAAGAGCTGGTTGGTGAATATACTTATGGCTGACCCAAACAATACTGGGGTTTCAAAATAAAAAGAGCACTTATTTTTTTTGGGGGGGGGGGACTCTTTGAACAAATTAGATTAAGAGTTGGGAATCTCTCATCCGTGGGCGTAATTCGGCATGACAGTGTTCCCCAAAACCATCCACACCTGACATCATATGTGATGTCAAACATGTGGCAGGTAAGAGCATGGTGCCAAAGGAACAAATTGGAACTCACGAGTGAGTTCCTGATTGATCCTTAACAAAGGACTCACTGACAGGGAGACCCTTTTAGTGACATCTTTTATGACATTTATGGGTCTCTTCTGGGTTCGCACGCATATTTGTCACGCCTAAAACAGAGGTTGAGTGTAGTTCAGCCAAATGCAGCCAAGAAGCCATTTTATACCTGTTGTTTTATTTGGGAGTTGCTCTTATAGCCTCTTCTATTTTGGAGCGGAAGGGAAAGTATTTATATATGTAATAAAATTTTGGTTTTTGCATTCAAAACTGTGTGTTTCAGCTACGTGCGAGATAACAACTCTGAAGACAGAATGGGTATCTAAGAAAGAAAGACTAGCAATGTTGTTGTAAGAATGGCTTGCACTTTTCTTCTTCCACCCACAGATTTCAGTAGACGTAATGAATTTCAGACAAGATAATAATGCTGTTAGAATGAGAGCAGGAAAAGACCCTGGGAAAAAATAGTACCGGCAAACATTCGTAATTTGACACAACTAGGGCAATATTTTAAGAACTTAAAGCATCATTTTGACCTTTCCCCTCTGCTCTTCCATCCCATCACTGGAGAGCGACCTTCATCAGTAACACTTCAATATTTGATGCCCACTATAAGAAGTACCACTTGAACATTTTTATTCTTTAAGTGCAAAATACATAATGAATGCTACTGCAGGAATACTAACTTCTCATATTTTAATATTTCCTAGATAAAGCCATATGACAAGCCATTTTATATCAACTTTATTTACATGCTGAAAAGGTGAACAATATAGCAATCTGGAACAATGATACTTAATGAGATCGCAGGTGTATGTGACAAGACTGCTTTCATTTAGTTTCTTAGGAAACAATACTAAGTTTTCCGGAACATGTGCTCTATTCAGTTACATCAAATTATTTATCTGTTGTTGTTGTTGTTGTTGTTGTTGTTGTTACTATCATACATGATTACATTTGATTGTCTTTTCCTCGGATTACATCCGTTTTCTGTTTTAACTGCTAATAGGTCATGAATGTGAACTAATGTCATCCAAAAACACCCAGAATTACACTGAAGCTATATTATTTATTAAATTTATATCCCACCTTTCCTCCCAAAGAAGCTCATGTTCAGAGTTCTGTTGCAAGACTGTTTTATTCAAAAGAAGGATTTCTGTCAGAAAAACTAGAAGTGATTAGTCTACAAAAGGCAGAAAAGCTTTTGCCAATACACTTGTCTATCTGCAAAAAATGGGAAGATGTGGCCACAGATCCTCTAGAGACCCTATTAAAGCATATGCAGGTAATAAACAACTGTAATAAAAGCCTCTAAAAATGACCCCCTCATTCAAACATAGAGCATTTCTGAACTGCTGATGCATTATTCATACAAGAGTTAATATGAAGAGTAGTCTTGCATAATACCAAATGATTAGTGAATGAATGTGTATTATTATCTATTACATTTCTGTACCACTTCTACTTGACTTGCTTTGTGATATATGCCTCCCTTTGCACTTAACACTTAGGGTGGGAACATGACTGTCCCATATTGCTTTGCTTCCAGTAGATGTGTTTTGAGTATTTACACTCTAACGAATACATTAATATCAAATTCTGCACTGCTAATAGGCAAAATACACTCTTGGATAGCATTTTAGTCAGCATTCCTCACAGAGATTGCAGGGTTAGTTGTAATAAGAAGTAAATCACTGCTGTGAATCAAAGTACAGTCATAATAATAATAATAATAATAATTTTTTATTTATACCCCGCCCATCTGGCTGGGTTTCCCCAGCCACTCTGGGCGGCTTACAACAGAAAAATGAAATAAAATAATCTATTAAACATTAAAAGCCTCCCTAAACAGGGCTGCCTTCAGATGTCTTCTAAAAATCTGGTAGCTGTTTTTCTCTTTGACATCTGATGGGAGGGCGTTCCACAGGGCAGGCGCCACCACCGAGAAGGCCCTTTGCCTGGTTCCCTGCAACTTGGCTTCTCGCAACGAGGGAACCGCCAGAAGGCCCTCGGTACTGGACCTCAGTGTCCGGACAGAACGATGGGGGTGGAGACGCTCCTTCAGGTATACTGGACTGAGGCCATTTAGGGCTTTAAAGGTCAGCACCAACACTTTGAACTGTGCTCGGAAATGTACTGGGAGCCAATGTAGATCTTTCAAGACCGGTGTTATGTGGCCGCATTCTGGATTAGTTGTAGTTTCCGGGTCACCTTCAAAGGTAGCTCCACGTAGAGCACATTGCAGTAGTCCAAGCGGGAGATAACCAGAGCATGTACCACTCTGGCGAGACAGTCTGCAGGCAGATAGGGTCTCAGCCTGTGTACCAGATGGAGCTGATAGACAGCTGCCCTGGACACAGAATTGACCAGCGCCTCCATGGACAGCTGTGAGTCCAGAATGACTCCCAGGCTGCGCACCTGGTCCTTCAGGGGCACAGTTACCCCATTCAGGACCAGGGAGTCCCCCACACCTGCCCGCCTCCTGTCCCCCACAAACAGTACATCTGTCTTGTCAGGATTCAACCTCAATCTGTTAGCCGCCATCCATCCTCCAATCGCCTCCAGGCACTCACACAGGACCTTCATCGCCTTCACTGGTAGAGCGGGGTATTATCCGCATACTGATGAACACCCAGCCCAAACCCCCTGATGATTTCTCCCAGCAGCTGCATGTAGATGTTAAAAAGCATGGGGGAGAGGACAGTTTAAGTACGCCTCGGTTTGAGTACTTTAAGATTAATCCACTTTCCATTACTTTCCATGGGAAAGTTCGCTTCAGGTTAAGTACGCTTCAGGTTAAGTACGGACTTCCAGAACCAATTATACTCATACTACGGGTTAATTACGCTTCAGGTTGAGTACCCTGCAGACCCGTCTGGAACAGATTAATCCACTTTCCATTACTTTCAATGGGAAAGTTCGCTTCAGGTTAAGTATGCTTCAGGTTAAGTACAGACTTCCAGAACTAATTGTGTACTTAAACCGAGGTACCACTGTAAACAAAACAAAACAAGTCCTCAACTAAGGACTTGCTTCAAAGCAAGAACAGCAGTTTCATTGGATTTCTCATGTTCTAGTAATATGAGGGGGGTGGGGAGATCACTATCCACTTTCTCCACAACATGAATAGTTTTATACACCTCTATCATTACATTACTTGCCTTTTCTCTAAACCAAGGAAAACTAAATATAATAATAAATATTTTAACCTTTCCTCATTTGCTCCATCCCCTTGATCATTTTGGTTGCCCTTTTCTGAACCTCTTCCAGCTGTATGAAATCCTTTTTTAAATGAGGTGACCAAAACTGTACACAGTATTCCAACTGCGGTTGCATTATATTTTTTAGATACATAGAACTGTAAAGTTAGCGAGGGTATATGATTTTTCTTTCTTTCTTTAATCTGCAAGTGACTCATTCACACAGTAATCAATCATTTGATACTGATATGTGAACAAAGCTTTATGCATTTGTTGTTCTGATATTTTTTAATTGTTTGTTTTGCCTTGAGACCTTTTGTTTAGAAGGAAATAAACTAATAATAATGAGTTTTCAAAATATTGTGCACTCAACAAACCCTCCATTCCCAACGCACTTTCCCAAAATACTGACTAGATTTTTTTTGTTACATAGCAACAAGAACTCCAATATACAGGAATTATGTTCCATATTAGGTTTCTATTTCCAAAATACCAAAACTTCCCAAAGTACAAATGTTCGAACACAAATATTAATGAAAGCAAAACCAAGTTCATTTAAAAATAGGCTTTAGGCATTGTTGCTACTAGAATCTATTCTCTTGAAGCTATTTCACATAAATCATTAGACTTCCATTAAAACAGAATTTGAGAGTGTGGCTTCAAATTTCCCCCAGCTGCTCCAGAACAGTAATCATTAAGCTCTTTGGGAGCAGTGGATACATATCTGAGAGCAGAAGAGAGCGCTAAGAGTATAGAATTTCACAGTATTTCACATAATAATAATAATCTAACTAGAACAGCTCAAAACACTTGTTCATTATTATTAATTTCTGTTTATTCTAATAAGAGCCAGGGAACTGAAAGGGTCATTAAAATTAGAGATTAAGTTAACTGAATTATTTACTTACGGTTTTATATGGAATTGCATATCTAGAGCTGATGTTTAAATAACAGCCTTTGTAACAAAATGTGTGCTGCTCTAATTCATTCAGCTACTGTCACAATTAAATTGCATTATTGTACTTGAGAGTCCCATGGACTGCAAGATGATCAAACCTATCCATTCTGAAGGAAATCAGCCCCGAGTGCTCACTGGAAGGACAGATCCTGAAGCTGAGGCTCCAATACTTTGGCCACCTCATGAGAAGAGAAGACTCCCTGGAAAAGACCCTGATGTTGGGAAAGATGGAGGGCACAAGGAGAGGATGAGATGGTTGGATAGTGTTCTTGAAGCTACCAACATGAGTTTGACCAAACTGCGGGAGGCAGTGGAAGACAGGAGTGCCTGGCGTGCTATGGTCCATGGGGTCACGAAGAGTCGGACACGACTAAACAACAAATTGTGCTTAGGTTCAAGTTCCTTTAAAACCAATTCATAATGAGCAACATTCAGTGTGCTGCTAGGAGGTCAGGTTTCGGGGTGGGGGGTGGGGAGGTAATCACAGTCCAAAGAGCTACTTTAGGTGTATCTAAATACTTGCATGAAAGTTAGCCACGTGCCTTTTCTAACAAGTAGGTATCAGTGCACAATCAGCTTTTCCTATGTGCCAGCTTTTTTGAAAGAAAGAAATGGAAAGCCCAATTCAGTGTATCTTGAGCCAGTCTCTCACTTACCGTGTTTCTCATATTATAAGACATGTCTTATATTTATTTTTTCCTCAAAAACACACACTATGGCTTATTTTCAAGGGATGTCTTATTTTTTTCCTTCTCCTCCTGCCGCGGCCGGCATTGCTGCTGTGCCTATCACTATGTCTTATTTTCGGGGTATGTCTTATATTCCTTGAATGCTTAAAAATCCTGCTATGGCTTATTTTATGGGTATGTCTTAAAATATGAGAAACAGGGTATATGCTGATTAGTGGCCTCCAACTAAGTTCTACTCAGAATACACTGATGAAATCAATGCATATAAGTTTTTCATGTCCACTGATTTCAGCTGCTCTACTCTATGTTGGATGTTGGATACAATTCTAAATATTGTGCCTTGCTTTCTACTCACTCTATATAGCATGTACCTATGCCCAACTGTTTCACTTCTTTTCTATGCTGCATACAGTAGCAGAACCTGCCAGGTCATCCCAATGGTAGAAAACATTTATCCCAATGTTGCAAAGTTGAAACGGCTAAGCCACATGAGGCAACAAAAAAGAAAGAAATCAGTGAGAATAAACATTTTAAAGACAGTATGTGACATTTAGAACTACGAAGGCAGCTTTTAGAAGAATGAGTCTGACATTTGAGGAAATTAACATGATTGATAATACCATGTTCTAGGACGCTTTATCTACTAATGAAGTTCTTGGGAGCTCTTTAAAAAAACCTTCCAGGAGTATCAAGAGGATTCAAGATAAGCAAATTCCCCAAGCCCAATGTGGATGGGATTGACCATTACTAGCAAGAGAGAGCACTCACAAAAAATATTTCCATTTTTCACCCAACTCAAATTATTTTTATTAATTTTCCAAATTATTACAAATCAAACCAAATAAAATTTAATTTAATACAATTTCTTAAAATCAGGTTTCCTGTTCCTGTTCCAAACATACAATCATCATCATTTCCTTGCATAGTCACACCATTTCTTATTTAGAGCCCACTTGACATCCTTTACTTGCCGTTAAACCATTCTTCCAGCTGGGCACTTTTTTCATCTTACAAACAGCACCTCCGTTACATCTTTAAATAAATATTCTATTTAACATGTGTAGTCCTTCATATACATTGTTGTTCTGGACCTGGTGTGCTGGGACAGTTAATTACTATCTTCCATTGTTCAGTTCTTTGCAGTGTCTATCTGGATGGTACATTTTTTCCTCTGTTTACAGACCAGCATACAAGCTCAAATAACTCACTGAGTGCATATCCAACCTCCACCACTAAAATCCCACTCTGGAGTTCTTCCTCGGCACACAGTTGAAAGCAAGATCTTTTCTCAAATTCAGCCTCTACCACATCTGTTTGGCAGCAGTTCATTCTCCCCCCCCCACTGCATCACTCCATCAGCACTCCTAGTCCAGTCCATGAATAATTTTAAATAAAGTCCATTCAGCCTCTGTTAGGGGGTGGGTGGGCATAGTAAAACCCTGTTAAATTCCTTGTTGAGCATAAATCAAAAGCCCCCCCCCTTCTGAAGTAACAAACATAATAACACAACAGCGGCTATACATGTCTCTTTCATTTTGCAGGCGAGAACAAGAAGAAAGGAGACCATTTGAAAACCATAAGAAAACACCTTGTCCTCCCGTTTCCTTTCCTGGCTGTTGTAAGGGTTCTCAAGCTTCAAAAAACCATTCAGATACCTTCAAAAAAACCAAGCCCAGTGTTTTCAGCAGCTGACTGATTGCCTGCAATCAACATAAGTTGGTCCAGGAGCGCCTCTTGATTAATGCCAATTATCCAAATTATGGAGGAACCAACCACAAATCATGCCAGAGATGGAGGCTCGTCCATGGCAGGGACACACTCCCAGGACATACCTGCTCTGCCTTTCAAGTTGGCAGACATGGTCTTGTGCGGCACAGCGGGATGCAGTGAGCTCCCCACTGGGGAACACTGCCAGGATTTTCAAATCATAAATACTGGCTTTCCCCCACAAAGGGCAGCAAGCAGCAACCACCATTGACTTGTGATGTGACCGGAAACCCAGAAAAAATATTTCCTACCCCCCTCCGAAGTTCTAATTAGACTTCTAATTGTTGGCCTCCCAGGATCCTCCACCTCACCTTTGAAAGGTTCTCTTCCCTCCCATTTGCAATAGGTACTACAGGAGGAAGATTAGAATCTGTGCCTCTCTCTTTTCTCCCCCTGCCACAGAGCCTGCTGCAGCAGCAGCCATTTCAGAGAGTGGAAAGAAGAAATTGTTTCTAGATTGAGGCCACATTTTAAACTGTAGCACTATGGATAACCAAGCACTATGAATAATCAAGGTTCCAAGCCAAATAATTTTAAACTTTGGTGACCTGACTTCACTTAAAGGAGAGCTCTTAGCAGGCCAGAAAATGGGGCTTTCTCCCACTCTCAATTTCTGCATCAGTCTAATTACAGTATTCTGCTACATATTCAATAGACCAAGGAGCAAAGATTATTATTGTAACTGCTGTAGTTTAAGAGAACTTTAAATTTTGTCTAAAAGGAAAAACTGATAATTCAATCGGCTGACAAGATTACATCACCATTCAGTTCACCTTGTCACTGCTGATCTGCTGATCCATCTGTAACTGTTCAACTGGATTTATTTCTCTCTCTCTCTCTCCTACCTTTTGTAATAGGTCTGAGCCTGCTGTCAACTGCCATGCCCCCAAAGCCTATCAGAACCTTCAAGTGAGCAAACTGAAGTATTGGAATGGTGTTGAATGGAAGGCAAGGAAGACCCTGGGAGAAGAATTACTAGATTACAATGAAGCAGGAGGCCATAGAACAATGGTGTCCAAAAATTTTCCAAAGAGGGCCAGATCTGATGAAGTGAAGGGCCGTGAGGGCCGACCAAAGGACCAACCAAAAAGTTGTTAAACTTTTTTAAAGAATTGAAGTTGTTGAGGGGTTTTTAATGATTTTACCCCAGGAAATAAACAGAACTTTGGACATGCCTGCCATAGAAAGTATGCAGCCTGGCATCTCGTCTCCAATGTTTAAAAAAACTAGGTATATTGCATCTTTGGAGAAAATGATCCAAAATTGGGGTCCAAAAAAGGTACCATAAAGGCATTGAAGAAGCAATTGCACTTAAGTAGTGATTCCACCCTCTCCTGAAAGGATAATGTCATCCGTCCTGAATTCATGTTCTTTAATCATAAGTGTATATGGGGGTGGGAGAGGGGGTGAGGACAAGCCGTAGTTGGCAATGATGCAAAGAAACTATTGTCATTCACAAAAACAGTGTTATGAGTTTGTGGGTCCAAGGCACCCATAATTTATGGATTTGGTAACTGTAAAAATATAATAAACTAGTCTCATTCAGCCCGTTAAGAAAACGGGCGCTAGAGGTGCAACGGGGCTGTGGCCTTCCCTCCCTTTCTGCGCTCGGCCGCGTGGCGCGCCAGGGACGCAATTAAACAAAGCGCTCTCCCGTCGTGTCCCGCAGCCGAGCGCAGAAAGGGAGGGAAGGCCGTGGCCCCGCTGCTCCTCCCACGGGCCAGGTAGGGTTGTCAGGAGGAGGAGGCAGCGGACCAAGATGGCGGCATCAGGCTCTGCAGCCCGCGGGAGCCGGATCGGGCTCCCGCCGCCACGGCCCTGGAGCCCGATGCCGCCATCTTGGTCCGCCGCTGCAGGGGAATGGGAGGCAGAGGGTTGAGGGGGGGAAGAGCGTGTGTGTGTGTACGTCCCGCCTCTTTGTCCAGTCCCTGTGTCCGTGGGGCACATGCACATTAGCACAAACCTAGGGACACAGGGAATACTGGACGCAGAGACACAGGGACTTTATTATATAGGATGCTTAAGAGAGTTAAACTGAAGTCAGACTCTTAACAGCTGGGCTCAGCTTCCTGTGCAGAGGAGATCACTTGAGAGATGGGCCATCAGCAGAGAACAAAGACAGGAAGATAAGCCATCAGCAAGACAGACTTTCAGATAGTTAGTCTGAAGACAATTCCATAGTTTTGGGATTCCAGTTGGCTGTGGTGTGCTGGGGGGGGGTGTCAGTTTGTTAAATGCAGCAAGTTGGAGTGGGGGCCAGAGCACAGTGTTGCCTGTTTGAATGGAAGACTGTGGCAATGGGAGAGACAGGACCCTCTTGAGCAGGCATAGGCAATCTTGGCTCTCCAGATGTTTTGGAACTACAACTCCTGTTATTCCTAGCTAACAGGGCCAGTGGTCAGGGATCATGGGAGTTGTAGTTCCAAAACATCTGGAGAGCCAAGGTTGCCTATGCCTGCTCTTGAGTGTGAGGCTTTGAACCCTCCATCACAGGCTCAGATTGTATATCTGCATAAATAAACAATATATCATGAAGCCACTACAGTCTCCATTGTGCCTCATTTCCAAAGGAAACACAGGCCCTGGGTAAGCACCTGGAGTGATGGAATCCCACACTGCTCAGATTGAACTGGTCTGTAATGATAGTAAATACATATTTCAGCTGATTAAGGCACAACAATTACTTAGATGGTTAATACATGTATGTATGCGTACCAAATGTCATGTGTATGATGTAAACTGCGCAATGCGGACTTAAAATTTAGTCATCTGAAAAGATTAACACCACTAATAATAGGGATATCATTATAACAAAGCAACCACTGAAGTTATTAAGGAAACACTGAATTTGGGTCGGTTTTGAAGTCCACATTAGTGCTTGTCAAATTAAATTACTTTACATTAATTGCTGAAGCATAAAATCCATTTACTCTCAGCAAGAGTGTAGTTTAATCACCCATAACTTTTCATAAACAAGCAGCATTTCTAAAATACCATTCTCAGTTATTAATAGTTTTTCCACCTCAAAAATAGGGTACTACTAACTCATTTTGTTTCTAGCTGTAATCACACCTTTAGTTTCCATTTTGGAAACAAACCAAAATGGCAGCTCAACTTCCTTTACAAAAGCTTCAAACTCAGTATTATATAGATGTAGTAATAACTGAACAACAACCGTTACTATTTGCTATGTAGCATCCCAACTGTGTGAATGGCTTCTTAGCTTCTTGGACCATGGTCTCTGCTTCCTTGAAAAATGCCCTGTACCCCGCCATATCTGGAAGTAAGTCCTGATAGTGCACACAGTCCTAAGGGCAACACTAGAGAGTAGTCAGATAGTCCAAATGATCAAATACCAGCCTAGCTTCAGAACAACAAGCAAAGTCCAAAGTCAATACGCAAGGTCAGGTTCCCACCTCTGCAGAACATCTTGGGTTGGAACATCTGTGCTCAGTCCTGAAGTCACAGTCCAGGAGAGTTCCCGAAGTAGCCAAACCAAGGTCCATCAATGAAGAAAGCTGAGCAGACACAGAGCCTCTGCCTTGCTCCCCTTTTATCCTTCCCATTCTTGATTGATGCACCTGTGTTTGCCCCAGCTGAGCAGCTGTGCCTCACCACTTGATGAAAGATGCAGGGGGTCACAAGACCACAAGAATCACAAGAGCAGGCACCAGCAAAAATCACAATGCAGGAAAAACCATAAAGCCAGTCAATGCCTCTACACAGCTCCAACCTTATTTCAGACATTGTTATGTATGAAATATACCATGGTGCTGAAAACCAGATATCTCCTTCCTTGGAGATGTTTAAGCAGAGGTTGGATGGCCACCTGTCATTAATGCTCTAGTTGAGATTCCTTCATTGCAGGGAATTGGGCTAGATGACCCTCAGGGTCCTTTCCAACTCTGCAATTCTATGACTATGATTCTATGATTGTACTCCCATCAATATGGATGGGTGGAGTTGGAGTGCAACAACATCTGGAATCTCTACCCCTGTATTAAAAATATATATATGATGCTTTAGTTGTAGTTAGCATTACCTGCCACTGAATTTAACAGAGTTCCAGTTACCTAGAATGAAGCAGTGAGTAAAAGCAAATATGGGTGAGACATCTACCATTTTCAAGCCTTCAAGTGCCTGCTGTCTATCACCCAATTTAACTGGTTTATTAAAACCTATGGCTAGTGATCCTATAATTTTATGCTCTTTGCAATGCCGTCTTATGCATGCTTGCTTAGATGTAAGTACATCTTCAATGGAGCTTACATCCAGATAATTGCTATGCACTTTGCTCCAACATTTCTGTCCTTTCTTTCCAAGGGCCAAACTAGCATATATTATTTCCTAATATATTTCACGGCAACATCTTCCAGCACAGAATTCCTAACCTGTTTTACTTTACCAGGGGAACTGTATCGTCACATACTGGCCAGGTTCAGGTGTAATGGGAAACCATGGTGTCCTGTTACGAGAATATACCATGGTGCATCTTTGGCTGGTGTGCATCTTCTTTTCATTGTTTCAGATGTGAAAGGGTGGAGTCTAAAGAATCTATTTGCACTCTGGACCAAAGCCCTGTTTCCTATTATATCTGAATATCGCGGAGAGAGGGGGACTACAGTTAATATAAACCAGGAACTGAAACCATGATTTGATCTTGAAACACAAAGAGATGCTTTAAAATTTATCTCCTTGCAGATGGAGAAGGGAGGAGGAGGAAACATGTGAACCAGCCTTCTCACAGTGTATCCTTCTAAAGGAAATCTTGGTTTCACATCACATCTAAACTAGACTGTTGTTGTCAGTAGGGTCTTAGTCACAGGGACTGTTTCCATCAGCACCATAGTGATTTTTATTTCCCCCTTGACTGCTACAATGATAAACTCCAAGCATTGGAGGGCTTGGTTTAGGTGATAAACAGGACTGACAAGATTATAAATTAATGTACGAATAGATCTCAGAAATTAAAATGCATTTTAAAATATCCATGTTTTAACTGAACTTAACTCCCTGCAATAGGATGCTTATTGCTTCTTCAAATTTTATACATACAGAAACCTATATATCCATGTGTCTATCTATGTGTGATTACACTGCTATTAACAAAGAGTGTACCTCTCAGGATTCAGGCAAAATGATCAGCAGGATTCTATTTTAAAAGGCTTTTCTTTGTTATTTTATTAAAATTATCTGAATTAGATGTTGTCCTCAATATAACACTTTTACTAGTCAATTAATCAGTTGTTCAACAACAAACATTTAAAATTAATTCAACAGTGTTCTCTGCTTTTGTTTAATGTTAGCATCAGTTTTTACCCTTCTCTCGGATCTAGGTAACAGAGATGCTTTCTTCACAGCAGACAGAAGTCACATAATAAAATGTCAAGGGCCAGATGTCAGAGGTACTAAAGATGTTAAATGAAGCAAAAGATAAACATCAAACCATAAAGTGATGATAAATAACGTGACACATAAAAACTCACAGAAATGCTACAATGCCCACATGCTTAATGTTGACCAACAATAGGCAGCAATGAAAGAATTTAGAAATAGAATTTTGTGGAAAGTGACAGCTTATTGTAAACATATATATTATTCATAGCTAATGGACTATTAATGCCAAACTCACATCTTGAGACTCTAGTTGACTTATACCCCAAAATGAAATGGACATTGAAACCAGCTTGTCCTAACCTCTATTAAATCCTTACATACATGCACAGTACTTTTCAGTATTTAGTCTAATAATCAAAGGTAAAAATTCAGTTCCAAAGACAAAGCACCAAGGGTTTGGCAACAAGAGGCAAGAGATTAAGTGAAGGGTGGGGGAGGGAACAGGTGAAACAAACCCAAATGAGAACCAAGAAAAGAAAGCTGAGGTCAACGTTTGCCTTTTGATATAACTATAGCCCATCTTTTGAATCACTTTTTACGTATATTATCTGGTAGGCATTTTTCTAGGCTACAGTATCTACCAATAAATAGAGCCAGATTCACAATGACCACTGTAAAGCAGATTCAACTTTTATCCACAAACATAAGGATGAAACCTGTTAGAAGACAGATAAAGTCTATTAGATGAGCAAGAAATATCCATTATGTGGTTTTAAACAGGCACCCCTCTAAAGCACAACTTGATGATTCTGCTGTAATTCTGAACTGGGACCATGTATTAAACAAGGCTTCTGCTTATGTTATCTTGCAGTCATATCACTGTAGTCCCTTTGCATAAAGAAATACTGTTCATTCATTCACTCAATAAACACTTCTCCATAAAAAGGAAAATACGCATCCAGTCAAAGTTTTGCATAATAATTTTGCATAGAAATAGAAGCCAATTTGCATCATGAAAGAGAGAATGAATCACGTCTACATTTATACCAAAGCTTATTTATAAATTATTAGGCTCTGTTGGCAGTGGGAAAGCATCCTTGGCTTCACAAAAGGTTATACTGTAGCAATTTTATTGTTAAAATACATAAACACCACATCCTGCAAAATAATGAAATTGTTATTTGCAGTTATGAGAAACAAACCTACCTGTAGGATTTTTTTTAATAAACATTTCTTTGTCAATAGCTGTATTTACTTCTGGCTTTGTCAAACAGCTAAACAACTGCTACAAAGAGGCAAAAGGAATCACAATAGTATCTATACTGTAATGATGCAAAGATTTCTATTGGTAGGTTTATGGAGTCTGCCACCCAGGGTGAATTGAAATACAAGGTATAATCAGGAGTTCCCAAATATTTTTAGCAGTTGTCTCTTCAGATGCTCAGGTGCCTTGTTCCTCAAAACACTCACTGATAAAACACCACAACTTTATCTGGCAGATGGAACCATCCCACTCTGCTTAACTCTACCTCCTGCGTTCCTTATGCCACCTGTCCCTCCACTTACTTCAAAAAAGTTATTCACATGTCAAAAATGCAGATGCCACTAACAGCATCCCAACTGGTTCTCTTCCAGAGACTTAAGCACCCACAACTCCCTGATCAGGAAAGAAGTTCTATATGGGTGGAGGAATCACACAATTTCCCACTTTTTAGGTACTACCTCTATAAAATAATAAGGCATGTCAATTAGAATTACTAAGAGACCCAAGTAAGAATACAGGAACTCCAAGGCACGCATGAAGTTCCTTGGGTACACCTTTGAATACATTAGAACTCTGCAAACTTTGGATCATGCCTAGCTTAAATAAGTAATAGCCAAAAATGTAAAGTATCTTGGATAATACAATGCTAATATGTGAAACAGTGGCTGGAGTTATCAATGACATGATATATCTCAAAGTTACTTATCTAACCTCTGTGTTTCATTCCCTATTTCCATTTTTCATATTTAAATGGAGGAGACCCATCAAAATTACAGATCACAATGGTTCTATACAAAGACTGTCTAGAGCCATTTGTAATAATTACAATGTCCTTGTAGTTGATGTTCCTGTTCTAGAGTAAGAGCCTGGCCTTGCAAGCCTCCTCCATGAATGGGAATGGCAGGAACACGTTTAGAATGAAATTCTAAATGATAAACTAAAGTATTTCATATCAGCAGGTAGACAATTAACCAATTTGAGATTATTTCCATCTAAACAGTTACAATTTCATGTGAAATATTACTATCTTCTCTATGCACCATGAAGACAGTGAGCACACCCAAAGCTCAAATGCTCCCACTCTGTTTAATAGGTAAAACCTGAACCAGGATATCCCGAAGTTATTTGCATATAAGTTATGTTGTATGGTGGAGAATGAATATATCAGACACATGACTTCAGAATTGGCAAGCAGTAGGCTGTTCATTCAAAAAATGGGTTTTTAGGGTTGAACCTAAACTCCCATCCTTCCAGCTACTGGAATTTGTGAAGGATGATGGAAATTGTAGCTCAAGCCCACAGACCCAGAACAAAGGGGATGTGGCATCAAGATGCTGGATACATCTCCTTTAATTTTTGAAAGATGCAAAGGGGAAGCTGTTTCCCTGAGGTTATGAACTGGTAGGGGTAGTGCATGTCCAGAATCAGGGTGAGGGGCCCACCAGGCTCATGCAGAGCTTGTCTGAGGCTCAGGGAGGGAGTCTTGTCAGAATTAAATTATAAACTCAATCAAAGAAAGTATCCGGTCAACATAGCTCCTCAGAGGCCCACGGTAAGTATACTCTGCTCCCAGAACAGGTCAGATCAGATCAGTAAAAACCAACAGTCCCTATCTACTGTATAGGGTTACAATCTAAAAGTTATGACACAAACAAGGAGGAAAGTAAGAGGGAAAACTAAGGCACCAATTTTTAACTGTCCTCTTCTCTTGGAAACACAATACCAAAGGAAGAGGCAATGGATTTTTCAAAAAGGAGAAGAGATTAGGCATAGTTCCTAACAGAGAGAGCTTTTAAAATAAATTTATCCACAATACAAACACACTTAAGACCTCTAGAACAGTAGTTTCCAATTAGCTAAGTACTGAGAACCCGCTGTTTTTCAAAAGCCAAGCTAGGGACCCCCTACTTTTGAAAATTTTGGTAGTTTTTGTTATGTGAATGGTGCCATGGACCCCCTGGGTGTGTTATGCAGACCCCCTAGGGACCACGGACCACCAACTGGGAACCACTGCTCTAGAAGAAGTAGTGAACAGGGCTCCACTTTGTTTCCCAAAGCAAAATATAAACAAACCAAATCAAAGCCTTTCCATTTACATGATCATGGCCTTAGCCCATAGGCTTTTGAATGGACTCCATGAAACATTGCTCTTGTACAGAGGGAAAGAAGAAACAGAGCCTGGGTAATCCACTTCAACAACCTTCAGAAAAGCCATACAACCACAGTGGAAAATCTCTGCATATTATCTAGCCAATTATACATGATTTTCTTCTTGATTTGGGATAGGACATTATTCAGAAACCAACACTCTTTGTCATGGAAACTCTTTTTCATGTTTCATTAGCTTAGGCCACAGAGGAAACATGAGCCATGTTTCCCTTTTAAAATAGCATTATCTAATTTCATAGACAATAAAGTCAAAATTGACTTCACTTACAGAAGCTAAGGAGGTGCAATTTTTCATGGACCAGTGCCCTGGGCTTTATCTTAAAATGACATTATGGTTAGCCTCTGACATTATCAGGTTTGTCTATTACAGTTCATGTGAAACTTCATTCAAGATGTTAAGAGACCATTATCCTTAAACCATGGAGAATAACTTCAGCATTATAGAAGCCGGCTTTGACATTGTCAACATACTATATTATCTCCTGAATTTCTATGTAACATAATGACTAATCCAGGCTGAATTCATTCACACCATCCTTTTAACAAGCTTTACACAAGCATATTGTTTACATGTATTTGGTTTGGACTCCATCCTGCATTTAGTATCTTAAATGGAGGAGATTAAGGGAATAAGAGTTTAGTAATTTACTATGGAAGTTCAACTGACATAAAATCCAGAATGATTATAAAATAAATTATTTTTTAGTTTTTTAGTAAAGAAAGTTGTGTTTTTTAATTAATTATCAGAGGTCTTAGAAGTCTTATTTCAGAAGTACTTAAGATAACACTGAAGTATTAAAGGTGGAAAAACTACCATTAATTATTACTCAGTACATATTTTGCCATTCCTAAACTATTGAACTAACTCAGATAGATCCACATCTAAATGTATTAAGATAAACCATTTCTCAAAGATGACATTTTAATATTAGCATGCAAGCAGATCTTGCAAAGAAAATACTGTAATTCTTATCAATATTCATTAACACCTACTGTATTCTTCTGTGTATAACACCCCCCATGTATAAGACACCCCCTATTTTGGGGGACTCAAAATTAAGAAAATGGGGGCAGATTGCCCCTGTGTATGACTACCCCCATGTATAAGACTACCCCCTTTTAAACATTATTTTTAGTTTTTAAAACACCTAGTCTTATAAACAGAAAAGTACTGTATGTTATTTTACAAATATGCTTCCATAAAATTAGAAAACTATTTCTGAAGGTGCTTGAATGTCAAATACATAAGGGCTATTCTTAAAAGTTTTGTAACAATAAACAGTTATTCCAGTGAAGCAGTATCATCCAAACTTAATTACATTCTGAACTGAAGTATGTTGAAATTCGCAACAACAATAAGTTAATCTACACCAGTATCGTATTTCACATCTTGTTTGAAAATAATAAGTAATATGATAAGGTGCAACATAAAAATATCCTTAGTCGAGCTACTAAAAGATTGCACACACAATCTTGTTAAATGGGACATTTTTCAAAATAGTGAATGAGTCATTTAAATATGTTTACCTTAGAAATAAAATCTGACCTATTTCTTAGTACAGTATACAACTACTCAAATCTGCAGTTTTTAACATTCTAATCAGATAGCTCCAAAAATAAACCAGGTACAAGTTGGAGGTATGTTGTCAATCAGATTTCAAGTGAAAGAGCTACCAGTAATTACTGGGCAAACTTTCACTTTTTGTCTACTGCACACCAGCTAATAATGTAAATCACATCAGTATCCTCCTACTGTCAACACCAAGGAGTACAGAAAATTTCTTTAACTTCTGGTAGTAAGGTAACACACAACAATACTATTTACACATATTTCCTCTAATCTGCATCCAAATCCCAAAAAAGGGGAGCAGGAGATTTCCAACTGTTCTATTTTCTTTCCTGGGATATCTTAGTACTTTGCTTCTGATTGTTCGTGGATAACCAATTTTGTACTGTTAAAAATGGAATTATGCCAATTTCTCTATCAGCATCTTGCTATATTAATCATATAACCATAGAGACAGCTGCCAAATCAAAAAGCTTTGATCTCCACACTCAATCCCATCCAGTTTCATACAACCCAAAAACTTAAAAGCCATTTTACTGGTTTAGTGGAGAAGTGAAACTGTTGGTTATTAATAGTTCATAAACATTGGATCGGACTAATGCAATGGAAACCAAGAGGAAACAAGACCAGTTAATATACGCTGCCCATTCTTTTCAATCATTCTTGTTCAGATTTCCCTTCCTTTCAAGAGAGAGAAAATTACAGCAGTGCAGTGCCCTGAATGCAGGCTTCATTTCCTCCCCCTTATGCCTTGAAAGGCTTCCCCAGCAGCTGCACTTCCACTAAATGAAAGTGCAATTTGTTATAGCCTCCACAAGCCTCGATGAGGGGCCACTGCTTGATTTCAAGCTCCCCATTTATGCTATTCACTCGACACAGGATGGACCTTGTCAGGGTTTTTACAGTACACCCAAAAACGGCTTTTCTGGAAAGCACGCGCGCGCGAGCGTCCCCTGCAACCGGAATAAAAACAATGCAGCCCAAACAACAGTTTGCCAGAAGCCCACACAAAGCTGAGAGGAGCGAGCAGTCCCCCGCGCCTGCCGGGACGCACGCCATGCCTTTCTTCGCAGCCCTTGCTAGCAGGAGTCCCGGAAGGCGCCCTGATGACCACACACGGGCCCCTTCGCCTAACCGAGGTCCGAGGCGACAGGACAAGGGAGGGCTGTGCAATCGGCTGGAAGTCGCCGGCCCGGCGCAAGCGCGCGGAGAAGCCATCCAGCCACACGCACCGACCAGCGAGAGCAGCTGCTCAGCCTAGCAGATACGCTGCCAACCACCCGGGGAGGAGAAGGGGCAGCGATGTGGACAAAAGCAGGCACTTTGGGGAACTCCATCGCGTCGTTCTTCTGACAAACTAGCGCTACCCCCCCTTCCCAACAAAGGCCAACTAGGCTTCGTCGACCCTTTGAACGATGCCGCAAAAACGGCGCGGGGGGGGGGGCAGGGGGCCTTGGAGAATTTCCGGAGGGAAGACTCCCCAGCAAGCCTGATCAATAAAACACCCAACAGGCATTGCCGGGGGGAGAGTTTGTGTGGCGGTGAGAAGAGGAAGAGACGGGCTCCCTTTTCTTCCTCGCGCTCCTCCATACACACCCACCCTCCCACCCACTCCCAGAAGAGCAGCGCAGTCACCTTCCGCACCGCAAGGACCGCTCCCCACCCAGCGCTCGTGGGTGCCGTGGGCGCCAGGAATGGAGAGAAACCGCGCTCTCCTCTCCCAAAGGAGAAGAACCCGCAGCAGCCGCTGAGGGGAAAAGCTGTGAGGGAAAGGCAGCAGCAGCCCACGGCTCGGGAGACGGGCGGCGCGCGACGTGCTGGTGGGAGCAGGAAGATGCCCACCGCCCCTCAGAGTCACATTGTCACACACACAACACACACACACACAGGCCTCCCTTCCCCCAGTTCAACCTTTAGCTCCCCACTTACCTGCTGAGAAGCACGAAGGCAGGCAGGCAGTCGATACGCCAGCCAAGAAGCACACAAGGCAGAAGTCAAAACACCGTGTGGGAGGGATGCGAGGGAGAAGCAGGAGAGGCGGCGGCGGCTAATCCTTGGATGTGTGTAAAGCGCGGCGGCGGCAGCAGCAGCAGCGTGCGATCCGTGTGCGTGCGAGGAGCGGCGGCGGCGGCGGCAGCAGCACAGCCTTCTGGTCAAGGCGCTGTAACGTGCCTTTGTAGGTAGATGTGTGCGCTCGGGGCTGCGAGGAAGGAAGAGGCAGGGCAAGATTAGTCAGGCAGGGCAGCCTTAGCGCCGTGCAGGCAATGTTAATATTGGAGGAGAAGAGGCGGAGGTGCCCCCCCTTTCTCTCCTGCTCAGCCACTCGGGGCCACAGCAGGAAGACACCCCCCGAAACACCACACACACACACACAAAAACACACACAGAGAGAGGCTGTGGCGACAACCCGGCGGACGGCGTCCCGCTCATCCCGCGTGCTTTCTTAGGCTACCTCAAGAGCTGCGTTGCCCAAGGGGGGAAGGCGACGGCTCCCCCTCTCTCGCAGGGTCGCGAAGAGGATTTCCGTCGCCCTGACGCCGCCACGACGACGAGGGGGGCATCTCCGCCGAGCCTTTTCTCCCCCGGTGCCTTTTCTTTGACTGCGGGCAGGAGGGGAGAGAGAGAAGCGTGAGGGGAAAGCGGGGAGCGACGAAACAGACACGTGCTCCGAAATAGACACACAAGGAGACCATCCACATGCGGAGAGGGAAATGGGTAGCGCTTGACGTAGGCGACGTAGCTGGTTGAAAGGGAGGAGGAGGGGATGCGGATTATGTTTCTCGCAGGGGGCTGGGGAAAGTGTGCGAGGCACGTGCAGCCACTCGGAGTGGGAAATCAAGTCCTCCGAGTTCATTGGAGGCTTGCTCCCAAGTAAGGGTGTAAAGCAGCAGAAAGGCCTCAATTAGAGAATAAATTCCACGAATTTTGAGGAGGGAAATATTCCTAGAGCAGGTCTATTAGGCTGCAATCCTCTGCATGCTTCAATTCCATGGTAAGGAGTTGAACTTGTTACTGAAACACATAGCGTTGGGTTCTGTCGCTGCAACTGCCCCTGAATGCAAGAATTGGCAGCAAGAATGTCATTCAGCCTGGAAGGTGTTACTTGTGTTCTTGTTAATGCATTATGGAATGTGAAAGAGAGTCATTTATTGATCCACTGAGTTTCCGGCTATTGCAGGATTTACAGTGCAACTGTGTCCACACCATTCTGATGCTCTTTCCTCCTCCCAAGTCACACAAAGTGGAGCACAAACTGCACTGCACCCCTCATCTTTCTGTCACCACTTGGCCTTTTACTTCCTGGTTTTCTTCTTCAGTAACACCTGCTTCAATAAAAAACAAGGCCATAGCTCAGGTAGAGAACTCTCAGGGCCAAACTGAATATGAAGCTGGAGGTCCTGAATTGCACCTTCAGGCGTTTCCTGGCAGGGGGTGGCAATATGGATGGGGGATTCTGTTCAACAGGAAGGGTTGGCTGTACTACAGGCATAGGCAAACTCCAGCCCTCCACATGCTTGGGACTACAATTCCCATCATCCCTAGCTAACAGGACCAGTGGTCAGGGATGATGGGAATTGTAGTCCCAAACATCTGGAGGGCCAGAGTTTGCCTATGCCTGCTCTACTAGATCAGAAGCTCCAGATAAGGAGGCTCACACCCATAAATCCTCCTTTGGTCAGGTGGTAAAGATCATAGCCTTAGCGAGGACAAAACACAGCAGCTGCAATTTATGAAGAGTGAATTGGCTGGTATATTCAATCTAAATTCAAAAGATGATTAAATGAAAGAATCCACAGGAAAAGGAAAATGGGTAGGGGGGAGCAGTCCTAAATTATGTCACTTACTGGTAGGTGTCCTTGACTGGCAAGGCTGCAGCTTCTTGTGGATATTGATTCCTTCCTTTAGTCTAGTGTGTGTCTCCACAGCACTGTGGTTCTGGAAACACAAGATCCCTTCACATTGCAGGTATTGTGTGGGAGATATTCAAGTGTGTAGCAGGTCATGAGGTTTGCTTCTGAATACCCAGTATCCCCCTCCCATAGGAAGGGAGAATCCTAACTGCACTCAGGTCCTGCTTGTGAGTTTTTCATTGGCAGCTGGTTGGCTACTGTGAGAACAGCATGCTGGACCAGATGGGCCATTGGCCTGAACAAGAAGACCATCCTTATGTTCTGTATTCATGTAATGCATTCATGGATCATGTAAACAAGCCCATAAAAGCAGATTACTGTACTTGCTTTCAACTGAAAAAACCACGGTGGCTTATTTTCAGGGAATGTCTTATTTTTTTATTAAGTATGGTACAGTTTAACCTACAAGGTTAAACTGCCTGTCACTACGGCTTATTTTCGGGGTATGGCTTATTTTCAGGGTATGGCTTATTTTCGGAGAAACACGGTAGCTGTGCAGAGGAAAGGGAAAATTGTGGGGATGACTGAAATATTACCATTTATTTTTTATGTAGGAAGGGAACTTAATTTCTTTAAAGGGAGTTACTTCTAAGTAAAGCATACCCAAGCCAACCAATTTGTTTTATTCTGTAAAGGCAGCACACTTTGTGTGCTGAAATATCGTGGACACTAGAAAAGTGCTTGAACAAACATACCCCAGCTTCTCTTGCTTTTTCTTCTGCTCCTGGAGAGCTCCCTCCCAAGTTCCAGATGGGGCTGGTCAACATTCCTTTCTCTGAATGCTAAGCAACAGTGGTTAACTTATTAAACATCCTTAGTAATGGAGATGCCTGCAAAGTGCTGAAGCATTAGTAGAGTTGCCTCAGTGTTTTGTTTTATAACTTTCTTTAGATACGTCTGATCAACTTACTTCTAAAAAATGAAACTAATAAAACTATTAGGCTGAGGCCCCTGCTGACCCATAAATGTACACCTCCTGTCACCCCACCATTGAGGCAACCCTGGCTTCCACCTCACATCTTTGTAAGAGTGAAAGAGTCACACTAGGTAAAGCCAGCTAGCTTTGACAGGACTCCAAGTGGGAGAGCTTTTTCAGTTAGCTGAACTTTTTCAGTTAACTGAAGCATCTTTTCCTGTACAGTACATGAATATGTTGTGCCTCTTGCCAGAAAACAAATTCTCTTTTAATAGTGCTCAGTCATAAGCAACGGAAAACGTTTCCCATTATACATGTTTTCCATGCTGTCAGATTGTTGAAGGGAAAGAAAAAAATTTTTTGTCAGAGATAAACTTAAATAAACACGTTACTTTCACGAAATGTAAATATACAAATTATGCTAGATTTTAAGGTGGCATTAAAATGCAACACTTTGTACAAGTTTAAATAGTTCTCATCAAGACAGAAATGAAATTGATAAAAGTGCCGAAAATGCTGAAAAGGTAAAGTGAAAAATACTCCAAGTGTATCATTTGTCTTTTGACCTTATTTAATTGTTAATTTGTAAAGACATGATCTGAGGAGGTCAGGGCAGCATTTTAGCCTCACAACAACCCTCTGAGAATGAGTAGGCTAAAATGGTGACTTTCCTGATACTATTTAGCTCTTCTTCAGAAAACAAGAGGAGCTAACACCGGCACTATGTTGGCTCTGTGGCTTTACAACCATTTTGGTGGCTCAAGTAAAGTTGAATAGATATTTGGGAGTTCTTGGTTGCAAACTGCTTTGGGACTATTTGTAGTGGGTTGCAATAGATAAACCTAAACCTAACTCAGCTGTACTTATGTTGTGCAGTCATGTATAGGATCGCACTATTAAGACCGAATGAACTTGATGGGATTTACTTATAAGTAGATATATATTAATGGCACTGTTAATCAACTGCAAATGCCCATTTAGTGATGCAACCAACACCTATTCTTCTCTGGTTTGAAATACCTATGCCATGTTTGTCTTCCTGCCTGATATAATGTGCAGAACTATACCTGTAGCAAGTGCAAGCTGGTTGCCTTTCTGAAAGAGATGGTACAGCAACTTGAGATTCCGACTGAACATCCAGAAGAATTTTCTGATAAGACCTTTTTGATAGTGGAACAGATTCTATTATTTGTTCACATACACACATATTTCTTGTGTAAATAGCAGCTTGCAAACATTCAAATAGACAGTAAAACAGTACAATAAACATGAGGGGGGAAGTAAAAATATAATCTGAAACATTAGTCAGATTATGACTGTTCAGCAGACCAGGCATCAAAGTCTTGTGCATGGATTAGAAAAAATTCTTCAATATTGTGCTCCACACTTTCACAGAAACTCTCATTAAACCACTGCAAAACTACATGGACTACAAACAAACCCAGCTGCTTTGTGGGTGCATGAAAATATGTTGCTTAATGTTAGCCCCTATATCTCTATGAAAAGCTGTTGACTGCTTTGAGCTATATAAATGGACCACCTAGTCAAACAGATCTCTGTTTTATGACTCCCCCCCCCAATCTTGGCCAGTTCTACTGCACATTTGCTCATTGCAAATGTGGTTACTGTCCCCCAACCGGAGCTAAAACCCTTCCATGTTCGCGGTTGTGTTTGTTTTGGTATTGGGAGTGGGAGGATGACACTGAATTTCCATGTGGCTCTCCACATGGCTGGTGCTGAAATTACAATTGCCAGCAGGCAATAAGATGGAGCACATCATCAGAACATATGCAAGTTCACTCATCACTAATCTTTTCAAGAGAAGCCTCAAGTGGCATCTAAGGCTGCATACACACCACATATTGAAAGCAAATGACTTCCTGGAAGCTGTAGTTTACCCCTCATAGAACTATAATTCCCTGTAGCCTTAACAAACTGCAGTTTTCAGGATTCTTTGGGGGAAGTAATGTGCTTTAAATTATGGTACATGCACAGCCTAAGCCCCTGTGCTAATTAAAAAAACAAAACAAAAAAACGGTTGCACCTTCAGATAATCTCTTTTGCATTCTTGACTGACACCCTCACTTGTGTAAGTTAATTATCATCTCCTTTCTTTCAGAGTGTAACTGTCTTCCAAGTTCCTGTTAAATTATGTCCTCAGCACTGTTTCAGCTGTGAGATTTGCTACCTAACCCACATTAGAAAATTAAAGTCGCTTGCCCCATTTGTAACAGGGAGCATATCACAATTCACAGAAAAAGTTTATTTCTACTTTGGTGTGAACTCCGCAATAAGGCTAAGGCCACTACAGTATACGACTTTCTTCATTTGGAAGCCTTAAGTGTATTAAACTTTAGCATTTTCTCATTCATTTGTGCTTTCCTAAAGCAATCTTTTTTAGAAAGTGTATTGCAGTGGCTGTAATGCATATTCCTCCCTTGTAACAATGAATCTGTTCAGCAAAAATAGAAACTGTGGAAAGACAGCAAAATTAACTAGACTGGTAATACATTCTCATTGAGTTAACCCTCCCAAGTGCATTTCTTGCCTATCTCACTGATAAATATAAAAATAATACAAGATGCAACTGAATTCCACCACTGCACTTTGACTGTTCCTAGCTTCTGAAACACCAGTGGGAGATGGATGCATTGGGAATGCACCCAATTGGATATCTGTTGTTCCCCATGAGGAATCAGATGCCCTGGATTATGCAGTCAATTTTTATGCACTTGGGAAAATCACACCCCTGGTCAGCCCTCCTGGAGTGCAATGGATGATCCTCACCCTGGGGAAATCACCTGCATGACCATTGCATTCACTGTCCATAATCAGGGGAGAATTCCATGAAGTTGTTTTGTGGCGGCAAACCTTTAAATAAATTTCAAGCCCAGATTCATTCTCCAGGCATCAAAAAAATAAATAAATTACTCATTCTTTGGGTTATTCTTTCCCCCAAGGGCAAAGTATCATTCGCTTCAGATGTGAATTTGAGTACTAAATGTGTAGTAGTTTGGAAACAAACTGGGAATCACCCAAATGTAAGGAAGTGGTTTCTCTGACTGTTAGGAGTCCAGGTTCCTGGCTTGATAACACAGTAAGCATACGTAATTAAAAAGGAGGATATATTGCAAAAAACAAAAACAAAAACCAAGCAACTATCTCTGGACAGTTCTAGCAAGCCTGCAGCCCCCATCACTCAGTTGACACGAAGCCTGTGTCGACAGAAGAGACTGAACCTTCATCCTTTACATTTCTTATTTTGCTTCCTGTCTGGCAGCCTTCCTATATGCCTAAGCTTCAGACTTATTTGGTCAGCTGCAGCCCCTGTCTGTGGCTTTCTGTGCCTGTTTGGGCTTCTAGGGAGTTTTGGCTGTGTTCCAGCATGCTCTCCATTCCTCCCTTATCAGCCGGCCGTCCAAGGTCAGGGGGAGTCGACGCTGGCAGCTCCTGTGCCAGTGTGAAAGCCCAGCCTCCCTGTTCCTGACTGCATTCTGCAGCCAGCTGCGAGATTACATTTGGAGCTGGTGTGTTCATGACACTGACTTTCCAGAAAGGCAGAAGTATGGAAGTTTGTATAATAAAACAAAAGAACAAACTAAAATAGCCTAACAAAGGCACGAGACCTTCCAGTGTTGATGGTATACAACTATGTTAAAATCATAGATTTCTCCATTTTTTTCATATGAATAACTCTCAGTTCTATGCTAGGAAAGAACAAAGGGTGGTTGGAAAGAAGACAGGTAGATGGTAAATCTATCAATTTAGTCCTTGGCTGAGATCTGCTTGACACACAGAATGTTATGATAATAGAATCATAGAATCATGGAGTTAGAAGCAACCTCGAGGGTCATCTAATCCAACCCCCTGCAATGCAGGAATCTCAATTAAAGCACCCATGACAGATGGCCACCCATCCTCTGCTTCAAAACCTCCACAGAAGGAGAGTCCACCCCCACCCACCCCGAGGACATTTGTTCCACTGTCATTACAGTCATGATGCTAGATTTAAAAAGGGAGGGAATGGAAGGCAGGTCAATGGGAGGAAAGAAATAGAAGGGGGTGGCAGAAGAACTTGTATAATTTCAGGGAACAAACAACTTGTGTAACTACTTTATGAAGAAAGTTATTATTATTATTACTATACTTGCTGCATCTCCCCACATGTACTGATGGCAACTAAATATATGTGTAGCCCCCATGTCTTTGCTACATTATGTGCAGACCACTTATTTTCTGACAACCGAGAGTATATTTAAAGGGAAGCCCCATTCCTTTCAGTGTGATGTTGATAAATCAAAATATTCATGCTTAAGATTGCAGTTCGCATCTGTCAACATTCTAAGCATCCCATTCTGTGACCTTTTATTTCAGGGATAGGGAAACTGTCAATCCAAATGCTGTTGATATTGCCAGCTCCCATCACCCCCCCATCAGCATGGCCAATGGTCAAGAATGCTGAGAATTGTAATCCGCCAATATACAGAAGGTCATAGGTTAGCCACCTCTGTTTTATGCCATGAATGACCATGACATAGATGGACAGCCATTGCTAAGCCTCTCTCACTAGACGTTCGTTGATTTTCTGGAAGCATTGTTCATTCTTTTAATGTGTATGATTCACTGTTCTAAAAAGCATAATAGGCTGTCATTTAATTTTTAAAAATGAGGGAGATTATGACACAAGCACTGTGTACAGCCATAAACATTTTTAAAAACGACTTCCAGTTGTCAGTCATGGCCCAATAGGGACTATGTGAGAAATGTGAACAAAATTTAAAAGAAATCAATACTGCAAGTTGGCTACAAGCTGAAATAACATATTGGTTTCTTGCAGTTATACATCACAGAAGGCAGAATAAATAGATTCTGAAGTTATTTGCTATATGCTTGTGCTGAAGGTCCAGTAGTTCAGGCAGCAGTCTAGCGACGGGGAAATTGTAGCCCTCCAGATGTTTTTGGACTCCCAACTCCCATCAGCCCCAGCCAACATTGACAGTGTTTGGGAATGATGTCAGGAGTTGCAGTACAGCAGCATCTAGAGGACCACAGGCTCCTCACCCCTGCTACACCCCCCAAAGTAAATTAGACTCCAAATAGAGAAACATTGGACTCCATGTGACTTACTAGTAAGGATCAGCAAATCTGTCAATTTTGTTTTCTCTTAGTTTCTCATTTTCCAAATTTAAGTTCTATTCACCTTGTTTCCAATTTCCAATTTTAAAAAATGTCAACATGAAAATTAATATTATTTCTGCTGAAATAAACATTTTGGTGTGCATTTTTGCCTAACAGACACATTTTTGCAAAGCAACTTTTCCTAACATTTTGCTTCTCTCTGCCTGTAAACCACTTTGATATGTTTATATGGTGCAATATTTTTTATAAATAAGTAAATAGAAAATGCATGTTGCTTTTATTAATAGGTACATTTTTATACACACCTCACACAAATATATTCATTTTTGTATACTTTACTTGGCTGGAGAACTGCATTTAAAATTTTTGAGAAGTTCAAATTTTGAAGGCTGGCTGTGCTTCAGTTCACATATTATTTCAGAAAGTGCCAGTTAGGTAGGTTCACCTTTAAACACAAATTGCATTGAAAGTCTCTGCCATCCCTAGTTACAAATCACTATCTTAAACATATCAATGGGCCTTTCTGCATCTTCATTAAATACAAATATTAAGCTATGCAGTCAGTCAATGTATGATGTCCACAAACCATTATATATAAAGAACCAGCTACATAGGATAGCCCAGCTGTTTAATGGATCCAATTAGATTTATTAGAAAAGACAAAGTCATGTATTTTACAGCAAACTAACAAATAATTCCAGTGGTATCATGACCATGCAGTAGTATGCTACACCTATTCTGGCACATGTTGTTCAAAATACAGCCAATCATTTTTAGTAGTAATGAAATTTTAATACTTGATACCTTTATTCCTGACAAAGGAACAAAGTGAGACAGGCAAAAAAAAAACAACCCACAATGTTTTCATTGCTACACAGGAAAGAGGCACCTGCTAAATTTCTGCACAAGTCATAGTTGTTAAAGGTAGAGTCTCTATGAGGAAAAAGTTGGCATAGTCAGGGAAGGCCCAGTCAGAGAACATTTCTGGTCTTTGCCTATGAAAAGGCTGTAAATGTTCATCTTAAACGATTGTTTTGATTGCTTTCATTGAGATGGTTCTACCATTGCAAAGAGAAAAGGGGACATTATTTTCTGTTCCTTGTTTCCATGAAAATATGGAAAGATACAATTACCGTATTTTTTTGGCTTCAGAATCAAAGTTGACAAATGGATACAGATAATAATGCGCAAATATCAATACAGTGGGGTTTTCCACATATCCATTAATCTTAATGTGTCTATTTGTAACATTTTGACTAATTGGTTTCATGATATTTTTCATCTATTGAATTTCAAGTAGGAATCTATGAATAAAGGATTCACATGAAGAGAAAAAAGTTCTCAGCCACAAAACTCACCAAAGCTTTGGTGATGCACAGTTGCAATCTGGTGCTGTTTAGAAAACAAATCTAAAGAACAAAACCAATTAAACTGCAAAGTTAAGGGTGCTCTAGCAGTGCAATAAAAGCTAATAAGAATTAATGTTTACATATGTTCTACAAGACATCTCATTGATCAATGAATAAGTTAGAACAAGAAGATATATAGAAGGCAAGCTATTCTCTGTTATACACATTAAGAAGTATGGTACACACTTGGGTTAAGTCAGTGTCTTTTGGTAACTTTCTGCTCTGCTAAATCACCCTGTTGAAATAAAAGGTGGTTCAAGTTTGGGAATATTCTCCGAATATTATGAAATGGAAGTTTGGCTATGACAGTCTTCCAGATTTCTTCCTCAAACTTAACTTTGTTTATATGTACCTTTCAGACTGCGGGCCATACTAGGTATAGCACAAAAGATTTGTGAATAGTATTTCTGCATTAAAAAAGTGGAAGAAGATGATTCGCTTTGGGGTCATGATACTGAGAAAGATTAACAGGTACCCATATGATGACACCATATGGGTATGTTTTGCACTGTGGGGCAAATAGCAACCTGAAGGGGTTATTTTAATTGGGAAAACAGAGATGAGGAGAAGGATTAACCTTCCCCCTACTGCCAAGGTCTCAGTCTGCATTGCCCCCTCCTAGAGCAGCTATTATCACAAAAGAAGGGAAGATCAGTGACAAGGGTAATCTAATATATATATATTTTACAAATTCAGTTCCCTGAGGTAGGGGTGGGTGGGTGGGTGGGTGTATCCCGCAATAGATGTAAAACATTGTATTGAATTTCTCCCTTGCTTCAATCATATAAAGGCTGCAATCATATAAATACTTATCAGTACTTACCCTACTACTTAGGGGAAGACATGGAAAGGATTGCACTATAACTTCCTCTTTTGTGGCTGGTTTAGGAGATCCTTCATGTTCAGAGGGTTGCCTATGGGAAATAAACAGAAGTGACAAACAGATATCACCTAACTAAAAGCTACCTTTTTAAGTATTCAGCAAGAACAGTGTGCTCTACTCCTTCAAGCAACAGTAAAATAGATATGAAATTAGCTGCAACAAATTCCCTCTGCAATTCTTGCAAAGCAATAAAACACTGGGGTGAATAAGATTTATAAAGTTATGGATTTATCTGATCTGCTTACATCTTAACAGCAAGAACACCCAAATGCAGCGTACATAAGATAGCTTTGCAGAATATCATTAGCATCTGCATCAAACTGGAACAAACTTGTGAAATAGATTAGGAACAGTGCAGCAGACTCTAGGAAAGCACAATCTGATGTGCACATGAAGGTATCTGTTTTGGCTCATTTCTAGAAGATTAAGCTATTTTGACTAATATATGTCTGTATGTATGTATGATCTTGCTTGTTAAGACTGGCTTCTCCTGTTGACAAATTGCTGCTCAGTCACATTACAAAAGTACAAAGGGTCTAGGTTTACATTATTATCCAAGGGTAGAAGGTCGCACTCATAATCTTCTGAGACTATTAATCTCCAATGTGTGTAGGATATAGATAGATAGGTAGATAGATTAGATTAGATAGATAGATAGATAGATAGATAGATAGATAGATAGATAGATTCTTCTGACCCTATGTATTAGTTAGAATTATTTTGTGCAATCCAAGTGGAGGATCCAGGAAGCAAAACAGAAATTCTGCCAGGCAGTAAGGAAAAGATGGCAACCCCATCCAATTATAGTTCCACTCAGAGTAAACTCATTGAAGTTCATTAATTTCAGTGGGCCTACTCTGAGTAGGACTAGCACTGAAAACCACCTGTTGTCTTGCTCCACATGGCTTGGCTCATTTCCTCAGCTCTTTTGGTTCAGCAGGCTTATATTGGGTAAGTTCATCTGCAAGGTAATTGGTTGATCTTGCATCTGGGCACAGTTCAGCTATATTGCCCTTGGCTCCTTCTAAATCAGCAAGATTGTTATAGGTTGCAGGGCCTGTTCCAAACAGCCAGCTGAATACCTACTAACATTTGTTGTTTGCTGCTTGCACTTCATAGAAATTGGACAGTACCACTCATTTTTTGTTTGGTAGAGTCTTGATGATCAGAGTTGGCCAAAGACATTTGCTGTCTGAGGCAAAGGACAAAACTGCCTTTTCTGTATGCAGAAACTGAAACAGACTGATGACTTAGTATTACTGTACCTCAACACCAGCAAGAGGACAATGTCCTCCCACCAGAGGCAGTTTTAGGGTAGCACGATTTCAGGGGGCACCAAAACAATACTGTAGAACAGAACATGAGAGACAGGGGTACAACATTTTAGCCTCACACAGAGCTCTGCTGAAATTTGGGAGCCCAAAGCCCACCACAACTTCCACCACACCTTAGGCCAGGCATCCCCAAACTGTGGCCCTCCAGATATTTTGGCCTACAACTCCTATGATTCCCTAGCTAACAGGACCAGTGGTCAGGGAAGATGGGAATTGTAGTCCAAAACATCTGGAGGGCCAAAGTTTGGGGGTGCCTGCCTTAGGCATTAAGGAATAAAGTAGGTAGGTTGTGTGCTCTGTCCTTTTAACACTGTGCTGCTGCTGCCCACTGCTGCCTTAGAGTGCTGAAGCAGCTACTTCACTCTCTCTAAAGGTAGGGTCAGTTCTGGTGGTGGATGTTGCTTGCTCCAGCAATAAGCTGGAAAATGAATGTATAGGCTTTCTTTCCCAATACTGAGTAGCTAGAATTCAAACAGGTATTGAACCTAAAAGAAAAGGCTATGTATGGCTACTGATATTGTAAATCCGGATTTAAATATACCAGATCAAATTATATAATAAAATAATAATAATAATAATAATAATAATAATAATAATAATAATAATAATTTATTATTTATACCCCGCCCATCTGGCCGGGTTCCCCCAGCCACTCTGGGCGGCTTCCAACAAAACATTAAAATACAGAAATCCATCAAACATTAAAAGCTTCCCTAAACAGGGCTGCCTTAAGATGCCTTATAAAGGTATTCTATAACCTTAGTTTGAACATCTAACAGTATAAAAAAAATACTTTGACACATGTAACTCAGATGTATAATAGTGATACTCTAAAAAACATCATAAGGCATGGGAGAAGAGTCAGTTGCCATTGCAAGGAAGAAAATATTGCAATAAATTAACACAAATACCCTTCTGCAAATTTGCTTACTTGTGTGTAGCATCCAGTGAAAGCATGTTCAGTATGTGTTTCTGGTTCCCACACATCTCTGTACATAACGACTTTGTTCCTCAGAAACAAAGTCACCACTTCCTTATAATGACTACATTATGTAAGATAAGAAGTCACTTTCTAATAAGTGCTACATGACTGCAGGTAATAATGTGAAGTGGAAAGCAGTTATACTTAAATGATCAAGGTGATTTCCATGCTAAGAACTTAAGTTCTTTACTTTCAATGGCCTTACTCTGAGTATGACAGCACTCACAGTTTGTGAGACTGACATATTGTTAGTATCTGGAAACCACAGAACCATAACCAATATTTTTCAGCTATATTGTCAGTAGTATCTAACTCTCAGCTACTGCTGGATGTCCTGTTTTGTTTGTTTGTTTGTTATGTTCTGCCTCTTTAAAAGCCCCCACAGGCTGTGATGGGCATTATCATGGCTTCCCATCACTTTTCAATATATAATAAGCACCAACACTGTGCCTTATAAGCTGTATAGTCAGAGCACAGAACTGGCAGCCCTGACACAAATGGCTTGCAGTGCAACTCTAAACTGCTCTGGACATTCAAAATCTCTCCCACATGGAGGAACCTCAACCCAATGCAGGGATGCATTCATGTGGAGAATGAAATTTATGACCAAGTCTGCCCATATATATTGGCTGCCACTGTTGTTTCTCACTGGCAATTTCCACACTGCAGCAGAATGTTATTCGGCTGTTACAGTTTTGTCAAGCATTGCAGGTAGCTGTGGCTGTTCATGGATAGTTGGCTAAGTTGGAATGCATTATGTGGAAATGATTTTGAGTACCCAGGTCAGCCCTCTAACAGTCTGGGAACCCAATGTAAAGTTTGTGTCTGTAGCCAACCATGGACATTTTAGCTGTTGGTCACATGTTTTTGTTATAAAAATTCACTATTGGTCATTTTCCAGCTGTCCAGTCCTTCCTGACCCTTCACCACCTAATTCCTAACAACAAATGAAAGTCTAGACCAGGCATCCTCAAACTTCGGCCCTCCAGATGTTTTGGACCGCAATTCCCATCTTCCCCGACCACTGGTCCTGTTAGCTAGGGATCATGGGAGTTGTAGGCCAAAATATCTGGAGGGCCACAGTTTGGGGATGCCTGGTCTAGACTATCCCGACCCAAATCTTGGATTCAGATCTAGTACTAAGCCCCCTTCATTTTGCCATTGGCAATCTGTTTAGATTCCAAGGGTCATCAACCTTTTAGTAGAAATCACAAATTTGCTGCTTGTCAGATGTGCCTGTTTGTGATACCACCCTTCTCTCTCTCTCTCTCTCTCTCTCTCTCTCTCTCTCTCTCTCTCTCTCTCTCTCTCTCTCTGTGTGTGTGTGTGTGTGTGTGTGTGTGTGTATGTGTGTTCCTCCCTCCATATCAACAACCTGCCTTCCCACTCAGGGCACTTCATTATTCTCCTCTCAGCCTCCCAAATAACTCCCTTTTCCCTCCTGCCGTCTTGGTCACTCCAGTGAAGTAGGAAAAACCACCTCTCTTCCTCTTTTAGCTGTATGTACTTTGCCAAGGGGGAGCAAGAAGGTAACTACCCTTGCCACCTGAATACTATGGTGGCTGCTCAGAGGCTTTGCAAGTGCTAAGGGAAGTCCTCACGGGCACAACTGCACCCGTGGATGCCATGCTGACAGCCCTAGGTATGAACTGGTCCTGAGAAGGAGGAAGTGGTTGATGGGTGATAGACCTTTATGTGCTACATTGCAGCTCTTTCAAAAGAGTGGTGATGGATATACTAATTGAATGTAACAGCTGTGAGAGGAAAAACTAGGGTTTCTTTGACATGAAGTCTAGAAAAACAAAACTAATCAAAAGTTCCCTGTATGTTTGTTTTCTGTGAAATGTATCCTTTGAAGACAGTCTGCAATAGCTGACATAGAATTATTCCCTCCTCAGCCAAGTTAAAGCTTAATTTCCATCAAGTGCATTCTCTCTCTCTCTCTCTCTCTCTCTCTCTCTCTCTCTCTCTCTCTCTCTCACACACACACACACACACACACACACACACACACTCAGCTATGACTTAATCTTAATGTTTATTTTGCTACTCAAGAGGATGCTCTATTGCAGGGGTCAGCAAACTTTTTCAGCAGGCGGATGGTCCACTGTCCCTCAGACCTTGTGGGGGGCTGGACTATATTTTTTTGGGGGGAGGAGGATAAACGAATTCGTATGCCCCACAAATAACCCAGAGATGCATTTTAAATAAAAGCACACATTCTACTCAAGTAAAAACCCCAGGCAGGCCCCACAAATAACCCAGAGATGCATTTTAAATAAAAGGACACATTCTACTCATATAAAAACATGCTGATTCCCAGACCGTCCGTGGGCCAGATTTAGAAGGGGATTGGGCCAGTTCCGGCCACTGGGCCTTAGTTTGCCTACCCATGCTCTATTGAGTTGTTAATTGTGTTTTATAGAGTGTTGAAATTTTCTTGTATTTTCTTGCATTTGATTTATCTAAGCTGCTTTAACCTATGTTGTAAGAGGCTTAGTTTTGTTTAAATATAAGCAGTATATAAATTATTTATTGATGACGATGATTCTTGATTGCATTGCTGTGTGATTCCTTCCCCCCCCCAACATCCAGAGACAGAACTGCACCATTTCTCACCTCTTTCTGATGGAAGCAATTACTTAACCCCAGTTTCTTATACCTTGTTTTCTTTGAATGTATTTTTCTTAAGTCTCTGGACATAGGGCAGACAGCAAAAGAAAGTGGAACATTGCATGTGTTCATTTTAAACTAATGAACAGATACAAGCAAGCATATAAATCAAATGAATACAGGTATGATATTCAGCATGAATCATGCATTGAAGGAGGCAACCTTTGAAAAGTTGAAATGATATATAGTTCAATGCTTGACTCCATATCTCAAAAGACAATAAAAGAAAAGGAGTTAGAAAAAAATGAAATAAAGCATTACTGATATACAAATAAGATGTTAACACTTATTCAGGGAGTAATCTGGTCAAGTACATAAAGAATGTCTCAAAAATTTAAAACTACTGAAAGCTGTTAAAATAAATATTACATCATGCACTATTTTCCTTTTTGAAAACATCGGAGGACTTGTTTTGTGCTCTCCTGATAACTGTAGCGGATCTGATATCGATGATACAGGTCTTTTGGGATGTGACACCAGTTCTATTAGAATGACACCCCAAGGACACCTGTCAAGCCCCTGTGTGCTCAGCTAAGATCTGGCTCTCAGAAAAATCTCCTGATCTGACTGACTTGCTATCTTTCTTTTTCTTTAATCTGATTTTAAAAGGAATTCCCTGCTTTGCTTGGATGTTTGTTCCAGCTGCTGTGCTGCTGTTAAAATGCCTTTTATTTAATTTAAATAGGATATTGTTGAAGTGTTACGTAGTGGTGCTATTCCCCCACAACACACACACACGGTTGGGAGCTGCTTAGTTTCAGTTTCTGGAAACAGACAAATAAACATTAGAATTAGTTAAATATTAAGAGGCAGAGGAGGAGAAATACGGAGCCAGGTTTTGCCAAAACAAGACCAAAGGCAGTTTCCACAGTATTGTTTAAAATATTTCCATCCGTGAAACAAACATGATGTAGGATATTGGTGTCAGATCATGGGATCACATTACAGTGTATTGGTTGTGTTCACTATTTCCACTAATGTGCCAAGCCTTTGGGTTTATGGTTGAAACAGAATGTCATGTTTTATGCCCATTTGTGTTAATAACCCAAGTCACCATGCTGTGAGGATGACTCACAGCTGAAATAATTTCCAGGAGGGCAGCCATGTTAGTCTGTTACAACAAAAACAATTAAGCCTCTTGTGGTGCTTTAAGGACTAACAAACTGCAAGTTGACTCTAGTCCACAAAAACCTATGTCATACATCTGCTAATGTTTTAAGATGCCACAAGACCTTCTGTTGCTCTCACAGCTGAAATGTGTCCAACTTGTGCACACATTTTTATAGTAATCACTGCTGTCTTGAGGCAAAACCTAATTGTGTGTTTGTCTTTTCTCAGCTGATGGCATGGGCATTCCCAGCACGGGGCAGGGGGGGCAGGTGCCCCCCCTAGAAGCAAAAAAGGGAGAGCACAGCACGACAGGCAGGGACGCCTCAGCCTGCTCAGCTGAAGTGAAATGGCAGCAGCGGCAGTGAAGCTGCCTCCGTCGAGGGAAACCTGGATCTGGACCTGCAAATGAAGTGCCACAGAGCATTGTGGGGCAGCACTTTCTGTGCTGTGCTCGCTGTGACTTGAAGGAGTGTGGGCTGAAGTTAGCCCAGGTTCAGGTTTCTCTCGACAGAGGCAGCTTCGCTGCTGCTGCCTCATTGGCTGGAAATGGCCCCCTCCCCTCTGGGGTGTGTGGATGTTGACCACGCCTCCTGGGGGGATCCCAGCCATGTCATTGCCAGCCAGCCGATCAGGTGGCTGGGGGTGGGGGGCGTGGCTGGCATGCCCCCCCCCAGTTTTGATCCTGGGTACACCCATGGCTGATGGCATTTTAAATGGTTGCAGCCAACTGTAGTGTGAGAAGAAACCCCATTGTTGACTTCCAATTAAATATTTCTTGAGAGGCCTTCTCCTCTCCTCTTGATATTTGCTTGGCCCAAACAGCCTGGCAAAGTCACTGAATACACAGAAAAGCAGCATTGTGATATTTTTACAAGTTCATCTAGAAAGCATGCAATTGAATGTTAAATCTCAGAAGATGGAAAGAACTAGAAGAACATTTCAGGTCTGATTTAACATAATTTTAAATTAGTGCAAGAGCGTTCAAGCAGAATAATGTTCTCAGAGGCCATTAATGCATTTCCTGAAGCTGACAAGGGCACCCTCAGGAGCAATATGTAGAGCTGCCTTCCCAGTCTTCCCTCCAGGGTCCTCTGTGCTTCATCTGCCACTCTGAAAGTAAATAAGATTGAATTTGGGTTCTTCTTTAGTTAAGTGCCTCTCGTTAGATATGACCCAGATTAAAGGAATTTCAGATTACAACTCTCTTCTTTTTCAACACCAGTCATACCTTTAAGAATTATATAATTTTGCCAGGGTTTTTATCCTTTTAGTCTAATATCACTTTATATAAAGTTGACAAAAATGAGGAGAAAAGTCATCAGTAAGAATTAAAGTGAGAGGTAAAGTCCCATAAGAAGGAATTTGCATGGATGCAACTAATCATACCAGGGTGAGAATGTGTGTTTATGTTGTGATAACACAATTTTAACTGTGAGGTTGCATATTTGAGTAAAATATATGTTGTTATTGTTATATAGTCTCAACATTCCTTGAAAAATGAGCTTTAATTTAGCAAGGAAACCATACCATACCCATATCACAAGACTATACAAAGCTGCCTTATAAAGAGTCAGACCATCAAGATATTTAGTTCAAAAACAGGTTTCAGGAAGAGGTCTTTCCAGCCCTACCATGAGATACAAAGAGATTAAACTAGGAACCTTTTGCATGCAAATGATGTGCTCTATCCCTAAGCTACAAATCAATGAGACAAAGTTTATCTAGGCATTAATACCTGCTTCTGCTTTAATATTCTCTGGTGAGCCATCATCAGTGGAGGAATATCTGTTTTGTTGATGTCAGAAAATAGTACTTCTAAGTAAATATTATGCAGATGATTGCACTGTTGATTTCTCTGAACTTGATCACTTTGTAACTGATACCAGATGAATGTGTGAATTGATTCCATTTAAAAGCATTGTGTTTGAGATGATATAAAAGATCCACCTGTGAAGTTGTATCTGTATTCACACATGGCAGAACAGACTATAAAGAAATATGTGCTTTCCCAAGCCCACATTTCCTGAATGTTCTCACTTCTGTCTCAGTGACCTCTACACTAGCTTGATCAAATCCACAGAATGGAAGATGGATGTGTCCTACGGAGACCTGGCTTCAGGCACCAGGCCCATTGGCAGACCAACTCTGCATTACAAAGATGTATTCAAATGTGACAAAGGCTGGCAGCATTAACCCTGCCGTGTATCCACAGCAGTAACCAGAGGGAAAATGACTGCTAGCAGGAATGCAGAGAGAAGAAACGCCATGGTACGTATGTAAAGTGAAACCAGGTGCCTTCATCTGCCCTACCTGCAATAAAACATGTCTCTCCCATATTGTCTCTTCTTCCACAGCAGGCGCTGTAACTCTCCAATGCTTTGACTTTATCCCTGATGGCACACTCTTCCATTGACTCTTGAGACAGACGGTTGCCAACAACTGGCTTTCTGTCCATTGGTTGGAGATCTTACAAATTCTTTCCCTTAGAAAATATAAGTGATTTCCACTGATGTTATTTTTGGCTTCAGTGAGTCATATTTCCATCAAACGAAAGGTTATGTACATTTTTCATATATGAGATCAGCAAGATGGTCAAGTGAAGAATAAAATGACATTTCCCCAGTCAGGGCACCATTCTCATTTTGTGGCCACTGCATTTTATGACTTCAAACTGTCCCTGTGAATGATGTGAATCTTTTTCAAATTTGACAGACTAACACAAAACCTTTGGGCAACTGAGGACAACAGATTAAGAGTGACTTCTTGCCATATACAGCCTTGTTTGTGATATCCAGCTTTTCTTTTGGTAAATAATTTGTTTAGCAATCATGGAATACCTTCCAGTGTTGACCTAATAAAATAGATGAATTAGACTAGATTTTTCAGTTCCAGAGAGAGAGAGAAAAAATATTCTCATCATTCCACAGTAGCCATGACAATATCTGGGCCTTGTTGGTCCTTTGAGAATACATCTTCAAATATGTGCTTTACTAAGGATTACAGAGCAATTACCCTCAGAATATTTATTCATTTGCTTACAAGAATGAATGGAAGAATGACTCATGGCCTGAACAACATTGAATAGATGTGAACACTCCCTCCTGCCATCCTCCTGTTCTGAAGCCATATCCAAGGTATATCTACTAAGGCCCATAAAATTCAAAAGATCATTCATTCATGTTTATGCAAAACCAGCTTAGATCAAATAGTATCCCAAGTAAGAAGCATCTTCAATGCTGTCCCCCATTTGTTAAGAGTGACACAAGCATGCTTTCACAATTACACAACAGAATACAGCCAAAAAGCATTCAAGGAAATTAAACAAGAACATACCGGTAGTTCTAAGAAGATCTGGAAGGTACCTTGAGATTCTACAAAAGTTCAGAAAATTGGATGAGGTTAAAAGAAAAATACAATCTACATCGCAAATATCTAAAACATTTTACTGTCAAGTGTTCTGTATTCCTATTTTTCAATACTAACAAATATTAGTATGAGATTACTTAGCTCATGATGAATGTAATAAATAAGTAGATAATGTTCAGTTTTTTATAGTACTGATGACATAGCATCATTCATATGTACACTACTTGCCGAATGGGCAAATGATGTCAAAAAATTTCATGTGTTTTGAAGTTGCTGTTGTTTGAATAAAAAATGAGTGTTAATACAATCTGTGCTGACCACACAGGTCAATGTTGCCAACTTTTGCAACTGAGTATGAACAGTGTGTACAATGTATCACAATGGGTTCCTTACTATGGAGCTTCGGTCTGGATAACCAAATTGTGTTTGTTTATTCAAGACCATATCTATTCAACTAGATTTATATTTTTAAAATCCATAAGTAGTGTACAATAACAAAACACACTATAACAGATATATAGTAAAATCTGTATAAAAACACCAGCGAAAGTACAAGCAATGTAATAAAGTATTGTGCTGTATAAAAGGAGAGAGTCCAGCTTAATGATTAGGGAGAAACTGAGGGAAATGTTGCATCTTCAAAAGATGTCTGAAGCAGGAAGCTAACTGGGAACCATTCACAAAGTCTCTGTCTTACCAGTGTAAGGATTCAGCTTTGGTTTATTGGTCCACATGCAGCCCACCACTATTTCAGAACACAAATGGAAATTACAACATAAAATTTAAAACTAAAAGTAACTATTGTCAAATTATATATGCATGAATCAGAACAAAGCAGTGCTCATATAGTTTTTGTTCTGTTTGTGTAACTAGCTTCTCCCTGCACTCTGACTTCCTAAGACAGATTTATTAAAGATTAATATATTTTCTTTAGTGGCAATTTAGCTTCACTACCGTATAATTTACCTTCCTCAATTAAAAACTGATGTGAGTTACAGCTAATATTCTGTCATTTTCAGTTATCCTTTCTTAAAACAAGTAAAGCTGATTGGATGATGTACAAGGCAATAGACAAACCTGACACTTGTCTATCTTCTGCAAGGAATACACTACGCTCAGTTTAATTAAATTGAAGGGCATTTCCTTTGAGCTGTGAAGTTCTGTAATTAATCTACATCTCTGAAATGTGCATGATCCAATCAGCACACTAACTCATTCTACTTATCTTTATAAATAGCATTTGTTTTTGTATTTGTCATTCAGACATAATTTACCAGGCAGAGTGATTACAGTGTAATTTTTGGCAGCATGAAATATCTTGAAATTGTGAAGTGACTAATTTCTTTCAAAAGTAAAAAATAACCTCTTGTGTACTTCAAAGTTATGCTGCCTCCAATACTTCTGGATTTCGGGGCAGGGGGCAGGGAGGCAGATAAAGTATTTGGCTGAAACATTTTTACTCATGCTGTAAAAATGGATACTACAAAAGTCCACATCAGACAAGATTACAGGGAATCAAACCATCTTATACTCTACTGGGTTTTATTTGGGTAAAGCAATAGACTCCTAATTTAAAATAGTGTGTAAAGGCAAAGCATATTAATAAACTTGTTGTACTACTTGAAAGTGGAAGTGGGAAAATACTAATATGCAGGTGGAGGAATGCAATGTGCCCATTTTCTGGCCACTAGTCAGTGGCAGCAAATACAATTTTTTGCATTGCATTTTTCCAATCCCATCTAGTGGAGCTATTCCAAATGGTGCAGTGCCTTTTACATGCTAGCCCTAAAGAAATGCTAGAACCTTTGACAGCCCGCTGTGTGACCCATCTGTGACCCATTTTTAGGGTAAAGTTGTGTGCATCCATTGGGAAAGGTAAATGTGGAGAGGCGCTCAAAGCACTGTCTAGTCTGATTTTGTTAGAAGAATTCCCATTGTTCAATCAAGGGCAAAGTGTTTGCTCAAGTGCATGGGACCGCTAGCATGACTGACCCATACCTCTCATGGCTTGCGAAATATTGCAGGGAGAGGGCGGCTGGTTATGTTGAGCGAGTAATGAATGCTTCATTGAGAGAAGACATGGTGCCTAACCAGCAGAAAGAGGTGGTGTTACAGCTGCTTTGGACCCAGGATACCCTAATGCTTTTAGAACAGTGACAAACAGGACAAGGATATTAAAGTAGATAGTCATTGACCAGGTACAAACACGCTTGAATGAAACTGATTTTCTAGATCCATTTCAGTCAGGTTTTAAGCTTCCTTATGGAACAGGAACTGCCCTGGTCACCCTATGTGAGAAGCTTTGTTTGGAGAGACATAAGGGGAAGGGGTAAAATGGTAATCTTCTGGGATAGCATTCAGCTAGGTTTTCTTCAGAGTTTATGAACACAATTGGTTCCGGAAGTCTGTTCATAAACTGAAGCGTTCATAAACTGAAGCGAACTTTCCCATTGAAAGTAATGGAAAGTGGATTAATCCGTTCCAGACGGTCCGCGGAGTAACCGTTCATAAACTGAAGCAAACTTTTCCATTGAAAGTAATGGAAAGTGGATTAATCCGTTCCAGACGGGTCCGCGAAGTACTTAAACTGAAGCGTTCATAAACTGAAACATGGGTGTAATTGGTTCCGGAATTCTGTTCATAAACTGAAGTGTTCATAAACTGAAGCGAACTTTCCCATTAAAAGTAATGGAAAGTGAATTAATCCGTTCCAGATGGGTCCGCGGCGTTCATAAACCGAAAATTCATAAACCGAGGTGTTCATAAACCGAGGTTCCACTGTAGTTCTCTTTTTAATAATAAATCATAATAAATAAATCTAATGGGTTCCTATTCCTTTTCTAAATTAAAATTTTTTAAAATCTGGCAGGCCACTAAATGTTTTCTTCTTTTTCTTCCTTAAGTGAGCAGCTCATAGCTTCAGGGAGATGTTGTGCTTCATCATATTTCTAGCTATGCTGACTGTAGACCATTAGTTGCTCTGTTCTATTTATTCAACTCTCCTTTGCTTTTGTACATGGTTTTTCTGTGTTTATGGTCCGTTGCTCTATCCGTTTCCTTAGGATTCACTCCAGTTTCATCTTGCCGCAAAGGTTTGTTATTTATGATGTTTTCTTTTCTCCAAGGAACTCAGAATGGCATTATAGCTTCACAACAACCTCTTCCAAGACTAGCCTTAATGAGTTGCCCAAAGCATTTCATTGAACTCTTTGACTGGCCAGGGCTTTGGGTGTAGCAAAGCCACCTTCATCACCTCTAAAACTCTCTATTACAGTGGTCAGCCTGCAAATATTACCCAGTCACTACTACAACCATTGACTAGTAAATGAGCATCTATTTTGGACCAAGCCGGTCCCGGGAGAGAGAATGTGTTAAATAAATGTGTACATTGATTGGGGAGGGAGGTTCCTTCTTCATTTATATGGCATTTTACTGCAAGTACAAAGAAACACTGATCACATCCCAACACAGATGGAAGCATAATCAAATGCATTTAGCAGACTATACGAGAAACTGGCCTACAGTGCAATTCAATACATTTCTTCTCATAAGCATATCTAACTGAGATCTGTAAGTCTTTCTCCCAGTTAAGCAAGTATAGAACTACAGTGTTAAATCTTTTTAAAAATAATGCTCACAGGACTGAAGAGCAAAACTTTATTTCCAAGTAAACACAGATATTTTTGAAATGTTGGGATAGGGTGCATATAATTTTCACTTCTAGTGACTTAACTACGTTAATATCCAGTGCAAACAAACCTCTATCCTGTGGAACAGCCGACCTCATGTAACCAGCACGCTTAAGTCTAATTCATGCATAAAGGAGTTAATACCATAAAGTAAGCTGCCTAGCAAGACTTAGCTGCCACTTCCCTTACCTTGGGAGGAAATAGGTATTCAAACCCTATTCCCACCCACCCCAGTCTACCTGAGACGCTCAGCATGTGAAGAGGCTTGAGCAGGTTGCTCCAGCTCAGTTCCATGGCTCTCATGAGCCACTCTTGAGTTTCTATGCCAATAATCTAGGAACTTTTACCACTTTGTAACCATGCTAAGTTTTACTACCTGTACAACTTTTCTGACTGATGTATGCAAAAGCCCATGAGCCTGACCTTTGGAGCACTTGTAAGTAAACCCTTTTAAACTTATGAAATGTGGTATTTTCTATGCTAGGGGAAGTGGGAAATTTTGGGAAACACTTGGAAGGGCATATTAAAAAACTTATATTTCCACGCTTTTCTTTGCTGTATATTTTATGACTTTAAATCTCTGCTGGGGTTCTCTCACCAAATAGTACTTGCCCCAAACTTGGATCTTGGCATTCATTTATTCACCCACCCACCCACCACAACAATATATCCTCCATTCAGGAAAGCAAGAGGCATTATTATGGTTCAAGGGCACATTGCAGCTAAGTGAAAGTACTCAACAATGTAAGACTAGAGTTGGTGATGGGGCATGACCTGGAGACAATCCCAAAGAGGTTTGGAGTGCTGCATTCAGCCTCTGCACCAGAGATTCCCCATCCCAAATGTGAACAGGTGAATATGTCAGTTTTGGTTTCTCTCTCTGAGGCATTGTTCCAATTAAGGTCAGTTCTCCGCATCAGGTTTTTAAACTCATGACAATTCATCAGTATTTGGGTGCTAATTTTTGCAAGCAATTTCCCTAAATATGTTTTCGTATTTTATTTTACTAACATAAACATTTTTGCTCACATAACCTGATTGGAGAACTGCATTGCAAAATTTGCAATGACTTGCAAATATCAACTGGAGATTCCCCTTTAAATGTGAACCAAATCAAATTTATCCACCATCCCCAACCTTGAACAAAGCTGTTGATTCATGCACCAGTTGGACTTTCCAAATGCTTTTCAAGGGCAGTTCCACACAGAGTGTGTTATAGCAGTCTAAACTGACTGTGGCAAGCTTTGACTACATCAAGAGGGCTGGCAATAACTAATGGATGTTGGTTATTGTGTGTAACTGGAATAGAACATTTTAAAAACTGGAAAGGGGTATGTTATGTTTGATGTTTGTTTGACGTTGGATAACCGTGAAAGCACAGCATTATCTCTTGGGGGGCAGCGGGTGAAAAAATAAAAATAGACTATTGCTAATGAGTGTTTCTTCAGATGAAGGGTTTAAAAAGACTGCTTTAAATTATGAAAAACAGTATCAGCCTTCAAAGACTCTGTCACTTGCAATACTGTCAGCATATTTTGACAGACCTTCCTCTGGGAACGAAGTACAACTCTTTCCTAAGGCACAAGAAATCTGCTTTCTATTGTAACAGGGATCCCATTTTCATAGCTGATGCAGTGATTCCTTAGGAACTCATGTCTTGGGCAGCTTCTTGGTTCTGTCCTCCGAATGAGTAAGAAATGTATGCTGAAAGGGGAGGGCTTTAGACTGGAGCAAGGTGTTTTGCTCACATCAGCTCTGTCTTGTTTGATCTGCACTGATTGCAAATTTGTTTTTGAACCCCAGATGGCTTGGGACATGGATATATCAAAGCCTGCCTGTTCCATGTGTTTCCCCTCTCACACTGTGTTCCTCAGATGCTCTGCTTCAGATTCGGTGACCCTGTGAGGCTAGCTAGGCTGCTACCAGCAGTAGAGCTTTTCCTCTAGTGGCACCTAACTTATGGACCACAGTGAGGCTCACCAGGCTGTATTCTTTACTGTAAAAACTACTGGGCTTTATATTTCATCAGCACCCAGAAGCTCCATTAAGAAAATTCAAGCCCTGCTTCTGGTTTTTTTCTTATAGCAGCCTTCCGCAAGCTGGTCCCTCCAAAAGGTTTTGGACTACTGAACCAGCTTCTGTCAGAACCAGCCAGTCACAATCACTTAGTGGCCACCAAGTCACAGGAGGCTGTTGTATATAATTTCATAATGTGTTCAGCACCATGATTCCATCTTACCACCTCCATAATACACTTCAAATTGTTTTACTGGCAACTTCTGTTCAGCCACATGGCATCTAGTTCTGTTTTGTACCTCACATTAATGTCTACATGAAGTCACTGAGGTCATCTGAGGATCTGGGATTTGCTACCCAGGAACTCTTGGAAGCTGAAGATGCAGAATACAAATTAATTAAATAAATAGAATTGTCCCAACAATATTTATGATTATTATTCCTCCAACATTCACGGCAGAATTAATAAGCCATTATTGATTCTTTCTCTGTGATATTTCTGCAGCTGTAAGGCCTCCTGCCAGCAGAATTATTGTACTGAATTTGTTTTCAGATGTCTGCATCAAAGGCATTATGGTTATATATAGCAAAAGGTCCCAGCTTTGCATATCAACAGCTCTCTCCTAGTCAAATTAGAAGCAAAGTTCTTCTACATCAAATAAAGGAAATTGTATGGTACATTTCTGAGTTAGCTAATGTGTTATTCTACTCATAACAACAAAAACAACAAAACACCCAGGAAGACCTGCAAAAATTGCCACGTTCCATCCAAGTTTTAGTTTAAAATAATATATAAAGTTAGCAGGGTATCTTGGTTCCTAGGTTCCATGATGCAGACTCACATAGACTCTTAAAGGTAAAGGTAAAGGTACCCCTGACAGTTAAGTCCAGCTGCGAACGACTCTGGGGTTGTGGTGCTCATCTTGCTTTACAGGCCAAGGGAGCCGGCGTTTGTCTGCTTCTGCAGACAGTTTTTCCGGGTCATGTGGCCAGCCATGACTAAGCCGCTTCTGGCAAAGCCAGAGCAGTGCACAGAAATACTGTTTACCTTCCCACCAGAGCAGTACCTATTTATCTACTTCCACTGCATGCTTTCGAACTACTAGGTTGGCAGGAGCTGGGACCGAACAACGGGAGCTCACCCCGTTGCGGGGATTCAAACCGCCAACCTTCCGATCAGCAAGTCCAAGCGGCGCAGTGGTTTAAACCACAGCACCACCCACATCCCACATACACTCTTACTGACATATATTTAAGAGAAGACAGCCCAATAGTGGAGGGGAAATAGCACAATAATAGCCAGGAAAGCACAATGTTGTGGCAGATACATACATCTCTTTAAATTAGAAGCTTATGTGCTTATTTACCGCTTTTAGTCGCAAATGACCTTAACGTGGTCATACTACAAAACACAGAACACAACTAAGATAATGGTGAAATAGCAGCAATGTCAATACTGATGTTGAAACCACAAAATCAGCACTATAAAACAAAACAGGCTCCAGGCTCAAAAACACTCAAACCACAGCCACCAGGAGGTAAGCAAAGCCAAGTAAGTTTCAACTAAGCTCCCAACATGCCCACATGGCTATTCATGCCTTGGGCACCATGACCATATTAGAGCCATTTATCTTTCCTATCCATATACATCCTGCCTGAATTAACATCTGTCACTATTCTATTCACTTTATGCCCTGACTGCTGGCCATCAGCTGAGAGCCACATGACAAGAGCCCCTGGGTTCACACCCTTGCTAGGCACCATCTTTATATAGTAGCTGACTATCTTCCACCAAATATATACTGTAGCTCAATTCTCCAGCAGTCCTTGCCAGACCCTAGTTTATTGAAGTTCCTGGGGAAATGGAAGAACAAGCATTTGATTGTTCATTTGATTTATGCTTATTAAATTTGTATCCTACCTTTTGTCCCAAAGGAGCCCAGGGCAGCAACCAAAATGCTAAACAGTGCAGCTTAAAATAAATACAGTAAACTCATTTAAAACATACATATGCCAAAGGGTGAACGTGGGACCTTCTACATGCACAGCAGATGTTCCACCACTGAGCTATGACCCCTCCTCAATTCTATCCTTGCTTGCAGTTTCCCCATTCATGATTGTTCCTTGTGGGGTGAACACACTGTACAGGAGAGGGAGAAGCTGGGACAATTTTCAGCAGAAAAATGTTTGGCAAGGAGCCCTTGCTCTCCTTCCGTCCCTTCCTAGTTCTCTGCATGTGCTTCTGATGCTGCTTTTCATTTAAAACACACATACAACTTGTGGGGGAGGGAATGTTATATGCATTTGCCTGTGCCTAATACCTGGTTTGGCACTGAGAGTCCATACAGCATAAGACTGTACAGTATGATTCTGATACATATTGCCCATCATATTTCTATTAGATAATTAAAGATTGCACCACTGAAATACAATTGTGATTCATTCCGTTCTTGAATAAATGTTTGAATAATCATCACTCAGTGTTATGTTTCAAGGAAGTCATTGCAGCCACAGACCATTCCCCCCCCCTAAGTATTAAATATCCTGATTATGCAGACACTGATTATGCAGACATCTGTACAATACCTCATAACCTTTTGCTGGCAATTTGTTTCCCACTTTTTCAAACCTAACCTTCCTTCAGTATGCAATGACATCTTCTTTCCTTGTCATGACATCATTTGACATGTTTATTTAATCTATATGCTCAAAATGGTTGGTAATACGATGCCAATGAAAGCATTACGTTTTTGGCATCTTAGAGAGACGGAAATATGAACACTGCTTCATAAAATTCTGACTACTCCAGCAGCAATAAAAACAAAGTGAAGACTTGACATAGATTTCTAAATATTGGCCATAGTGTTGCTTTGGCAATAGGCCTTTCTCTCTTGCATTCTACCAATAAAAAAATGACCCCAACCCCGATAAAAAGACAGCTTTGCTTTTGCTACAATTCCTACATAAATAATTTGGGAGAGATAAAAGGGCAAAGAGAAAAAGCTAAAGCTTTTGACATTGTCAGCAGTTTTTATCTCTCTGCCTAAGATGTGATCACGTTAAAATGCAGAGCTATCACCCTTCTTGAAATGCTATCACATCCTACGCTTTGTAGGTCATCCCCAGGGAGAACAAAAAACAAATGGGGGGGGGACTCTATCTTTTATGGAAAGCTTTCTTCCCTTTTTTAGTGAAACAAGCAATTATTGTTTTGAAGAAGATAGAAGCTGTGTGGTGCAGTGATGTCACCAAGGACAACATTAAAGCTTTTACTAAAATTGCAAAGAGAGCTAACAACACACTTAAATAGTGAAATTTCATAAACTACTTTTTATGGGAAGGGGGGAGGCTCTTGAAACAATTAAACAATCATTCAGCTGGAAGAAATTAGTTTTGTAGTAATTAATGTAGTGAACAGAAATCATAATGAATTAAAAGCCAAAGATGTGATGGAAGAAATGTCATTTCTGGCAGTGGATTGACTGTAGAAGCTAAAATGTGACTAGTGGCATATGCAGTACATGCTCAGTAAGCTCACTGCCTTTGTTAGAACAAAATTAGAAGAGAAAAAATGAAGTGGATATGGATTTTTTTAAAAAATAAAAAAATATTTATTAGAAACATCAAGAATCGCACAGAATTTAGAGATTTTTGTTTTGTTTAGTCATTTAGTTGTGTCCGACTCTTCGTGACCCCATGGACCAGAGCACGCCAGGCACTCCTGTCTTCCACTGCCTCCCGCAGTTTGGTTAGACTCATGTTTGTAGCTTCAAGAACACTGTCCAACCATCTCATCCTCTGTCGTCCCCTTCTCCTTGTGCCCTCCATCTTTCCCAACATCAGGGTCTTTTCCAGAGAGTCTTCTCTTCTCATGAGGTGGCCAAAGTATAGGATTAACTATATTAATGAACAATTTCCAGAGGGGTAGCCATGTTTCTTTGTTGCAGCAAAGCCAATGTTTATTTATTTTACTATTATACTGATATCTTTCCTTTCAAGAAACTCAAGATGGTGAACATACTCCTCTTCCTCCCCATTCTATCCTCACAATAATGTTGCAAAGAACATTAGGATGATAGATTTAGACTGGCCCCAAAAAACCAAGTTCATGGCCACTGGTCCCATCACCTCCTGGCAAATAGAAGGGGAAGAAATGGAGGCAGTGAGAGATTTTACTTTCTTGTGTTCCATGATCACTGCAGATGGTGACAGCAGTCACGAAATTAAAAGACACCTGCTTCTTGGGAGAAAAGCAATGACAAACCTAGACAGCATCTTAAAAAGCAGAGACATCACCTTGCTGACAAAGGTCCGCATAGTTAAAGCTATGGTTTTCCCAGTAGTGATGTATGGAAGTGAGAGCTGGACCATAAAGGAGGCTGATCACCGAAGAATTGATGCTTTTGAATTATGGTGCTGGAGGAGACTCTTGAGTTTGACCAAGCTGCGGGAGGCAGTGGAGGACAGGAGTGCTTGGCATGCTATGGTCCATGGGGTCACGAAGAATTGGACACAGCTAAACGACTAAACAACAACAAGGTCATCCAGTGAACTTCATAGCTGAGCTGAGATTTGAACAAAGAATCTTTTGGCACCATGAAATCTAACAAATGTATTATGTCATGAGCTTCTGTGGACATCATCTGAGGAACAGAATTCTAGTCTGCAAAACCTTATGACATCATGAATCTGTTAATCTTCAAAGATGCCACAAGACTTTTGCTGCTTATACTAAAGCCATTGTTCCCCAGTCCAGTTGAGGAGCTGGAGGTGCTCAGAAGCAGGCCCCTGTGAGTCAACTACACATTAAGATAACTGCATGATTAGGGGACACACTGGACAATTTCCTTGGTTTAATTACAGGCATGTTGTATTTAGTAAATTTAATTCACCTTTAATTGACCCAACAATTATGGGAACTACTCAGTTTAGAGATTAAGTGGCTTGGTGAGCTTCATTCAACTGAACTACACTGGTGTGTGTGTATGTGTCTTGATATATATATGTGCAACCTGTTTTGTACAGGACTTCATAAAACTGACACCTAAGCTTCAAACGTGAATATTAATTATGTTATTGTATTTAATAATATTCTGTTCCTGATTTCCCTGCTGTATGCATTCCAGCAGGAATTCTCCCCAGCCAACCACCAAAGTTTCTTCCATTTATGTGCAGCCAGATGTGTGTTGTGGGATTTGCATCCTGCAAAAAGTCTCCCCGTCCTTCTCTTTCAGCCTGAAGAAAATCGCACAAGGCATTTATGAGTTTTTGGTCTCTGCTAAATAAAGACATTTAATTTCCTTTTCCGCCATGGGAAATGGCCACAGTGGTATTACAATGGGATGCAGAACATCTAATTCCTGAAATAATTATCTCACAACTCTTAGTTGTCCTGTGAAGGCACGTTAATGGCTTTAATCTTTAAACATTAGCAATAATAGAAGAGGCAACTACTAATTTAAGGTATATTATGTTACAAATAAAGGCAACATTATAGTATTGCTCAGTGCACTTTGTTAAAACATTCTTTGTCTCCAAGGGGTTGGATTTTTTGTGGGGAGGGGGAGGTTTAGAGACAAAGCAAAATTTACCCCCAAATAGGAGGGATATATGCCTAGCACAAATGATGCCAGAAGATTCTGTCAGTTTCATTTGAATTGTTATGAAGTTATTGGTAAAGATTAGAGAAAGATGTGATCTAACGGACCATCAAAACTGCAGCCACTGCAGAAAAGCAACATGATCAATACAACAGCTTTGGTCTTTTCTTTGTAAAACTTTCTTCCAGAGCTCCGTTGAGCTCAGATTAGCATGTGGGAAAACATGAAAGATGTCATTCATTTGCAGAAAATTCAGATCTCTCAAAATTGCTAAGAGCAATACAGTATAGTGTTCCATGAGGGAAATGCTCAACAGGATTGGCAGATTAAAGGAATGTTTTCAGATATTCTATTGTAATGGCTGTGAAATATCCAGCTGAGCAATACATTTGGAGGATACAAACAGAACATCAAACTTGATACAGTGGCACAAGAAAATTGTCTTACCAAAAAAAGGTTCACATGCTGCATGAAAGTGTGGCACAAACGACACAGAATGGGACAGCCTGTATCTATCCCAACTTCCAGATGGCTGCATATTCCCTTGAGGTGCCTTCTGTGTCTATGCATCTAATTTTGTGTCCAAGGAAGTCATTGTGCAAGTGAACAACTTCAACAGAACTTCAACAGAACTACTCTTCAACAGAACTTCTACCTGCTCCTTCTATACTCCCCTAAACCCTCCTCACAAGTCTGCTCCGTGGGTTCTACTCATGCAGTGACTTTCTTAGAACCGTGTCTTGGTTCTTCTGTCTTTTGACCCAAATGGGCCCTCAAAGTAGAGTGGCTACTTACACACTACCAAGAAAGGGGAAGAGCATCACTATATATCCTCTTTTGAACTTTTTATTTTAATCACATGAAATTTGCATATGTTAATTTATCTGCATAGCTGTAAAATTAGAAGAAATTACTATAATTTGAATATAGATTCAGTACATCTCACCATATTGGGGGAGACGCTGACCAGGTGCTTCGTGTGCCTGCTCAGTCTGCTGTCCAAGGTGCTAACCATTAAGGGTCAACTACAAGGCCTCAGCTCTCTCAGGGAAATTACAATTTAATTGCAATTTAATTTAATTGTAATCTGTGGGGGGGGTTTACAATTTAATTGGTACCTACCTAACTCCTCCTTCCCAAATAAAAACTCAGCCATCCTTAAAACATTACACTTCTCAAAATTTGGCAATGCTGCTCTCCAACAAAAACAACAACAACAAAATATGAAAAAGAAAAAAGTACCCAGCAACTTGATAGCAGTGAGATTTCACACCTTAACCTAACCTAACCTAACCAAACCTTTAGGAAAGAAGTCTCTACACCCGTCGTTGTTTTTTGTTGGCATCTATCAGAATGCACCAGCAACTCAACTTGGTTTGAAACACTTCAGAGCCATAACCCAAGCAGATATTGTTCCCAGTGCAAGCATTGCTTTTATTACTTTGCTGAAAATAAAAGGTTTTAAACAGAACTACCATGGCAATGCTAAAAAAAAAACCCAACTAGTACAGTTTGTAGAATGGTTGGGGTTTTAAACAACCTCATGGTAACTGGTGGTGGGGGGCATTAACAAAATCCATTCTTGAGACCTTCCAAGTCTGGCCAAATCATGACCTCCTAGCCCTTACAGCTGCTAATAGGCCTATTGCAAAAGTGAAAGGCACCAGGCCACTGCAAGAATGAAAGTTCAATACTAATTGCTTTCTCTCTCGCTTAAAATTGCGATAAAGATACATCAAGACTGTTTGTAAATTGCTAACATCAAAATACAGCACTTGAATAATTTTGATACAACATAGTTCAAATCTGTTTAAAATATTGTAAAGGCTTCGGTTGCTTTAATCTATGTTCTATAGATTTTTGTTAATACTCTAAATTCTAATTGCAAATTGCCATGAGACTGGAAATAAACTAAACTACAGTTAGATGTGAAGCAATAATAATGTTACAGAAAGGAGTAGATGTTTCTACTTAGCTGTTGGCTATTGTTATCAAATAAGGTTGCTTCTGCTCTTTTGCAGTTAAACTGCAGTTTCCCACACTCGCTTTATTAAAAAAAAACCAATCAGCTTATCCAAGGTGGGTTCCTTGGACCGTTTCCCCATAGAAATTCACCATCGTAGTACCTAGGATACTTTATACTGTTTCATTTACAGTAATTGCCCCAAATGAACTTGTACGTTGCACATGAAAGCGGGAATATGAGGATTAAAGGGAGGGAAACATTGTGCATTTGTAGAAACATTCACAGATTTGTTTGTTTGTAGGCAGCTGATTTGGGGTGGGGCAGTTAATTTTTATGGTTGGACAGTGTTCTCGAAGGTACCAACATGAGTCTGACCAAACTGCGAGAGGCAGTGGAAGACAGGAGTGCCTGGCGTGCTCTGGTCCATGGGGTCACGAAGAGTTGGACATGACTAAACAACTAAACAACAAGTTAATTTTTTGGGGTCAGTTTTGTGGGAATGTTCAGGAATGTGGATGAGGAGATATTGTTTAATATATCCTATCCCCGCTTGCGCTAGCAAGCACAAAACTTTAGCAGAGTAAAACATTCCCCTTTTGCAAAATACACAGCAGAAGAACGTTTGCGCAGGCTTGATTTAAGCCACTAAAATAAAGTGTATTTTCCTGGTATTTCCCCTTTTTCCCTCTTAAAAGAAAAGACACAACACAATGCTCTTAAAAGTATAAAAGATGTTTACTTACAAGCATCTCGAGGTACAGCACACTCAAGAGGTAGACTTGCTTAGTTAAAAGGTAATATATACATTGTGAAGTTCACTTATAAGAAGTGAGACTCCATCTCATCTCTCTCTCTAGGCTGGAGGCCTTGAGGGAGAGACTCACTAAGATGTGTGTAGTCCAAGAGGTCTGGTCCAAGAGAGAGAAAATGGCTGTTTCCTTCAGGATTTATCTGCCACTTCCTCAACTCATTTGCATGTGAAGGAAGAGGAAACTACGCTTAGTCATATCCTCCTCCTCAGTCCTCCAAGTGGACTATCTAGGGATTGTTGTGACTTGACTGCACTTAACCCTTTGCATCCCACAAACCCCTTCTCAGGCAATTCACAACATACACAAAAACATACATAAATAACTTTAATCAACCACCCAAGAGTCCCAGCTTGCCACGAAGATCCTGGAACTTCTCTCTTGGCAGGGGCTTTGTTAGGACATCTGCAGTCATCTGGTCAGTGTTGCAGTAACACATTTCAACAAGTCCATCCTCGATCACCTGGCGTATGTAGTGGTACCTGACCCCAATGTGTTTGGTGCGTGCAAGGAACTTTTCACTTTGTGTCAGCTTCATACTGCTCTGATTGTCCTCCATCAAGCTGACAGGTCCCGTTCTTGGCACGCCAAAGTCCTTCAGGAGCTGATCCAGCCAGGGGATCTCTCTGCAAGCTTCCGAAGCCGCAATGTACTCAGATTCTGTGGACGATAAAGCTACACATTTCTGTTTATAGCTGCCCCATGCAATAGCTCCGTCCCCATACATAAAAACATAGCCACTTGTGGATTTATAATCCTTATTGTCCCCAGCCCAATCCGCATCAGTGTACCCAAGCAGTTTAGGGTCTCTGACAGCTGGCAGTTTTAATTTACAGTCCATGGTTCCCTTTAGATAACGAACAACCCTCTTAACTCCAGCCCAATCATGCTCAGTGGGACAACTTACTTTCCTACTTAGGATCCCCACTGCACTTGCCAGGTCAGGTCTGCATGTGGTAACCAAATACAAAAGTTTGCCGACCGCTGACCTGTATTGCGTGTTGTTTGGCAGCAACTTCGAACCTTGTTGATTCTTCAAGAAGTCTGTGGCCATCGGTGTCGCAACTGGGTGTGCGTCCTGCATCTGCATGCTTTCAATCAGTTCAGTTATCTTTTGCCTTTGGCTGAGTAAGAACGATCCATCCTCTTCTCTCTCAACTTGAATTCCCAAGTAGTATTTCACTTTTCCAAGTTCCTTGACCTCTACTTCCCTGTTGAGGTGTTTGACTATGTCTTTATAGTCTTTCTCATTTGACGTAGAAATTAAAAGGTCGTCAACAAAGGCTAAAATGTACGAAAACTGTCCATTCCTTTGTTTGGTGTACAAGCACTTATCAGCAGTCCCTTGCTTGTACCCAAGCTGCACCAGCATCTCATGGAGTTTCTGGTTCCAAGCCCTCGCTGCTTGCTTCAAACCATAAAGTCCTTTCTGCAGCTTGCACACTAGATGTGCCTCATTTGGTTTAATGAAACCTTTGGGCTGCTTCATATAAATCTGCTCAGAAATTTCGCCGTGAAGAAAGGCTGTCGCAATGTCAATATGGTAAACTGACATTTGCTTAGATGCTGCAATACTTAAAAGTAGTCTGACACTGCTGTATCGAACTGTCGGTGCAAACACTTGATCGTAATCCTCTCCATACTTCTGGGAAAAACCTTGTGCCACAAGCCTAGCTTTGTAGCGTTGCACCTCCCCTTCTGAACCCTTTTTAACCTTGAACACCCATTTACTTCCAATTGCTTCCTTACCAGGAGGTAGTTCTGTGAGTGTCCAGGTCCTGTTCCGATGAAGTGCATCTATCTCCTCCTGAGCAGCTTTCCTCCAGAGACTGGCTTCATCTGGTGGCATCCTCTCTATCTCTTCCCATTTGGAAGGTTCCTGTGGAGACGCCGACCTTGTAAGGTAGGACAGCCGTAATGGTGGAACACCTCTGTTGGTTCTGGATGAGCGTCTGACCTCTGGTCTTTCGACCGCATCAGCTTCCTCATCCTCCTCCAGCAGTGGCATATCCCCATACAGCTGCTCGTCATCATCTTCGTCTCTGGTGCTGCCAGGGGCCTGGACCTCCACGTCTTCTCGGGTGTCACCTATAGGGGGTGCTACGACACTAGAAGTTGGATTAGTACTTTGTATTGGTTCAAAAGGAAAAATCACAAATTCCTCATCCTGTGGCTCCTTGGAACAATCAATGGCAGTGTCCTTTGTATCAACTTTGCCTTGCTCATCGAAGTAAATTACATGCTGCGAACTTGTCTTGCCAGTTTGCGGATCCAAGACTCTATATCCTTTTCCTCCAGAAGCGTACCCAACTAGGATCCCTGCCTTCGCTCTGGAATCAAGTTTGTGTCTGTGCTCCTTGGGCACATGATAGTAGCACAAACTTCCAAATACACGTATATGTGACAAATTTGGGGCTTTTCCATGCCAAAGTTCAAATGGTGTGCGCTCTGCGCCTTTTGTGGGCAGTCTGTTCTGAAGATAGACTGAGCAACGAGCCGCTTCACCCCACAGCCTGTGTGACAAGTTAGCTTCCTTTAGCATGCACCTTGTCATTTCCAAAATGGATCTAAATTTCCTCTCTGCAATTGAGTTTTGTTGGGGTGTGTAGGCAACTGTGGTCACGTGTGATATGCCTTCTCTAGCCATGACGGCCTGCATCTCATGTGAACAAAATTCCCCACCATTATCGGACATTAAAATGGAAGGGGCTCGCTGGAACTTGTTCTTGACCATGTTAAGATAGTCCCTGAACAATTCCACTGTCTCACTCTTCTCCTTGATAAAGTAGGCTACGCAGAATCTCGAGAAATCGTCCAAAAATATCAAAATATATTTATTACCTCCTAGAGAAGACACATTCATTGGTCCACATAGATCTGTATGGACAATGTCCAATACTTTAGTGCTTCTCTTCTCTGCACAACGTGGGAAAGAAGGTTTAGTTGCTTTCTCACTAACACAAGTTATACATTTTGATGTTGGTGTATTTGTGTTGCTTTGCTTTACCTGCAGACCTCTCACAAGATCACCTTTCTGTAGTTCCAGAATAACGTTGGTGTCTCTGTGTCCAAGTCTCTTGTGCCAGAGTTCCAGACTTCCTTCGTCCTTTTGACTTGGTTGCGCCACCTTTGCAGACTGGTTCTGCTGGTTCTCTGAAACATTAAGCTCATATACACCATCCTTTAGTGTGCCTTGAACATAAACTTCATCATGCTTAGTCACAATACATTGTCCTTTTTCAAATGTAATTTTAAAACCTTTCCTGTCCAAACTGGACACGCTGAGTAAGTTGCAATTAAGCTTTGGTGCAAACTTAACTTCAGTTATCTTAGTATTAATTGTTTCATGATCTACGTTGAATTTCAAATTCACAGTTCCTGAACCAATTGCCTTTACAATGTTGCCATCAGCAATCTCAATTTCAGAGGTTTCATCCCCATTAATCTCATTAAAATACTCCTTTTCATAACAGAAATGAGAACTCGCTCCACTGTCAAGAATCCACTTATTGCGCTTATTTTCACAATCCTGGACAGCTAAACTCCTCTCCTGCATCAACATGGTTTGCTCATGACTCCCCTTCTTAACACCTTGTGGTTTTGAGGGGTGGGATTCAACTTTATCCCCATTTTGACTCTTGCAGTTCCTTGCTATGTGGTTTTTCCCATTGCATTTAAAACAAATTATTTCTCTAGATGTCTGTCTGGACTTTCCAAAATGCTTGGATGCATAGCTGCTATCCTTCCTCCTTGGATTCCTTTCTTGAGAATCAAGGCTATCTCTGCATTCCTCTCTTAAATGGTTGATAAGCTCATTAAAAGTTAAATCCTTTGTGTGATCCATTATACTTTTAAATGGAGCAAACGTAGGTCCCAATGATGCAAGCATAAACGTTACTTTAGTCACATCATCAAAGGCTCTGGGAGTAAGGGCAATTCTTTGAACAATCTCAGAAAAATTCTTAAAATGCTCTGTAAACTCTTCTCTAGAATTCATCTTCAACTTGAGTAACTTATCCAACAAGTATCTATAGGAACTCTCTGTAGATTGTGCATAAATGCGTTCAATGTCCTCTAGGATCTTAGATGCATCATCTTCAAAATTTATCATTGATAGATGCTCATTCCTCAAACTGCTCAAAATTATGTGCTTGGCTTCATCATTTTTAATACTCCAAGCTTCTATCTTAGCTAAAGCTTCTGCATCGGTTCCTGTAGGCTTTTCTTCCTTAATGGCCTGCAGAACACGCCTAGCAGCAAGATAAACTAAAACGCGCTGCTTCCACTGCACAAAATTATTGTCATCCAGCAGCATAAAACTTGGTCTTGCCTCACTATCAAAACTGGAGCTTGCCATCTTAAAACTTCAAAAATTTCCAAAATTCAAAAATCTTTCAAAAATCAAATTCAAAATCTCAAAAATATCTTCACTACCTCTGAGCTTTCTCAGTGCTGTAAACTCTGAGGGAGGGGAGGGGTAGTTAATCCCCCAAGCACACTGCAGAACAAAGAGACCATGTGCTCAACCAGGAAATCCTAACTGGAAAAATCCTACAGAGTTCAAAATCACAATCCAAATCAATCCTTCAAAAATACACAAAATACGCAACTCTGGGCCGCAATAACCCTATGTGGGAATGTTCAGGAATGTGGATGAGGAGATATTGTTTAATATATCCTATCCCCGCTTGCGCTAGCAAGCACAAAACTTTAGCAGAGTAAAACATTCCCCTTTTGCAAAATACACAGCAGAAGAACGTTTGCGCAGGCTTGATTTAAGCCACTAAAATAAAGTGTATTTTCCTGGTATTTCCCCTTTTTCCCTCTTAAAAGAAAAGACACAACACAATGCTCTTAAAAGTATAAAAGATGTTTACTTACAAGCATCTCGAGGTACAGCACACTCAAGAGGTAGACTTGCTTAGTTAAAAGGTAATATATACATTGTGAAGTTCACTTATAAGAAGTGAGACTCCATCTCATCTCTCTCTCTAGGCTGGAGGCCTTGAGGGAGAGACTCACTAAGATGTGTGTAGTCCAAGAGGTCTGGTCCAAGAGAGAGAAAATGGCTGTTTCCTTCAGGATTTATCTGCCACTTCCTCAACTCATTTGCATGTGAAGGAAGAGGAAACTACGCTTAGTCATATCCTCCTCCTCAGTCCTCCAAGTGGACTATCTAGGGATTGTTGTGACTTGACTGCACTTAACCCTTTGCATCCCACAAGTTTTACCAATTTAAAGTGTGTACTCCCAACTCCATTCAAATGTGTGTGTAAGTGTGTAATGCAGAGTCAAATTATGTAATGCAGAGGGCAAACCAACCATCATCTGTGGATTTTGCCAGATCCCTGTATGCTAGAATGCTGCCCACTACCAGACAGACTAGGAGTTTTATGATTTTGACAATTGCTTGTGGCAAAATTATAATTAGCGCCCCAGTGTTGCTATGCATTCTAAATTGGTTCACACTGTTTCTTGCTCCAGTTTTTCTCCAGCAGTATATATATAGTTTTTCAAAAGATGGCAAAAACAAAATAGGGCAAACAATGGTCACCATTTTTTAAAAAGCCCAGCGATTACCATGCTTTAGCAGCTGGACTGTGCCATATCTCTCTCCCACAGCTGCACTCAGAACAAGAAATTAATTTTCTTAAGTGACTACAGGTACTAATGGTCTTAACCTTGCCCACACTTAGATTCTAAAGTAGCTGCTAACTGCTCTTGAAAGCTCTTAGTCACTGAGGGTGAATTGCAGGAAATACCAGCTTAACAGCGAAAAAAAAGCTGATAATTGCCTCCAGTCATACATTTCTTATTCAGCTTTTTAAAGCAGTCAACCTCTTTAGTAGCAGTTACCGGTAGGGAGCTGTGTTGGTCTAACGTAGTCGAAACAAAATTAAAAAATTCCTTCCAGTAGCACCTTAGAGACCAAATAATTTTGTCATTGGTATGAGCTTTTGTGTGCATGCACACTTCTTCAGATGCATGCACACAAAAGCTCATACCAATGACAAACTTAGTTGGGTGGTGCTGTGGATTAAACCACAGAGCCTAGGGCTTGCCAATCAGAAGGTTGGCGGTTTGAATCCCCACGACGGGGTGAGCTCCCGTTGCTCGGTCCCAGCTCCTGCCCATAGCTGCCAAGTTTTCCCTTTTCTCGCGAGGAAGCCTATTCAGCATAAGGGAAAATCCCTTTAAAAAAGGGATAACTTGGCAGCTATGCTCCTGCCAACCTAGCAGTTCGAAAGCACGTCAAAGTGCAAGTAGATAAATAGGTACTGCTACAGCAGGAAGGTAAACAGCATTTCCATGTGCTGCTCTGGTTCGCCAGAAGCGGCTTAGTCATGCTGGCCACATGACCTGGAAGCTGTATGCCGGCTTCCTCGGCCAATAGAGCGAGATGAGCGCCGCAACCCCAGAGTCGGTCACGACTGGACCTAATGGTCAGGGGTCCCTTTACCTTTACTGGAAGGATTTTTTTTTATTTTGTCTTTAGTAGCAAAATACCAAAATGCTACTATTGGCCCACCCCCCTGCCTTTGCCACAGTGGTTTCCTGACTCTCCAACCTCTCTCACCTAGTTACGGTATGTAGTTCAAGGTGCTCTCAGTGCTGCTGCTGCTTATGTCTCTGAGAAGGTCTGGTGCATGTGACTCCTCCGCGGAATAGAACAGCCTGAGAATTGTGGGTGACACCTGATAATGTCCGCTTGCTTGAGAAGTGGGAATCTGCTTGTGCAGCAGTACTGTTGGCAATGGCAGATTTACGTACAGGCTGCGCAATCAGCAGCCCAGGCCCTCATAATCTAGGTGAGCCTTGACTCCTTTTTAGAAAGAAAAAAAACAGGCAGATGTTACTATCTAGGCCCAGGTGCTTAGTAATATTAAATATGTGAGGTATGAGTCTGTGACTGTATAACAGTTACACAACTGCATACTTACTGCTAGTAAAGTTTGTGGAGGCTTTAAAGCTATTCAGAATCAAATGATACTCCATGGCAGTGGCCTCACAGACAGCCCTTTGCTCCCCCACTCGCCGCTTTCTTTATGGGAGACTAACCAACTGAGGAGCTAGAAAACGGTGAAAAACTTTCTTGAGGGCTTTGAAATGACCCAGATCTTGTTTTCATAAAAACAGGAAGTGATACCATTTTGAGTGGGGGTGGAGAGGAAGTGGGATGCGTTGATCTGAACTTCCAGTAACACATTGAAATACTGTACTGAAGGGAAGGCCCCTTGGGAATTTGGGACCCTGCGTGAAAAAGTGAGAAGCCATGATGACTTAAGAGTTTTTGTAACTGTCCTGGCATTTTCGGGGCAGTTGAAGGGTACACCTGCCAAGATCAGTTGTCTAATCTAAGCACTCTTTACACATAAAATGATAAAGTGTGACTTAGTGATTTCAATGATATAATAATAGATAAGTTAGCATCCAAAAGAGCTTGAAAGAAAGTGTTCTGACTTTGTATATAGCAGGTATGTCCAACAGGTAGATCATGATCTACCGGTAGATCACTGGATGTCTGCAGCAGATCACTGGTAGATCATTGGCTCCCCCCAAAGAAGCTGAACAACTGTAGCTCCCCTAAAAGAAGCTCAACATTTTACCTCCTCCCTGAAACAACGTTGACCCGAACCCACCAAAAATGGGCCTTCCTCCTCCCTAAAAAAAGCTCAACAACTTTAACCTGAAACCCCCCAAAGGGGGTAGGTCACTGCCAGTTTTTAACTCTGTGAGTAGATCGCAGTCTCTTGGGAGTTGACCACCCCTGGTACATAATGTAATGTTATAACACAGCTATGATTGCCCTATGAATGTTCTGTGCACTTTTGTAAATTTTTGCAAACCTTTTTTTTAATTTGTAAAGAACAATTTTCATGTTGAAACACAGACATAATGTAGATACACACATTAAAAATTAGGGCATATGCACAAGAATGTCTGTATATTTCTGGATTTGCAGCTGATCCATCAACATCTCTGGCATTCTCGGGGCTCATCCAGACTTTTGTACTGTGCTTTCTACTCTTTAAAGCTCCATGTCCAAGCATTTTTACTTTTATTTTTTTGGTCCCCAGGTAAGCCCACATTTTACCACTGAATCAGAGAAAACGGCAATCTGCAGAAAACCTTACTGCTGTTTGCTTGGATTCGACAGTAAAATGTGTTTTTCCCCAGGGAAAGAACTGGAACAAAAATTAATAAAACCATTCGGACACAGAGCTTTAAAATTCAGACCTGTGCCTAGAACCACAGTACAAAGGGGAGTCTGCATGAGCCCTCAGTCATTGGATTTCATATACTGTAAACAGAAGACCAGCTTTCTAACAGAAATGACTACTTATAGTTTCATCAAACAATAAAAAAATTCCTTCCAGTAGCACCTTAGAGACCAACTAAGTTTGTCATAGGTATGAGCTTTCGTGTGCATGCACATCACTCACTCAATAAGTTTCTATGGCAGTTTCCCCATGAATTTACTTCCTGACCTTCCTGTTGAAAACAGTGGGATTTTGGACTGTGGCTGCACACCCTGTTTCTTTCAGTGGGGCTTCTGCAGAAGCTGGACATAAGCTCCATTTGGAAGAAAGAAACTGTGCTGTGCCATTCGCTGGTGGGTTGTTCCCATCATGGGCATCGTTTTTTATTTTATTTTAGTCCTGTCAAACTCCAGGAACAATTCCATTGATAGCTTCAAAATGCACACATCCTGCAAGAACTGTTGACTATTCTATACAACTGAAAGATGTTTTGAATGGAATCATCTCCCCCCCTCGTCACAAAAGGGCCTTTGTAAGTGGTCTAGACACTGGGAAGCAAATCAAGTCGTGAAGGTTGTTGATTTAAAAAGGCAGTCAATTTTAATCCTGGTCATTTAAACCCAGATGGTAAAGAACAAAGAGAAAGAGGTAGCTTTTCTTCCTCAGCAAGAAGAGCAGATGGTGAGTGTGGGACTGAAAGAGTTGATGAGCAGGCATGCCCAAGCATTTATGTGGCTAATCTGCTCCAAGGTTATTAGACTTTTTTTTTTACTATACTGTACTGTACACATTTTGAGGTGATGTATTTCCCTTGGATAGGGATCCAAACAGCCAGGTTCATATACTGTATTAATTGGGGACTTTGTGGAAAGCAGTCAATGTCATTATTGCAGCTTACATAACAGGGAAAATGGAAACTCTGGTTCATATCTCCAGTCAGTACATACTGTGGACAAATCACTTTTCTTCACCCTATGCTTCTTCATAGGGGAGATGGTAAAATGCTGGTCTGAGCTCTTTTGGATTCAAAATGTAACAATATCATTTAAATTTTTTAAAAAACACATTACTGATACATTCAGTGACGACAATTCAGAGTTCATTTTGTGTGTGTATTGTGTGTGTGTGTGTACTTCAAAAAAATTAAAGTAACCTCCAGTATCATACTTTCTGGGTCTTTTTCATTATTTTTTCCCAGGTGGGTGGGGTGAACATGTAGTCTCAGAGAAATGAAAGGTATTGCGCACATACAATATCTGTAACAAAAGCTAAAAATATCCTTTTGCATATGTTCTTTCACATATTTAAAAATAAATGCCATTAATATCCAATAGAAGGCAAATATATCTAATGTAGATACAGAATGTATGGTTGCTATGGTAATCGCACAGTTGGCTAGATGCATCAGCTGCCAACTCAATATTATTTTTTGCGTTTGCTTATTTCTGAATTAACCTTTTAGTGGGGGGAGCTGAAAACTAATTAGTAGATGTGGAGAAGAAGGACAAGAAAGAGGAGATTCCCCACCTCTCAAATAAAACCGAGAGGTAGGTGATCCTGTGTTTCTATGTTCTGTCAACATAGCAATCCTATGTCCTACAGCATCTAAGCAGAAAGCAAAAGGGTGCCGATAGAAAGAGAGTTCATGGAGCAACACTGACAGCGTTGCAGGTAACACCTCCACCACCCACCAATGAAAATGTTGCCAAAACAACATATGGATTGTAGGCTGCATTACTGGGACCGTATCTGGATAGGGCCAACAAAGTTCATGCCCTCCAACTTCCCACTGATGAAATTCTGGACATAGGACCCCCAGATCCAGTTCATGGAGGTGATTGCAAACCCTCTGCCAGCCAGGGGGGGGGGAAGCAGCAGGGGGGCTGGGCCGGTGAGTAGGTGGGCTCCTCTCACCCCTGGGCCAAATCAGTAGCCAAGATTCACTTCTGGTGCAACACAAGCTGTTCTTCCTGTTGCATAGCAGGATCCAAGCCCATGCAGAGCTGGGAGGGAAGCCAGGTACACTTGTTCCAGGCCTTGGAGGGCAAATCTGCCGGGGCCCCTGCTAGGCACCAGCTGTTTCTTTGCTTGGGTTTATAACTTCATTCTAACAAGACTCCTGGCTCCAGGCCTCAGATGAGTTCTGCATGGGCCTGGCAGGATTCATTGGGATTTCAAAGGGCAAAGACTTTTAGCAGAGTTTCTAGGGGGGGGGGAGAACCCTTACCCTCCCCAGTACTGAGAATGAAAAATGCTTCAATTATGATCAATGGCAAAAATTGTGGAAATATCACATCAAATTTACAGCATGCACTGTCCTAAAAGAGAACATCATGAAAATGATGTATCGATGGCATTTAACGCCCGTCAAGTTAGCCAAAATTTATAAGACGAACAATAAGAAATGTTGGAAATGTAAAAGTAAAGAGGGAAATTTCTACCATTTGTGGTGGATGTGCGAAAAGATGAAAATATTCTGGGAACTAATATATAACGAGCTAAAGAGGATGTTAAGATATACCTTCCCAAAGAAACCGGAGGCTATGCTGCTGGGATTACTGGGAAGGGAAATAAAGAAGGAAGACCAAAAACTGTTTTTGTATGCCACCACGGCGGCTGGAATGTTGATAGCCCAAAGGTGGAAGACTCCAGAAATCCCAACTGTAGATGAATGGAGGGAAAAAATGTTGGAATATTCAGAATTGACAAGGTTGACAGGAAGAATTAGAGACCAGAAAGAGCAAAGGTACCAGGAAGAATGGGGTAAATTTGTTGATTATATGAAGGAACATGCTAAATTTATCAAAACACCTGTAGGATTATGTTAAAAAATACAACATAGAGTATACATAGCCGTTGTCCGAAATACATTTTTTGAGCAGGATATTTAAGTGTGACAGGCAAGAAATGGTAAAACGCAAAAAAGATAAAGGAAGGAAAACAAAACCAGGAGAGAAGAAAGTGGAAGTCAAGTTCGAAAAAACAAGTAAAGATGGAAAATGTATATAGGAGAAATATAAGAAACTTATGTAAGAAAAAGACACATTGTTCTGTTTGTTATAATAACTTTATTTTGGAAGATATTCTTCGGAATATAATTTTGTATATGATGTAAATTTTCAGCGTTGTAACAATTTACCAGTATGACAAATGGAAACAATAAAAAATGAATTTCCAAAAAAAAAAAAGAGAATGAAAAATGCTAAGACCCACAGCAGCCTCCATATGACTTTTTAAAATGGAAAGATTGCTACAATTTGTTTATAGAGTACAAGTCTTACAGAAATATTACCCTACTTGTGCTGAACATTTATAGTCTGGCCTCAAGGCAATGCTGTTATTTTAATGGAGCCAAACTAATGCAAGGGTATTCTTTAAAAACAGCAAACTGTCAAGAGATATGTAAAATGGTTTAAACACAAACATGAGCAAGCATCCAGAAAATGGTCCACATTTGTTTGGTTGGAGAAAAGAAGGAGCTATGTTGATAAGTAGCTGGCCAGGAGAGAGCGAAACTACAAAGAACAAATTAGGCAAAGTTGTAATTAAATAGTTCTCAATATGAGTTGATATATTTCTCAGGGAGAACTGTACAGTCTGCATATAACTATAAATATAGCTGTATCAATACAAAGACACTTAACATCAGCATTTTTAGGAGGGAATTTAAATACACTTCAGGACTACCAGATTCTGTGTTATAGATGTCCTTTTCAAACAAATGACCGTTTCATTTTTTATCCAGAAGTTTGCTGAAGAAGAAGCACCTTCTTTTCTCTCGAGATTTGTTCACTATCAGATTGTACTTATGAATGGAACGTCTGCTTTTAATCAAATCGACAGTACCTTCACGGAATTTATATGAAGTTGCACGCATACCCTTAGATTGTTTTTTTTAAGGGATGAGGAAATTTCTTGAACAGAAGATCTAAAATCGCACCCTATAACACCCTAATACCGTGAATATAAGCCACACCTGAATATAAGCAGCTCCCTTCCTCGCTGCTCCTGGCTGCATTCGCGGGGTGGGTCGTGCTGCATTGCCAGCGGTTTTTCCCCTTCCTCGCTCTCTCCCTTCCTGACCTTGGGGGAGAGGACGGGGGACTATGCATGGGGCGGGCACTGCTTTGTCACACTCCTGGCACTGTTTGCCCCAAGCTCCTGGCTGCATACTGTAAGCTGCACTTTAACTTTTCACAGTCAGCATTTGGGGGGAAAGTGAGGTTTATATTCAGGCCAATACAGTAAATGAATAAATCACAAATGTATTGTGACACAAGAATGCTGATCCTAAAAAAAAAACCACCACCAGAATATTTTTTGTTTCTATTTTTTTATCCTTTAAGGTCTTTGGAGACACTTTGGTCTAATGAGCAATCAATCCATATGTTGGTGGAACAACAGTGCACCAGGCTGATCCATTAGGGGAATGGGGCACTGTCCCACCAACCTCACTTTGCTCTCAGCCCAACCCACCTGCCTGCCCTCTTACTTACAACCAATCAGGCAGTGGTTCTGCCTTTCATTGGCTCTGGATCCACCTACTTTTTGTTTACCTGCCTTTCGCTCTACCAGTCCCAATGGGCCACCGGACAACACTGGTACACAATCAGTGCTATTGGGTAGGCTTCACCTAATGTGCCCCATCTGCAGAAGCCCTGTGCAACGACTTCTGCTTACATGATAGGTCTTTCCCCCTCTCCTCCCCTCTACTCCTGAAATTGGCTTAGTAAGTTCGGGAGAGGCCCCAGGACAGCAGACCGGTGGGGGGGGGCATCATTCCATGTGGCAAGCTGCAGTGCTTGTGCAGATGGAACGTTTGTAAGAGCAGTGCATTGAATGCCACCCAGTATGTTTTGATCTTCTAGCCCCAGTGAGCACCCAAGTGTAAGAAAAATCCTCTCTTGCTCATTGTGCAATGACTCAGAGGAAGTGCAAGTGACAGAAGGAAATGTATTTGAAACAGTTTGTTAAAGGAAGTGGGGAGAATGAATGCAAGAAGAACAGCAAAAAAAAATGATTAGCTGCATCTCAGCCACCTGCTTCCTGCACTTGATCAGCTCACTTGTCTAGAGAGCAGTGATCAAGTTTCAAGTTGATCCAAACAATAGAATTAAGGGAGGATGTGCTATATCAAAAATAAAGGACACTTGAATCTGTCCTGAAGGAAATTGACGTAACTCTAGGTTCCTCTCCTCAAATGAGAATAGGATAATCACATGAAATCAAAGTAATGGTTAATCTGTTCCTGACATGCATTAAGAAAAGAGTAAGTCAAATGAAACAAAATGATTGCTGTGTCGTGTTGACCTAGAAGCTTATGATAATCAGAATCACTGGTTGTAGTTTTAAGATTTATATCTTTATCATTGCTTCTTCGTGGCATACAGATGAGTGGAGCCCCACACAGAATCATGGAGTCAAAATGGGGTTCAATCTAGTCAGACCTCTAGGATTCATACAAAAAGCCATTTCTGACAAATAAAAAACAGCCTTTTCTTAAAACTTGTGGGAAAGACATTTCAAACCTTCCTTGAGACTATGTTCCATTGCCCACAAAGAAGCCTTTCCCGACGCCCAATATAAATCTCTTTTACAGATTCAGACTACAAGGAGAATAGAGTGTGGTCCAGAATACTGCAAATTCCTTTCTGGCAAACTGGGAAGAAAATTATGCAGTGCTAATCAAATCTAACACTTTTCACAGAATCTTGGCAAGCAAGATTTAGCATAAAGTGTATTACAAATTCAGGTTGGGGGGGGGGTTTCTACAGAGCAAAAATCTGCATCTGCTGTCAGCAAGAATTACTACATCAATATGTTCTGAAGAAGACATTTTAACACAAATTTAGGTCAGTGCTACATAATATCTGCCGCCACCATTGTTCTGAGAGAGACAATATTTGTACTTTCCCAATGTGGAAAGAGGCCCATTGGAATGCTAAACCAAATGCATCACAGCACTTTATAATAATGTATTCCAGCTTCCCTATGTACCGGGAACAGTTCCTATTCTCTGGGACTGGACTCTGAAAAACTGTCTCTTAAAGGCCTTTAGATCCACACTGGATGTTCTATTGCATCAGGACCTGTATTTAGATGTCCAAGCAACATCGGAGGCAAAACAAAAACAAAAAACTTTTCACGTTTAGTGCATCACCTGAAATTCCTACTGGTCAGTGCTGATCTCACCACAGCCATTCATCCTATGAGAATGTCCATGTATTATTGCTGCAACATGTGGCTGCCTTTGAACACCCTTTGGAAATGTTAGCACTTCAGAACATAGTTGTTAGATAACTAATTGGAACCCACCAGATTGAATACATCTCATTCCATCTCCCTTCTTCCTCACTTTCTGAGACTCCTAAGCAGCTCAAATTTTAACACATCTGATAGAATATTTGCTTTCAATATGTAGTTCCCTATATCTAGCTTTCCCTGTCATTCAAGTGGTACAGTCCAGATTTTGTTTAGTCATGTCCGACTCTTCGTGACCCCATGAACCAGAGCACGCCAAGCACTCCTGTCTTCCACTGCCTCACGCAGTTTGGTCAGACTCATGTTGGTACCTTCGAGAACACTGTCCAACCATCTCATCCTCTGTACAGTCCAGATAGCCGTCTCAGTATTGCCATCTGGTATATTCTCCTGCCCTGCTCCTGCTTGTACCTGGATATTTTTTTTCTTGTTTGAGGCAGACACATTGGTTGCTATTGGGCTTACTAGCTGTTTTCTGCTTTTTGAAGTAATTGCGGATTTCCATAGCTAAACAAATAGAATGGAGTCTGAAATGAACATTTCTTTTTCTCTATCAATAATTTAGAAACCTTTACCTTTTGTAACTAAGCACTATGCATCTTTCCTGACTGCTGTATGGAAAAGCACATGAATCTGACCTTTGAAGAATTTTGGTAGTAAACCATTTTATGGCTTTCCAAATGTGTGGTTTATCTCTATGCTAAGGAAGTGGGACAGCTTGGAAACAGCTTTTAAAGGAGACATTTTCTCTCCAAGGAGTACTTTCCCCAAACCTGGGGATTCCAGGATTTCTACAAAAAGTGAGTGTAGACATGATGGACAAGATAAGGAGAGTCAAAAGCAAAGGGGGAAAGAAACAAGTGGTACTTAGCTTTGTGTAGTAGGCCACATTCATACCAAGCAAAAATCCACAGTTTCTATGCACACATCTTTCCATCCTCTTTCCAGGCAAGCAAGAGTCATTCTCATGTGCAGAAACACACTCCAGCCATAAAGAAGAAGAAGAAGAAGAAGAAGAAGAAGAAGAAGAAGAAGAAGAAGAAGAAGAAGAAGAAGAAGAAGAAGAGTTTGGATTTGATATCCTGCTTTATCACTACCCGAAGGAGTTTTAAAGCGGCTAACATTCTCCTTTCCCATCCTCCCCCACAACAAACACTCTGTGAGGCTGAGGCACAGAGAAGTGTGACTAGCCCAAGGTTACCCAGCAGCTGCATGTGGAGGAGCAGGGACGCAAACCCAGTTCCCCAGATTATTAGTCTACCACTCTTAACCACTACAGTGCACTGGCTCTCCACTGCACTGGAGAAGGGTGCAGAGCAGCGCTAGTGAGAAGTGGGGCCTGAGGAGAATGCCTGGGGCCTAAAGGGCTATTACCTGTTCCCAGGCTTGAGCTTCCCCAGCCCTAGTGTAAAGTCTAATAATAATATGCAATGTTTTTTCTTTTCGAATCAGTCTTGTAAAATCTCAGGTTTATGCTACTAATTTGTCTAAAGAATTTAACAACTTTGCTTGTTGGGGTTGTTTTTATTTGAACTTGTGATGAACTTTTGTTGCAATAATATATATAGAGGGGGGAGAGGGAGAGGGAGAGGGAGAGGGAGAGGGAGAGGGAGAGAGAGAGAGAGAGAGAGAGAGAGAAAATATTGTTGCAAATTAAGCAGGCTTATTTTGTTGGCTCCCCACTTCCTCATCACTTTATAACTAAATGTGTAAAAGTGATACACATTTCAAAGCAAACCTTTCTATTTAAGAAATAGAATTTCTTAAATCCTCAAGACAGAGAAAATTAGTATCATTTCTTCTTGGGCTTTTGCATCTTGGCAAACACAGGCAGAGTTGGAGTTCTCTTGTTTCCCTGCAGCTTGTCTTATTACTCATTTATATTTCACATTAACACAAAAATACATATTTTATGTAAAATACTAATAATGAGATAAGCAACCTTGGGATGTACATGTTAGAATAACAATATTGTGGTGATATGATATTTGAATACTTCCCCAGATAGGACCATAACTGATATCTAATTTTCTTTAAGAGAATTGGCATTGGTATTGCTGCACTCTGTCTTTAAACATAGCATTGTGCACTTACGACGCAAGCCTAAGGCTACTGACACTATAGATCATGGAATACATTTCTTTTGCATCGTAGCAAGTAACACTTGTGCTGGGAGGAATACATAAAACCTAGCATGTTCATGCCTATAGCCTACAGAAATATATGTGTTTCATGTTTCATCTAAACATATCAGGAAACCAAGAGAGGAATTAAATATTATGCTAAGGTGATTGTTTCATCAGGGTAGAAGCTTTTTGGCTTGCCAGTTGGAATAATCCCCCCCCCCATCTTCTCACCAAATGTGCCGCTCCAGGGATTCTCCTGATCTCCTTCTCTGACCAATTGGGGAGGAGGTCAGGGAATGTTCCTTGCACAGGGATTCCATCGTTGAACCCTGCCCCAACATAGTTTGCAAATTTCTGACTTGGTTACTTTTGACCATGGAAAAATATGATACAACCCACCAGTTTATCTTTGGGTGGTGATCATAAAGTGGTTGGGTGGGGGAAGATTTGGAAGTACAGTGGTACCTCGGGTTACGAACACTTCGGGTTACAGACTCCGCTAACCCAGAAGTAGTACCTCGGGTTAAGAACTTTGCCCCAGGATGAGAATGGAAATCGCGCTGTGGCAGCAGCGGGAGGCCCCATTAGCTAAAGTGGTACCTCAGCTTAAGAACGGTTTCAGGTTAAGAATGGACCTCTGGAATGAATTACGTTTGTAACCAGAGGTACCACTGTATGTTAAGAAGTAACAGATTAAGTGTTTAAAGCCACCTTGGAGCTTCTTCTTTTTTACCTACTGTATATCTAAGTATCTGGGAAGAGAAGAAAGGAATTTTGTAACAGAGAGGTGTTCAGCCTAAAGACAACTTTAAAAAGTTACAATGTTTGGGGCTTTTTAGTTACCGTAGTTAGTTAGTTAGTTAGTTAGTTAGTTAGTTAGTTAGTTAGTTTTAAAAGCTGATTAAAGAGGAACATGATAGTAGTTTCTTACATTATGCACAGTGAGAGAAAGTGAATAGAATTTTTTTATGCGTCTCAGAGGAGGTTCATACATGCCTCTATCCTACTTCCTTGCACAGTGCACAATTAATGTATGCAACTTTTTGTCATAAGATGTGGTGGTCATGAGTTTGCATGGCTTTAAAATGAAATTAGATAAATCGATGGCAGTTCAATAACTACTAGTCATGATGGCTGTATGGAACCTCCAGGTTCAGAGGAAATCTCATTGGATGCCAGCTGCTGTGGAGCAGTAGCAAGATGTCTTGCTTTTGGGATTGCCAGAAGCATCTGATTGGAAACAGGTTATTGGACAAGCTGGGTCTTTTGCCTGACCCAGCAGAGCTCTTGCGTTCTAATGTAAAACGTGGTGGCATAATCACCTATGATTATTTCAGTTAATTACCAGAGTTTGGGGCTGATAACAGTGAATATTGTGGATCCATTTTCAAAAGATACCATATGATACTCTTTGCTGAATTACTTTTTGCAGCCACCTTCTGGTTCATCTTTTCCAGCCACCACAGCTTTTCAGGAGTCGGTCAGCCTGTGTTGTCAAATGCTGCATTTCAAAACAAGAGACTGTTGAGATGGGGAGCAAACTAAATGGGATAACAATGGTGCAGTATTATATATTCACAGAAAGGGAAGGAGAAAGGCAGATTTTATAATCTTGGGCAATTTCATTCCTTCTGGTGCTGGACTCTCCAATCATTACATACAACAAGTGAAAACTTAGTCTGGTGTTGCTTTATTATTAAGGCCTGGTGAGTTTGTGTTGAATAAATACAATCCTTTCTATAACCATAGCAACCAGAGCCCTGTATAGGCCTGCCTGCCAGTCTGCTGTCTTTACAACATAATGCTCTGCTTCATAAAATGGTACCGTTCAGCTTTTGGAGCCACACCCAGAACTCCATTTACAAACAGTGCCTGTAGAAGCCGTGTCTGCTTAGAAACAATTCAAGGCACATGTTAACAGGGAGAGGCAACCTAATCAGAGAGACAAGAAGAAACCTCTGCCATTAGTACAGGGCCTGACTAGGATCGGGGCCATGGCACATGGACATAAAGAGATTTTTAGTAAAAGTTGATGCCAAAGATACGGTAGAAGGTGAAATGACAGGATAGAAATTATGTATGTGACTGGATGTACAATCCCACAGGGGGCACAAGTAGGGAAACCCACTCCCAGTATGGCATCTGTAGGTTGTGAACATGAGTAGAACAGAGGATATACCATCTATCATTACAGCTATGCTCTGCCTCTATGGTCAGAATCAACAATGCTTCTGAATAGCAGTTGCTGGAAAGCATAGGGGTGGAGCAGTCTTGTGTTTGGGTCCTGCTTGTGGGTTTCCTGCAGCCAGCTGGTTGGCCACTGTGCGAACAGGATGCTGGACTAGATGGGCCATTGGCTTGCTCTGTCAGACTCTTACGTTCTTATCCCCCCAAGAGTGGCAGGTGCTCTGATCCCATTTCATTGGAAGCCCTGAGGCACCTGCTAATTTTTGGATGAGAGATGGGATGCCCTCCAGTCTTCTAAAATGTTGGTCCAATTTGTGAAGTTATCCACCCCTTAAAAATGGTGCAGGGGGAGGGGTGAAATTTGCACAGATCAAGGCGGCTATGCACACCTGACCCTCTGCATGTAGCACTTGTGTCACATGTTATTCAATAATATTGTGGAGGGCCACATGCATGGTGTAAAAAGACTTCTCAGCTGGAGTTGAGTGTCTGAAGTACAGTCATACCTCGGTTTAAGTACGCCTCGGTTTGAGTATTTTCAGTTTAAGTACTCCGCGGACCCGTCTGGAACGGATTAATCCACTTTCCGTTACTTTCAATGGGAAAGTTCACTTCAGGTTAAGTACGGACTTCCGGAACCAATTACACTCATACCTCAGGTTAAGTACGCTTCAGGTTGAATGAGTACTCTGCGGACCTGTCTGGAACAGATTAATCCACTTTCCATTACTTTCTTTTCTTTTCTTTTTAAATCAATTTTTATTAAATTTTCACTTACAAATCAATCATATCATATCAGTTATTCCAGATTATACAAATATATATCTATTAAACCAAATATTATGCCAAATTATAAAATTTTTGCTTCCCCATGCTTCAAATTCTGAGGGTTCTGAATATCAATAATTGCTGCCATTCTAATCAAAGTTCCAAGTTCTTTCCAATCATTTTAATCCAACCTAGTCCAGATCTTTCCCAACAGTTCTAGTAATATTCTCTTCCTCTTGTCACAGCCTCAGAAATGTTTTCAAGCGAGATTTACCACACAGGCTATGTTTCTGTGAGGATTTTTCTCTCCAGCTTCCCCATAAATCCTTGCATTCTTTTTCCAGACTGGAATGTTTTCCAAGCCCCACCAACCATAGCTGCCAAGTTCTCCCTTTTTTTAAGGGAAATTCCCTTATGCTGAATAGGCTTCCTCGCGAGAAAAGGGAAAACTTGGCAGCTATGCCACCAACCGTTTATCACGGACAGACGCCATCTTAAAGATCCAATAAATCATGTCCAGGCTTCTGCTCATTAATTCCTCCGGTTGCAGATTCGCAGTCTTTCTGGGCAGGGTCAGCCAAATCCAGATATTAACACACATCTTATGAGAAACCAATGGCTCCCCCCGCCCCTTGACTGCTTTCCACTCCCCGGCCTCCATTTTTAGCGAGCTCAATTAAAAGTGTGTCACAAGTCATAAATATTCTTAAAACCGTCCACAAAGAATTTTAACAAGCTCCAGCTGTTGATGTAACCACCTTAGGGGAGCTTTGATCTTACAGGCTTATCTAAGCAAATTCAAATAAATCCTCTATTTTATATATTTCAATATCCACACAGTTTATATTTTTATAACTTCTTGCTTGTTCTAGGTACTTTAGACAGTCCATCCAAGGAAGGTGTTAAGTGTAATCTTGAAACATAAAAATAAAAGAGTTCACTTCCCTTTCTGTTCGGTCCAACATAGTATTTTCTTTCTTTAATACAGTATTTCCTCGACTCTTTTGTCTCTCAAAGGCTGAATTTTCTGGCAGTATCCTCCTCTTCTTCATTTGAAGCATGTCCATGAATTTAAATCCAATTATTCCTCTTAGATCATGGACTTGTGCACGAACAGGGTGGCCTCCAGGAGTTCCGGCCCCCACAGGTGTTCGGCCCAAGCCCCCACCCCCACCCCCCAAAGGGTCGGAGTGGGTTAAGGGGCATCCACGGGCCAGCAGCCCCTCCCGTCATCCAGGAAGGGTAGGGAGACTGCCTACTCCCCAAGCAGCCGCCCAATTTTGCCTTGGGAGTCGGGAGAGATGTTATGGGTCAGCCATTTCTCCCGACGAGCACTTTCCATTACTTTCAATGGGAAAGTTCGCTTCAGGTTAAGTACGCTTCAGTTTAAGTACTCCACGGACCGTCTGGAACGGATTAATCCACTTTCCATTACTTTCAATGGGAAAGTTCGCTTCAGGTTAAGTACGCTTTTCAGGTTAAGTACAGACTTCCGGAACCAATTGTGTTTGTAAACCGAGGTACCACTGTAGCCTTAAGAGTCCAAGGCAGCTCAGCAAGGCCAGGCCACCCATGAGGTGGGGTGAGCCAGTCATAGTGGGTGCCCTGCCACCTGAATCCTGTAAGATTGTACAGCATAGAATAATAAGTACCCAAATAAGAATAACACCCAGAATAACAAACACCCAAAATAAGAATAATACTAAAAGCAAAAAGTAAGTTCATGTTCTATGGAGAGATTATTGATCTAGAATGATTCTGGATCAAGGGAGACTTCTATGGAGTTTTGATGTTAAAAGGAAAACATTAATATTCTCTGCAAATATAAATGGCTTTTAAATAAAATCCCTCCGACAACCCCCTCTTTCCTTTTTTCCTTTCTTTCTCTCTCTTTAAAAAGAATTGCAAACTACATGAATAGTTTGACTAAAGCGATTTACTCTAATGACCCCCTTTTATATATAAATAAAACTGGGAATCCTGCCAAATCCAACTATGATTTGATGACTTGCAGATGGAAACAATGGCTAGATTCTAAAGAATCAAATCTAACCTGTTAATAGCGGTTAATTTCATGAGATCCCTGTGATGGAATATCACCATTTTCTGGAACCAAGGAGGCCAGGGTGTGGCTGGCATGTTGATCATATACTCATGCCCTGGGAAATAGCCTGATAGCATGAACGAACACGCACACACCCCTAATAAGAGTTGCAACTCTATCCCAAGGTAAGAAGTGTAAGCTGTTGGTAGTGCTGGGCTGCAGCCATGCAAAAAATGCATAATAAAAATAAAGGCAAGGGAGGACACAGATTTGCACAAAGTTTGCACATGCAATTTTATAGGTGCAAAATATAAATAATTATGACCATATTACCAGTGTGTCTCTTCAGTCTGCTGTCCAGATGCTGTTAATTTCAGGCTCTCTGGTGTGGGGAAGAGTTCCATTGCTTTTGCAGATTAGCTTTGTTGTTGCTATCATCACCAGTGCTTTTTGGGTATTTTCTGGCTCCTACTGTACCGCAGCATATGGACAACCCATGATGCTACGTTGTGGGCTGAGACCCACCATGGTGAGGAAGACTTAGGTCAGGTAATCTGAGTGCCTTTTCAGTCAGCTTTCCAGGTGCTAACTGCTGGTGGACAACATCAAGACCCCTGCACTTCTGGTACACAGGCTGAGACCCTACCTGCCTGCAGACTGTCTCACCAGAGTAGGGCATGCTCTGGTTATCTCCCGCTTGGAATACTGCAATGCACTCTACATGGGGCTACCTTTGAAGGTGACCCGGAAACTGCAATTAATCCAGAATGTGGCAGCCAGACTGGTGACTGGGAGCGGCCGCCGGGACCACATAACACCGGTCCTGAGAGATCTACATTGGCTCCCAGTACGTTTCCGAGCACAATTCAAAGTGTTGGTGCTGACCTTTAAAGCCCTAAATGGCCTTGGTCCAGTATACCTGAAGGAGCGTCTCCACCCCCATCGTTCTGCCCGGACACTGAGGTCCAGTGCCAAGGGCCTCCTGGCGGTTCCCTCACTGAGAGAAGCAAAGTTACAGGAAATCAGGCAGAGGGCCTTTTCGGTAATGGCACCCGCCCTGTGGAACGCCCTCCCACCAGAGGTCAGAGAGATAAACAACTACCTGACATTTAGAAAATACCTAGAGGCAGCCCTGTTTAGGGGAGTTTTTAATCTGTGATATTTTAATGTATTTTAATGTGTGTTGGAAGCCTCCCAGAGTGGTGGGGGACGGGACCCGGCCATATGGATGGGGTATAATATATTATTATTATTATTAATCTTTTAACCAGACTTAGACCAGACAAACCTTCAAACGTCTTCAAACAGAGGGCTGTCCTCTGTAAAGTAGAGCACATGGCCACCCTATGTGAAGTGCATTCATGCAAACAACATTATATATTACTGGTATATAGTATTCCCTACAGTTTCCTTGTCATTTCATTGAGCATACTGAACCATCACATCCAAACACATAATATATCCCTTGTTTGAAAGTTCACTCAAACGTCTGTGTGGGAAAAAGAACTTTGAGAATCAGGCTATTACTTGGGGTTGTCAAGCGCTGGCAGGAAAAAAAAATGCTAGCAAGATTGAGCTTCCAGTACGTTCTCCAGAGGAAAGATTTCCTTCTAATATACAACCAGCTGTGAGTATTTCAGACTTTTTGTATCCAGCCATAATCATTTCCATAATTAGCTCTACACATTGTGCCTAATTAGTTATTCCTGTGGCAGACAGGCATGAAATATGTGTTTCTCCATCACTTTATTCCACTACCTAAATTGCTAGTGGAAATCAAAAGTGAGTAATGAAATTTATTCTTATGGTTCTGCATTTCCAGCTTCCTTAGCTACAGCTACACAGTTCACATGTTAGCAGTAGCTTTCTACGTCCATAAAGGGGATCTCTTGGATGAAGTTGCATTTATTGGCCATAATGTGTTCACTTTTTACCTTATACTGAGATAATGCTACTATTTATACTGCTGTTTATCTAACCTATGGAAAATGAAGCATCTCTCAGCAAGTAATACGAAACTTCGAACAGAATTTTGCATGGGGCATACAGCTGGAACAATCCACAAAACTCCATGATTACAGGTGAAGAAATACGCAGGTGTAGCTAGGCTCCCTTGCACCCTTGGCATGGACTGGGGAAGACATTCTCCTTTTCAGATGGCTCACCTTCTATTAGCTCCTATCGCAATTATCACCTGTACTTGACCATCACTTTCTTTATTCAACAGCCCATACTCCCAATAGAAGGGAATATGCCATTCTAACTGGTTTCACCTTCTTAGTGGTCTCTTTTTTTGCAAACAGGTTTTCAGGGTGAGGTAACCTTGAGACATCAGTCAGGACTCCCCCCCCCCAAAGCACAATCTATCTAATTATAATATATTCCACAAGAGCTTGACACATATAACAGGTGCCCTTAGTTCACTTGCTTCATCATGGAATCATTGCAGCTGCCTTGTGTTTGCAGAGCTCTTAAGTCACCTTAGGAAATTAAGAAAATATGTATTTTCTCCGGCCACTGCAGTAAGCTTTTATTTGAACTGCTTAAGACAGATACAAGTCCAAAATGCAGAACTAAAACGCATGACAGTCATTCGGGTAATTATTTCGCCCCTCTCTGTGAATACCTCTTCAGCACAAGAGAGCGTAAGTAATGATGCAGCATGGCGCCAGCCTGGACAGCCTGACAGTTGACTTATAAAAGCCCTGCTCAAAATTCCACCCTCATCTACTTGTGTTCAGGTCCCCCGAATATAGAAACTTATGACAGACTACTTGATGCTGCTGGTTCACACTTGGCGTGACCAGGAACAATGTAGCTGCGACCCTTAGCTAGTTTGGGGAAATGTATTACTTATTTAATCTATTTGCAATAAGGGGTGGGGGGATGTTCAGCCTTCCAGGGACCCAGCAGGATCACAGCTCAGCCTTCACCTCACCCCTTTCCCATGATCCTTCTTAGGACAAGAAGGAAGGAAGATTGATTATGCGAACATGATATAAAATATGCGTTTTGGGACCAGCTGCTCTCACTTGCCAGTTGGGTGAGGAAAGTACCTTTCAATACATTCCCTATAAGAAAAGGAAGGAAGCAGGTGTGTGGGTGGCTGTTCCCCTTTCCTCACTTGCGAATCCATCCCTCATTCCTGCAAGGCAGAATATGGCATAAGGAAGATGCTTGGCTTTCTTGCCCAATGTACAGTACCTGTCTACTTTGGCATCTGCATTCCATTCCATTTCCTGTGCACCAATGTAACAAATAGAGGGGGGCGGTCTGTCTCCTACACAAGGCTTTGGACAAGGTTAATGACAGGTCAGAGAAGAAGGATGACAATTAACACAACTCCTCCCCTCACAAAGATTATGTACAGTATTTAGTTTCCCGTATTTTTTCCTGCAGTAACCCCCACCCACCTGTCGAATTCCTGTAGAATCCTTTTGAATTAGGGGGATAAAGACTCATTTTGGGATATTGTCAGCCATTTGCAACCATGATGTTGAGGATGAAAAGCAGTGATAATCAGATGCACCACATGCTGGAGTGGATCTCCTAGCTCAAAGTCATGTATGGTTTACGGTTGGAATGGAAGATTGAGAAGAGAAGACTGAGAGGTGATATGATAGCCATCTTCAAATATCTGAAGAGCTGTCACATGGATGATAGAGCAAGCTTGTTTTCTGCTGTTGTGGAGGGTAGAACATGAACCAAAGGACTACCTCAGACAGGGATGGACTCTTCGTCATTGGAAGTTTTTTAACAGAGTTTGGATGGCTACCTGCTTTGATTCCTACATTGCAGGGGTTTGGTCTAGATCAGGCATAGGCAAACTCAGCCCTCCAGATGTTTTGGGAGTACAGCTCCCATGATCCCTAGCTAACAGGACCAGTGGTCAGGGATGATGGAAGTTGTAGTCCCAAAACATCTGGAGGGCCAAGTTTGCCTATGCCTGGTCTAGATGGCCCTTGTGGTCTCTTCCAACTCTACAATTCTACAATATTCTCTTACTGTTAGGAAGAGAGGCAAACCAAAATGGAACACTGTCTGTTTAAGCGCAGTGACATTTTTCTAGGAAGTTTGCATGGGGATGATGAGAACAGAGGCCAGCGACCTTTTCAAAATCTCATTTTAAACTGATGAGATAGATGAGAAACTGAAAGCAATGAGATGCTGTATAATAGCTTTGCTGTTTAATTGAAAGGGTACCTTGTTTTTACACTTCTCTAATTAGGTGCACTCCAATAAAGTGACTGAAATAACTTTAGGTAATGGGACAACCTCTATTAATCTGCTCACCACAAAAGCTCTTCATTAAGCAGGATAAACAGCACCATCAAAGACCCCCCTGAAAGACTGACTTCAGGTTGACTTCAATCCTAATTTAATCCTAAATTAATCAACAAAGACTATGAAAACAATTTAATTGGTCAAATATGTGGAAATGAATAAGAAAAAACCCCTTTAAAACCACACCAAAGAACTGCTCCCAGGGACTATTTTTGTAGCTTTAACTTTGCATCACCTTGTGATCTAGCACTAATTTCCTATGTCAGTAGAGCTGCTATTCTTCTAACAGCTTCCCAACTGGTAGAAAGTCAACAAGGAAGTTTGCCCCATCACCTCACCTCCATCCCAAGAAAGCTTTACCTCAATAAATCCAGCAGTCAGCCAGCAGCTAGAGGCATGAGAACCCAATTCAGCCAGGAAAAAGTTGGAAAACACAGGTGATTTTCCATAGTCCTCAGGTACATATTTCCTTCATTTTGAAGAGCTCTCAATTCTACTACATATTACAATGCAGGGTTATGACTGTTGCACTGGCTATTGACAAAAGGAATTACTCCAATAGGGCAATTCAACCCTATGTCTTCTGTGCATTTAATGAATGGGGGCGGGGGCTTTGTTTTGGAGTGTTCATTATGTAAATGTGGTTATGGCAAATGCTTATGGATTGGAAATAACAATTTGCTTGTTTTGCATCTCCAAAACAACATCAAACCTGTGGTTACGTAAAATACACTCAACAAACACACAAGATGTAACCGGCTGTGCTCTTACATAAATAAAATATATTTTTCACTATATCATATCAACGGAAATAACTCATAAAGTTCAACGGAGTAAGCAGAAGACCCAGGAGATCAGTTCATTCACAGATCAGTTCATTCACGAGGTCCATACATGTCCATGTCCATACATGTACTAGTGTCTATTCCACCTGTGTCTTTGTATGTTCGTAAAGCCCAAACAATCCACATGGGAGCTTGTATAGTTCCACAGAATCCTTTCACAGGACCCACAAAAGTGGGTCACTTTAAGAAAGAAATTTTGCATCTGTGGATTGCCAACACCTGTAACTGAAATCAATACTGTGCCTGTCCGTATAATCCCACATTGCAACAGTTGCTGTTTATTGCAACTACTACTATGCCATAAGATCCACAATCTTATTACATCACATATGGTATGTACAGTTGTTTATTATAGTATTTATATTATTCTTCCTGTTAAAGTGTGTGAGACTACGACATTGTATTTATTTGCATTACTTAGAACCTGTACAACTTATGAAGCCCAGGATGGCGAAACAAGGCCAATATTCTGGAAATCCTTGTCTAGACTCTGTGAAAGGATTCTGTGGAACTGTACAAGCTCCCATGTGGATTGTTTGGACTTTATGAACATACAAAGACACAGGTGGAATCAGGGCCGTCTCTAGGCCCAGGTCCAGGGGCGCGGGGCGCCAGGCCACCAGGGGTGCCGCTGCGCCCACTGCGCCCGCGGAGAGGCACGGCGGAGGCAGCCCCAGGTGCGCCTCTCAGCTGTTCAGCGGCTTCAGGCCACTCTCCAGAGGCGCGCAGGCCTGGGGCTGCCTCTGCCGTGTGCAGGGGCGTCACAACAGGGGGCGGGCAGTGCCCCCTGGCCCAGGGCCAGCCCTACGGCCAGGCTGGGTGGTGCAGGGCGCCGGCCCTCCAGGCAGCAGCCGTGCTGCGTATTGTGCCTGCCCGCCCGCCACGCTGGGAAACTGGGCGGGGGGGCGGAGGGATCTGTCGCACCACGGCGCCAGGGCGCCTGGTATGCTGAAGACGGCCCTGGGTGGAATAGACACTAGTACATGTATGGGCCTCGTGAATGAACTGATCTGTGAATGAACTGATCTTCTGGGTCTTCTGCTTACTCCGTTGAACTTTATGAGTTATTTCCATTGAACTCTATAATTTATTTGATATGATATAGTGAATAATATATTTTATTTATGTAAGAGCACAGCCGGTTACGTCTTGTGTGCTTGTTGTTGTTTTGCATCTCCAACAATGGATTTTCCCATTTTAAAAACAATTTCTGACAGGTTGCAAAAGATGAACAAAAAGAAGCTCCTTTTTAGTTGATGGCTTGCAGAGAATTGTGCACAGCAAAATCAGTGAAGCAGATGGCATTTCTGTGCCTAGAGTATATATGTTGTGAACAAATAATCACCTCTGTGTCCAGGGATTTCTGTGATCACTGCCTGAGGAAAAAGGAAGATGCCCAGTGACATGAAGTGCTGCCCACACCCTTGGATAAAGGTTGATGACTGTAGATCCCTTGTTGCCAACTTCCGCTATCACAATAATGAGATTGTAAACGACCATGCAGCAAAACTCTACAAGCCATGCCCTTTCCCCATGGTCGCAAACTGTGTAAGCCACATATGTGGAGCAAAGATAAGAAGAGCCCTTCTGGATCAGACCAAAGGACTACAGTATCTAGTCCAGTGGGAAGTTCTCCCAGTGGTCAGTCAGATGCAAGATCCACTGAGCACAAGGCCATATATTCTGCCTGGTCTCTGCATGGTTGTAGGTGTTGAAGAGACATTTAAAGAAAGCCTTTCCTGAACAGGCTTTCTCAAGAACAGGTATTCCCCCAGAACTTGGCAAACACATTTATGTGCTTTAGATCCAATGAGCCTTAGTTTCTGCAGAAGGCACTTCCACATATGTGTGGGGGACAATACCTGACTTCTGACAATTTCCACTCAGCTGAAGATCCCCTCACTACCTCATTGAACACAATTTGTAGGGTCTCCCAACCCTCAGATATGGCTTTTTGGCCTGTGCAAAGGTTTCCAACAGAAAAGAGCTGATGAAAAATTCCCATCATGCAAGTGTTTACTGTACAAATTTACCACCCCTGAATCATATTCCTTTGGATCCTTAAAAAAGAAATAAAGCTGATTTGTGACTGCACATCCTGTTAAATTATAATGTAGTTCACTAATAGTCCAGCGTTCTTTTAACATATTTCACTTCTTATTTTATGCACAAGAGTTGAGGGGACGGGGGAGAGGGGAGAGAAAGTTCACAGACTATCCCCAACATTTTATTTATTTGAAATGCTTTACAAATGTGTTTCAGAACCATATAATTTCAGTAAAAGTCAACACCACTATCCATAACAAACCACCCAGATACCATGCTGGCTCAGTATGAACAACCTGTATTGCCCAGGAGAACAGAGGTGTCTTTAATAAGCACTGAAAACACATCAAAGTCAGTTCTTGCCCTATTTTGGAGAGGAGGTGGTTTCATGAGCTTGGTGCCATGATAAGGACCTTTATCAGAGTGTGGCATAGCCAAGAAGGCCTCATCCAAAGATCTCAGCATACAGGAAGGTCTATACAGATATATGGCTATTCAATATTCACAGAGCCAACAACTATCTTTTCTAAATAACTAAATTGTGCTTATGTTTGAAGCAGTAAGAATGTTCAACTACCTGCAGTGTATCTAAGACAGGAACAGCTTTTTTCTGTAAGAATTAGATACCTGACAGGTGCCTTGATGTTAAGAGCTATATTTAGATGAGACACAGCAGGAAATAGAGAGTGCCGCCTTTGTAGAGAATTAAAGGAGGGAAATTGCACTCTTCATGTCAAATATGTCATTCGCAAAATAGCTGAACAAAAAATGGAATTTCAGGCGCAGAACATGTCACTCACACGTTATATGGCATAATCCTGCAACCTTGAATGGAATGAAATCTAGCAGAACTAACTACTCAGTGCTCCTTGTAACAGGAAAGAAGATTCTAGATATGTGCCAGAAGGGTGTCTCCCAAACATTGAGAGGGGATATGTGTTAATCATGTGTTGGTTGGAGTCTCCTATGCTTCTTGCATGTTCAGCACACAAAATATTCCCGATCAAGGATGCGCAATTCATAAAATTGGGAGTTTGTGTGGTTGCATACAGTGTATGATAGAATATGAAATATGACTACTCTTATCAGCAATTATATATGCTTTATTATGCCAGTCAAGATTTATGTTTCTCTCTCTCTCTAGATAGCATGATAAGAGAAAACAACAACCTGCAAAGGGAGGGTTGGGGACAGTGACAAATGGAAAGGAGGGTCCTAATTGAATAACAGTGATTTTCCAGGACCAGCTGTGCTGAGAGCCTATGGGGCTCTAAGGGCCAAACTTTATGTGATGTTAAATGCATCCTTGCTGGATTATCAGCATTCTAGCAGACTGGAAATGTAACTCTTTCCTCCCCTGGTGCAGTCCTGAGGAAAAACTCTCCTCTAAAGCTGATCTTTGCATTGGCATCATTGGGAGACTTCCCTGCAAAGCATCAGTATTGTGAGATAGATATTGGGTTCCCAGTAGCAACGTATAGCCTGCAGAATCTGGGAGGGCTACCCTGGCAAAACAGCAGACAGATAAAGGGCAAAGCAGGCTTGCTGAGTGTCCCTTAGCAACAGCAGGAAAGGATGAGAACCAAGAGTTGGAAGTGCTTCTGGCAACAGCAGTAAGTCACAGATTCTAAAGTTGCCAGGGATGAAAAGGAGAAGACACCAGTCCTGAAGTGAGGTGGGAGGCTGGTGTATCTATAGCTCCTGGTACTTACTTGAAGAATCTGAACTCCAGAGCACTATCAGTTCTTTGAAAAGGTCACTGCGTAAGTTAGCATGCTGGGTTATGAGAAAATCTTTCCAACTTTGTTATCTTTCATTCCATGTTTACATTAAGAGTTCTGCTGGGTTTTCTCCAGTGAGTAATTAAGGCAGCAATAGCAATTTACAGGTTTGTAATCCAATTTGCATTCTTCCTATTTAATGCTTCGGCACTGCCACCTGCATATAAGTAATCTACTGTGAGTGATGCTTTGAATACAGATGTTGCCAGGATGTGGAACTGGGTGGGGCATAGCACCTGGCATCTTTTAGCAGGTGCCTGGGTCTCTGCATTCTGCAGACTCCTTTTATCATTTGTATTCCTGGCCCTTGAACAGTGTCGGGTGGCTAGATCTAGCCGTATTTTAAATTTAAACCAATGCCCCTTACCTGACATTGCTTTTTAAGCTATTGTGGGAGATTAAATAAGTGACTAGGCTCAGGTGCCTGGCACTGCCACCAAAGGGCACATTGACTCAGTCCCCACCTGAACTATACATTTAATTTTTTTAAACTCATCTTTATTCATTTTATAGATAGAATACAAAATACAAAAAGAAAAAAGAAAAACACCAGGCACAAAAAAACACAAAAAGCAAAAAGCAAACAAGCAACAACAAAAAACAAAACAAAAAACAAATAATAATAATAATCTATGTCTTATATCCTCATCAATTCATTTGGACTCCCCCGATTCTTCCCTCATTGGTTTCTTATTTCAATTCTTTAAAAAACAGTTTTCACAACATATCAATTATTTTATAATCTATTAGAATTTCCTTTCTAATTATCCTCTTTAGATTTTAATAACTAATAACTCAATTTTAATATACATACAATTCTAATTAATAATTCCCCAACTTAAATTTTTGTCAGAAATGAAATTCCCCTTAAAAAATTTCAGCAAATTCCAAAATTCATGCCAGTGTCGGACTTTCCCATGCAATCCAGCCTATAAACACAATATTATGACTTTTATCCCACACCTACCCTTTCCGCAAGCTTCCAGTCATATTTTTTGAAACCCACTTGTTTCCCCCCCTCTTATTACTTCCCCACACCCTTCTTCCATTCTTTTTTCCCAGTGATTTCCCTGCCCACCGTCTCTCACTGGGTGTGCAGAAAAGCCCTCTGGTTCACCATTGAGGAGTTCTTTTTTCAAGTCCTGGGTTTGCCCCACATCTCTCACTTGTGGAGCATTTTGCCCTCCCTCTTTCTCCTCTTCTTTGCATTTTTGAGATTTTTCAAAATCGTCCTTGTTGTCTTGCACTTGTGGTTCTTCCTCTAGATCCTCGGAGCTAGACTCTTTTCTTTCCTCCTCATTGTTTTTATTGCCGTTTAAGTCCTCTAGTCTTTTATTTATTTGTCTCAATTGCGTATTGTTCTTGTCCAACCTATCTTTAATATTCACGAGTACCGAATAAATCTGTTGGTAATAACAGTCTTGTGTTGGTGTTGAGACTGCCATTGTCCTTGCCTCTCAGACTCCGTGGGAAAGCCGAAGATAGGAAGACCGGATGTGGCAGGAGTCAAATTCCATAATGAAAGCCATTTTAAGTCCAGTTCTGGCTAAATCGTTGATTCATGTATATAACATAGTCCAATCATAATTTCTGCAAAAATTATATATCCATTCGCTGATCGCTCCAGGATCCGAGATCCAGTCTCCTGGAGGGTTTTAGAACTATACATTTAAAGCAGTATCATACCTCTTTAAACAGTCATAGCTTCCCCCAAAGAATCCTGGGAACTGTAGTTTGTTAACTGTGCTGGGAGTTGTTAGTAGACCCCCTATTCCCCTCACAGAGCTGCAGTTTCAGAGTGGTTTAACAATAAATCCCTTTCTCCAGGGAACTCTGAAAACTGTAGCTCAGTGCGGGAAAGAGTGGGTCTCCTAACAGCTCTCAGCACCCTACAGCTCACAGGAGTCTGTGGAGAAGCCTTTACTATTTAAAATGATACGATACTACTTTCAATGTATAGTGCAGATAGGGTCAAAAGAGAGGGATCATCAGAGGACAGATTTTCTGGCAGAAGCTAATCAGGTGTTTTGTAACTAAATGCTTCTTTTAAAATCTTGCTTAATTTACAAAATTCTTGTTCACTCATAGTACAGCACATGCCGTCAAACCTAAAACATCTCCATGGTTTGGTTAATTACACCATAAAATAGGTAAAGATCAAATTAAATTTACAACTTCTGAGTGTTATGGTTTATAGGGGAAAAAAATGAGGCTAAGAGTATGAGGTCAGAAAATATTAGTATCAGCTGAGTGGTCAGTAACTGCATTCATAAAACACCTGACACATTTTATAAGCTACATGAAGAAATACAAATAAGAAATAGACCCACAAAAAAGTGATTCCTGTATGGGTGAGCATGCAGATGTAAATTTCAGCATGGGTGTTCCATCTCCCCAACACTGTTTAAAATGAGATGTGTGTCAGATGTACCTCTACTTACAAATTTAATGCATTCCGAACACACATTTGTAAGTTGAAAAAAATTGTAAGTCGAATCCCATAGGAATGCATTGGGAGAAAAATATTGTAAGTAGAAGCAACCCTATCTAAAAATTCGTAAGTACAAAAAATCCTATCTAAACCGCATCCAAGATGGTGGACGGAGCTCCATTCGTAAGTAGAAACATTCGTAAGTAGAGTTATTCGTAAGTAGAGGTACCACTGTACTCCTAAATGCACAGGCCACTGAAACAATGCAGCACTAAAAGACCACCCATACTGAGAGGTACTTTAGTGCCTCCCATTTACTCTAGTCCAGCTCTTAGGGGTCAAGGAGTTGGATATTGCTTGGTCGTCTGACAAACTCACTCCAATCTCCAAATTGAAGTAAAATTTGTATTATTATTAAGAGTACAATCAAACAGACAAAGAAGGGAAAACAGAATAGAACGTGAAGAAAAGAATGGAACTTCAAGACCAAACACACAACATCTGGCATCTTTGGGTGGTCAAAGGTATGATGTAATGTAGCACCTAGAGTCAGTCTAGGCAAATCTGATTTCGCCATGAAGCCTCCTGGGTGACCCAGCGCCAGCCCCATTTCCCCCCCCCTCTCTCCCTCTCTCTCGCTTTCCTCACAGAGTTGATGAGAAGATAAAATGTGGGAGAACAGTGCACATTGCCTTGAGCTCATCCTCGGAAAAGTGAGACACAAATGTAATTAAATATATAAATCACACATTGGCTTCACAATTAAGGCTGAAATAACAATCTTTTTTTCCCTTAAGTATAATCCCCACCCCCGGTGACTTAGTGGGGTGGGGGTGGGAGGTGGGATCTACCTGGTAGCCAGAGAAAATATGCCTCAAGGAGGTTTTCTTTAATAATAAAAAATATAAATAAAAATGGGCTTGATCTGGAGAGGAGGCTCAGAACTCCCTGCTGATAAAGAAAAATGACAAGGAGCACTACTAAACATTCTAAAAGTGGAACTTATCAATACATCTAACCATTCCTGCAATCATTTCATTATTTCAGTTATTAATTAAGAATTGTGATGATGTTTATCTTATTGACAACCCCCTGTCTCTTATTTATGTGTAGAATTGTTTAATGTGTGTGTGCGTGCGTGTGGGCATGTAGGTGTGGTTCAAAATATAAAGGGGCAAAAACTAAAATAAGTCTGTGATACAGGAGCACCATCTGTTGGGCATCAGTGAAAGCTACAGATAAAGAAGTCTGGAGTTATTTTTTTGACCAGAGAAAGAGAGGGAGAAAGCTCAATTCATATAGGAAATAAAATTCCGAGCTCTGTTGGAGGGTTGTGATGAAGTTTGGTTAAAATTAAATAAATCTGGGTCTCCTTCCCGTTTTGTGTTATATATCCAAGGCAGTGGGGATAGTGGGGAAGGATCCCTCTACAAAGCCTACAAGAGAAATTTGAATTCTGTAATGCAATGCATTACCCTCTCAAAAAAGGGACAAAAAAAATTGCATATAGTTTGCATATACGTATTCATGCATACCTGCAAATTTAGAAAGAATTGCTGTCATTTAAATAGTGTTATGAGTTCAGAGGGGCAGACCCTTCATCATCTCTACTTTCAGTGAAGGGGCAGAATTTGAACAAACACACGAATTCATAAATTTAGCAAGGGCTGCATTAACACCAACTCCCTTCTTCACCTGGTGGTGGCTTGCTGGGGGACACAAAAGGTTTAAAATGGCTTGTAAAATAAAAAAAATTCCTTCAGTAGCACCTTAAAGACCAACTAAGTTTTTATTTTGGTATGAGCTTTCGTGTGCATGCACACTTCTTCAGATACAGTGAAATGGAAGTTTCCAGGCACTTATGTAGAGAAGGGGTGGGGAGGGGTGGGGATGGGGAGGGGGCATCACTCAGAAGGGTGGTGGAAATGGGTGATTGACTGACTGATAGCTGTTGATGACCGCAAACGACTGCAAATGGTTTTGCATGAAAAAGCAAGGGTTGAGATGGCTGAAGATCGCTTATCATGTATAATGAGATAAGAATCCGATATCTCTGTTCAAACCAGGTCCCTCCATGGTTTTGAGCTTGGTGATAAGTTGCAATTCAGCAACTTCTCTTTCCAGTCTATTTCTGAAATTCTTTTGTAGTAAGACAGCTACTTTGAGATCTTGTATAGAATGTCCTGGGAGATTGAAGTGTTCTCCTACTGGTTTTTCTGTCTTCTGGTTCCTGATGTCAGATTTATGTCCATTTATCCTTTGGCGTAGGGTTTGGCCTGTTTGTCCAATATGGCTTGGTTTGTTTGATAATGGGAGCCATCAGTCAGGTGCCGGCATGGAAGGGGAAGTTGCCAGGGTAACAAGAGGTGTGATTTCACCACAAGAAGACATGTGTCCTTTTAAACTGCAGAGTTATTTTCAGCAAGTCCTGCTAGGTGGGAGGAGGAAGTGGGCCGAACTCTATGAAGGGCAGCAGCCGCCACATTGGCTGGCTTGAGCAGGTTATGACAGCGGGGCATGGGGATGGCACATAGCATGTCATATGTAGCATGTCCTTTGGGTAACAGATTGAAAAATAAATGCTGAACTGACACTTCCAGTTTAATTTAAAACATCATTTTAGCACGGTATCGATTTCACATAAGATGGCAAAGAAGGTTTGTGGTAGAATCTAACTCACAGGGTTGGCTTTGTAATTAGAAAGTGTTTTGGTCACAGTGAAAAAGAGAAAAATATTATAAAGCACTAGGTAGTGGCATAATAAATGCAATAAGTTTTAGTTTTTAAATAACTCCAGATATTCAGTGTATCTGAAGAAGTGTGCATGCACACGAAAGCTCATACCAAAATAAAAATTTAGTTGGTCTTTAAGGTGCTACTGAAGGAATTTTTTTATTTTGTCCAGATATTTAGATTAAAAAACACTACTTGTTATTGTGGTGAATCAACACTGGGGGGCACATCTGTTCCGTTTGGTGGCTGAATCACTATTCTAAGAGTGTGTGCGGTCACACATCCACACACCAACCCTAGTTGCCTCCACTGACATCTTTTTTAGCACAGGGTAAAGACTTACCTTTTCCTACAGGCCTTTGATGGACTGAATTGATTTTGTTCTGCTGTTAGTGTATTGCCCAAGCCTCCTGTGGCTCTCATTTGGGAGCAATGAGTGCTTGTGTGTTTGTGAACTGTAGGTGTTTGTATGTTAACTTGCTCTGGATATTCTTCTTCTCAGCTTCAGCTTCCTGCCACTAGAACTTCATCTTCCTCTGGTAACAAGGAATGCAATTTTGTTTACATTCTGGTACATGTATGGTATTCTGCAAAATCTGACTTACAAAATAAATAATAATAATCCATGTGTTGCTTAAATTCCCAGTGCACATAGGTTGACACAGATCAACTAAATATAACCAATGGTGTTATATTTTACTACCCTTGTCCTTTCTTATGGGTTTTGTTCCCTCTAAGGTAAGTATATGGCCCAACTTTGATCTTTCAAATCACTATGTCATAGTTGTGACCCCCTTGGCTAGGTGCCCAGTATGGGGGAACCAGTCATGCTGCCCAAAATCCGCCTCTGATGAGTGATTAAGACCTGTCCTAGTTATTCTAAGAATGAAACTTGTGGGGGCATTTTGTCTTTCTATCATTCAAAATGGCAATATTGCATCACTGGGAAAGTGTGATTTCCATTCCAGCTGGCATATCCATTATGAGAGTTATGTGGCTCCTTCCTCAACCTGATATTCTCCAGATATGTTGGACCATTGACATGCTGGCTGGACCTCATGGAATCCAAAACACTTAGAAGACACCAGATTAGGGAAAGATTTGTGTGATAACCAACTTGCCCCCTTGTCGCTCGACATCTTATGACCTTTTCTTTAAAAGCTGAATATTTCCTTTTATGTATGGAATATTCCATTACTGGGGCTGGATAGGGACTAATAAGAGTACTATACTATGGAAACATTGACTTATTTTTAAGCAGCTGGAAGATCATCTTCATCACATTCCAGATTGACTGGAAGTTTTTATGTAGACTTCTTGACTTGTAGATCATACATCAATCACCCCGAGCCATTATTTTGTTTCTGCTTCACCACAGTCATATACATTAAGTTATAAATAGAAGCCTACTACACAAATCATTAAAGATAAACAGCTCAACAGATACCCTTTTCACCTGGTTGCATACCTTGGTAGAAGGCAGAGCTGGCCCTGTCATTTGGCACTGGGAGGCAATGGCCTGAGGAGGCTGATGCTGGGGGACAGTGGCAGTAGCCTCCTGGCTGTTCCTCCAGAGCTGTACCCTTCAGTGTGCCACATGAATTGTCCTGCACCCTCATAACTAGCCTACAGCCATGTAGATGGAACAGTGGGAAGCTTTCTTGTCTCTTGTCTCAGAGAGCGAAAGAACTTAAGCCTGCCTTGGTAAAAGAGGTAATTAACAGACAGAAATTTAGAGACAAGTTGACTGCAGATACAATCTGGATAGCATTTGACAGAGCTAGTGGGCTGTTTGGAAGAAAGCGGGCATAGAAGTAGCACTAAAGTGGCCCTTATTATGTTCTTTAAAAGTCTTTGCAATTCATTGCCAAATAAGTTGTTCACCCATGTTAAAAACTCTTAGCATCAAGGAAGCTTTCATTAGGGCACATATATCTCTGAATACCACTTGTGGATATGTATTGTGAATGGATCTTAAAGGAAAACTGAAGTGAAAGAAGAGCAACCCTTCTTCTCAGAAAGGATGCCCATTGAAAGGGAAAGACTGTATCTAGGCATGACCTTAGATGCCCAGCAATTCACTGCTACAGGTTGCTTTGCAAAGGAGCAGGTTCATTATGTTGCAAGAGGTATGAGAGAACCAGTATTCCACCACACAAATTAACAGATTGACTCTAATCAAGCTTACTAAAATTATTCTTAAGATTTAATCACTTTTAAATTTGTCCTATTTCACTTACTGTTTATTGTGGCCTATTTGTTATATCCCAGAAAGTGAGGCAGATTTTCTTGAACTGGTTTAACTAAGCTTATCTTTAGATTTTTAAAGGGCCCTTGCTCCTATGATCTGCTTTAACACCTCCTGCTTTCTGTTATGAAAACTTTCACAAACTTCCGCCTTCTGTGCTCTTCTCCCTCCCTCTCCTGTTTGTTTTTAATAATAATAATAATAATAATATATTTATACCCTGCCCTCCCCAGCCAAAACCGGGCTCAGGGCGGCTGAGACCAGTAAAATTACAATAAGACATAAAAAGAGAACAATTAGTTAAAATACAGGTTAAAATACAATTTAGATTTTAAATTTTAAATGCAGCCTCATTTTTTGTTTAATGTCCAGTCTTTGATGGGACTTAACTATGGATTTAAAAAAAAATGTATATAAATACAACTGCTTGAAGACTCTGTGGTATGTGTTGGATATCTTCTTTGACTTAGCTTTTTCTTCTTTTAACATATGCTATTTTCAAAATGGCACTGCTCTGCTAGGAAAGTGTTTGTCTGCAAAGAGTGGAGAATGTTGCCCGAGTAAGAATCTTTGCAACTTTTCAAACTATGGAGGTGCCAATAAGCCTTTGTGCCTTCGTGCAAATAAACTGTTCCGATAAGCTCAGACAAAATAGTAAATGCCACTGATTTTCGAGAGCTTTCAGAAATGTATCCTGTACCACATGCTCTTAAGTTGCCATTGCTGGTTGCCTAATTGTGGTACTTACTGTGATCACCACTGCATACAGTGCCCCAGGTTGGAAGCTCTGATTGTAATCCGGAGAGATGTTCAGTACTCCTTGTCCTTAACTTGACTCCAATGCCTCCATCTACCCATATATCATTGTGTGCTGGCATGTCATCTTGAAACTCGATGCTTCCTGACTGCTGTACCAATAGCATGTTCAGCTGGTGTTGTCACGGTTACCATCCCAGTGCCAGCATGTCCCACAGCAAACCACCCTTGCTCTCCCAGTGAGAGATTTTGCAGCCCCTTGTAAGGAGGAGGTTGCCTGATGACTAGAATGCTTCTGATGTAGCAGTGGTGGCTAACCTTTGTCTATGGGCCACCCAACCCCCCTGGAGGTCCATGCCAATGGTTGGTGTGGCCACTCACACCCTCTGGCATGCATGGAAAGGGAGGGAGGGAGGGAGATGCAAGAATACAGTACCACCATCCCCAGATGATCTGTACAAATCAGCTGTAGAGGCAGTTATTGCCCTCTCTCACTGAGCAAATGATCCATCCAATTACAGTGGTACCCCGGGTTACAGATGCTTCAGGTTACAGACTTCGCCAACCCAGAAATAGTACCTCGGGTTAAGAACTTTGCTTCAGGATGAGAACAGAAACCGCGCTCCAGCGGCACAGTGACAGCGGGAGGCCCCATTAGCTAAAGTGGTACCTCAGGTTAAGAACGGACCTCCAGAATGAATTAAGTTCTTAACCCGAGGTACCACTGTAATGTGGAGGGAACGATCTGCATCCCCATCAGGGCACTTAGGTTATTTCCACCGTGCCAACTTTAATTTCCCACTTTTGCTGCCTCTGCCAACATTGATAGGGTCTAGAAGGGTCAGAATTCTTTTCTTCAGATCCTATAAATCTTTTGCCTTGCTTGGTGGAGTCTCTCCTCTTCCTGGAGGGGAGGTGTTGTGAGTGGGAATCAGTCCGCGGGGGTGGGGGTGGCCGGGCCCCCAGCATCATTGGAGTCCTGGGTCTGCGTCACGCACTCCAGCCAGCCAATCAGGCGGGCTGGTGGGCATGGTTTAGCCGTTTAAAATGGCCGCAGGCCCTACAAGCTCCTCCTTCTTGTTCCCGGCTTCCTCGGATCACACACCCTCCCTCCCTTTAGGCTTTGCCTCAGCACCTGACCTTGGTATGGACCTTGGTTTGTCACCTTGGTTGCCCAAGGGGCATGGTAGGAATTTTTTCCACTTGGCAGATTGGCTCCAGCCACTTGGTTTTTCGCCTACCTCGTAGCAAATCGCCACAACTTTGTAAGGTTTGACGGTTAGGCATTGGAAATGCATTGTGTGTTGGAGGGGAGGTTGTGGCCATCACCTACCCCCTAACCCTGAAGGTTATTCCGTTAAAGGTATCTGGCGGTCGTGGTTCCTGTCCGAAGCCCAGGTGGTAGCTAGGGCCATGGCACGACCCGACTCTCCGGTGACTCTAGGGGAAAGCTTCCAGTTGATTTGTTTCCCCTACAGGTTGTTAACCCTTGTGTGACTTCCTGCAGAGTGGGCAGGAGTCAAGTATAGTATGTTCGGATCCGATGCCTAAGCCAATACCACTCACATTCTGTAACCAATAAAGTTGTGGCCTTTTTTAGCCCATTAACCTAAAATTCTTGTGTCCATGTGTCTTATTTCATCACAAAGCAGGGAGCGGGGCCTCGACTCACAATTTCCGTCCAATATGTATTGCACTTTGGCAGTAGCTGTTGTTCTATCAAATGTTAGCTTCTTGTAACTCAAGTAAAATTAAACTATTTAAAAAATTTAAAAATAGAGCAATGCTCCTGTTCAGTTATCCATTGAGATTCCTACAGACGATACAGTTGAAAAGATCTGGATTCTGAATTAGAAGAAATTATTGTTCCAACAAAAGTGGGGGTTTTATCATCACTTTCATATTATGTAAGAACTACATTAGAATGAACTTCTTGGTGATTGATGAAAACCTTTCTTCTTCTTCTGACTATTGTTTTGTTTCTGTTGAGGACTCATTGGGAGATTGACAGAAAGAAGCTCTCCTAGTTAAAATGGATTATAGACAGATGTATGGTACAGGAGAGACTGTGGCTGTGAGATATTTTTTTTTTTGCGGACTTTTTTTCTAAAGTGTCATTTCATTTGTAGGGCTGAGCCATGGCTGCCTTGATATTCCAGCCACCAATATGTAGAAGTATAGGGACAGTATTTGGTTTAGGGGAAAAACTAACAATCCAAAATATCAATGAATACAATATAAATATAAACGAATACAGGTTAGCTAGGGCTTGCTGGGCACATGCTACTGATGAATGGAGTGACTTGTAAGATTAATAAAATGTCTCCAACAAGGCACTTGAAATAATATCTTCCTTCAAATCTAGCACAGGGAGAGAAGCAGCTATGCATGCAAAGCAGACCACAGAAAATAATTATTAATATAATATGGGGCCAGACTGTAAAACCTGCCAGAAATCAGATTTTGTTAAAAGGTTACCAGATGCAGACATCACGAAAATGGCTCTTTGCAAACAGCAATTGATTTTACTCCTGCCCTTTTACCAAGGCATAACCTTAGCAAAACTTTTAAAATGAAGGCAATTTGCTAGTTTCATGGGGCAAATTAAATCAATTCCCAATAAAGCAGGTTGCCTATAGAAAGAGCAGGCTGCTTAATAAACTTAGGGCTTCAATTTGTCAGTTTCTGTGTTCCATGTAATTTAATACCAAAAAAGCCTTGCTAACTTCATCAAATAGATCACGGCATATTGAGATAAATCACCGCACGAGAAGAGGGAAAGAACCCTAAACCTACAACTAAAAGCATGTCTTGCTGATACGGTAGTGTCAGCAATTATTCTAAATTTGGTACTAGTCATTCTCTTCATACACATCTCTCTATGAAGCCACAATAACATGTAGTTATTGCCAGTTAGAGCCAAATCCAGATAAGATGGATGTAATAATGACTGTTAGACTTGGTGAGATAGGAAAGGAGGGATAAGGATGGCTATGGCAGAAGGAGGCATCTCAAGGCAGCCCTGTTTAGGGAAGCTTTTAATGTTTGATGGATTTCTGTATTTTAATATTTTGTTGGAAGCCGCCCAGAGTGGCTGGGGGAACCCGGCCAGATGGGCGGGGTATAAATAAATTATTATTATTATTATTATTATTATTATTATTATTATTATTATTAGGACCTCCATTGGTGGCGGTCTTCAGCCTCCTCTGGATCTCATGGGTAGCAGCCCTGGGACTCTCCTGGGACTCTCCTATCACCTCATTTCCTCCAACCCAAGCATGTGCATTAGATTCTGATATTGCACAGCTCTAAGCAAAAAAATTAATGTGGATGAAGGCTTATGCCATGGGTGTCAAGGACAAGGCCCGGGGGCCTAATCCGGCCCGGCAGACCTCGTGATGGGACCCGTCGCCCACCCGCCGCCAGACCTCACGATGTGGCCGGCCGCCCGCCCGCTGGCCAGCCGCCCGCTGGCCGCTCGCTCACCCGAGGCGCCGTCTGGGCGCCGCTTCCGGAGGAAAGGGCGGGACACAAAGTTGAATTCGAGGCCCCATTGGCTAGTGGCGCTGCTAATCTCAGCCTCTCAGCGCTCGCCTCGCCATTGGAGACCGGAGTTCGGAGCGAGGCAGCCCATTGGCTGAAAGTTTTTCCCCGGCTCTGGCGGTTGCGCGGGAGTTGAAGCGGAGCCTGAGAAGCAGCATCCTGAGCCTGAGGGGAACAGCGGCCGGACGTGGAAAAGGAGGGAGAGGCCGGTGGCAGCGGCACAGAGGTATTTCTTTTCTCCGCTGGAGAATTCAGGGGAGCCTCCGCAGCCAGGAGGTGCAAAAAGTTTCTGGTGATCGTGGGTAGATCTTGGGTTCCTTAGAGGTCGACAGCCTAAAAGGGAAAGCTCTCCAACTCTTGTCTTTCTCCCCCTCCCAAAATCTCAATAACAATGGGCAATTGCAAGGAGAGCTCCTTCCCTCTTGCCGACAAAGAGCTGGAGTGTGTGTGTGTGTGTGCACGCGTGCACGACCACGTGTGCCTCCGTCTTGCTGGCAAAGAGTTCTTACCCGTGCAGGAGGCTCCTGTCCCGTTGCTGCTTTAAAGCCAGCCACAAAGCCAGTGGTCTCCCCTTTCCCTGCTCGCCTGCCAGATGGCTGGCTGCTGCACAGCTTGCCTCCCAAGCCTCCCTCCCTCCCTTACCCCACACCCATCTTCCATCCCTGCAGGCAGCATCTCCCTCCCTTGCCCCACACCCCAGTCTTCCATCCCTGCAGGCAGCATCTCCCTCCCTTGCCCCACACCCCAGTCTTCCATCCCTGCAGGCAGCATCTCCCCCCTTACCCCTCACCCCAGTCTTCCATCCATGGAGGCAGCATCTCCCCCCCCTTACCCCACACCCCAGTCTTCCATCCATGCAGGCAGCATCTCCCCCCCTTACCCCAAACCCCAGTCTTCCATCCATGCAGGCAACATCTCCCCCCCCCTCACCCCAGTCTTCCATCCATGCAGGCAGCATCTCCCTCCCTTATCCCACACCCCAGTTTTCCATCCATGCAGGCAGCATTTCCCGCCACCTCACACCCCACACCCCTGTCTTCTCTTTGTGCAGGCTGCATCATCCACCCCCTTTCCTTCTCTGTAAAAAAAGCTCAACAACTTTGAGCTGAACCCCTAAAAATGGGGGTAGATCACTGCCAGATTTTAATTCTGAAAGTAGATCACTGTCTCTTGGGATTTGGCCACCCCTGTAATTAATGGGTTGATTCAATATGAGGAAATTGTATAAGTTCACTTGATGGGAGCAACACACATGAAACCATACAGGTGTCGTAATAAGGGAGTCAGAGTTTTGCCCATTCCCAGTAATCAAGGCAGCCCAAACTCATAAGGCAGTGGACACATAGTCCTACAGATACAACCGGCCCTTTGAGGGTGACCAAACTGCTGATGCGGCCCCCGATGAATTTGAGTTTGACACCCCTGGCTTATGCTGTTCTGTTTTACAAACATAAGCCATCTTGGATGCCCTTATTATAAACAAACCAACATTTTGTCCAAACTCAAGATTTAGTGGATATCAAATATTTATTTATTGTTGCCCAGTCTCGCTATTATTTTTTAGCTCTTTATATAAAAAATGAAGTACTGGTGCAATGTTGTTATGGGATTTCTGCAGATGTGACACTGATGGTGATAAAAGTTCAGTGCAAATAACAATATGGGATGTTTCTTTCTATAGCTGTGTGCCAACCCAACCCATAAAATGTTTTCCTTCCATATATCCTTTGCTATGCAATGGACTGTCTACACTTAGATGTCTGTGTGGAGTATGTATTTTGGTTCCCAGACAGAAAGCAGAGAGTCGGAGCATTTCAGTTTCTTCCAGTAGGAACTTCGGTAAGGCTTCATCAAAATGAGCCACACCAAGCCTCTGCTAACTTCTTCATTAGCATTGCAACAAGAGCCTTACTGCTTCTATACTGGGGATGAGAAACCTGTAGTCTTCCAAATGTGGACTACAATTCCCACCAGCCCCCAGTCAGCATGGACAATTTTCAGGGATGATGGGAGTTGTAGTTCAACAATTTCCGAAGGCCCTCTCTGGGTTTCCCAACCCTTCTCTAAACCTTCATATAGCTGTGTGTTGGGTATGTGCAACGGATAAATGAAAGGGCTCATTCAATAACTAATTTTCTAGTCTAATCTCTCATACAAAATCTATACATTTATGTTACTAAAACATGTCTCTGATACATGCATCCAAATATTATGATATAATTGAAGTGTATTAGATTCAAATGTGTCTTCATTTAACCAAGATGAGCTATATCATTAAACAGCTAATCAAATCTCCTCAGCAAACACCTATACTAACTTGATTGATGAGTTAAAACAGACATATAATGGGGTAATAAAACCTGAGTGAAGTGACAGCCCTATTAAAAGTCCACTTAATGAAATGTTACAATGGATTTTAAAGGAAAGGTAGATGTGAGACACTGTTGTAGCCACTTGCTATTCTGCAGTGACATCAGATTTGTTTCTAATAAAATTAGAATGTAAACCTGTTTGACATCTAAAAGTGCCTGGAGCTTGTTGATTTGATGAGACAGGGGGCTGTTTAATGGCTGGATGATCAGAACATTTTTGTAAAGGGACAGGTAAAATTTGCCAGGAGAAAGTTCACTTGTTATAAACTGTTAGTTTTTTTGAGTGGCAAATGGCAGCTGTGCATGACAAAATATTATATTAAGTTGTATAAAAGAAAAGCCACACAAGTTCAGCTCAAGGTGAGCAGGAAAACTTCAAGTGAAATAGGCAGGGCAGGATGTATTTGGGACCAGGGGGTGCTATCCTGCAAACAAGTCTGGAAAGCACCTTTAATTTAACAAGAATCAGGCTGGTGTAGTTTCAGAGGCACAAAATTCATATTCCCAATAATTTTGGGGGTGAAAGTTGTATTTTAGGAGATCAGAATACTCCCTGAAAACCATCTGATTTGTTCCTTTTTACTATTTGCTGTCATTATTTCACCTCATTCCTGCTGCTTAGTACTTAGGAATGCAGGAGTCCCAGAAAGCTTGAAGTGAGTTCCTGTTCACTTTCTGTAGGCGTTTGCTGTTCTGCAGTTCCTACTCAGCAGTGTAGCCGATCCCAGGGAATTTGAACCAAGGACCTATAATCTGCTAGGTGCTTACATCAAGCTTCACTTTTCTGCTTGGATTGGCTGCCTACGAAGTTTCCCCATGGGGAAACTGAGTAGCATGATGATATTAGTTGATAGGCAGTTCAATGGCAGCGAGAGCAAGCCTCCCTTGCCAAAACATGAATGGTAGTGAACTTTTAGGCATCTGTTTGTGCTCTGACAGTCACATCTCCACTTGCCTCTTACCTGATATCACATTACCTCAGTTGTAGGCAGGTGGGCAGGGTTTTCACAAAACTGGGACCTGTGCCAGGCCTAATCAGACTCACGGGCATAGCTGCCAAGTTTTCCCTTTTCTCGCGAGGAAGCCTATTCAGCATAATGGAAAATCCCTTTAAAAAAGGGATAACTTGGCAGCTATGCTCACGGGATGGAAATTTTACTGTTTAGTATTAGATTGTAATGGATTATTGAATATTGCTTTATTGGATAGTTGTTTGTTTTAAAGGTATTGTGACTTTTATATTGGATCAGATTGTTACTATTAATGTCTGATGTTTTATTATGTTTGATATGTGTTGAAAGCTGTGCAGAGTGGCTGGAGCAGGGTATTATTATTATTATTATTACTATTATTATTTTGTTGTTCCCCACCTCAATGCTAATTAGATATTGTGATACCAGACATAAGCTAAGTAATGGTGGGATTACTTGGAAAGTGCATTTTTCTGTGTGGGGAAAATGTAAGAAGTGAACTGGCCTTAGAAAACATTCTGTAGGATTAACTCCCTCTGAACAGCCATACAGGAAACTGTCAGTGAACAGGAACTATAGTGCAGGGCGTCTGAGAGTCAGGGGACATTCACCAATTGCAGCACAGGACAGAGATCCTTGTCCAAGGCACTCAGACTGCTTGGAATAAGATGCTTCCAGTCACACAGAAACTTGAGACCCTTCTAGGTACAATGTTCTGAAGAACATTTAAATAATTAAGGACATGGTGATCCAGCGGCTATTTTTGCAGCCACCATTTCTTTCTTTCTTTTGCGCTTTGTGGAATATATGGGAGATTGTGATGCTTGCCCTTTCCTCAGACGCCTGTAAAACATCTGATTGATGACTCATTTGCAAAACCATGCTGTGGAGCCATTTCCCGTTTCTATTATGAGCACTTTAGCGTGTAATCACTCGCTCCTAAAATATGACAGAATTAAGCAGTTGGGTTGAACCCATTATTTAGTCTCTCTCAGATCTTAGTCATGGTGGCAGGAGACACGCTGGCCATTTTCGTTTCGCACGGCATTGACTTAATGGAGTGCAACAGACATTTAGACTTGAAACTGATACTGCTGCTCATGTACAAGCTGTGTATATGATGCTACAGAAGGTCAGAGCTGCATTTGAACTTCCAAATCCCAGAGGAATCCATGAGATCTCTGAATACACATGATCAGAAATTAGGATGGACCGCATGCACACACAATACCTTTAAAGCACATTTTCTTGTGCTTTCCACTGCACTCCCTCTTTTTCCTCCTCCTCCTTTTTCATATAAATACAAGCAAAAACGTGCAGTTGAAAACCAATGCCACATCTAACCAGACCCTTTCCAGGCCTTTTAACTATCTGAGTCATCTCTACTGCTTTTATCTTCCATTGCAGCTTTATTATGCATTTGGCTTTGTAGTTTGTTTTATAAAGTAGCCCTGAAAATGTTTTTCCTGAAGGCAGGACAGGCATCCTTAAACAAATAAAACTTACAGCTGCTAACGTTGTTTCTGAGGCAACTGGGCAGTTAAAGTTGAAAACAGATGCACCTCATTTGGCTCCAGTACTCATATGTATGAACTGTGTTGTTCTGAAGTAATTTCTGACTGCCTTATATATGTTACTTATCTTATAGTTGTAGATAGCCTTAAAATAATCTGAGAGTATTGCAATAATATTCTAACCTATCATATCAATTCCCCATGAGAACTTCTTTACCAGATTTAGTGAATACATCTAGTGTCTCCTAACATTACAATCCTATGCAGAAGTTTCATTGAGTCCAATAGGACTTTCTCCCAGGTAAGTGCATATAGGATCACAGCCTCAGTCTTAGCTACAATCCTGTATATCTGGGAGTGTGCCACATCGACCTCACTATGAATTACTTCTGAGTAGGCATGCATGGGATTACTCTGTTAGCCTTCCACTGATGTGAATCCAACCACTGCTTAAACACCCCAATATTTCCAGTACCAAAAATCAGAATGCAACAGGAAATGAGATATTTTGTGATAGGTTAGTTTCTTCTCAAATGCTATTGTGAGTCACTATCTAATACCATGAAACAAGCACTTTATTACCATATGGAATGTGCACTGCGCTATAGAGTTATATCAGTTCTCTACAAGTCTCCAGAATGACTCATCCTGCAGTCCTGATAAGAGCTTGTTCTGGGTTGACACAGCAGAAAGGAGGAGCCGTCTGACACATGAGCTCAGTGCAAGGTAAATCCAGATACATGATGGCTACAGACATAGCTGCCAAGTTTTCCCTTTTCTCGCGAGGAAGCCTATTCAGCATAAGGGGAAATCCCTTTAAAAAAGGGATAACTTGGCAGCTATGGCTACAGAAATATTACATCAATTAAAATTCTTCCCACTTCATTGCTGTTTTCCCAACTGGGGAACCTGCAGATCAGGTTCTTAATACAGCTATGTAGCTCTTAGAAGAAAACATTATCCCTGATGTGGTGCCTTTGTTTCATTACTAGGATAATATCAAAGGTAATGTGTTCTTCTATACGTAGGAGCTATAAGTGTGTGTTCTACACATGGAAGAGCAAGGCAGAGGAATGCAGATGTTTAATCCAAGTGAATACTTGTGAAATTTAGGCGGAAATCCTCAATCCACTTACCTGGGATTCTGGGAATAAGCTCCTCTAAATTTAGTGGGAATTACTTCTGAATAGACATGTACGGTAGGGCAGCACTGCTAGGCATAAAAAGCACATGGTGAACCATTTTATCTTGCATTTATTAGCTTCCTAGTGATTAAAAAAATGAACAGAACTTATAAAATAAACTGCATAGGAACCATAAGACAGAGAAACCAGTAGGAGAACACTTCAATCTCCCAGGACATTCTATACAAGATCTCAAAGCAGCTGTTTTATTACAGAGAAATTTCAGGAACAGACTGGAAAGAGAAGTTTCTGAATTGGAACTCATTACCAAGCTTAAAACTATGGAGTCACCTGGGATGAATAGAGACATCGGATTCGTATCTCATTATGCATGATCAAGCTTTCTTTAGCGCCTCAGCCCTTGCTCCCCCCCCCCCCAAGGACTAAATGCAGTAATCAGCAGTCGTTAACAGCCATCTCAGGTTTACCACTCCCATCAGCCCATCACCCATTCCCACCCACACCCACCACCCTCTGTATATATATATAGGGTCTGACACTTCTGTTTCTAGTGTATCTGAAGAAGTGTGCATGCACACGAAAGCTCATACCAAAATAAAAACTTAGTTGGTCTTTAAGGTGCTGCTGAAGGATTTTTTTTTCTATTTTGCATTTTTTAAGACATTTTGATAATTCCAGATTTTTCTTAATATATATTTATTCAGAAACATTAAATCAGACCCAGGTGATACAATAGACTGTATTTTAATACAGGTATATGATTGCTTTTAAACAAGAACTATGCATAAGGACAAGTATACCAGTCTGGAAGGCTCCTGTGGATTAAAAGAATATATAAAGCCCAGTATGAAGGAAATGAAGTTCTTTGTCTTTCCCTATATGCAAGGAAAACAATGCAAAGCCCATTCATTGCATTGGCTATCTATTTCCTTGTAAGATGGGATTCTCCATAGAACCCAAGGAGGGTCTTCTGCCCATGGCACCGGACATATGATATATATATGAAGTTCTATGGGCACTTGGGAGTTGCTTGCAGACAGCCCTCTGGTCTTCCAAAGAAATATGCTGAAGTTTTGTAAATAAAAACAAAAAATAAATAAACAAAAGCAACAAAGGAGCAGAACCCAGAAAAAGTTGGTTGTGTTTAATTCCCATGGAAATAAACTGAACGTACTTATAAAGAGTTTGAAGTGCATGGATTTTAAAGGGCTAACATTGCAATCCTATACATGTTTTCTCAGAAGCCCCACTGAGGTCAAAGGCAATTATTCCCAAGTAAGTGTGTGTGGGATAATACACATTTTCTCTGGGTTGTGCCCAATGTCTCATTCATTTCACATCTTTGAATACTGATTCAGTTTTGAATTAAAAATAAAGTTTTTAAAAGCACAAAAACCTAAATCAGCAGCTTTAAGCTTGTTTAACTCTGGGTTGAATTAAGGAGACAGTCTGTTTGTGAAAGACTCATTCATAGATTTCATTTGGTCATTTAGCACGCCACAGTATTCACTCGAAAGGTGGTGTAGGTTTGTGCTTCGAGGAGTTTTCAAGAACATTTTCGAACAGGTGTGTCAATAGAAAGGCTTCCTGGGACCCCTGAACTTCAAGAGACATCTACTAACCATCTGGAGATGATGACACACACAACAGTACAGGAAGTCCTTCAGGGAGTGTCCTTTGGGAAGGACTTGCGCTTAAGACTACTTCAATGGCCACAGCATTATTTTGTTACGTGTGTTCAAGGCACTGCATAAATATTGAGTGGCACTACCTAATGCACTTAAAACCCTATTTCTCAGCTGAGGACTATTGCAACGGTATACATCTATCGCTATGTGCTGGTTATACTTGGATTTGCTTTTTCTGACGTAGTGTGGTACTGGCGATACAGCTGATGCTGAGAAGGTGGAAGTGCTGCAGACTGGAAGATTCCCTGAGAAGAAACCAGGCCCTTTTACTTCTTCTCATGCTTCTTGGTTAGTTGCCCTCTCTCCAGCTGCAGGCTCCCGCTGCCATGCCTCGCCTTCTCCTTTTGCTGGCTCTCCTGGGAGAGCTGCTGGACAGCCTGCTGAATGACTGTGTGGACAATCTGCTTGCTGACGTTCTGCAGCTTTGCCTCTTCTTGTTCATTTCCACATTTATCCCCTGACCAGGAAAGAAGAGAATATGAGTTTATTTTTTGTGTGCATGTGTGTGTGTGTGTGTGTGTGTGTGTGTGTGTGTGTGTGTGCATACATATATATACAACCTAAAACTGAGCCACCCTATATTTCGAAACAAGATTCCTTTCTCCACAAGAGTGGTCTGTTATATAGCCGTGCCCGTGACACATCTGCCCCCTTGCTAAAGCAAGTCCAGAGTTGTTTGGCTGTACATTGCAATCTGTACTCATGTACAAGCTCCCATAGCACAAACCCTTTGCAATTATTTTAATTAGTGGTGGCTGCTGTCCACTGAGACTCATATGGTGGAAGCCAGGGAGGACAACAGGTCCTCCTTGCTAGTTCTACAAGGACAACACTGAGACTAAGGAGGAGGAAGCTGACAGCTAGGGCCAACCAATGGACTGGTTGTTATAAGTAAGACAGCAAATAGGTATAGGCTGCCTGAGGGTAGGCCAAGGTGGGCCAGGCAGTGCCCCATTTGTTGTAATAGACCAGCCTACACTGATTTTAATTGGAAATTTAATTTTCTTAAATTTCCTAGATTGTACCCATATTTCTTGAGATTTCTTATCCCAGCAAGTGGCAGTGTCTGCTTTCTAACTTCCCAGATAAAATAACAAATAAAGAAGGCTATTTAAAAATGACACTCATCATATGAAAGGGAACAAACATTTGGGAATTACTAAATATCCTTCCTGCAAGAGCAAGCTGAAAGAGAATCATTACATTAAGCAAACATTGGCCTGTGAGTGTGGAGAGCCTGTTCCTTCTGACACAATATTCACAAATGGCACATTTATTATCAACTTATCAGCCACTGAAAATAGTGTTGTTGTCTTTATTGTAATTATAATCTCCGGCTGCTGTTCTCCAGCCTCATGTGTTTGCCTCAAAAACAGGCTGTGAATAATGATGTGGACCATCTGTGCTCTTAGATAAAGGGTAATTAGAAGAGGTGTAGCGACTCTGGAGGGTGCTGCTGGCAGCAAAGGATTGTTGGGTTAAATAAAGTTGTCCCAGGTAAAAATGTCTACCAATGTGTTTTGGAAATAATCAGCACACTGGGCAATAAAAAAATAAAATACATTTTAACTTGTCAGAAACTGATCTGTTCTTGTTGGTGTTTCACTTTAGTCCCAATACTTTACAGTATTTGGAAGTAAGTCCCGTTCATTGAAATAGAATTCCCAAAGACACCTGCTTCTTGGGAGAAAAGCAATGACAGCATCTTAAAAAGCAGAGACATCACCTTGCCGACAAAGGTCCATATAGTTAAAGCTATGGTTTCCACAGTAGTGATGTATGGAAGTGAGAGCTGGACCATAAATAAGACTGATTGCCAAAGAATTGATGCTTTTGAATTATGGTGCTGGAGGAGACTCTTGAGAGTCCCATGGACTGCTAGAAGATCAAACCTATCCATTCTTAAGGAAATCAGCCCTGAGTGCTCACTGGAAGGACAGATCCTGAAGCTGAGGCTCCAATACTTTGGCCACCTCATGAGAAGAGAAGACTCCCTGGAAAAGACCCTGATGTTGGGAAAGATGGAGGGCACTAGGAGAAGGGGACGACAGAGGATGAGATGGTTGGACAGTGTTCTCAAAGCTACAAACATTAGTCTAACCAAACTGCAGGAGGCAGTGGAAGACAGGAGTGCCTGGCGTGCTCTGGTCCATTGGGTCACGAAGAGTTGGACACAACTAAATGACTAAACAACAACAACAGCACATACAACAATTGTGGCCTAGGCTGCAGTCTTTAAAATAATAATAATAAATGGCTGAGGAAAATCCAAAAAGTTGAAAAAATGACTTGTGGTTGTCACACTGGTTTTTGTTTGCACAACAGTGTCATTTTATACATAGATGAGCGGGGCTGAGGGATCAAATATATCTATATCTATACTAATAATAAATTATTTCACTAAATGATTTCTCATGCAAAATGCTGCATAAGCTTGTACCTTTGTAGGGCATGAGTGCTAATTACTTACCTGAAATTTGTTAGGTATGTAATATATATCACAGTGGTTTTCAAGAAATCAATATGGCTTACACCAAGACTAACTTGCCGCATTGATTTCAGTTGGAACTTAAGTTCATTTTACTAAATCTGGATATTGCCGCACAGCTCCGAAAGAGAATAGGTATTACTTGGTTGAAGCTTATAGGCCTGAATCTGCTCTACGTGTTAATGAATTTTAATGAGTTATTAATATTTCTTTTTAATGTTTTACTATTTTTGATATAAAGTTTATATGTTTGTTGTACATTACCCAAAGCTCCTTTTAAGGAAGGGCAATTTATAAAAATCTTAAGTACCCAAGTAAACAAATCAGAATTTATTTCAATGAATAGTGATTCTCCTGCCAAAGAAATCTTCACCCAGAGAGCAAGAATAAATCTTCAATCCTAAACACACTTACTTGAGAGTAAGCCCTATTGAATTCAGTCACATTTACACCTGAGTAACCACGCACAGTTGCTGAAAGCATAGGAGTTTCTTGGTTTAAACAGACCTTTTAATAATCCTGTTTGCAATTATCTGATTGTTCCTTAAGCTACATTCTTCAAAATCGATTTCCACCCTAATGGGCTTACTCCAGAATTACGGTAGTGACTTGAGGACTGTGAACAGAGGGAAGAGAACACAGGAATTCAGACTGGACTGTAACAGCACAATTTATGCATGTCTACTCAGAAGTAAGTCTCATTGTGTTTAATGAGACTTACACCTAGAAGAGTGTGCATAGGATTTCAAGCTATGAGCTGTAGTGGTTAGAATACCAGGCTTGGAAAGAGTTGGGTCAAATCCCCACTCAGCCATGAAGCTCCTTGGGGTCCTTGGGGTCCCTGGGGACCAGTGACTATCTCTCATATTTCTGTGAAGATAAAATGGGGTGGGTAGGTGGGTGTAATCCTAATTAATAATAACAGTGCAATCCTAATTATGTCTACTCAGAAGTAAGTCCCCAGAATTCAATTGAGATTTCTCCCAAGTAAATGGAGTTAGGACTGCAGCCCAAGAATGCTACTTTGAGCTGCTTGGAAGGAATCATAGAATCATAGAGTTGGAAGGGATCCCAAGGGTCATCTAGTCCAACCCCCTGCAATGCAGAAATCTCAGCCAAAGCATCCATGACAGATGGCCACCCAACCTCTGTTTTAAAACCTCCAAGGAAGGAGAGCCCACCACCTCTCATGGGAGTCTGTTCCACTGCTAAACAGCTTTTACTGTCAGAAAGTTTTTCCAAATGTTTAGTTGGAATCTTTTTTCTTGCAACTTGAAGCCATTGATTTGAGTCCTACCCTCCAGAGGAGGAAAAAAACAAGCATGCTTCCTCCTCCATGTGACACCCCTTAAGATATTTGAACATGGCTATCATATCTCCTCTTAGACTCCTCTTTTCCAGGCTAAACACACCCTGCTCCTTCTAACGCTCCTCACAAGGCTTAGTTTCCAGACCCTTGATCATCTTGGTTGTCCTCTTCTGCACACGTTCCAGCTTGTCAACATCCATCTTAAATTGTGGTGTCCAGAATTGGACACAGTATTCCAAGTGTGGTCTGACCAAGACAGAATAGAGTGGTACTATTACTTCCCTTGATCTGGACATATACTTCTGTTGATGCAGCCTAGGATAGCATTAGCTTTTCTTTTTTTCTTTTGCTGCTCCACCACACTGTTGACTCATGTTAAGCTTGTGTTCCACCAAGACCCCTAGATCCTTTTCACATGTGCTGCTCGTAAGCCAAGTGCCCCCCCCATCCTATACTTGTGCATTTGGTTCTTCCTGCCTAAGTGAGAAGTGTGGGAGATAATGCAGTAAATAAATAAATGGGAATAAATAACAAGACCTGCTTGGTGATTTTTTTTTTAAAAAAAGATGACTTTAGAAGCAACTTTTGCTACAGATAAATTTTCTCCTCTCTCTGAATAACTAAACAAACAAACAAACAAACATGATTTGGAGAAACTTTCAAACTAGGGAGAGAATTCATTATGTCTAACCACCATGTAACCTTATGATTCAGAGAGAGGGAGAGAAAAACACCTATGACGACAAACAACCAGTAAACACTTTTTTACACACAGGCACAGCCCTGTTTTCCTGCTGAAGAACTATCCTTCCATTTATCAGCCTCCCACTCAGACCCCTCCCGTATGCTTCCCCGCAGTTTTCTTTGCTCCAGAGCTGTTGGGATGATGAAGAAGAACTTTATTTCATCTGGTCCCAAACAAAACTGACTCAACAATAGCTCCAGATGGTCCTCTGCGGCGTTTCTGTCAGCATGCCTGTCGGGGCAGCATATCCACACAGTCCCGATCTGCATTTGGGTGGAGGTGCGTGCGTGTGTATGTGTGCAGGCACGCATGCAGGCATGTGCGTACGTATGTTTGTGGAAGAGCTCCGCCCCTGCTTCTCAAGGAGAGCAGAAAGGGCCCACCGTGCAACGATCTAAGAGTGTGTGTGTGTGTGTGTGTGTGTGTGTGTGTGAGAGAGAGAGAGAGAGAGAGAGAGAGAGAGAGAGAGAGAGAGAGAGAGAGAGAGAGAGAGAGAGAGAGAGATGAAGTAAATACGTTACCTGGAGCAAACACCATGGTCTCTTCCTGCCAAGGGAACAGTATACTGAGAGGACGTGGATAGGAGAGGGGAAAGGCGGGGGCCGGTCCAGCGAGAAGCACCAGAGCGTGCGCTGCGCAAGGACTCCCAGGAGAAGTAGCACCTTGGACAGCTCTCAGAGTAGGACAGCGGAGTCAACGGCGCGTTGCTTCCTCGGCGATTACCTCCACAATGCACCGCTCTGGAAAGGAGGAGGAAGAGGAGAGGAGGGGAGGGGACGGGAGGGGGAAAGAGAGACCGGGACTCAGCTCATATCTCATTCCTTCGTCTGCTGTACGCACAGCAATGTTGGACTCTGCTGCTGCAGCAGCAGCAGCAGGGGAGGGGGAAAGGGAAGCGCAGAGGCTCTCGGCAGGAGGATAAACTAATTGCTCCTAATTAACTCTTCTTGTCAACCTCAGCGCTGGATGCAGCAAGCCTGACATTTACGGGGTATTCTGCAAGGGTAAGCTTAAAAGCCCCTAGTTAAGCAGGCTCTGTGGAGTTTTCGGGACGTTGCAGCTTTGCATCTCACGCAGGTTCACCACCGCAAAAAAACAAAAACAAAACGCAATTAGCTGTAGATCTTTCCCGGGTCCGTCTACTGTAGGCAGTTTCAAGAGAACAGAAAACAGCTCCTTGAAACTGGAGCTAGAGTAGGCTAGAGAGAAAAAATACGAGGCAGAAAATATGTTTGCTGGTATCTTTTAATCCCAGTGTAGTCTTAGTATTGCCAGATGATCACGATTTAACAGAAGCAAGAGTGACTTCTGAAAGCGTCTCATCACTTGAGCTGGTTATTGCAAATGCCACTTTCAGCATCTGGTTCTGCAGGAAAAACAAATATAGTACTCTTATGGGCTTGGTGGTGCCAGACCCCTCTAAATTCCTGGATCCAATAAAAGCTAATCAAACCAGGCTAGCTTCCTGGGTTCTGCCTGGGTGATGTGCCATCAAGAGAGCAAAGGAGAGGGGACTCTGTGCCAGATGACATATGGGTGGGGACCCTCCTCCAGCTCTTAGACAAAGCCTGAGTCTTGATGGCAGAGTTTGCTGTGTTGTGATGTAGAGGAAAAAGCTACAGGCTCCAAAAGGAGAGCGAGGAAGCAAGCGCAATGGTTGATGTTTGCTTAACACACAGTGTTGCATGCCATCCGAATCTTCAAGCAGTGCAACACTCCAGTTCAGGGTACTCACTCGATAAGGCACCACAGCGGAGACTGTGGTGTCTTTATGATACCGTATGTGGTTAATTTACACATATATACAACCTGAACCTATGATGAAAGGGTTCACAGGATTAACACCCCAAGAAGGTTCTGCTTCTCCCATAGTCATAGCCTTGGATTCAAGTAGAAATAAGCCAAGGCTCTTTCTGCTTTTCCAGCCTGAATGAAGCTTGTGTGGCACTGGTGGTCCACAGACCAGTTTGGGAACCCTTCTAGTTCTGGCGTCTAACTGTTCAGCTTCATCATGATCTTTAATTCATTCTCACCATTAAGGCCGACCCACCCATGAGGCAAGATGATGTGAGACTGGTTTAGGCAGCAGGATCCACAAGGACAGCAGATCCTGCTGTCAATCTTTCTTCCCCCCAACCCCTGGCTGTTCCCTCATCCTTTCTTCCCTGGTAGGGAGGGGGGCCTTTTTGGGAGTGCACCTCATGTGCCAAAATGTACCATCCCTGCTCACCATTGTGCCTGAACTTTTGGGCCCGAGTTCTCCTTCAATAAGGAAACACCTTTTGGCCTTCAAAATGCAGCTTTTGGCAAGCGTATCCTGTTGTATAATTTCTGGTTATGATGCCCGATTTGCTGTGAAGCAAAAAATAAAACAAAGCAAAGTTTATTTGGGTTGTTCCAAATATTCTGAGAGGAAAGGCTTCATTTGTTTGTTAAAGTCTTTCCTGAAGGACACAAATCTGAAAATAACAAGGCCAAGGGATTCAATATACTGTTTATTTATAGAAATGAGACATTTTCAGAAATAATAGGTGTTCTAAGTTGTGTCCATGCTAGGATTTCTGGTACCAGATCAATGTTCACTAAAATAGGCCCCATTATTAATGACATCTAACATTAGGTTATGGCAAAGTTGAATGCTTTTATAAATATATATAAACAGATCCAATGTCAATAGAAGCATAGTAATCATCCAATGACTAATTGAAGCTGGTCCAATGACCAGCAAGGAAACTACCATATCTTGTCGCATCCCGATGATTCAGGGTAACATTCAAGATATTAAAATCTAATAAATTAAAATAATGCCACCTGGACTCCCTAAAGGATAGTACAAATGTCTAAGAATAGAAGACAAGCCCTACTGGCTCAGATCAAAGGCCCATCTAGCTCATCGTGTTCTCAGTGGCCAATCAGATGCTTCTGAGAACAAGCAGAACATTGCAAAGCAGCACCTCCCCTACTTGTGAATCTCAGCAACTGGTATCCAGAGCCATACTGCCTCCAACATTTAATCTCTTCATCACATTTTTCCTCAATTCCTATTCCTCAAAAAATTAATCCAGACATGGGGATCTGCACTACTGCTCCCATTTTGAAGACAAATATGTCATTGTTTCTCTACAATCTTCTTCTCCTTTAGAACACTTTTGTCATCTAAAACTCCCAACCACCTCCCAACTGGGCTTCCTGCCACAAATGCCCACAAAGCATTTTCCTGTTGTTGATCTTGATGTTTTAAACAAAGTACTCCTTGAAGGAGTTTTGTGTGTGAGAGCATCTATCAATTATGGCTTACTTCTATTTCTCTTGCCAAAGTGTACAGAAGATAATGAGCAGGGCATGTGTGGGTAACGAAGAGGTCACAACAGTGGCACAACTGTCATTTGATTTTCAACTGTATTTGCTTATGTGACCAAAAATTCCAGAAGATGTATGATGTTTTTTTTCCATGCCATCTCAGGCTGGTTACCTTAACACTAACTTCTGCAGCCTGAGTGTCAGTCCATTTCTTTAAAAATCACATTTCTAGCCATTAAGGGCATGCATTTTTATTCAGGAAAGGAAAAGGCAGGGTTAGGAATGGAGTTTACATCACAGAGATGAGAACACTTGCTCAAAGATAGGTTCAATCAAAATGTACTCAACTATAGTAAGAATTGAATTTACTGCATTGCAGTGTGCCACTTTACCACTTTTTATTTTTAAAAAACTTATCCTGCTCCTTTTATCATCAGTCAGGTTTTTTTTTCTTACCACTTACCTCATCAATAAATGCTTACTCCGTTTCTGAACACCAGAAGGATGGCTAGAAAAAAAAAGCAAGGGCCACCCTGCTTCACAAAACGTGGACATAATTGTTTTGCTGTCTTCTGTCACTGTACCTTTTCCACCTTAAACCTTTCATTTCTGTTCCAGAACAGGAGCCTCTAGAAATGTCACCACCTTTTAAGCATCTGCATTAATACTGAAATCAACAAGCTTCTGGGTGTAACAACCTACAAATTTTAATAACCTATAAATCGCTACTGTGGTGGAAATATGGCCATGGTCAAATACTGAATGGTCCATGAGAAAGCAATCAAAACTGTAATAATTATAGTGTAGCAGTGGGAATGTGACAAAAGCCATTATCGTATTGAGGCTAAACATTTTCAAAATCCTGAAGCTAGAATGTCTCCTGGTGTTTTGAACAAATAAATATAGAATCATAGAATCATAGAGTTGGAAGAGGCCACAAGGGCCATCCAGTCCAACCCCCTGCCAAGCAGGAAACACCATCAAAGCATTATTGACATATGCCTGTCAAGCCTCTGCTTAAAGACCTCCAAAGAAGGAGACTCCACCACACTCCTTGGTAGCAAATTCCACTGCCGAACAGCTCTTACTGTCAGGAAGTTCTTCCTAATGTTTAGGTGGAATCTTCTTTCTTGAAGTTTGAATCCATTGCTCTGTGTCCGCTTCTCTGGAGCAGCAGAAAACACTATTTCTCCCTCCTCCATATGACATCCTTTCATATATTTGAACATGGCTATCATATCACCCCTTAACCTTCTCTTCTCCAGGCTAAACATATGAATACTAGTAGATCTCCTGCTTGCATTAGGGTGTTTGAAAGGAGACATGCTTTTAACAGAAATGTACATGTTGGATTGTATGTATATCATTCTTAAGTCTTTCTACAAATATACATAGCTGCCAAGTTATCCCTTTTTTAAAGGGATTTTCCCTTATACTGAATAGGCTTCCTCGCGAGAAAAGGGAAAACTTGGCAGCTTTGAATATATGTATACAAGGGGCTGCTACCTGCTTGCCAACCCCGCCTAGCCATCAACACCCCTTCTCCCACACCTGGCCAACCATTCCTCCCTTTACACATTACCGAAGACATTTTACATTTCACCCATCCCATCCGCTTGCCTTGCCTATCACCTCACAGTTTGCTCAAACCTCCACTCCTCCTTACAGCTCTCACCCCAAAATACCCCTCATCCCCTTTAGAAGCATGCAAGAGACCTTAGAGAAGGGTTGAGCAGACTGCTCTCTGAAGCAATCCCCGTCATTCAACACTGCTCCAGTGATGTTTAACAGAGGAGGGGTTTTCAGAAGTTTGCCAAGCACCTCACACTCCTCTTAAATAGCTCACCTGTGATGTCTGCAACCTGCACTGCTTGCTTGCCTGCTGGTTGTCATTCTGGAGTTGCCATGAATGTGTATTGGCAGCCAGACAACTGCTGTGTGAAGAGAGCTTTACAGTTCTATTATATAGTAAGATATGATGCTATTTATTTGCATTTTGTTATGTAATTATGAGGCATAGCTGGCAAATTGTTGCCGTGTACATGTCTAATGAGTGTGTTACTTGACAATATGCATGAGTTTCAGTACTCATTTAGTATAATTCAGTAACAAAAGTCATGTTAATCTGTTTGCCACCTACAGGAATTCATTTTTAATACTAAGGCAGATGCTCCAGTCATCAATCACTACTTGTTAAGCAAATAAATTGGATCCTAATAGTCATCTCTGTCTGACCTATAAACCAAGAACCTTATAAGCAAATTGGTTTTAGGTTATATAAATTCACTGAAGTTGCATATCAGACATTCTAAAACCAATACATCAAAATGTAAAATAAAATAAGAATGCTGTAAAATGTATAGACACACATTACACCATGTATTCTAAAATATTTGTGTTTTATTTACAAGACAATTTTCAAACGGTTGGCATTTTAAATTTAACTTAAACTTGTCTATTCATCGAATGATTCACAACATTGTAACAAAGATCAATAGTTAGATGCAATTTTATTCTAATACTTAAAAATGTTAGTCTTAATTACTATTTAGAAATGCAATAGGTGATTTGACACACAATAATTTATAAATACATATTCTAGTAACTAATTCTAACCCAATGTTATAAACATTTTTTGTCCAATGTTAATTAAAATTTAACCTTGATAAAAGAAGTTATGTTAAAAATGTGTGGGGAAATTTCTTTAAAGACTTGAACAGACTTCAGCCTTCTCTTACTGCATGGAAATCCCATCCTACAGTTCATTACAAATGCAATTGTAATCACTGAGACATTATAAAGCATACCTGAATGGTAAGTTTGTATTTCAAATAAAACTGGTTCATTAATTCAGGGCAGGCAGGCTAAGAAAGTATTGAAATCACTTCACTAGCTTAAAATTTTCTTCTACCCCAAATGATCCCAAGATCATACATTTCCTATCAATTCCCTGAAAGCATCTCACACTAGAAATCTCTGAAAGAGATATACAGGACCTGTTCCAAAAAGCTGATGATTTTTAAAGCGATATAACTGAACCTAAGCTTTGACACTAAGCTGCAAACCCAAGCACACTTCATAGTAAATAAGCCTAGCTGAACATTAAGCCTAAACTTAGATTGCTTTCCAAACAGAAATCCTTAGGATTGGGATGTAAATCTCAAACACTAAATATCACAGCTAACTGTAACGCAGCCAAAGGCTACAAATCTATACACACTAGCTAGGGGCTGATCTCCACTGAATTCAGTGGGACTTCAGAGTAAACACACATAGGATTGCACTGCAAGACTAGTGGAATTCTGAGTTACTGAGCAGGGAATATGGTATGAAATCATAACAAAATGCAGCTGTGTAACTCTAAACCCCTTAAGAAATATCGATATGTGTTGCCATTTTCTGTGTCCTTTCCTAATCACATTCCCATCACCCCAGTTCCTCCGGGTTTCATGAAAAGGCTGCTCAAGTAGGCCTAGTTCTTACCAAAGTGTTGGGCTATACACTATAAAGTGTAAAGACTGCAGGTCAAGCTCAAATGAATGCTCTCCATAAGTCTTCTAGAGAAGACTAGGCTATAATCTTTCTTCTTGATGTCTAATTTTCCACTGAAGCAATTTGTATTGAAGAACATCATTGTGAACTGCAACCCAGCGTGAAGTGGCATAGTCTATCATAGTCTATTGAAAACCAGGTTGAAGAGTCTTTAAAGCTATCTTATAGTAAGCTTCAACCCAATTGCCCGATGTTCTGAATTATTTGCTTCAGATCTTCAAGCTATACCCAATTATCAAACATTTAAGGACAGTAAAAGAACCTTGAAAGAAAGCAAGGATTTACTACAGCTGACTGTAGCAGAGCGACACTGCCTTCCTTGAGATGCTTTTCTCTACTTCTTTCCTTTCCTGTAACAATATGCCTTGGCTCCTTTTAACTCTGCAATGGAATAATGCTGATGAGAGAGACAGGATGGTGGATCTGTGCATTCTTGGACAATGGCCATGAAGACCAGAAAACCCCAGGAAAGGAACAAGAGTTCGTCAAGTGGCATTTGCACCTTTCCAACTGTAAGCAGCAGTGCAACAGCTGTTCCCTGTCATTTCCATTTTCTTAGGGCTAGGCTCCCTATCAGAATACAATTAAAGGCCTCCTAAAATTAGACAAAGACAACTGTTATTTTTGTATTGAGTTGAAGACAGGAATAGCAAAGCAAAATGCAGGCACAAAGGTAAGGCGGCCCAGGGAGGAAAAACATCTGCAAGACAGAGAGTGGTTCTAATGACCTTGGGATACACCAATTCACCAGCAGGAGAAACAAGATAATTCCCAGTGTTCAGATGCCCACAGAGCTACATTAAAAACTTGTAGTGACCATCACAGTGGATTAACAGACAACTGCAAAGAGCTATTATATAAAGTCAAAATTCATACCTTCATGAGTTTTGGTTAGAGGGACAATACATTTCTTATTTTAAAATGCTTTTTTTGCACTCATTCTAATTCATAATTTCAAAGTAAAAAAAACTGTTGTAGAAGACATTATTTATTTAAACTGTTCAAATATTCACTAACAGCCCAATATTCAGGCCAATGCAACCAAAAGACTTGGAGTTACATACTTACATGGAACAAATTTCCAGTGAAATCCATGAGGCTTACTTCCACATTAGCAGCTGCAATCCAATGAATCCCTAATGGGCATACATTTTGATTCAGCAGCTTTTCCTGTCACTTTTCAGCATCCTGAATGGACAATCTCTAAGGTATTTAGAGATTCCCTTGATCACAGGAAGCATACTTATGATTGGGATGCCAAAGCAACTGAAATCAATGGAACATAAATACCAGTAGTTTAAATTGAAATATTTTAGTGTAATTTCCCTGTGCATTGGAGTGTAAGGCCTTCCATTCCACATGCATAGAGTTTACTAGACATGCAATGAAACCCAGAGTTTTAAGAGGAGTAAAATACTGGCTGGAGTTTTTTTTTTTTATGCCTGGACTGTTGCCTAAATCAAAGCCTTCTCCCGTGTTTAACGTCACTGATAGGGTAGTTCTTTGCTGCAAATTCCAAACTATATTTCTACTCTCAAAATCCCTTTAAAAATACTTTTTCCAATGGTGAGTTATCAGACCAAACATTTTTCAACTTGTGGATTCTTCTGCTTTTAACTACAAGCTATAGTTTCCAGCTGTTGTTCTGCCTCCGCAGCCATAGCTGCTGCCTGTAATTGTTCTGTTTCACTTTGGAGAGCACTGGTTGTGGTTACTTGTTTCCTTTCGCTGTGCATATTGTTCTCATGTCTCTTTAAATCAGATGCTTTGGCAAATGCTTTAGTACAAGAACCACAGACAAAAGGCTTTTCCCCTCTGTGTCTTCTTTCGTGGTCTTTCAGGTGAGACTTGTGCTTGAAAGCTTTGTCGCACATGTGGCAGGCAAACGGCCGTTCGTTACTGTGAACCCTCTCGTGCTTCTTTAGGTCTGGAGCACGAATGAAAGACTTTCCACATACTTCACAGCTATATGGCTTATAGCCTGTGTGGATCTTTAGGTGCTCTTTCAAATGGGCTTGGGTGGTAAAGCCTTTAGTGCACATTTCACAAACAAAGGGTCTATCCGCAGTATGAAGTTTTTCATGTTTTCTCAATCGTGCTTCGTCTGAAAATGTTTTACCACATGCCTGACATGCAATCTGCTCTCTGTGACCATAAAGCAAATATTCAAATTTCATGTCGCCAGCTGCTGTTGTCCATGCTGGCGTCTGTTCATCCTTGACTTCACTGATGCCATCGTTAAATGCTAGAGCTTGAGGAGTTTGAGATCCTAGTTCTTTAGTTTCAGCAGTGTCTATGGACTCTACTTCCTGACCGTAGCAGTTCACTTTTCGAACCTCTTCACTGCCCAGCTCTTTCAGAATTGCTTCCTGAACTCTCAAAGTAGCAGTTGGTGACTTGCCATCTTCTTGACTGGGAGGAGTTCCTTCCATTGTCATATCTGATGGGCTATCATCATGATCTCCAATTTCTTCAACCTCATCGTCTTGGTTATCATTAGATTCACCCATTGATCTGTTTATTTTAAGACAGTACTTGTTTTTTGATTGCGAATTATCTTCTGGACTAGAAACATCACGTTTCTGAGAACAGAGTTTGTCCAAAAATCTAATCCCGAGAATCTGACCAGATGACATCATTAAATTGACGTCTTCTTTTTTAACTGAAATCTTGGCTGTGTACATATAATTTAGCACTTCCTCAAATATATCTGACCGAAGGAAATCAATCTCTATTACTGATGAGCTGTCCACTTCCAGTTTTTTGAAAAGCTTTTTAAAATAGGTACTACAAGCAGCAAGCACACACCTGTGGGCCCTGAATTTCACGTCTTCAACAACAATAGCGATGTCACAAAATTCTCCTTCCAATCGCTGCTCATTTAATGTTTTCAGAAATACAGTTTTGTGATCGTCGTCATTATATTTAATGGTTTCAGACATACTGAGGAAAAACTCCTGCAGAAAAATAATGAAAGATTTATTTGTGTGTTACTCTGACAAAACAAAAGACATTTTGAGAAATGTAGTATTAGAGCTGAACTTTATAACTCAGATTTGCTCAACATTTCAAGCAATTAATAACCTTTGAAAATCTCAACATCACAGGAAAACAACAGTGCCATTCTTCTCTAAGAAAGTGGGCAAGTGAACTGCAGACCACAGTCATAAATACTTTAGGATTTCCGACTTGTCTGCAAGTTGTCCACTGGTCCAGATTGAACATCGTCTGGGATAATGAAAGGTTGCATCCCAACACAATGCTCAGCAGCGCAGCCAAACATATAAACCCTTCCTTCCAACTATGTTTGGAAGGCAGCAACAACTAATCTAAGTTTAAAGGGCAAGAGCTGAAGCAGGAGGAGTAGAAAGTGTTGAGAACGGGAGAGGAAGACAAAAGGTATGAAGTGAGGGAGAGGAGAGGCAAAAAGGAAATGGTCCTCCCTTCTCTTCACTCTTCCCAAATATGCCCCATTATTTCACTGGTAAACCTTTACAGTCATACCTTGGAAGTCGAACAGAATCTGTTCTGGAAGTCCAACTTCCAAAGCGCGTTCCTGATTGGCTGCAGGAAGCTCCTGCAGCCAATAGGAAGCCCTGTTGGACATTCGGCTTCTAAAATAACGTTTGAAAACCGGAAAAGTCACTTCTGGGTTTCGATCATTCAGGAGCCAAAACATTCGAGAACTAGGTTGTTCGAAAGCCAAGGTACAACTGTACAGGCAATTACCTAACGACTAAAATAATTTACTGAAGCAGAAGATTAAGGAAATGCATAGAATAAATATTAAGACTGTACCATGAACAATGAAGGATTTTTTTCTTAATATCTGAACAAAACGTTGACGGTAGGTTAACCCTTATCCTGGGGACCCTCAACCTGAAAGAGAAAATGATGAGGTGTCTTTTAAAAGAGAATTATTTTACTTTTATCTTACTTTTCCTTTAAGGAGTTCAGAATGGTCTACCAGGTCGTCCATTTTACCATCACAATGGCCTATGAGTTAGAGGAGGCTGAGATTAGGACTGGTGAGCTTCATTGCTGAGTAGGGATTTGAACCCAGATCTGACTCTGTAACTTACACCACACTGGCTTCCATGTCTGTATTGGTAGTATATTATTTCTATGATGCTACTCATTAAAATCAAAATGACTTATTTCTGAAAGCAGAATCTTTGCATACTTGCAAGGGCAAAATACACAATGGATCCTATAGTTCCATATAATCCTGCTCTCTCACAATTTAGGCCACAATTTCCAAAACAGGCCCTCCTCCCTGCTTAGGTTCCGAGATCAGAGATCAGGCATGTTCAGGGTAGTATATGCCTTTAATGTGAACATCAGCAACTACTCACCTATACGCCTGCAGAGTATCTATAAAAACACTAGTAACTTGTGTGGTGGAGACTTGGGGAAGAGCAGGAACTGTGTGTGTGTGTGTGTGTGTGTGTGTGTGTGTGTGTGTGTAGGACAGGAATGTGGATCATGTACATATGATTCAAAGGGGGGGGGGCGAAGTTTCAAATTGTTCCAGCTATGGATAACTTTTATTAAGCAAATTATTTTTGCAAGTATATGAAATATTCCAGACTGTAAAATCTGGTACAACAGCAACTGTACAGAATTTTGATTTTGTTGTTTATCCTTTAACTTTATTTTTAAGCAGTAAGAAGACCAAGAAATGAGGGGAAATATATAGATGTTTTCATCTCTAAAAGCATAAATCGTTGCCTCTCAGTTTTCTGGTTTTTATTTTCATTTGTTCCACTTTTTGTGTTTCACAAAATCCAAGCAAGTCATTCATTTGTATCTGACTCTGGTTGCTTGCTCACAGTCACAGGTGTTATGTCTGATATGTCTTGCCTAATACATGTCCTGTTTGCTTGCTGGCTTTTATTTCCCCTCCAAATAGCATTGCAATGCCATGTTGCAGGTAATGTTTAGCTCAGGCTTCCCCAACCTCGGCCCTCCAGATGTTTTTGGCCTATAACTCCCATGATCCCTAGCTAGGAGGACCAGTGGTCAGGGATGAGGGGAACTGTAGTCTCAAAACATCTGGAGGGCCGAGGTTAAGGAAGCCTGGTTTAGCTACACAAAAGCAAGTAGTTTAGACTTGTGTGTAAGAAAGTCAGATACTAAAGTATTGTTTAAATCAGAAAAATAAGTAGTGCAACATTTGTTTGCCAGTTAGACATAGAGGGTGGGATTCACCTAAGTAGGCCTGTCAGCAGAAGCCCAGCACAAGGACTTCCGCTTGCGCAACAGAGCTCTCCTCAAAAAATGGTGTGTGAGAACTCCCAAAATAGTAATTTGAGGGAAGTGGGGCTTTCTTCCAGCTCAAAGGCTGCAGACTGTCAACAAGAAAGCAACCCATTCCCTTCTTATCCGCTCCTAGGGTTGTCTGTTAATAGCAATAATTCAAGGTGCTAGTACTAGTGCACAAAGCCTTAAATGGCTTTGGACCAAAGTATTTAAAGAAGCACCTCCTGCAATATCAACCATTGTGGGCTTGACAATGGCAGGTGGTGCCTTTGGTTGTGCCACCTTGTTGGCATGGCCCATGACAAGACTTTTTTCATAGTAGCTCCCCACTAACAGAATGTCCACCCTGATGAGATGCATCTGCTTCCTTCATTATTAACATTCAGCATGACTTCAAAAACATTCCTATTCTCCTGATGACTGAACTGTTACTGGAAACGTTATTAACTCTGAGTTTCCGAGTGTTACATTTTCATATACTTTTCATTTTAGGGAATTCAGACAACACCTCTAGTTGTTCAGCCCACATGAGACAGGGTTCTTGGGCAGATGGCTTGGCATATCCATCTGACAAATCGGAGCAGGAGGCAGGACTAGTACCGTACATGTGGCTCTACAACCCACCCATCAAATTTCTTGAATATATTGGGAGAGGAATCATCTGAGCGTAACTATTGTTAAGCTTGCTAGATTTAAGAAATATGACATTTTTTATATTAAAAAACTGCATTGGGAATCCTGTTGCAATCAATAAGATTTTTCCCACGTAAACAGATTCCAGTTTTGTTTATTTACTGAAATGCCTACTCCTACCCTTCAGTAGCCACTCAGCCTTCTCAGAGTAAGCAAATATATTCAATCTAATGGAACTAAAGCAAGACTAATAAAGCAATCCCATAACTGTCTGCTTGCATCCAGTTCAGTAGCTTTGTCTGAAGGTGATATCTTAACATAGCTGCCAAGTTTTCCCTTTTCTCGCGAGGAAGCCTATTCAGCATAATGGAAAATCCCTGAAAAAAAGGGATAACTTGGCAGCTATGTATCTTAAACTCCTATATTCCTAGGGATATAGGAGTTTAAGATCACCTTCTAGGGACCTTGGACAAACTACTTTTTGATGCACCAAGTATTTTAGCTATCAAAGATACTCACATAACTTTTTAAATAAAATGTGATGAGGTACACTTTTTGTGCATTTAAAGGAAACTAAAACTGAGATAAACCCTAACTGCAGCAATGTTTATTTAAAGAACATGTTTTACTACCATCGGAATAAGCACCATAGACTGGTTTCGTGAACAGATCCACAACCCCGCACCCACCCACCCGCGCGCCCTAAATCAGATTTGAATTAAAGAGGGCGAAAGCATAATAAACACTCTTACTCGGAAATCAACACCGCGACAACCATTATGAGTCAGTCCCGATTCCTATTTGTTTCGTACTGAACCGATGGCGATTTTTTCCTCTATAGGCGAGCAAGAGCGTGCATTCGCTGCGTGCACGTACTGGAACACAACTCCTCCTCCGGCAAGCAAGCGAGCAGCGCGCGAGTAACCATGGAGCAGACGTGCACGGTGCATACTCGGTGCATGCGTGCTAGTGCCCGTTCGGGGACGATGCCTGTGCCCCCGCTAAGACAGGGCTGCAGCGGAGTGGAGGAGCGCACACTCGCCTCACACGCGCGGCTCCCCCGTCCCATTCCACCCGCCACCGAAGAGGAGGAGCCCAGGAAGGCCCGCGCGCGCGGGAACGGGGGGGGGAAAGGCGCTGCTGCCCCGCAGCCACCTCTCGCGCTCGCGCTCCCTCGCCTAATGGGGGGCGGCGGAGGACGGAAGGAAGGAAGGCAGGCAGGCGGGGTGGGGGCGCTGCGGCAATCTCGGGCGCCGAAAACAACAGCTTCCCACCGGAGAGCGCCCTCGGTCGCTGCCGAGAAGGAGGCCCTTTCCTGTCGGGACTGCCCCGAGTGGCGCGAGGCAGCCTAGCAGGCCCGAGCCGGGCGGCGCGCGCGGGAGCAGCTGCTGCAAAGGGCGGCGCGCGGCGGAGCCTCCCCAGTGCACCTCCCCTCCCCCTCCCCCCGCTCGCCCGGTTCCGCCAGCCTAGCCTCGAGTGCGCGCGCAGATGCCCCTCGCGCTTACCTGCCACGCTCGGCGAAGGGACAGAATATGGGGAGGGGAGGGGAGAGGAGGAGGGGGGGTGGCCGCGGCGGCAGCGCTTCGCTCCGAGTAAAGGGATTTTGGGGGGGATTGGGGGGGGATGGGATGTAAGGGGAAATGGCGCGCGTCTCTGACCGTTACCGCCGCTTCCTGCACGAGCATTCAGTGCGCGCGCGCGGCGGCCAGAGGAGGCGCGCCGAAGGCGGGAACGTGCATGCGCGGTGCGAGCAGGGCGCGCCTCCCGCAGGGAGAGAGCGAGAGAGAGGAGGGGGCGGGTGCGCCGTTGAGGAGGGAGGCCGCTCATTCGCGCAGGTGGCCTGGAGGGGGCAGAACGGGGAGCCCGACCAACCATTCCGAAGCGGCCTTGGCGGGCTCACGCACGGGGAGGGTCGGCCGGGCGGTTTCCCCGCGCGTCGCCATGGACGGGGCCGCGCCGAGAGTTGAAGCGGCCTCGAGAACCATATTATGTGCGTGCGCGCGTGCGCGTCTCTCGCTCCCAATCTCTCCAGAGAGAAGCGTCTGTCTACCTGGGTGTGTGTGCGCGCGCGCGCCATTGCTCGCTGGTGTGATGTCAGAGCGAGCGGTTACGTGAGAGGGCGGCAGTGCCCGTTTTTCCCTTCGTTGAGGGAAGCGTTACAAAGCCGCGGACTGAAAACCCCGAGTCTCTCGCGGCTACTGTAGTCGAAATCCTCCCCAACACAATTCCACGGCTGTGCTATCCGGGTCTTTGTGTCGCCCCGCTTCGCCTGCATCTGCCGTTAAATCTGAGGGGGCAGAGCGGACCGCGCACACTTCGCGCTCCTTCCCGGAGGTTTGGGCGCCTCTTTAGACTTGTCTTCTTTTCTTTTCAGTAAATGCTCGTTTTTCTCCCGCCCCCAAGAGAAAGAGAGCCTTGTATGTACAGTATGTGTTCGTGTGCTGCGAATACAGTATTAAAAAGATAAAAAGCACGAGTTTTCTGGTTGGGAGGACCTAACTAGACTTACTGAAAATAGTAAGTATGGTGGTGTGGTATTCTAACATAATAATAATAATAATAATAATAATAATAATAATAATAATAATAATAATAATAATAATAATAAAATTATTGCTTTCTGCAACCAGGTACAGTATTCAGCAGCCCTTACATGTCATTTTTCTTTGGGTGCAAATTAGTACGTGAATGAAAACTTTAAGGCTGCTGAGCCACTAGTGCTGGATACAGGTTTTGTGAGGCCCTTGAGCAACAATACCTCAAATATCTGACCTTGTGCGTTCTTTCAAGATACAGTAATCCTAATCCTCTATATTCCACCACGTCCAAAATGTCTAGTGGTTATCTATCCATATTTTAAGTTGCCCCCCCCCCCCTATTAACTGGCTAGAGTTCAGTGGCAGAGCATGTACTGTGCATGCAGAAGGTCCCTGAGATTTACTGGTTTATTAATTTATGTATGTATTTATTAAATTTGTATACTGCCTTTCATCCAAAGACCACAGGTATAGAAATACTAAATGAGAATACTAAATACGTAACAAAAAACAAATCAATAACCTCCACTTCCACAATTGTGTTTAAAAACCGTAGATGGTTTTTAACCAAAGGCCTGGTTATAGAGAGACGACGTTTCACCTGGCACCTAAAGATAACGTAATGAAGTTGAGCCTCTCTGGGGAGAGCATTCCACAAGCAGGGAGCCACCTCAGAAAAGGCCCGATTGCTATTTCCAAAAGCTCTTTGACCAGTGATTTTTTTTGCTGTGAAGCAAAGCCATAAACTTTCAGTTTTGCTATTTAAAGCTGAAACAGGTGAATTTTCTGAAGACCCTTCCCCAGAATAGTGATTGAGGTTTACCCTAGTGCAGACAAGTCCTGTTTAGGGTTTGTATGAGATGGTTGTATGTTTGGGGTTGTATGTTTAATCGTAGAGACCATGATCATGCAACCCCCTGCAATGCAGGACTCTTTTGCCCAGTGGTGCTTGAACCCTTGACCCTGAGATTAAGAGTACCATGCTCTACAAACTGAGCTAAAGCTCAGTGTAGAATAGAAAGGTGGTCTGGCCACACTTGCTTTCATAGGACTGTATGTTAATTTTTTACTGGGATTATATTTTGTTTTGCTGCTTTTAAAATACAGGTTTCCCCCCATTGTGCTTATTTTGTTTCCTGTTGTCTCTTGAACGTAGGGCTATTGGACACATTGAGAAAGCATTACAACTGTTTCTGTCAGATTTTTGAAGTGTAATTCATGTACAATATCTAATATCATGAAAAACACCTTATGAATTATCAACTTGCCTTGTGTTTTAGGACACGATAAAAGTTTGGAGCCCATGTTTTGTTGCTTTCTGAATGAAGTTGTAGTAGCTGGGGGTCTATGTAGATTGGGTACAATTCTATGAACCCATAATGAAACCACATTGAACACAGTGGGGCTTGTTGCAAAAGAAATGCATAAGAATAAATTATTAGAGAGCCAGGCACCGCTCCACACAGAGTGAAATGCTGCCTTGAGTCTCCCTGAACCTAGTCTAACAAGTATAAGCATTTCACTACATTGACTTTCTTAGGTACATGGACCTTGTTTATTGTTTAATAATTATTATACAGTATACCGCTTCCAAAACAGAGAGCGTGCAGTGTACATGATAAATAAAAGGCACTGGATTGTGGCCTACTGTTTCAAGTTATGATTCTCACACATACCCTCCAAATGTCCCGATTTTCCAGGGACAGTCCCAGAATAATTAAAGCCATCCTGGATTCTGATTTGATCCCAGAATGTTCCTATTTCCTCTGCTAGTGTTGCTGTTGCTGAGCTCGGGGAGTAGGATAAGCTGGCACTTGTCCCGAGTTACGACAATGGGGGTGGCGAGGGAGCATCCAATTGCCTCTCTGTGGCTGTTACTGCTGACCTCCTTCCTTGGGCATTTCATAGCTGCTGGAGAGTGGACCCAGCCCTGCATGACACGCCAGCTCTGAGCGGCAGCCAGAGGGCAGGGCTGCCCTGGGTGGGAAGAAAGGTGGAGTGGAGTGGAGATCAGAGAGTCTTGATTTTTTTTTATAAAAAAATGCTTTGTGCGGGAACGTCTAATCTTGCCCCCTTCTAAAATGTATAAAATCAGGATTAAGTGGTTTTCTCAGAACAGTGGGGTGTGTGTGTGTGCTGTGTCCCATTGGTGTAGTGGTGGTAGCACTCTCCCTTCTGATAGGGAATGCTGTGGTGAGGGGACAAAAATGGGGAGTTGTTAAGGGTCAGGGGATGGGGAGTGAAAAATGTCCCTATTTTCATCTGAGGAATCTTAGAAGGTATGTTCTCATGCTGCAATGTATACCCTTCCATTTTGGAATAATCAGATTTTTTTTATTTTATTTTGCGGCAATCAGTGAACTCATCCTAGACATTTGTGGCTATTTTAATACAAATATGAGTGGAGACAGGAATCCTGACAGAAGGTGGGGCGGGAGAGGCAGAAGATTGCAAATACAGCCCTTACAAGAAAATTAGTTGTGATCTAAAGCACGCGGGTGGCACTGTAAGTGTAACCACAGAGCCTAGGGCTTGTCGATCAGAAGGTCGGCGGTTCGAATCCCTGCGACAGGGTGAGCTCCCGTTGCTCGGTCCCAGCTCCTGCCAACCTAGCAGTTCGAAAGCACGTCAAAGTGCAAGTAGATAAATAGGTACCGCTACAGCGGGAAGGTAAATGGTGTTTCCGTGAACTGCTCTGGTTCACCAGAAGCGGCTTAGTCATGCTGGCTACATGACCCAGAAGCTCCCTCGGCCAGTAAAGTGAGATGAGTGCTGCAACCCCAGAGTCAGTCACGACTGGACTTAACAGTCAGGGGTCCCTTTACCTTTACTAAATGTGCATTTATATGTTGGAGGTCAGCTTTAAAAACTGAACCTTAGCTGTCTTCATGAAGAAATCGTTTAATAAACTAGATAATTGTTATCAACCCAAAATTGCATATTTGCACTGGTCACATTTTTCTGGGTTTAGGCCTTTTTTAAGTCAAGTCCTTTTATGTTTTCTTCCAGTTTTTATTCCATCCTTCCTCTGGCCATAGACTCTGTCTTTATCCTTTGTCAATGCTCCCAAACCCTCTTGCTTCTACTGCCACTTCAGCAGTTTCCTGCTCCACCAATTCTCCATTTCTGCATATAACTGATCCTTTAAAGGTAAAGGGACCCCTGACCATTAGGTCCAGTCGTGACCGACTCTGGGGTTGCGGTGCTCATCTCGCGTTAATTGGCCGAGGGAGCCGGCGTACAGCTTCCAGGTCATGTGGCCAGCATGACAAAACCACTTCTGGCGAACCAGATAAATAGGTACCGCTACAGCAGGAAGGTAAACAGTGCTTATATTCCTTCAGCTTAGTTTCTTTCATAGTCTCGGCATTTAGAAACATGACTGTTAATTTGTTTCTAGGAGTATTTTATTAATTGAATTTATATACTGCCCCACACCTGCAAGTCTCAGACTGGAACATGTTGATTCGGAATTCAAAATGTGACGTGTTGCATTTCAGCTCTCCCATTCTGGCTGTAGCCTTTCAGGATGCCAGAAATCTCACCCAGTTGCTTTTAGGGCACCCTTCTAATAGACATAGGAGCATTTTTGTAAGAAAACAAGAACTTGCTATCCTTTCTTCCATGTGCATGCAAATGTACTTTTCACCTTGGGTCTGTGGATCCTGGCCACTATATGTAGACATGTACATATGCTGTATGTATTTGCTGACACACACCCCAATTTTACCATTCTCCGGCTATGTGGCATGACCCTTTATCATAATAAGGCAGAACTGACAACCCACAGTGCTGCATCTTCTGAAATTATGATGACTGTTGTAATTAGAAGATTTGCCCTTGTATAGTTCTGTGTAAGAATGATGCCTTCAAACAAGGCTAGTCTTGTTACAGTTAGTTTGTATGGATCACTACATGCATAAGAGCTGGATGAAGACCAACAAACAAGAAAAGACTGAGACAAAAGGCAGCTGTTAGAAACAGGCAAGAGCTTTTTATTTCATCTGGCACAGGATTAGGCAGTCAACCCAAAAAACAATCTATCAAAAAGAAACATTTATTTCCCAGGAAGTACCCTCACACAAAGTTCACTAACATTGAGCCATCATTGTGCACTTCATTCTTATTCTAGCAGTGAGTACTCCTTTGAAGTAGAGAAATCTTATAAATCAATGAATTAGCTTTTGGTAGCGTTCTTATTTTGATATGCCATGCTAAAATGTAGGCAATGTAGCAATAATATTGGACAGAAGGTTACTGTCCAAGCACAAATTCTGTGCAGAACAATCCTATGCACACTTACTCAGAAGTAAATGCCACTGTGTTCGGTGGGGCTTTCCCCCTAAGTTGTGTGCTTAGGATTGCATCCTTTGGATGGATTCTGATGTACTGCTTCAAAATAATAATGATGGTACTATTGCTTGTGTTGTGCAGCTTTCCCCAGGCAGGTACTCTCCAAGTGTTTGGACTACAATTACCATTCCCCTCAATTATTCAACATTGTTACTATGTCTGATGGGAGTTCTAGTCCAGCGTTTCTCAACCGCTGTTCCGCGGCACACTAGTGTGCCGCGAGACGCTGGCTGGTGTGCCGCAACGTGCGGCGACGAGAAGGGCGATTTGCATTGTCACTGACCCGCCGGAAAGGAAGCCAGCCGGGTCACGACGCGGGGCGAGCGCAGCTCTCAACAGCCACCACCACGGGAGGGTGGTTTTAGACAAACTTAAAGAAGCTGGCTGGATGAGCTCAACCTGAAACTTGCTGAGCAAAGGATTGTGCTGGCAGAGAAATCAGCGGCTTGTGAAGCCTTATTACAGGAGATTGCAACCAACACAGCAATTGGCAAGTGTTTCTTACAGTCATAATTATATAGTCAATATAGGGCGGCACAGAGTTAATTTTTTAAACTTTTTTAATGGTGGTGTTCCTCGTGATTTTTTTCATGGAACAAGTGTGCCTTGGCCCAAAAAAGGTTGAGAAACACTGTTCTAGTCCAAAACATCTGGAGACTAGGTAGGGGAAGCCTGGTGTAGCAGCTACTGAAGGTATAATAACATTGTCACATGAACCACTGTTTGATTGTCTGAAAGCTGATACTGTTTTTCACTATGACCTGACCTAGTTCTGAGAATCTACCTTTCAGCCACTTCAAAATAACTTTTCCCACATTTTAATAGCAAGTTTGAAACTGAGCTAACGTGTTGTTACAAATGGAATAGTGGACCTGTTCAAGGAAAGATGAACTTTTATCATGGGAAGTATCAGTTAAACTGACCAAGTAGTACTTATTTGTTTTTGTTTTTTTGGCTGTTTTATAACCCACTCTTCATTAAAATCAATATGAAAGGCTTACAAAGCAAATATTGTGACAATGGAAAAGGAATCTGGTTTCAGAATCTATTTTTAAATGCTTGATGACTTAACAAGGAGCATGGTCTCCTATCCCATCAACAGCTGCCACAGGTAAAAAGCTGATTTTGGCATTCACAGAAATGTAAGATTATACTTGGATACTCTATTCCAAAACAGCACACTATGACAAGGGAAAGAAATAGATAATCTAAAGCCTCACATAACTAATCTATGCTTGTTCACTATGTAACAGAAGATGATTGTGCTGGAAGGAACAAGTTAAATATGCAAATAGGAAATCTTCAACAATAAATTAATTTAAAATGATTGGATGAGGGCTGCTTCCTACATTATAGGAGCAAAAGAGTTCCTGTGAGTTAGGTAGGAGTGGAAACACAACATAGTAATGTCTGTATTAATTATGTAGGAAGAACTTACATGTGTTATTAGAGTAAAAGAAACACTTTACAGCACAATCATATGTACATTTAGAAGTAAATCCCATTGTGTTCAATGTGATCAGAATTGCATTATTATACAGAAAGCCACCTATTCAACAGGGAATGTGTTTTGCAAAATTTTCAGTGTTATGCATTACCTGATTGTGATTTTCACTGGGTTAGCTAAGTATTTATCCATGATATTTACAGATATAGGAGTCACTTATTAAAATATGTCTATTGATAGAATATGGAAGATAGTTCCAAGAAGAAGGTCCCAAAGACAAGACAAAACCTTCATCCCAATTAAAAGCTTTGTAGGAGCGCCAGTGAACAAAGGGGACACAAGGATGGAGCTGTCCCCAGAAATGAAATGGCTAGCAAACCCATCCCAGCCTGTGGATGTGTACAGGGCCAGTGGCAGATTTGTGACCTAGCTGAGAGAATGTGACACCAACTGTGAGCTAGACATAAAGCAGCTATTGTGATGGCCATGTATTAGCTCACTCATAGGTGCCAGTTTATACTATCAACCACCATGCATTCCAACTGGGTCACAAGCCCTGGTGGCCCTGCGTATGCCTATAGATCACTGGGGTGGAGTGAGCACCTAAACTTTGCCTGAGATTCCACACATGCAAAAATTACTGGACAATGGTTCTTATTTTTTATATAATTTATCTATAGATTATTTTCTCTTGATATATACTCTTTAAAAATATTTTTTTAAACTTTTAATCTGTGATAACGAGTCAGTTTTACTTCACAGAAGCTCCTACCACTCAATTCAGTTGGAAATCTGTGAATTTGGCCTTTATAATTAAAAATAGCCATACAGATGGCCGTTTATGTATTTCAAAGGCTAAAAAATAGACTTTCATTTTTTCCTTCAATGAAAGGATACCATGAATGGACTGTGAATAGAAAGCTAAATCAAAACAGTAAAGGACATGACCTAGCCCAAATTAAGTAGTTTTAAGTCCCACAGCTTTTAGCAAGAGAGCATGAAACACACACTTAACTCTCTCATTGGAATGGAACTTAGAAGTGCTTAACTATGGGATAGATTGTGCCCAAATTATTTGCTGAAACAAATAGTGCTCTAATGTTTTAGAATAGAAAATATAATATATATGGTATATATTTAAGCTAATACTCAAAAATAGTTAGCTGGTTGTACTGTTCCCTTTCGCTAACATGAAGCAAATTACAGAGCTAAATTTCACACAAAAAATTAGAGGGCACCTATTGTATGTGCAAAAATTGTACAGAAGGAATATATTTGTACAGTATTTCTTTAGGGTTGCTCTTCTATTTGTACCCATCTAAACACCATATTGTGGTCAATTGGAAGAATGTCTCTGTAATGCACATTAAAATGCCTGTTACATTAAACAAATGGTATTGATGTTTGAATACAGAAAACATGTTTTTTAGACATAGACAAATACAAATTTTGGTGCGTTTACCACTTTTATTTCACTATGCAGAAACATACATTCACCATGTGTTGTGATGTGACTGACAGTGTAGTGAAGACAGTATCCCTCAAGTGAATGTGATAACCAATACCAAATAATGTTTAGTAGGTGTTCTGTACAGTTTAAGGCTTAACTCTGACCTAGGAAATGCTGACCAGACTCTGAAAATAAACATTTTTCTCTGAGAACAGAAGGGAAATCAATACAAAAAATGTCAAAAATTCAGACTATTATTTCTGAAATGGTAAGGAAAACACACATTTTCTTTAAAATAACCACAATGTAATTTATAGAATGAGGGTTTGTGAAGGGTGACTGGATTTCTAATTTTAAAGTCTGAACAATGCTAAAATTATTACTATCTATTAAAGGTCTCAAACCAGGTAAACAAAGCACATTTTTGTAAGCATTTAAATAAGATTAGAGATTTGACATTGTTTATTGGACAAGAGTAATAAAACCAGATGAAAACAATTATATGATTCAAGTTGTTTACTGAACAGTGTGTGTTATTGGCACATCTAACGTGATAAAACATTATACACAGTACCTATACAGCTTCTAGCATTTCAGGGCAATCTTCACTTACCCTAAACAAAAGTTTTGCCACCTAAGAAACTGTGGTTTATTTAGATTTTCAATAACTGAAGGCATGAACTGTTTCATGTGTAGCATGAGATCACTGTTTTATATTGTTGATGAACGTGCAGGTATAGATGGAAACTTAGTTTAGGAAAATTAAAATGCTGTGTTTTTTGTAATTTGTTCATTGCTTCATGCAAATATTGGCTTGCTAATGCTGATTCAGATTGCTGTAAATGGGACGATATTTCTGCCAGTGTCTTTAGTAACAATCAAGATTGATTCTTCCACATTGAAAATTTCTCTGGAGAGATGCAAGCCTGCTGGATTAGAACCAAGATTGTAGGCTCTGGTATTCCCACGTATGACTGAATTCATAAGGAAGCTACTTTATTCCTGCAGTAGAGAGAGTGTAGTTAAGATATGGAAGCAACTGATTTAAAGCAATAAATAAAACAAAAGTATTACAATGATTGCCAGTAAAATTAAGACCAGATTCAAAGCCAATTGCAGTTAATGAGATTATAATAACTTGTATGAGGAATGTTTCAGGCTTATATGCTTTTTTTTCTAGAACAATATACAGGATACATTAAATTATTGAATTAATTTAAGATTCTGAGCTTTATGAGGACAGGGATCTATCTTTTTATAAATAATTACGGTAGATGACAGACAAAACAAAGCCCTTGGATATTTTAGATCAATAAAAAGATATGCAAATAAAATTTGCATCTCAATTATTTAAAGAGTTTAAAAATAGGGAAGGAGCTATAGTACAGTAGTAAATCACATACTCTGCACGGAGAAGATCTCAAATTCAACCCCTGGTATCTTCTATTGAAGGAACTAAGAAGATGGGCTGGAAAGACCCTTCCTGAGACCTCAGGAAAGCCAATGAATACTAGGCCAGGTGGACCAATGGTCAGATTCAGTAACATATATTGAATTGAAACAATTGTTGAATGTTCAGAACAGAAAATTATTTGTCTTTAGCTCTCATTTTACTAAATGGGCATAATCAAGGGTGTCTTTTCTTTATCAGGTACTGATCTACTGGCCATAGCTGCCAAGTATCCCGTATCCGCCGGGAAAACCCCTTTTTTCTTACTGTTTCCCGGCGGTCTCCCGTTTGGTGATAAATCCCGGCATTCTCCCTTAAATTCGCTTCTTCCCGGCGGCCATTTTTCTGGTGCCGCTTTGCCCTTCTATGGGCACCAGAAAATGCCGGCGCCGGAAGTCGCTTCCGCGCATGACCGGAAGTTGCGTGACGCGACTTCCGGTGACGCTTCGCCCTTCTATGGGCATCAGAAAATGCCGGCGCCGGAAGTCGCTTTTACGTGTTTCCGGTCATGCGCGGAAGCGACTTCCGGCGCTGGCGCCGCCATTTTCTGATGCCCATAGAAGGGCGAAGCGCCACCGGAAGTTGCGTCACGCAACTTCCGGTCATGCGCGTGCTGCCGATCCCGGATCTTTATGACCCGGACTTGGCAGCTATGCTACTGGCCCTGCCTTTCACTTCAGAACAGCTTTGTCTCCTCTATCATTACAGTACCACACTTTTAGCCAGCAGTCTGTAAATCTGCTAAGGCTACACAATGCACTGTCCTAATATTCCATATGAAAACATAATTTATATCATTATTTGTGAATACTCATTGCTTGAAAATTATGCTGTCGATTCAAAAAAGCAGAAAAGTCTTTCCCTCCTTTTTTTCCCCACACAACATTCAAAGCCACCTACAGATGACGTAGTAATAAGAGCTCTTGCATAGCATGTTAGTATGCACAACATATTCTAGCACATGCATTCAGTAACTGACACATTTTCAAGATGCCTGTTTAGCCAGAATTTGTCAGCATGCCTTTACTGAATTGCAGCAGTTAGAAAAACCATGAATGTCTCCCTTAAAGAAATAATGTAATTATTGGGGACGAACACAAACAGAGACAAAGACATTCATACCAGCACTTATTTCTCAGTAAAACCGAGAAAATGATATAATTTAAACAAAATGCCAACCATACCTGAACAGCTTTGCACTAAAAGTCTAAAATTAATGTTTCTGGCCACTATATGGGTAAGATGCAGCCGTTTTATTTTGCAGGCTTTTTATGGCAGATTATTTTATGAAATGCTTCCCTTCCCCCACAAGCCAAATGCATACAGTCTTTTCAGCTTTGGAAATTACAGAGCAAGATACTGGATTGTGGAAAATGCATAGCAACTAGCAAGCAGACAGAAGCAAATGGGTTTCTTCTATTTCTCTAACTGGCATTAACAGGAAGAGCGGGAGAAAGCTCTGCCCCCAAAACATAACTTTCAGAATCACTGTTTTCGCAAATGCCAGAGAGAATAAATAGAAAGGGTTAGAGATGAACTATGAAGGAAGAAATGATCTTTGACACATGCCAGCCCACGAGTGCCTGGGAAAAATCTCATCATCTTACCTGTGATCAATCCTCCCCATCTTCAGGTGTGATTTCTGTTTCTTTATGTACCACTACTTTGGTCACTGACATGTCAGGGTGCTGCTCTTTGGCCTCTTTAATTGCCTGAGCCAGCGCCTAGCCCAAGGAAACCACAGAAGGGCAAAAACAAGAAGGAGGTGGAACATGCATGATCAGTAGCAAGGTGAAGAGAGATTCATGATAAATTACACAATTTGCAAATGAGGAAAAGTGATTCAAAATAGGAATTTCATCTTTGATCTAAGTACTAAAAATCCAGTTTAATTTAAAGGCATGCCAGTACTAATACTGCTTTTTTTCGGTTTACAGTTAAAAACAGATTAGCTTATGGATAGTTTCAGTTTATGCATCATACCTGATCATGGTCAATGTCTGCATCTCCTGTGATGACTATTCGCTTTTCAATTCTTGTTTCTGATATGCCTCCTTTCACTGTCTAAAGGGAAGGAACAAATGTAGGCTTCAAATAAAACATACTTTTTGCTCTTCAAAGAAGGGGGAAATCCTTATTTGAGTTTTGCTGAAAGAAATGTATATTGAGTGTTTCAAAATGGTTGACATCAATTATAAATGTATTTCTGTAGAATCTGTGTCTAATATAATATATTTTGTAAAGTTGCTTGTTTGTGATGCAGTTTTGGACACCTCTTAATATATTGCAACCAAATCGTTCCTGAGATAAAGGAGCAGTTTTCCTTTTTTGCTTTTCTGCTAAATGTTCATCCTGGATCAGGACAGTAATTGCTCTGTGCTACACCTCTCATTTTTCCATTGTTGTTGTTGCTGCTGCTGCTGCTGCATTTATTAGTTGCTTTATACAGAAATAAATAGCTCAAAGTGAATGAATGGAATAAAATACTAATAAAATCTATTAAAAAGTATATGGTCCAGGCAAAGTGGGGAGGGTACTCTGTGTAACTGTTCATAATGGACCACTGTTTCTTTTCCATTTCTGTATTGGCACTTAAAGCCACAATACATCTTATTCTTTGTCAGCTATTTTGTGTAAACAGACATTATAATTACAAATGAACTGTGTGGCTGTTGCTTGTTCCCATAAGCATATGAGATATTGGTTATTACTGGTCACTACTGAATTCTTCAGAATTAAGCCAAGAAAGGTCATTGCAATAACATCTGAGATGCACAACTGTTTCTAGTAAATATCCCTAAATCAACTGCTTTGTGAATATGCATGTAAGATGCAATATGACGTGTGTATAGACACAGCAGCAGATCTGGCACTTTTTAATCCTGAATTAATTAAAATCTTTATTGAAAAAATTAAAAATAATTACCAAACACAAAGTTTTGTCTTCCAAAACAAATAATATTTGAGAAAGCAGCGTTCTAAGAAACTTACTTTAGTGATATGTGTAGTAGTTGTAGTACTGGTAGTTTCAGATGTGATGGTTTGTGCGCTCATCAGAACTCCTGGTTCAGAGTCAGCACTAGGATCCGCCTAAAGCAAGCAAGCAAGCATTACCCTAATGTGATGAAAATATTATGAATCATCTGAATGTATTAGTGTACAGTGGGGAAATACTCATTTAACCTAGGATTTAAAAAGCTACAATTTTTAGTAGGGAATGACAATTTCCCATCACTGAAAACCAAATAACAATGTATCACGGGGCAAACAACTTCCTTATTATTTTAATATAATTAAAATACTATTCATCTTTCACTCCTGCTGGCTTGATTGTGAGTCATAATTAGGAATATGTTGCATGCATTCTATGCAAATTGGGGGGAAAACCTCGAATAAGCCTTTGAAAACTTGATATGAAACTAACTTGACAATTGAAATATAAAGTTTAACCTGTATCCTTTCTTAAATATTTATTTATTTAGCACAAACATGCCAATATTATCTGAAGTGTGCTCTAAAGTATTTTAAAAAAATAAAAATGGGATTTACAGCACCAGTTAGGACGTTACTAGGTCAAAATTATATTGGAGGTCTCTTAGTCCAGATTCAATTAGATTTTGTACACACATTGCATTGGCTTTGGTATGTCGCTACTAGCACCTTCATAGCATCTGTCTGTGTTATGTTACGTCTCACCTCTGAGGACTCATATGTAATGGTTTTTGTTTCAGTATGAACGATGGGCACTTCCTTCATAGAAATTTCCAACTTCTCCCCACCTGAAGAAACACTGCCAAAACTGACTGACTCAGTCTTCACAATTGGTGACTGTTTAAATGAAAAAAGGTAATTGTATGATATATCAAAGTAGTTCAAGTTTTGTAGTAATTGCAAAGGAAAAATGTAAAAGAAATGTCCTCTGCTAGAGCAAGAGAAAAATGATCTCTATTATACAGAAAGAAATACTCAGAAACATATCATAAGCACTTTAAAGTACTATTTATATCTCCTTCAGGACTATACTTATTTGGAGCCATCTTTAGAAAATAGGCAGCTATGGAATTTTCTTACTAGCCCAGACTAGCTTAAACTTATTTTCTTTCACTAACATATGCCATGTGTAATCAAACCCATGTTTATGCCCATAGGAATTTGAGAGACAGGGGATTCTTATTAATGAGCTGAGAAATCTATACAGTAGAGACCATTCTTCGCAACTTTGACAAGTATATCTAGTGCCTAAATAAAGTGACAGATCTTGATGTTTCCAGGGAACAGCCAACAGTATCCTTAGGCTCAAGATCAGGTAAGATCTATTGCAATACCAACATGGATAGTCCCTGATCCTTATCACTATGGAATCTCCTTTATAAACTGCATGATGCTCAAAGAACAATAGAATAAAATAAATGAAACCAGCAACAAGCCTCAAGGCTGCCATGCAAGGGAGAAAGCATGGACTGCATCATGAGACATTTGCTACACAGAACACACACCATCATGTAGGAGAACAGCTTGCACACCATGTGAATACTGCTACATGTATTTCATCTCATGAACATGCAGTGCTAATTGCATGCGAATTGTGTCCATGTGGTGTAAACTCAACTTTTCTACATGGAAGCCATTGCAGCTAGGAAACCATCACACATGACTATGTAAGATAAGGCAAGAAACAAACTGCTTACAATAACCATCTAGTATTTGTTTTAACACTTCGTTAGTGAATCTAATTTAAAGAGGACACAAATGTATTCTTTTGTGCAGAATTGGCTGCTCAGAAATTTTTAGTTACCTCAAAAAGAGGTTTTCTTTCCAGTGCATCCAAAGCATGGGCTGCTGCACTCTCCTCCTGATCGTGAGATGCAGTAGCAGTTTCTTCCTGTTTGGTTAAAGCTTTTTCAGCCTCCTGCATCTTTTCCTCTTTAGCCCCCTCAGTCACAGCAGAGCCCTCCTTCCCTTTGATGCTAGAAGCCACATGCGATATTGCCTCTGCTGTAGTATCCAGCTGAACGCCAGCCAATTTAGCAGCATCCCCACTTGCATGCACACTCATCACATGTCTCTCCTCCACCATTACAGTTTCCTGCACAACCTTCTTCACAGCCTCCTGTTGCTTCTCCTCCTCTGTCTTCTTCTCACTAGAATGTATCTCCTGATCGGTTTTAGCTTCTGTTCTCTGCAGGGAAAAGAAGTTAATATCAAAAGCTAATGTGGCGTATAACTACAACGCTAAAGCATATTAGTCTTGGCCAATTTTTTGTTTTGCTTGCTTTTTTCCATTATACAAGATGTTTGCTTGAGTTCTCAAAAACTGGATAGTTGTACAAAAGTTAACAGAATGTAATTTATCCTCATTTAAAATACTCATTTAAAGTCTCAGTGTACTTCCAATATATTAAACAGCTCAGAAGGAAACAACAGAAAACACCTGGTTGTTCTTTTCAGGGTTTTATGTGTGATCTAAATTGAGGGGAAAGCTAACCAGCATATGGTGTTATATTTTCCATGCAGATTTTGAAGATAGTAATGTATATAAAGTAACACTAGTACACCTACATGCAAAATAAAAATCCAACTATCACCACAAAGCTTTTTTTTTAATCCCCAGTCCCATCAGGGTAAAATACAAATTAAATCTAAAGATGGAATCAAATGGCCACCTGTGCCCAGCTATGTGAAGTAGATGTAACCCCTCCTATGAACTCAGTTGGTTTTCTTGCAGACTCTATTAAAGTGAAGATATCTGAACCATCCAGAGCTTTTTCACCGGAGAGCTGTTTTGTCTAAATGGACAGAAAAATGTAGAGTCACACACAAGCACATACACACAAAGAGGAGCAAATATGCATTCACACACTTTCTTGCGCGCGTGCACACACACACACACACACACACACACAATGTTAATAGACAAAAACAGACAGACAAAGGAAAGGAAGTAAAGTGACGGGGATACAGAGAGGAAAATAATGGGAAAATAAATTAGCATTAGTCTGTAATGACTATAAGCAGTAATAAATAAATAAAAGTTGTTAGCATTAGGATTTTGCTGATCTTGTGAAGTATTTTCCCCTTCCAAAACAAGCCATAGCAGCATACTACTGTTCAGTAACACTGAAAACCTAAAAATGCCTTTGTATTGTGTTAATTGGCTTAAACCATGAGGAAATAATAAGAAGCTGGGTTGGCTGTTGTCAACATAAAGCCAGGCAGCAAAAGGACCGAAAGGCAGGGTAGTGAGGGTATTGCCTAAAGAAGTCATGCTTTTATCTTTAAGCTGTGGCAAAGTTGCATGTTACCACTACTCTTGATGCTGATGATTCAGTAACATAGTGAGCAGTAGCAATGGTCAAGGGTGGTTCTCTGGAATACTTCCACTCAGATATACTCTTTTCTTTCCGACCAAATGCCTCTCCTTTTAGTCTTTCACTGTCAAGAGGTTTCTCAGCTCTGGAAATCTGTATGCTGCCCAGTGTATCACGCAACTGCAAATCCTGGTCCATCTTTAAGGTCTTCTTCAAACTTTCATCTTCAGGGCTCTGCAGCCGGGAGTCAGTCTCTTTAATAGGTGTCAAAGATTCAGATACCCTTCTTTTTGAATCAGATAATTTTCTGGCTCTCTCATCAGTAATTGGTTCTAGAATTTCATATTCTGCTACTACAGGAATGATTTTCACAGATTCTGGCACTGCCCTTTCCATTTTTTGAAATGCTTCAAGTGATGATGGTGCCATTTTTTCTCCCTCTTTTACTTTACTGGTCATGGTTAGAATTTTCCCAGAAACAGTATCGTAGGATTTTCCTAAAGTGTACATTTTCTGCTTATTGTAGTCTTTTGACTGCAATTCACCTTCCAAGTCCTCAAAGCTCTGTATGTCAGTGGATTTTAAAAGCTTGCCAGGGATGTCACCAGTTTTACTGCTCACAGTCATTACTTTGTATGTCACAATTGTTTTCGATTCACCATCAACTACCTCAGTGGGTACTTTGTCTACAATAACCCAATCCTCAGTGCCCTATATTTGAAATATAAAAGCTAAATTAGAACAACTAGTGGTTTACCTTTGTGTTAGGAGACTAAAATAATACCTTTTAAGAAAGTACAATAGCCATCTAGAGGTGATACACATTTTATCCTGTGTAGTTTTCAAAAGTCTGTAGGCATCTTAAGCATTTCAACTTGTAGAAACTAAACTAGACAATGTAAGTAATATAAGAAGGAACATCACATTATTATTCCTAAACAAATTTACTTAAAATATATTGACTACTGAAAATATTGTATATTGCAGGGTAGTCTTATCAGAAGTTATTTACAATATTGTACCATTTGCTATTCCTGCCAACCTAGCAGTTCGAAAGCACATCAAAGTGCAAATAGGTACCGCTACAGCGGGAAGGTAAATGGTGTTTCCATGCACTGCTCTGGTTCACCAGAAGTGGCTTAGTCATGCTGGCCACATGACCCGGAAGCTGTACACTGGCTCCCTCAGCCAATAAAGCGAGCGCCACAGCCCCAGAGTCGTTCATGACTGGATCTAATGGTCAGGGGTACCTTTACCTTACCATTTGCTATTCAGTATACATTACATTCTAAGGATTCAGTTCCAAACATGCATACTTAGAATATGTAGCAATGAAATAATTTGCGCTTACTTCCAGCAATAAATTTTTAAAACTGGTGTGCAAGTATTACAGCATTGGAATGAGACAAACTGGATCCTTGTTTGCTGAGAAGTGGTAAACATAATCTCCCCCTTGCAACTTAACCTTTAGTTCCACTGGCTAGGGGAGAAGTCTACAAGTTGCTCTAAATTACTTTTTAAAGAGTATTCGCAAAGGTATGATCCTTTCTCACATGAGCACAGAAGGGATTCTCATAAATTTATTTTCCCACTTTCCCCAAACATGACTGCATGAGAAATGACCTAGGACAGCACTAGGATAGGGGTCACCAACATGGCACCTGAAAAGTTATTGAGTGGTGTCCCCAACAGGGGCCCCAGATTCTGAGCTTTCATTTTCTTTTTCTTTTTAAAAAGTAAGTCTCTATCCTTCCTAGAAAGAAAGTTATGAAGCAAAATGTGCAGATACCCTTCTATGTGGTTTCTGTGTAATCAGGCAACCTGTAAGTGTTTCTAGTCATTGTGTGCATTCAGAGTGGTTTTGGTAAGTGAGTTGTTTGAACACCAGGCAATAGGAATGTCTGTGGAACTGAGGAATCTGTGGAATCCAAACTGCTGTTTTTTCCCCTTCTCCTTTGTGCACTTTTCCTGCTTCTGTTTTATTTTACAGGGTTTTTGGACTCTGTATAGCTTGTTCTTTACTCTTTTCTTAGCGATCAGTATGAATATTTTCTGTGGTGGGTTCTTCTGAGATCAGGTACTCCCTGGAAGTTATTTTCTGCAAATATTATTGTACTATAAGTACAGATGGAAGTTAAAGAATTCCCTCCTCAAGTGGCAAATACAAAATGTGAAAACTCTGCAAAGAGCCCTAGGACTCAAACCTAGGTATTCATTCAATGTATAGTTAATTGGCGTCTACAGTCACTTACAAACTCATTGTTACAACCGTGTTTATGGAAGACAATCTTACTCGGCTATGAGTGATTGCCAAAGAAGAAGAAGAGTTAACTTACAGTACAGTGATATATTTGGCTTCTCAAAAGTAGGTCTCTTTGTGTTTAATGGAGCTTGCACCCAAGTAAGTGGATAGAGGAGGGCTTTGGTTTAGGTTTAGAATTGGGGGAAACAGGGTTAATGTGCCTTTCAGCTGTATCTCCACGATCAGGACCAGCAGGACATAGCTGACTTCCCATGGCAAGCATGAGGTTATTAGGGAAAAGGAGAGAGAAGCAACAATGACTGCACCCTCTCTAATTTTGTGTTATGCCACAACCCCATGGCATCCATTTCATCACTGGCACCCAGAGCACTCTCCCAAAATTCAGGTGTCCAAATTGGCTGGCTGGCAATCCTTGCCTTAGGGCAGTCTGGGGCTTAGCTTACACACAAATATTTCATTTAGGATATGTGCCCTCTGAAGCTTGAATAACTTGACCAAGCATAGGGAGAGAGGCGAGCGAGGTTATGAGTATATGTGCAACCTTTCCCTGTAAGCCTCTCTCCCTGCCTGAATATATTCCCATGTGGAAGAACAAGAAGAGAAAATTGACTCTCTTGAATCCTATGAGGATCTTTGCTTGGGGACACCATACTTGCATACTGACAGATATTGATGATAAACATTAACATCTGGCAGCAGCAAGTGAATGTTTTCAAACATGTGTATGATAATTAGAATATTCATGAAGAAGTTGGGATTGGACATGAACCCCACCCCCTCCAGATGAACACAGCATAGTATTTTCAGTGAGACATTTACACATGCAAATGCAAACTAAGGGATTCTAAGCTGCAGATCTCACAGACCTTTGCAATGTATTCATTTAGTCTTGCATTCTGCTTGACAATTTTATCTGCTACTAACTTTTAAAAATAGAAAATTGCTTAGAAAAAGGAGTATGATGTGTTTATCATGCCAGTGTCACAAAATGTGGCCTGTTTGAATCATAAGAAAGTGTGCTGCTTTTTACCTGAGAATCAAGGTATGCAGTGCTTTCCTTCTGCAAAAATAGACGCTTTTCAGATTTTTCTCTTTCTTCTTTGGTCTAATGAGTAAGAGGGAATGGGGGACGCGTACATATATGAGCTTTAATAAACACACCTTTTCTTTTCACTTGCTAAGGCACAAGTATCAGTATCATCATCATCATCATCATCATTCTCCGCCCATATGGCTGTGTTTCCCCAGTCACTTACTGAGCTATCTTGCTTAACAAGCATAGGAGAAAACTGATTTTTGAGCAATGCAGGGAGAGAAGCAAGTCCATCAAAGCTAGCATTTCAGATTTGTGGCTTTAACAGCTCATCTTATGTAGACATTCTTAAGTTCCTTGATTTCAGTGGTCTAAGGGATGCCTAATAAATAAATTTTGTTTCAGATCTTTAGCGTATCTTGGCAATTATGTACCCTAGCTAGTATTTATGGCAACCTAATTTAACATATGCATTTTTAAAAATTGAAATTGGTTGGCCTATTAAGCACCCATGAAAGTTTTACTGGACAGTTAAAGGTTGAAGGACAGAAAGATCACCTCTTCAGGCACAAGTGGTTCAATCATAGGAGCTTCTTCATGTCTTGCAGCAAGCCGGACTGGTGATGTAGAAAGCCTCTTCTCCCATTCATTGGTCCCTGAGGTATCTGCGGAGGTTTCCAAGAATGTCCGTTTCAACTCACTTATATTGGTCTGGTGTTTCATCAGGTCTTCCTGGTTTTTATCTAGTTCCTGAAAGAAAAAAGCAAACAGCATTTTAAAAAATACCTACGTTATCTAAATTGACAAGATATGAAAAAAAATCAAGTCGTGCGTTAGTCAGCAAAAGAAGCCTTGACAAGATTATGTCTCACAACACTAACACAACACTCTCGGGAAACTGTGGTGTTTCAAAGGATAGTTACATACAAACTCTTAGGACACTTTGCATATAGCATGGTGGCAAACTCGTCCTTGCCACTTGAGGGTACACTTGTGAGGGATCTCTTCAGCCAATCTCAGCTCCCTGGCAAGTTTACCTCTATTCACAGGCATTTATTTCTACTTTATGTTTTTACACATATGTGGAAAAGATTTTATAGTTTTACTTCAAAATGCAATGTGTAAAGTGGTCCTAATTCATTAAGCATCAAATATTCTTAGGATGGTCATATTTTATACACATTCTACCTGTTAAGAGGTACATCTACATACCCCTGATCTACATATATACAAACACAGTCCTAAACAACAGTGTAACAGAAAGTCATAATCTTAGGAAAGAGAGAGAGAGGCATTTGATTTATTAGCAAGTGAAAATACACATCTCATGCATCGGAGTGCAGATCCACAGCTTAACCACTATATTCAAATCACAAGGAGAGTACATGCACTGGTATATACCAATACCAACCTCTAACATAAGATTACTATGTTTGACATACACATTTTCACCCTTTATGTGCTTAATCAGACTATTCTGAAAAAATTGAAAGAGAAAGGGAGAAGTAAGCGCCATAGTACTGAAAGGATACAAAATGCTGTTCTAGGTAAATTGGTAGAGGAAGAGTACCAACAATTAAGCATAAGACAAGCCATTCTTCCACCTACCTGTGCCTTGAGATCACCATCTTCTTCTTGATCAGACTGTTAACATAGGAAAGATTGGGAAAAATACTTTATGTCTACAATAATTATAATAGCTTTTTAAAGTGATTCAAATACAGTGGTACCTCAACTTACGAACGACTCGACAACCGAATTTTTCGACTTATGAATGGGGGTAATGGCCGCGCGCTTACGAATGTCTCGACATCCGGGGGAAAACCGCGGCAGTTTTAGATAGGGATTTTTTGACTTACGAATTTTTAGATAGGGTTGCTTTGACTTACGAATTTTTCCGTTTCCAATGCATTCCTATGGGAAATAGCATTTCCAATTGCGTTTTTTGACTTACGAATTTTTCGACTTACGAAGGTGCCTTCGGAACGGATTAAATTCGTGTTGAGGCACCACTGTACATTATTTCAATAATCTGGTCATATAGAATATGGATGTGCACACTGCAGTGTACCTTGGGCACTCAAATAAGGAAGTTATGGTTTAAATAACTTGGATAAGTGAATTCCAAAAGTGTACAAATAATTTTATTGTGCTGATTGGCTTATTTTGTTTTACATTTGTATTAATTACAATTTTCATATTGTTTGTACAATGGGATTCTTGAGTGAAGGGTGGACTAGATTGCTGCGAAGCAGGTTTTGAATAAACATCAACTATTCAGTGAAATAAGCTCCTCTCTACCTTCATAGTTTTGGACAATAAAATATGGTAGTATTCATATTTTTATTTACTATGGATTTTTAAAATCTTAATTTAACACCGAGGCAGATGGTTCTTTCTGTCTGAACATTCAGAAGAAGGATTGAACAGGCTTGCTAAATTAGGAAGGTGTTTAGAAGCTGGAGACTATGGGCTGAATTCAGATTTTCTGTGAGTGGACTTCCCAGGGGCTAAGGAGGTGTTTCATGTGCCAGAAATAGAAATCAAATCTGAGAGCATTTAGCACAGTAGCCCCTGTATTATGAAATACTGTCACAGTGGAGTTGAGGCAATGTGTCAACATTGTATGGATTTGGGTGTGCTATGAAAATTCAGCAAAAAAAAATTAAAGAGTGCTAATTTTATGTGGTTGCTTTTAATCAGTGCTTTTGTTGAGATGGTGCTCACTGTTATGGATTACCATCACTTCTTTTTTTGCTACCAAAGGCACTTTTATCAATATTCAGGTACTGGCACCTCATTCCCCTTCAGCCCAAAAGCACTGGTTTTATTTATTATGTATACTGTTCTGTTTTTTATTTTGCGGTAAATCACTTAGGAGATCTCTGATTATAAGCAATTCACTGTCTGTATGTGTGCAAACTATATTTCAGAAGCCAAGTAATGTTACTATATGAATTAGTTACTTTGCATCAGGTTGCTTTTCTATTGTTTTATTTCTATGTACCATGTTTCTTTTATTCTAAAATAATACACAACAAAGCATATTTGAAACATTGAGTTTTTAAAAACACGCCACAGAAACAAAATGACCTAGAATGATAGGGGTAGGCTTCACTCTCAAAAGCTGAAGAATAAAGGGCAGAGAAATGCAATCCTTCCCATGTGAACCCTTTTAGTTTCATATAAGTGAATGTCATTTGCTAAGGGAAAAAGCTGCCCTCCACGCATGAGACTGACCGGAATCCCATGGTGAAGTTACTGTGTTTCTTGGTGCACAGCATACAGAGATGCACTGTATCTTACAGGAGCCATTTCAGTATACAAACTCTGACTCCACCCCCTCACCTTAGCTCATCATGATCATAGGCATTTTGCTAGCGTTTTATGTATTTGGGCTCCAATATCTGGATGCTACATACTTGAATAGCTCCTAACTGCAGCTTTTCTAATTAGTACTTGTACTTTGAGATGAAAAGCTGCAAATCCTTCACATATGCAGTGTGTGTGTGTGTGTGTGTGTGTGTGTGTGTGTGTTTGTGTGTGTGTGTGGTGTATTCATGTATCAGATCCTGAGCCCATATTGTGTTGGAAAGGGTGTTCTATTCCATGAACAATAGGCAAAACAGTGCTAATGTGCAAGATCTGATGGGAGAAGGTACATGATACACTCTTTGGCAACTATGTGATATCAACTGTACAAACCTCTGTGGCAGTGGTTTCCCCATCAGCTGCAGTATCTGTCCTTTCACTGTCAGTCTGTTTTGTTATACAAGTAACCAGGTTCCAATGGGTAAGCAGGAATAAAGAATAAACCCAGTTTGTAAGTAAACACAAGTCAGAGGTTGATTTGCCAAGTCTACATCCCTGTGAACCGCACTTGAGTTGTTTTCAAACTATAGACACTTTAAAAGAAGCAAAATCAGAAAAAAACAGACCAGACTCAGAGGAAGGCTCAAGGCATACTGTACAAAGAATATGGCTTTTGATTTAAGACATTATTAGCCAAACAAAATAGTACCGGAAAAAGTATGTAAGTGTAACTTTTAATTCTACTGAGGAAAGCCAGGTGGCTTTAACAAGAAGTAAAACTTCCAAAAGCAATTAGTCCAACTACAATGCACAAAAAGTACGTTTTAATGAAAAATTAGAAAAATGTTGGTAGTTTATTTTTGAAAAGGGGAAAGTTCATATTTGAAAAGGGAAAAAGGCAGAAATAAATTTGTTTGTATATATACATATATATATATATAGCTACTTTAACAGTCACCTGACTTTCAGCCCCTCATTTGTACAGATTTTATTTTCCTCACATATAGAAAAGGGTATAAGGCTGTCTGCATTACCAAAGTGTTTCAAGAAATGGGTTAAATGTAACAGAATCTGCTATTCTTTCTTTGAGAGAATTGCAATTCTCAACCAACATATGAGATGCTGATACCGTACCAATTCTAACACTGTAAGGACATATTTAAAAATAAAAAAGACAATACTTTCCATTCCAATTTACAAAACATGACAATTATTTAAAATAAAATAATAATGACATTTAGTAGGTACAAATGATCCAAGTGAAACAAAGCACAGCATTATCCATCCTAATCTACTGGTAACTAAGAATGTATCAAGAACATCTTTGTTACTAGTGCCTGAAAATGAATTACTACATCCAGGTATTATCAACTTTTAAAAAGTTGATGAGGTATTGGATGGGATTAGGGAAATCTTTCAGATTTTACAAATAGTGAAACTTTTTTTAAAAATCCTAGATATTTACAAACACTTTAAATTATACTCTTGCAGTGTTAGGATCATCAGAGGGGCAACAAAACTGGATTCTGCAAGCCCTTGTGGTTGCAAAGAGACTTATACAGTATTTCAAAGATTGATGGATAGATATCTGCCACCCACTACTCAGTGGTCTTACTGTGTTCTGAATATATATCTTACAATCATTGCTCTTGTTTAGATATTGATTTGGACAAATGGACTGCCAATATTAATATATTTGTAAGTTCAGCCCAGACACTGAGGTCCAGTTCTGAGGGCCTTCTGGCAGTTCCCTCATTGTGAGAAGTAAAGTTACAGGGAACCAGGCAGAGAGCCTTCTTGTTGGAGCATCCGCCCACTGGAACACCCATCAGTTGCCAGAGAGATAAACAATTATACAACCTTCTATATACATCAGAAGGCAGCCCTGTATCAGGAAGTTTTTAATGTTTGTGTATGTGTGTGTGTGTATTCTGTTGGAAGCTGCCCAGAGTGGCTGGGGCAACCCAGTCAGATGGGTGGGGTACAAATAATAATATAATGGTATTATAAATTAACAATGGGAGATTATTTTTATAGTTCCTGTCACAATATTTTATACTTTTTATATTTGCAAAATAAAAAATATATAAAAGAAAACCAAATTATATTCATAAAAGGAAAGCTGTATGGTAGCTCAGCACCATATAAAGCTTCCATTCTCATCAGTACAGGTTTTGCCAGTTTTACTGGTCACAGACAACACAATGTAGGAATATGTTAGATAGTTTCTAATGGCACCATGCCAGTTATGTCCAATACTGAGTACAATAAATATTTCAAGGGCTTGAATAATCTGTAAAAAGGCCATGTGTGAGCAATGTCAGGCTCCAAAAAGATATTCTGAAAAAGTAGAGATCCTTCTCACAGCCACTCAATTTGCTACAGTAGGCTGGTAGGCTGTTTGGTTTGATCACCATACATGTATATTCCCTATCTTGTACTGGGCTTGACCTAGACTGGGACCCCGTCCACGTGTATTTGAAAGGGAAATGCATGCAACAAACAAACAAACACAAAGTCACCAACTCAGCACACACATACCCTTAATACTTGGGGAAAATATTTCACCCAGGAAACCATACCACAAAACAAAAGCATGATTTCCTTTCCTTTCTGAAGTTAAGCAGGTCCAGGTCTGGTCAGTGCCTGAGGCAGTCCACTTGGAGGCCACATCTACATCTTATGTCCCATGATGTAAGAATGGTGAAATATAAATAGAAGTTAGATACAAGTCCAGGCGTCCACTGAAGGCCTGGATCTATACCAAGGGGAAATTTTCACTTAAACAATATCCTTTACATGCTAATGCCTGTGCTGCCTGGGGCTCAAAGGATGTAGACCAAAACATTTGGTGGATACCATGTTGTGTGAGCCTGTTCAGATGATTTAGCAAGGCAAAGTTCAGTAGTGAGTTTGTGAATGGCAGAACTAATAGATTTGTGTTACATATTTAGTATGACACTATTCTATAACACTAATTATAATGATTTGCATATATTAATTGTCACTGGGGTTCACATCTACTCTATTGACAACTTTTTAAAATAATAATCAACCCATTTTATTAAACAAAATAAAATTGAAAGTAACAGGCTCAGTGGGGCTTACTTCTGAGTAGACATGTACAGGGTTGCACTGATAGCGAATTTTACATGTGTGGGTTAATTTTCAACTATGAATAATTTAAGTATTTCCTCTGATTTAAAATACTTACTGTAACTCTATAAGGACTGATTTTGGCTTACTTCTATCAGGGTATGAGTAACCATATGATAAGTATGCTGCTGGGCAGGGTCTTAGGAATACTGGTAATTAACCCTGCAATATAAAGTGCTATTTTCTGCACAGGAAAGCAGAAGCAATATCTCTAGAAATGCCTTTCAACTAATTTTAGAGGCATTGTTCAAAATGGAGATTCTATCCCCTCCAAGTCCTTTACAGCTTTTATCAATTGAAACAAGAATCTGAATGCTAAATTGTATGTCTGTGGATGAAGCACACTCAAGGTCTAAAATACAAAGCTAACAAGTTGCTAGCTGAGTGAAGAAAGCAAACCAAACAGTAAAATGAAATCTCAAGGGGCCTCAAGAAAAGCAGGTTTCCCCAGGAGCAGGAAGTTGTAAAAGGGTAAGCAGATAATCACTGACCAGCATTAATTTTGAGTGGTACGCTACTGTGCTGGAACTAACAGACTGAAATGGCATTTTCAAAGAAAATGTAAAATAGATTCAAAATATAGAAAATTCCAGCCACATGTTTTCTAACTTGTCATAGTAACTGCTGTGTTTTGTTTTGCTGATGTAATGCAGACATGCCCAAGTTTGAGATAAAGTAAACTTTCATGCAGTATGTCCAACAAGAGAAGCACCCTGGATTAGGCACAAGTCTGTATAAATCTATTAAAGAAGTCCTGGTCCTGAGATTATTATAGGGCTGGTTCACATACAATGCCAGAATTTTGTATCACACATGTGAGCTTAATCCTTGCGAACCCTGACCCCCACCCCACTCTTTTCCTTCCACTGTGCACTTCATGTCAATTATTTACTTTCACTTTGGTGCAAATCTCAGTTCGTTATAGTATCTGAACTGGCAAAATATAGTTTGCCCTGTCTTCCAAATGAGGATTGATTCTGGTTTGTTGGAGAAACACAACCATAGTCTGTCAATTCAGATATCCCAGGAAACAATTATTTGGACTAAAGCAGAAGTAGGAAATTGAAGTGGTGGACAAAAGAAGAGGGCAGAAGTGTGCAAGCAGAAGACTACCGGTAATTAACATAACACCTAACCATGCTTTGACTCTACATCTGAATCAAGCCAGTTTCAAAAACCTTTCACATCCAACCCAATACATTTTTACTTAAAGTAACATTGAATTCATTGGAGATTAACTGACAAGTTAGGTTTGGAATGAACTCTAAAATACATTATCCTGATGTCACAAATGGAAAAGGGTTTGTGTTCTGGATTATAGCCTGATTAACCTAAATATTGTTATATTTTTACTTGGAGAATACAACATATTAATATGATTGTTACTATTAATTGTTATTTTCAAGGTAATATAAATGACAAATTCTGTTTAAGATTTTATGCCAGTGTAGAAAGCATTAATTTTGGCAGTAAGTAATTTTGGCACATAGTACCATGAGATAACTGATAGTTATATTTTCTGTGGGGACTATTTTATTCATTAAGTGGGTCTATTTAATGAAACATCAGCCAGATTTACAGGAAAGAAGTTCTAATACCCACAATGAAATAACAAACACCTCAAAGATTCAACGTATTTTATTGATTATGAGAGACTGGCTTGGTGTCTTACAAAAATAAAAGGCTACTAAAGCAATTCAGACCTCATTTTAATTTTTACCTGCTACAAATGTATAGTTGGAATGTATAGTGTTTCTAATTACTTACTCTTGGGTGGCACTGAAACCTGTAAAATAGATTTTGGATGTACTGTACAAGTACAAGAGACAGCTAGTTAAAAGTTATTGGATCTTAGAATAAGTGTGGGGGGTTTTTTATAAAAAAGTTGATAACCACTATCTCATAAATATAGCATTGTGCCTAACCCTGAGGCTCAAGCTACACTCAACACGACAAAAATTAAATATTCTGAACATATCAGCACAGACAGAAATGAGGCTCTGAAAGTAGGACCACTATTGCAGCATTCTAACACTCTTTAGGACTGAAGCAATGAACACAAAAAAGTGTGTTCTGTGCCGAGGTACACACCTCTTCCTCTGAACTGTCACTCAGGTCATTGTCAAGTGAAGCACTCAAGGAGGCCGCCTTGGGCTCCAGGTAGCAGAGGCACATAGCCAGAGGAAAGGAGAGAGTGAGAGCATATGGCACTGAGAAAGAGGCAGAAAGCAGAAAGAAAAAGATGAAAAGGAAACAAGGCACAAGGGATGGTGAGCGAATGGGAAGGAAGTGCTGCACACTTTCTGGCAGAAAGTTGGTTTCAGAGAGATTAGGAAAGGATAAGTAGCCATCATCATCCAGGAGTGTGGGGAATGATTCTGGAAGTTGCAAGGAGAAGGAAAACAATGTCCCGCCTTTACCAGCCTTTTGTTTATAGCTGAAGGCCATATCTTGTTCAACTGAGCAAACTCTTCCTTTTCTTTCAGAGTCCACCTCAGACTCGTCAGGCTTTTGAACAGTGTTTTTAGATGACTTGCAATCTAATGGTTTTCGACCACTCTCCTTACATCTCCTACGGGGCTTTGTTGAAGATGCAAAGGGACCAGATAGTGAGGATGGTGAGGTATGTAATGGATCTGTACCAAGCAAAGGTGGCTGATGAAAAAGAAGAAAGAGCAGCAAACAAAGTGCAAGAGCAAAAGGACAAAAGAAAATTGTAATTAGTTAATTTCCTCTGTATATAAAAAGTTAATTACATAAGTTTTAAAAAACCAAATTTATTCATTGGATTAAATTCCCTTGCCACATGCCATAGCTATTCAAATGAATGAGAGCAGCCCAATAACACAAATTTGAAGGTCAAAGTGTCTGTTAACAATATTAGACATCTTATATTTTAAAATATTCAAATGTACAGATTCGGTAGAAACCCAGCTACTACATTCAGTTAATAAACTAGATATTCTTAAACATGAAAGCTCAATTGAGATAGTCACCTAAACCATGATTTGAAAAAAATGGAACTGTGCTATAGACCATGTATAAGGAACCTTTGGCCCTCTTGATTTTCTGAACTGAAACTCTCATCAACCCCAGCAAGCATGGGCAATAGCCAGGGTTGATAGGAGCTGTGTTAGCAGAACATCTGGAGGGCCAAAGGTTCTCCATATCTGCTACAAACCTTCATAGTCCTTCATCACCTTGGTACATGCACCAAGACCCTCTTCCATTTCCAGTCTGCTCTAATCCTATTTTACTATAACATACCTATTTGCACATCATAGCTAGTGCCAATTTCCAGGCCATGGTTTACAAACCCACTTCAATCCCATGGTTTGGAGGGTTACCACTACCATATTTTGTCCAACTTAGTCATTACTTTAAGCTACAGTTAGAAGGAATCGGAAACTAGAACAAGGCATTGGCATGAGATTGAAGCTGATCCTTCCAAACATTCTCTCCAAGGAATGCTTGGAATTGTTGTTTGGAGGCAGTAAGGATCTCTTAAAGAAAATTTTCATCGCCTGGGAGTGTTTAGAGAAGCTAAGTGGGATAAAGTTTATGTATGGTTTATGTATGAGAAAAAGAGGGTGGTATCAGCCTTCTTGGGAGAACTATGAAAGTCTGTAGAAGTCCAAAACATCTTGAGGGGTGTGGATTTTAAGGGGTGAAATCCCCTAAACCCAAACATGCTCAGTGACTATAAAACACTGAGTGCCTGTTGGGGAAATGGATGAGAGCATAGCTGGCTGGCACACTAAGCAGAAGCACACCACACTGCAATGTTTTGTTGCCCATCCCACTTCCTATAAAGAATTTCCATATGAGAAGTACAAAATGTCACTGTATATTACAAAGAAGGTGCTACAATGGAAATCAGGTGACATGTAGCTTGTGTATAGATAATAAGTGTTCTTGGGAAAATAAAATCTGTCCCCAACTACCCATTCCCTGATAATATACAGGTAATGTCCTGTACATGGAATTGCCTTTCTAAACTATTGGGAAATTTCAATTACTTCAGACTAAAGTGGAGAAATCATTATCTGGACCATCTAGAAATGAGTATGGTCCATTTTAAAAATCTGTTTACATATCTTTGCTGCCTACCAGACTTTCCAACCAAAATTCAAAATGGTAGTTTTAGGTCTAGGAAAAGGGAGCCTGAAAGACTTCTCCCCTATGAACTTGCTCAGCCACTGATACCACCGGAGACATGACTCTGAAAGTGACTATCGGAGATTATGGTAGTAACATCTTGACTGTAATCTTATCAAAGGATTATGTTCTTGTGAGTTTTTAATGCTTTCTAACAGTTTAGTAACTTTTAAGTCCAGAGGCTTTGGCTTACACAAATTATCTACAGGTAGAAGTACCCCAAGGGTGATATCTTATTTATTTGGACACTTTCCATTTGTAGTTACAACTATACCAGCTGACAAAAAATTCCAATCTATTCTTATTGATTCCAGAGAATCATAGATACAAACTGGATAGGTTCAGCCTGTTAGTGGATGAGCTCTAAAACATAGTACCGTATGATAGCTATTCCTGCAGCTTTCATAATTTTACCTGCCTCTGCTTTGGTTTAACAATGAAGCTTGTGTAAAAACCTCCCCACCTTTCCCTGTTAAGTTGTGCCCTGTGGTAATTTACTACACTGACATCAAGCTTTTAAATATTAAACAAAAATGGTAATCAAATAAAGGATAATGAAGAATATGAGTTAGCATGAGTAAATGTATAACATTAGCAGATTTGGAAGTTAATGCATTAGTGTGATATTAAATGGAGAGGGAGACATAAGGTGATGTAGACGAGTGATTGTTGGCAACCATCTGTCTTGAGAGACAATGGAAGAGTGTGTCTTCAGGGGTAAAGTGAAACCGTTGGAGAGTTACAGCATCTGCTGCGGCTGTTGAGACCAAAATGGGAGATACATGTTTTGTTGCAGCTGGGCAGAGATTCAGTCAAGCTGAAGGGATATGAGAGCACCAGGGAGAAGCATATGCCAAAGAGAGTTGGGGCAAGAACACTGCTCTTTATAGGGAAGGCATTTGAGGATGAACCATCATACTGGACAGTGCCGTCATGTTCTTGTGGAAGGCTACAATCATCTTCTGGAGCTTTGGTGGGCATTCTATCTTGTTGAGCAGTGTGAAGAGTCCTTTTTAACTGACCAAGATCAAAGGCTTTTGTCAGGTCTATGAAGGAGATGTACAAGGAGGATTTCTGCTCTTGGCATTTCTCCTGCAGATGTGCAATGAGAAAATCATGTCGACTGTTGACCTCTGAGCTCTAAAGCAACATTGTGACTCTGGATAGACCCTGTCGGTGAGTGACTGTAATCTGTTAAGAACCACAGGGGCAAAGATGGTTTCTACAGTATTCAGCTGGGAGATTCAATGATAGTTGTGATTTTTTTAAAGAAAAGAAAACCCAACAGATGCAACCATGCAGTGTGTGTGTGTGTGTGTGTGTGTGTGTGTGTGTGTGAGAGAGAGAGAGAGAGAGAGAGAGAGAGAGAGAGAGAGAGAGAGAGAGAGAGAGAGAAATGGATGGATGGATCAAGTTGCACTTTAAAATAAAAATCAACAGAACTGCTATTGACTTCAGTGATCGTAGCATCCACACACAGGGCAAGTTTTTGGTGAATCGAGTCCAGCCATTGGCTGCATTGTTAACTGGTGGCAGAATTCTGACCACCTGTTTGAGAGGCATAATCTAGTTTATTTTTATTCTGCTCTTAACAGGTAATTGGCACTGTCAGAGCTGACAGTTACTAAGTTTGGTAGGTTCATATGTAAAGTTATTTGCACCCAGTCCACTACTGCACAGAAAGATCTGTGCACTGGAACCCAAGACATAAAATCTTGAATTTAGAAGAAGACAACTTTTTCTTATTTTCCTATCTTACTATATTTATCTCTGTTCATCTAATTTGCTTGTATGATTTAATTCCCTTAATCTAAATATATGTTCCTCTTAATAAGCTGTAATACTTTCTTATTAGTAAGAGTAAAAGCCATTTTAGAATTCATTAAGCATCACCATTTAGATTTCCCTATATGTAAAAAACCTTGCAGTATTTAAAAATCAACACAAAACAACCCACAGTTTGTACTGCTGATTGATGTTACACTGGTTCTTGAACAGAATCTGTTCCGGAAATCCGTTCAACTTTCCAAAATGTTCAGAAACCAAGGCGTGGCTTCCAATTGGCTGCAGGAGCTTCCTGCACTCAATTGGAAGCCGCGGAAGCCCTGCTGGACATTTGGGTTCCAATGAACGTTCGCAAACCGGAACACTCACTTCCATGTTTGCAGCGTTTGGGAGCCAAAACGTTTGAGTTGCAAGGCATTTGACAACCAAGGTACGACTGTATAATAAACACACTGCTTTCAGTGTAGTTTGCAACAACAATTTTTGTTCTTTTTGCCCTACAATTGAATTAAAAGTACAGGGTGAATGCTGTCGCTTCAGTTTATTCTTACAAACTTATTTCAGTTGCCTGGAGCTGCAAATTCAAACATTTTAACCAACCGAGCAGCTATAAAGACAGAATTAAGAATTTGTACATTTATGTAAAAGCTTTACAGCCATAGCCTGTGAGCTTCCCAGCCAGCAAAGAAATTAGAAAAGGTGCCAGCAACATCACAATTTGGGGTGACACTGCACTGGTGTCAGCAGCCAACCTCAGGCTGTCATACAGGAGTGGCTGTGTGGAGTGCAAAGCTGCTAAAGCAGAGTGGCTGTGAAAGAAATGAACAGCGGGCATGCAAAACTAGGAGTAAAAAACCTACATTGTATTATAAAAGCAAGCTGTCCATTATGGAACATACTGGCAAAGACCTAGATGCCTCAAATTTGAAAAACAGGACTGAAACTAAAGAAGCAGCTCAAATGGAATAGAATGCTGTTTAGTGCACTTACAAGGTTCAATCAGTAAATCATTTCAAATCAACAAATCCTTACAAGAAGTACAACACCAGAAACTCTTAAAGATATATCCATATGTTGATATGGATTTGTTGATTTGAAATGATTTACTGATTTAACCTTGTAAGTAACTGTTGCAGTTCATCATAAGAATTGTGAGCTTCGGTAGTCTTGTTAAGCCTTTACACATGAACCTTTGGTGAGTAATTTTAAACATTTTTGTATGATGTTTTAAAGAAATGTATAACTATTTATGGTGCATCATATGAATTTCTTATTACTTAAGAAAGAGCCGGCCCCCTGAGGAAACCATTCCTGTGAAACGGGGAAGAAGCTGGCCGCCCGTCAGATGAGATAAGTACGTATGGGAAGAGATAAGAACGCATGATCATCATAGCACTTTATTATCGGACTTGATTATTGCACTTTATACTGGACTTTCAAGACTTCGAGCATGAGATTTGTATACATTTTTGAATCTCCTTGTATATGTGAAGGTTGTTTATACATTTAATATTTGCACCTCACGGTGGTTTACCTTTTCATTGTTTCACCAACATCACTGTGTTGTCTGTTTGTTGCTGTTTAGTGCATATGTAGCTGCAGCATTAGGCTGAAGCTCCTCATTTACATTGTTGATTGAACCTACTAAGTTGTGTGCAACAGACACTGAAGGAGACCTACTGGCTCAGAAAACTGCTTGCTTTGCTATGGATCCAGAATTAGTTAAAACCTATTTCCCCAAGTACTGTGGCTGGCTGATGGAATGAAATGCCAAAACCTACACTTAAAAGTGTTTCAACAACATGAAAAGGAAGGTAGCAATATTTTAGATCAGAAAAATAAGAATTCACACAAGAGCCATTTGGATAAACTTCTCAGGAGTAATTAAAAAAAACAAGATAAAAGTGAGATCTTAAAAAATTATAAACATAAAAGTCTTGTTCTAAAAACAAGAATAATGTGAAAGCCATCTCAGTCCATAATGTTTGCATTTTTGCAGAGTTCATCATATTGCTTAGAAATAAACCATTTCTCTATAAAATAAGATGTGTTGCAAGTCATCATATTCAAATTTGTAGAAAAATACTCCACAGGATCATAAATATATTTACTGTTGAATATGAATATATATCATGACATGTTTCTTTCTACCACTTCTAATTTTGCTTAGCTAGTGGAGCTAAATATAAACCAGAAAACTATACCTTTGTATCATGCCGTATTGTTGAGACTGGAGTGACTTCTTCTGATTTCTTCTTTTTATTCTGGTCCTCATCCTTCTCCTCTTCCGCCTTTTTCTCTGGAGTCACAGTGGTTATCAAGTTCGTTTGAGAGATGCCCTTTGTCGTGGCATACTGGCCAGTACCAACCTCTGCAGCAGACATAGAATCCTTCATGTACATTTCATGGTTTTCATTGACTGATGCTAAAAGCAAATATAATTTGAAGAGGTAAAGTCTAACATAAATTGCGCTGCAAAGCCAAATAAAAATAAATGTGGATTAAAGCAATTTGCCAAGGAAAACGTCATGTTTCAGAAACATGCAGAAACATGTATAATTACTGAGTAAATTTGCAAAGGGATTAAATATCAAGTGTGCATATGCATACACACATATTAAGGCTTTATATGTATTCATACACATGCAGATGGTCCATAACACATATTCTGAATACATTTATAATATTAGTTGCTAGAATGCTCAGCATCAAAAAACTAACATGATTTGAGCATGTTGCAGCGTCCCTCGCTTAAGAGAACGGTGTAAATAATAATATGCAATGTGCACAGCAGGAAAGGATTCTGTTTAATATTTTCATTATAATGTAACCAGATGCAATGCAAACAAAATGGAGCCAAAAAGGAGGACAGTATAAACCTAAAAAAATAAAACCGTACATCCAAAGAAGATTCCATAATTTTTGGAAAAGAAAAAGATTTTTTTATAAAGCTGAGTATGTAAAAAAACAATTTATAGGACTGGTATGATTGAATTGAAGTATTATGATCAAAAAAACACCTAATGGTCCAAAATTTGTATGTTATGCTATTATGACTCAAAATTATACTTCTGTGTATATTACAGACCTTTTCCTCTAAACATTTCAAATGTCACCACTCTATGGCAAATCGATCTATCTAGCTGTTTCAGAATTGCACTGTAAATCATAACTGTAGAAACCTTTTCCTACAGTAAAATTCTGGCGGTGAGAAGCTATAATAATTTCCATTCAATTTTTGTAGACTTAAATGATGCCATGGTACTCTGCAAGACTGCCAGGTTTTTTTTTTGGGGGGGGGGTACAAACTAGATGTGTGATGTTAACTCAAGTTGTTAGCCCTTGCATGGTTGTTGTTGTTGTTTTGAAAACCAATAAACAGCTTTATAGGAGGCAAGTAAGTCAGATCAGAATCATAACATGAGGCTTTATCACATTCCCTCTGCTACAGTCCTGATTAGAACTGGGCACCAATGGCAATTTTCACTCCTCTGCAAGTAGCAGGCGTTGTTCCACTGACACCAATCAGAGAAACATCTGTCGAAGCATTAACTCACCTCCTCCTTCCCATTCTAAGGCCCCAAACTGGTTTGACCTCCACATTCACATGACTTGCCATTAAGGAACAAACAAACTGCAAGCACTAACAACATTACAGTCTCATTTAGCCCTCCATGGTGAGTCCGGGGGGAAACAGACTTACAATAACTGATTCTGTGAGCTTTCCCCCCATTTCCCCCTTATATATTGAACTTTCAAAATCTCCTAATTTTTCTTTCCAGTAAATCAGTGAGCCTCCTTTGGATCTGTACCAGAAGCAATGCTTTATGTTTATTTTATTGTGATTTTATTTTGGTGTTTTTAAATCGTTAGATTCCTTACACAGTGCCCTGATGGCTGGCCTAAAAATCTTTTAAATTAATAAAATTATTTTATTTTATTTTAAATAAAATTATTGTCTCTGGCTGTACTGTGCTAAAGGCTTCCGTTTAATTTCAGTGATGCACATGGATGCCAACTGAAAGCTGAGCAACAACTTTGAAAGGAATAATAGTAACAATTATATGTGTAACTTTTCTAAGATGTATCTGGCCTGAATAGAATGTAAAAATTGGAAGACTAGAGGTTACACTAAGTATAGGCTTGAATCCAGAAAACCCAGGATCACATCTCCTCTGTACTATGAATCTCACTGGGCTTTCTTGAGCTAGTCACTATTTCTTAGCTGAACTACTTCACAAGATTGTTGAGCTCTTTGGAGGATCAGCAAGATACAAATGAAATAGCCAAATAGCCAGGTGTATACTTTGCACAAGTATGTAGTTACCCAAATTAGTAACCAGTGCAAGGTAAACCTACTCCATGGTTAATATCTAATTACCCATTTTTAATAATGCCATGTTCTACCTTTTTATATGCTTCACTCAGAGTGATTTTTCAAATTAATGTAGTCATAATTTTGTTCTTCCTCAACAAACTCTTTGGAAAAAACCTAATCTAAACTTTCAGAATTCGTCTATATTATCTGTGATTTAGAGATACGTGTACGTTCAATTTGTATGCACATCAAAAATTATTGGAGCACCTTTCCTCTCTCAGTAAACTCAAATCACATTTTACACTCCCTATTTTTTTTTTAAAAAAAGTGGCTCATGTTCTGCCCAGAAAAAACACACTTTCCAATTAACTATGATGTAACCTATGCATGGATACAAGACAATGATTAGTGTTATTCTGATCTGATTTTTGCTAAAGAGGTATTTACTTAATAAAAACTAAGCAAAAGAAAAATAACACTGAGAACAATTTGTACTCTGAGATGCATGCATAGCAGCAAGGTCATGAGTTGCTTGGTAACCAGCAGGAAGCATATTAGTACTCAAAAGGATCAAAATTAATGAGCGATAAGCACTCCTGTTATCAGTTTCATCAGGGAACACCAGGGATTATCACTAATTTATATGGATCACAATTTTTTCCATTGACCCCAGCTGTTTCTTGGTATCTGCTTTATATTCTTTTTTTTTATGTATAGACATTTGAAAAGCAGCTTCCTAGAAGACAGTTACATGCCAATTTTCTCTCTGGAAATAAATAGTATTAAACTGAAAACTGGTTAGGTGAGTTCACATTTTGAGCATCATGTTTTGTTAGTTTTAAAGGGTTGCAAATTGTTGGTAAGCGTGAGCAACAAAAGTAGCAGTAAAGAGGAAGGAAAGAGCTAGCTCAGGAGCCTTGATTTGTGTTTCACAACATATATTAACTTATTTACACTGTATGCATGCAGGCGAGGCCAGAATCTAGGCAACACCTGAAAATTAGAATGCCACTTACCTGGGACTCCACGGAGGTGGGGTTTGTGGCCTGGCCTGGCAGGAGCCTGGATCCGAGGCCTTCTTAGGCTACAGGTAGCCATTGAGGGATGCCAGTGCCTCCCTCTGCAGCCATGCGGCATGCCCGGAGGCCTTGTTCAAGTGAGCCAGTCAGGAACGAGCTGAGGGGTAGGGCTGCGGACCTGACAACCCTAGTTCCCAGTCAAATCCATCGAATATTAATAAATACTGGCTGCACACAGCCAGCTCAGCTCTGATCCTCGCTGGACTCAACCCACCTGCCCTGTTTATGGGTCCTGACCATATGTGTGGAGACAGATAAGCTATATGGAAATGACTTAAATTCCATAGTGGCAGGCAGACAATTGGTGTGACACCAATCTGAAACCTAAGAACAAGAGTGCTGGTGGCAATTGTTTTATGTATTTATTCTAGTCTCTTTGGGATTTAGGCCAACTATTGAGTATATATTTGCTTGGAACACCCTAAAAAGCAGAGGGAAACAGAAAGCATTTCGGTAACTGAAGAAAGACTGGTGGTTGAAGGAATAGGTGGGCCAAGGTTGACGTTTCATTGTTCTTCTTTCCACAGCTTTTGTGTACTGCCATACGAATAAGCCCAGGAAAAGCAGAAGGCTAATATTTATTTAATGGGCATTTTATAATGAATGAAGTGTCATGCATATACTTACAAGCATCATCCGACAGAAGCTCAAGGGACATGAGATTACAAGAAGCTTAAATCTGTTCTCTAACGATATAAAAAAATTAAGATAAAACTCCAAATAAAGACCATCAAGAGCATCTTACCCCCATCTAAGCTGCGAGACATAGTATAGCGTTTGCTTGATGAACGCTCAAAGTAAGGTGCTGGTCGGTCTATCAGTGCACTTGCTCTCCTTGTCTGGGCTTGTGTCCTTCCACTGTAGCGAAACTTGGAACCCAGCGTAAGAAATTTTTTGGGAGGAGCCTCTGGGAGCAAGAGCCTAGAACATATCACACGGAATGCTTATGACGAATTGCAGGTTTTAAATGGGAAAAATGAAGTGGAGAAATAAATTCTGGGCATCCATGTCTTTATTCCATAATCCTTTATTTGAATAGATACGGTTATGACACAGTGCTCCTATGCATGCCTCCTCAGATGTAAATCCTGTTATATCCACTGGTACTAACACCCAGGCTATGTGGACATAGATCTACAACCTTAGTTTTATGCTAGAATTAAATATTGTATAACCTTCCCGTCCCTCCCTTTCTGTCCTCTGCAACACGCCAGACACCCTCAAAATCTACTCCAGAGGGGAGTGTTGGATACAACCCAAAAATTATAATTAGAAACAGCTGAATATTTTGAAGTCTTTGTCAAAGAAGAAGAATAATAATGTCTGTTATTCTTTTCAAAAACATGTATCAACAACTGCTTCTTCACAAATATATCTACATATCTATAAAAAAAACACACATCACACACCCCAATCATTTTATGTGGCACTGACACTGTTTGATTAGGTATTGGCTATTATATATAAGATATTATATCTAGGTGAATCAGCATACAGGTAGACTTCTCTCAAACCCACCACTATAGTAGTATTAAAAGTTTCCACATGAAGTTTGCCCCAGAATTCACTCTTCATTCTAGAGTTGTTATCCCTAATCTGACCCCACCCAAAAAAAGAATCTCTAGATAATATCAACTCATTATATAGTAACTGTTCTCCAACGTCATTGGTGAAATTATCTACATAGATGTAGTCCTGCCCAACCATGACTCTGGGTGTGAGGCTCATCCAAGGAGTAGGGCTCTTGCAGAGGCCTCAATTACCACCAGGGACCATGAAGTGCTTCCTCTTATAGTCAAGCATATATTTTGAATGTTTCTTTACACCAATGATCAAGAAGAATGCTACATTTTAATGGGTTGTACCCAATGCTAGCCCTACTCAAAGGAGACCTATTTGATGTAAATGGACATTATGTTTCTACTTGAACAGAACAACCACCCCTCTCCTCTGCTGTTCAGGGGCGGGGGGGGGGGGGGAGCCAAGAAAGCTCTGCTGCACTAATAGAAGCCATTATGCTGGCAGAACTATTTAGTTGTCTCCTTCTTAAATACATTTTAGTTTTTATTCTTTATTTCTATGTGTCATGTTTTAAAACATAAAAGAGATTGTATACCTGAAAAATGTATGATGTTCAACACATACTTTCCATAAACGCTTCGCAGCACGATGATTTGGTAATTTAAACCCAATTGTGCTTTCAAATTGCTCAAACTAGGAGAGAAAAGAACATTTAATTTCGAGTTAAGATGTAACAAACATACAATGAAGCAGATTACCAACTCAACAAATTTGTATACATCTGCATATATTACATACATACAGTGGGTCAACACTGTTGGGTTGCCAATGTAAGCAAATAATATGCAGTGTATTCTAGATTCATGGCTGCTCATGAAACCTTTATTTGGTCCCTTGCAGCCTGAGTTGACTATACAGACATTCCCAGGGGAATATATAGTGTAAATAAATATAAAGGCATAAAAACAGGATCAGTTCTGGTTTGCTAATAAACACTGTGTCAGAGTTCTTCTATACATTTCAGATGTTGCTGGACTACCAGTGCCCAGGCTGATGGGAGCTGAAGTCCAACAATACCCGGGAAGCTAAAAGTTGACCACCACAGACTTAGAAGAACTAGCATACAAAATCCACAACTATTTAAGAAAGGGATATTTGATTAATGTGTGTCAAAATATATGAAAGTGTACCTTAATAGGTTTTACTGGACTCATGGACCAACCATGAGATACGTCAAGTGCTGCAGAGAAGAAAACTTAACACATCAAGACACTATTATTGCTACATTAATCAACTGTGACATAAGATTCTTATCTTGCTGCCACACAGAAATCAGCTGTTATTTCTGACAATGTGGTGCTCTGGGGTTTAAAAGTAGGAGAACAAAGTAACGGTAACTTCCTACTCAGATATGAAGTTTAATAACAGCTTCAACAACTCAATATGCCCAATACTAACCCAACCTTAGAAATGTTCTGATTAATAAATTATACAAGAATTAAAACATTGCCGGGGGGGGGGTCCTAAAATAATGTGAAAATGATTATCTTGGTAAGTAAACATTTGCCTAGTAAAAAGAGGGTGAGGAAGAATGAAGCAGAGTGCATACATAAGAAAGGACACAAGTGTATGCTACAATTCCTAATTGTGTGAATGGTGTCATATGTAGTTTGGCCCTCAGAAAGGCAAGAGGGGGTGATGGTTCTGGCAACAGGGGAAATACAGCATAATGCCATGGCTGTCATGGACTTGGTTACATACACTTGCATGAACTCAGTTAATGATTATATGAAATTAGGCAACTGGAGCAGTCCAGTTTGCAAAAGGAACACTGAAATACATTCGTTTTGCTGAAGTCCACTTACTTCCCCTGGTCGGATTTTGATATAGAAGTTATTCCTCTTGTATGAAATTTTGAGAACCTTAGGCCAAGCAAATCTGTTTATTCTGAGTCTGTCCCGATATATCAAGAGACCACTTGCGCAAACCCCTAACATGATTTCAACTCCTTCAGAATCCTAAAAAAAAAGATGTTTCAAAATATGTTATTTTTTAATCTTTAGAGCATCAATGGTTCATTTCCATTTTCACAAGTTTTTTGAACATCAGATGGGGGGTGGGGGTGGACAGCCTTCCTTTATGAGGGATGCCATCCACTGAACCACAGAGTTATCCCATTTCTGGCAAAAACAGTTAATGTAATTAACAGAACACAAACTAAAAGACTCACTTTCACTCAAATATCTATGCAGATTTCCTTCTAAAATGCCCTACAGTCCTTTCAAAACCTGTCCATATATTATATGCATTTATCAAAGCTTTTGAGAAGATTTTATGCAGAAAAAATTCAGAATAACATGCACTTCATAATTTTCTTCTGGTCAGCAACATTTTGCCAAAAACATGATCCATTAAATTTATAATGACTAAGATGTATACATGTGACCTTGAATTGAGGAAGACTGAAGCCACATGTCAAGCCAAACCACTTTTTGCAGACACTGTTTCACCATATATAGTATAACTACATTTTGGTTCGGTTAACTCTATTCCATAGCACTGATTACGGAAGTTTCCACAGGTATGTAAGACAAAGGGCCGATTCACACACAATGGTGTCCTGCCTCGGCCCCGGACACACTGACCAGGTGCTTGGAAGCTGTGGCTGGATGGCTACGTGGGAGCCGGTTGAAGTTAAAATCTTCGAAGACAGAGGTCTTCTGGCTGGGTAGGGACGACATGGGGTTGGGGGGGGGGCAATTCCCATCTCTTGCAGGGGCTCAATTAGTGCCAGCGCCTTCTGTCAAGAGTTTGGGTGTAACCTTCGACGCCTCCCTTTCCAAGGAGGCACAGGTTATAGTCACAGCTAAGGTGGCATTTTTCCATCTCCGCCGTATCAAGCAGTTGGTCCCTTACCTTTCTCGCCCTGATCTGGCCACAGTGATCCATGCGACGGTCACCTCCAGGCTTTATTATTGTAACTCGCTTTACGCGAGGCTGCCCTTGAAGCTGACCCAGAAACCACCGGGTGCAGAATGCCACGGCGAGGCTCCTGCTGCGGAACCACATTCATCCAGTGCTTTACCAGCTGCACTGGCTCCCGGTGGAGTACAGGATCAGATTTAAGGTGCTGGTTGTGACCTTTAAAGCCCTATGCGGCTTAGGACCCTCGTACCTATGGGACCGCCTCTCCTGGTATGCCCCGCAGAGGACTTTAAGTTCCACAAATAACAAAATTTTGGAGATGCCAAGCCATAAGGTGGTTAGATTGGTCTCAACCAGGGCCCGGGCCTTTTGAGTACTGGCCCTGACTTGGTGGAACGCTCTCTCACAGAAGACCAGGGCTCTGCGGGATTTGACATCTTTCCGCAGGGCCTGCAAGATAGAGCTGTTCTGCGTGGCCTTTGGGCTGGACTCAGTCTCACCCCTATGTTTTCCTCCCTTGTGGTTTTTGATTTGGGAAAATGAGGCTGCATTTAAACATTTTAAATTTAAACTGTATTTTAACCCGTATTTTAATTAATTGTTTTTCTTTCTTTTACGTCTTATTGTAATTTTATTGGTGTCAGCTGCCCTGAGCCCGGTTTTCACTGGGGAGGGCGGGGTATAAATAAAATATTATTATTATTATTATTATCATCATCATCATCATCATCATCAGACGTTTTGCACATACTACTTAATGCATGAATGGCAACAATTCTAAGCTCCTAATCTGAACCATCCTGCTACTTAGACTGTACCTTGGCATGGTGCAGATCTACTCCGTACATGGATAATTTTTTTGCATTCTCCAAAAAATGCATCTCAGCTTCCGCAGGTGTCATTCCCCTAAAGATAATAAACATGAGTAGAAATAAACACACATAAAAATGAACTTGTTTCCCGGAAAATAAATCTGTCCTTTATGATGATTTAAATGATTTCATGCAATTGTTTTACACTATTATTCACTCCATCCAATCATTTCCCCCTCAATGTAATGCTTTGAAATTCAGTACATTTTTCTTGAAGGAGGATAGAATTCCAAACGACTATAATTGTATACATCCCCCCCCCCCTGCTTATATTACCTGTGGCTTTTATGAAGCTCTATTACTTTGTCTTCCAGTTCTTTAGTATGGTTTGGTGCAAAGCGAAATTCACTGATGTAATCACTTCCGTATTCATCAGGATCATAATCTCCAAGCTCTGACTGAACTGTATAGGAGCCCAATAGTGCAAGTGTAACAAAAGAACATGGCAGTCGTCCAGAAACTATGTCATCTCTCAGCTGTAAACAGAGGTAGTACCTGCAACAAATTTTTTTTGTAAAAAAACACACCTCATTAACACCTCCATACCCCTCCAAGTTCTAGCAATTCACAAGCAGTTTATAGGTTTCATTAAGCCTAGACAAGTGCAGAATCTCTGCTTTAACCAAAGTGGTAGAAAACAGAAGAAAGGACAAACAGGAACGTGAAAGAAATATCTCCATCACAGGGCAGTTGGGGGATGGCCAGTTAGGTTGATACATAATGGAGCACTTGAAAACACAATCCCAAGAAGTGGTGTGCGCATATGAAGAAACAGTAGATGCAGTCAGAACTCCAGTTTGTATTTTAGGCACAACAGAGTTCTCTCTCCTATTAATTAGAAGAATTTATACATTGAGCAGAAGTGCCATGGCTGTTTACAAACAAACAAAAACATCAAAATACCACAACAGAACTAGCTCAATAAAACAAAGTTGAAATTTCAAGTCACAACAAAACATTAAAATATCAGTCATAACAATCAGGAATTGGTGGGAATTGGTTCTTCTCAGTAAGTCACTACCGTATTATTTTAATTGCAATCCATGTTTCCTCTTCTGCTTACTTTTCAGTTAATGCTAACTATAAGCGGCAGTTTCAGAGATATGTCTTTCACCTGCTAATGGTAGCAAAGAACTATTCCCTCCGTTCACTGCAGCATCTTTTTATGTTCATGATTATGTGAATGCCACAGCCACTATTAGGGACAGATGAGGTCTCCTCAGCTCAAATTTTCTGAGATTTTTCAGGGAAAGTGCAACGTTTTATTTGAGATGCTGTGGGAAACCCAGCCTTCTGCTATGACAATTATCCAACCCTTCCCCAAAACTTATTGTAGGCAGGATGGGTCAGTCATTAGCAAGGAAGTCTGGTTCCCAGCTATGGAGGGTCATGAGTATGGCCAGGAAGCATGGGAAATGTAGTTTTCAAATGTTCTTTGCTACACTTCACAGGTTTCAGTGCAATGGATGCCATGAGGCTGAGGTGTTGGCTACTGCAAGCTTACCCTAATACACCTACCCTGGCAACAAAGGTAAAGGGATGGCAATGAGGCAAGTTTATTATAAATTTGACCTTTGGTGGCGGGCCGGTGGATGAGGATACAGCTCCAATATCTACATTTCCTTACTACCATATTGATAATGGTTTATGGAAGGAAATGTAGATATTGGAGCTGTATCCTCATCCACCGGTGTTCACCTCACATTATACAAACAATTGTTTAATAATTGTTAGTTAGAGGTTGCCACCACCAATAACTTTTCATGATCAACTTATAAAGATTGCTGGCTGTTTTAAATACCTGGTAATATCTTCAGAAAGCTGGGCAGGATCAGGAGGATAGAATTTCACATTAAAAGAGAAATGCCAAGCACCACCTATAAGAAAACAAAACTTAAGATTATTTGCATACCGTGTCCAGTAATGGTTATCTAGTTGTCTGAACCATTTCCTTTGCTTTCATAATTGAAGATTGAGGGCTCCTAACTTAACAAAAAATAAGAAGAAGAATTGTCCCTCAGCAAACAGCAACTTATCTGAAGCGTCTGTAAAAACTTGTACACCCAGGACAATTTTCTTGGCTAAGATACGGTTTACACAATCAAATACAAAGATAAGAACCTAAACATTTAGCAAGGCTGTGCTCACAACTGAGTGAAGCATATAGTTATTTCTATAAACACATTCATCAGCACCTTGGGGAGATCTATCTCAGTTGAATTTCTTTGTCCTTTACCATGTACAAAATTGTAAAGATAAAACATAGAGGTCATTACTCAGAATCAGCCCTGAAAGCCTCAAGATGAGGCAATAATATCACCATAGTCAACTAGCCAGCTTACCGGTAGTTCCCCTGCTCCGACCAATTACAGTGCTTATTAATCATAAGCTGGTTTGGTCTTGCTACTAGAAGACTCCGACAAAAGCAAAGAGGTATAAACACTTGCATTTTACAGCCTGATCTTGTATATCAGAAAATAAAATAAAATGAGAGGTTGTTTTGGTTTGTTACTATGGTATATATTTTTGTGTTTTCATATTGTAAACCATCCTGTGTTCTTCGGATGAAGGGGAGTATAGAAATTTAATAAATAAAATAAATATCACCAGTGTCCTTTCTTGGGCCTGGCCTCAGTCATTCAAGTTCTAATGACAATCAGGTTACCATAATGCACTCTTATGTGGGATACTCCCTTGAATGCAGCCTGGAAACTTCCAACAGGTTCATAATGCAAAGCTGCCAGAGTTCTGACTGGACCTAACAGACCAGCAAATGCTGATGGGGTTGTAGTCCAAACTATCTGGACAGCACCAGGTTGGTGAAGGCTGCAATGTACTGATATTGCACACATCCTTTAACCACAATACTGTACCAATTTCCCCCCCTCGATTCAAAATGGGTTTTGACCTTTACAGCTCTCAGTGACCTGTAATTGGAATATCTCAAGATTAATCTTTCTCCCCATGAGTCTAACCCCGAGGCTTTTCTCCAGATCACTCCACTATCTGATACCTGGTGAGAAGGGAAAAGTGCCTTTTTGGTTGTGATGCAACTAAACTTCTTTAATGTTCTTTGGAAAAGATACACACAATTTCTAAAAACGTGATGCTGCTTTAAATAAGGATTCAACCACTGCTGCTTTTAAACTTGTCTTGTAAGTCTGTTTTTAAAACATATACACTAATTGTTACCTTCCTGCTTGCTTGCAGTTTTTATTATTTATAAGATGACTTGAATATTTTAACAGAAAGACAGGGTAGAAATATTTAGAAATGAAACATATAATAAATACAGCCCACTAAGGTAAGTAAATAAGCTTTATTGTACTAGCCAAAGGCCATGACTAAACCATACAAGCACTATGCAGAAAAGATATATCTATATGCCTATAAAACACTGTAAAAAAACAGAGTCACTGCCTGAACCATCAAAATCATAAAATGCAGAAGCACACGTAGACTGGGGACTCCACACAGTATACAGTATTTTCCTATTTAGACCTCTGAATATCCCTTACAGTTTACTGACATTCTGCCCAAGTTCTTCTTCCACTAAGGTGCCATATATCTTACCAACAGAAGCTGTGTAAAGTATATCTTTTGATTTCAGTTTAAGTACTTTTCTACTTTGCAACATCCTATTTTTAACTATTTAAACTGAGCATGTCATGATGAATATGCATGTTGAAGGTGTGTCAAGTTTCATTACTGAAGCCTTGGTGTGCTTGATAGTAGAGGGGTCGTGCTAATCTTGACAGTACAATATATATTAAATTGTGTGCAAATTTCCTACAGGTTTGGCCTTTAGGGTCTGGAATGTTATCTACATGAATGAACCTCTGCCCCTTACAAAATACAAAGACTCACTTTCTTTCTTGGTCCTTCCTTACATATATTTCTGCTTGAATAAGTCCTTCGCTTGAACAAAGCTCTTAGTTTATTCAGTAAAAACAGGTCTTCTAAACGGCAATTAATCAGAGATCTTAACAATCCTGGTGTACAAATCCCTGAGCTACTCTGGAAAATGTTTGGATTCCGTTCATTTGTTTGGGAAAAGCAAGAAAGACTTAAAGTAAGCCTGCTGTGCTGTATTGATTTCAGAAAAAAGGCACAGTCAATATTTCTTTCCCACATTGGGTAAAACAAAGAAACAGGGTGAGAAAAAACTATACATACTTTTAGCCAAATTTTCTTAGGTGCCAATGTACATTATTACTTTTAACTGCAGTGATAACTGGGTGCATTTCAGGGTAGAGAAGCCCAAAGGAGATCCCATGTGCTAATGAAATTTTGTGTATGATGTGCATTCTTAAATTATCAGTCAATAATATTTTATGTCTGGTAATACTGGGTTCCTAAAGTAATTTTCTGAAACAGCAAGTTTTGCATTTTTATATGCTACAACTGCATCTCTTCCCACTGACAAGAGCAGGACTAGACTTTGCTGTTCTGGATAATCTCCTGCAGTTACCATTGTTCACATTTGGCTAAGAAGTCTACATCTGATGTATTAACAGTATCTACCATAACAAACACTGCACATTTTCTTGATTGCATCAATACTGATTTTTTAAAAATCCGAAATAGCTGAAACCATTACTGTCATTTATAAATCCATGTGCCTAGGCTTTCAAAACAGGTTTACATAATTTGGCTATTCAAAGCAGAATTCTTTACAGAAATGTTGATGTTTTAAAGCATTTACAACATTTTATTAAATATTTCTCATTACAAGTATACCACTTCGCTCACACTATAAATTAACATTTGTAAACCAAAAACCATGTTTTTAATTCCAGATGGAGAACGTTTCCTACCAAATGTAATTGCTTGCATATACTTGGCCATTGGAAAGATTTTATTTGTGAAGTGTGATTGAGAATGAACACTGACATCTGTTTGCTACAGCAAATTCCATGTCTATGCATTACATCAAGTTTGTAGAAAGGATCTTAAATATTCGACTTGGTTGCCTTGATGCTTAATTTATTCTGGGTACTTTTAGGTTTCTAAAGCAGTTCACAAGTACATTTACACAGGAGAAAGGAAGTATAAAACCATTTGCTTTCTATTAAGACTTACTTGGGTAACAATGTGGGAAAACAATTTTAAAAATACAAGGTAGAATCACAGATATATAGACCTCTTCTACAGGTATCTTTTAGGCAGCATTACTAATGTTACTTACCTGGGAGGAATCCCTATTAAAAACATATAGTTAATGTCTTTAAAATGATTTAGCACAACTTACTTCGGATCTGCTTTTTTATTTCCTTGGCTGGGTCCAACCAATTCTGAAAATAAGTATTTAAAATACTTTAATGTACAAACATGTTTTAAAAATCATCAAGAAGAACAACAACAACAGCAACAACAATAATTTGTTTATACCCCGTCCATCTGACTGGGTTGCCCCAACCACTCTGGGTGGCTTCCAAAGTATAAAAACACAACTGTGCATCAAATATTAAAAACTTCCCAATACAGGGCTGCCTTCAGGTGTCTTCAAAAGGTTGTGTAATTGGTTACCTTTCTGACATCTGATGGGAGGGGGTTCCACAGGGCCGGAGCCACTACTGAGAAGGCCCTCTGCCTGGTTCCCTGTAACCTCACTTCTCACAATGAGGGAACCACCAGAAGGCCCTGGGAGCTGGATCTCAGTGTCCAGGGCTGACAGGGACCCTACTCCATTATGAAAAGTGCAACACTGCTGCTGTCAGGAGGATGCTACTGTCTCCACCGCCTCCACTCTGACCAGTTTTGAAGGCTGATGATTCTGACAACACAATCTCAGTATCATTAATAAGACGGAAATGCTTGGATTTGATATATTTTCCCCATTTTATCTAAATTCTTGTCTAATTTTACCTTCTGGCTTTCCATATCTTTGTATGTTAACCCGAAGTAATCTTTTTCCAGCAGGTTCAGATGTTCACATACTTTGTCAAACAGCACCTGGCCTTTTGAACGTTTCTACAGAGAAAGTATAGGAAATAAAATGTTTGAGTATCAAAACACACGAACCTTTTAAAAAAAATATCAAGACAGCTTAAAAGAATTAAGTGGACATTCATTTAATTTCACGCTAAAGGTTTGATATTAACTGGCTCATAATATGAATTTTCCACGCCTGAAATACTTCCTTCTATTGCAAGGTATGTCACCTTACCATTAAATTATTACTTTAATTGCAATGAAAACATAATGGGAAGGATCCATCCCACGCAGCTCACAAAATTCAGTTCACAAAACATAGTTTTCCTGGCCCCTTCTCCATACTGAACCTATCCCAAAAGCCAGAATAGCTCACAGGGTGGGACATGGGAGACTGCAGCAGGAAGGAGAAATTAGCAGAATTTGGGCAGAGGAGGTTCCCCCAAATGCACCTTTTGATCCGTCTGTTCTCTTCAATATTATTTGCAACAGGCCCAATGGTAGGGACCATTTTCAGCACATATGCAGAAGTTGAAAGCGTTAACGTCTTATTGGCTCTCAATGGAACTGTCCTGATTTCTGAAATTAACTTGGACTTTTTGTAAAACTGAATATAACTTACCTAAAATTAGAATGCCATGGTCCCAGGGCTAGGAACATCAAGTATGCCTAAAGGGCAGGATATGCATCATGCAAATGTAATTTTTATAACAGTGAAAGCATAGGGGTTAGGGGAAACCAAAGCTGATTGTTTCCCCAGGGGTGGGGGTGGTGCTCCTCTTGATCAAAGAATTCTGCACGCAATCCAAGAGAGGATTTCATGGTTGTCTAGATAATGCATTGCCTTCCCTGCTCTTGCACAGGAATTTCCAAACAGCACTGCAATAAGTCATTATGGGCCAATTTAAAATGAAGAATTCTTTTTTTCACTACGGCATTCATGACTCAATAACGATTGAGCCAGGGGGACTTTGCTCACCACTAGTAGAAATACGTTGGGGTGGAAGAGTTTAAAGAACAAGATAACACAGATGTGATAATATCTAGTAAGATGAATAACCATGACAGCATTTTGAAGGAAATGTAAATTGCTGTAGCATGAAAAGACATTTTGAAACTTCTGAGATAATTTACTGAGGGAATTTAATGAAAGCAGGGCAGGGGTTTTATAAGGCTACCTGGAATCTGAAATAATATTCACTGTTATCAGGCCTGAATTCACCATTTTGAGAATTTTGACAGCATTAACAAAGAATAACATACACAGCACACAAGTATCAACAATCAAGCAGAACTGCTCCCTGGTCTCCAGCCTTTGACATCTTCACCTCTGCAGCTTAGCCAACCTATAAACAAACCTCAAGCTCCTTTATTGAAGATGCAGCTATGGACACTTCTCAGTATGCTCCTCATTCCTTTGTGGCAGATGTCACTGCCAGACGTTCACACTGGCTCAAACACACGCTGACACTCTTCTCAACAGTTACAAACTGGAGTTCACCTCCAATCTGTCTCCAAGAGTCTTTCTGTTTCCAATATCCAACGATCCACAAAAATGCTCCAGTGGAGCATCTTCTACAAGCAGAAGCCATAGAACCAGTTCCCAGGGAATAATTTTGCTATGGCATCCATTCAATATTCTCTGTGGTTCTGAAGAAGGAAGGAACATCATGGAAAGCAATCCTAGATCTAAAATTCCTCAACTGATCCTCCCAGTACAGGAAATTCAGGATAGAAACCCTAACATCTCATCAAAGAAGTTATCTACCGTCAGGATCTGCTCAAATCTATAGCTCTCCAAGAAGCCTATCTTCACATCCCACATCTGGGGTGTGGGGTGTGTTAGGTCAGAGGTATTGCTTCTGGTGAGGTTTGTTGCACAAGTTGCAATGTTCTAGAACTGATTTGAGTTTCTGAATCAATAATTTAAGCTACAATATGTCTCATCTACATTAAGTGGTAAGAGTTCACGTGCTTTCATTTAACAGTGCATGTACGTTTACCTTTTTGAAGAAACTGTTTCTATTCAGAAAGAAGTTTGAAAATTTTGGGATATTATATTAGTTTTCAGAATAATCATTATAAAACAGAGTGATTATATAATGTGTACTCTTGATTATTTAACTGATTTCAGCATTTGTATGTCACCCCATAACATTTAGCTCTCTGGATGGTTTACAACAAATAGTAAAATAAAAATAGAAATGTAAATACAGTATGTAAAATAAAACATGAAACCATAAAAACAAAAACAAGGCTCTTCACACCCCCAAAATCAGAAGCACAAATTTAAAAACTGTGAGGCCCAGAATATATAAGATATTTAGGAAGCATAGCTGAACAGAAATGACTTTGGTGATGAAAATACCACAAAGCTGGTGCCTGAGAGACTCACTCTGGAGAATGTTCCATAACCATAGTGCCAGTGCTAGAAAAGCCCCTCTTCCTGATGCTTACCTGCCTCGTTTCATTTGGTGAGGGCAACTAAAGCAGGATATATCTGAATATAATGCTCTAGAAAATCCAGTAAATGTTTTGATTGTACACCTTCAGACTGAGATTTCTGAACTATTTTGTTTTAGGAAACATAAACACAGCCCCAACTGTTAGGTGAAGATGCCTAAAAACACCCCAAAAAACTTTATAACTGTGAGGTACAAAACATAACAGGAGTACATTATCTGCATTAAAAATAATGAGTAATCTCAACAACATTACAAGTGCCATTCTTAAACTAATTTGTACTGAAACAAAATCATGCTAATTCATTTCATTCCACAGCTTTCCCCAAAGGCCATACATTTAGCCTCAAATTATTAAAGTTCCTCAGAAAGAAATAATGAAAAAGGGGAAGTCACTATGCAATTATCTATAGAGTCCTCAAGAAATCATTTAGGGTGATAGAAATAGGCAGCACATAGGAAGAAGAAAATTATGTTTTCCACCAAACTGTCAACTTTGCCTGAGTTTTTCCAGGTTATTTTGCAAAAGAGGAAGAAGATTTTATTATCTCCATTTAGAAGATTGAGAAAATTATTAAAAAACCAATAAACCTCCCCAAGGTGAAAAACAACAGGGGACAGATACTCTGTGTTCCTTAATTGCCACACATTCTAGATTCAGTTTTCACCAACATAAGGCTGGTACTAAATACCAACTAGTTGACAATCACTTAGGGATGCAAATTGAAGGAACTAATTCAAGACAGATAATTGTCAAGAGCCATGATTGTGGGTTTGTTTTTCTGTAAATCCTTTCCAACACCCCTTTATGTACACCTAGCAAGAAGTTCCAGATCAATTTAACAGGGAACATGATTGATGCTAAAAAGAACTATTTTGGTAATATCTAACACCATATGCTTTCAAATATGGGTCAGTAGCTTGCAGTAAAGGTAAAGGGACCCCTGACTATTAGGTCCAGTCTTGACAGACTCTGGAGTTGCAGCGCTCATCTCGCTTTATTGGCCGAGGGAGCCAGAGTTCAGCTTCCAGGTCATGTGGCCAGCATGACAAAGCCGCTTCTGGCGAACCAGAGCAGCGCATGGAAACACTGTTTACCTTCCCGCCAGAGCGGTACCTATTTATCTACTTGCACTTTGATGTGCTTTCTAACTGCTAGACAGTAAGGTAAAGGTACTTGCTTAATTGGAGGAACAAGTGTGATACTTGATTTTTCTGGGATTTTGTTGCCCATTTTAGTATCTGTCAATGCAGATGTGCTAGCTGAAAGACTGTTGGCAGATTATTTAAAAAATTGCTGGGCTCAGAATTATATTAAAATTCAAGGGTGCAATTTGCATCTATTTGCATTTTCATGATGACAATACAGCACCTTGTCAATTTAAAAGCCAGGCAAGGTCAAAAGATGTTTCAGCTGGCAAATCCATATGCTGGTACAGCTGACTGCTTTGATAAGCAGTAAGCAGTTGCTGGCTAAAGGTCTGCAGGAGGCAGGTGCCATTTTTAATATGTAACTTTAAGAGGTGAACATTCATTGGCAGCAAATATACAACAAGTGACCAAACATTGAAATTCAAATTACCACCAAAACCTCATTGTGTTGGATAGGAGAGGATAAGGGAACACACAACAATGGTTTGCAATATACCAGTAAAATTAGCACTTCATGTAATTTCTGATGTGCACATTCTACTGTGGCTTCATCTGTCTTGAAACAAGATCAAGCAAACAAAAGTATATGCATGTTGGAAACAGATATGCAGGCAACCATGTATATAGCACATATCCTAAAAACGTGTTTATTAATTTATTTAGGGAAAAAATGTATGAACTACTTAATCAAAGCTGTATACATAAAATAATATAAAATAATTATCAATGATACACCAAAAAAGCATCTTTTCCTTTTAAAAAAGCAAATTGTTGTTTAGTCGTTTAGTCGTGTCCGACTCTTCGTGACTATAAAAAAGCAAATATACAACACTAAATTGCATGCCTGTGTAGACTTGTTGAAATAAAAATGAAACAGTATAGCATGGGGGGCCTGCCAAAGAAGAAATGTTCCAAAGCACAGATATTGCCACACTAAAAGATACAATGCTCCACAAAAGAGCAACAAAGATCCAAAAATAGAAGTGGCTGAGTAAGTACATTTGGAGCAAGGAGATCCTTCAAATAAACTGGCCCCAAGCCGTTCAGGGCTTTATATACCAATAGGAAAACCTTGAATTTGGCCAGGTAATAAAGAGGAAGTCAGTGCAGGTATTTAAGTAAAGGTAATATTGTGGTGGGACCCAGGTGGCGCTGTGGTTAAACCACTGAGCTAGGGCTTGCTGATCAGAAGGTCGGCGGTTCGAATCCCTGTGACGGGGTGAGCTCCCGTTGCTTGGTCCCAGCTCCTGCCAACCTAGCAGTTCGAAAGCACGTCAAAATGCAAGTAGATAAATAGGAACCGCTACAGCGGGAAGGTAAACGGCGTTTCCATGTGCTGCTCTGGTTTGCCAGAAGCGGCTTTGTCATGCTGGCCACATGACCTGGAAGCTATACGCCGGCTCCCTCGGCCAATAATGCGAGATGAGCGCGCAACCCCAGAGTCGGTCACGACTGGACCTAATGGTCAGGGGTCCCTTTACCTTTACCTTTAATATTGTGGTAAGATCTCAGTCCTGCCAGCAGTTGTGTTGCATTTAGACATTTAGACTGTAACTAAAGAGAACCAAAGGGATTATATTTCAATTAGTTTCCTTCCCTACTAACAGTACAAATCAACTCTAGGCCTGAAAGAATTAAGAGTCTGGCAACACACCATTCAATTATTATTATTTTTTTAAAAAATCAATGTGGCAACAGGACTAAATAATTTATTCATCCCAAACCATTATTTATTGCTGCCTTCGCTGAAAAGAAAAGGAGATTGACAAAGAGAGACTCTAGCCCCCCAAGCTCTAGATATTAGCCCCAAAGCATTTTTATGTTCCAGATTGCTTTCACCAATCATTTTTGCAGTTTCCTTTTGCTTCTCAAGTCTTTAAAATGTATTCTTACCATTTTGTCTGTTCTTCCCACTATATTAGGGCGATTCTTCCCCAGTTCACCTTAGCTGTTATTTACATTACAAAATGTGCACATTAATTCCATGAGTACAATTGATGTCTCAAATGGTTTAGCCCCTGACACCAACAATTTGTTCAAAGAGCTGCAATTTTAAAGTCTCCATGGCATAAAAAGTGCTGCATTTTAATCTATTTTAACTGCTGATTTACTGCTTGTTATATTATAAATGATTTGCATTTGTAACAAAATCAGCAATAAATTGTATTGTGTTGATTTTATAGTCATTTGTATTATATTGAGAGCTGCACTGGCTGAATAATTGTATACAAATACACAAAATGAATGAATAAGTAAATGTTTAATATAAGAAAGCAGTCAGTTTAACTAGCTAGTCCATGGACCTTAGAATTCAGCTTCTGAAGTTTCTCAAATAACCGTAAGCACCAAACAGCCTAGTACTAATGTATCCTGGCCCACAGCCAACAGCAGCCTGGAGGACCATGATGCCCTGCCCTGGGAGCAAATCACACTGGCATTGAAAAAAGCAATGAAATCAGAGGCTGGGAAGAAATTGCAAGGGCCTCGTGGCATTAGAGGAAAAAGTGGAAACAATATGTTTGACTACAGTCACAGTCATACTGATGAGTCCTTTGTTAGTCTGCAAATAAATATATGGGTTATCACAATTTGAGGCCAACAATGTTAAACATTAACTCATTAGTATAAAGTCATTTGTGTTCTAATATACAGGTGAAACTTGGAAAATTAGAATATCGTCGAAAAGTGTGGTTATTTCAGTAATGCAACTTAAAAGGTGAAACCAATATATGAGATACATGCATGACATGCAAAGCAAGATATGTCAAGCCTTTATTTGTTGTAATTGTAATTATTTGTCATTAGGCGGGTCAATTATAAATGGAATGTAATTAATGAAATGTAATAGCGATGTTTATTTTTGTATTATTGTAACTATTTGTTTTATTACTGTGGAATTTCCAAAAGAAAGCATTTGTAAAAATAAAAATAATAATAATAAGTTGCATTACTGAAATAAATGCACTTTTTGACAATATTCTAAGTTTCATATATACACAGGTAACTCACAACTTACCCACTTTTAACTTCTATGTGTTCAGCTTTATGCACTTGGCAGATAAATACTAAATTAATATGCAGAAAGTGGGCAGGGTTCTAAGAAAAATGACTTTGGCAATCCCACCCGCCACTGAACCCAGTGGGTTTAGACTTCATGTGCAATCCCCAGAGTGTAAGTGGAGAATTGCCTGTATGTGTATATCATTTACAATACCAATAATTTAATGTCACAGTTCTTAAACAGAGTTTTCTTCCTTTTTATGTCTCCTTTTGAAGAATGTCACAGTTCTTAAACACTTTTCTTCATTTTTATGTATGCTTTTGAAGATATGTATCGGTTTGAAAATGGCTTAATATACAGCACCAACATAATTTAGCAATAATGATTGAAGTATGCGAGGAAATATTGACTACAAATTAAACATCTGTTGGATTATTATAAATGCCTATTATTCAGTTTAAATACTAGGGTATACTTTGGGGGAAATTCTTAGGACAGAGAAATAATGAAGAGATAAAGCAATTTTACAAGCTAATTGTTCTCCCTAAACTGTTTGTGTCTCAGACTTTTGCACTGGAAGAATGTTTAACAGAGTACAAGCGCAAGACAATGGCTCATTATATAAAAACTTAGTTGGTCTTTAAGGTGCTACTGAAAGAATTTTTTTATTTCATTATATGACAATTTCTACAGAGTGTTTTTCAGCTACAAAGGGAAGTATGGGACATGCCATTTGCCATATAACCAATAAAGAATCTACATCAGGCATCCCCAAACTTCGGCTGTCCAGATGTTTTGGACTACAATTCCCATAATCCCTGACCACTGGTTCTCTTAGCTAGGGATCATGGGAGTTGTAGGCCAAAACATCTGGAGGGCCACAGTTTGGGGGTGCCTGATCTACACCATAGATAGAGATGCTCAGAAGCAACAAGCCCTTCAAGTATTCAAAGAGTGCTGTCATTCCCCTTTCGGCCTTCCTCTTCAGGATAAACATGCCAAATCCCTTCACCAATTTTTCATAGGAAGGGTTATCCATAATGTGAGAATCTTCACTACCCTCCTATGGATCTCATCCAAACTTCCTGTACCTATCTTAAAGTAAAGCACCCAGAAGTGGGCAGTGTACTGCTGAAGATGACCGTGTAATGCAGAACAAAGTGGATCTAAAATGAACTCAGCAAAGAAATAAGTCACACCACCCACAAAAGGGAGTATGCCAGTGAGCAAACTTCTAGACCAGGGGTAGGCAACCTAAGGCCAGTGGGCCAGATGCGGCCCAATTGCCTTCTCAATCCGGCCCACAGATGGTCTGGGATTCAGCGTGTTTTTACATGAGCAGAATGTGTCCTTTTATTTAAAATGCATCTCTGGGTTATTTGTGGGGCCTGCCTGGTATTTCTACATGAGTAGAATGTGTCCTATTATTTAAAATGCATCTCTGGGTTATTTGTGGGGCATAGGAATTTGTTCACACACACACCCAAATATAATCTGGCCCACCACATGGTCTGAGGGACAGTGGACCAGCCCACGGCTGAAAAAGGTTGCTGACCCCTGTTCTAGATTAAATGAGAACATGGTTCTGTCCAGAAAAAACAGAATGCAGTCTAGACATTATATTACTGGGTAGCAAAGTGGAATCAATAAGCATATCACACACACCCTGTGAGAAATAGAAAGAAAGAAATATATTCATGAATGCACAAAAATACACACACCTGTCTGTAGGCAAGGACAGTTAACCTTTTTTCTGTCAATGGAAATTGAGGACTGGCCACCTCTCAGAGGGTGACATACCAATGGTGGCTGTGGCAAATGCACATGTGTGGAGGCACATACACAGCATACAGATAGGCAGGAAGGCATGCACACAGAGTCACACATTTGGGCATGCAACACTGCAATGAAGACTTTAAAACGCTTTGGTTCTGTTCTCTCACAGCAGTGCTAGAGTGGGAGGCTTTCCTACTCAGCTCTGCATCTAGAACAAAGTGAAAGCATTTCTCAATTGCAGTGCTAAGAAAAGAGGCAATCCTACCTCAGCACTGTAAAGGGGGAGGGGAACAAATCAACGTGTTCAGTCATTCAATCAATACATTCAAATGTATTCTTGCCTGGCAAAGGCACCTATTCTGCTCTTCTGGTTTGGTACTACTGCAAAAAGAAAAAAAGGGGGGGGGAGCTTTCCTTCCTGTTTCCTGAGCTTGAAAACCTTGCAGTTGTACCACTGGGAGGGAGAAGTGCCTTTGTAGGGAAAACTGAGGCAGAGGCTCCTGATTTCTGGAGCACTGGTGATCCCCTACAGTATCCGTCAGCAGAACATTTTAAAAACAATTAATTGCCGAATTATTGAGGGTCTTTGGAGCCGCCAAAACCGCTTGGGGGCGCCAAATTCAGCCCATGGGCCACTAATCTAGGGTCAGGCATAAATATAAACAACTTGCAACATCACTTCACCCATCCTAAACCAACTATAAAGATCCCTTTAGTGGAGAAAAGCCTGAAGGTTTAGCCAGTTGTCAGGAGCACTTTGTCTGTAATACAGTAATAGCACATGTCCACCACTTCCAGTTGACTGGTTTCAATGTTTACAGTAGGTCAGTCTATGAACTGTTGACTTCTGGGCAGAAACAATGTAACTGTACAAGTTCCTTTCTTGTGATATAGGCATTTAAAAGCCCAAAAAGCTAACAATGTTCCACCAAACTTTGCTCTTAATGCAGGAGGTCTAGGTCAATAGTTTGCAAGCAGAACAGTATGTAAAATTTAAGGGAGTGAACATTCAGAGTATGCCTCTATTTGCATTTTACCCCTTTCCCAATACTAATATAGCCTTTTTGTAACAATAGTGAAGTGTCCCATCCTATACCAGCCTAATCGAAATAGCAGGTTTGCTCAGGTGTGAGTAAGAGAGAGTGCATGCCATTTTCATTTTAAATCCTATGAGATTTATGACACAATGTTGCATAACTATTTCTTGCCGTAAATATGTCACTGCAGATATGCATTCCCTAGCATTAGAACATAGGAAGATGGCTTATATGCAAACTTTTACTGATTAAACACCCATGGGTTCAATTAGCTTGGCAGACTCTACACTGATTTGCAGGGTCTCAGAGACTTGGGACTTTCTGCATGCAAGGCAAATGTTCTGTTCCTGATAGTCTTGTAGTGAATTCTCTCAGTGCAAATATAGAAAATACAGAATTACCATATAGCCTTGTGTCTGAACACTGAAACACCTATCCTTTGAGAATGGATGATAAAGTTTGTCTAAGGAGCTTACTGCTAACTTTCTTCTATCAGTTATCATTCCATCAAAATATGAGTTTTGTCAGTTTCCTTAAGAACATAGAACTGTAGGCAGTCAACGATTAATAACATTTAAACTAATTGGATTCAGCTAACAAATGGAAATACCAATAAATGAAGCAACAACAACAACAACAACATGCAATATTTTAAAGACTTGTAAAAATTCACTGAGTTATCCTAGTACTGGCATACAGGGAACCCTCCTTAAAACAGTTGCAACACAGGCAGCTATTGGTGCATCATCTTTAGCACTGATTTGCAGACTCGGGGTTAGCTGAAAATCCTTTGAACATTCTTAATCAAAATCCCAAAATACCATTGGTTCACTTCTGTCAGGAAAAAAAAATGCTTCACAAATGCACAGACAATCCTTACTATGTGACTTTTAAGGAAGAGCAAGATGGCAATTCTATACACATTCATGGGAGTAAGCCCCATTGAACTTAATGGCTCTTACTTCTGTGTACCTGATTGTGCTGTAAACCTTACATATGCAGGTTAGGTTGTTGGCCTGAATTAACACCTTGTTTCTATCAGGGCATTTATTCCAGACTATTTTCCTTTGTTCTCCTTCATTCACATGCCATTGCATGCATGCCAGAAAATGAATTATCTTAAATAAAATATTCATTTGTTTTAAGCATAAAGACTCAAACAGAAGTAGCTTTTGGGATTTCTGGCTATGTTCTTAGGCCACAATAATAATTTTGCCATGTAATGTAGAAATCCCATAACAAAAACCTGGTGACAACCTTTCTTGCTACTCAACTGGCAACAGTTTTTTTTAAAAAAAATATATTTATTAAGGATTTTCAAACATGCAAAAATACAAAACACACAAAACACAAAAAATACAAAAAACACAAAAATACAAAAGCAAAAATTCTTACTTATAACCCTTATTCTAATCTATTGACTTCCTCTTCCACCTCCTGCTGCGCTTCTTTACATTTCATATTTAGTAAGTTCTGAATCTTATATAAACTCTAAATTTACTTCACTATTACCATATTACTATATCTATTGTATCTTATCCTTTAAACACTCAATCTATAGCTTGCCTCTTAATATATCCTTATCTTCTAACAATACTTATTTTCAATCCCTTATATTATCTACAACCTCCTTATATCTCCCTCACTTCCATTATATCTCAACTGGCAACAGCTTAATTCATTCAAGCAGCAAACTAAAATGTTAAATATCTGTTACCTAAAATGTCACGTGGGTACCCTTAATTCGTGTCTTTTAGTTATCCAAAATAATGGCCTGTAGTAACATGCCTGTAGCACAATGAGTAGCTTATTTTTGTTTTATAAAGAGCTTAGTTCAATAATACTGTGTTAAATTTCAATTTGTGGACTACAAATGTAGATATTTTAAACACACATTCTTTTGCTACCCTATCATTGATTGTTTCTTTATCCATATAGCATGTTTGGATCTGTCTGTATTAAAAATGATCCTTGCTGTGCAATTTTACGGTAAAAACTTGCTTAAAATGTAATGCTCATGATATGAAGGAATAGTACAGCACAACTCTATGCATTGTTTACCCCAAAGTAAGCCCCACTAAATACCATGTGTGTACAGGATTGCAGTCTACAACCTCCACTGAATCTCACACTGCCTCTGTGTTGCAAGTACACATTAATGTAAATGAAGCTTCATTAGAAATAAACTTCTTATGATCGGTTAGAAACAGTTGATAATACTCAGTTAAGGGTTTCTGATTTTTCCATTTAATTTCACACATACCCTTTAATCTTTTAAACAAAAAAATAGTGCTGGAGACAAATGGCAATGCTAGCAATTTACCCAGCAATACAGCTGCATTGTATCTGCATTTAAAAAGTCTTCTTCTAGTAGATTTTCAGTGTGCAGATCAATGTCTCACACTTTTGTATGTTATAGTAACAATCATACAAGTGTCAGTGACATTGTATAATATGGCACACTTTCTATTGGGGCCAAGAGTTTATTTTTAATAACCCTTGAGCTCACAATCCTAAAAAGCCAGCACTAATCTAAACAGAAAAAAGCCCCAACAACCAAAGGATTGCTAAATCCCAATAAGAAGATTGGTGACCTAGTCCTCATTCTGGAATCAGACCAAATTAGGGCCTTTTCTCATGACATCAGCAACAGAGCTCTCAGCAGGCCTAGTATTATGCACTAAAACTGTAATATTCAGGACAGTTTCTTAAATTTTATGAAATTAGACATGCAGGGACAGAAACAAACATGTAGACACACATCCTTACAAGCTACCCACACCACACATGGTTTTATAATCTCTCTGAAGCAATTGGTATGCAACAGACCGACACTAGCTACTCCAGCCTCTCTCTTTCAAGAATCCCAGTGCAGCAACCCTTGCAGCGTGAATTCAAAGTTCTTACCTGTAACCTGCTCTAAAGCGGGTGTGCAGTTAAGGGTGGGCAATAAATATTTTAAGTAAAAAGAGATGGGCAGGGGGGAAGAGAGAAAATCCAATTCAGGCACAATTTTTTAAAAGGTCAAAGTTCTTAGAACAAGTGGATTGAATGGAACAGTCCAAGGAGAAAATAAGCCCAAATGAGCTGGTCCCCCTGCTAACTCACTTGCAATCTTGCCCAGGTGGTATCTCTCCCTTTGTAATGACTACTGCTGGGTGGTAGCTGAAGGAAAGAGGAACCACTTCTAAGTTGGCCCACTTCCATTTCTCCCTGTGCTCTTGTAATCTGTCGGGTGGAATGGCAGCTAAAAGCTATATATTGTTCTAGAAATATTAGCAAGAAATTGTTTGCTGGTAGTAAGATCCATAGACAAGAACTTTAGTATGAAAGCTCACAAAGATGAATGTAGCATAACAAGCTTGTTATCAAGATAAGCTAATGCTGGCAAGATTGTTGTATGTCAAAATATTTTGGGTTTTAGAAATAACAACTTTAAATAGCAAATTTGCCTAATTGTACTCATGATTCACTCAAACCGGTCAGATTCTAATGCATGAGTTGTCAACACAGCTCTGGCAGGCATTCCCTGGTGCTCACAGGGACTTGTTCCACACACTCCAATCTGGCTGAAATGGGGCTTGAAAGAAACCTTGTAAAGTAGTCAATGGAAGGCATTTCTCAATTCCATTTGCAACATGAAGGGGTTAACTCTCCAGCTGCTGACTAATGTAGTCAGAGTTAGAGAGGGAGGACAGTTCTGTTAGAAAAATGTGGATTCCTCTTCCAGTCGGTATGAGAGCATATTTACCATCACATGAACCTCCATTTCAAAAAAGAGAATTAAAAATGGGCAAAAAGTTATGGATATTTTTGTTAAATCCAGTTATGAAAAACTGTAACAGACACAGTAATATAAGTTTATCTCAAATGTCAGTGCAGCTAAGAACATCTTAGATCAGAAATACTTCACACTCTTTCTTTTCCAGCCTTCTCTTCCCTACTTTATGGTTCCTCAGCTGGTTAAATCTCACCATAACTGGTATTCTCATCATAACTGGTATCGTGCTACTATTAAGGTTTTTCCCCCCCCCCACAATAAGCTTAATAACAGCATGAATGCACAGGGCAGGTAATTTCGATCAGAACTATAGATTTAAAGCTCCTGGGACGCTTCCTCTTCTCCCTCCCTGCTGGGTTGGCTACTGGTAGTTACACAGAAACAATCAAATACCCTTCCTTTCCATTGGAGGTCCTTGTTGCACCAACTATCGTAGTCACAGAATAGAATGAAACAAAACCAGGTTTTCCTATTAATTCAAGGAGAAAATAATTCTAACTTGGCACAATATGACCATTGGGTTCCAAGATGCGTGTGCTGTGGGAGGAAGGGTGGACTGCCATGCCATTCAGTAAAGGAAGCGAAGGAAGCTAAACACAGACATTTTTTACAGCCTCTGTTCCTTCATCCCTAACTGAACCTGGTGCGTTGAATAATTGTTTCTGTGTTGGAATTGTTTTGCTTTTAGAAGTTTTAATTGTTTTATCACCTGTGTGCTTGCTGCTGTGAGTTCCTTTGGGATATAAATTTAATAAAGTTGTGTTTGCTTGCCTTGGCCACACCTTCCAGGAAGGAGAGGGAAATCCTATACCTGTTTTATATTGACCTATGCTGCTACCAGTGCTGACAAACCTAGAAAGCACATTTTTTTTGCTGAAAATCTATTGACCTTTACACACAAAATCTTGCAGGTTTACATGACCAACATTTACATTACTCTATCAATGCACACCCACACATAGGGATTTCCCCCTCCATTTGAGGAGAAGTTCAAATATGAATAAACCACTTTGTTATTTTCAGCATCCTATTTTCAACTAAGGCCAACCAGATAACTTCAAGATACTGGCCATAAAGGAAACAGCCCTCCCAATCATGTTGTTTCCTGCTTGCGGGCATCCCATTGAGATCTGGTTGCACACTGTCACAACAGGATGCTGGACCAGATTATATCTGGCCTGATCTAGCAGGGCTCTTCTTATTTTCTATGTCCCCTGTGGCATGATATGCCCCTAGCAGGACCAGCACGGTTCTGGATGAGACCTTGGAGGATGAGCTGGTCCGATTATTAAGCCCACTTAAGGAAGCTACAGTTCTGAAGGAACCAACACAAACTGGCTGGCATCAGCACCAACCCACTCCCCGTACTCAGAATCAGAACTCTGATTGCAGGTCAGGAAGGGGTGCAGCAGCTAAACCAGCTATAAACCTGCTTAGTTGGAACGTAGCCAGAATTGGAGCAACACCGTATCCTGCTATGCTCTCTGCTGGACAACTATATTATCCTTAATATCTTGATGTCTCATCCCTAGGCGGCTCATTGGTCTCTCTGAATTTTGAGCCACGTGTAAGGGATGGCTGGAATGGGATACAGCAACGGGTATTCAGTGGTAGACACCCTATAAACTAAATCATTTAGTTTTAGCAGCTAATAGCCGCTGATAGACCTCTCATCCACATTTTTTAAAGTTCCTCCTGACAATGTGATGCGGCAGGCTTGACAGCTGTGCCTGATGAGCTGCCCAAAAACTGAGCAGCCCCTTCTCCTTAACATAATCTAGGAGAAGGTGGGGGGGGAGGGAGAAAGAGAGCACACAGCTTCACTGACAGTTGAGACCTGTCAGAGAAGCTAGGTGACATCTCCCCAACCTGTCCTTGTTATACACACAGCTGTTCTAAGCCTTCACGTGAGACCCTAGGGATAGGAATAAGGTAGGAATTGTTAACAAGCTTGTTGGCATTAGAACTGGAATGTTTGTTCTATAAGCTAACCCTTGTTTCCAATCGTCAAGCTCTGTCCTTTTAGTCTAGGAATAATGTTAAGCACTATTTTCAGAATTTGGTGGAACTGTGGTGGACTCCTGACTGGAGAAATACTTCCCTGCTATCTTCTCCCTTGATGCCTGACCTTCTACCCTGCTCACATTGTTCCGATTTATAAGGAATAAAAGTGCTCCCAGCCCAAGCAGAGAAAAGTAGTGAAACAAGGAGTAGTGGCTTTAACCTCACTGAGGCAGAAATAGGATGTGTTTTGCTTTTTATTTATTGTTGGAGAGCCTCCTAGGTCAAAGGCATTGGGCATCAAGTTTCCCCTTTAAAGTAGTCTATCATCATCATAGCTTGTGATCACAAATTTCCATATGAACTAAGCATTGTGAATAAGTACTTCTGAACTGTTTGTTAACCAATTTCATTTAGTGACTCTGAATTCTACTACTGTAAGATAAAAGGTCCCTAGTCATTTCTCTCTACATAGGCAAACTGTCACAAGCCTCTATCATGTCCCAGCCCATTATCCTTTTCATAAACTTCTTCCTAAGCTAAAAAGCCTCTACATTTCCTCATTAAAAAGGTGGTCCAACCACTTTATCACCTTGCTTCCTCTTTCTATACAGGCATTACAATCTTTGTGGCAGTCTTATTTTCAGTCTATTTCCCAATAATCCCTAGCATGGATTTGGCTTTTTTCACCACTGCCTCACAAGGATGCCTTTGATGCTATATAAATTGCTTGCTCTTTCTGAACAGTTATCACCAAGATCCATACCCTGGGAATAAAAGTGTGAAATTCTAGACAGGCCTTTCTTCAAAGAGCATGCGAACCAAAAGTCTCTTGACTAATAGAAAGCCTGAAACTACACACTTCAGATAGATTCAGACACAGCTATAGAATCCAACTGCGGTACAGAATAACCAGCAATTCCCTATCTGTATTGTTACTGCTTCTTTTCCTTGCTGGTGTTTCCTGCTGCTCTATACTCTCATCAATATCACAAGGGCAAATATATTTTGAGGGAAAGGCTGAATTGCTAGGTGAATTATCACATAGAGCCTTGGGAGAAGGATTATTCAATTTCTGTTTTTGCTTTCTACGGCCAGTATTCCAGACTGAATACACACAAACCATGTGCATTTATAAGCATATTTCCTTTCTTAGAGGGACTCTCCTTCTGATATAAAAGAGAAGGAAGTTTCCTTTGCAACCAGCCTTCACCAAATAAACACCTTAGATCATATATAGTAAAAAAATCTTCCTCCCTCCCTTCCAGTATTTACCTCCACTTCACAGCCGTATTCTGAGCCATCTAGAAGGATTACTTTGCACTGCATATTTTTCGGTTTTTTGACAATCTTTAGAGGAGATCTGGAAAGCTTGCTTGAGGATGATTTCTGAGAGAGCTTGTCGTCTTCAAACTGCTGGTATTCCAGTTGTTTTGCTGCTGCAGCAGCAAATGCGCGTTCTTTGTCACTGCCCTACAAAGAGAAAATAGGGAGATTAAGTTCTAATTTCAGATTAAAAAAATGTGGCCGATTGCAGCGAGCTTTCAGAATCACAAGGTACAATCAGACATCCCTTACAGAGGACTAGTTAGAGCCACATTTTGAAGCTGCAACGTAACTGCAGTGCAGAGAAATTTCATTCAATGTTTTGAAAAGCTTTTCTAGTCAATGAAACTGCAGCTCCATTTTATAACTGCTAATTCATTAGTGTAAAGTGTTAAGGAGAATCATTTCAGTATATGACATATATTAACCTTTGCAGGAGTCTTGAGTTTTATATTTCTAATAATTTGGTTTTTTCATCATAGGTACACACACAATATTTACATTTAACAGAGAGATCAGATTCGATTATTTATTTATTTTTATTTCATAAAATGTATATACCGCTTGATTGTAGAAAAACCTCAAAGCAGTGGTTTTTTTAAAAAAGATATAACAATAAAACTATCTCTAAAAAAATTACAACCATAATTTTAAACATACAGAAGGTTAAAACTGCAGTAGAATAGACTAAAACAAATTAAAATGCCCATGAACTTTATAAACATCTGGGTAGAGCTGTTAATTCATAATGCATAAAAAGGAGTCTGAGTTTAAAAGATCCAATGTGTCATGTGGCTGAATGCAATATGCCCCCTTTCAGGAAAGAAGGGGATGGCGATTATAGTCCAGCCAAAACAGTGTGCTCTTCCCACCTGGCAGTTACATTCCAATGGTGGTGCCAATTTAGAAGCAGCTAACTCTGTACACAGCTCTTCCACAACTAGTTCAGAAGCAACATTTCAACAGCAACTGAAATGTAGTAATACGTTAGTTAAAGCTTAGAAATTTAATCTTATTTTCATCTGGCCATCATAAAAAAACAAATCTGATTCAGCTCGAAATGACTTCATAGTAAGTCAGCAGCCTGCAGAACTGACATCCATCACAAATTAATCCTCCAAGTCCGTTTCCTTCATTGTAACAAGTCTCCATGAGAATGAATCAAATCTGGCCAAAAGCCTTAATCTGCTTTCAGACCCAAAGAATTGTGTGTTGCACAATATGTGGGAAAGTGCAGGGCTTCACTGAATATAGTAGAGCACATGGTGAGAGGAATTACATTTGCTTGTGAAAACTAGTGGGTGGTGCAGAGAAAACAGAAAACACACACACACACACACACACACACACACACACACACACCTGCTGGTAATATTTAGTTTGAACTACAAGCAGGAGCATTAGTATTTTAAAAGGGAAGGATGTGGATACCAATGTCTAGATTGAAGTAGCTAACCAGAACAAAACTAAGCCGGGGAGAATTTATCCAGGTTAGACTGTCACAGAAGAACCTTTATAGTAATTTGTGCTGCACACAAAAACATGCCAGGAACTATTAGAGCAGGACCCCAAACTGTCAAGATGTGTTCATGCACCTTCACAGGGAATTAAGTCTCATCTTCCTAAAGAAGCCTGACATCCTGTTCATGCAGTTATCTAGGGCAAAATGACCAGGGAGACACAACTTGCATTCAGTATTTTATTTTTTTATTTTACATGCACAAATGCACATTCTTTCATGTGTGATGAACTCTTTTTCAAAGGTTATTTGTGATGCATTTCCACAAGCAATTTGATTATTTGGCTAATGGCACCATAAATTAACATCTAACGGGGGTGGGGTGAGGAATTGTGTTAAGGCTCTTTTTTGGATCAAGCTACCTTCAGCTAGACTCAGAGCAACACTGAAATTGCTCAAATTTTCACACAGGCAGACTTCCCACTGCTTTCGTGTGTGTGTGTGTGTGTGTGTGTGTGTGTGTGTGTGTGTGTAGAATCTAAATATTTGTTTCTAACCAGACTAATCTATACATTTCGGTTTGTAACTTTGGTTCAGAGTATGATATAATAATGTCTGATTAGCCCAACAACACCTGTTGTTGATGGAGTAAAGAATGTATGCATTATTCTAACCAAAGCCTACTATATAGTTAATTAGAGATGGGGAACCTATTCCATACCTGCCTTGTTTTGAAGGGGGCAATGCAGCTGGTTATCCATGCACTTGGCTTAATGCTAATACACATGCCAAGTCTCTTTAAACAAAGTTGTGAACTACCAGTATTTAATCCCAGTCATTGCTGTCTGCCTCCTTTGTTTCCTTTCCCATTAACAACGTTCTAATGTAATGCATCTTAAAAAGCAGAGACATCACCTTGCTGACAAAGGTCTGTATAGTTAAAGCTATGGTTTTCCCAGTAGTGATGTACGGAAGTGAGAGCTGGACCATAAAGAAAGCTGATTGCCGAATAATTGATGCTTTTGAATTATGGTGCTGGAGGAGACTCTTGAGAATCCCATGGACTGCAAGAAGATCAAACCTATCCATTCTGAAGGAAATCAGCCCTGAGTGCTCACTGGAAGCTCAGATCCTGAAGATGAGGCTCCAATACTTTGGCCACCTCATGAGAAGAGAAGGCTCCCTGGAAAAGACCCTGATGTTGGGAAAGATTGAGGGCACAAGGAGAAGGGGACGACAGAGGACGAGATGGTTGGACAGTGTTCTCGAAGCTACCAACATGAGTCTGACCAAACTGCGGGAGGCAGTGGAAGACAGGAGTGCCTGGTGTGTGCTCTGGTCCATGGGGTCACGAAGAGTTGGACACGACTAAACGACTAAACAACAACAATGTGATGCACCTTGTTATGTCCAAAAAGCAATGCTTTATTAAAGAGGGGGGAAACCTCAGGGCTGAGTAATTTTTCAATGTTAACACAACTGATAGTAGTTAAAATGTAGTCATTTTGCAAGTACCAGGCCTTAATGAATGTAAGGTTTTGTTGGTTTCAAACATTACTCAACCCCAAATAAAATGGGATTTCAACAGGTGTCAAAGCTGAAATGTGTTCCCAACCTCTCCAAAATTTGCAGTTATCTAACCCTGTGATGAATAGTGAAAGCTTCCCTACCCCCTTTTAACAATGGCAATAGGTTTTAAAAATTAAGCCCAGCATGTAAGACAATCTGACAAAAATTACAAAAACATTTTATGACTGAAATTGAGAGAGAGGAACAGTATCTAACCTCTCCAGTAGATCACCAATCAGTGTGCAAGAGTGCTGTTTAATCAGACTGATATCTGTGTCTAAGCAAAGTTGTGCTTTGGCTTTCTAGTGTATGTTAAGACTTTTAAAGAAATTATGCAAGTTCTGATCTTACCGGTTCCTTTTTCACAGGAGTGCTGTGAGCTGCAACACCAGAAAATTGTTCTAATGCATTCTGGTGCTCTTCACTCAGCTGCTGCTGCTGCTGCTGCTGCTGCTGCTGCTGCTGCTGCTGCTGCTGCTGCTGCTGCTGTCCTTGGGCCCCTGTCCCACCTGATCCTTGTTGACCCGAAGCTTCTTTCTGCTCTTGATCCTGATCCTTTGATTCGGAATCTGATCCAGATTCTGTAGTCATGGTTGATTATTCTACAACACAAATAAAAATATTCAGTATCATAAAAAATCAAAAGAAGGCAAAAACTGAATTGACAAACAATTAAGATGGTTTTAAGTGTCACAAAGTATGGCTAAGACCATTTGTGGGTGATGGGGAGTCACACCCACCCACCTACCTCTACATACAAGGGTTGTTTTTTTTATTAGTTGTCTTCACACTTGCTCTCCTGTCCGCTCACCACACTTAGGTGGTCTGAATTTGTTTGAATGCAGGTTCTTCTTAACTCTGGTCACTGAATCTACGGTAGCTTACCAGAACTAGTCCTAATTAGGGACTTGTTTAAGATTGTGGAGGACTATAAACCATTTGTCAGAAAACTAATCACCCTTTATCCAACTCTTCCAACAGAACCCCAAGGAAATTAAACTGAAAACATCCTGTTCCTGCTTGGTGGCTCAATGCAAAATCTTTGTGCGACTCAGGGATATCACAAAAATTAGGGTCTCATTATAGCCTATGACACACCTTTTAAGCATACAGTATAGATAATCTTAAAACTCAAAAGTTTTCAAATTAATAAATGCAGCATTGTCACAATTTGAATTATCAAAAACAAAAGTATGACTGTAACTATCTGATTTTGTTAATCAACATGTAATTTGCTTTAAATCTGGTAGCCATAATAATTTATTTAATTGAATAACTATGCAATTAACAGAGGGGAAATACTCCTTCAAAAAGAAAACCAGTATTTGTGCTGGTAAGGACCTGTCCACTATCTGCTGCTATGTTTGCATTGTGATGTTCTTCACTAATTATCAATTGGGTCACTGTAGTAATGACTCAAAATAATCACTTAGATGGCCCACCTCAAACTCTTCCCAATGAAATATATTGTATGGGGTTGCCTATCTTCAGAAGGGTGGACTAAAAGTATAACAAATTTTAACTATGGTTTAATCATGTGGTGGCTGAACCAGGCCACTGTATGAAAGTCTAGTATTATAATCTAGTAAAACAGCCCTAGTAAAAATAACAAAATCCATTCTTACACTCCTATTGAAATTTACTATGAAATATAAGTTCACACATGCCAATGTATCAAAAGTTAGCTATGGAAGTTATAGAGCAAAATCCTACATTAAAAAGTTTATGAAAATAGGTTTGATGTATTTATTTAACAAAATTTATATATCACTTGATTGTAACAAAAACCTCTACACACTTTACAAAAATATAAAATAAAAACATTTAAAATATAAATCAAAAACAGTGAAACAAGTTTTTTAAATGATAAAAGTAGGGTGGGTGGGGGGTTGTAGCCTAAAAATTGCAGTCTGCGAATAAACAACGGAGGAAAAGAAACTGGAAACATGGGATGCAAATTCTCACATGAAGTTTATTGTAACATTTCTTTTATAAGAAAACAGCAATAATAAACAGTGTAACTTATTGACTTCACTCCATACCAAAAACAAAAAGAGTATTTGTGAAAGGCATTATTATAGCCAGATAGCTCTGGAAATCGAATACAAATGAACAATAAATATTTCATCAAGCAATTAAGGAGGTAAGAAGGGTTCACTAAAATGGCTCATTACAATCCTCAATAGATTCACCTTTTAAAAAAATCATTCAGGTCTAATCTCCTTCTTTTCTGACCTATTTTTTTGAAAAAAGTATTTTTCTTCTGATTTCCTTGCTGTGCATTAGCTTTCTTCTCTTCCCTCTGATTGATGATGACTACACTGCACTTTCTGTAAAGGCTTCACTGGGATAGTTCAGCTTATTGCCTCCTCCCTTTTTTGTTGGAGAAACATCATTAGTACAACCTATTGCTTCTACAGTTGCTGTAAAGTGCCTTGCTTACAAGGGGTGCACACACACACACATTATTCACCATTTAAAAGCTTGATTAATTTAATGCTTTAAAAGACAATGAGTGTTTGAGACAAATTGTTCATCAGCAATTTGTCCCAGCTATGCACAAAGTACTGTAATTCTCTGTCTTCTCTCTAGTATGGAACATGTAGAAATATCATCAGTGTATGATCAAGATTTTGCCCCTGAACTAAAATATGACCTGACAACTACTTAGCTGGTAATTATAAATCACTGACGTTTCTTAAATTTCATATTTATTATGCTTGAGTCACTTACATCTTATTGTATCCTGGAGAAGAGCATGGCTGACAGTAGCAATCCTCCCAGGGGACAAGGATACTGCATTATTTTGGGAGTTTATTAAAAGCATGCAGGATCTGCACGCCTGCCCAGCCAGCATGAGTTTACCTGTATATTTCATTTCCCCACAATACTATCACAAGCCCCTGAAATGAGCCTAAGATGTCTAGAATGCCTCAATATCCTATATTCTATGTGGATCATATTGAACTGTGCTAAAACATACAACGGGAAGCAAAATGTCTATATTTTAATAATATAGTAAATGGGACCCAAATTTTCAAGAAATATCCACATGGTTCAGTGATACAAGAATATAGAAAAGGCAACAGGGAGCAAAAAAACATACAATCTATGGGCAACTGCTTACATGTATTGTTTTTAAAGCGATATAAAATAAAAGCATTCAAACACAATTTACATTAATGGCAGCTCGGTCACTGGTGTAAATTCTGTAAACTCTTAGGCAACACAACTAACATTTAATCAAATCAATAGTTTTCAGCTATAAGAATTTAAGGATCTTATGACACCTATTTTCTGTTCATCATCATATTATGCTCATTAGTGCTGTCATATATTCAGTTTATTTTAAAATAATCAACAGTAAAATGCCAACAGAAACCAGAATGATGTGTCTTCAAGAGACTTAATGTATTTTTGCATTGGTTCTTTGTTCTACACATTGACTACTACAGCACACACAAAAATACCCTTACTTTATGCAAATGAGGTTATTTAAGCATTGGCTTTTAGTTTTGTTCATCTAGGTCAGGCATCCCCAAACTGCGGCCCTCCAGATGTTTTGGCCTACAGCTCCCATGATCCCTAGCTAACAGGACCAGTGGGCGGCGAAGATGGGAATTGTAGTCCAAAACATCTGGAGGGCCCAAGTTTGGGGATGCCTGATCTAGGTAGATATGTTTCCATGAATGTCTCTCTATGCTCAACATCTAAATGTGAATGAGACTGCCTCACACTTTTAAAATGGCTATCCTAAATTTAACATTATGCATACTAATGGGATTCAACTCCTAGGAGCCAAGGTCCTTTTTGTCTCCCCCCCATTGATTATTTTAGGGAGCTGCCTCCCCCCAAAGTTGATGGGCACTGCCATTCAAATGGTGTGCATTTGCCACATCTTGTGATGGATTACGTGGGGTGGGGCTTACATGCCCCTCCCCATATTGGATTCAAGTTGGAAACCCTGCTAGCAATTAGAAAAACAGTATGTAGCGAAGTGGACCGTTCACTAGGGGCTAAATTGCATGATACACTGGATCCACAATTGGACCTTCATTTTTCCCCCCTTCAAAGCATCCTTGATATTGAACCATGATATTGGGGAGAGGTTTTTAACAATTCCCTCTACACTGAATTATATCCTCACCAAGTGCTGTTAATTCCCTGTGGCAATGTGGCATGGGCAGTATAGACAACTAAATCCTCTCAGACCCTAATTTTTAAAAATTGACTCTGGCCACATAAGCACAGTGCCAACAGACCTGCAAAACACTCACGCCCAAATTAATGCATAACAAAAGTTGTTTCCTATGTATGATTAGCCTATGTTTTTTCAGGAATCCCTTTTTAAAAATCAGTGAAACCATTTGCGAAAAATGGGCATTTGAATAGAAGCCTTCGTTTCAAAACTGTAAATGCCATTCTTATTAACTTCAGGGCTTAAGTTTAAATTTGCAACTACTCAAACATTTCCCCTAAAAAATGAACTATGATCCCCTAAAAATGGAGTTTGTGAACCAAGAGTAAAAGGCAAAAGTAGGGCACAAAGACAGATGTTCTGTGCCATCAGGCATCCATCACAATGGTTGAACAGAAGATTAAATCTTATGTTATTTTCCACATTAAGGGGGAAAATCCTTTTGAGTTTAACCATGAACATTGGTCTCTCTTCAAAGTCATATAGCTTGACCCCGAAAACATCTTCCAGGTGCACCTTGATCAATTGCAGATGTTTCCAGGATTGAACTAGCAACTGCAACCACAATCAGTTTCAACTGAACACTGACTGGAGTAAGCAAAGTAAACAAACCCTAACTTTTAGTCATCAAAAGAACTGTTTAAAGAATTTCCTCCTCCCCCACAAATCATCCCTTTTTGTACCTACTGGATTATCCTAATTTATGTTCCAATTTAGTACACACACTACAATATGATCCTTGATATCTGCTTGCTTTCGTTTAAACTTTGCAACTGTTTGGAATAAAAAAATATTAAACTCCTGATAATACACTCGTCTTCAATTCATGGGTCAGATCCTGACTAATGGTGGGTATAATAGTAGCACTACTGTACTGCCATATGAATGCACAGATAGATAGATAGCACTACAAATCTTAAACACTGCTAATACAAACAAAATCTAAACCATTTCCATTTTTGTCTTGACTTCAAAAGCTTGTGGGATATGAGGGGATCTCCGATGCAAGACTAGCAGTTGTATAATTTATTAATAGGTTGAGAGTAAGTTCATGTCCATTAGACGAGCAAATTATACTTGTATCTATGAAATCTATTGGCCTCCACTGGAATCAAGTACATTAAAAGGAACTGCTTCTGCCAGCTTGTCACTTCTGGCAACATATGTACATTAAAATTAATAATCACTCACGGCACAAAAGAAATGGGGTATTTCTAGAAGTTAATTATATCTTTTGGGAAGTTTTTGTAAATACATGCATGAAAAGTCGAATAATGAAATGAGGACGACAGTAATTGCAAAGCATAACCCATCAGATAGTTGTTTCTATTCTCGTAACTCGCTCTTTTCATTTCTATTGGTGCATCTTAATTAAAACACGACGTACAACCAGTTTCTCCATTCTCCACTTATACTGCTTGTCTGATCCCACAACAGAGTTTGAGTGGGATTTACAGACAAAAGTGTGGCGATTCAAGCTGAACGACTTTGCGTACGCAGAGGTTATCTACATTGACATAAATTAACAGCAACACTATTATAGCAATTCAGCATTCTTTTTTAAACTGGGGGGTGGGAGGCAGTGTAAAAAAGCATTAAGCAGATAATGGCTTACAACAGTAAGAAATTAGGAACATAGGAAAGCTACCTTATGCCAATTCAGACCATTAGTTCATCTAGTCCAGTACTAATGACTACCTGCAGCATTTCATGTTTCGGACAGGATTGGGTAGTTTTCCACTCCACCCAAAGGTACCGGTAACTGAATCTGAAAATGTACCACTCCTTCCTAGAAATGCCAGGTATTGAACCTAGGAACTTCTGCATACAAAACAGATGTCCTTGCCCATAAATTACCATTGAGCACATAAAAATCTTAAAGTGGACAATTTCTAAGCACTTTATTTATTATTGTTGTTGTTTCAATTTATAACTCCTCCCTCCTCCCGAAGGAGCCCACCTGTATGTGCAATCCAAAATATTAACCTACCTGACTTGGATAATATTTGTGAAAGACAACCCTTTCCCCACACTTCCTTCATCTGCTGTGCAGATTTGGCCACAGTTGCTCTGAAATAATTACCGTGGGTACCTCATCTGGGCGACAATCCAGGAAATGGCTCAACACAAAGTCATGTAAAACTGTTCTAGTTAGCTGAAACACCAGTTTCTAGACAAAAGATCAAGACACAAAGGATGCTCTGGTGCTTGCATGGAAGTTCACTCATGCTGTCCTAAGTAGTTATTATTCTGGATCGGCATGATTATGAGCTCGCTGCTGCTGTAGAAGAATGTTTCAGGGATGGGAGCAGGATTCCTGAGCAAACCATCATTCAAAGCCTGTACCAATTGACTGAATGCTAGAGTTACAGCTAGAACAGGTTTTCCCGTAATTGTGTTTTCGACAGGATTAGGAGAAATGGAAGAAAACACAGTAATCTGAGCAAGGAAGTGAAACAACACACACACACACCATCCTGACTCCACATTTTACTATTTAGCATGCCATTGCTGGAAAACCTGTTTTAGCTGCAACCCTAAAGAGAGAACCAACAAGATCTGCTTATTAACTTCAATTATTTCAAGATATATATATATATTTCTAACTATGAACACAGTTAGTTGATTCCTTACAAGAAAAGGGTAGAACCTCTTTGCCACATTTTGTTTGGTCTTGGTTCATTCCGACCTCAGGAAACCCCTCTGGTGAATCCCTGTCCTGAATTTTAACTATACTTTGTGAAGTGCTTTCTTTGTCATGCCAAAGACTTTACCCTTAATGTCTCTTGTTGACCTGAGAGGAAATGGGAAAGTGGTGTTTGTGTGTTATTAGTATCTCAGGCTTCTGCATGAGTGAAATTTAGTCTACCATACAGGTAAGAGAAATATCCCTGCCCATTTTTCCCCTGCCCCCCACTGAAAGTGGAATGTGGCCCCTGGTAGATCCCCGTGAGGGAATGTGGCCCTCGGATTTATAACTCCCATCTTATAAAGTAATTCAGGGCAATTTTTATTTGGACTGCTCCTCAGAGATGCAAGCATAATGATGTTATTCAGAGACTATGGCACAATGCAAGTTATATCTTTTGGGGAGTCATTTACTGGTGCTAGTGCACAGTTTTGTCTTGAACAACAACAAAATACTGGTTGTAAATAAATACACACTGAATTTGGCTCTACTGAACATACATTTAAGCTCTGAAAATCATTCCATATAAACATGCTCCATGATTTCAGAAATGCCTTGGGGTTTTATCATGCTTAAGGCACATATGCCGGACATTACACTTTAGTCACACACCACACACATATTCTCTTTGCCTCTTGGGTCCTGCGGCAAACAGCTGTCATTAATATTCACCCCTTCTGCTAACACTTTCCTTAATCCCAGTAGGGCTTCCTAGCCTATAATTAAAATTTCCAGCTGCTGCACTGCTAGACAGAACCCAAATGGATCATTTGCTTTTAAAACATTCCCTCTTTGCTAGTCCAAGGATGAATTTGGAGAAACTTTTTTCACAGTGTCATGGTTCACTCTATTTCTTCCAACCTATGTCATGTATTAAGTGCTTCACATTCCCTAACATTAGATTCTGACATGAATGGGCAGCATTTTCAAACGTGCTACTACCCATTTCATGTTCAGGACTACTTAGTGAGAGTTGAAAATTCTGAATGCATGGATGCGATGTTAGTATCAGAGGAAGGGTTTTTGTTCAGTTAGGCTCAGGGAAACCTAAGCTAAGGCGTAACAATCGTAGTTAGGCAACCATCGTAGTTTAATGGCAATTTTAAAAACCAAAGTAGCAGAAACGCAATTAAAAGAGAGATGTATTATTTACATGCCAGAAATGTCAAATCTTTAAAAGGAACTAATCCATCCACAGAAATAACCTTCAAAAAATTAAGAAGGTACTAGGAAATTATTACTATCCAATTAATGAAAATTTTGATCTGCCTTCAAACAGGGAGGTGCAGCACATACAGCCTAACAACAACTGAGAAGCAGGATTTAAAAAACTATATAAGAAACTTCTTCAGCTTGAAGCCTGACAACCCTATCACCAAGTTACACCCCAAGTATTTCAGTGGAGGTCATCTGAAATGTCCCTGAACATCTCATCCAATTTCTCTCAGCATCTTCAAAACATGCAACCTGGCCTTGCAAATGAACACACACTCCCAAAGTGTTTACTAAACAGGGATTAAACTTCTACGTACATACATACATACATACATACATACATACATACATACATACATACATACTTCTACAAATCCTATGATTCATTCTGAATCAGAATATAACCAATTTTCAAAAAGGAAATCAAAGGCAGTTGTCCCACTACATAAGGTAGTACTGCTACAATAAATACCTTCTATTCTGCTTAGTGTATGTGTGGGGTTTTGTGTCAGCGTCACTTGTGTGGGAATACCTTTATGAACTCCATTCAAAGGAAAACTGGCAAGTGCCCACTAGCCATCTCAATAAAGCACTGCCCCAAATGCAGGAGGCACTGCTTAGCCTCCTGACAACAGCAGCATTCTAGGTCACTTACCCTTTTTGTCTCCCTCAAAATATTTAAAGTGACAACATGCCTTGGCTGTCCATTTTGAACTGCACAGCAGAGATAAAGAGCAAGTACTCCAGATACCTGAGATTTCATGTTGGAAGTGCTTAACAGTTTAAACTGAGATATTCTCCTCTTCTGAAACAGTCTTCTGTTTAAACAAGGGAAGAGGCCAAAGTATAAATTTAAATGGTGGTATCAAGCTGGTCTTCTTTCACTCATGGAAATGATTTTGATCAAGTTGATGCCTTTGCTAATGGAGGAGGAAAGGTCAGGGTTTTGCCAGCAATCCCCTTCCAAAAGCAGCTCTGAGGAGTTTGGGGGACCCTCCAAAACAGTAGAAAGTATTGTCGGAGCTTCAAGGTGAAGAGCAAACTGACACACCCTCCTCTTTCATTAGTGGAGGGGGGTCAGTGGATCAAAACTCTTCTGTAAATGCAAGGGCACAAGCTGGATTTCACCCACCAGCTGTGTTCCACCCACTGGAATTAACACTGCTAATTGACCCATATGTAGATTATGCTATTTTCTTTTTTAAAGGCTATCTCCATTTTGTATGTTTAATAACTAGACAGCCCTGGCAAAACATATATTCACATCTGCAGTGATTTTACTTCAAAACGACTGATCTGTTGTTTATTTTACGAGTTTACAGGATACTTAACTTCCCAATCATAAACATGCTAGGCTAAGAAAGTAGGTGGTTATCACCAGGTTTACCAACAGCTGCGTAAGCAAAACCTTCAACAAGTGGTATAAAGGCATATAATTCGATCCAAGTGGCTGGATTAAAGACTTTCTGATAGATCGGACACAAACAGTGACGATTGGACAAGTAACATCTAATTCCTTAAAAATCAGCACTAGCACACCACAGGGATGTGTGCTAAGTCCCTACCTGTATTCATTGTATACATACGATTGTGTATCATCTGACCCATCTACTGAAATTATTAAGTTTAAAGATGATACCACCATAATGGGTTTAATAACAGGTGGAGACGAATCAGGGAATCCGCTGGATGACATCGCAGAAGACCATTGCCTCAGGAGAGTGAGGAAAATTCTTAGGGATGATTCACACCCTGGCCAGCACTTTCTTGATCTCCTGCCCTTGGGCAGAAGATATAGAAGCATGATTAGTCGCACCAACAGGGTAAAGAAGAGCTTCTATCAGTGGACTGTTAGGCTGCTGAATGAAAAGAGAACAACAGGACAACAAGCAAGGGGAATTAGACTAAGAGAGTTGAGTGGGGGGGGGGGCTCAAGTAATCTCACTGTTTAAAAGTTGTGCAAAACTGACAATAAAGTATTTCAATTCCATTTCAATATATATCACTGGATGAGAGTTAAAAATGTAAGGGATTCTAACTGAGAATTTGCATTAAGTGCAGCTATAGCTATACCCCAGCTTCAGCATGACACATCCATAACATAAAATGTGAGACATCCCTACATCAAAGGACACGCCACTTCACCCTTACTCTAATTAATACCATGCCGCAGGCTTGAAGAAAGAAATGGCACACTACAGCAACTGCTGTTTAGGATGGCATGTGCATTGCAGGTGTTTAAAAAGGTATGCCTGTGTGAAATGTTTACAGCTCGAAATTTAAGCAAGTAAAAGATGTAATTTGGTAAAATACGTAATTTTTTGTTAGCTGTTGTAGATTTGGTCATAGTTCAGACTGGAAAATGTTCATGCACATTAATAAAAATATGTATCTTTTCTGGTGGCACAAGATTAGACCATGATAAACATGTTCATTCAGATTAGCTGATTATATAAACAAACCACTCCTTTTGGGTGCCTTTTTATTGTTTTCAGTTTTATTTTTAATATTGGGGGGGGGGCTTAAAAGCTGGAGTCTGCCTGGGCCTCTCTGCAAGGGCCTCAGTGTGTGTGTGTATAAAGACCTGGTGAAAGAAAAACAATAAAACGGAGGAGAGCAGTACAGTTTCTGCTGTGCAGCAACAGTTATGTTTCTAAGAACAATAAGGGGCTGAGGATAACAATTTCTTCTGCACAAGGGATAATTAAAGAGAAAATAAAAATAAGTAGGAACTTAACACAAGAATGGGCAACAATACCGCTTTGACAGAGCTGTACTTGATGCAGGAGCTAATAGGCTCCTTGAACCAGCTGTGTGCAAATTACAATGTCATTAACTGAACACAATTTACAGCCAAGAATATATAAATGCTCTTAAAAATGTATTCCACCCCAATAAAAGGAGAGTACATTGTTCTGATACTTCCTAAAAATTCACTTCTACTCAAAGTTGTTCCTACAACAGCGATTCATGCACAAACTTCTCTCACATCCTGTTGTCATATTTATTATTTCATATCACACAACTATCTCTCTCTACAATTGTAGCTCTCAGTAGTTTCCCAGATATTATTAAAATTAGATGGCCTATACAGAATGACTTAAGAATGCTCCCTTACATCCACAAGAACCTTCTGTGCCTCTTGTATCAACATGACTAAAAACTTAAAATGAGCCTTTTACTTGCTTCAACTAGTATTATTGGGACTTGCACACACTACCAGATTTGCATGAAGTCACTACAGCCAATACAAGAATTTGAATATTGTTTGTTAACAAGAACTCAGTCTTTCCTTCCAATCTTTCAATGGAATGTATTAAAAATGGGACCTAGACCATTCCAATGTCACTCATGTATGTTACCGTACCTGTCTCCTTTTGAATGATAATGTCAGCGTTTCTCAACCGCTGTTCCGCAGCACACTAGTGTGCCGCGAGATGCTGGCTGGTGTGCCGCGACGTGCCGCGACGAGAAGGGCGATTTGCATTGTCACGTGCCTGGCGGCTGCCAATAAACAACACTGACCCGCCGGAAAGGAAGCCGGCCGGGTCACGACGCAGGGCGAGCGCAGCTCTCAACAGCCACCACCACGGGAGGGTGGTTTTAGACAAACTTAAAGAAGCTGGCTGGATGAGCTCAACCTGAAACTTGCTGAGCAAAGGATTGTGCTGGCAGAGAAATCAGCGGCTTGTGAAGCCTTATTACAGGAGATTGCAACCAACACAGCAATTGGCAAGTGTTTCTTACAGTCATAATTATATAGTCAATATAGGGCGGCACAGAGTTAATTTTTTAAACTTTTTTAATGGTGGTGTGCCTCGTGATTTTTTTCATGGAACAAGTGTGCCTTGGCCCAAAAAAGGTTGAGAAACACTGGATAATGTGGGTGAAAGTTTTATCAAACTTCTCTGTTCTGCAACAATAATTAACAGTGTATGGATAGTAAAGGGAAATGGAGAAGCGTACACTTGGAGATATACAGTGTACATGAACATTTCAAAAGGTTGTATTACTTCCTTGGCTTAGGCTGAAGCAACTACAGCTTTTATAAGTTTTTCCTGTGTTGACAGAGAAACAATTTTTATTTTATTTTTAGTGCTGCAGATGGCATTAATCTCTATCATTCCCTATCATTGAATCTAGATGTGGTAGTGCAATTGATGGGAATTGGGAGCCCAACAAGATCTAGACTCTATGGAGCCACGTTCCCTATTCCTTGTGCTCTACTGTAGCAAATGCCTGCTCTCAAGATACAGTAACTCCTGGTACTAAAGTTTCTGAAATGCTGATATTTAGTAGGCTCAAACCATTAAACTTAGAAATGATTACACTTCCAGTTCTCCTTTTATGATATAAAAATGCAATAAAATCTCTCAGTTTACCACAGTAGCATACTAAAATTGCATTCCATTTTTTTAAAGAATATAAAATTTGAGAAGCACAGGTTTGCCCTGTGTTCCCTATAAATCATGCTTATAACACTGAATATTGGTATATACAGTATATTATTATCATTATTATTATTATTATATTACAGTTGCTCAAATAAATATCTATAGTTTTATTACAAAGTCAGCAAAAATAGTAAACTCTATTATAAAAACTTCAACAAGATAGAGAAATACAAATGTAAAAGTTTACTAAATTTTGGATGCAAGTTGTAGTGCTTTAGATCAACAATCATTGGATTGTGCCATTCTTCTTTACTAAAGCTTATTTTCATCATTTTTGACAAAACAGATTTACCGACCTACACACAAAATCTAAACCATTAAGTTCAAAAGAACTGGAAATCCTGTTCTCTACTGACTGCACTCTCAGTCTGTTGCAGTAGAGAGAATTATTCACATTGCTCATACTGCTGCTCCAACAAAGTAATCAAAAACAGCAATGTGCTGGCACCAAACTAAAAGGCCCTTATAATTGTCATGTTTCAAATTCCATTTAGTCAGCCCCTAGCAAAGAGGCTGCAAAACTCTTTAATAAATCATAAAACCAGAGGGGGGAAATTAGGTCATCTTGTCCATCCCCCAACATTTTAAACTTGCATTCTCCATTGTACCACTGAATACTCGGTCAACTTGTAAATGATTCAAGTGATGGGATTTTTACTGGCCCTCTGGAAGAACTGCTCTATAGTCCATGAGTGAGCTCTTTCCTGATAACACTGTATCCACCTATTTACCCGTTTTAGTGGATGACATTTCTATTCTATTCTATTCTATTGTCATATTATTATCATTACTATTTTCACTTTTTTATAATTTAGCAAAAGACTTTGCATTGTTTACTGATCCCCACCACCACAAAAACCTTACCACTACTTAAGAAACATTCTGTAACCCATTGTAATTTGCTGCTATCTATGTAATTTAGGGTCACAAATGAATGAAAATACATTACCTACAAAGTTCTGAATTGGAGTGTGATTATTATTTCATTTATTTAGTAGATTTATATCTCACTTTTCAACTGGAGCCCTTGAAACAGCTATCAAGCATTCATAAAACACAACACATGCTCAAGAAACAGAACAAAAAACAACCATGCCCCCTGAGGCAGAAACCAGCTTCAAATATTCCTTCCTGCAGGGTAGTTGCTAAACATTAAACATTAGCTCTTATGATGGTCAGCCCAACTGGAACAGACCCTGTCTAACTCCCTCACTGTCTTCTTCCTTTCCACAGGGCACTTGGTGTCAGTTGGCTCTCTGGTAGCAAGCCTTGACATTGCTTTGATATTAGCAAAAGCAGATTGTTTCCTGAGCAGCAATATTGGATTGGGAGTGGATGGAGAGTACACTGGAAAACAAAATAGGTGACCAAAAAAGCAGTGCTACCAAAGAGATGAAAACAATGTTAATATTCGTATTTATTTATAAAAGTATTTATATTCTGCCATCTCAGAAAATATCAGGGTGATGTACAACAACATGTATACAAATCATAAAACACCATTAAAAACCGTGCAAAATAATCATTAAAATGTCTGGGTAATTGAAAATATTTTAAACAACTGCTTAGGCCTGTCAGCACAAAAAGGTCTTCAAGAGATGCCTGAAAGTCAAAAGCAAGGGTGCCTGCCGAACCTCTGCAGCAAGAGTGTTCCACAGCATGGACAAGTGACACCAAATCCCCAACTTCTATTGGGCCTCTGTATCTAAGCAAACAACCATCAGTGACCATCTGGATGATCTCAGTAACTAAGCTGAGATATAAAGACTCAGGCAGTCCTTACGTTATCCTGGATCCAAGAGGTTCAGGGCTTTGTATATCAACACATGAGCTTTGAACCTGACCCAGTATCGTATGGGCCTGCAGTGCAGACCTTCTATCAGAGGTATCCCATAATGTTGGAGGTCTGGCCCCATCGGCAGCCTAGACACTGACTTACACACTAGCTGGAGCTTCCAGACCAGGCCCAAGGGCAGACCACATAAAATAAACATGTATTGCATACAGATTATCAAAGTCCTAAATTATCATAAAGGACACGTAGAATGCAGACTTCATGCTTGTTAGCTTTTTTTTCCAGTTTTTACACATCTTAACCAAACAGATACAAATGTGGAAGTACTTGTCGTATAATATTTAATGTACAATTCTTCCTAATATCCAACCATTGTAATTTTCCACCACACATGCGTGTAATGGTCCTGTTTTGAATAGAATCATAGGATTGCAGAATTGAAATGGACCATGAGGGTCATCTAATCCAGCAGAAATTTTTTGTCCATTGTGGGGCTTAAACCCACGACCCTGAAATTAAGTGTCTCATGCTCTACCGACTGAATACATTTCTACAATTGCAAAATTGAAAGTGAACAAATTTCTTACATCAACCCTTGTGTGAAAGCATGCTACTTCTTGTTCATTCCAAACTGACTGCCCTTCAATTTCAAAGCAATTAGCTAAATCCTGGCTTTTGCAGTGTGAAACACTATGAGACAAGAGCTATCTTTCCACACACCATTACTGATCTTATCTGCTAGTGCTATTATATTCTCTCTTCAGTCAACTCTCTGCTAAGCTGAAGAAACAATCACTATTTGTTACATTAGCAGGTCCACACCTCCTGTTATCTGTTTGACCTCCTCTGTAACTGTTCACATTCTAACATACCGGTACTCTTTAGTCAAAATAATTTTATTCGAGAGCCTACAAATATCAGTATTAAAATAGTGCCTGTCCTCAGGCTTACAACCTAAAAAAAAAACACACATAAGGAAAAAATAAAATGAGAGGGAATAGGAAAAAGCAAGCTCAAGTTCTCAGGATTTGCCCAGAGAAAAGGCGCAAGATTTGCAAAAAGAGGATTTTTCTAAAGAAAGAATACAAGAATTACAGGAAAAGGTTTTGTCCAAAGAAAGGGCGCAAGATGATAAAAGGTCACATGAACTGAGCCATGGAAAAATTGAAAATCAAGAAAACAAAGATGGACTACAGGAGTCAGAAGCGGATAAAGAACAGCATCAGATTTGGAATACCTCTTGGAAAGAGGGGAAAATGCAAGACCTACAGGAGAGACAGAACACCCATAAGAAAAATGGACTGCAAAGAAGAAAAGAATATTGGGGAGGGGGAGACAGAGGGGGTTTGGATTTTGAAACAGGTTAGGAAGGGGGTGGGATGAAGGAGGATTGAATATTTAAATATTCAGGATAGACAAAAAGGACTGAAAACTGGACTGATGACTTTGGAACTTACTGGACTGGAAGGGAAAGGCCGAGATCAGGGGAGGGAGGGGAAAAATCATGATATTTAAAATTTGTTAATGTAAAAAAGGAAAAAAAGAGGTTATAAAAATATGAAGGTTGGTTCTTTGGAGGATAAAAAATAGGCAGGTCAAGAAAAGTAATTGATTAGAGTTAATTATGAAAGGATTCGGAAATATTAAATCTAGAATGTGTAAAGAGGATTTAAAAATTGGGATAGTTTTTACAATATAAGGTGAGAATTTTTTTGCAATTAGAATGGGAATAAGAATAAGAATACTGCTAAATAAGAATTGAAAATGGAAATTGGGGCAGGGGGGAGGTTGGGGAGGCCCACACAATGATTATAGAAATAGAAATAATAATGATGTTTTTTCCCCCTCCTTTTTTCTTCTCTTTTTTCTCTTCTCTTTTTAGGGGGGTCATTTTTGGGGTTTTTTCCTTTTTCCTTTTTTTTGTTTGGATAAATGGTTGGATGGACACCCCCCCCCTGTTTCCACCCTTGGAGCCTCTTGGTGGCAGGGGGGGCCCTCGGGGGTGGAGGGGAGGGGTGGGGAGAAATTCAATCATAAAATGAAACACTGCCGACTGCCTGCCTTTCGGGGGACCCTCTGGTGGGAGGAGAGGGTTCTGGGAGGGTGGACAGAAGTCAGTGGAAAATATGCTATGTATTTTTATGTTTGTTCTTTTTATAATATAAAATCAATAAAATATATATAAAAAATTAAAAGCAAGCTCAAGTTCTTAAAGTTAAAATTAGATATAACAAGAATTTTAAATTATATTTTAATATCTCTATTCTGTATCTCATATTTATAATTTATTTTTATTTAAAAATATATTTATCTTCTTGAAATTATATCTAAACAGCTGGAGAAATGAAGTACATGTAATAAAATTCATTTGCACACAAAACGTCAGTATTGGGAACAGCAGAATATTATTTCTCTTCTTGGGTTGCACTGCTAAATGATCTTGAGTGGTTGTATCACTCACTGCTTTCTTTTTTCTCCTCTCTCCCAGCATCTATTTTTATCATGCATCTCTTCAATGCAGGTACCACTGTGTATGATATTTATAGACTCTTATGCATTAGAGACTCCACAGAAGAGGATGAGAAACAGAACCGTAATTTCAAAAGGACTTGCTGTTCAGAAGTACCATCAAAACTGGTAACTACTCATATTCTGATTAACACAGGTTTTGGCTTCAACTTAGATTGCCTTTAAATAAATATGAACTGCTTATATAGGCATGAATTCAATCACCAGATACTGATCCTGAGTCTGAAAGTAGAGCTATATACACTGGAGGAAAGAGCTTGGATTTTGGCCATGCCTTCAGACCCCAAATAAAATATTTACGGGGGCCCTGGGGTCCCCAAATTTGATAAGTGGTGCCATTCAAATGGTGCGTGCGCACCACATATTGTGATCAATTATGTGGGGTGGGGCTTACCAGCCCCTTCTATTTTATGTAAGTTGGCACCCCTGCACACAATTACCTCCATGGTGCAATGGTGTTTGAGACTGTGTGTTGAAATCCACTCACAGAAGGATAAACGAGGCCCTTTGTGTAGCGATACATTAAGGAAATGGGCTGATGCTATGACATAGCACCCGAGGAGTGGTCCGCAGCAACCAGCATGGCCCTAATGATGTCACTGGCCCATACTGGGTATTGCTAGACACTTCTTGAGTACTAAACTAGAGGCATCAGCACGACAGTATTCAAGCCACAGATGTTCCTCCTACTCTGATGTCCTGAATGGTGGTGTTATATTTTACAAAGTGAGAAAACTGCTCTCTTTAGGCTTTAATCTAGGCTTTATTTAGTCCTAAACCAAAACTAATCAGAGTCATGCTTCTTCCACCATATATAAAAGAGTTCAAAGCTACCACAGATGAATAGCAGATTCTTTTTAATAAGTGTTCTGACCTGAACTATATTTCTGTTATCACACACATGATGCAGTTCAGAGAAGCATACTTCTACCACTGCTAATCCCTAACCATTCAGGAAAGAACAAATCTATATAAATAGATAAAAGGAACTTACAAGTGTCTCTCATACCTCCTTTTGCCCCCATTCAAAATTACCTGCTCGTCCAGATTTTTAAAAATCTCCTAACATCCAGTGTTTGAGGGAAAAGGTCAATTGAATGCCAACCTAGCTAAGCAATGTTTCAATACTTCAGTTTCAATTTGCAAAGGGTTTTGTAACATGTGTTTGAGAAACTAAGAGCGCAATAAAAATGGGGACACACACCCAACATGCTTCCATGTGCTGTAAAGATCTTGTTTGAAAAGGTTACAAAAGAAAAGTCCATGGGAAAGATGAAGAAGTCAGACAAAAAATAGATATTTTTTATTCCAATATTAAATCTGAACTAGTAACATTACCTTTCCTTCAGTTTCCCTGTGACAAAAGAAATCTGCCAGAAAAAAAAACAGCTCCCAATGGGCTATACATCCAACACTTATAAGAGGAGACCCACTGATTTCAGTGAGTCTACTCTCAGTATGACTTAGTTGGATATCACCCAAAGAGTTTAACCTGCCATACCAATTACATTACATAAATACACACACTCTCTCTCACACACACATGCAGGAGCTGCTAATGAGCATAACTATTGGCCATTGTACAAATTTGCTACAGCTCATGAAGAATATGCATTCTACTAATTTCTTAGTCAACATACATATTCTCCAACAGGCGTTTGGTATAGTTAATATCTCAACATTTTATGAATTCTCTGGCCATTGTGCAAATGCCCCAACAGAAGTTGGTGAATGTGCCTATCTCAGCTTCATTTTTACATTCTCTAGGCAATAGTGCCCATTCTCCAGAAATTATGCATATATGCCCTTGGTTTCTATCCCTAGTTGAAAATTGGGCAAATCATTGCCCGCAAGCTGCAAGCAGCCTGCAGTTGAGAAGATATAAACATTGGCCAAAGCCTCTTGGAAAATATGCATACTGACTGGGAAATGAGTACAATTCTTTCTTCAGGGACATACGTGCACATTCTCCACAAACTGTGAATGTACGCAATGGCCAGTTGCTATGTGCGTTGGCTGTTCACCTCATATTCCCCCTAACATATGTACAAATCACCTGGGAACAGACTTTACATGATTTATCTTCTGTGGAGAATACTACATTCTAGTTTAAATTTGCAGTCATCATAGAAACTTTACCTCAGAGCAGATACACATATTTTAGATTTACAGTGTGATATTAAGATTGTGGGTTTTTTTGTTTTTGTTTTTTTAAAAAAATCTAACTTCACTGTTACTTGCTCCTTAATAAATGTGCTTAAGATTGTAGCTTTAAGATGCAATCCTTATATGGATTTGCTTGGAAACAAGTCTCACTGCAGTCAGCAGGGCCGGCTCTAGGGGTAGGCTGGGTGGCGCGGGGCGCCAGGGCGCCGGAGCGATCTCCGTACATGCTTGAGACAGCCCTGGCAGTCAGTGAGCACTACTTGCAGTAAGTGTATATAGATGGCACCTGCAAATTTTACCATTTTGTTTTACATTTGTCATTGTCGTCTCTGCCATATCTTTTTGTATCCATTCATGGTTGCCAATCCCATTAGCATCTGTATTACTTTTCATGTGGAATTCTCAAACCTAAAAGACAGGTTGTTCATCTCATTTCACTTTATACATAGCAAGGCCAGAGAAACAATGGTCATATCAAAAACTAGTTTTCTTTCAGATACTGTCAGTCATGCTATATATTTTGTTGATATTTCATGTGGTTAGTTAGGAGATTTCATCTTTCTCAAGACGCCAAGTTGTATATTCATCTCAAATCTCAGATCAAATACAACTTCAATCTATAACTAGAAATATTGTCCAACACACTAGGAAAGTTAATCTTTTGCTGGATGTGATGCTCTTTATCAGCCAGAAATTTTCTTATGACTTTCAGTGCAAGCCTATTCATTGCTATTCAGTTGGATGTGCCCTTGAGGTCAATAGGATTTACCTCCCAACAAATATGCATAGGATTACACATACAGTATTTGCAAACCTCAAGAGACAGGGTAGGCTCAGGATCAATCTGATTTTGTTAGTACACAAAAAGTTAAATTATAAACTTTGCTGAAACTATATGTAATTTGTAAGGAGACAGTGAATGGTCAGAGACAAAGTATCTTGAGACAACTAAATTTTAGTTTCTCAGAAATCCAACAGATTACATTTCTCTAGAGCAGGCATAGGCAACCTTGGCTCTCCAGATGTTTTGGAACTATGACTCCCATGATCCCTAGCTAACAGACCCAGTGGTCAGGGATCATGGGAGTTGTAGTTCCAAAACCTCTGGAGAGCCAAGGTGGCCTATGCCTGCTCTAGAGGTCACTCTGCCCCCATGCCTATAGTGACAACATGGTAGGAGACAGAACAAAAAGCCTGCAGAATCTCCCTTGCGAAAGCTATTCAGGTGTGCCAGACTCTCCCTTCCTACACTCTACTCTGTTTCTCCTCTTGGAGGACTAGAGAAAACAGAAAGTTTTAAATTTTTTTTACCAATAATAACCACAAAGGTCATCTTCAGACCTTATGTCCACAAACAAACCAAAAGATGCTGTGTTAAGTTTTATGTCTTTGGACCATAGGAGTACCCAATATCTTGTGATACCAGTTATTTTGTTCATTGAATGAAGAAATAAATTCAGTAAGATTTATTTTGGTTACAGCTTTGTGAAATCAGACCTCATATTTCTCAAAAATTAGTCTAAAGATAGGAAGACATTAAGCATATTTCATAAATAATTCAGCATTTCTATTGGGTAAGTAAAAGGTTAAAAACAATAATGAAACCTATTTTATTAACAATAGCAATATTAACAATAGCAGGCATGTTTTAAGGAGTCAATTTAACTACTAAAAATCTAAAGTCTGGAGAAGAGCAATCATTAGCTGCTTGTTATAGAAATTAATTTTAGTTAGCATTTCTCTCAATATCCCTCCTAGCATTTACAGTCATCAAAATGGAATGTTTCCCACTCTGGGATGCTTCCAACAAAAATATAGAAAATATTAAGAAACATCCTAATTTTTAACCACACAGCCACACACGGCTTTGATAAAACTTCTGTTACAACACAACCAGAATTTGAAACATAGTTGCTATTTTTGGGCCACACTGCTCAAAAGACTTTTGGATTCCTGAAATCTGTTCTGATTGTGCAGATAAAATGGTACAGATAGAATTCTACAGGATATGGATCCCAGGCATGCACTTCCAGATGGTGACGTCAGGCTCCATCCTGGCACCCAGGCATCTTCACTTGGTTGCAAGTGGTCAATAGCCAGGTGCAAAATGTGCCTGGCGAATTTCGATTGCTGGGTAAAAGCAATCCATCAATCTAATACATTCTGGTGAAATAAGGGTATCCCAGTTCTAGACACAGATGGAATGTACCGGTAACCATATTTACAAAGTTGTATGGTTGTTTCTGGTTGTAGAAAAATAAAATAATTTATGTGCGCAGTCACATGGCATCTTGCTTTACTTGTTCATGATTGCTTTCAGAAACAATTGGAATGAATTATTTCTCTCTTTTGTTAAACTTAAGGCACTAGCCTGATCACCTACACATGAAATCATATTGACATGAGTTCACTTGATTTAACTGGAGTTGTTGCACAACACAATCTGCAATGTATTTCAAAAACAACTGATTCACTACTACTAATAATAATACGAATAGCAATTTATTATACCCCTGCCATCTGACTGGGTTGTCCCAGCCACTCTGGGATGCTTCCAACAAAAATATATAAAATATTAAGAAACATCCTAATTTTTAACCACACAGCCACACACAGCTTTGATAAAACTTCTGTTACAACACAACCAGAATTTGAAACATACTGTAATTTCTTCCTATCTCAGCACTTCTTACTTATTTACTTATAATACAGTATAGTGCATTCACCTGAACCATATAATCTTGTAAGTGTATTTTGTCCCATCAATGGTCTTCACAGACAACCTCCTCATCTTAATAATGTTGCGGATACATTAATATTAAAAGAAATACATTCATGTATGTTGCTGCACATCTATTCTTCAAGGACAGCTTTGCTGACTCAACCCATTACCAATCCACACTCCTTAACAACGAATGAAATTTTCATAACTATAATTTGGGGAATAAAATTATAAGTACATGGGCAATGAACACCGCTTTGACCTTTTGTCTTCATCTCAGCTTGTTTTATTTGCAAACACATATGCAAGCACAAACTCTGCATTCATCTCTCCTAGCCCCTTCAAATGAATGGCCAACAGGGAAACAGTAGTCACATCTATTCAGCATTATGTACTGTATTATGATAAAATATGGCTCAGACAGACTGTCTCACTGCCCCACCCTCATTTCCTTGAGCCAAAGTGATGTCATGGTCAAAGCAGCAATAGGGACTCCATTGCTACAATTCTAGAGATTTCTGTGTCTCCACCCTCTTTTCCTATAACATTAGACTATAGCAGCAGTTAAGGTCCGCTCAAAGTTAGCTTACAACATGGCAGACATTTCCTGCAATAACAGATAGTTTTATAAATCATCCACTGGCCTCATGAGGGGCTAGTTCAAAAACAAAGTGAAATGAGTGTTGGTGGCATTAATATAATTAACGACAAAACATTTATTCCCCCCATGCCAAAATGTATTTAAGGTGATGTGCTGTTTCTACCCATGGACCACTGCTATTACCAGGATACTGACCGCATTAGGTTGCAACCATGCTGCCAGCCACACTGTCAAGTGGAAACTAGAAAAATAAACTTGTATCAGTTTTGTTTCAGGGTAGGTTGTCTCTATATCCTGATGTATCAATTTTACTTCCACTCTAGTGCTCCAGTTCAATTCAGTGGTTATTAAGATCATGATTAGGACTGACATCTTAAATACATTTAACTGGGAGTATGTCCCATTAAACCAACTAGGCTTACTTTTTCATGGAATGTAAAAGGCTGCTCTGTAATATCACTACTAGCAGAGTACCAATATCACACTGAAATGCTATGATACATTTTAAATGAAGGAATCTGGGGCAGTTGAGTTTGCAGAACATAGTATTTCCCCTTTACCCTCTGTAAAACAGAGCAACATAGAACAATAGAATGACAGGTGTTAAAAGTGCATTTTTAAACATTAAAAACCACCAGTTAAGTTTGATAACTGAAGTATAAAATGGGAACCAGCAACTAATCTTATACATTTTTGCTCAGAAATTAGTTCCAAGTGTACTTCAATGAGACTTAGTAGATCAGGCTGCCTACATGAACACACCTTTATTCATCCTAGTCCTCTTTTTAAAAATGTCTATTTTAAGTAACAACTGAATATGAAACTTCTCTAGGGTAAAGTCAAAGCTACTTTTTCCAGAACTAGAATAAATGTGCTCTCAGTTGCAATGAAACTGATGTGAAGAGGACTAAATTAGTCCTCTGAATACAAATTTAAGCTATATTAACTATACATCAGCTAAAATCACTATTCAAGCAACACTAAACATGTTTTATAGGTAATGAAGCAACCTACAAAAAAATCGCATATGTAACTTTTAAAAATTATTGAAATACTTTTAAAGCATTTTAAAATAAAATCCAGCCCAGTTGATATTTTTTTAACGTCTTTTAACAAGAACAAGCTTCCTTGCAAGTTTCGACCACATGCTCAAAGATAGGACATGAAACCAGTTTTAAATGCTGTACAAAGTTTGATAACTGAACCACACCCTTTAAAAACCAGCCCTTCTCTCTACTTGCTACTACACTATGCATTACACCGGCCTCAAACCCTTGGCATCAAGAGGATCTTCATCATCACAGGCTTTAGAATTCACCACACTTTGCGGTCAGGTAAGCGATGATGATCAGCTACCGTACTGAGTCATTCTTTCAAAGTAGTACTTAGGAACTGGGAAAGTAACACTTCCAACCCTAGTTACAGGTAGGTAGCCCTGCTGGTCTGCCGTAGTCGAAACAAACAAACAAAAATTCCTTCCAGTAGCAGCTTAGAGACCAACTAAGTTTGTCATTGGTATGAGCTTTCGTGTGCATGCACACTTCCTTCAGATACCAACCCTAACCCGCGGTTTAAGCGCCCCGCTTGATTCCCAACTCAACTAGCCCTCTCCGAGCGCCTCTCTTTTTCCTCCCCCATCGCACACGCCTGATTAATACCAGCTGTTTCCCTCGATCTTTCCGTTTAAGCTCGCAGCAGCAGCTTCTTCTTCTTCCCCAACTTTAAGCTCAACTCTGCAGCCGAGAGACATGCAGCCATAGGGAAGCTTGGGATTGGGAATGCAAAAGAGAGAGAGAGCAGGAGGAGTCAGCGCTTCCACTGCAGAGGTCCAGAGCTACAATTTACTATATAACCACACCCACCGCATTGCAGAAGCCACGAGCTGGGGAGAGGCGAAGTGGGGAAGGAGGGAGGGGAAAGAAGGAACAAGCAGGAACCCACGGGCGAGGCGGGGCGAGACATAGCAGGATGCCAAGGCCAGTTCCCAGGCACGGGCTGAGGGCGAATGCTTCTTTCCCCGTGCCTGCAGCAGACTCTGCAAAGGAGTTAACCGCCCAAAGCTGAAGGAGGCCCAGCTGGTAAGCAAGGAAAAGGGATGCACGATGTTGTGCTCAGCAAAAAGTCTGTCGAGAAGGAGACCTGCTACATCAGACCACATGGCGTTGAAAGGGAGGGGAATGGTGCCACTTCCCCCTCTTTGGGACACCATCCTGCTACTGATGCGAAAACTGTCTCTAAGGTGCTACTGGAAGGATTTTTTAAATTTTGTTTTCACCACCGCCGAAGTTTAGATAAGTTTTTTGGGGGGTGTATTGAGGGTGTTTATTTATTTACTTCACATCACATCCACGTCCCTCCACCTTTCAGCTCCCTAACGTAACTCAGTAAAAGAGTACCACAGCCAGGAAGGTCAATATTGCCATACTGGAAGAAATGGAAACGGCCAGTCACGGTGGGCGAAGGCGGCAACCTCGAGAAGATGCCCACGGCTGCAGCTGGGCACCAAGGAATGGCTTAGTGGGGGCGGCAGGGATGACAAGCAGGGCCATCCCATTTCCTAGGAGTTAAATGAAAGGCTGTGCAGAAAGGTGGCAAGGCCACGAAGCCCCATGGAAAGGCACCATCTGGCTGGCCACTGGGACAGCCCGATGCTGGATACTAGATGGGCCTCTGGCCTGATCCAGCTGCGCGCTTCTTAGGACTGGCACTGCTGAGGAAGGTAAGCAAGGCAGCCCCAAGCAGTCAGCTCTCACCGTGAAACGGAAGGGCAGCGCAGGCAGGAAGGACAAAAGCTTCTTGGTACCTGGGCTCGGTCTGTGCAGGTTTTTCGAGCCCGATGCAAGCGCCCTTCTCCGCCAACTCACGGCAACCCTTCTCGCTCGTCTCAAGCCCAGACGACAGCGCCCCAGACTCCCTTCTTCCAGAATTCCTAAGCCCCAGGCAACTCCGGAGGGGGAGGCACTGCAGAGCCACAGCCACCCCGTCGCAGCAAAGTCAACTCACGCGCAGATTGCAAGTGCTGCCCGTTCGCTCCATCATGCTCCACCCACGCGCGCGCACCGAGCCCCCGGCCATTCCGCCGGCGCCCGGCTGCAGCCTAGGCATACCTTTCCCCGGCTTCCAAGGCAAACCGTGCCTTCCCGACTTAAGCCCCTTGGCCATTCCCTGTTACTGCTTTATTCTGCTGCCTCCCCCCACCCCAGCGCCCTTCCTCCCACCCCCATTCATTTCCCTAAGTCAGCAGGGAGACCTTGGCCGGCGCGAGCAAAAGCAGCAGGCAGCGAGTTCCCCGCCTAACTCAGATTTCCGGCGCATATAGCTCCAAGCTCCTCAAACCAGGGGGGGGGGACCACCAGAGGCCAAGGCCACAAAACAGCCCCTCGTTCGGGGCGCGGGGAAGCGGCTTTCCTGCCTGCCAGATCCTCGCCAAGGAAGAAGCGCCAGGAGAGCAGCTGCCCACCCCGGAGCCCCGGCTTGGCGCCCTGCACAGGCCGAGTGCATGCGAAATGTTCAACCACGGACAACTGTTAACTTAAAAATGGCTTCTCTAGAGCATGCATCACAATTCACGGGAGACTTAAATCAATCGGAGCAGAAGGCGAAGGCCTTCGAGAGCCCCCTTTCCCTCCCCTCCTTCCCAGAGCCGCTTTGCAGAAGGAACGCGCGCAAAACACCACGGGAATAACGAGCAAACGCAAAGACTCAGAGGTCTGTGTACCTTGTCAAAAAGAGCGCTGCAAGGAGAGGAAGAGCCGGGACTCGGGATCCAAGTCTGCTTCCAGCACGTCACAAGGACGTGCAGCAGCTGCAGCAGCAAGAGCCACGCGTCAGCAGCAGCAGCAAGCACAGCGAGGCAGCTCTACCCAGGACGAGCCCTCTGCGTTTTTCAGCAAATCAGAATTGTGCAGACGCCTTCCCAGACCCCCGAAAACGGAAAAGAGAAGCAAGATCCTGCCAGCTCTTTAAAAAAAAAGAAGACGACGAGCTGAGATAAACTAACATTCCAGTAAGAAAAAAAGACCATATGCTAAAAATAACCCACCAAACGCACTTTTTTTCATCAGCAATGCAGATGTCTGGATTTACCAGATCCAGCTAATTTTGGCCACTTCTCTTGAACCAAACATACCCAAAAGTCAATGGTGCAATAACACAATTGCAGTTAAAAGGAATAAGATCAGAAGCTGGCTTGACACAAGTCGACAATCTCGTGGCATGTCTACAATAATAATAAATACTAGGACTTCAGTTCTAAACACCCTTTTACTTGGAAGTAGGTCACATTGGTTTCAGCGCAACTTACGTTTATGTAAGTATGATAAGGATGTCACATGTAACACTTAGCATTATATTGCACTACAGTGTTCAAAGCATTTTACATACCTGATCTTGCTATAATCCTTAAAACTCTGAAAGGTAAGTCAGTATATTGCAGGTAGAAAGACTACAGCCAAAATGGATTGTCTGAAACCACATTATGAAACTGGCGGAAGCAAGATTCAAATTGGGGACTTGCTACTTCATAGCTCAGTCTGCTACACCTTCTCACTGGCCAAATTAGTACGGTAGAAACCTGCTAGTTTTAGTATTCCAATTGGCACACAACACTGTCAAAACCATGGCTCAACATGAACGATAAAGTTTGTGGTTACTTGAGCAAAAATCACAGCAGCAGCTTTACTTCTTCCCTGGTTCTGCTCCTGTTGCATTACCAGGAGCTAAGCCATGTGAACCTTGACTCATGGTTTTTGTCTCCCTCAAATCACAACCAGTAAGCCAAGATCAAGACTTAGCTATAGCTCATCTACACAGGGCCGTCTTAAGCGTCCCTGACGCCGTGGTGCGACAGATCCCTCCGGCACGCCCCCCCGCCCCATTTCCCAGCGGGCAGGCACAGCGCGGTTGCCGTAGGGGCGGCCCTGCATCTACAAACCTTACAGTGCCTGGGGGCCCTTCATATAGAAGATAGAATACAGTATGCAGAGCGGGGGTGGCGATCCTGTGGCCTGATGTTATTGGACTCCAACTCCCATCAACCGTAGCCAACAAAGCCAGTAGTCAGGATGGGAGTTGTGGTCTGTTCTCACGCCTGTGACTGGAGTGTCTCATTCCTGGTGTATATAGCTCCAAGCTCCTCAAACCAGGGGGACCACCCTGAAGTAGAAAGTGGCAAACGCTGCTTACAAAAAATGCACCTTACAAAAGGCCTGCAGGTCTTATATGGGTAAAAATGGCCCCAGGAATGTAATGGAATGGGATATGTTTGTGCAACAAGTATACTCTATCTGCCCAACTCTGTAGAGGTTGTATTATTTCTGGTAATTACCGGTAGACCCCCAATTCTGTATGAATGTATCTTCTCTGGGGACTGACTGTTTAGAATGCCAGGTATTGAGTTCTGTGCATTGGAAGTACAGTACTATGTATGTATGATCTCAGTAATCCTTGCAACAACCTTGTAAGTTTTGTATCTATTGCTTAAGGGTTTGTCAAAGGCCACCTAGTGAGATTTGAATCATGGGTATCCCAACTCCTAGCACACAATTCTAGTCATCACACTACCTTGGCTTGCAAAGTACTGTCAATGAGACCGCTGAACCAAGTATATCAGCACCATTATTTATATTTGTATTTTCCCCTTCCTCTAAGGAACTAGGGCATACATACTGGATTCTCATTTTTTTAATGAACTAAAAATGGGGGAAAGGAAAGGGAAAAGGCTAGGAGAGTGGTTCAGACTCAAGGGCAGGAGGGTGGGGGTGGGCAAGAGACAGAGATGAGTCAGCCTGCTGAAGAAGCCACTGAGTCTGCCTCTCTTGCTGTGACCAGCTCCCTTCCTGCCTGGTCTCCAAGAACCCGAAGATAAATGTTTGCGGAGCAAAGAGAAACAAGACGATGGAGTCTTAGGCTGCTGGGGAAGGAACCAGGGGAAGAACCTTAGAGAGCAGGAAGCTGGGGATTTTCAGTCCTCACAACTGCCTCATCTGAGCAAGACCTACTGGAAAGAGTTGCTGCCACCACTAGGTCTGTGCTGTTTTGGTTTCTTTGAATAAAGGGTTAACTTCACTGACGCCGGGTGTTTTATTGCCCCTGGTCAGCTCCTGCTCATGACAGCAGGCAAGAAACAAAAGACTTATAGAAAAGTGATCCATTTTTGGAATATATTGTGATATAAATTGGTATTATAAAGCTATAAATTTATATTAATTAATGAGGATAGGAGTGCATGATACACCACATGTGTCCCTTTGGATTCCAGCCCATCTGGTGCTTACAAAATGGTTAAGAATATAATACTTTCTTATTGTTGAAGGCATGGCACATTCCTGTTCTTCTGTTTCAAGTAGAGAGAACGGCATATTCACTTTACCTATGTATACAATCTCCTTGCCGGGGTAAACAACCTTACCTTTGTTCTCCTCTTCTGAATTTCATTCCTTCCTTTTTCCTTTTTAAGAGATGAGATCACTGGTCTGAACATAATGTTCCAGATGAGCATGAGCTATTGATTTGTACCACAGACTTATAATAATTGGCTGCTATTTTCCATATTATTCTTACTGAATCTTAGCTGAGCAGCAGTCTTCAATCAACTGTCCTCAATTACCCTTCTAATAATACATGTACTGTATATCAGAATAGGGGTGGAGTTAGGGAGTTACTAAAGCTGCAAAACTTACATGGCAATATTTACTCAGAAGTAATCCCCACTGAATTTAGGCTTTGAAGAATACATAATTTCATGCATAAATATTGTTTTACCCAGTTAAAAACTTCTGTCATCCAAAACTTGGCAGCCTTCTAGCTAATATTACATGGAGACTGGACTGCCTGTGATGACTCAGTAGTTGTAAGAACACATATATGCACATGTTCAGAAGTACTTGTTTCTTTACTACTGTTCAGCTGCTTCAAGTCTGATACTACAACAGTATAGTGCATTCAGAAGTAATGCCCATTGAGTTCAATAAGGCTACTTCCATTGGGTAGGATGCGGGTGGCACTGTGGGTTAAACTACAGAGCCTAGGGCTTGCTAATTAGAAGGTCAGCAGTTCGAATCCCCGCAACAGGGTGAGCTCCCGTTGCTCGGTCCCTGCTCCTGCCTACCTAGCAGTTTGAAAGCATGTCAAAGTGCAAGTAGATAAATAGGTACTGCTCCGGTGGGAAGGTAAACGGTGTTTCCGTGTGCTGCTCTGGTTCGCCAGAAGCGGCTTAGTCATGCTGGCCACATGACCTGGAAGCTGTACGCCAGCTCCCTCGGCCAGTAAAGCGAGGTGAGCGCTGCAACCCCAGAGTCGGTCACGGCTGGACCTAACAGTCAGGGGTCCCTTTACCTATACTTCCAAGTAAGTGTGCATAGGATTATATCCTATGCCCCCACAATGAAAACAGATGTGTTGACCCCTGAATTTATTTCTATTTAGTAATAGTATTTACCTGCCTCTCTACTCAACTTAGTTAAATTCCCTCAATATCTTATTTGTAGTTTACTATTAGGGATGTGCACAATTCTCAATGTTCATCTTGTATCTGTGTTGTAAGTAAGTAAGTAAGTAAGTAAGTAAGTAAGTAAGTAAGTAAGTAAGTAAGTAACCTGGTATATTCTCAAAACTCTCTCTGCTTCAATCTGTACCAGTCTTTCTAAAATGAAGATCTGTGCTCCCCCATTATTATTAGAGCAATCAAAAATCAGCTATAACTTTTACTCCTTTTGACTAGTGGATGGAATTTACAGACACATTAACCCTTCTAGCATGGATTCAGCCTTTCAAAATTCATTTCCCCACAATAATCTTTTATGAGATAGAAGGGAGATTGTGCTTTTTCTTGTGTGTGGTGTGGAATCTGGCTTGTACAATTTTGAGAATTTTGCAGCTCCATCTCAGACCTTGGACACATTCACAGCATAATTTTAAAGTGTTGTACTACCACTTTAAGCAGTCGTGCCTTTCCCCAAAGAATTCCAGGAGCTGTACTGTAGTTTGTTAAGGGTACTGAGGGTTGTTCCCCAAAACATGTAATTATTGGGTGCAACTTAACACAGTAACCATTCTTCTTTTGATCTTTACTGAGAAAGCAGAAGACAATTCAGGAGCTGTTGAGTAATTAATGAGATCTTATGTGTACTCTTTATTTGCTTCATTTATATGCATGGATTATGTACTCTTCTGAAACTGCAGTAAATTTATGTGCAATAAATTATCCTAAATTAGTGGAACTATAATGCATCTTTCATTGCTTTAGGCAGTGTATTACTTAAATAAATATACCAAAACTATAAAAAGACAAAGGGGGTCTCTCATTTTCACCCTCTTCTTTTAAGATTGGTAACATTTTTATCTAGCCTCTTCCAGAAAAATGTAGCACCTGGAATGTGACAATGGTGATGCTTACAGTAGCTATGAACTGCAGCAAGACTTCACATCCCTGTTTTTGTTCCATTGGGTAGGACAGGAGAATTTTAGATCAGGCTTCTACTTCAAGCAGTTATGTTACACTCCAGAGCTTTCAGAGCACAAAAGGAGAAATTTAGCTTAATTGTGCTTAATGAGAAAAAGAAAACTTTATTGCTAGGTAGGAGGTGAAAATTGTATAAAACTCAGGCAAAATTAAATGCAGAATGTAGCCTTGAAGCAGGTGACCTCCTGATGTTGCTGGACTACATCTCCCACAATCCTTGGCCATTGGCCATGCTGACTAGAACTTATGGGAGTTGGAGTTCCTCAACATCAGGAAGCCTTCCAGCCTTACCCTGTACTAAAGTAAAGTCTGCTAAAAAAATCCAGTGAGTTTTAGGAGTACCTAACTTTGCAGAATTTTTACTTTAAAAGGCAAGTTCAGTTGAGCTGCTTTATTTGTTTACCTCCACAGAGAAGCAAATTTCCTACTGCCCATCTACCAAAATCCTAATGGACATTTCTGCATTTTGTTGGGAAATTATTTACTATCAGACAAATATTACAACAGTTGAAGTAACATGGATTAATTCAGGGACATTTTACCAACTAGGAATACGTCACATAATTCCTGCATTGAAGACTCAGATTAGGAAGAACATGGCTGCACATGTTTAATAAATACTTCATATGCCTAGAAACCTGAGGCCTCAAAAAAATAGTTTAAAGACCACAAAAGAATAGTTTCTGAATTCAGAGCACTTTTGAAGGAATATCTAAGTTGAACTATCAGATTTATAGAGAAAAAATGAATAAAAAGAAATTTAAGATATCTTAAAAATGTTAAATTAAAACACACACACCAATTTTGTGCTACATTTATACTGAAGAACAATCATGGTAACCTCTGAAAACAATCAGAATTGTATGTAGCAGTTTTGAATAAACTGTGTGCATAATCAGCGTCCTTCCTTTAAGGTCCTTTTATTATGTCTGCACTGCAGATAGATTTATCTTTGTATGTTTATATTTCCCGATTATCATACTGCTTGGGCAGGCAAGGTCATTACGCCATGAAACAGAAAATGGTTAAATGCCAACTTATTTTTTTTCCATTTTATCAGGATGTTTTTCTACAAATAAAATCAACTGACTTTAGTGGAATTTTAAAACAGGTGTACTTATCATCGTTATGGCAGTTTCTACCCTTCCAATTCATTTGTGTAAACTGACAATTTGTTTTAAAGTATTCTGGAAACTGATTGGATTTGGTAACCAATTAAAAATAAAACGTGATTAAGGGTTTTAAGCATTGTGCTCTGCTGCTGTCAATGCAACTTTGAACTCAACATTACCATAGAATGTAATACCCAGGCTACAGGGCTGATTGTTTGAAAGTGCTGAAACAGTATAAATGAGACCTCAAACAAGTTAACAGGACATGCTGACTGACTGCCTCAGAAAACAAAACCAAGGCCACCATTCTTCCAAAGAATGCTGCTTCCACAGAACATGACAAATGCAAAAAAACCATTATGAAAGCCATTGGCAGAGACATAAGAGAAGATAAATGAGAGACAGTTATATAGTTGGAAAGGAACCGAGAGTCCAATCTACTAGTTTTATATAGTACTATTATATAATACAATCTATTAGTATTAACTAGAATCTAGTTAATCAATTAACTTATTGAAGGGGTGTACCTAAAATATGAATACCAGACTGTGAAAAAATGTTAGCTCTACTCAGAGTATACCCACTTAAATTAATGGACATGATGGGCAGGACAATGCGAACCTATCCTGCCTTTACTCAGTAGTGAAACCACCATATCTGCAGCCCCATTGTCCATGCCAGTAGGTAGCAAATTCCTGGAGCCACCTAGAGCTGGTACAGTGCAGACTGACTCAGGATGCAGCAGATCTAGGGCTGGCTCAATGTCCCCACTCTCTGCAAGTAGAGGCTAGTAAAGATGGGTGGAGGGGCAACACCCTCTCCGCTACAACCCACCACCCACAAGCTGGAGCAAAGGTAGGTTGGATTGTAGCCTACTTTAGGTCATTTGATTTCAGTGGATCTACTGCAAATATAATTTAGTTGGATACAACCCAATGATTTGGATCCCTAACTTCCATAATTGAAGCTCTGCTCATGGGGTAGGGGCCTTTCTCACCCTTCCCTTCCTGTTGCAATGCACTGCACATCCTCCTCCGAAATTATTTCTCAGGTTTGGAAGATCTTCCAAATGAGCACGAGATGTAGCATGGATGTGCGCTGCCCAGTGGTGTCAAGGAGCAGGAATGGTCTGGGACAAAGCACTGCCACTTATTTCAGGAATGATTATGTTATCCCTCTGCAGACGAATAAATAATTTTACTTTGAAAACTTTTGAGTCCACCAAAACTCTTCATCAGGCTAGATGTTAATTCAAAGCTGGGGGAAGGGTGTGAGAAGAGAGCTGGCCCACTAATGAATGCATAATATCTTTATTGCAGTAAGACTTTGGATTGCTGTCCCTTCCACTTTTCCCCAGAATAATACAAGGATTTACCTTCTGATTCCTAGTCCAATCTGGATACAATATAGGAAGTGGAGGATATTTATCCACCCCAGTAACTATTGGTGACTTCACATAACACGTGACCTTCCTTGGTAATCTGATAATCTGCTAAAACTGGCAATTTGTACGTTGACCAAAAGTAATTTTATAAACTACAGAAGCTTTGGGAAGCTTCCCAAATGGGGGCAGGGGACCTCTGCCCTCCAGATGTTACTGGACATCAGCTCCCACTCACCTAACATGAGGCTGTTAGATGAGAATATATGGAGGCCCAAATGTTCCCTACCCCTCTTCCTGTGTCTCCCCCAGTTCATGAGGTTTGTAAGATAGGCAATTGAAGCAGGAACGATCTGAGCATATAATGAACAAACACTTTCTGCTAAGAGAATTGTCCTCTGTTTACACATAAGCACCTGTAGATTCAAGCCTGTTTCCCCACACTGTTATATCTTAAAATATAACTGGGACCTGATGGTGAAGTTTTCTTTATTAACTATCACCTAAAAATAATAAAATTAATTTTTATTAAATCATTCAATCTCTCCTCCTGCCCTTTCTCCCAAACACATCATGACCCGGCAGTCACATGCAAATCTGATATGAAACTGAGAGACACTCCCCATCCTTAAAATGCACGTCTGGAGAGACAGCATCCATCCAAATCAGTTATTAGGCCCACTTTTGAATTTGTTTCTCCACAATATCATACATCAATGAATACAACATAAGAAAATATTTAGGCATTTCTATAGCACCTAATCAACTCTGCCCCCTGAGCAATTCACAATGTTAAATCCACATTATGTGGATTTAATGAAACATGAGAATAGAACTAATGCAATTTTCATGAACATAGAAGTCTGCTTTTCAAGCATCCCTTGCTTACAGAAGTTTAGATACTACGTGAGCTCTCTCCCTACAGATACAGGTGGAATATACACACATATTTTAAAAAGTTCTGAAAACACTTTTTTAAAGCTTAAAAAAAAATACATCTAGTGTCCACAGTGCTCATATGAAAAGTCCATGAGTAAATAAAATGTGTTTATAAGCAGCTGCCTGTGACTGATAAATCCTCAACGAGATTTCTATCTGTTTCTTATGTCACATCATGAAACTATAGAACAGGGTTTCCCAAGTTTGGGTCTCCAGTTGTTTTTGGACTACATTTCCCATAATCTTTGACCACTGGTCCCTCTAGCTAGGGATGATGGGAGTTGTAGTTAAAGACAGCTGGAGACCCAAGTTTAGGAAACCCTGCTATAGAATATAAGTCATTATCTTTTGGGTATTTTTAGGGGAGCTAAGGATTTCACAAACATTTTTAAAGTTTGTAAGACATCTTCATCATATATTAATTAACATTTACACCAACTACTTATCTATGCAGCTTTTCTGTTTAATAGACAGGGGGATATTTGGGGCACCTTAATTTTATTTATTTGTTTATTTTAAAAGTTAACAAGATAGTGATAAAATGATTTTTTAAATTAAAAAAATGATTTGGGACACTAATTTTCCTAGAGAAGTTTCACATTTCTCTCAGTAGTCTCAAGCACTTAACAATTTGACTTTTTTTTTACTATCCCACAGAGAAAAATACTCCCCTTAATCCCTTTTTCTTAGCAGCTCTTTACTATTTCCATGTTGCCCTTTCTGATAAGTGCAACTAACAAGCATGATAGGAAGAGCATGTTCATTATGCACTTCAGTTCAAGTGGCCAGTTAACTGCTTGTTGCTAAGTACAGACTGAGTACACAAGAAAATGCCAATGTGAGTACCCCCACATGTGTCAGTGTAGGAGAGTTATTACTGTATTCATAAATTCCCTTTTGTATGTACCAAGATGATTTTCAAAACATACAATAAAAGCAGCTAAAAATAGTTTTTAAAACAGTACAAAAATAACTCAAGATGGTTTATAAGCAATACAACTAACAATACAACCAAGGCAGAAGAAGCCTTTGCATCCAGTTGGAAAAAGCTTGTTGAGACAAATAAAGTCTTCAGTTTTTTCAGAAAGTGCAGATAGTGGCCATGTGTTGTACCTCAACAGGAATGCTGTTGCACAGAACAGGGGAAGCCACACCAAAAACCTCTGCCCTGTGTTACTATGGAGCAGGCTTCTGATACTTTGAGGACTTGAAGGAGAAAGTCACTGTAGCCGAAGTCCAGGCCAGTGTTTCCTAGCATGTAGCACTGCACCATACCAGGTCGCAAAACGTGCTCCACTGTGTTAGAATGGGCACTAAGAACACTGTTCCACATCAAGATTAGGGCTTCTGCAGTATCACCAGTTCTATGCTCCACAAATAAGGCACATTCTTAAAAATTTGCAGCCATGTTCTCTGCTGTATGGTTAAGATTTGCAGCATTACTTGCCTGTTCCAGTACTCAGGGACATCATGCAGGGATGGACTAGAAGACCCTTGGGTACCTTCCAACTCTATGATTTTATGTGTCATTTGAAACATCTGTTTCAACATATTTCTGTGCCTTTTCCTATCCAAAATATGCTAGGCATTTGCTAACTTCGTTCTACCCCGCATACCTTTTCTTGTTCTTCTTGCACAGGTATATCCATGGTGGCATAATTAAAATACTTATGGTGGCTGTTCCACTTGTAACACCCCACAAAGCTAAGTGATGTCTTGCACCCTTTGCAACATGCTGCATACATATGCTGTCCGGAGAGAACCACTACAGAGAGTTATTCAAATAGGCCTCATAACAGCTATTTCATTGTAGGCTACTTAGATTGTCAGTCTGCTTGTGTTGCGATGCAACAAGTTCTTTTTAGAATCTTGGAGACAGCACCTGAGAACTGTCTTGATCCATAGTGCACACACTTTTCATTCATTCATTCATTCCTTATCCTGCCATGTTCTCTGGCCAGCTTTGGTGTTATTATGTTTTTAGGTTCTCAAAGCTGTACAAAAACGCATGTAATCCTCTTCATAAGAACTTCAGAAATGTTTACTCTTGCAGATATATCTTAAAACTGCAATCCTATGCATACTAATCTAGTTTCATAACCTAATGAACTAAGTAGATATGCATAGGATTGTGATGTTAATCGCAGAATAAACCTCATTTACTTGTTCTACACATACAACTGCTCTTCGCAAACTTTTCAGGTCTTTCATTTTCAAAAAGGTCAAAAGCTAGTACTGTATTGTCTTCCTTACATTGAAGCATTTGTTCATCTCTAATGCAGTGGAATAAATGCTTCATGGCATGGCAGTCATAGTTTCCTACATCAAACAAGTGAAATACTAATGACATTCTCCAGCTCAGTCTCCAAACTGATCCACAACTTTTGCATGCAATGATCAATTATGTACTCAGAATCTCAGCTGAATATTTATTCAAAATGCATGGCCACAACCATCGCTTTTGTGTTCATGAAAGGATATCCTACAAATCCTACAGTCAGGCTGGTGTGTAATATTTTTAAACATCATACAAAAAGGAAGCCCTTTTAATTCTGTAAAATTGGGCTCAGTGTAATAAACTAACCTACCGTACTTAGTCAACAGCATCCAGGCACAAAATCCACAAACTAAATTAAAACACCTCTGAGGTATAAAGCAGCATATAATCATAGAGAAGAAACCATAGTACAAACCAGAATCTTTCTACTTTTCTTTAGCACTGTTATCTTTATGGATAAGGAAGAAAGTTGTTTGCAGCAAGAAAATGAAATTCACAGCTGTAGTCTGCACAGGCATGTCCCCCCTCATTTGTTACCAACTTCAGTGATTCCTCCCCCCCCTCCCAATTTGTGCAATCAAACAAGTATCCCATAGCTAGACAGAAGCGATTCAATGAAGCAGTAGAGCAAAGGGCCACCTCTAACAAAACACGACTAGGAGCTCTCAGACTAAAGAATCATGGAACTCCATATTCTGAAGGAGCGTCTCTACCCCCATTGTTCTGCCCAGACACGGAGGTCCAGTGCCGAGGGCCTTCTGCAGTTCCCTCACTGTGAGAAGTGAAGTTACAGGGAAACAGGCAGAGGGCCTTGTCGGTAGTGGCGCCTGCCCTGTGGAACACCCTCCCATCAAAGAAATATTCAAAGAAATAAACAACTATTGGACTTTTAGAGGACATCTGAAGGCAGCCCTGTTTAGGGAAGCTTTTAATATTTGATGAATCATAGTATTTTAATATTCTGCTGGAAGCCGCCCAGAGTGGCTGGGGAAAGTCCTCTCTCTCTATATTACCCTGTATTACCAAATTGGCTATATCATTCAGTATAAGTTCTCACAAAATCGACCAAACTGGTGTAATCCTGCGTTAATTAATTTGAAGAACATATAACTAAATGTGTAAAATCAAGCAAAACCAAAAAAAGAACAAGCTGGATATGAAGCCAAAGATTCATGGAATTTTTTATAACCATGTTTGGACCTAAGTTTTACAAACCAAAGTATCTGTACACACAACAGATATGGCAATGGGAATAAAGAGTGAACATTCATGTGCATACTTTTGCCTGCATGCACACTTTTAACTATATTTTCTTTAAGAGGAACCAGTGCCACAAACTCATTACATGCTTGTTCTCGCAGGTCTCATTCACCAAAGGAATAAACTTGGTCCTTATTGATAATGAGGCCCTAAATAATTGTGGTAGCTTGAAGAAATTATCTTGGCTAAACAGTTTGATAAGCAAGTGATTACTGACTAAATCCTTATTCATTTCACTTCATTTTCAATTAAAATAATAAAGGCCATACAAATAAATAAATAAGTTACATCAATAATTGTTTTTCCTCATGCTGTCTCCACTGCTTTTATGCATATTGCTCTATATTTAAGAAATTTCTCAGTTTGTTTCCAGATGCTATACATCATATACATGGCATCCATTTTTCAAGACAATCTATAAAACTTCCTTTGAAACTAGAAGCCGAGAGCCAGTCTGGTGTAATGGTTATAGTGTTGGAATAGGACCTGGGAGACCACAGAGTTTGAATCCCCACTCAGCCACATAGCTGCCAAGTTATCCCTTTTTTTAAGGGATTTTCCCTTATGCTGAATAGGCTTCCTCGCGAGAAAAGGGAAAACTTGGCAGCTATGCTCAGCCATGAAGCGCACTGAGTGACCTTGGGCCAGTCACTATCTCATAGCCTAGCCTATCTCATAGGGTTGTTGTGAGGATGAAAAGGGGAGGAGAAGGAGAACAATCTATACCACCTTGAGATCCTTGGAAGATAAAGGTGGTATATAAATGCAATCAATCAATCAATCAATCAATAAGATGAAAGATGAAAGCTGTATCCAATGTTACTCCTATTCAAAGTAAATGCACTGAAAATAATGAACATGACTAACATAAGTCTATTCATTTATCTACATCTCTGTTCCATCACTCATATTCAGTTGATGTTTCACTTTTATCAATTGTTGTGCTAAGACAAGTCATTGAAACAAAATGTTTCAGTAGCATGCTCTGCAATTCCCAAGACACCTACAAATTGTCAGTATTGGTGTTTTTTTTATTCAGCTCTGCCAAGCAGATGAAACTGTAAAGCTGTGCGAAGAGTAACAAAACCAGCAAGAAGCTAATGACTTTCTAAGCAATCATCATTTTATCTCAGTCAAAGCCCAAAAGGTTTCTTAGGCACACACTCTGTACTGACTCCACTTTCAGAAACACTAAGATCAATCTCTAAAGTCAAAATTGTGTCGATAATCAATCAGCTTCAAGGAACTTCAATATGCTCTAACCCAGTCAAATTAAACAAAACAGGCAGGATTATTTCAAAATTTTAATTCGGGATCATGGTCATCTGATTACCAGCTCCTAAGGTTTAGGATCGAAGGGATCACTATTATTGGTTATTTGTGTGAGCATACTGCTATTCTGTTCCTGTTCTGGGCTCTGTGCAACTTGAATTTCTATGAATAGGTTGTCATTGGAGGATATAACTACTGTAGGTAAGTTTAAATACAAAATGTGAAATATACTAAATTACTTTTTTATTCTATAAACTCTGAGTTCTACCCAAAGTTGTCTTCCTTACTTCTGCCTGATAGTCATTATTGGCATTTTATCCAAGTTTCTCATCACTTTCAAATCCAATAATTCATTAGTTCCTCCTTCCTCAGCCCAATACATCTGTTCCTCACAATGAGTGGTATGCAACTAAGTTTTATTCAGAGTAGATTTATTTAAATTAACAGACCTAACTTAGTCATATTAATTCATTTCAATGTGTCTACTCAGAGTAAACCTTGAAAATCAAACAATAAAAGGCAGGAACTTGGGGTACCCAGTTGCCCCAAAATCAGCAGAACAAACACCACGAGGTTTCTTGAAACTGGGCATCCTATGATGTTAATTTTCTTTACTAGTGATGTGTTCCACATCACCATATACTTAACCTAACCAAATAATATTTGAGAGAAATAGGAATTATTACACACATTTCAGGAATGCCTGCTCGGTCTCGTTAGGACACCAATCCCTTTCTTGAATCCCAGCTGAACATGTATCATTGTAGTGAAGGTGATATTGTCATAATGCTATATATTTAATTGATTTGTCTATGTAACAAAACCATGAGACAAAAATAAAAGCTAATGAAGAGTGAGAGCAATGCTTCCTCATTTGGTTATGAATGTGGCCACAACCAATTCATTCACATATTGCCCTCACTCTATGGGTGAACACTTCCATCCTCTTACAGTGCAGTGTCCAAACCTTTCCCCAAAGGAGTTTTTGCTACTTCTTTGCCACTGGTCAAAGGTGTTACCAAAAACTTTCTCTCCTTTAGGCTTAGTCCATCTAGAAATCTTCTCATCTCAACAGAATACTGGATATTACTTTTCTCAAAGTCCTAGATACATAGGAGCCAACTCTACAGGATGAGGTCCATTCAGCCAGCCCCCCACTAAAATATTTTAGGGGGGCAGGTGCCTTCAAAGTTGATTGCCATCGCCATTCAAATGATATGCATGTGCCACAGTTTTGTGATTGATTTTGTGGGGCAGGGCTTACCTGCTCCCCCTGCAAATATTTTATTCAAACTGGCACCCCTGTCTAGATGCCAACGTCTGATTTTTAAGGCAATTCATTTTTGTTTGGAATCTATTTTTAAATGGGAAAATGTAAAAACAAGATTAAGTCCAGCAGTATCTTCATGGTAATAAATTGTATAGAGAAATAATGGCAATGAATTTGTGGAAAGTTTGAGAGCAAATACAATTAGTAAGATGGAAGCATTTAATTAGAGAGGAGAAATTTATTCATATCAAGAATTAAATGAAAGGAGAGGTAATCACAGATTTTGATTATAGCAGTTTATTTTTCAATTAAGGAAATGGGTTTCAGAATAAATTGAGAAAGAACAATTTAAGAGGTAATGTTTCGAGAAACTGATTGAGCAAGAAAAGGGGATATTGACATCTAAGATATACAGTTCAATATATTAACAGGTATGAACAACTGGTGCAACAACTATTGTGATAAGTGGAAAGTAAAGGTAAAGGTAAAGGGACCCCTGACCGTTAGGTCCAGTCGCAAACGACTCTGGGGTTGCAGCGCTCATCTCGCTTTACTGGCCGAGGGAGCCGGCATACAGCTTCCAGGTCATGTGGCCAGCATGACTATGGCGAATCAGAGCAGCGCACGAAAATGCTGTTTACCTTCCCGCTGGAGTGGTACCTATTTATCTACAGTGGTACCTCGGTTTACAAACACAATTGGTTCCGGAAGTCTGTACTTAACCTGAAGCATACTTAGCCTGAAGCGAACTTTCCTATTGAAAGTAATGGAAAGTGGATTAATCCGTTCCAGACAGGTCCGCGGAGTACTTAAACTGAAAATACTCAAACTGAAGCGTACTTAAACCAAGGTATGATTGTACTTGCACTTTGACGTGCTTTCAAACTGCTACGTTGGCAGGAGCAGGGACCGAGCAACGGGAGTGCACCCTGTCATGGGGATTTGAACCGCCGACCTTCTAATCGGCAAGCCCTAGGCTCTGTGGTTTAGACCACAGCGCCACCCGTGTCCCCAAGTGGAAAGTAGATTTAAGGAAATATGTAGCAGGTGAGATATGGGAAACAGTGAAAGCATAATCCTAACCACGTCTTTTCAGAAGTAAGTCCTAATGAATCTGATGGTGCTTATCACCAGGGAATAATCTCCCCACCAACATCATCCTGTCCTCAGGCAGGTCCCCCTCCCACCTTCTTACTTACATCCAGTCTCCGTGTTGCCCTTGTAGAATTCAGCAGAGAGAAAGATGGAGACAAAACTAGAACGAGTTTGGCCCTTACATCCCACCACTCGCAATGGGCACCATTGGGGCTACTGGTGCCAATGCATCCTGCAGCCTATATAAACCAAACTGGATGGAAAAGTTCTAAGATGTCAGCACAAAACAAGGGCTTGAATCTATTTCATTTACTAATAGCAGTTACACACACACACGTATAAAATCTTAAGCCCTGCTTAGCCTCACAAATAATATGAATTGCGTTAGACAGGAAACATTTAAAGGTTAACCTATCCCCCCCCCCAAAGTATTGGCATATACATTTTTAAAGTGGCACCAACAGTCTGAAATCAAGATTTGTAGATACAAGTTTATTCTAAAGTTCTTCTTTGTCTATGGTATCCAAAGGCTCCATAAGGTCAATAAACGCCACAGAAAATTTAGAGTTCCTGACATACTCATAATTTCCTATGAGTACAAAGTTGTGATCAATAGTGAAATAGACAGTCTGAAAACTGTCCTTTCGGAAATATGTCATATTCCAGGGTCCATTCTTCTGCAAAGTATTTGTTGCTTTGCATAAAGTTTGACATAATATTCATCAAACTAATGGGCCTGTAGTTCGAGGGTGACCCTCTTAACAGGCTTTTTTGAAACTTTACTGATATTCTAGAGATATATATCCAGTTTGGCTTACAAATTGGCTGTAAACAATTCTCTACCAGTTTGTTATTTTTAAATTCTCACTAGATAGTCCATCAACCCTCAATCTCTACTTAAATTTTCCATGACTGAAAAACTGCATTGGTAACTTCATTGCAAATGAAATAGGTGTAGAGACTGTCTGTATAGCCACAGCTTTATTGAAGACATTAAAAAAAAGGAAAAAAAAGAAATGTCATTCCAATCCAGTCTTGAAACATATGTGATGAATTATTATGATCCTAGTTTCCACTTTGTTTCCAGAAGGTGGCACTAATCTCCAGTTTTCAGCACATTATCTAAATAAAGCCATCTATGTCTCTGATAAGAAATTTTTTACTTCAACTAGTCTCTGGGTTTTCTTTGAAACCCACTTGATACTCCCTGTGAAACTGATATGACCCTAGGAGATTTCATTAAGCAGTCACAATCTAGATAAACACTATTTTTTAAAATGATATTTTCATCCCACTGGTTTACCAGATGCTACAATCACCAGTTTTGGAGGCTAGGTGAACAGGAAGATAAAACCATTCTAAGACTCTTAACTGTAACATGAAAGAAATAGTCACTAATTTATTAGAGTTCTCTGAGAGTGTGAACCATAGCTGCCAAGTTTTCCCTTTTCTCGCGAGGAAGCCTATTCAGCATAAGGGAAAATCCCTTTAAAAAAGGGATAACTTGGCAGCTATGGTGTGAACAAGCATATAGAAAGAGGTGATCCAGTTGACATAATCTACAATATCATAGTAGTGCAACTCAGGGACATCCAGGAAAGCTGAATGTTGGAAGACTCAGGACAGACAAAACAGAATCATTCACCCAGCACATAGTTAAATGATGGCATTAACTCTCACAAGATGCAGGGATGGCTACAAATCTGGATAGCTTTAAAATAGGAGTAGACTAGTTCTTGGGACATTTGGCTATCAGTGGCTACTAGCCAAAATCACTATGCTCAATCTCCACTGTCAGAGACAATCCTCATCACTTGGCAACTCCAGCAGTACTGTATATGTATATCCAACTGTTTTGTAGCTTCCACTGCAACAGACAATTGCTATAAAACTCATGACCATTCAAAAACATACCATCATGAAATATTACTAACATAGTAATGTTACTCGCCATATGGCAAGGAACAAGGAATAACTGGTTCTCAATGAGAAAGAAGTCCTTTTGCAACCAGGGACCACTTTCTCTTCTCATTCTTGTTCTTTGCAATATCAACCAAAACCGACTACATGCATCTGATGACCACTACCCAATGATATGCGGTTGCATCCAAAGTTAGCCCCTATCAGAGTATAACTATTTAAATTAATGGAGATTGCTAACATCAATTGTTGTTTTTTCCTTAGGCAGGCTACTCCAAGTATGCCTTAACTGGACACAGCCCATTATATTTACGGAATAGTTGTTTCCATAACACTATTGCCTTGATTTGTTGAACCCATGAGAGCGGATCTGATCTAACACTAGTACTCTGCTTTCTTCAATCACATCTGTAAACACTAGGAAAATTGGATGGATCTCTGTGCAAATCCCATGACCTAAGTCTAAGGGTTACTGTTATGTTACTAGCCTTTGTTTATCAAGACGTGGGAAGGTTACAGACCAATATACTAAGCACATAAACTTTTCCTATTTCTTTTGTGCTTCTGGGGAATAAATGAATGCAAATATTACAAAGAGCTCGCCAGCCATGCGTCTTTCTTAACTCCTGTTTGAACATTCAACCACCACCTAGCCCTTCACAATCAAAAAGAAGAAACACCCAAACTACCTTACAAAAGCCTGTGCTATTTTAGTCAATACCTCTTGCTCTGTGCTTTATACTAAGACACAAATAAATCATGAAAGGTTTGCTTCGTCATTATACTTCAGCTATAATGTATTCCTTGTAATAATAAATATCTGTCAGAGCTTTAAATTATTCATCAGAGCATAGTTTGCCAAAATCTCTTGAGCACAGTTGCTATTGTTAATGCTCTTTAGATGCAATAGGACGTATGAATTTGTCCACAAATTGTAACAGAGATGCAGTGTTTCTGCAAAATGTATGTTTTAGACCGAAACCATGAAAAGTTGCTGTTCTGTGTAAATGACCCCATGACACTTTCAAAATGAGTATATGAAAATCTTTCATTAATGTTGAATTTGGCAAGGTGGATGTTCATCTGGTAATGCTAATTTTACATGAACAGCCACCATTTCAAGTGTGTTGAAATGCTTTTCTACAGCATTGTGATCCAAGTTCACCTTTTGTCTCATGCAACCCCTCCAACTAAACACAAGCCTTTAAGTTCCCCCCGCCAAGGAACCAGATTGTTTCACCTGTACAATATGCCAAGATATTCAGGAATTCAAGTCACTTGGAATTACCTAGCATGGTCTGAGTTGGTTTCCTCCAAGCCCAGCTAGCACCTCTCCTCCTTTACCTTGGTCCCTTGCCCCATCTGCCGGATTTTTATAGATACCAGGAGTCATCTAAGGTAGACTAGCCACCCAGTAATTGTTACCTAGTCATTCTCAGAACCTTGTTCTACAGCCCTGACCTAAACCCTCAGTTCACAGTGAAACCCAGGAGAGCCACTCCTCCCCCTCTTTGTATGGTCCAAACCCTTACCATGTATGTGCATTTGAGCATCCTTGGTGCATTCAGGCCTCCATTGCACTTCCTGCACCTTGTACAACAACAGGAATGTTCCTTTGCTCTGTGTCTATCATAGCAACAAGTGGAAACTCTTGATACAAGGCAGGGTGGGAATTGTATTCTTTGTAATGATTACATTTTGGTCATTTGAAGCCATTAGAAATACTATATTCCTTTTGAAACCAAATTTCGATTAAGTGGTTTTTTCTAATGGGCCATGTAATTAAGGGTACAGTGCAACATCCTCATGGCATTCCCAAGATCTTGAAATATAATGCCCCCATGGGGGTGTCTTGAATGCATGTAAAGTTGTAATACATTATCAGAAGCACGTGAAAGCTCTGTAACACAGACCTATTGATTTTAATAGGATTCTTCTTGATGAATGGATTGTATATTGCAACACAGTTGATTATTCTTGGCAAAGGAGGTTTTTGTTGCGGAGGAAGGAGCATTGCTATTTATTGTCAATTTTCTACCTTTAAAAAGCTATGGTTACTATCTCTTAACAATGTATGTTAAATGTAAGATACATTATAACAACATTGTGTCAAAGTAAAACACACACACACACACACACACACACACACAAAAAAAAAACCACCACACATTGATGGTTGAATAATACAAAGGTGATCTGAGGATCAGTGACAGAGTCCAATGCAATGCAGAATTGCTTTGCGATCGTACAAGGAATAGAAAATTTTAGGAACCAGTCCCAGGAAAACTTTACTTCTCTAACCACACTCTCCCCAGCCACCTGCTAAGTATAATTGAAAGGTAGTAGATACATGGCAATCACTACAAGTTTAAGGCACTCAGCCATGAAAGTTGAGAGGTCAAGTCTCTAAGGAGACAAGGACCTTTACCCCTCTACCATTTACAGAAAAGTTTCTGATCTATCACAATGACTAAACCGAACCAAACTGGTCTCATGCAGGTCACAGTATTCTATCACACTCCACCTGATGCTATTTCAAAACCATATCATTCAGTTATTTATATAATGGGAATATTACTCCAAAAGGCTTCCAAGCCAGTGATGTAATGATTGCAGTCTGAAAGAACAAAAATTAAATGAAATCCTGAGTGGTTGTTTCAATGGAAAGAAAATGCAGTGATTTTCTTTTTTCTAACAAATGTGCTATTAAAGCAGAGATACAAGATTCCTTAGCAAAACAAGTTGTTATTGTTTTTGTCCAAGTTGCAAATTACTTAAATACATATCCTGCCCTACTTTGGCCATAAAAACATTCTATTCTTTAATTCTTGTCTGTAATGTATGCCATAGCTGCCAAGTTCTCCCTTTTTTTTAAGGGAAATTCCCTTAGGCTGAATAGGCTTCCTCGCGAGAAGAGGGAAAACCTGGCAGCTATGAATGTATGCATGCGCTGACGTTAGGTTTATATTATCACAGTGTCTGTTTGAACTCATTGTGCTATTCAAAATAAGTTCAAACACACACTGTGATAATATAAACCTAATGCCAGTGCATGCATACATTACATCTATACATCTTTGCATAGATACAGCATTCATAGATAACAAGCAGTGACGTGAGCAGCAATGCACAGTTGCTTTACTAGAGTAATGCCTTTAACAACAAGTGCTGTGTCACTTCTATATTAGCAACTGAGAAAACCATGTTCTAGGTCACTGAGTAAAGGAGGAAGAACATTTCTTTCCATATTCAAGCCAGTTAGACAAGTAATGGGGTATCTCCTCCTCTTAACCTCCCTTCTCTACAAACATGATATAGGAGTTTTCTGTATATCCCTAAGTACTGCAGGAAGCTTTGTTGCAACCTTAAGTGAATGATTTTCTTACTGACTATCTAGTGAAATTCATCCAAATATACTTCTCATAGCTATGTTGGCACGATAAATGAATGTCAGTGTGCCAATTTATTTATTTGAAAGGGCAAAAGAGTTCCATTAGTTCATGGGTAGCTAACCTGAGGCCCTCCAGATGTTGCTGAACTACAATTTCCATCACCCTGGAAAATTGGCCATCCTGCCTAAGGCTGATACAGGAACCACATCTGGAGAGCCTCAGGTTAGTCACCTATCCACTGGATGAACAGGTCTCTTGGTCCATTCTTTATCATATTTCAATTTTCATTGTAGCAGAGAATATCAAAACACTACAAAGTATTTTTTTTCTGAGGAAATAACAATGTTAATTCAACAGCTACTTTCATGTGCATCATATTCTTTTTCTTGAAACTCCTAATTCAACTAGTTCAATCCTACTACTTCAACACTAGGTGGAGCCCATTTCACAAAACTGAATATGAAACAGACAGTAAGGTAACTTCTTTATAAACTATACTTATGATATCTGGTCATTAAAAAAACCCTGGATTTTTTAATTATTAAAAACCAAACAAAAAATTTCACCTGCCATTAAAGCTTTAAATGCTACTATAACTGCAAGGACAAAGTAAAATGAAAATTTCCATTTGGATAATTCACATATTTTTTCATTGTACCTTTTACAAAGAAGGGCATATTTTAACATACTGTATGTGTTTTTGAAGTGCCTTAGATTAATGTAAAATTAAAGACAGTTGTATAAGTAAACTAAATAAAGCAAATATTTACATATCTCCTTTCTTTGTCAATAACTATTTGAATCTTACATAATTTACACCAGAGCAACAATTCAACTCACTGATCCACTCCCTAGGTGCTTAGAACAGGATATAGCAATAGTTCTGCTAGTGCTATTTCACCAAGTATGATATTACACCAGCGTCTTAGGCAGGTATGCCAACACAACTATCAAGGGACAGAATACAGTGGTACCTCAGGTTAAGTACTTAATTGGTTCTAGAAGTCAGTACTTAACCTGAAGCGTACTTAACCTGAAGCGAACTTTCCCATTGAAAGTAATGAAAAGTGGATTAATCCGTTCCAGACAATGAAAAACACCCCCTAAAACAGCAATTTCACAGGAATTTTACTGTCTAATGAGACCATTGATCCATAAAATGAAGGCAATAATCAATGTACTGTACTATAAAATAAATAAGACAGTATTGTAGATGAAAAAAATTAACATTTACAGTGGTACCTCAAGTTAAGTACTTAATTGGTTCCAGGGTGCCATTCACACCTCGAAAAGTACTTAACCTGAGCGGTGATAGTGCGCGTGTGCGAAGCGCCGATAGAGCACTTCTGCGCATGCGTGAAGCATGCAGATCGCGTACTCCGGAAAAGCGTACTCCGGGTCCGCAGAGTACTTAACCTGAAAGTACTCAACCTGAAGTGTACTTAACCCGAGGTATGACTGTAAAGATCAGGAAAGCGCATTACTAATTGCTATCTAAAGGAGCATCAGAGTGGGTAGGTACTGTAGTGATTCAATATTTAAAAGTTTGTTAAAACACCTAGTTCAAGTGAATACAACCTGCAGTCCTAAGCATATTTGGAAAGCCAGAACTACTGTCCAAGTTAATAGGACCTATTTATTTATTGCCTTGTAAATCATTCAGAACTGCTGCTATAGGATTTCTCTGGATATGCCACCACAATTTATAATTTTTCCTGTGAGACAGAGACAATGAAAAATGGTATAATCCATTAATATCAAACAGGGATATATTTCACTACTACTTGATAAAATGCGCTACAAAGAAGAAGAAGAAGAAGAAAAGCCTAATCTCACTCCCCAGTCTGAAAATAACTTGTCAAACCATGCAAAGTGCAGGACATAAAACAGTAGCAGAGTGCATTTGTTCATTGCTCAGAAGTTTTTACTGGGCTGATGTACTTTATCAACCTCTTCACCAGCTCAGAGGACAAAAAAATGCTGAAAGTCACTCTAACACATGGTTTCTATAAGCAATGCAAGCTATACTTCTGCTGACAATTTTACTACTACTACAGATTACTTCAACCTTTGAACTCAGCAGGCCACTGACCTCACTGACACTTTCTGCAACAGGCCTGTAGGATCAGTGCAATAAAGATTAAGATAAGCATGGATGCAATTAACTGTGGCCTACTTCTAACTAAGGAGGCAACCCTTAGGACTCTGGCCTATACCCACTCAAACAGCAGGTGGGGGAGGGGCTCACACTGAGTGCTCCTTCACACATACCAGAAAGTGTTTCACAGAGAAAACCAGCAAAACCAGGAGAGGGGGGAAGAGGCATCTATAGCCCAAGATCCAATGTAGCACAAGTGGAGCACAAGCTCACACAACAGGGTGTCTTATTTCTCCTCACCCCTGCAGCTGGCTTCATGGACCCAAAATCTACAGTGAAGGGTTGGTGGACAATCTAGAGCAGATTCTGAAGGTGTGCTAGGGGATGGGTGGGGGGAGAAGATTCAGCACAAGTCCCACTGAGAAAGCAAATTTCCACCGAGCAATCAAACAGACATCATTGGATGTCACCCATTATGTTTTCTTGTAATTAAGTGCTGCTAAGGTCACGAAGGAGGCGCATGTGGCACTGTGGGTTAACCCACAGAGCCTAGGGCTTGCCGATCAGAAGGTCAGCGGTTCAAATCCCTGCGACGAGGTGAGCTCCCGTTACTCGGTCCCAGCTCCTGCCAACCTAGAAGTTCGAAAGCACGTCAAAGTGCAAGTAGATAAATAGGTACCGCTCTGGCAGGAAGGTAAACAGCATTTCCGTATGCTGCTCTGGTTCGCCAGAAGCGGATGCTATACACTGGAAGCTGTATGCTGGCTCCCTCGGCCAATAACGCGAGATGAGCGCCGCAACCCCAGAGTCGGTCACGACTGGACCTAACGGTCAGGGGTCCTTTTATCTTTACCTTTAAGGTCACGAAGAGCTGCACACGACTAAATGACTAAACAACAAAGGTCAGTAGGGCTTACTTCCAGGTTTAGCACTTTGGTGAAAAGTTATATGATGACCTGACGAATTTCATTTATATTTAGTGACCAATTAAGAGAAGATAAAATTAGTTGCTATATTCTGTGTTTGTCATATTGTCAGCTCTTTTCCTAGAAGGCTGTTCATGTTGTGTTTTAGCTCATGGGAGAACTCACTAGCCATAAAAGAAACTAAAAGTGGACTTCAATGTCCCTCTTACATGTTCATGAACATTTCGTCTGTGCAAGCATTGCAGCTTTCTGGGTGGAACATTCTGCCGTCTCCTCCTGACCCCCAGGGAGACCATTCTGAGGAGTACGCAGGGGGAGGGGACTTCCATTGTACAAGCAGAAGACTGTCAGGGGATTGTTAGGTGAATTCCACCCAAAATGCAGGTTTCCCAAAGCAATCATTTACAGCACGGATTTAGTACTCCAGTTCTTGCTGGCTTACAACTCCCAACATTCCCCAACAGTTTGTTGTGAGTCAAGGCCCCACACCCCCTCCTTAGATGAATAAAACCTGTGGACACCAGTATTTTAGGTTAATGGGCTAAAAAGACCACAATTTTATTGGTTACAATGCCTTAGGCACTGGACCCAAACTGGCTATATCTGACTCCTGCCTGCCATGCAGGAAGCATAACAAGGGTTAACCGCCAGTAGGGGGAGCCCTATTGATGTACATCAACTCGGATCTCCCCCCAGGGTCACCAGACAGGTCGTGCCATGGCCCTAGCCTCCATCTGGGCTTTGGACAGGAACCATGACCCCGGATTCCTTAATGGAATACCTTTAAAGAGGAGGGGTAGGTGATGGCCACAACCTCCCCTCCCAGAAACCAAGCTTTTCCAATGCCTAACCACCAAACCTTACAAAGTTGTGATGATTTGCTACGAGGTAGGCAAAAAACCAAGTGCCTGGTGCCAATCTGCCAAGTGGAAAAATTCCTACCAGGCCCCTTCAACAGGTGACCAACCGAAGTCCATAGCAAGGTCAAGGTGACAAATGCAAGAAGAAAGGGCAGGAGATCCGTGGAAGCCGGGAGCAAAAGGAGAGCTCCCGGCCGTGCGGCTGCTTACATGTGGCAAACCACGCCCCCCCCCCAGCCAGTCGGATTGTGAGCAGGCTGGGACTCCCCCATGATGTGGGTGTCTTGCCCACTGTGGGTGGGAGGGCGCGAGGCCTGCGCGCAACCCCACCCTTCTCTGAAGAGGAGCGGCTCTATGATACGTGGGGTGGGAGGGAGTTGGAGTCCAACAACATCTGAGGGTCATAGGTTCTGTACTCCTAATTTATAGGAAGAAGAAAAGGCATCAACATTTCCATACGTCCTTAGAATATGTGCAAAAGGTTTTTTTTTATTACCCCATTTTCTGGAACATAGGGCAAGAGGGAAAATAGTAATTTATCAATTAAACCTACTGCAATAAATTTGAACCTAGTCAGCTGTGTCGATAGGGGTTATTAGCAGATGAATGCTTTCCCTTACCTTCAAATGATTTGAAACAAACTCCCCTTCTTGTGCAACAGTGTACAGAGATGGCAGTAATATATGGGCTGTGAATACAAGCAGCTATACATATTTCAAAGCACCACAAAATGAAGGTTTTAGTTTTACAGTGGTTTCTTCACATCAGACTATAACCCTAAAGACTGCAAATCAGAATCTGACATTTGTTCAATATCAAAGAAACTAGGCTGCTTAGCTCAAAGACACTGGACGAACTGGAGTAGAGTGGGTGGGGCTTGAGAAAAGTGAAATGTATATTCTCCTGCCCTCCCCCAACTTAGATGCATATGGACACACACAGAGAGCCCGGAGTGAGTACTCAGTCTATAGTGAGTTGTCAAACAGTCAAGTAGTGCTCTTCATTACTCAGATTTAATGGGCAGTTTCATTTCTCTGCTCATTTCACCAACAGTGTCTAAAGAGAAATGCTCCTTTATCCAAAACACTTCAGAACTGATGGTTCAGTGTTCTCATGGGATTACTCCAATACAGTAGCAGCAACAGGAGGATCCCTGCAATCTAGAAAACTACCTCCTACAGCAAGCATTCAAAAGAGCCAAAAAGAGAGGTATACCTGAAGGACTGGAATAGAGAATGAGTCAGTAGGCAGGTGATAAAACAGGGTGACATGGGGGTGGCGTGGGGTGAGGTGAGGTGCAAGCATACTTCAGGCTTCCAGTGCATTTCATAGTGATTGCCATACTGATCACGTGTAAAGCACTGCTTTGTACCTTTTCTGTCATGTCTCTACTTTGACATTGGAAAAACTTTGAAAAAATTGTGAAGAAGTTCTTGCCCAGCATTTTCTGTCCAGAAACTTGCATGGTACCAGTTAAAGCAGTATCCCATGTAAGCAAACAAGAGCCAAGCTATTTCTAAGAAGAAAGGGGAAGCATTCACTAATCTCCAATCTGGCACAACACTGTGTTAGTATCGCAAGAGGAATAACTAGAAGTCACATGCTAATGTGTGCAATAGTGCCCTAAAGCTTTTTTCTTTCTTTTTTTTAAAGGAAAGCTAGTCTGCGAAGGGGATTTAAAGCAATGAAAGAGGGATGGGGTTGCTGAAACATTTTCACATCTAACTTTTTCTCTGCTCCAAATTGCCCACCAAGTAGCTAATCCATTGGAATTCAAATTGCTGCTTTTATAGTATAAATTCTCATTCCCAATGTGACTTTGTTTTGTCAAGTAACTGTTAGCCTGGAACATGTAGTTTGCTCCTTATAATAGAAAACATGCCCATGGAGGCAGCTCCGTTTCCTTCTCCTGAAGGAAAAAGGGCTTTGGAGAGAAAGAACAGATTAGTACACATCAGTTTTTAAACTGTTGCTTAATTTTTTTAATTTTGTTAGCACCAACGGGTGCTCCCCTGACCTTATGAATCAATTGTTTCCTCATTCTGCTGACACATAAAGTGTGGGCCATAACTTGCTGTTTCTTCCCAAATAGCACCATTTAACTACTTCCTTATCACGAACATCTTCCTGTGCAAGAGTAATTTAGAAACCTTTGCCACTGTAATTTTCTTTGCTTCATTCTCTTTAAAGCTAAGCCTTTATGCGACAGACAAAATACTCATTCATCAGCACTATTATCTCTCCAAGAAATGAAAATGAACAGCTATGGTTTAAACACAAAAAGAAGGGACAAGAGCAAACAACTTATCTGCATACATGAAAAAGAAATAAAAGCATGTTTTTTAAAAAGAAAGAAAGAAAGAAAATCATTTAGCATGATTTGTCCACTGCATGCTGTGTCAGGCAAACAGATAAGGAAAAGGAACTTTAAATATAACTCTGGGACAAGTAACTCTGAACAAGTTATAAAGAAGAAGCAATACGCCTTCTCACAATGGATGATAATTTCTGCTTCCTGAAAGATTCTGAAGCAACATCCCTACTTTGCCTTTTCCTTAACCTCAGCCACTGCAGGTGTGACACTGGACACAACAGGGCAAGTGCCAGAAATTCTATTGATGTGTGGGTGGGAACAGGTGGGATAATGGAAAAAGAGAGAGGAAAGTCATCAAATGAAAAGGTGGGTGGACAACTTCAAAATACCATTTGGGACTGCTAAATCTGTTCTCTGACCATAGGGAGAAGTGGATCAAAATTGGAACAAGTTCTAAAAGGGAAAACTAACTCTAAAGCAGCATCATGATGCATACGTGGGGCTTAGTTCAAATAGACAAGTAAAGTAGGTCATTTTGGAGCAGCAATATCTTGGCCATATTGCAGGCTTAGTGGATCATGTTTCAGGCAGCTCTCTCTTAAGTATCCATTCATTTCATGCATAAATATTTATTCTGTTGCAAATTAGGATCCATTAGTTCCCAGGTCATAAAAAGAAGTAAACAAGATTCAAAGATTGTGCAGGGCAGGAAAGCTTGGTGAACAGAAAGGTTTGATGATCATTTACAAAGCATGCTCATTGCTCACCTAAGCAACACATGTTTAACAGTGTGTGTGTGTGGGGGGAAGGATACTGCAAGGCAGACCCACTTGTGGTGCCCCTCTCTTCAGAGATACCAATGCCCATAGGACTACATTACATTCCTAACAGAACTAGAACATGATTTCTTGAGCAATACATTTCACCATCATAGGAGTATTAGAGCTTGGAGTTTATTGTTGTTCTGACTTCTCTCCACTTCTTGGTACCATATCAGAAATTTAGATTTGAAGATGAGGGAAATCTCATTAAATGGGATTCCTGTGAGCCACTGAATTCTGGAAAGCTGGGTTGAAATCTATGTTCGTCTGAGGTCCAAACTAGACACTTAATACACAGCATGCAGCTTCATTTGTTTCGTTTTTCCTTTACTAGTTACAAGCATGGGGAGTCAATTTCTCATTACAAAGGCAGCAGGAAGGAAGGGTAGCTTATCTCTTCACTCAGCAATTGAAATGGGAACATTGCTTGCTTTATTATTTCTCTATATTATGCTAAAAACTCCGAATATATATATATATATATATATATATATATATATATATATATATATGATTTAACTACCCACTTCTTTTCAAGAAAGCAGTTCGTATACTAATGGGAGATTTCTTATAAAAATGGGGGAGGAGGTGTTCTTTTCAAATTGATGAACTGAAACACCAAAGGCATCAAAGTGAAGTCTGTTAAAACTGTTTTTAAAACTTGAGGCTTAAGTCCTTAACATCTATCAGCTACAGTAACTTCCAGTATGTTTTCAGGTCCAATTTAGAGCGCTGGTTTAAGCCTTTAAAGTCCTGAATACTGTAGTTTTGGCATGAACTATTTGACAGACCACATGCCATCCTGCCTTCACTGATATCACAATCACAGGCCACCTTGGTGTTTCTACCTACCAGATCTCTGAGAGGGATAAGCATGTAAGAACCTTTTTTGTGGTGGCTCCACACCTTTTGAACCTCTTCCCAGTAGAACTGAAGCAGGCACCTGCACTCCAGATTTTTTTTGAAGGCGTTAAATAATCTGAAGGTGTTATGATTGGTCACCCCAGAATAATTTTTGTTTGTTTGTCACAGTCACTGATGGTGGATGGAATTTTATTATGTTTTGGGAGTTCCGAGTTTGTTTTTAACTTTGTAAATCTGCTTTTTTATTGATTTTAGTAAAACTGTATAGGTTGTATCTATATATATGTGTGTGTGTGTGTGTGTGTGTGTGTGTGTATATATATATATATATATATATATATATATATATATATATATATATATAAACTTTTTATTGCTTTTAAGTTTTTTTGGGTACCAAAGAGTACCAAATCAATATTTTAAAATAATAAATAATAGATTGCAGGAGGGACCATTTTAGACGCATCCAATTAGTGCACTATTAGCGATGTACAGGTCCTTTTGGACCCAGAAGAAGGTTGAGGCACACTTATGCACACTCTGCCAATGCACCTGGGGGGCCGGGAATGAAACCCCGGCACAAAAGAGTCACCTGAGCCTGTTTACCTTTTCCAGTCCTGATGCACTGAGTTTATGATATATTGCCAGTAGGCAATCATCTCACAGCAGGAATTGCTTTATTGTATGTGGATTCGCATGACTTGGTGAGCTAAGAAAGGGGAAAGGACTAGACCAGAAAAAAAATTCTTTATTTAGCGAGCTATTTCATTATGCTTTAGGACAGCCTTCCCTAACCTGGTGTAGGCCCAGTCAGCATGACCAATGGTGATGGGAATTGTCTAAAGTATCTGGAGGGGGTCAGACTGGGGTAGTCTGCATTCTAGTTGTCAACAGAGAAGAAGCAAAGCCACAGGTGACACTACATTGCACTACCAAGAGCAGAGGTGGTACAGGTGATTTACTTTGCTCTCTTCACGTAGGCCTGCATCACACAGGGCTTGGAACACAGCAGTCAAATAAAATTAAGATGTCCAGGTGTCTTACAACGATACTGAGGTAAATCACATTTATGTTGCATAACTGGTCTTATCACATTTCCAATGAATGCATATGCTTATTACAGTTAACCTGTTTCAGCTCTACTAATGAACTTCACTGTTATCAGACACAGAACATACTCCTGTTGCCAAGCTTGTCATTCAAGCCTGGGATTCCTCTAATCTCTTTTTTGCTGTTGTTCTTATACTCTAGACATGACATGCATTCCTATTATTTCATGGAGAGAAATATATGGTTCTTCATATTTTCAAGATGACTTCATTTTATCTTAAGACAAAATCTGCATTTACTTGTTGTTGTTGTTTGTTTGTTTGTTTGTTTTAAACCCCCCACTAGTACTGCTGTAGCTGCTGGAGTCAGCCCAGATACAGCTGAGCAAAGATAGCAAAATTGCTCACTTTAATAATCACTGCATGACCATAATGCAATATGCAGTGAGACATTATACATGTACTTTAACACAGAAAAAGCTACTATCATACACTCCTAGGCAGAATATTAACAAATATAAAAACAAAACAGAAATGTAGACTCTTTGATTCAGATGCTGAGCAAATAAAGTGAAGTAATACGCTACATGTATATTCCTGAGCTCAGGAACCATTACTCTTTCAAGCTGATCAAGGCTTCCTTGCTTCAAAGAAGGATTTGCAGCAGTTCACTTACAGGACTCACTGCTACTCAGTCATGAAATTACCTAGCACCAGTCATGCAGGAAAGCCACTTTAACTGCATTTCTAGCCACGCCACATATCGGAAAAACAACAACGATCCCATAGAATGGGTCAGGGGAGAGATTAAAGGTGCAAATGGCATCCCTTGTAGTCAATGGCAAAACTTCCATTGATCTTAATAGGTTTGGAATGCCCCCTAAAGCAGCATAGCAACATATGCTCAACTAGCATGAAAGGTCATATGAAAAATGATGAGCATCATTAAACTCCAGTTCTATGACCTCATATTAAAGCCATAAGACAAGCAGCTCCACAAATGCAGAGCTAGGTTATGAAAAGATCAAGAGACATACTACACATATTTGCACTTGTGGATTTATAACCAGTACATAAAAAAATTATTTGTTTGTAGCTCATATGTCAAGCAGTCAATTAATATAAATCTAAGATAATAAGAACACTCTGTAGCAGTATCAATGCACATTTAGAATGTATCACAGAAAATTAAACCAAACAACTATGCACATTTCCCAGTTATATTCATGCAACTGAAAAATATTGGCAATTAAATTACAAACTGCACTCTGGAATTCAGGGAACCATACTAAATCATGTACTTAAAGAACACAAAAGTAACATCTCTCATATATCTTTAAAATACATGCTTAATTCTAACAATGTGACAGCAGAATGTGCCTTCAGACTGTATTCTGGACCCCATCAGTGGGATTTAAGACATTAAACATACTGCTGCACCATCCTTAACTATTCAACTAGGATTTGAAACTTCGTGAACCTATCATATCACTTATTAAACGTGGTGCCCCTGATATAGTTATAGTCACAGATTTTTTAAAAATTGTTTAATACATGACTAGCTGCACAAGAATACAGATGTGGATGCATGTTAAGATGTATTTTAGAATACACTGCCATTCAGAGAAATACAGAACAGATTGAAATATATGCTTATTCTGCTTATTCTGTGTAGCAAAATACATATCTAATTTTATATCTGTGGTTCCCAATGCAGCAAGCGATAGGCGTGTGCAACAAGCCTGCTATTAGTGTGAATCTCCCCAAACAGCACTACTGTACTGGCAGGGCCGGCTCTAGGGGTAGGCTGCGCCCGCCCACCAGCTGCAACAAGAAAGGGGGGCGGAGCGGGGGTGCCGGAGCGATCTCTGCACCACGGCGCCAGGGCGCCCGACATGGTTGAGACGGCCCTGTGTACTGGCCAACACAAACATAAAATGTGGTTGTGGATGAGCAGAGAATATGGCATAATACATCATATATATGACATTCATGTATATGTATATACTTTCTAAACCACACTTTCCTCTAAATTAGAAATGCTAAAGAGCCATTTTTCATGTCTCAGAGAAAAATATCTTCATTCCATTACATTTTTTATAGAACTTACCAATAATTTCAATATGATGACCATCACCAGACCATTGTAGTATGTTAACATTGTAGTAGTAGACAGTGAATCGTACGAGTCAGCACATAAAAAAGAAGGGGAGGGGAAACAAGTTAGTAATTTAATAGCAATGTCACCGGTTTATAAATAATACGTTACAAGATAACAGTCAAGTGCTGGTATCAGTTAATTGCAGACATCAGCTCCATTAGAGACACCATTAGAGATACAAAAAAAAATGAGCAAGATAATATCCTTAAATACTGCATTGAATAGATAATAGTGCAGGAGCAATGAGCTAGGCATGGAATGAAAAATAACATTGTTCTAACACAAAGATTGTGGCTGAGGGAACACGTCAATTTGGGGAGTCTAGTCAAGGCAAACTAGCCTTGACAAGATTGAAGCAATAACTTGTTCTAAGTTCAAGCCAGAAGGAGAAAAAAATCCTTAAGGAAAACACAATGTTCTGGGAATTGGAATAAAAGACCTGGACAAGAAATATAGCAAGAACTGAAAGATTGACATAACAAGGAAAAGGCACACCCGGAAGGTGGCTCAAAAAACAAACAAACAAAAAAGCACTTCAGGAGGAGGGCTCTGCGCTTGCCCTCCTCTGCCCCCTCAACATTCAGGCGCCCCGGCCCCTTACTGCAGATCTTGAGGGGGCTGAAGACCTCTCAGCCCCCTGTAATTGGCATGCCTGATTTCTAGGATGAAGGCAAAACAAGAGGAAAAGTAACTAACAACTGGTACTTTAAAAAGCTGTATTGGAAACAAGCTGATGACTTTGATATTTAATCACTACTAGTTATGTTCTCAGATCATGGTCAGAATTAGAATATATTCAAAAACAGAGTGCATGTAACAGTGCCAAGATTTCAAGTGTTCCAAGAAGCCAGTGTTATTGTGTTATCTGTCACAGTCAATCTGAAAGTTTCCCCATCTGTTATTTTAGGCCTAAAACTAGCTGACCTTGGAAAATATATGCCACTGCATAAAATGTAAACCCTATAAGAATTTCCAAGCTAAGCCAAAACACTGGATGGCAGTCAACAAAGTTTTAGTCAGAGTAATTAACTGAAATTAACATAGTTAATTTGGCATAATATAGTTGTGTTCATTAATTTCAGTGAGTCTACTTTGAGTACAACTTAGCTGACAACCACCTAGTATCACTATTATATACCTGGAAATCTCTAAACCACCCAGGAAACAATTCTGTGTTTATATCTATGATCACAATTTTCTCCAGTTTTGAAATGGGCTTAAGTACTGATCAGGGGAGGGAAATATCACAGGAAAGTACAAAAAAAATTGTCACAGAAGATGCATTTCAATAGGAAAAATATCTCTCTACAACTTCTAATATGATTAGTTACCTGCTTTCCTCTAACACAGAGACAAGCAAGTGAACATCCACACAACAATATTAAAGGAAACTGGATCTGCTTCCAATGTACATTTAATTCCTGTCTCCACCTATATTTCTGAATTCATGCTGCTGTGACCCATTGTCTATTGACAGACCACAGGCACCATCGGCTAAGAACAAACAGTCCTGTGACAAAAGCCACAGAAGGAGCCTGCAAAAATTGCAGGTCATGTACCAAAAGCAGTAGTTACAGTACTTGTCTGCTAAACAGCAAGCCCAGGGAACCCTTAACGTTCACACAAGACAGCAGCAATATAAAATATACTTAGAGTTTGGATTTGATATTCCACTTTATCACTACCCAAAGGAGTCTCAAAGCGGCTAACATTCTCCTTTCGCTTCCTCTCCCACAACAAACACTGTGAGGTGAGTGGAGCTGAGAGACTTCAAAGAAGCGTGACTAGCCCAAAGTCACCCAGCAGCTGCATGTGGAGGAGCGGAGACACGAACCTGGTTCCCCAGATTACGACTCTACCTCTCTTAACCACTACACCACACTGGTTCTCTTAGGGGGGAAATCACCTAAAGCATCACAACTAATATATTCCTGTCCAGAGCTCCTAAAACACTGAGTGTATACCTAGAGTCAACTCAGACTTCTTAACTGCCACCTGGAGGCCACTTTTACATTTCCTCAGCTGGCTATAGGCACAATATAGTAAGCTGTGCATGTCCAGTTTAGAATAGTAGCAGAAGTAGTAGTAATAGTAATGTGACTTGTTTTACATCACCATAGAACATTTTTGTTTTCACTATCTGTGATGATCAGGAAAAAGGTGGGGTATAATTTAATAATAATAATAATAATAGGGACAAAATGGATGGTGCTATATGAACAGTGTAAAGTACTATTTTATAATGTTCCTTCTTTCTCTAAGAAAACCAAAAACAAAGCCCTCCTGCTCTACAAATTAAAACACAAGTGGATAACATCAAAAAGGGAGATTCTGCCCAGTCCACTCCTTGCCCATCATGTTTCATCATCATCATTAGCAGTGAGTCTGATTCACAAAGGAAAACATGTTTTTAAACGGATTTCCCATCCTTTGTTTGACACTCAGAACTCTACTATCACAGTCTGGTCATTCATGTGTATAGCAAATAAATAATTGAGGGGGGTCAAGCAGGGACAAGCCACTAGCTACATGCTTCTCCCACCACTGTTTTCATTACTGCTCAAGTTGTGGAAGGTGACTGTCTGAAGTGGCAATGTATCCATGGAGGTTTCTTGTGATTTTCCAAAGTTCTAAAAGATGTGGAAAACCTCCATAGGCATAAAACAATCCCTGCTCGAGGCAATCCTCTTCCATGAGTCAAAAATGACTATGGACGAAAAATGAAGGTAGTGTGCTTATCCCTGCTGTATTTTGTGTGCTGTCTCTGTATTAACTTTTCTCTAGTTGCAACACCTAAAGAGGACTCTGCATTCCTCAAGCACCCCTACAACTGATATCTCTAATCAAGTGCTAAGGCCATAATTTGGATAAGCCCATGACAGGTCAGACAGAAAGCCATGCTACAGAAATGGGTTCTCCAAGAGAAGCTGTTCACATTGGCAAGAGCACTGGTTTTTAGGCATTATAGAGCCCAATTGCTCCCCGCACAGCAAGTAGCTAAATGCTTCACGGAACACTGATGTGCCAATTCTGTGTCACTCTTGTCATTTATTCTAAATATAAATCTGAAGAGATTCAAAATTACGCTTCTACTTTACATTCCTGAAATAGCTGTCAAAACAAGAGATTAAATGGATTAGTTTGCTATTGTAGTCACACTATTCGCTTACCAAGTCCTGAAAAATACTTGCTGTGAACTACTGAAAACAATGCTTTCTCAGCTGCCTAAGCATATAGGGGTGTATGTGTGTAATATATTAAGCTGTTTATAAGGGGGAAAATCTATATTTTAGGGCATGGAATACATTTGGTAATTTATTATTAGCCAGTAGCATTAACTTTTTTCTCTTAAGGAAGGAAATGAAGATTGTAAATTATTGACCTTCATTACAGTGTCAGGAATTTTTGCCTTCTAGCTGACAGTGAAGAGGGCTTTTGTCTCCAAATAGTCTTTTTAGCTACAATAGGAGAACAGAACAGCTACCGGTATCTATTTCCTGATATTATCTTTCTTCAAGCAAGCAAAAGGCTTTATCTAGCCAGTATAAAATCAAGTGATTATATTTTGCAAAGTATTTGAAATCAATAGTTTATTGAGAAAATGTTCAGGGCAAGATATACTCAACATTTCCAGAATTTCTGGAGCCATACATATATTTCTCAAAAGAAAAATAGTACATAAAATTGTACTGTTCAGAATACTTCATGCATTTTGGATATACACATTCCTTTTATTAGAGCAATACAAATAAACTGGAGTTAGGAATGCTTTGGAAGAAACAAGAATGAAATCAATCAACTCTGCTAAAACTTTGCAATTTCCTGGGGGCATACAAACAACCATCACCCTACATGCCTGAGGGTCCCTAATCCAGTAAAGGGTTATGTGTGCTGCTTTTAACCTTTGTTGCATCTGTATTGTGGTGGAAGGTATTTGGTTAAGCAAGATTAAGCAATATGTCAGCCCAAACAATGCTGTTCCTGGATCCAAGACCTTCAAGAAGTTCACTGGAGGTCTACTACAGTCCAGGGTGCTGTGGTAGACTCGCCCTCATATCCCTCAAGATCTCCAAGGCAGAGAGAATATGACTGGTTAATCGTGAAACAGTGTTCTTGAAGCTACAAACATGAGTTTGACCAAACTGCGGGAGGCAGTGGAAGACAGGAGTGCCTGGCGTGCTATGGTCCATGGGGTCACGAAGGCAGTGCAAGACAGGAGTGCCTGGTGTGCTATGGTCCACAGACACGACTAAACAACAACAACAATTGTGGAATGGGGAAATGGTCTGGGTGCTTGGAACAATGGCTTTCAGCACCCGCTAAATGTGAAAAGTTCAGCCTTCTTGGTTCTCTTGGGACAATGACATGAAAGGGTAGCCAGCAGGAGAAACAGTGGAGAAAATCTCAAGACTTTTTGATGGATTAGAACTCATTCTGAATGGGTTAGAACCTACTCTGTAGCAGTGATGATGCTCATGTCAACACAGCCTATAAATTATATCATCCCAGCAGAGTGACATCCATTCAGAGCTGACCTGAATGGTGTTACATATTAAACTTCCATTAGCTTGCTGTAACAAGTTTGCAAAACATGTTGCCAGTCAAGATGCTCACATTTGCATTAGATTCCACATTAAGCGGAGTATCTACAGTTATGACTCAGGTGTCTGGTTTTCCTATGTTTCTTCAGCATAAGGATGAGGACAAGGTGCCTGAAGAACTAAAGCCAAACAGCTCTTCTTTGGATCCATACCCATCTTGGCTGAATAAGAATACAGTACCAGAGCTGAGTATGTTTCCTTGGATGGGGGCTATGTTCCAATTCCAATACTAAAGGAAGGATTTGTGAGCCCTCTTTCACCTCCACCATCCTTAATTGTTACCAGCTAGGCTTTAACTTCCTTTTTTTTTTAAAAAAAAAGTAAGGTGTAGGAGAGAGTGGTGGCAACTCAGTTGCAGGTTGGATTTAGATCTGTTCCAGCCTGGCTTATTACAAGGCTGAAATCAGCTTGATGACTTTGGTGGATGACAGCAGCCAGACACTACACAGGGGGAGTCTTCCCTGCTGGTTCTGCTGTACTTCTCAGTAGCTCTGATGTCATCCTTTTATAGAATTTCCTGCAGCAAAAGGAGCACGTGGATAAGTTTGCCCATGGATTACTTCCCAGAATTTCTATCTCCAAGCATTTCCGCTTTTGTCTGATCATGGAAGTGATGTCAGGCAGGGGTGTACCCAGGATCAAAACTAGGGGGGCAAGGGGCAGGGCCAAGGCACGGGAGGGAAGGGAGGAAGCGTGTGGGGCGGGCCGGAGGATCGACGGCAGCGGGGGAGTCTCCAGAGGCAGGTGGCGGCAGAGGAGCACAGCCCAGCAGAGCGTGAGTTCGGCGTTCCTGCCCGCCGTGCCGCGCCCTCCAGCTTCCCATTGCGCTCTCTGGTTCCCTGCTGCGCTTGCTGGAGGGTGCTACGGGGAGCTGGAGGGAGGGCGCGACGGGCGGGAATGCCGAATTCACGCTCCGCCGGGCTGTGCTCTGCCTCCGCCTCTGCCCGCTGGCAGCGCCGCTCTCATGCACTGGCCCTGCTTCTAGGGGGCAGCTGCCCCCCCCGCCCCGCGCTGAGTACACCCATGATGTCAGGTTGGTGATGAAGCACCTTCCACATGATTTGAACTGTTCAATGTCCCACACAGAATGGCTGCCATTGTATCTACTTTGTCCCTTGGCTAAGTGTGGGGAGTAGCACATACACGGCACCTTCTTCCTGTCTTTTATATGCCGTCAATTCGTACCATCTCCATCTCTGTATAACAAACGTTATGAAGCTGAAAATGTTGGTTCAGCTCCATGCAGCAATTTTAGGGGCAATTACTTCTTCAGCCGACACTGAAATTACAATTTTTCAGGCATCACGTCAGCTGTGAATATTTTGGAGCACAGTGGATATGCTATTTTTATATAACAGAACCCTTCAACCCACCTTCCTTTCTTTTCTTTTCTTTTCTTTCTTTCTTTCTTTCTTTCTTTCTTTCTTTCTTTCTTTCTTTCTTTCTTTCTTTCTTTCTTTTGTTGCTTAAATATCTATTATTGGCCTAGAGTGCTAACTGCCCAAGATCTATTACTTACCAGCTTATTTGATGGTCAGAGAAGCAGCACATTATCCCACTTCATGGAAGAATTCGTCAATAGGCAGAATACAAATAGTGCAGGTAGAAGTGTGAAAAATGCTTTGGTTTTTTTTTAGAACATTATGACTCATATTTTATCCATCCAAAGTATGGGTGAGAAAAGTGAGAATTATTTAGAGATAAATGAATCATATGCACCAAATATGCACATTGGTAAAACTAGAAAAGGAAACAGAGCAATAAAACCTTGAATATGCAGCTATATTGAATAGGATTTTAGTGAACAACTCACAACACAATTGTCATGCTCCTACACAGAAGAAAGTCCTATTGAGGTCTATGGGACTTACTCCCAAGAAAGGGTATTACAGGCTCAATCGTAAAGTCAAATATTGAGCTTAGTTGTTTACTTTTTTGCTGTAACAATACACACAAAAGGACACCATATAATTATTGCATGTTTGGATTACGCATCTAAATTGCCTCTAGAACAGAAAATTTCTAAACATAATGTAGTATTGAACAACCCCCCTCCAAAAGGAAGTTGGACAAACGAGGCTGCAATTCTGTATCCACTTAACAGAGAATAAAATCCCCTGAATTTAGTGGGGCTTACTGCTGAATATGCATGTATAGGATTGCATTGTTATTCTCTTACACACACACACTTTAAAAAAGAAGAAAACTGACATATATTGTTCCCTTACAGATTTTACCCACAATATAACAGAGTTGGAGGCATTCAGCAATACGTCTAATTCTAAGTAGGCTTGTTATCATTAGAAAAATAAGCATTATGTGTGTAATCCTATATGGTTACTCAGAAGAAAGTTTTATTTAGTTCAAAGGGGCTAACTCCCAGGAAAGTGAGTATTTGATTGCCATCTTAAAAATGGCTTCTGAGCAAAATTTAGAAATAATTTTAGTCACCATGGTGTTTGGTTTTAAAAAAAAGAAAAATAGTGAATAGTATATGTGGCATAAAATTCAAAATGTCAGGGCCAGATTTTGCCTCATTATCATCAATGTCACTGCCATTTTTCTATTCTTTACTTGATTTCATGCTGTTAAACCTCTTATCTGTGCATCAGTGTGATCAGGATTATTCAGCAGTGGCAGCTGCTGAATAAGGCCAAAGCATTTCAGTTGATTTCTGAAACAACTGTATTTCTAACCTCTTTTGACCCACTCTACAGACTAAACAGGAGTTCAAAATTTAATTCCCAATCTTGTTCAATGTTTTTGTCACTCACAATAATGTTAAGCTAAAAATGTGTCAGTGTTAAAACATTGATTTCCTTCCTCTCCCCTCCCCCCCTTTAGAAATGCATTTATGCTGTGATCTATAAAGAGACACTAATATGATCAACTTACAGGGATCAACAACATATGTGGTGTTGCTTACATTACAAGAGCAAATAATGAAGCTATATTTAGACTCTTATAAAACATTCTGAGTATTTGGGCGATGGTAACCATTACATACATAAAGACTTAAGTAGATACAGTGAAATTAAAAATAGAAGCATTGGGGTTCGGGAACCATTCTCCATCTAAACATATCCATATATGAATTAATATAAGGCACAGATACTAGTAGTAACATGAAATAAGGGCTTTCTAGTAATAAACATTGTTCTTTCACGTGGGTGGTGGAAGGATGCGGGTGGCGCTGTGGGTTAAACCACAGAGTCTAGGGCTTGCCGATCAGAAGGTTGGCGGTTTGAATCCCTGCAACGGGGTGAGCTCCTGTTGCTCGGTCTGTGGTCCTGCCAACCTAGCAGTTCGAAAGCACGTCAAAGTGCAAGTAGATAAATAGGTGCCGCTTCAGCGGGAAGGTAAATGGTGTTTCCGTGTGCTGCTCTGGTTCGCCAGAAGCGGCTTAGTCATGCTGGCCACATGACCTGGAAGCTGTATGCCAGCTTAATGCGAGATGAGCGCTGCAACCCCAGAGTCAGTCAGGGGTCCCTCTATCTTTACCTTTTAGTAATAAACATTGTACTGTTCAAGTGCAAGCTCAGATATGGCACAAAATCTGCTTTGGCCTGTGAAATAATGTGTCTGTCTGTCTGGGAGGGGTGCAGTGACTCTTACAAGTGCTGCTCCAAGACTCTTAGCATGCTTAATACCCTGGCTGGCTGTGACATGAGGAGGGGGACAAAAAACTACGAGGGAAGTGGAATTGAATGAGTGCCCTGGGAGTCGGCAGCACCAGCTGGCTGGAAACCTTAACAAGAACACTCCACACCACAACATTTCGTAGGGCATCTGACTTGGCTCACCAGTTCTTTAACTGCATTAGAAAAATGGATAAGGAAATGGGTGTTGCAAAATATATCAGAGTTTATGTTCTAAACAGGTCACAGATCCATTCACTGAAGTCAATAAATAATTGCAGGCAGTAAGTTCAGCATTATCCACAAGTGCAATCAGCTGTTTGTGTAATATTACTGAAGACTCAAGAACTTTCCTGACACAGGCAAAATGCACATTGAATCTGCTGATACAGCTTTTAAAGTTTGTACTCTGATCATTATTAGCCATTGATGCACCATAACCCTATCCAGTCTGCAGATTTCCCTTTGGAAACAACACCCTTCAGCAGAATCCTTGCCCAACCTTTTCTAGGCTTGCAATTAGCCGGCCCAGTTGACTGATTTCTGACTAGTCCCTCACTCCCCTTGTCTTTAGCATACTTTAGCATATTGAAATGCAACTGCCCATATGCTATTTGTACTATACATCTAACAACGTACTCTGACAGTGAGCAATTAGCTTGGGCAGCCACAGCCTATAATGCCACACAAGCAGTGTGAGGAACAACTGTGTTCTACAGAGAGAAAGATAAACAGGCACTCTTGGAAGTGGTCCAACTTTAAGAAGAAGAACCCCAAAGTGAGCTTACTAAAAAAAGAATCCTAATTACTGCTGCAGATAAGGCAGGCCCTTTAGAGTTTACTCTTCAGCCCCCTCACAGCTAAAGTAGCTGAAGACTGCTATGTTTATTAGTTAATGTTTCTCCAATTCAGTCATTCTTTTAATTCCTATTTGTAGTAGCTAAGCTGAGGTGAGGAAGCAATCTAGGCAAGAAGCAAGTGTTAAATGAAATATATTTTCCTACCTAGCTAACTTTATTTTCATTTCCTTACCATTTCCCTGGAATATCAAGCTGTATGGAAGGAATCACATATTTACTAGAATTGAAATATTTACATTTTTTTAAAAAATGTAATGAATGTAAATCCATTAAATGAAAATTTAGAGTTTGTATGTGTGTATGTTTGTGTGTGTTTACCAGTTGAAAATGTAAAAGACTTTGCTGCTACCTAGTAACTTTTTCTTTTATTTTTTTTACAAATACTCCATAACTTTTAACAAAGTGACAAATGGAAGACAGAATGGATACAACAGTGGATTGAAGAGGGAGAGGGAGAGATATTATGGTTAACAACAATATCTTCATTACTGTATTACCAAAAAAAAGAAGAGTATGCATTTTGGCAAAACAAATACTGAAACTTGCTTCACAATTTGGAAGGAGGCAGTCTATGCATTAAAACTTTATTTATTTAACCTACAAATTCATCACTAAAAAGGGGAATACTTTCATATATGATTAATATAGCCAATAGTAAGTCCATACCACCTAAAAGTCAACAGTTTATTCTTGTAAAGCAAATCATCTCTCTCTTACGCACATGCACACACACACACACACACACACACACACACACACACGCCTGTTAAGGCCATTTCCTACTGCTTATGTTTCTATCAATGCTGTGACTCCAACCTTCTTATACTGTAGTGTCTAATAATTGTTGTCATCTTATTGTTGTTGTCCCACAGATGGCGCCACAGAGTGCCTACGGTCTCTCCATACATTAGAGCACTATAACTCCTGGTGGGTGAGACAGCAAGAATCTTGTGTGTCAACTCATTCCAGAAGAGAATCAATCCACAATCCAGCCCAGCACCTGGCCAAGATCTAGGAGTTTAGCTTGCTTCGGTCCTGTCCCGCTTAAGGAAATAACTGGAATCACAATACAACCTAAGCAGTGGAACTGTGGAGAATTCACACAGTACAATCTGGCTTTTCCCCTCCCCTCTTCTCTTGACAGAAAAAATCCACACTCCCTGAATGGTTTTCTCTAATATTCTGGGGAGGACAAAGAGGAAAATGGTGATACTAATAGACTTTGATCTTTCCCCAGTGCTTACCCATGGTTGCATCCCTCGCATTCTATCCTATACAGACATATGCTAAAACCAAACTCATCCGTCCTAGTGCTGACCTGGACGTAGCCAAAATAGCACCATTCACACACAAAGGAGAGGCATCAGCAGTATGGGGAAACCCCAAGGTTTGCAGTCTTGCATAAGAGAGGAAAATAGCTTTGGGAGAGGAAGCCCAAAACAGCTAAATGAGGACTACTGAGGGGAATGCTGGTAGGCTGTTGGTGAAGGGGAGGATACAATAAAATGGAGCATCGAGGCTGAAATCCTGGACAGAAGCACCGCGCACTGCTGCAACATTTTGTTGCAGTTCTGATCAGCCTTGTTTTGCAGTCATTCATTTCCTACCATCCCTTTCCATCGATCCTTGTACTGAATATTACAGATCGCCTACAGTACAAATGCGAATTTACTTAAAATAAAAATAAAAAGAGGGATGGAAATATGCAGAGCGCTTGCTTCCCGTTCCCGCGCACATCTCACGGAGAGCAGAGGGAGGTGAACACCTGCTCGAATGAAGCAAATATCAACATCTGCCAGAGTTCAGCATGCAGGTTAAAAAGCCCTTTGGAAAGAGGTGAACGAAGTAAAGAGATCCTCACCCTTTCAGCTGTGCTCCACAAGCGCTACAAAAAGCAAAACGCGAAGCTTCCTCGCCGGTTTCCGAGAAACAGACGGGCGAACAGCAAGTCCCTCCCGGAGCTAAAGTTCCTTCTCCTGCTGCTGCTACTGCGCTCCCGGCTTGGCGATTCCAGCAACGGGCTCGTCCCCTTTTTGGAAGAGCGGGGAGCGCAGAAGGGGCAGGAAGCAGGCGAGGGACTACGCTGGGCAGGGCTGGCAATGAGAAGCATCCAGGACGGCAGGGCTGCGGCTGCGGCTGGGTGGGGACAGTACTCCGAGAGGATTACACACACACACTCACGCGCACACACAGAGCCGAGCGCCGACCTGGGAAGGGTGGGGGAAGAGCGCGAGCGAGCGGGAGGCTAATGGACTTCTTAAGCTCGGCGCGCGCGGCCGGAGAGACTCGCTGAGGGGAACAGACGCTCCGCAGAAGCCCGCCCGCCCGCCCTCGGAGGAGCTGCGGGAAGCCGGGCGGCGGCGGCGGAGAGCACCCCCCCCCCCGCTGCTCTTCTGATAGATATCTCGCTCCCTTCACCGCCTCCTTGCCGGACAGAGACGCAGTAGGGCGGCGAGAGCGGCATCTGTCCCTCGCCCAGCCCTTCCCGCTGACCTCAAACCAAGGGCAGCAGCCGCTCTCCCGCGACGCATCGAGCAGAAGCCGCTCGGGTCCGCCGCCCTCCCTCCCTCGCGCACGCGGGAGAGTTGGCCGCGCGGGACAGGAGCAAGAAGCGGCGAGGCGCCTCACCTGAGAGACCCGCCGCCAGCAGCAGCGGCCGCCGAGAGTCCCGCTCAGCCCCCGCTGGCCGCTTAGTCCTGGTAAAGTAGCGCGGGCGCCAGCCGGCGGCAGCTTTCGCCCAAGCTCCGAGGAACCAGGGTGGCGGGGCTCCGGGGCGCGCTTGGAAACCCTTCAGGACGGCGGGAGAACGAGCGAGCGAGCAGCCAAACCGGGCGGCTTCTCCTGACGCTCCTTTCCCCACCTGCAGCAGCAGCGCTCGCAGCCCTGGGAGCCCGCCTGCCTGACAGAGCGACCCGAGCGCCGTAGCCACGCCCCTGCTCTCCAAAACGCCTCCCCATTGGTGCGCCCTCGGATTCCCACTGGCCGCCTCGCCCCGCCGCCTCCCCCCCCCCCGGTGTGCGCAGTCTGGACGCCGCTGCTTTCCGCAGGGAGAGGAGAGATTCTGATGGGCAGCCAGCCCTGGAGCAGACCTGTCGGGCCATTTGCTCGCGATGATGGATGGCTCTTTGGGACGGAAGAAGCGAAAGCTAAATGGAACTTTTATAGTGCTGGGAGAGGAGGAAGGCTGCAGAGCGAACTCTGCTCGTCTCGCTTCCAGAGGTTGCTGAAGTGCAGCAGCACCCACCACCCCTAGCCAGAGGCATAACTAGATTCTCTTGCACCTTTGGCAAAGAGAGCACGTGGCTCCTAGTCACACTGAGCCAAAGTGGAGGGGCGATATTTTTGCAGCCCTCCCCTGGACCTGCGCCCTTGGTGGGGACCAACCTGACCAACTCCTAGGTACGCCCTTGCCCATTGGCAATGCCGACTGGCGAGGATGGGGTCCTTCCAGTGGCGTAGCGTGGGTTGTCAGCACCCGGGGCAAGGCAAGTAATTTGCGCCCCCTAACCCGTGGATTTTAGCACTCGAGTCTCTTCCACTAGATAGTTAAAGAAACCCTTACCCATCCCAAACATACCAAACAATCCATTGTATATACGGTAGCCAGGCCCTACGTTACAACCACATCTGTTCCAACTCTACAGACAGAGACTCTCACCTAAGAGATCTACAGCAAACCTTTTTAGAACTAAAATATCCACCTGATGTTGTTAAACAACAGATCAACAGAGCCAGACTGATATCCAGAGAGAACTTGCTGCAAGACAGACCCAAAAAAGAAAATAACAGAACACCACTAGTAATCACATACAGCTCCCAAGTTAAAACAGTACAACGCATCATCAGAGATCTACAACCTCTCCTAGACAATGACAGTTCTCTTTCTCAAGCTCTGGGAGGATGACCTTTCATTGCCTACAGACAGGCACCCAATCTTAAACAACTCCTCACCCACAATAACACAACCACCGACTTAACATGGACACTGGTACCAGAGCCTGCAATAAACCCAGATGCCAACTTTGCTGCCACATACACCCGGACAACACCATTACTAGCCCCAACAACATCCAACATACCATCTCAGGACTATTTAATTGCTCATCTTCTAACATTGTATATGCCATCAAATGCCAACAGTGCCTTTCAGCTCTCTATATTGGACAAACAGGCCAAACCCTACACCAAAGGATAAATGCACATAAATCTGACATCAGGAATTACAAGACAGAGAAACCAGTAGACCACTTCAATCTCCCAGGACATTCTATACAAGATCCCAAAGTAGCAGTCTTATTACAAAAGTTCCTCTCGGCGTACCTTACCTTTCCCCCTTCCTTCACGACTCTTGATCCGACGGGAGCAACTCCGCTGGGCGCTCCAAACTCCAGGCAGGCAGGCCAGGCCCAGGCCATGTACACTCCATGAATGAGCATTCCTCCCCATAAATTAGAATTTTAACATTTGAAAAGACCCTCTGATTATTATGAAAGCCGCCCAATACAATGCAAGCTTATCCAGAAGGTGGTAGATGGCTTAGGTTCCAAGCAAGTGTGTCTAGGATTGGAACCTGATTCTGCAATAGTACATATTGTCAATAATGCCTAGAGGGTGAATATATGGAGCTGACCATAGGAGCCAACTTCTAGGGGCCGAGGTCCCAGCCCCCCCCAATAGCTGTCAAGTTTTCCCTTTACTCACGAGGAAGCCTATTCAGCATAAGGGAATTTCCCTTTAAAAAGGAAGAACTTGACAGCTATGCCCCAAGATGTTGATGGGCATTGCCATTCAAACAGTGCGTGCGCACCATGTCTTATGATCAATTGTGCGGGGCTGGGCTTACCTGCCCCCCCCCATATTTTATTCAAGTTGGCATCCCTGTATTCTCTCTCTCTCTCTCTCTCTCTCTCTCTCTCTCTCTCTCTCTCTCATCTCCACCAGGGCACTGGCAAGAACGATTTCGCCCCCTCCCACTTGCTGAAAAGGTCCTAGGTGTGCGAGCCTTATCGAGCATGCCAGGCCAGGGCAGATCTTTGAGCCACTGGCTTCATTCATTTTAGTTGAGGGGAAATCCGTGCCCGGCGTGGTTTGATTTCTCAGCCGGAACTTGCTTCCAAGCTTCCGGAGTTCGGTGCTAGGCGACACATATGCAATAAAGAAAGAAGAGTGCTCTTGGGCATGTGCAGAGGGCTTTTGGCTCTTAACACAGGTCGGGGTGTGTGTGTGTGTTTCCAGCGATGGCTTAAGAGTTCGGCTCTTTACGCTGGAGATGCTAAGAGCAAAATGTCCAAACCGAAAAGAAGGGGGGCGGGGCGGAGGGAACACCACTGGAGAACATACGTCAGTGGTTTCGAAATAAAGGGGAACCCGGCAAGTTTCAAAGGCACGTTCTGCAGCAAAGGGACGGTCTGTTAGAGCGGCAACTTCCTTGAAAGAAAGGCGTCTCTCCTGTGCACGTAGCAGCTCTCGCTCTCTTCAGGCATCCTGCGCCAAACCCGGACAAGCCGCTCCACAAGCGCGCCTGTGGACTCTGCCGGGCGCACGTGCACTGCGGCTGGCCGACGGGCGCTGGGCTGCTGGCTGGCTGGCGCAGGCGCACAGCGCGTCTGTGCACTCTGCCGGGCGCACGCGCACAGCGCCCCTGTAGACTGTGCCAGGCGCCGCCGCGGGCGCCGCGTGGCTGGCGAGCGGGCACCGCGGGCGCGGCCCGGCGCCCTGGTTATTTGTGCCACCGAGCCTTGTCCTGGGCAGAGAGCTGCGAGCGCGCCCTCCCCAGATGTTGCGCCCGGGGCCTTGGCCCCCTTGGCACCCCCCACGCTACGCCACTGGGTCCTTCTGGTTGCAGCTCCTTGCCACACAGGTAGAAAGGGACAGCTAGGATAGTCCGGAGTCGCTACTAACCTTCCTTTCCTTTTCCAACGACATCACAGATTTCCCCATTTTCCTCAATGTGTAAAGCAGAGATGGAAAACCGATGCTGTTGGGCTCCAGTCAGCATAGCCCACCGGAAATACATCTGGAGGGCCACAGTTGTGTGCTTGCAAGATGACTGCAGCCAAGGGATACCTTTTCCCACACATTTTATAAGCTCCCCTCCTGGCTTCGCAAATGGTGCAAACAGGAACGGTTTGGATTCCTAGATCACGGTCTGCAGTTTCTTGAAGATGGACTTCTGGCAAGTGATGGACTGCACCTCACAAAAGTTGGGAGGAATGTTTTTGCCACAAAACTCAAAAACCTCATCAGGAGGGCTTTAAACTGACTTATGTGGGGGAGGGAGACAGTGGTCCTGAAGGTAGGAGTCTATCAAATGCTGAAGATGATCATCCAAATGTCAAGGACCAAATGGAGCAAGCAGCATGCAGACCTAGTGGTGGGACGAAAATATCCTTAAATAAGAGACATGGGGGAATGATCAACGGTCTTCAATGTCTGTATACTAATGCACAGAGCATGGGAAATAAACAAGATGAACTTGAGCTCTTGGTACAGCAAACTAAATATGACATAATAGGCATCACTGAAACCTGGTGGGATGAGTCTCATGACTGGAATGTAGTAATAGAGGGATACAATCTATTTAAGAGAAATAGACCAAACAGGAAAGGAGGAGGAGTAGCTTTATATGTTAGGGATATGTATACCTGTGAAGAGATCCAGGATTTAAAACTTCAAAGCCAAATTGAGAGTATCTGGGTCAAAATTAAGGGAGAGAAAAACAACAGTGATCTCATTGTGGGAGTTTACTATAGATCCCCAAGCCAAACTGAGGACACAGATGATGCCTTCCTGGAACAGATGGCCAAGCATTCCAAAGGAAGTGAGATAGTAGTAATGGGGGATTTCAACTATCCTGATATTTGTTGGATGTCAAACTCAGCCAAGAGCATAAGGTCGAACAGATTCCTCACTGGCCTTGCAGACAACTTCATTGTCCAGAAAGTGGGAGAAGCAACAAGAGGATCAGCCATTTTAGATCTGGTCCTAACCAATAGTGATGACTTGGTTAGTGGGGTAGAAGTGGCAGGATCATTAGGTGGGAGTGACCATGCTCTTCTGGAGTTTATTATCCAGCGGAAAGGAGCAACCAAGCATACTAAGGTCCAAATTCTAGACTTTAAGAAAGCCAACTTCAGAAAACTTAGGGAAACGCTGGGTGAAATCCCATGGACAGTAATACTAAAAGGGAAGGGAGTTTATGATGGTTGGGAGTCTGTTAAAAGGGAGATATTAAAAGCACAACTTCAGGCAATACCAATGAGACGGAAACATGGAAGGTGCCTAAAGAAGCCAGGCTGGCTATCTAAAGAACTTTTGACTGAGTTAAGATTTAAAAGGGATATGTACAAAAAATGGAAAAGGGGGGAAATCTCCAGAGAGGAATTCAAACATATAGCCAGCACGTGTAGAGACAAAGTCAGAAAAGCTAAAGCACAGAATGAACTCAGGCTCGCTAGAGAGGTTAAAAGCAACAAAAAGGGCTTTTATGGGTATGTCCGTAGCAAAAGGAAAAACAAGGAAACAGTGGGGTCACTCAGAGGAGAAGATGGTGAAATGCAAACAGGGGACAGAGAAAGGGCAGAACTCCTCAATGCCTTCTTTGCCTCAGTCTTCTCCAAGAAAGAAAACAACGCCCGACCTGAAGAATATGGAGCAGATGATTCAGCAGGGGAAACACAGCCCAGAATAAGTAAGGAGGTAGTACAAGAATACTTGGCTAGTTTAGATGTATTCAAGTCTCCAGGGCCAGATGAACTACATCCAAGAGTATTAAAAGAACTGGCAGAGGTGATTTCAGAACCACTGGCAATAATCTTTGAAAATTCCTGGAGAACAGGCGAAGTTCCAGCAGACTGGAGGAGGGCAAATGTTGTCCCTATTTTCAAAAAGGGGAAAAGAGAGGACCCAAACAATTACCGCCCAGTCAGCCTGACATCAATACCAGGAAAGATTCTAGAGCAGATCATTAAGCAAACAGTCTGTGAGCACCTAGAAAGAAACTCTGTGATCACCAAAAGTCAGCATGGGTTCCTGAAAAATAAGTCATGTCAGACTAATCTGATCTCATTTTTTGACAGGATTACAAGCCTGGTAGATGAAGGGAACGCTGTGGATGTAGCCTATCTTGATTTCAGCAAGGCCTTTGACAAGGTGCCCCATGATATTCTTGTAAAGAAGCTGGTAAAATGTGGGCTAGACAATGCTACCATTCAGTGGATTTGTAACTGGCTTACTGACCGAACCCAAAGGGTGCTCATCAATGGCTCATCCTCATCCTGGAGAGTAGTGACTAGTGGGGTGCCACAGGGTTCTGTCTTGGGCCCAGTCTTGTTCAACATCTTTATCAATGACTTGGATGATGGGCTTGAGGGCATCCTGAGCAAGTTTGCAGATGACACCAAATTGGGAGGGGTGGCTAACACCCCAGAGGACAGGATCACACTTCAGAATGACCTTAACAGATTAGACAACTGGGCCAAAGCAAACAAGATGAATTTTAACAAGGAGAAATGTAAAGTACTACACTTGGGCAAAAAAAATGAAAGGCACAAATACAGGATGGGAGACACCTGGCTTGAGAGCAGTACATGTGAAAAGGATCTAGGAGTCTTGGTAGACCACAAACTTGACATGAGTCAGCAGTGTGATGCAGCAGCTAAAAAAGCCAATGCAATTCTGGGCTGCATCAATAGGAGTATAGCATCTAGATCAAGGGAAGTAATAGTACCACTGTATTCTGCTCTGGTCAGACCTCACCTGGAGTACTGTGTCCAGTTCTGGGCACCACAGTTCAAGAAGGATACTGATAAGCTGGAACGTGTCCAGAAGAGGGCAACCAAAATGGTCAAAGGCCTGGAAACGATGCCTTATGAGGAACGGCTTAGGGAGCTGGGTATGTTTAGCCTGGAGAAGAGAAGGTTAAGGGGTGATATGATAACCATGTTCAAATATATAAAAGGATGTCATATAGAGGAGGGAGAAAGGTTGTTTTCTGCTGCTCCAGAGAAGCGGACACAGAGCAATGGATTCAAACTACAAGAAAGAAAATTCCACCTAAACATTAGGAAGAACTTCCTGACAGTAAGAGCTGTTCGGCAGTGGAATTTGCTGCCAAGGAGTGTGGTGGAGTCTCCTTCTTTGGAGGTCTTTAAGCAGAGGCTTGACAGGCATCTGTCAGGAATGCTTTGATGGTGTTTCCTGCTTGGCAGGGGGTTGGACTGGATGGCCCTTGTGGTCTCTTCCAACTCTATGATTCTATGATTCTATGATTCCTAGAGTCACACAGCCTGTGCCACAGAGAGGAAGCAAGTGATCACATTCATGCAGAGCACATGTTAAGAAATTGAGCAAAGCCATTGCCTCTGTATTAAATTATATGGCCAAGGAGTTAGGCTTCTGGTAAATGCTGGCCCATTAAACACGGAGGGAACACAGAGGCTAAGACTATCCCCAAGATCAATCCATTAATTCATGGCAGAGAACTCAAAACATACAGAGCAAACTTCCACAGGGCCTGCCTACCTTTTGCCTGCTATCAACTCTCCCTTTACCACCACAGTAGTCAGCAGGCCCTTCTGCCTGCAACTCCTTGACCTACAGGTAAAAAGGGGCAGCTAGCATAGCCCTGCTGCTTTCCCCTGCAGCTGCTGTTTTGACACCACTTCCATACAGGGATCAAGCAAGAACGTTGCACTCCCTTCCTATGATCAGTGTCTTGTTAACTAGTCTAAAACTTGGTGGCTATATGCAGCATGTGGCCATTTCAAACGTTGCAATCTTGCTTTACATACCCACATCTTGGGCTTTCCTTGATCACTGTATGTGAGTGCAGTCCATGTGTGAACAAAATTAACAGTCACACACAATAAAGCGTTTGTCTTTCTTGTCTGTCAATGGGTGCCCTTGGTATAGGAAGAAATGGGAATCTCCCACACACAAAAAGCTGGCAGTTCAACTTGGGTTGGACTGATGGGGTAACACCAGGGAATTATTCTAGGTTTGTGCCTATGTAAATGAAATCAACTTGTACTTTGTTCTGTGTTGCTAAGAGAGCCTTGCAGCTTTCTCAGGGACCTGTCTCAATACAGAAATAGGATGCTCTAGAAAAGCAGCAAGGATTTGATTTTTCTCTGCCCACGCTTTAATGCTGTTTAATTCTTCTTGGTAATGGCATTCTAGATGTATAATGGGAAGGGCTAGGTCAGTAGTTGGCTTGCTTTGGTTTTATTTTATTTAAGATTCTATTGAGAAATCAGAACATCCAGGCACTACTTCAGTCTTCTGGAGCAGGTACAGGAAAGTCAATACCTTGAAGACAAGTTTTCCAGCAACCCTTCCTCCCTTTCTCCAGTGAAGTTTGATTTTAGTAAAAGAGACCCCTTCCTCACCCTGATTTATCAACTGCTAGTTAAAATAATTGGATTGGACTGATGGGGTAACACCAGGGATGAAGGCTCCAATACTTTGGCCACCTCATGAGAAGAGAAGAATCCTTGGAAAAGACCCTGATGTTGGGAAAGATTGAGGGCACTAGGAGAAGGGGACGACAGAGGACGAGATGGTTGGACAGTGTTCTCGAAGCTACGAACATGAGTTTGACCAAACTGCGGGAGGCAGTGCAAGACAGGAGTGCCTGGCGTGCTCTGGTCCATGGGGTCACGAAGAGTCGGACACGACTAAACGACTAAACAACAACAACAAAGTTAAAATAATTATTGAATTCCTTAATAAAAGAAAAAAGAAACCAACTTAACTGGTAGGTAGATTGTTGCCTACAATATCAATAGTCTTCTATTTTATTCTAGGTATGTCCATGTTCCCCATAGGTGTATATTCTGGATCCCTACTGAGTGAAATAGCTTAATCATCCTGCAGCAACACACAGTCTTTCTTTCCTTTGCAGAGACAACACTGAGTAGGTTAATGATATCCATTGATTGATCTGTGCAGACAGTGACCACAAAGGAAAGCACCGTCTACTTTGCAATTGCTAATAAGCAGGAAAGATAAGGCACCATAAAGCTGCTGAGCTGACATAGTAGGGAGGCAAAGGAGAAGGGAAATTCATTTTGCCACCCTTACAGACTTTCAGCAGTGCAAAGCCACCTTCTGCCCCCTCAGTCCTTCTCTTTGCCAGTGCTGAGGTTTGCTCTAATTTGGAAAAATAAGTGCTTTGTGCTTCAGAATATTCACAGCCTTATAAGACTGGCTGTGACCTGGGTATTGTCTAGTCCACTCATGTGCATTGAAAGAGAATCTCTATACCCTATGCCCCAACATTAGTCTTTATCAACTTGATTCTAGCGTGCAACAACTAGCAGAGTAACTACCGGTATGATACTCTGGTATCCTTCACAAAAAGCTGTAACTCAAGAGATGGAGCAAGTGCTTTGCATAAACATAGCTGCCAAGTTTTCCCTTTTCTTGCGAGGAAGCCTATTCAGCATAAGGGAAAATCCCTTAAAAAGGGGATAACTTGGCAGCTATGTGCATAAACCAGTTCTCCCTCCTCCAATCTTCAATTAAAGGCACCCTGTGTCATTGTCCAATCGTATGCAGGAAGGAAAATCTCCCCACAAAAGATGGGAGCCAAGGAGTGCTGTTGACAACTTGTAGTGTCCATTTGTGCTCATCGATGAATCAGTGCATGAGCCCCAGGGGCTGGATCATATTATGCAAATATTAGTTGCTTTAGAAATACCTACTTAGAGTTTCAAAATAAAATGTCAACCTCTAGGTTTTCCCCGCTTGTACAGCATGAAAGAAAATGTCACTGATTTGAATTTGATGTAGGAATAACAGCTTTTATGCCATGGAATGTTTTCCTTCTCTGCTCAGTGGTATTTGATTTCTGAAGGAGTAAAAAATGGTTCTCTAGGGACAATTATATATTTGAGATAGGAAGATGTGGTAGACCAAGCAGCTTATGGAGTGATTGCGCGAAGTATAGAAAATTTGCTGGTATAACACAGCTGCAAAATAGCTAAGTGAGACAAAGTATATTCTGCACTGAAAAGTTCTATAGGCCTGACTTAACGATAATAATGAATGTGAGAAGACATCGTGCATCTCCTTTAAAGCTGAGAAAGCTAGAACTATTATGCAGTATAATTTCTTTTTAATGCAAGACTTTTACAGCAAGATGAAATAAAATAAAACTCCTGTTATTTATCACAAGGTATTCAGAATCATGGTTTGGTGAAATCTCATTTGCGGAAACCCTTCCTTTTCACCAGCACTAATCCCTACACATGTGAACACATTATTTCCCCCCCAGATCTGCTTAGAAGAATGGATGAGACTTACAACATGACAATCTGTGATCACACCCAATTTTTATTTTAAAACATGTGAAATCTGGACCTGCTTTAAGAAATAAAGAGGCGGCTAATATTTTTGTGAATAGCATTCATAAATTTTCTCAGCCTGACAAATTTTATGGTTAAACTGGTCTGATTTCTCCAAGTGTATCGTTTTGGCTGGTTGGCATCTGTCTGTCTCAGGAGACAATGGAGGAGTGCGCCTTGTGGGGCGAGGTCAAGCTGTTGGAAGGTTACAGTGCCTGCTGTGGCTGGAGACCGATGGAGGAGAGACATCTGCAGCTGGGGCAGATGAAGGTGTCCAGTTGTGCTGCTGCAGATGCACCATGGCGTATCTTCTCTCAGCGCTGCTCCCTTCAGCCATTCCTAAAATTCACAAAATGTCTTCACAAAATGTATCGTTATTTCAGTGCAGAGCATGAGAATCATACTATGCAATTGATTGTCTTGGGTTTCTTTCTAGTGTTATTTGGCTACTGCAGAACAAACAGCTTCCCGAGGTATATTTTAATGTCTGTGGCATCTGTGGCATGAGAAGGCATACTTGTTGATGGAAACTCTTCCTCTTTTTTCATCTTCTCAGTCTACCCTCTTGCCTTCTGTATTGAAGATTATGAGGCCATTCTCAGAACAGGCCACTGCCTTTTTGCTACCATTATCACATGTGCTGCCATTTGTGTACTAAGAGGTCCAGATGCTTGTGACAGCTTGATTTCCTGGAGCAACCTACAAGGACACTGCAAGAAAGGCAAAATGCTTTAGCTTCAGTGACACGGAGGGGGAAATATTCTGCAGCGTGACAGTAGCAATGCTACAATTTCGTAACACTTTCATCTCAAATGTTTGCTTTTCTTTAGCTTCTGACAGCCTTAAGTATCACCCTTTCAGCTAAATTTCTTCTCCAGGCTGGAGAGATTTATACTTGTATACATTTAAACTGACTGTTTTTTATCAGATGTTTTGTTTGTTTATGTTACATTTTTTCTACAGTTAAAGAGGATAAGATGACTGTTATTGACTATGCCAATGTTTCTCAAACTTGGGTCCTCAGCTGTTGTTGGACTACAACTCCCATCATCCCTGACCATTGGGTCCTGTTAAGTAGGGATGATGGGAGTTGTAGTCAAACAACAGCTGGAGACTCAAGTATGAGAAACACTGGGCTGTATCATTAAATGCTGCATGTGTGTATTGTAAATCAGGGATGGAAAACTGTGACCCTCTAGGTGCTGCTGGTCTATAGTTTCTTTGATCCCTGACCATTGGCCATACCGGCTGGGGCTGATGACCAGGGCTGAGTCTAACAAGATCTGGAGCTTGGCCATCCCTGTCTTAAACCATGATTCTTAAAGTTTAAGGAAGATCTCTATATACAAAACTGCAAGCACTAATTAGGAGAACTCTGGAATTCTTCTTGAACTCCAAACCTCAATTTAGGTGTCTTGTTTGGATGAAAACGTGGGAGTGGTGCTTCCACTCTACCAAATCAGAGGAACACAAGCAATTGTCTGGATAATACGCCTTCCTACTCCTGCTGATTAGGAGTGCTTGGAATTCAAGACAACAAATGCTTCCCTCCCCTATAGGATTTCCTCTGCAGTTTTATTCTCAGGACCTTCACATGGAGTTGCAGTACAATGACAGTTAGAAGAAAGGACTAGTGAGTACTATCAACTTTCCCCCATAATAATGCACGCCATCTGAGAATAAAGCAGCTAAGGGGAAAGTATGTCTAGATATTCTTTTCTGTGAATTGCCAGGTAGGGCAGGGCATGAAAGAGTTCACAGACTCATCAGGATTTAAAAAGTTTTGTGACATGGAGCTCAAGATGGATAATTGGGTTGATTTATAGTTTTGTCTCAGATTCTAATTTTCCCAGTCCTAAGTTTGGTTCTCTCCACATTTCTGCACCAGTCCTCCTGAAGATATATTAGCATTTTAGTACAAATTTCTCCTATTATCAGGGCTGGCTCACTCATGAGGTGAGGTGAGGCAGTGGCCTCAGGGCAGCAGGCTCCAGGCAGTAGGGAGGGTGGCAGGTCCAACTTCTGAGGAGTGTTCTGCTTACTACCTCCTCTGTTTGTCAACCTCCTCTGTATATCCTGTGTGCCTGCCTACCGCCCTGTTGTGCAGAGTGGCATTTTCTATATTGCTTCTAGTGGCAAAATGTCTTGGGGGGTGCCTACCAATAATTATGCATGTCTTTGTAGGTAATATTGCTGGATATACAGATTTTTGCAAGCCGTATCCCCTAATAAAATGTATTTAAGATTCTGTTTTCTCTTATTGATCATCTTTATGTACACTTTACCCTAATATGCACATTATTTGATTGGAAAACTACATAGCAAAATTCAGAGAAGTGCGAATTTTGAAAGTTTGCATATTGTTACAGAAAGTGTAAATTTCTATTCATGGATAATCTCAAATAAGACCCTGGAGGAGATAGATAGTTTAGGGTTACCTCATTCATAAACCAGGAAGCCACATCCAACACGCAAAGCTTCAAAGGCCCAAATGTATTTTACCTACTTTTGAAGTAAGGTAATCTGGGAACAATGTATTGGTCAGAAAAGGCCCCAGAGGTATCCAGATATGCGATAGAGCAAACTAAAGTTTTTCTTTTATTGTAGGATGGCATTCTAATGTGAAGTCTTGTGAAGTTCAATGCAGCCTTTCACAGAGCAGTGGATCCTTACAGAGCCATTATAACAGTCTGTTTATTTACCCACACTGAGAAAGGATGAATGGAAACAGGAGGTGACACCTGTGGCACCAGAAGGCAGAAACATTGCAGGTCCCAGAATAAAAGCAAAATCAAGGCAAAGCACTGAAGCAGACTTTGATTACAACTGCTCTCATGAACAACTCAGAATTCCTCCAGTCCCATGCAGGCAACATAGAATTATTTTCCTTCTGATTAAGCTAGTGAGGATAAGCTGATGCTGGTCGGTGACCGTAAAAAAGATTTACTACTACTGATGGAGCGCGTATCCCATTAATTGTCCAGTTCTTTAATATGAATTGCTTCAGTAAAGCCCCCCTGGAAGAAGAACTAGTTTTCTCTCTCCAGCTTCTCCCCACCTGAATCACACAATGCATTCTGTTGATTCAATTTTGAAGAACGTTGGCATCCATGTTTTTGGGTGTTGATCTCAAGCATCCCTAATCTTCCCTTAGCAAATTCAAAGAAGGTTGGGTTACATGGGGCTCAGGACACACATTCACCTCTGCCCTTGTGCTTGCAGAATGCTTAGCTTTCGTACAAGTGAGGCAGCAATCTCCTTTGCTTCTCTGAAGTGATATTTGTAGACATAACAGACCCATGCCACACAACTTCAAGGACACTAGAAACAGATTACTCAGAAGGTTTTGGTTTTTTTTACAAGCCACCACCTTCCAGCGAAACATTGACCTAATAACATAAAACCCAAATCAAACCATATCCAATATATATTAATTAAAATGACTATTTGAAATCTATGGTGCCTGATTTTTTTCTGTCTTCTTCTTACCCAAGGCAAATAAAATATATTTAAATTCTGCCTGAATATTGTCAGGGAAGGATCTGATCTGCCCCAGGAGGGAGTTTCAGAGATAGGATGCTGTAGGAGAAAAAGCCCCCTTTTGTGTTTTCACTATCCATGCCATCCATGGTGGCAGTGCTATGAGAAGAGCTTCTCCCTCTTAACCCATTACCCAATCTTAGCAGGGCTCCACTTCAACAGATGTCACTCCCCACCCCCTACTAAAAAAAAGAGCTCACCCCCCCACTATGCAAATAAGTGCAGCTGCATTCACTTCCTCTGGTTAAGGAATTAAATAGCACGGTACAGGCTCACTCTTTCCCCCAAGGATTAAATTACACCCAAGTCAGGAAATCCAACATTAAATTCATGGCAGCACTGATAGCTTGACTACATGGTATTTCTGCTAAATTTAAGATTTTGCTTGGTGTAGGTGGTTTTGTAAAAGCTATGGGTTACTCCTACTATAGTTTTATTACACTGGAGCACTGTGAAATATGTGTCTTCTTTTAATATTGAATCACAATATGATGCAACATACAATAAAATGCAATGTAACATAAAATGCAACTAAGTAATTGCCATTTTTGCTGCTTTGGCTAGGCATTTAATGACTTAAACTATGCTGTTTTCCCAAGGAATATTTAACACACTTTAAGTTGTGGGACTGGGGAGTAAAGATTGAAATCCCTATATATGACTTTTACATATTCAGCTTCAAGGTCTACTGCAGTGGCCCTTCTGCCCATTGTGGCATAGCTCCTCTTTGCCAGCACCATCCATTTTCAGAGTTAGTTGATTACATGCCCCTTAACAGATTCCAACTTCTATGGCTATCAACCAACACATTTTCTATGGTCTGAAAACTGATGACTGCAGAGGCGGATTGAGGGGAGCACAACCAGTTTGGTCACACTGGGTGCAGAGCCTCAGGGGCACTGAAGGGGACACCACAACTATTATTTAGAACGGAGCACAAGAGGTGGGGGAAGGGTCCCAAAATTCGGGGTCACAAAGGATGCTGCTGAAATTGGAGACCCCAAGGTCCACCACTGACATATGACACCTCAAACTTGTCTTGGTTCATCCTGAAGCATCATTTATGGTCACCAAAAATGGTTCACCTTTCCATGCAGTGAGTTGGGCTTCTTGCCCATATCAGGTTTTAGAAAAGGTTGAGATTGTTTTGGCCCCAAGATTCATTTTACCAGATTACAGCAGGGAGAAGGTTCAGGATGAGTGCCAACTGCCCCGCAGGAAACTTTGAGGAGAACCAGGGACAATATAGTTCAATTAGTATTTAGCCCCTGTACCCAGGTCAGACTGCTATGATAGCCAGGGCCGGCTCTAGGTAGACCCCCAGTGGCGCGGTGCGCCAGGGCGCCAGGCCAGTAGGCAGGGCGCCGTGCGGCGAAGCCGTGCGGAAACCATGCTGCGCCCTGCGAGGGTGGGGGCGCCGGAGCGATCTCCGCCCCTCAGCCCCAGGGCGCGCGACCTGCTCGAGACTGCCCTGATTATAGCTATTCAAACATAATTTAATGTTCTTTCCAAATCTAATCATAAGCTATTTCAAACCATGGACATTACTCTCAAGTTAACTGAAAGATCTCCTCCTGAGTTTAATTCTTTGAATTTCCACTTACATATAAGCTGAACGTTTATTCATTTAGGCCTTCATCTATGGAGAAGTAAATGTCTCAAAGAGGTCATCTATGTTCTGTCCTCCATGCATCATCTTCCAGGTGTGTTGCCAACACCTGGCACAGGTTGCTGGTTCCCTGAGTGGATCAGTGTTGATTATTTGAGTGAGATACTTGCAATGTGTCCTCCTGTTTCTACTCTGTTCCTGGCCACTCCTCCTATCCACACCCACCCCTCACTGAGCAAGATCTCACCTGGGGTTTGTCTCTGCTAAAAACTCTGGAGATCAGCTTGGGAGTGGGGTGGAAGGTGGAAAGGGATGGAGGCGACTTAGGGATGAGGGAAAGTGCTGCCCGCTCCCATTTCCAAATCTTATGTTGTTCGGGAGTTATCTTTTATTGCTGCTTTCAGAATCAGATTCTGTTGCTTTTCTACAGACCCTCCAAGTGTACCTATTTTCTAAGGACGTCCCTGATTTAGAGAAGCCATTCCGGTTTCTGATTTGATCCTGGAATGTCCCACTTTTCCTTAGGATGTCTCTATTTTCATTGGTGAAATGTTGGAGGGTATGGAGAGGGTATGGAGTTATCCGACCCCTGAGCCGTCTGAAGGCAATCCTGTATAGGGAAGTCTTTTTAAATGTTTAATGTTTTATTATGTTTTTCTATATGTTGGAAGCTGCCCAGAATGACTGGGGCAACCCAGTAAGATGTGTGGGGTATAAATAGTAGCATTATCATTATGGAATGGGACGTTCCTATTTTTATCAGAGAAATGTTGGAGGGTATGTTTCCATTGTGAAACCTTCCACCCAAAAAGAAACCCCTTCTATGCTGCCTGCCCCAGAATGTGGATTTTGTAAATTATGAAGCCCGTTGTGCAACATTATGTGCATTTCAAGTAGGTTTCTTGGCATCAGGTTTCAAAGCTGCAGGATCTAGCTACTGGGCAACCATAGTTTAGTTTTCTCTCTCATATGGCCGAATATGTCTTTCTCATCCCATACAGCAATGCTTTTTCTGAAGGTATTTTCAGTATGTTCAAAAAGAACATAAGTTAGGTTCAAAGCTCTTTAGGAAAGTCACCAGAAGGACAAGCTTCATCCTGAGCATACGTAGAGCACATGGGAATAAGAAATAGTCTGTGTGCAGGGATGGCAGCAAAAAGCAATCTACTGTATTTAAGAGTTCCAAAAGCAACACCTGGTCCCCAAAGCAAAATCTTATCTGCCCCCTGCAGAGGGTTGATGGCAAGAAAAGAGCAAACTTCTCAAAAAACTTGAGTTGAAATCGGGATTGGCTGTGCTGATGTTATGGCCTTCAGTCGTAACGTGGGAAGTTTTGCTGTTTAAAAGCTCCAGTTGAAAGTGGAAGCAGCAGCACTGAAGAGCAATTGCTTGTTTGGTTACATGACAGTTTGTAATGAAGACTTTCCACCCATGTGGTATTTTTATATTTTTTAAATAATGTTTATTTTTTAATAATGTTGTATTTACTGTTAATGTTGTATATGTGTACACACAGAGAGAAAGAGATTTAATTGTATTTATTGATCTGAGTTTTCTCCCCTCTCAGGCTTCCCTAAGTACAAGACTTAGATTCAAAGATTTCTGGGCTTAAAATATTATGGTTTTGTGTGTTTCCACTAATAACTTTTGGATCAGCACAAAATGTTTAAGCAGTGATACTGACGTAGAATAGAATATCCCTATTTTCATCTGAGGAATGGTGGTAAAGGTAAAGGTAAAGGGACCCCTGACAATTAAGTCCAGTTGCGAACGACTCTGGGGTTGTGGCACTCATCTCGCTTTACAGCCTGAGGGAGCTAGCGCTCATCTTGCTTCCGCAGACAGTTTTTCCGGGTCATGTGGCCAGCATGACTAAGCCGCTTCTGGCAAAACCAGAGCAGCGCACGGAAACGCTGTTTACCTTCCCATTGGAGTGGTACCTATTTATCTACTTGCACTTTGATGTGCTTTCAAACTGCCAGGTTGGCAGGAGCTGGGACCGAGCAACGGGAGCTCACCCCGTCGTGGGGATTCAAACCGCCGACCTTTCGATCGGCAAGCCCAAGCAGCACAGTGGTTTAAGCCACAGCGCCACCCTTTGAAGAATGGTGGACAGTATGCAAATGGTAGGTCTGAGTTATATTTTTTAGCTTTTGGAATGCACAACCATTAAAAATGTGTATGCTGATAAAGTAAATTAAAATAGAAACCAAACACATTGTTCTGATTGTACTTTACATGTTTGAAATGATGCTTGAGCACAATGCTGCGCCTTTGCAAGATTCTTGCTGTTTCAAAACCTTTCTATTACTTGACATATCTGATATCTTTCTATATCTGAAAGCATTTATATAGCTCAGCTGCTCACACTGTTAACTTAGATTGTGGCTGTTCCTAGGAAAGGAGAAAAGCGTTTTGGAATCCAAAGGCTACAGAAGTAGGGGAAAGACATTTCATTATCCTTCTCTCTTTGATGAGATTATTCTTACCACTCAGAAAGGAATACAGACAGAATAATTCATAGTGACATTTTTATAATAAAAAAAATACAGAACAGGCAAACAACTACTCAAACCATGTGCTAAAAATAATAGCCATCATTATTTAATAAAGATGTACATCATTTAATGAGTGCATAGGAAAAGAGTCTATGTCTACTCTCATTTGGGTTGAAAGAATTAATAGCCACATTTACCAGTTCCTAATTACGGCACCAATAGCACCATATAAGGCAGAATTATCTCCTTGGTTATAATGGTCCGATGTCTAATTTTGGCATGAACTATATCACCTAGTAGTATCTTTGCCTAACATTATAATCTCAGCAATTTAGTACATTAGTGTTCTATATTATAATGTCCTGAAAATTCCTAATCACACAAATAACTTTACAAAGATTTTTTTAAAAGACTCATGGAACCAAGGAGATTTGCGGGTGGGTCTGATATGCATTTGAATGAATGCTACAAACAGAACTCATGATTTTTATTTGTGCCGTTTGCAGCATTGCATCATAATTCATCCCAAATTATAATCCCAGATGTCCTTTTAAGAACAGCAGTTTTATTCTAGAACACCACGGCCTCTTACTTTCAAGTTTGTATAGAGCAGAAAGAATATCCTTTAGGCAGAATTCTAACATCCATCCATTTTATTTTTTTGGTTCCTAAAAGCCTTATCTCCAACCCGGTGCCGTCCATATGAATTCTTTTATAACTCCCATCTCAGGTGCATTGGCTGAGGTTGATGAAGGTTGTCCTAATTTTTCTTGTTTCTTAGTTTTGCTTAGAAACATCAGTTTCTTTGGGTGTTGTGATTATCGGTACAAAATCTAGTGTCCTTTAAGTTTTGCAATCCAATGAATTAGATCCAATACATCCTACCACCTAAAACAGACCAGCAACCGCCCCCCCAGCTCCCTCTCCATCTGCTGCTCCATCTCCTCCTGACCTCGCCTCATGATTCTGTGTGTGTTTGTGGGGGAACCGCTTCTTACTGATAACCCTCCTCCTCTTCCTCCTCAGCCCTGATGGTGCAGCAATCCTGCTCCCTGCCCAATTCCCTTGCTCTGAGGAATGATGCAAGCATTCATCCTCAGTCCCTCCGTCTGGGAATAACCAGGTTTTGCTACCACGGCAAAGCAGTGGTTTGAGCCCTTTGTAGTGGCCACCTCACCCCATAGTGCCACACCAGGGCATGGGATGGGGCGGACAGAGAGAGATGGCTTTGGAGGTCCTTTTAGGAACACTGCCAATCACTTTGACACAGCGCCAAACACTTCAAGCAGCTTTTGCCACTGCAGCAAAATGGTGATGGCACTGCTATGTAGCAGCTGCCAGTGGCTATTCAACAGTTTCTCTTGGACACCTGGTTGCCCACTATGAGAACAGGATAATCTGACTGGGTTGTCCCAGCCACTTTGGGTGGGTTCCAACCAGGGCCGTCTCAAGCACGTCGGGCGCCCTGGCGCCGTGGTGCGGAGATCGCTCCGGCGCCCCCGCCCCGCTCCGTTTCTTGCCGTGGCTGGTGGGTGGGCACAGCGCACAGCATGGTTGCTGCGCACCGCCCCCCCTACCGGGCCGGTGCCCCAGCGCCCTGCGCCACCCAGACTACCCCTAGAGCCGGCCCTGAAATATATGGACCATTGGCCATTGAATCCAGCAGGCTCTTCTTAAGTAATAGCAGGCAGGCATACCCTAGCATAGGTTATCTCTCTTGGACTCGGGCTGGCAGGGTATATGGGCTGCTGGGCCAGGACTGATGGTAGAAGAAGACCCTGTAGCTGGCTGACAGCAACAGAGGGCAAGCAAAGGGGCACAGTCCCCCCTGTCCTGCCACTTGAGCCAAGAGCCTCACCTTAGCTCATGGAAGGGATAAACCTGTACATAGATGATCTGTACAGCTGGGTGAATCGAGGGCATCTTTCAGCCATGCACTTGATATATGGGACAACCGAGTTCAAGGATGGAGAATCTGTCCTGGCTACAAAGACCAGAGAAGCCTTCAACTAGATGCTGACACACAGCGGTCAGATTAAAATGTTGCTCTTTTTTTTTAAAAAAAGACAAATTTTTCTTTTTAAAAAAGACAAAATTCAATCCATATCTCCCTTCAGTCCATTATGGAGGAAGTCAAGTAAAAACAACAACACCACTTCTAATATATTTTGGAAGATACAGACCTGAGCCAAAGAATTATTGATTAGTTTATTTATTTTTAATCATAATTCAAATCTACATCAAGAGTACAGGGCACCATTATATATTTTTGTGCTCAATCTATATTTTACGTGAGGGTAAACTGTACTAATGAGAAAAAATATCAGTGTTCACTCTCATCTGGAAATAGTTTCTAATTAAAATTGATTGCCCTAGTCCAGTTCTGGTCATGCTAAAGAAAAGGTATTTATGCCAGCATGTGGAAGGGGTGTGTACATTTTAAGGACCACCCTGTTGAATGCAGTGCAGTGGAAATAAATTATATCCACAGACAGTTGTACATTTATGTTCATGGTTCATGGCTGCATGTAAGTCTACTTGCTCAGATCTCCTTAGCTGGATAAGGGCATCTATTTGTTTCTTCTGTTTTGATGAGGGTGGGGGGAGGCCTTCCGTTTAACGAGATGCAGGGACATTTTATGGAAATGACCTGGGCTGGGATACAAACGGAACTGACTTCCATATGCACACGACGACTTTTCCTGCCCCTTCTTTCTACCTTTTGCTACTACCAGAAAACCTTAAATGAATGGTATTAATGACTTTTATTTTATTTTAATTTATATTGGCTCCCAGTTCGTTTCCGAGCACAATTCAAAGTGTTGGTGCTGACCTTTAAAGCCCTAAATGGCCTCGGTCCAGTATACCTGAAGGAGTGTCTCCACCCCCATCGTTCTGCACAGAGGTCCAGCACCGAGGGCCATGTGGTAGTTCCCTTGTTGCGAGAAGCCAAGTTGCAGGGAACTAGGCAGAGGGCCTTCTCGGTAGTGGCGCCCGCCCTGTGGAATGCCCTCCCATCTGATGTCAAAGAGAAAAACAACTACCAGACTTTTAGAAGACATCTGAAGGCAGCCCTGTTTAGGGAGGCTTTTTAATGTTTAATAGATTACTGTATTTTATTTTTCTGTTGGAAGCTGCCCAGAGTGGCTGGGGAAACCCCGCCAGATGGGCGGGGCATAAATAATAAATTATTATTATTATTATTATTATTATTATTATTATTATTATTATTATATTCTTTATCTCCCACCTCTCAGAATACAAACCCTACCAAAATGGAACTTTCTGAAATGCCAAGCAATACAAGGGGAAGAGCATCTTCCAGTGCTTCCTCTGTTAAATGTGCAGATTCCAGTGCAGGTGTTGACAAATATGGCTATACAATCCTATGATTCTGTGTGATGGAGCAGGAGACTGGGGTCACATCCACACCATATTCCAATGCACATTTATAGCACTTGAACAGTGGTATAAATGTTTCCAAAAGTTTAAAGGATTTCTTTGAAATTCAAACAAAAATTAGAAAGGCTGATTGTTACCTGTGCTATAAAATATTCCAAAACATGGTCAAAAAAAGTATAAGCAATGTTTTTAGATGTTCATGGGATGGTATCCAGAAAAATAAATGGGAAATATTAATAAATATACAGTCAACAGGACCTTGGTAATGTTTCCTCTCTAGAACCCATTTCCATTCATCTCTCATTGCAAAATCGCTTCTGCTACAAATGAATGCCAGCTATAGATATATAAGCAACAATAATCATATTTCACAGTCATAATGTGCGCAAGTCCCCATTTGGGGGAATAGGGGGCAACCATTATAGCTCAGTGCATTCTGGGGAAATTATATTCAAATTCATGATGTAAAACTTCATCAGGGAACACATGTCAGTCCATTATACTCCAAGGCATGCAAATTTAAATTCAGAACAGAATTCCATCCCAAATATTTAGCAAGAGCCTTAAGGTACAATAAATGAATGAGCTGGGAGTAGGGGAATCAAAGTCTAGTAGATAAATAATAATAATTTTTTGACCAGTATTTTCTGCCGTCATCAAAAATTTTAGCTGAGAAATGGATTCCATGCATTTACACCCAATTAAATTAAAAGGAAAACAATTAAAAGCGCAATTTGCCTGCTGCTCTTGAGGCAACTATTCCGATGATAAGTGCATATTTTAAAGCAATATCAGTTTTTAGACTTCATGTAAGCTTAACTTATTCCGAGACAAACCAAACCAAAACCCTACAGCCAGGTTTGCCCTGATTTTTGCTAGTGGAAAAGATGCCAATTTTAAGCCAGCTCTTGGAAATTTTCCAGTCATGCTGACTTGAACAAAACCCCAACAAAGAATGCAGAAAATGAATATCTATCTGGTGCGGTATTTATTATGTGACTGAAATATTCCATTTTCAGTGTGGAAGATTATTGTAATGTACCTTTGATGTGCCGCAAAGGAATCATTTGGCAACTTCACCAAGGGAGACAGGTGGTACTTCTGGCATCTGCTGAGGACATGGGAGGCACCCAGATAGAGGGATAATCACAGGAGCTGTTTTTGTTCAGGTTACACATTCAGCAGATAAATATAACATTCCCTTAAAATGATAGCTAGAATGAATAGTCAGTGGTCTCCCCTCATGGTTCAGCGGTAAAAAAAACATGTCTTGCAGAAGATCCCAATTTCAACCTGCACCATCTTCAGGAGGGGAAAAGAAATATTATGCCAGGTGCTCAGATAGTCAGAGAGAGAGAATAAGGTAGTCTTCTACAACAATATGCTGCCTACACTGAGTCAGCAGGCCTTTAGACCTGCAGATGGCACCCGATTAAATCTCTAGTAGCAGGAGGAGGGTGGGCTGTTCTCTCATGCGAGCTGTTCGGCTAGGACTGCCTGCGGTTCCCCGTTCCAAACAGTTGCCCTGGTGGCTCAATAGGGACAATATCCGATCCAATTTGCAAGGGCTGACTTTCATATTTTCAATGTGATCATAGGGTTGCCGTTCACATCCAGCAAGGATTTGGATATATGAGCCATCATTTCATGGCATAAGCAGCCACAGAAAGCATTTTACTTGCTTTTATTTCTTTTTACATTTTTTTTAAATGTAAAAGCAGCTCCACTCAAGTCATAGACTCTGCAGCATTAAAAGGAACCCATCACTCTAGAAAATGAGCAAGCAAACTGCTCCAGGAGATGCAGCCAGATAGGGGTCTGGGTGGGTCCCAAATACCTTCATGGGGCTGAGATTTATACATTTCCGTGGGATTTCTGAGCCCCCTTCCGGAAACAGCAAAGGAGTTGTTTAGTGGGCAGGTGTGGCGATTCGCCCTGAGACAGGACCAAGCATGTAAGGAGTTAAGTTTGTGCCAGTTAGAACCCTCAGGGGCGGGCTCAGCCAGGGTATAGACCGTGAAACGTCCGGGGGTGCTGTACAGGTCGGCAGGGACCGTGACAGCAGGTTCCTCTTGTGGGCTTTCCATAGACATCTGGTTGGCCACCGTGAGAACAGGATACTGGATTAGATGCTTTGGCCTGATCCAGCACAGCTCTTCTTAACGTTTTTATTACAGCCACCACCCATAACAGAAATGTAATAATACTGGCATCATTTGCTGGGTTGCTGTATGGAGCATGGGTGGCGCTGTGGTCTAAACCACAGAGCCTCTTGGGCTTGCCAATCAGAAGGTCGGTGGTTTGAACCCCCTGACGGGGTGAGCTCCCATTGCTCTGTCCCAGTTTCTGCCAACCTAGCAGTTCAAAAGCATGCCAGGGCAAGTAGATTAATAGGTACCGCTGTCGTGGGAAGGTAAATGGCATTTCCGTCCGCTCTGGCTTCTGTCACGATGTTCCGTTGCACCAGTAGCGGTTTAGTCATGCTGGCCACATGACCTGGAAATCTGTCTGTGGACAAACGACGGCTCCCTCAGCCTGAAATGAGCACTGCAACCCCATAGTCACCTTTGAGTGGACTTAACCGTCCAGGGGTCCTTTACCTTTACCTTTTTTATTGAGATAATGTATGTGATGTGGTTTGAACATTCAGGAGAATTACTTATCCTCATCTGAATGTGTATATTTGTTTTAAAGGCATCAATAGTAAATAACTTAAATGGATTTTTTTTAAAATAGAGCTTTCCAAGCACACGTTAATGCAACTCTTCTACAGTTGATATGTCCCTAATATGTCCCAGTATATATGATATATATGAAAAGTCTGAAGAATCAGAGGGTACAATTTTAGGTCTGCCTTAGTTTTATGATGCTATGCAATGTACTTTGGATTTAATACTATTTAACTTGATATATTTTACTTCTAAATAATCATGCATAGGTTGTATGTGATCTTCTTGAGCCTACAACTGTTCTGATTTTCAATATCTCATCTCATCCTGGCCATTAATAGTCCATTATTGCACATGAAGCAATTCACTGCACCATTCCTTTATGACTGAGCCCACTTACTTCTGAGTAAATGTACACAGGATCCAGTTGTTCGTTACACATATTATATTAAAATCAAGAGAATTTACTTGTAAGAAAATTGAGCTCGGTCCTGACATTCCAAACTGCAATCCACTTCTCTTTAGATATGTATGGGATTGTCGATAAACAACAGAGGCTAGAATTAAGCCATAATTCTTTTGACTGAATCAGGGCTTCGGTTCTATTATTTTCCTGTCAAAGTGCCTTGATGAAAATGTAGTGCACTGACAATGCTGCCTTATCTCACCCTGATTTACAAACTTTCTATTACAATGACAACAGTTGAATGCTGAACATGAAGCACACATACGTTTCTGCATCAGACGTTGTGGGGATTTTGCGCTATTAGCCTCTAAACTGGGGTCACAATGAATTTTCATGGGGGTTGTTTTCCCACAGCAAACAGGTATCATTTTAAGGGACATGCAGTGTCCTCTGAAACAGTGCTCCCCTAAAGGGGGAAAAAATCCCTACTTTGTGTTGCAAGACTGTGATCGCCTCCCCCCTCCCTGCTTGACGAAACACTCCCCATGGAGTGGGTGGGGATTTCATAGTGGTGCTGCAGACTATTTCCAGCAAACTGAAGCATTATAGCATCCTGACTTTCTCCCTTTAAGTGCTTTGCCAGAAGAAGGCGAGGATCACGCCAGGCAGGCACCACGCGTTCCACATGGTGTGTTTTTAAGTAGCTGTTGCTACATTAGAGGAAGCAATCTGCTGTCAAAAGATGGGGCGATCACACTGTGGAATCCTCCTTTATAGTAGTATTTGCTACTTCTAAATAAAGGAGGTGAACACTTTTACCTCTGCTTGTGAGCCCTCCCCCTCAAAGATAACCGAAACAAGGGCTCCCTTTTGCAGGAGAAGGGGAGAATGTACTTTTCAAGAAGATTCAGCTCAGCCATGCTCTAAATCCCAAATGCCACTCTCCTTATGTCAGCACAAGGTACACTGTACCTTCTGCTTCATTCTAGTTGTTAGGAGATGTACAGAATACTATTTTCCAATAGACAGTAAAATTACTATTGGAGGGGGAAATCTAAGCTAATGAATTCAGAGTCTGGGTGAGATAATTACCAGGTATCTTATTTCATTTGCAGATGTAATAATCCCACAGTTTTTAATACATGAATGGGGAATCTTTGCTGCTCCAGATGCTGCTGAACTATTTATAATCCCCCACCATTGGCCGGGGCTGAAAGGAGCTGGAGTCCAATAACATCTGGAGAACCAATGGTTCCCCAGCTCTGTTTTAATGACAAGCCCAACTCCCCCTAGTTGGGATCTCTTCCCGCCCATTGATGTCAGTTGTGTAGAAGAGGTGAAATGACTTGAAAAGGGAATGTGCGGCAATGCGATCCATTGGCCAGATGGGATGTTTGCCTGTGCCCCTTGCTTGGAGGAGTTGCCAAGAAGCCAGCTGCCAGGCACCGCCAGCTCTGCCTTCCTGTCATTTCAGCAGGAGCTCCTCATTAGGAGCAGTTAAGGTGAAGCAGTGGTGCAAACTGCAGGCTGGAAGAAAATTAGTGAGTAGTATTCAAATCAAAGTGGGGGGGGATGGGGTAGTTTGCCAGGAGGAAGAGTGGAGAATTCTAGGCTGGTGCCTGAATTCTTAGAATCAATCCGTGAGAGATGAAATGTTGATTTTGCAGCCATCCTATGTCTGGAGAGCCCTTCTTCTTTGAGAGGTAATCTAATGCCATTGTGAGCAAAAAGAACAAGAGACAGCAAGGCAGTATTGATCTTCCCTTCTCACTACTATAATTAGATGTCGGCTTATTGCTGCAATTGCAGCTCCCCCCTCACTCCACCCCGTCTTTTCCATTTCCTCTTCCCTTTCTCAGATTCTGACAAATAGCTGGAATTCTGTTTTCTGCTTTGGCTAAACAGAAAATATCTAGAGAGTCTTGCGAAAATAAATTGTGTGCTTCAACCTAGCATTCCATTTGTTACACTTAGAAGGTGAAAATTAAAAAGTAGTAATCAAAGAATCACTCGGAATGGATAGTTCATCCCTCGGGTTTAAAAGCACTTGATTAAGCAAAGCAGATCTCTGTAAAAAACTGTTTCAGAAGAGTAGAACACGTACAACAACAAGGCTGAAATCCTATATCTTTACCTGGGAGCAAGGCCCACTGAACTGAGCAGGACTTGCTTCTGAATAGAAATGCATAGGATTCCACATTAATATAGAAATTGTAACAGAAGAAGAGTTTATACCCTCACTTTCCCTCACAAAGCACAGGTCTTTAATCTATAAATAACCAGCTCTTCCTTATCTTTTCTTCTTGAATAACTAAAAATCATTCCGCTCAGCTTGTTTTTATTACTGTGGTAGGTAGATAAATTAAGCAATTCAGCTGTTTGCGAGTTTGAACCTGCCAAGTTATGCTCTGCTGCCATATTTTTTAATAAGGTTATAAACTGGAATCTTCAAATCCTGATTGGTGTGGACTGGAACCGCTATAAATAATGGATACTAAAACCATACAACTGTTAGTGAATTCAGAGTGCTTGTTTACAACACTTCATCATCTGTATGTTATCTGATATTTTTTCAAAGCCAAAATCATAATAATTAGGGTCTTCTGGATGGGAGTTTATTATGAAATTGATGCTGCTTATGCACACAAGGTATTTGTGTGTGTGTGTGTGTGTGTGTGTGTGTGTGTTTGCTTTTTTTGCAGCTTGTACACATTTTCACTATCAAAATGCTAGTCATTAGTAATAACATGAATTTCCCTTACTGCGAAAACCAGATATAAAAACAACCAATTATAACTTGCATTCACTGCTAACCTGGAAGCTTGCTAGTGCATTTTGTGTGTGGGTAGCTTGTGGGTGGCTTGCATGGTGACGCCTTCAGTGGGTGGTCTCTCTCATCTCATCCCTGCTTCTGTTCACTTGCCACTTGAACACATCCTTGTTTCTAGCCTACATTATATTCCCTCCCCGCCCCCCAAGCAGAAGTCTCCAATTTGCCCATTATGAAACATGATAACTAGGACTGGTAACATTTGCTCCTTCAAACCATCCTTGGATTATTATTTTTTTAAAAGGTCCATGTGCACAGATACAGAAATACCTGTATATACCTACCTGCTCAGAATAGAAATGGGTAGAGGATGGCATGGGAGGAATAACTGAAGGGTCTTCCAACCCTGGATACATTACATAAAGACCCACTGTGCTGCTGTTCATGAAATTCAGAAGAATAGCAATAATGGGTATTTGTGGCTGAAAAAAAATGGAAGCTAAAAAAGGAATGCATGGAAGCTAATGTGTCAAACCTGCAGAGAAAAAGTACATCTGAACAACCTATTAGAAATACAACACACTCATCTCAAAGCACCTTTAGATGCAAAACTGGTCGATTACTGTTACCACTAAAATGGCATCCTCTGGACTGGCAGGGTGCTGGCTGGGTAGACGGAAGACATGCACAATCACCCTCACCCAGATTAGGAGAAAAAACACCGTATTGCCCCAAATATAAGCTGCACCCAAATGTAAGCCACACCTTTCAAATTCAAGGGGGGGGGGGACAAAACCCGAATATAAGTTGCTCCCCTAAAATTCCTCAGGCACTCACACCCGTTCCATTTTACCATACTGTATGTCTGTTTCAGCAGCGATATCGTAAAAGTCAGTTTTGGGGAATTTGCTAATTTAACCCTCACTTTAACTTTTCACAGTCAGAATTTGGGGGAAAAAGGTGAGGCGTATATTCAGGCCAATACGGTATATATTACAGCTATGTTCTTACAAGCACAGTGTCAAGACTATAGCTTTCATGGAGCCGCATGAGGTGCAAAAAATGCTGCCTTCTCTACCCGTTCCTCCCCCAGAGTATCTTCACCATCTGCCACAGTGGATTTCAGCTTTAAAGCAGCAGGGGCTCTTTCCTACCTTCTGGTTTCCAGGCCCTGAATTTAGCCAAGTACAGAAACCTGGATGTTACCAAAATGTATTTTTAAAAGTCAGGTAATTGTTTTGGTGTGTGTTTATCATTCATTGATGATGCCTTTAAATTCCTTGCTAAGATCTTGTTCCAGTCAGGATTCCAGAAAGACTATTAAGAAAAGGATAAGTTTTGGAGGAAATTAAGTCTGTTTTTGGCTAAGGTGCAGGGTTAGAGAGGTGTGATCACATGAACTATGTACACAAATCCAACTTTTGCCTCTAGTCAATGGGTTTTTGCATTGTTTTGGAAACCTGTAAAACTTATTTGACTGGTTGTGATGCTGGGAGAAAACTTATACGTAGGTATACGATGGCAAGTGATGCTTATCTTAAATCATCTTCAGGTCTGTTTATATACCTTCAAAAGAAAACTTAAAACAGCACCAGAAAACATTTTTGCCCCCAAAGTCTAGGAAATATATAAAACTGGTGCAGAAATGATATTAAATTTCCAACAAAGGATATTTTACTTTTCAGATTCCAATTTACATTGTATTGCTTAACAGCATGTAGCAAACAGTAGAACTAAATGATCCGTTTTCCCATAGTTTTTCACAATGAACACACTCGAGCCTCAGGGTTTTTAATTTTTTTTTGTTTAAATGTTAGTTGCCCCTGGTACAAACCATTAAGCACTGCTTGAAAATAAGCACCTGCAAAATGAATTGCAGGGAGTTGAAGGTAGGTGGATTGAGCCAATTGAAGGCACCATCTCAGTTGAAGCTGCTCCCTAAAATAATATATATGAGCACAATCACTCAGAATTTTATATCATTCTCATATGGTAGAGTAAGTAGGAGATTATTCACCACTCGAAACAGCAATGCATGTAATCTTGAAGGGAAATTTCACTCTTCCATAATCATATCTTGAATCTTCAAGGGGAAAATGGTTTTGTAGATTGCTGACATATCTCAATCAGCATGTGACATTTTAGAAGCTGTATACTTTGCATAACTCAAAAGTAGATGCAGGCCAGCCAGGACTGTTAAAGCACTTCTGCAGAATAAATACATCAGAGGAATGGAGTAGACTCAGTAGATGAAAAAGTCTTGCAAATCTGATACTCAGACTGGTGCCACAACTGAACTTTCAGACAGTTCTGTTACATGACTTGTTATGCGTTCCTGAATGCATGAATGGTACCAGAGGGAGGGCAGGAGGCAAATGTCCTTCCAAACAAGGAGCTTGTCCCCCCACCCCCTACTTGCTTCCCATTACTGGACTCTTGTCATTAAAATAAACTGTTATTTTTCTTTCAGAGATCTTAACATGCGGGACATAACTTTCTAGAAATATACTTTGCCCTTTCTGCCCACTGCTATGCTATTGTGTGTGTGTGTGTGTGTGTGTGTGTGTGTGGTGTCACCATTGCCTGAATGTCACACGTTTTCAAAGTGGCAATAATGAGAACAGACACAATCAGCACATGCATTTCCCCCCAATTATTTCACAAGTATCCTCCAAACATTACCAATATGATACAACATAACATAGAATATGCAGCGATAAAGATAATTGTACAAAAGATTTTCATGCTACAAAAATGTCTGGATTCTTTACTGAAATCCTGTACACACTAATGTACATTTATAATCAAAATTCTGTCTCCCCTTTCTATGCCATTAAGACAGGGGCAATAAGTTTCATTAAATTCAGTGGAACTTTCTTTGAAGTAAGAATGGATAGGATCAGGCTGCTCACATTATCAATTTTCTTTAATTGCTACTCTTGGCGGGAAAATGGATTGGGGCAATGGATGAGTTAATAATTTATATTTTATTCTCGGTTTTTTACCATCCCAAATGAATTTACTCAGGTCCTTCCTCCAATTGTCAAAGCATTTTGCTCCTCCAAGGATCGGTAAATTTTGAAATAAAAACATCATTTTTGGTAAAATGCTCATTTTTATTATTGAAATTCTCCGTAATATAATAGCGAAATTTTTAAATTTTTCCAAATTTCCAATTTTTGTTTTATCTCTTTCCAAGTTCAGCATATTATGAGACTGTATTCAAATAAATATTCATATTGGTTATATTCCAAAAAACATTGTGATCTGAAGTCCTCAGGAATTTCAAGTCAACGCTAAGCCAAGTCAACTTTATACAGAACAATCCCTTACCTGTACTGGATGTTATCAACTCTTTACAAGATCAATGGCAGATCAACATTTTCCTCTTGAGCAGCCTACCTCAGTGCAATTGCTTGGTCATACAGTTATAAACAAGAAAATTCTGTGGGGATAGTTTGGCTCTGAAAAATCTTAAGCTACATCCCATGCCTTATGCAGCAGCTGCCATCTGTAGTGCAACAAAGAAATGCAGATATCTTTGTGCTATGGTTTGTAAAAGCTAGGGAAAAAAGAAAACGAGCATTTAAAATTAATGCAACAAAGCGCATAACAGCTAAAATTAATTGGCTGTGGTCTAGAGAATTTTTGATCACTCCTGGACCGCAAAATTAATAGGATTAAAATTAAAGTAACCTAAAGGAATATATGGTAAGGCTAGGAAAGGCTACTGCATCAGCAATCTTTCTCCACCAGCGACAATATACACCAAAAATATCACCTATTTGGGGGAAAAATGCTGCTAATGTGAAGTGGGCCTTTACAAAATGCTACAATAGGAGTGCCTACTCTGATATAAACCACCTCAGGCTCTATGATTCCCAGGGTAGGTCCTTGGTGGTGTCACTACTTGGCACTACCCAGTTAGCATTGACCAGTGACAGGGCCTTCTCAGTGGCAGTTCCCTGTTTGTGGAATACCCTGTGCATCCAACTTGTTAAGATCAAATAATAAGATGGTTACCTGCCCATCCGCCCTTATTCTGATAAAATGTTCACATGTATTCAACAATACTCTCAGTTAAACTGGGAAAAAACAAGTATACCACCTCAAGTGGTTGGTTGATTAGTGCACTTTTAGAATATTCAAAACCAAAACATTTCTTTGATTTGATAATATATTGTTGCATGCCACCCAAATTTATCAGCAGTGCGAGATTCTAAGGGTTCCAGGCATTTACCCAGGATCCATGTTTCCTTTTGGAAAAGAGGCACAGTGGAGACTGTGGTGTCTTTATGATATATGGTTTATTTACACACATATATAACTTAAGCATACAATGGAGGGGTTCACAGCATCAATAACTTAAAAGGGTCTCATAGCCACAGCCTCGGGTTCAAACAGACATCAAATACTGTGCCATCAAACACTGTGCTCTCTCTGTCTGCCTTTTCCAGACTGCAACCTCCCCCCGCCCCCAGCCCAGGTTGCATCACAGCCAACTCTCAACGCTGGATTTTGTTCTTCCAATTATCTCAGAGCTGGAGGAGGGGGCCCAATCAGTTGCTGACTGGCTCAGAGCCTCTTCTCCTTGGCTTTCTTAATGACCCATCTTGTAGGCGATCTTCTGGACAAGAAAAGCTGAGTCTAGGGTTTAGGAGTTTGGCATCAAGTTTAACTCCCCAAGCCTTGATTAAATTCAAATACCTATTGCAGAAAGGAATTTAGAGGAGTCTGGCACCTACAAACCCATAACGCTATAAAACTTTGACTTAATATTTTCTTATGATGGCATAGAAATAATAATTCACCCTTGTACTAAAACAGATCAGTGGAAAAGGCAGTGGCCACGATACTTAAGCTTTCCAACTGGCATTCATATGAAAATGATATTCGGTTTGTTTGGAGATAGCAGTGTCAGCACCTCTCGATATAATTCATTGTGTATTGTTGGCAACAATAACACTGAAATGGTACTTAGAGGTGACTGCTTATGGTTTCTCTTTATAAATCACCAAGATCTGAGAGAATTGTGGCATTAGAAGCCAACTACATCCATCTCCTTCAGGCTTCAGACATTCAAGAGAATCATGAGGCAAATGCAGTATGTCCTGAGTGGTTGTAAATTGTGTGAGTGAGGATCCCTCTAAGTGAAAGCTGGGAGGACCTGGGAGTGATGATTTGGGTACCCTGAGTGAGAGATAGTGGGGTGAGGGGTGAGAAGAAGGATTCTAAATACTTTCCAGACCAGGAGATGTTGATTCCCTTAAATGTCTGAAGTCTGAAAGGAGATGGATGCAGCTTGCTTTTAACTCTCATTACACAAGGCACCAAGGAGCATTTGTGTGGTATATGCATATGTGTGTTAGTTGGGTGTGAGGTTACAGAGTATGTGGCTGTGTGGTGGCTGTCTCCATTTGTCATCAATCCAACACATAGAGCAGGTCAACCCCTCAATTTGGTATCTGGCTTGGGATGTGAAAGAGGTAGTTTGGAAATAGGAGTAGTTAAAATATCTCCACTGCCATGGTCAGACACCTGATGAAGTTTGGAATTGCAGTGGGTCCCCCCCCCCTTGCAGGGGAGGTGGTCCAATTCTATCTTCAACTGTTCAATGGTGGACTCCCTCTCCAAGAAGATTCAGCAGGCGATGTTTTAAATTTTCCTGTATTTTCAATTCTAAAGGTAAAGGTAAAGGTACCCCTGACCATTAGGTCCAGTCGTGACCGACTCTGGGGTTGCGCGCTCATCTCACATTATTGGCCGAGGGAGCCGGCGTATAGCTTCCAGGTCATGTGGCCAGCATAACAAAGCTGCTTCTGGCAAACCAGAGCAGCACATGGAAACGCCGTTTACCTTCCCGCTGTAGCAGTTCCTATTTATCTACTTGCATTTTGACGTGCTTTCGAACTGCTAGGTTGGCAGGAGCTGGGACCAAGCAATGGGAGCTCACCCCGTCACAGGGATTCGAACCGCCGACCTTCTGATCAGCAAGCCCTAGGCTCAGTGGTTTAACCACAGCGCCACCTGGGTCCCTATTTTCAATTCTAACACTCTTTTAATATGTTGTGAGCTGTTCTATCTTAGCTTGATTTTTTGTTACTTGTATCTTGCTTCCATAAAGCGCTCTGGAAGCTTGGCTGGAGGATGGTAAATAAATATTTTAAATAAATGTTATCAATGCATGATTTTTTTTCAGACAAGAGTGCTGCATGATCCTTGTATTTGCTGCCTTTCAAGCTAAAATGCATCACGTTGTACAAGCTTCATCTGTCGTATTAGGCTTGCTTTCATTAAACCTGAACTTTTTCCAGAGCTTATTTCATTAGTTTCCTGGCATCGAAGCCCAAGCAGACATTCTGAAATGACAAATAAAATAATTCAGGTATTTAATGGCTTGTCACTTGTGAAAAAAGAGAGGAAATGCGGGCAGCAATGGATTTGCATGGTGGCCATTCAAAAAGAAATCCTTCTTATTACCATAGCTTCCCACACTACGTGGAAACTAATTAAAGAACCATGGGGTTGTGGCTGAAGTGATAATATAACATGGCAGGATCCAGGCCTCTGTTTGTAAAATTCATTAAAAGGATTGTAGAGATGGACAGACGTAAATTAGTCCTGTCCTTCTCGGTTCGGTGTAACCATTTATCTGAATGGCAGTGGTGCAATTTGCATATGGAATGTACATCCTCACCAATAAAGATAAAAATTGCAGTGTGGAACTCTTTACTTTCTTGGCTGTGAAGGAAAGAACGCTTGTTCCCCACTTATAATGCATGGTAAAATGGTCCGAAATCTTTCTATTTTATTGTTGTAATTATTCTCCCAGAATGGCAAGAGGAATTTCATAGTTTGCTTTTCCTCTTCTGGGGATGGGAGAAAAATTAGATTTGCAGCAACAGAATGCCAAACTCCACTGAAAATGCATTATGCTTTTAGATGTATGCTGCCAATTTCAAATTATATCTTGTTTAGATTATAGTGAGTAAATTTGCTTGTGGATGTAAATAATGGCTGTACTGCAGAAGAACAATTTAAGGCTTTAGTATCTTAGGCTTACTATCTCAAATATTATGACAAATCTGAGTGGTGATTTTGAGATAGAAAGGAATCCCATTGCCGCTCTTAAATACTTTTCTCCTAGTACAGCCATTATTTAAATTTTATCAGCCATGGATTGTGTGTGTGTGTGTGTGCATATTTGTGGCAGTAGGCAGAAATGTAAATCTATGCTTGTAGATGTAAGTGTATTTACCAGCTTTATCTGTGTAATTAAAATAGTCACCACTTAGGAAAATTAAATGGTTTTTTTTAAAATTAATGTGTTCACCTTACACAGCAAAGTCCAAACTAAAGTCACGGCAAATATAAAATAAAAACTGCAGTTGGGTCGAAGAGAGCCCTGCTCTTCTTAACCATTTCCCATATGAATGCATGTGGACATTATAGGGAATGGAGCATGAATGCTTATCTACAGGGCTGTCTTTAGCATATGCACCGCCGGGGTGCAAAGATCCGCACAGCGCCCCCAAATTAACTTTTATTGAGCTTTTTTGGGAGGGGGGAAGCCAAAGTTGTTGACAAAAACTGCTTTTGTTTCCTGACTCTTTGGGAACATTTGACGCTACAAAGTAACAGATCGATGGAGGACAAGGCCAGGGGCTTTCGCTCCATTGCTTTTCACTGCCGCCGATCGAGAGGGTATACATTTTGCATCCCCCAGAATTTGGCGCCAGGGTGCCTCGCACCCCTTGCACCCCCGGGTAAAGACAGCCCTGCTTACCTACACTTCCTCTTGTTATGCTGCTTTCCCCAAGAGAGAATCACTGTTGGAGCAGATGGCAATTCCGGTGTTCTCCAGATCGCCATTTGCTCTGTTTTAGAGCTAAAGGAGAGGGTTTTCCCTCAGAAAGGAGCAGGACAATGGGAGAACTGTTCAGATCCATGCTTTCTTAGCATGGGACAAGTGTGGATGAGCCCTAACTTGCATGGCCAGAGACCAATCATTGGATGGGCATACAGGGAAGAATGCACAAATCTTCCATTCTTTGCAGCTGTCCTTTGTGTGGCTTTCCTGCATGCCCATATAGTCACTTTGGTAGGTTAGCAGGGAAAATGGGGGTCTGTTGAGGCTGGTGGAGTCTGCACATGGGCACCACATCCCTGCTCAGCTGATTCATGCTGTGATCTTTTCATTCTTTCGGTTCCCAGTAGCAATTCAGTGTTCCCCTCAACTGGCATGTGTACCAACCCAAAGCATACTAAAACTGAGTTGATTGGGTTTTTATGTGATGCTAGAAGACCCAGGCTGAGAAAAACCAGACACAGAATTCTAGAATTTGAGCAATAATAATAATAATAATAATTTATTTTTTATACCCTGCCCATCTGGTTGGGTTTCCCCAGCCACTCTGGGCGGCTTCCAATAGAAGAATAAAATAATTGATTAAAGATTAAAAGCCTCCCTAAACAGGGCTGCCTTCAGATGTCTTCTAAAAATCTGGTAGCTGTTTTTCTCTTTGACATCTGATGGAAGGGCGTTCCACAGGGCGGGCGCCACTACCGAGAAGGCCCTCTGCCTGGTTCCCTGCAACTTGGCTTCTCACAACGAGGGAACCACCAGAAGGCCCTCGGCACTGGACCTCAGTGTCCGGGCAGAACGATGGGGGTGGAGACGCTCCTTCAGGTATACTGGACCCATTTGGTGGGTAGAGTACAATTCCCAGCTCAAAGCAGGACCTAAATATAAACGGAAAGACAACGTTTGCTTTCCTGATTTTGAAGCACTAAAAATGCAACAAAAATACAAGTTAGCATTGCTTATTCATCAATGAAAACTGTTTTCCACAATGTGGTACCAACAGAGCCAGTTTAGCCTTACAAAGCAGGATGTGTTTCATTGGCACAAGTCAAACCAACTTTTCCTGCATGGGGCCAGCCCAGTGATTGAGGCTGGACAAAGATTTTTGTTTGTGGGCAGTGATTGTTTGTGGGCACTTTACCTTTATTTGCAGTTTTATTATTTTCACAGTTGTTAAATTAAAAGAGGGCTACCATGATGTTGGGCGAGAGTTAACATATTGAGGCCCAATCCACAAACAAAGGATCCATTCAAATGAATGGGAGCTGAGCAAGAGACCTTCATATGTCCTTTGTGAAGATCACAAATATATTTGCTGTAAGATGCTACAATATTTGCATTTCCAACCAGTGATCCTGAGTTTCAGGGCCCCTGATGAAAAAAATAACCAACCACTGGCCTGAGTAACCACCTACCACACAACATGAAGTCTTCATCATGTGGGGAGTTTCATATGAATGAAGGTGGTCCTTCAGTACTAAAGCTTGAAGTTCCAGAACAGTGGAGCAGAGACTATAAACAATTGTCTCTTCTTTGATAACTAAAAGACTTCAACATATGGAATACGTCAATAAATTTGTTCATGAATTCAGAGCCTGGCTTGCCAACTACAGAGGGGGAAATCTGGTAACAGAATGACTTTGTGACTTCAATGGATAAAATATGAGGTTTCAGAGTTGTGGAAATATTTAATTCTTAAAATATTTACATTAAATAATAAATGAACACCATGATTTTCCTTTGTCAACCTGATTGCTTGCTGGGTAATTAAAAAGGCTACTTGTAAGTTCCATCTTGGTTAATCCAGGATATTTTCATTTCCCTCCAAGCAGTTAAAGCATAGGTTTGTTCATATGAAGATCAAAGGAGAGAAGAAACTTTAAATATAAAACCCTGTGAATATTTATTTAGTGGATTTCAGTTATAATGGAATTCAGAAGCTTAGAAGAGGTCCACAATTTCTAGTAGCGGTGAGAGCTTCTCGTTTTAAGGATTTATCCCTGCCCTTTGGAAAGAAAGAAAATGAGAAGCTTTTTTAGAAATCAAACTGTTTCCTTCTAAAATGATGGGATATACTTCCCAATCTTGCATATGTTTACTCAGAAGGAAACCTCACCAATCTGAATGGCCATTACTTCTAATCATGCATGCTTTGAAATGCTATGAAATACCTGTGTAGCTATTGAAAGAAAAATAGGGTAAATATATTATAAACAAAATTAAAAAATTCCACTAGCACCTTAGAGACCAACTAAGTTTGTCATTGGTATGAGCTTTCATGTGCATGCACACTTCTTCAGTGTAAGGGTAAATATATGATACTGCTCAACCTTAACTCTTGTGTACAGCTATTAAATTAAATTAAATTAAATTATGCCAGGATCAGATGTACAGCAGAGGTGGAAGACTTGTTGCTGGCCTACAACTTCCATCATTTCTAATCATTAACCATGCTGGCTAGAGAAGGGAGTTGGGGTCCAAGAATAGCTGAAGGGCCACATGTTCCTTACCATTGGTTTTGTTAAAAAGCCCTATTTAGATGTTATTCATGTGTAGTGCAGTGGTGTGTGGACTTTTGAGTAGGACTACACTTTCAGCCTGACTTAACATTGGTTTTATTTCTGTCTGTAAAGTATTCTCAGTGTGTGAGCGCATGTATAGGGACTCTGCACAATTGAGTCACCTAGTAGTGCAAGTCTCCTGCTTGGCACAGAGCCCTGACACATGAGTAGCAGCTCACATATTGAGTTTTCCTTACCGATTACTCTGTGCAATACTCAGTTGTTCAAAGAAGCAGATGTGAGGTTGAGGGTGGTGATCCCAAGTAAACACACCATTGTCCTACATGCAGGAATAGGGCTAATGTCAAACTATCAGTTTGGTGTTTAACAATTTAGTTGATTAAATATTAAGAGGCTACGGGAAATAGGAACACTTCTATACTTCTGGCTTCCCTCCCCAAAGGAATATTGTGTTGGGCTGCATGGCAACATCCTATTAATTTTTCCAATCTGATACTTAAACAAATGCATATGCTGTCACTTGTTTGCTGTACAGCAGGAGTGGGGGGATGTGTGGCCCTCCAAGTATTGCTAGACTACTATACATCTCCCATTATCCCTGATCATTGACTATTTTGGCAGGGAGCAGCACGCCAGCAACATCTGGAAAGCCCAATGTTTCTCACCATTGAACTGGAGCTATTTGCTTGCATTCCTGTAGCCTCTCTCCTACAGGCAGACTCTGTATTGCACGGTTGGTTTTGTACTGGAATTCAAAGTACTCCAAGCACTTCGTTCCTTCAGCCCAATGATCTTTCTCTATGGTTAAAGTATATGATCAAACCATAGCAACCGGTGCCTTTGGTGTTAAGCCCAGCCTACTCTGTCATAGATTGGTTTAGGTGCATAAAAATGTCCCAATAAATAAATAAAATACCACCACTCTTCACATCTGATTTTCAGAGGTGCCTAGAGATATTTGAAAAGACTACAGCCCCCCCCCCAAAAAAAATTTGTCTAGAAGGCAATTAACTTGAAAAGTTTTTATTCTTTTTCATTCCTGTACAGAGATGAGAAATAAAAGGAAAAGAGAAAATGAAGATAAAGTACGCAACACTTGCTTACGAGAGTAGGTGCCTGATCTATAATTTGCAATGAAATATCATGAACTCTGTCATGCTACATAAGCATTTAATTAGGGTAATTTAACACATTGTAACTCACCAATGGATTTGCATTCAGTATGTTTCAAACAGCTGAGTTTTGGAATAATGTAGTGATTTCCTCACCACTGAAGCTTCAATGGGCCTCTGCAGCTGTGGAATCTCATGAATTTGACTTGCACACAAGCAGACAAATAATTTTCCAAGAACTTGAGAGCCACAGAAATAACAACTGCAAAGCTCTCCAGCTCTCCACCCACCCCCAGCAACAAAATGTATTAACCAGTAGGGCTACTGCTATACGTACTCAATATTGGTTTGTAGCTAAAATCGAGAGAGAGAGGGTGTGGTTTAGTGGTGAAAAATGGGATTCCACTCAGGTTCCATCAAATCCTCGCTCAGATATTAAGTTCGCTGGGTGATCTTAGGCTAGTCACTGTTCAGTCTAGCCTACTTCACAGGGCTGCTGTGAAGGCAAAATGAGGGCTGCAGAACCACGTCTTTAGCACTTTGGAGGAAGGTTGGGATATAAAGTTAGACTGGTACCAACATTAATTACTTTCAGGCAACAAGTGAAAGTACCTTTTTTCTGTTGGGCCTTTGGCTAAGTCAGAGATTGTGCTGCCCCTCCAAAAAAACAAACAAACATGCAAGCAGAGATGATTATAGCAAGAGCCTTTCTGGTTCATCCATTGCTGTTGCTGGGTGGGGATGGTAGGGCAGGATAGGTAGGGAGCTGAATAACGTTGCAGTTCTTATTTCTGTGGTTCTCAAGTTCCTGAAAAACAGAATAGCATAGGTTAAGAAAAAACACATGACTCAAGAGTCATGCTTCAAGAGTTCAAGAGCAGGACAATAATGGATGGAAGGAACAAAGGTCTCCCAATGAGTTTACTTGCCCTGCCCACCAAGCTTTTAAAGATGCAGTCACTTGTGAGACTTGCTCACCTTATGGAAATGTCAGGTTTTCAAATGTGCACTCTTATGGGGTGGGCAGGCTTGGTCCCACCTGTGTAAGTGGCACCTGGTTCAAGATGACAAAACTGCACCGTCCTGTTCAGGCTCCTGTTCTGTCATTGCTGCCTCTGGTTCTGCCTGCCTAACCTTGGCTGCCCCAAATCCTCCCAAGCTTTTCCGGAGGCTCTCCATTCTGTAGGAAAGTCAGGGTCTGGGGGGGAACATAAGATTGTAAGAAGAGCCTGCTGCATCAGTGCAATGGCCCATCTAATCCAGGAAGAGATGGAAGTCAGGGTGGAGAGCCTTGCTTCTCCAATTCAGTTTCCCACCATTCAGCCCTGCCATGTCTTCCTCCTGTGTAAGAGCCTGCCAACATGAGACTCATGTCAGGTGAAGCCAACATGATGCCTTCCAGATGTTGTTGGACTCCAGCTCCCATAAGCCTCAGCCAGCCTGGTTACTTGTCAAGGATTATGGGAGCTGGAGTCCAGCAGCATTCGGATGTCACCACATTGGTTACCCCATAGTAAACAAACAGCACTGGCAAAAATGGTGGGATGGATGGAGGATAATATATCAAAACTGTGTATTCTAAAAACTGTGTATATTTTATTGGTTGGTTTTAATTTTATATGTAATAACCTGCCCTGAGATCATTTAATGATAAATGGCAGAATATGCATTATAATAGCTGACTCAATACATGCAATCAATATTTGATTACATTTGACATTGTGGGTTAACTGCCCTCTTGATTATTGTTATCGAACTATAGTGTTTTTAAATGCCATTCTATTGTTCTCCTCCCTGAAATAAGTTTGTTAAAAAATGATTTCAACATATAAAATACCAGAGCGGCGTGCATTTTAAGATTTGAAATACAAAAGAAAATGCAGGAAAAAAATGCAGAAATACACTCCACAGGGAAAGGCTGAGTGAATAGGAAAAATTTTAAGCAAGTGTCTGAAACACAGCATCATAGGTACTTGTCAGATGTCCAGTGAGGGGCAGCAGTTCCAAAACAAGTTGCTCTGAGAAGTCATGGAGCAGAGCTCAGGGACATGTGGCAAGCTTACAAGGATGAAAGAAGGAAAAGATCAAACTTGTCCCCTTGCACTATTATCCTAATGACCCGCCCATCATCCATTTTCTTTTTGTTATTTTAGGGAAAACTTGCAATCAGCTATGGGTGAGAGTGCTGTTGTTACACCCACCCCACCCCACCCACCCACAACTGTTTTCCATTGGCTGATTGATGAATTCACTCTCCCTTTTGAAATGGAACTGTTTAGTTGGTGTGGAGTGTGGCTTGGATATTAAAAACTTCGTTCTAATGCGTAATCTTAGTTTAATAAAGTTTAATTTATCCACCGTATGGCACCTCTAAGATGTCTGTCTAGGGAATCTGACCCATATGGGTAATGTCACTGTTACAATTTTCAACTATGAAATCCTAGCACTGCTATTCTCAGGTGGGTAGTTAAGAGAACGTTTAACCTACTTGAATATATACTTGTTTTTAAGGAGTCTGTAAAATAAAGAAGCATCTATTGTGCACAGAACTGCAGACCTCCATCAGACATACTTGTAAATATAGGTGAGGGTGGGAAAACCACTGAACTCAAGTTGGTCTTATCCTGATTAACCACTGGCAGGATTGAATTATGGAATTCTGCTGTTAGAAAACAAAATGATTCTCCATTAGGGTGGGTAGTTGGGAATCTTTAAACTTTTTCAAGAGGCATCTCAAGCTAATTGTAGGTTAGGGTAGGGCTATAATGCCCTTATAGATTCTCTCTCTCTTTTTAGAGTCAAGATTGAAATCTAGAGCTTGTTATTAATTCCAATTATCAAGTAATAATAAGCAAGAGGGTCCCTGAGCATCTGCAGAGTGCATTTCCTTCCTGCTGAGCAAATTTCTAAGTGAGAGAGTCCAGGACTTTAGGTAGGGTGGCGGTCTTGAAGTCTCTTGTTCTAGGACTTTACTAAAACCCACTATCCTTCATTCATTCCCTGCCACCCAATGCCATCCTATAGGCTCCATGTCTATCCTCCAGCATCTTCACTATTTCATTATTCTTCAGATCCATTTTCAAGTTGTTTCCTACAATTTATTTTTGAGACTAGTAGAACATAACCAAACTAAGGACTTCTTTGAGTGCTGACTTACCCCGGGAAGAACGGAATTGGGAATTATTTCTAGACTTACTCGGGGCTGAAAATATCTTGTTAATTGGAGGCAAAGTAGGTTGTCATGCTTAAAGGGACTTCCTGAAATTGCTGCTTGGGGACACAATGGACCATCTCTTTATGTGGCTCTGAAAAAGATAGCCCAAAAGTGCATTTTGTTTGTTATTCTGCCCTTCCAGTTGCATTGATGACTAAGCAGCATCTCCTCTAGACTCTCAGTATTTTGCAGGAAAGAATTGACCATGTACTGGAAACCAAGGTTTCCACAATTAAAGTAGATTAAAGTGTTTTATCACTCTGGTGCAGCTGATTCACTCTAAAAATGAAAAGTGTGGGGTAATCAATTGATTAATGGCAAGGCGTATAACACAAGAAAGCAGAATGTATGCTGATTGTTGTATACCCTCCTTGTAAACAAATTTGAGGAATGTTCAATAAACAACAGATATCCTCTAACCTCCCCGTAGGCACTGTGCAAGCAAATCAGGGTGAATGTTCAATAAACAGGTTGTCTGGTGGAGCCCAGGTGAAGTATTTAACTACATACATAGATGTAAATGTCACCACCTGTTAATGTCTCCATATCAAGTTGGTGTGAATTGCTCAGTTACAGAGGCCATCTCATATTGTACAAGAACTTCTGCTTGTGCAACAGAGCTTTCCCCCTCCCCATTTGCTCTCATAGAATCATAGAGTTGGAAGAGACTACAAGGGCCATCCAGTCCAACCCCCTGCCAAGCAGGAAACACCACCAAAGCATTCTTGACATATGCCTGTCAAGCCTCTGCTTAAAGACCTCCAAAGAAGGAGACTCCACCACACTCCTTGGTAGCAAATTCCACTGTCGAACAGCTCTTACTGTCAGGAAGTTCTTCCTAATGTTTAGGTGGAGTCTTCTTTCTTGTAGTTTTAATCCAGTGCTTCATGTCCACTTCCCTGGAGCAGCAGAAAACAACCTTTCTCCCTCCTCTATATGACATCCTTTCATATATTTGAACATGGCTATCATATCACCCCTTAACCTTCTCTTCTCCAGGCTAAACATACCCAGCTCCCTAAGCCGTTCCTCATAAGGCATCATTTCCAGGCCTTTGACCATTTTGGATGCCTTCTTCTGGACACGTTCCACCTTGTCAGTATCCTTCTTGGTTTGCGGGAAACCCAGAACAGATTGGGGAATGCAGGTTTGTTGGATCCAATCTGCCAGATTTTGACAGTGTTTCTTAGGCTGGATTTATGCAAGCAGGAGGTATCACTTTGGACAAGTGGTGAGGGATACCACTTTTTGAATGCTTTATTGTGAGGAAAAACTCCCCAGAAATAGAAACCTAGCATATCAGAAAGAAAGCCTTGCACTTTGCCTGCTGTGCTGGTTTTCTGTTTTCATGGAGCATTAAAAAAATGTGTCGCCTCACTTCCAGTCCCATGTTATCACCTTATTTTGCTGCACTGTATAGATCAGGCATCAGATTCAGGATTCAGGATTCATGCCGTCTTTCTGATGTCTTTCACTTGGATGCATTGCAGGGATTCCAAGATGCTGAAACATTTTGTTGCACTACTCAGTACGAGACAAAGGCCACAGAAGACTCATCAAGCTCCTTAATTTGCTAGGTTTATATTTCAAGAGCAGTTTTCTGTGCTTCGAAATCCCACTGTGTGTGTGAAGCATTCAACACTGTTTGATGGATGTTTCTGCTGTGGAAGTCTCTCTGGCTTTTTATTGAAATCTGCCGATGCTTTGCTTTTGCCTCTCCTTTTTTGCAGGTGGAACAGCAGGGTATTGCCCAAGTCTGTTTTCAGACAGTGCGATTATCCTGGGCCCATAAATTGGTAGCACTCTTGCTACAGTTTCATAAGAAATCAATAGATATTCATTTGCAGGAGAGATCTAATCCATGCTGGGATGATGATAGCAATGTTGAGCCTTCCAATCTCCTTAATATACATAATTGTCAGGGAGGACGGGAAATAAAAGGTGACAGAAAAAAGCTTCTTGTTTTGAACGGTGACATGTGTTATTGCATAATTGGTAGGCAGCATAGGTATAAATGGCTCTTTTTTGCTATTTGCCTCAGTAACTGTCAGTGCTCAATTAGCCCTGTCTATACTATATTGGCTGGCTTCATAGCAATCAACAATTTCTACTGTGGTCTGCTGTAGAAATGTAGCCTTGTTAAGCATTGCTTGAGATATTCCAAGTCCATCAAAACTTGAAAGCATTATTTTTTGCAAAAGAAGATCATGTTTGTATGTGAATCAAGCTGTTCTACAAAAATAGGATCTGCATCTCAGAAGTGTGGGTTGGGTTGCAAACACTCACTAAGACATCAGCCGCCAGCCTTGTGGAGGCCTTCCACTTGCCTTTTAGATGCACATATTCATACAAGCAGTTTGTAGTCCCATCAATAACAGTCAGGCAATGTATGTGCAAACATTGTGTGCCATTAGTTGTTTCTGTGAGTCTCTGGACCTATATGACTGTACCAAACAATTAGCTCTAGTTTTAACACCACAATAATAATTATGTAATAATAGTGTGATGGTACAATGTATTTAGCAAACAGATGGAAACAGGTGTTCCTTGCCACACATTTCATGGTTACAACCATGCTAACATAGCTAATAGGACTACATTCTTTACAACCCTCTTATTTTCTAGGAAGTCCAGGAGCACTGAGTGTGAATCGCCTGCAGTTTCCTGAATGGAGCTTTGTTTTCAATAGAAGCACATCAGTGATGGCCAAATGCACATTGATGTGGTGGAGAGGGGATAGTCACAAGATATTTGTCTGGGTTTGACATGTATTTATGGGAATTTATGAGAAATGTGTCTTTTGATGATGTATTTGATATATATTTGGTAAGACTGGTATGGACAAAAGGAAGTACTTCTTCAACTTCTATGGTAAACTGTGCAATTTGCTGTCATGAGGTGTAAAGATGATCACTCACTTGGACTGCTTTGAAAGGGGATTAGACAAATCAATGGAGGGTAAGGTTATCAAAGCCACGATTTATTTACTTATGAGCCCTTCCCCATGAGGTTCCAGGGTGGGGTAGATCAATATAAAATACACTTGTAACCCACCCCCCACCCCCGATAAAACCATTGAGATTATAATCAGCCATGTAAAGCTGCCCTGGACTTTTGAGGGTGGCAGAACTACCAAGAGAGCCTCCTCTGCCCATCTTAACATCCAAGGGGGTTGGTGGGACTTGGGGCCTAAGTCATTTGAGGCTTTAAAATGCCAATGTGAGCACCTTGAATTGGGCTCAGAAACAAACTGGTAACTAGTACAGCTGTTTTAAAACAGGGACTATATATTAGCTCTAAAAGGACCGAAGCCAGCTATTTGGCCTCTGTTGACTAGTTGAAGTTTCTTTTTTTCTTTGGTGGTGATGGAAATTTATTTTCTTTTTCTGTATTGTGTGTTAATGTGAACGGTAACAATAAAATTTAATAAAAGGGAGGAAGAAAAAAAAAGAAGCCCCGGAGGAAGGAGAAACATAGCAGTTGAGGTCAAGGTGGTGGGCGCCCCTCTGCCAGCATCAGCGTCCCGAACTAATTAATTAACGTGTCCCCAGATTCATTGAAAAAAATGTGGTAACCTTACACTAAGGCCATCTCCATGACAGTACTGAATCCAGGACATCCTCAAGCTAGAGACCTGTTCCTTCCAGGGGAGAACAGGCTGCCTCCCACCCACTGGACTTGAGAACTCAGAACACACAATACCTCTGTCTCTTTAGGGTTCCACTTCACTTTATGGCTATGATATGCTCACACTGTCAGAAGATGTATGCCTCTGAATGTCAGCTGCTGCAGATCACTAGCGGAAGAGTGCCAAGGAACTTGTGTTCTGTTGTGGGCATCCTCTGGTTGGCCCCTGTGAGAGCATAATGCTGCACAGGTTGGCCTTTTGTCTCATCCAGTGGGGCTCTTCGTACATTCTTACAATAAAGAGCAGGGACCACATGTGTTGTCCTGAGCTTCTTGGATGAAGGGTGTTTGATTTTGGAGGTAGCTTTTCTAGCCCAGTTCGTTGCCTGCAGAAATGTGGAATCTGGATGAAGAAGCAATTTGATTTGATTTGTCAGGATGTGCAATGCTTATTTCATCTCCACTGCCAGTCTTTTCCCCATTGATTGTGATTGAAGCAACTCTTTAAGTACGACCAACAACAACCCTAAACCGTTCCATTAAAGGGGGGGGGGAATCCAAAGGCTAATATAAAGTACAAATCCTAGTATATCTTATAGTTCATCTTATTTTAAATATGTACGGTTTTGTGTTTCTGGATGAGGTTCAGCTCCATTAAAATGAAGAGATTGATAGGTATGCTGTATAATATATAGACAAAAAAAGGTTGCCTTGCGGAGCAATTGTGCAGAGAAGCAACACTGCAATCCTGCGTTTGTCTTGTCAGAAATAAAGCCCATTGTGTTCAGTGGGATATAGGATTGCAACTTAAATCCTACTGATTTCAATGGAGCTGAGTCACTTATGACTTGAGTATAGTGCAGCCTCGTGGTGCCTGGTGGACTACATAGCAGCAATATATTTAGGGAACTGATGACTTATTGTGATAAATCTGCTTCAAACTGGGGTCCCAGAGTAACAAGAAAGCTCTCCAACTATGCTGTGTTCTGGCATATTTCCCTGAGTAGAACACACCCGAGCTCCTTTTGCAATTGTATGCAGGCTATAATTCACTGGCTATCATTTTACTTCAGAAGAGAGTGCCAGCCATTCTCCTAGCTGAGCGAAGCTTAGAATGTAGCTGACCTGGAAAGCTTGAGCAAAAGAATTTTGTCTCAGTATTAGAAAATAAGCATAAAGGGTGAGGGGAGGTATTTAAATTCTGAAAGGGAAATGGCATGCTGCTGCCCACACTTGTCTGTTCTTGAGGACCAGGACCTCTCTGCCAGTTCTCAACAAGATGAGCAGAATGACATGAAAGTGGGCAGCCCTTCAAATATCCTGAGCACTTTACATACATACATACATACATACATACATACATACATACTAGGGCTAAGGAGTCAAACTATTTGCAGTACTGCTACAAATCTTGTTAATAATATACCTGTAGGAAAATATGCAGTTATTAGAAATTTTATGTTTAAACCTTGCTGTTTTTAGCATTCTTTGGGTCTTGTTTGATAGCAGGATCCAAAATGTTGGTGTCTTGGGCCCTTTGTGTCTTGTCTATATGTTCTAGGTTCCCTGTCACGTTCAGACTAGTGGAAGTTAACATTTTATTTGGAAATATGTTCATTCTTCCTAAAATGAATATTTAATGTACTTTTTATTATGCAATAAATGAAATGTGTAAGCCATAATGACATTTCTAACTGATGAGATTTATGCTAAAAGGTGACATAGTTTGGAGTGAAACTTAAGCACTGGTCTAAATTAATTTTGTGAAACAATGGTGAAGGCGCTGGAACGGAATGGCAGCAATCGATAAATCTTTGTACTGTGAATATGTTATTTTGGCTGGCTATGGCCCCTGAGCTTTCTTTCAACAGATGCTTCCCCATTTCAGTTTCTTTAAGCATCCCCTTCTTCTGCAGAGTGAGTGTATAACAGACTAATATTGCGTGTGTTTGCGGTGGCGACAATGGGGAAGCTTAGTGAAGGCAGAAGACTGGGAAGAATGGCAACTTTACATCTTCTCATTGACTTTGTGTCTGCAGATTAATACAATACATTATAGCACATTGAGGCTGCATTCCTAAACCCACTTACTTGGGAGTAAGCCACACTCAACTCAATAGGATTTACTTCTGCATAGACAAAATTGCAGTGTCAGATGCTTAACACTGACAGTAAAGAGAAACGTGACCAGCTCAGTATTACCGGGTGTGGAGCTTTTGGGGCATCACAGCAGGTGCTGCCACTATTGTGTCCAATGGAAGGCAGAAGGTGGGGCATGGTGGATTTTGGCGTTGCACAAAGCACCGCTGAAATTGTATATGCCAAGATCCACCACTGCGGGTAGCAGCTGGGGGAGGAAAAGATCAGAGACATGCAACTTCAGCCTTCTATAGTTTAGGAATGGGCAAACGCTGAAAGGCAGGTTTTTTGTTTTGTTTTCAATTGCTCTACAGCTTCTGAACTGACACACTGTAAATCAGTAAGCAGAAGAAGCTCGCTCCCTGTGTGAGAGAGCTTGAAGTTTCTGCAGCAATATGCTTAAAGATCTGCACAATCAGTTCCTTTATCTATTGGTTCTACATAATCATCGCCTGGGAGATAGGATGGCCATTTAAATGCATGTGGTGTTGCAATGTGAGAAGGAAGGACAAATTGGGAGCCTAGCCTTGGTTTAAAAACTATGATGTTGGTGAATAGCCCTTCACCAGCAGGTGACAATTATGGGACTATTGCTACACATACAGAAACATGTAGATGTCTGTCTTAGGTCTGAGTGCTTTCTTGAGTTGCAGGGGTGTGGGTTTGTGAGAGATTAATCTGTTTAAATGCAGGTCTTGGCAAAGTGTGAAAACTTCTTAAAATGTGGGGCAAAGTCATTCATCTCCTATGGAGATGTTTTAGTGTAGCTGCTGCTTTTATTTCTTAAAGCATGCTAACCAGAAACTGCACAATCATTTTGTTCTGTGGTGCACTTAAAATGCTGGCTGGTTTAAATTAAGACATCACACAATTTCTGTAATTCTAGCTTTATGGAATAGGTATTCCTAAGAGCCGTGGCTTCTGGGAAAAAACTATTTTTATCCATCAATATATTCTAAATATTGCATGATCTCGCCAACTGCTGTGACCACACAGAGGCACTTCTTTTTTTAAAAAAAATGAAATGAATTGCTTAAATAATAATTATGAGATATTAAAACTTTATATCATGACAAAGCTTAACAAGATCTTTCAGTGTAATGAGCAGTGCTAAATATTAGTTAATAACTAAGTAATAGTAAACTTTGCCTGATATCCAGTGACTAACACTGGATACCCCCCGTAGTCATGTCAAGAGTATACCCATTGAAAGAAATAGGCTTAAGTAACTGGAATTCATTGATTTTAATGGTATACTCTGAATATAACATGAAAAATCATCCTGTGTTTGTACTAAAAGTAGAAAAGGAACAAGGTGAGATTAACTAGTAGAACTTTGTTTTTTTAAGCATGGATATGAATAGAAAAGTTTCAACAGGTGTTACCAGAGAATGGTAGGGGCAGAAGGTGGGAAATAGATGGGTCCATGTTTCCTGTGCTTTTATATATTCAGGAATCTGAATAATGTCTCCCTCCAAAGATGGGAGAATATTTGGGCTGGGTGGGCAGAACATTGACCCCAATATTGGAAAAATCCCTGCCTTTTGTTGTACCTGGAAATGTATAGAAGAGGTTGCACAAACACATGCAATTGGAGAATGATACAGAATGCACAAATCCTAACACCTGCATGCAGAAAACTGCAATACATGTGAGTAACACATCTAATTCATGCTTTTATCATACAGTTTAACTCTGTCTCCCAGTGTCGCTTTTTTTGAGCATTGGCAATGATTTGTGCTCATGATGATACTGGGGTGGTCATAACTGATCTAACTTGCGATGCTATTTGTGCAAAGGTTTTGAAGTGGCCATACTGCATCTTTCCAATCACTCCATAACTCGTAACTTCCTGACAAAGTCATGTAACATTTCATGTTCTGGGTTGGGTTTTTGTGTTTGCCTTGCTTTAGTGGTGCCTCATCCCCCTCCAAGCAACAATAATGTGGTAGCATTGCAGAACAAGTCATAATGCGAAAGGAAGCCATCACAAATGCACTATAACTGTTCAACGACATGTTGCAGAATATGCCCGAATAAAACACCAATCTGGAGGGATGCTCAACTGCACATACTAAACAGAACCCCCTTACTCCTGTCCTTTGCCAGTTTTGTCAGTTTTCCTTCTCCAGCCTTCCTATGCCTCCCCCTCCCCCGCACTCAGTCGCTGAAATGCTAGCAATAACGCAAGAAATGATAGCTGCCTGGCGAGGATTGTCCTCAAGATCACCAGTCGCACATTACTCAAGTGTATACTCCTTGCCATTCTCAGGGGTAATAAAGCAACCCAAATTAAAAGCTCTACTCCATTAAATTCTGTCTTCAGATTTGCTGACATACCCCTGGATTTAGCTTTAATTGGAAACAAAATGGAATATGTTTTGTGACCTACTGTGCTGATTTACATGGAACTATTCAATTCAATACTGGAAACGTGTAATTTTTTTAAAAAAAGAATATCCATTAACAGCTGGTTCTCTGACCCCACATCTCGACTCCTGGCAATGGAAAATGCAACTCTCAAAATTACAGTATTCGGACAAATCTATTATGCATTTTGTGTACCTACCAGACTCCTATTAAATTCAAAGCCATTAAATGTGCCTCCTGGAGTGGTAGGAGGGGAATGAAGCCTGCAGCCACATAAATAGTTCCAGGTTTAGCAGCTTAGAAGGGGTTTCTCTGCTTTAGTTATGTAATTATCCTATGACTCATTCTAGGTGGAACAATTTAGAATATTAAGACAAGGGAGTGATTCCCCCAAAGCCTAAGACATCCATCTCACCTTGGAAGTTACCTTTAAAATTCTCTGGTATGCCATGCAGCTATGCCTTAAGCACACTAAGCTATCAGATCTCTCATTTCTTGGAAACTTTGCAATCTCCTTGCTAGTAGGTGGCAAGAGGCAGGATATTTTTCCTACATCAAAAATTCCATATCTCTGTGTCCCTTGCCCTGTCATTTGGAATCTCAAGAAGTTTCCATATTCATCTCTTATACACTGAAAACTCAATTCTCTCTCTCTCTCTCTCTCTCTCTCTCTCTCTCTCTGAAAAAGATAGCTGTGCTGGCCCCATATGCAAAAAAAAAAAAATCCACATACGTCTATCCAGTGCTTTTTTCTGGGGGCACGCAGGGGGATGCATACCCCTAAGCATTTTGTGAATCTTTGTACTTTTATCCATTTACTGTATTTATTTTTCCCAATTTGAACTATAAAATGGTGATTTTCATGAGTCAAAATGAGAGTACCCTTAAATATTTTTAAAGGAAAAAAAGCACTGCGTCTATCCCTTTATTATGCCAACCAAGATGTCATATAGTGTACAAGAGCTTAGACTAAAATTGTATGCAGCAATACAGCACATGCAGCATGTTTAGCTACCATAGCAAGTCTCATGGTCTCACTAATTTGTTTGATTTGCTGGTTTTCCTAATATTTTGTAATATTTTGTGCTGCATGTGTTGTAATTATACAAAATATAGCTTGAGGATTTAGAAGTGGATTTGACAGAACATCCCTTCCTTGACGCTGACATTAGAGAAATATTTGAAAGTAAGTATCATGCTAAATTGCATATTTTTCTTTCTCCGCTGTGAGCTTTCTAGTATCAGCCTATGATTTTCATCACAGAGACTGTTTCCTGGAGTCTTATATATGGTATCCATTTATAGTACAACACAGAGCAATTCATGCCTGGCATATATATACTCTGGTGCTAATCATTCCATATTGAATTTGCCTTTAAGCAGCTGTTTTGCCTACTTGGGTCTGTAAACTGCTCCTTGTTCTTATCACACAGTTTTCAGCTTGTGACACTATTGGACAACCCGTGTTCAACAAGAAATAACGTGAACCAATATGGTCCTACTGTCCTCATGCTACTGTTTTTTGAGCTTAGACCTTTCTCAGGATGTGTTGCAGTGTTGCAATCAAGTGGAATTATTATTTGCCTCTTATTCACAGTTTTGGAATTTCGTGTTAGCATCTGTCCATTTTTCAATCTCTTCTACAAGGCTGATTTCAGGCCTAGAAAAAAAAGGACAGTATTCTGGAGGAGGAACCCATTTTGGAAGAAACAGTGTTGGTGTTGTAGACCAGGGATGGCCAACTCCAGAGACCCTGCGATCTACTCACAAATTTAAAATCTGGTGGTGAGCTACCCCCGTTTTTCAGGGGTTCAGCTCAAAGTTGTTGAGCTTTTCTTAAGGGAGGGGAAAAGCACACTATTGGGGGAAGGAACAGAGGCAGCCACTAACCTTCCAATTGCTGACAACATAAAAGCCTCCGTTTCAAAATTTAGGCTTCCCTTCTGCAACAATAGAGGCCAGTGCAGGGAAAGGGGCCGGGGCCGGAAGGAAACCAGTGATCAACCGCGATCTACCAAAGCCTCACAGGGATCGACCAGTAGATCACGATCGACGTGTTGGACATCCCTGTTGTAGACTAAAGATGATGGCTCAACAGCAACTGTTACTGTCTGAAGAAAATTATGGGAATGGGAAGTCTCCAAAGCTTCCAGGTGAATGTCAACAGGCAAGGGTGGGAAATATACAATAGGCCAAAGCAAGGCCTACTTTTGATGTAGCAGTGCAAACTCAGACTGAGGAAAAGAAGATGCCATCTGTAATGGTTCATGTTCAACAAAAACAACAGAGGAAAAGAGATAAAGCACAGTATGTGACAGTGACAATTGTTCAGCAGCAATGGGATGGAAGAGGAGAGGTTCCCGAGATGACCGTACAGGTACAACAAGGACAATATTTGCCATCAGTAACAGTCGAGGTGCAACAAGAGTGGAACAAAATTGGAGAGATATCATGTGTGTCTAAAATTGCAATAGCAGATTGCAGGAAGAGAGAAGCCCCACCCATATGTACAGTGGAATGGTCATGACGGGGAAATTCCTTGTGAGCAGCCCACTGGCAAAGCAATAACAGGTACAAGGATGCACCTCATGAAAAACAAGACCAGCAGCAAACCCAGTGCAAGAATGGGATAATAATGGAAGAGGAGCAGGAACAACAAGATCGTGAAGAGACAAATCTGTTGGATTCAAAGTCTCTATGGAAGAACATGAATCAATCACTGGGCAATGAGAGCTTGCAACAGCAACATAAGTGGGACCAAAGCAGCACAGAGCAGCTAAAGGCCAAAGATTAGAGGTGATGGTGACAAGAAATTGCATGAGGACAGCCAACATGTAGAACTAACAAATATGTAAGAACTTCAATCTTGTAGTATGAGAGAGGAAGACACGCAAGACCCAACCACAGAGAAGCGGCAGGAACATGAAAATGAAGGTGACATTTCCTCTCATCAGCAGCAACGTGGTTCAGATGAAGGAACCCAAAAGATTAATGTAGAAGAGAAGGAACAGGAACACAAAGGAAAAAAAATGTATCTAAGAAACACGGAAGGGATATGCCTAACTATTTTGTTGCAATCCTAATAGTAAATGACCAGTTAAGGTGAATTTGGTTTAATAATTGGAATGCTGTGATGTGGATTAAAAATAATTAAGCCATTCCTAATTAGTACTTAGTTTGTTGTAACTATGGGCTCATCCAAACTCCCTTTTATGCCACATTTCTGGGCACAGGTCCAAGTAGGGGTTGTTTTTTGTTTTTTGCCCAGTGCTTTCCCTGGGAAAACCCATGTTTTACTGCTGAATCAGAGCAAACGGCAATTGCAGACAAATAATAATAATAAAATGCTCGTACACAGACCTGGAAAACCCAAATGTCAGGGGGCTGCATCAGCTGCATGACTGAGTTCATCCCTGCAGAATTCAGCTTTGCCAGCCCTAGACTCAGGATAGGCCCTGAGCGCAGGGCTGGCAGAGCTCCTTGCAATGCTGTCAGGTGATGCCAGCCTATCAAAGTTGGCACACACAGAGGCATAGGAAGGGGTGTGTGGCCTGCCCGGGTGTCATGACTTAGGGGGGTGACAAAATGGCAGGCGAGTGGGCAGCACACCTCGCGCACAGTGGCAGCAGCTCTTCTGACTCGGCAGCAGAGAGCAGCCCTCCTCAGCCATGCCGAGGCACACCTGGCCGCAGCAGCTCCGTTGCCAGGTCATGTCTGACCCAGCTGTGGAGAGGAGGAGGAGAGTGAGCAGCAGCTTCTCTGCCCCTCTCCTACCCTGAACTGTGGCATGTGGGAGGGGCCCACCCCATGCCCCCCTTGGGAACACCCCCATGCCCCGCCCCCCTCGGGAGCGCGTCCGCCCTGGGCAGCACAGGCATATGCTCCACTGCTGGGCACACAGGGATGGAAACAGATGAGCACATGACTTGCCAGACCAATCAATTTAAGCAGGGCTGGGAAGCCTCAGGCCTAGGGGTGGTCTGTGTGTGCCTCTCCAGGCTTCTTTCTCTGACCGTTGGGATGTTCCCGCTGCCACATGGGCCTTGCTTCACATACTCCTTGAGTGTTTTTGTTTGAACTCTGATAATGCCTCTTGCTTGCCTGGATTAAGGCTAGAGTAAGCTGTGAGTGTGTGTAGACACTAGACAACTGTCCAAGTGTGAAATTCACATTTACTCCGCTCACATTGACCTCTGGCCCTGTTGACTACAGATGTATGGCCCCAGAAAGGGATGCATCCCTCAGGCTGAAAAAAGGTTTCCCACCCCAAAATTCAAGCCTGCAGCACTAATAATAAAAAGGTTATGGAATATAAGCACACAATTGTACACCAGGCCACTTGAATGCCCTTGAACAGCATGTCTATATGCTTTACTTTTTTTTTGAAGTATAGAAAATATTATGGTCTGGTTTTGGTGCCCCAGAAACATAAGTGCATTTTTAAGTGAACAAAACTGAACTACACCAATTAGAATTATAACTTCTTTTCAGTGCATGTTTAAGCTTCTGGCCATTGGGACTTCCCTCTCCTGGTTAAATTCATTCATCTTAATCCTAAGAATGCTATTGAAGGTTCTTTCAAAAAGCATAATATTTTTTCCTGCAGCTTTTCAGCTACGCAGATGAAATAGACTTGGAAAATGCTGAGAACGGGCCGTGCAGCTCAGCAAAAACAATGTCTTTAAAAGTGGCAAATTTAGTCATCTGAACGGATTTATTTGCCGTCACAGTTTCCCACTTGGGAAAAGGCATCAGTTTCTTCTTGTAATCAGAAAGTAGCACACAATTAATTATGGAAATGCTATTCCATTTTCCAGTCTGTTAACAATTGGCAGCTGCATAAGACCACACTAATACTTAGTTCTCTTAGTTTTGTACCCTCAGTGAAGCTGAGGTTCAGAAATAGCACAATCAGTTTCTGCTTCTTCAGAATATACTCTATATTTAAATTTTATGGAAAGATCTTATTGTAATTCTGGGCTTCAGGCAAAGGTGAAGATGCATTCTGCATTCTGTCAAGTAGATACAACTCAACTGGAAGCCTGGAGTTGCACATAAGAATTATGTATCAATAATGTGTTTCTTAGGGGTGGTAAATCCGGAAGCCCTCCCCTCCCAAAGAACTTTATTTTTAGAGCCTAAAAAAGTTCCTTATCTCAGTTTTCATTAACCCCAAAATGAGTTCAGTTTGATGTTAAAAATTGCTTTTGGTTTAAGGGAGATAACTTCAAATCACCGCCTAGCACCTGGAGAACGACTGAACACATCTTGAACAGGGACACTTCCCAAGTGCCTTGAGAAGCTAAATAAATTATCTCTGGGTCTAGGTTTAAAATGTTAACAAAGTGGGTGCATTTTTTTAAAATAAACCTCCTTTTTATCATTAGATTTTAGATAAAATTGAAGATGTCCAAGAGTTGATATTCACCAAAGAGCCTGACCTCTTGAGAGCCCCAATTCCAGTTCAAACGGTGAATCTTACGATTACTGTAGCTCATCTGAGGACAGAAGATGATGCGAAAAGGTAAGAGAACTTAAAACAGGGAGAGGCAATAACTTAAAATGTCACTTTGCAATTTATATGAATGAATGGTTTTTATTCTGGTCTTAACACATTTTGTGTTGGATACCATGGTCAGCGTGGGGTCAAATGTCACTGTGAGGGTTGTGCTTCCCTGTCCATTTCCCAGCATGGGTCACGCTCCAAGGTAGTAAGTTTATTCTCTGTGAGCAGTATGCAGCTAACTAGGTTCATCTGTGTAAGATTTTCTGCTTGCACAGTGGAACCCTCCCTCTCCTTTTCCTGTGCACCCCCCTCTCCTTCCCCAAATCTACTACAGAATAGATTTAGGGGGTGCCTGGGGAGAAGGAAAGGAAGATAATTTGCTGCTGTATGAGTGGAAATCCTTCCACTGACTGAACGCAAACTGGTCATGGAATCATAGAATTGTAGAGTTGGAAGGGACCACGAGGGTCTTCTAGTCCAACCCCCTGCAATGCAGGAATCTTTCGCCCAACGTGGGGCTCAAACCCACGACGCTGAGATCAGGAGTAACCTTTATTGTGAGTTACTAGAAGACTATTATAAAATTGAAAGTTTCATAACTGTATCATAACATTCAAAGTATTCAGGACATGATAACTAGTGCTCTTATCCTGTTTTGAATAATAGACCTGGCAGTACAGAGGCAACGTGAGGCAAAGCTCCAATGGGTACCCTGGACAGCTCTGTGCAAGGCGCAAGCAGTGGAAGCTCCACGTGAGCTGAGCTCAGTTGCTGCTTCCGCAGCTCAGTTCATCCTCAAGATGAGTGTTAAATAGGAGACTGTGGCTCCACTAGGGCTTCTGGGCTGAAGTGCTGTGAGGTGGAGGAAGACAACCCAATGTCCTTGGTTCAGAGAGGTCCTGGTATAGCAGACTCTTGTAACACAAGTGTTTCTGATAGTTTATGCCTGAGGGCAGTCCTACCCATCGGAAATAATCAATATGTCTGTTTTTGTAAACGTATATATAATAAAAATAAATAAACTTGCACTGCTATATGAATAGCACTTCATAAAATTAAATGGAGCTCTACAAGGTACCTTCAGAAATCTCTTAGGGTTTTATGTTGCAGAAGCTATTTTAAAAAAATGTCTTATTTAATATTTATGTTTATCTTTTATATCTCAGGATTTATTTTTAGGAGTAAGATTAAAGTACCTGGTTGAGCTTCAGGTTTAAAACATATGTATGTTTTTTTGCCTGACAGGAAATGAATGACTAAAAACCGAAACCTATTGTGGAGCTTGCAATGTAATAGATAACGATCAATTAAATTTAATTGAATAATGGATTTGTTCTGAGGTAATAGTAAATAAACAGTGTGTATGCTGCGGTACAATTACAGTTTAATATTATACAGGAAGAAACCCAATTTATTTTTCTAAGGCTTTTAAAGGGCTGCTACCTACAACACAAGCAGAACTTTCGATACAGCAAACATTTTACTTGCCTCTTCAGTGCTTGATACTTGGTAACTTATCAGACCTAAGCATACTTACTTGAAAGTAAGGAAACTCAAGGACTCTTACTTCAACGTCAGCATGGAAGACAACAGAGGACAGTGCAATCTATGGATGAACCTCCAATATCTGAGGCAGGCAACTCATAGGCCACCAAACCGTGAGGAGCTTCCCCACCTTCCTTTTGCTGCTCAGCCATAAGTTGGAAAGGAGGCCAGTGATTTTGTGTGCAGCAGTGGGAGGGGTTTTTAACCCCTGCAGTGCTCTCAATCCTGTAAAGATTGCTGTCCTTGCACTGCTTAGACAACCCCTAGGAGAACAATCTCCTGCATTTTAATGAGCAGATGGACGCACAGGGATGGTCTTCTCCATTCAAAGGAAGGGGCACAATTTTAATGGCGAGGGGGGGGAGAGAGAGGTGTGTGTGAGGGAAGAGTTATCCCAGCATATTTATCTCATTAAAAATGTGTCACCAGCATGCCAAACAGCTGTTGGTGAGGCAGGCTCCCTCAATTTTAATGTGGCACAAGCCACATACTGGCTTGTGGCGCCTGCTCACCCACTGCTGCATGTGACTATGTGACTGTCGCATAGCTGCCAAGTTTTCCCTTTTCTCGCGAGGAAGCCTATTAAGCATAAGGGAAAATCCCTTTAAAAAAGGGATAACTTGGCAGCTATGGACTGTCGGGACCAAAAAGGTCTGATCCAGGCTGCTGAAAATTTCCCCCATATGTTGCTGCACTGGAAGAAAGAGGTGAATTATGTCAATATCCCCTTCCGGCACCATGCCCTCTGAAAAACAGCTCCACAACGTTACAGGGTATCAGGGCTGGTGTGCGGCTTCCCACGACCAAAGACCACCAAGGCTCAGTGATGGCTTTTCAGATTTTAATACTATGCACATATGTTCAGTTCAGAGTTCAGAAAGACACGACCGCCTATTCAGAGTCATAATCTGGAACTGGCATATGTCTCGATCTACGCCAGCAAAACAACCTCAGTCCACCTTCTTTGCTCCTGACGTTTCCCCCCTCTATGGACCTCAGGGGAGGGAGTGGGGCCAGCCCCCTCCCCCAAACTGCTAAACAGCCTCCTTGATTCCCCCACTTCCGATACCTCCCCTGCTGCAGTACCTTCGGACACCTCCTCTCCCGCGTGCGCATCGGTAGCATCCCTAGACCCCTCCGCCTCGTTCAGAGCCCTTGCACTGCCTTCCAGCTCGCGCTCCAGCCAGCCCTCCTCTTGCTCGGTTGGTCCCCTTAGTTCCTGTCCCTGGGCAAACTCGCTCCCCTCCCAGGGTCCCCTGACACAGGGTCCTCTATAGCAGTGAATGTGATGCTGGGTGTGTGTGCAGAGGAAATGGGTGAGAATTGCTTCCCACCTTCCTTCAGTAGGAACCTCTTCTGGATCCTTCTGTGGACAGGGAAAAGCTTCTCTAGATGCATCCCATTTTGCTCTTTTATGCTGACCTTGTGCTTTTGCACTGAACAATGAATATTTTGCATCTATGCAAGTAGACGTTCCAAAAAGCCATCTTGACCTTAGTATTTATTTCCAAAGCTGCTTGGCTGGTGATTTCCTACTTAGGAGTGTGTTTCTTTCGTTTAAAGGGCTGTTTCTGCTCTGGAGCACAGCAAGGCCAAAGTGCAAGCTTTGTTGCAGGGAAAACTCTTCAGCATGACATTTCATGGGATTGGCCAGTTTAACAACCAAGTGATGTACATTAAAATGTCAGAGGATGAACAGCAAATGCTAAGCAGAATTGTGGGTTAGTATTTAAACGTTCACAATTTGCATGAGATTACTATTTCAGTGAAACACTGAAATAGCATATCAACATTGAATACAATTATGGATGCTGATTTCTTGAGTGTAAATAGTAGATTTCTTCTGCTTCATTAAATTTCTGTTAATATACTGGTATATTAAAATAGATCCTGCTTTTCTTGGGCATCCAAGACTTCCATTGTTGCCATTGTGTTTCAAACTCCCTCAGAACACTGTAAGCAAGTGTAAAATGATACACAAAACTTCTCATATCTGCTAAAGGGGTGTGTGACTGACCAGGAATAGACGTTGGGGTTCTAGTGGACAACTCAGTGAAGATGTCAAGTCAGCACGTGGCAGCTATGAAAAAGGTGAATTCCATGATCATTAGGAAAAGGATTGTAATGCTGATCCATTAAGTCTACTGCAATGCATCAAGTGCAGTTCAAGGTCTTGCTTTTAGCATTTAAAGCGCCAAACAACTTGGAACCAGGATATCTAAGGGACTGTCTTGCCCAATATATTCCTGCCTGGCAATTATACTTGCTTGTTTAGACCTTTAAACCTCCCCCCTAAATAAATTCAGACAAGACTCAAATGTTGGTTTGGCTTTTGGCAGAATTTAGGCCACAACTTTATTGATTACAACAGGTGAGTGGTTGCATAGGCTCTGGTTCGACTAGCTCCATGCACCCTTGCAGGGAGTGCTGACCCAGGGCACCAGCATAGGTCAGCCTAGAGTGAACACCTAGAATGGTGGAAAGCCGGGAACAGGCTATGTCCACCACCCAGATGTCCCCCTGGACTCTGGCAAGGGCACAACCCCCTCACAGGGTTAAACAAACCATTGAGTCCCTGGATTCCTTTAACAGAATACTCCTTCACATAGGGATGGTGAGAGCGTTCCCCCATCCCTATCACCTGAACCAGAATCTTTTGTTGGAAACCACCCAGAGTGACTGGGGAAACCCAGACATATGGGCCCCCCTGCCAGCCCGGCGCCCTGGCGCCCTGCGCCACCCAGCGTACCCCTAGAGTCGGCCCTGAACCCATAAATAGTACCTCAGGTTAAGAACTTTGCTTCAGGATGAGAACAGTTTCAGGTTTAGAACGGACCTCAGGAACGAATTAAGTTCTTAACCAGAGGTACCACTGTATTATCCCTAGTCAAGGAAAGAACTTTATATAAGCTGCAGGGTAAGCATTTCATGTATGTATAAACTGCAGCCTGCAAACCATTTACTCCAGGCTTCTTCAAACTCAGCCCTCCAGATGATTTTGGCCCACAAATCCCATGATCCCTAGCTAGCAGGACCAGTGGTCAGGGATGATGGGAATTGTAGTCTCAAAACATCTGGAGGGCCGAGTTTGAGGAAGCCTGATTTACTCCACAGTAAATCAGTAGGATTACTTGAGAATAAAGTGATTTGAGATTCAAAAGTGCAGTTTTGCTTTTACTGCCTTTGCTTCTATCAGTGGTACAGAAATGCAGTCCTGAGCTGTTTTCACCATAGGAGCAAAAGGGGTTCAGGGGAACGTTCAGCTGGCTGCAAGATTTATGTCAGGTAGCATTCAAGGCTTCTGAGACTTTGCAGTATAAATACATGATATGCTGATCTAACCTTTAACTGCAGCAGGATATAGGATTTGGTTGGGTTTTATTGCTTTACAATTAAAGTAAAAACGTGGCTCTGATTAGATTAAGTTTTCCCTGCTCGAATGCTGTCTTCCTTGTTTCCTGGAATAGCTGTGTGTTTTTATGAGGTCAATATAATAAGCAGAAGGAAACAATAATGATACACTCTCAGGACGTGAAGTGAATGCTTTAATAGTGGAAGAAAGCGTTCTCTGACCATGAGCTTCTGCCAGTCAGGTATGAAGTATTTCTTCAGATATTTGATGTCTCTCATTCAGCTTGGAAATAGCAGGGCTTATTTATAAAGATATTTATTCTAAGGCTGAGGGTGACAACATTTCTGTTGTCTAGGGAGAAATGCAGGAGGATAGGAATGAGTGATGTTGAGCTAATGATGTATTTTGTTTTGTCTTGTCTTGTAAATCTCCATTAAGTAGATAATGTTGGGCACACAGCTGAAATGCACACAGGCTGATGGGAAGATAATAAATGCAAACGACACAAAGTGTTCCTTTATTGGAAGAATGACTCTGCAAAAATGTGTTTCTGAACAAAACACTCTTCTGTAAAAGGTACTTATTTTTAGGACCTTTAATGATGCCTTATTCCAGGCACCCCCAAACTGCGGCCCTCCAGATGTTTTGGCCTACAACTCCCATGATCCCTAGCTAACAGGACCAGTGGTCAGGGAAGATGGGAATTATAGTCCAAAACGTCTGGAGGGCCGAAGTTTGGGGATGACTGCATTCTTTTCCAAACCTGTTCTCTCAGTGTTGTGATCAAGCAGAGGCTGGCTGGGCCAAATGTCAATCCACTGCCCTGGCAACCTCTCAAATCTCATCCACTCTATATCTCAGAGTGGGCCATGCCTGGCTTCCTTCTTCCCCCTTTCATGAAGGTAATTTCCTCTGATTCCCCTCCTAGTGTTGATACAGGCGTGCTGGGGGCTGTCCCAGGCCCAGCACCCTCACATCAAGTCAGTTGCATAAGTAATTTGCTTGAACTATGCTGGGATCCATCCCTCATTCCTATACTTTGCCTGTGTGTGTGTGTGTGTGTGTTTGAGATCTTTGCTCTGTTTCTCTGGGATAGAACAAACATGTCACACAGTCTTATGTCTTAGGGTTGCACACACACACCCTGTACAAATGGGCCTGTCTCCACCTCGGCCATATTTGGGGGGGGGATGCAGTTAGCATGAACCTTGCTACAGAAGTGGTTATTGGGGCTGTGCAAGCAAGTCATTCCTCCTGTTTCCCAGTCTAAACCCTCTCCCCCAAAGCTGCTATTTGCCCGGGGGGGGGGGGGGAACACAGTTGCAAACAACAGCTTTGGAGCTTGAGCTATTTAAATAAACCATGTGGGAAGAAATAGCTGGACCCTCTTTGCTATACCACTTCCTCAATCAAATGAGAATCTCAGAGTGTTTTGTGCTTTGAAAAAAAGGGACATAAATATGTCATTCTAAGTGCTGAGCAACCCCATCACATAAATCTCAGCCCTCTATGGAATTGGAATTGTTCAGATTCTGATTCAGGGCTCTTATCTAACATAATGAAACACATGTCTTTGTTTGTCTGCCCTTGATTCCCCTATCCTTCCTTTATTCACACGGAGTCCTGCTGAGCTTAATAGACACAACATTAAGAAGATGTGATAATGGCCACCTTCGATGTTGTCATTTGTGAGGTACAAAAATGAGTTAGAACCATGTATTTTTGTACTTCTTTCTGCTACATACAAAAATGCTGGGAAGTGTATTTGTTCACAGTCCTTGCACAGGTGTACTGCATGTTTAACTTGGGAAAGAAAAAGAAAATCCTAATGATCTGTGTTTTCCTATACAGTACATTTTCTTACATCGAAATGCTCGCTCTCTCTTTTTTAAAAAATAGTTGCACGTTTTGGAGCTACATTCAGGGTTGGTGCTATAATTAGGCCAATGGGGCAGCCGCCTAGGGTGCAGACCTCAAAGGGGTGCAGTACTGACCTTTGAGGGGCACAATTTTAAAAGGATTAGTTCTGGTTATATAGTTTTGTGGTTTTCATTTTTTTCCCTACAAGACACCTGCTTTTGAAAACATGTTTAGAGGTACTCTCATTTTGACTCAAGAAAACCACCATTTTATAGTGCAATTTGGGAAAATTAATTACAGTAAATGGACAAAAGTACAGAGATTCACATAATGTTTAGGGGTACGTGTACGCCTGTGTTCCCCCAGAAATTTAAAAAAGCACTGTTCTTAGGAGACCTATGCTCACGAGGGTTGAGAGAGACTTTCTTCCTGCAGACTTTGTGCAGCACAATATTAACCTAGTTCATTCTAGGTCAAGCTTGGCCAAAATGTTTGAAGTTAGGTGGTAGATGTGCTAGAGGATGTGTTAAGCTGGAGCCTGGATCAATTTTGCCAGATATGCTGTGGTGGTGCATGAAGCATCATTATGAAGTAAATTCCCTGTTTTGATGGATGAAAAATGCACAGGAAAGGGGTACTAGAATGAATTATTTTGGTTCCTTTGCAAAGAAGCTGAATATGAGATAATAAAAGGGATATGCAGATGACTCAATAGACACAGCATTGTAGTAGCTATTCTGACGCCATCTGCTGGCTGTACTTTCCCACCAGGTTGTACATGACATTTTCCCTGGTTATTTCTGAGCCTCACTTAAGTACAGTACTTGTTTAAATTCAGCAATTATACAGAAATGTTGGGGGTCTAGGGGTTATATCTGTGTTGTGGGATGATTAACAAAATCAGTCCTCCTGGCAAACTGGGAATATCCCCTCACTCAGCCAAGTTTAGGATATTCCACCATTCTTCAGCAGAGTTTATTTTTCTTTGAGAAAAACAAGTGGCTTGCGTAAATGTAAGCAAGCTTTAATAATAAACTGAGAGAAAACAGTAGCAAAATAACATGATGTCTGAGAGAAACTAAAACAACATCCCGAGGCAAGTCTGAGGCAAGAAACAAGAAGAGGCAGTTGGTCCCTCTTAACCAGGCACCCCCAAACTCAGCCCTCCAGATGTTTTGGGACTGCAACTCCCATCATCCATAGCTAACAGGATCAGTGGTCAGGGATGATGGGAACTGTAGTCCCAAGATGTCTGGAGGGTCGAGTTTGGGGGGTGCCTGCTCTTAACTGACAGTCTTAACTGAACAAACACTGAAGGGAGGGGCTGATTCTGGAGCAAAACACACTAGCCCCACCCACCAGATACCAAGCACTCTACTATTCAAATTAGGCCCCAATGTTTTCCTTACAATCTAATGGTATCAGGATCTAATGATATAATGATATCTGAACCTATTGTCAGTTTAGTTGCATAATATTTTCCCTTCCTCTCCACAACCCTGTATAACCCCCCGGCCCAAAAAATCTGCTCCTGGTGTGATCAGAGGAAGACCCCTAGGAGCAGACTTGAGGGGCACATGAGAGCCGGGGGGGGGGGGAGGAAGAGGAAGTCGTCCCATCACATCTGCTGGACATAGCAATAATAATAATAATAATAATAATAATAATAATAATAATACCCGGCTGGTATTTCGTGGTAAGAGTAATCAAGAAGTATAACAGTTAAAGGACTAAATTGTCATCTAAAAATGATTAAGGACTCATTTGGCATCTTAAAAAAGATTAACATTTGATCCCCTCCAAATTATGCACTTCTGCAAGCATTAATTCTGAGCTCTGTAAAAATGTGGTCATGTAATTAAAGATTATGGCAGGCCAAGTGTGATATCAATGCCTTATTTAGACCCAATGAGCAATTGTGCACTTGTGGTTTGGCTGAATCCTTTTAGCATATGTGCCAATTATGCTTAATAATTTTGCCATTTTCCCCTTTTAGCAATGTTCACACTAAATAAATAGAATAAGCTGCATCAGGTAGCCTTGTCTAACAAAGTGATAGGGTTGTTGTTTGTTCCAAATTCGGGGTTTTTGCTATATGACAATGTTATCGTTAGAACGATAGTCCATGTTGTCTGATAACCTGTTCCCATGGGGCATTTCTGACCCGTGTAGGGATCCCAATATCTGTATTTAGGAAGTAGATCATACAAGGAGAAACTGAAGCAGCTCTCACTATGTAACAAAATATCCACGTCATCTTCCATCCTAAAATCTTGGATTTTGCCATTGATTTCCTCTTTTTCTCATATCCCTGGTGAAAATTTAAAAAATAGCTGTGTCAGCATGAACCAGGAAGTGACCTTTCCAGACAGCGAGATGGTTCTTTCTACCCTTTATATATACCTGTGTTTCTCTTTGTTTCAGCCACTCCATTATTTTCCCTCCCAGTGCTTTTTTCTATTAAAAAAATGATTAGGAGTACTGTACTCCTATTTTGACTCAAGAAAATCACTATTTTATAGTTCAAATCAGGAAAAATAAATACAGTAAATGGAGAAAAGTACAAAGATTCACAAAATGCTTAGGAAAAAAACACTGCTCCCACCCATCTAGTTTTCAGCCCCCCCCCCTTTTCTGTCTCTCATTGCCATGAAGTTATTATGGGGTGGATTCTTGTTTGTATTACATTTTATTACTTGTAAAACTTTTTGCAGATGTGCCTGCCCAGCTGTAGTAGCAGTTGAAATATTTTCATGGAAAGTTTGTTGCAGGGACATGTATTTATGCCACAAGTGAAGGAATCTATAACCCTCAAGCCCTATTGGAATTGGTTGGCATTCACTGTGTGTCTCATCCTTGTTGCAGGAAGGGTTGGAAGCTTCTACGAATTCAAAGTACAATTACAATACTCATATCACATGAAGTTCTCTAGGCCTTGTTGTATTTGAGCCCCTAATTAAAGAACTTGACTAGAGAACAGAAGCGTGAGAGGTGAGAAGTTATTATGCTTTTGCAATTAGAAAATGACAAAGATCACTGAACAGGAAGTCTAGACTACAGTGACTCAATGAGAGTGCTTTTTTTGCATTAATATGTGGCAGAAGAGGATATTTATTAAGAGGTGTTTTACTTTGACATTTCATTTTGCACATTGCGGCTGCTGTAATATCTGTCTTCCGAATTTACTCTTGGTGTTAATCAGTCATCCAAAAGACGTAACTCTCAGAACTTGTTTCTCCTCCCCCCCCCCACTCCACAGAATGAGGCACCTTCTACAGTACACTCCTGAGTCGTTGGTTCACTTCAATATATTTGCTTCCTGCATAAAGAGGACCATTGCATAGTTCAAACAGCAAGTTAGGATAGTGTTATTTAATGTGGAAGAATGCAGTTGTGAAACAAATGAATCTGAATAATGGGAGGTGGGGGTGGGGGGAGCTCTGAGGAAAAAAGATCCTGCTGAAAAAAAAGATCCAAGAATATTGTTGAAAAGTTTTGCAACATATAGTAGTTAAACAAAATTGCTAAAAGGTTTATAGAGGTAGAATAATGCATTGAGGTTTTTACACCTGAGGAAGATAAAATTACCGGTAGTTGTGGATTTTCCTTGGAGGACAGTGATGTATCTGTTGATTTTTCAACCTCAAATCTAATTTGTTGATTTTAGGAAAGCCATAAGGTGTTTGGGTTCTACCAAGTTGTAGCTAGTAAAACTAGGGTCCAAACAATGGGGATGGATATATATAAATGTTATCAAATCATCCTTTTCATGCCCACAGTATCAAATGTGTGCACAGAAAAAGCAAGTGGTTCCTGGAAAGTGAAATGACACAAAGTCAAAAATATTGATAGCAAATATATTAAGATTCTGTTAGCTGCTTATTCTCACTATAGGAATGATCAAACACCACATTTAAAATGTTGTAGTCTTTGAGCAGCTGATTTAAAAAAAAACCAAAATCTGTTTCTTTAAAAAAAAAGTTTCAAAAACACAATGTATTTTCCAATGTTTTAGGGCTTTACAAAAATTCAGGAAGATCTCTATAGAAAGTATGAAGATAGTCCTTTTGGCACAGAGATCTTAAGGCATACTGATCTCTGCGCTATGCATGAAAAGAAGCAGGTTTCTGGTTATTACCACTGTGTATCTTCCATCAATGCATGGCCCACAATTCCAGAAGACCATAAGAACAAAGAGCAGCCGGCTGATGCTCCAAAACAGAATGTTCTTGGTGTCCATTTAAAAGGCAGCATGTGTGACAATACAGCAGCAAAGTCCAGAGGCTTTGCTGCTCAGAGGGATTACAAAGTACCAGGAAATCTTGATGGAGATGCATCCACAAGTGAAAAAAAATGGTATGAATAAAATAGGCACCGAAATGAGAGCCAAGCATCAAACTTTCTCTGCAGACAGAGAGCTCTGTTCCAAGTCAGTACCTGAATTATTGCCAGCGTTAAAGGCTAAGGATTAGGAACGGGGGGGGGGGTAACCCCACACAAAGATGACGGATGATGACTTATGAAAAGTTGTGGCAAGTGAAAAGGCTCCTCAGCCATAAGCCATTAATGCATCAAGGTACAAAGTGTTCCTCAGCCAGAAGCAGATGCAGACTGCCACTGCTGATGTCAATCAATGGAAAAACATTGTGGGCTGTGCAGAATTTCAGCTGGGGAAAACCGCAAAGGTTAGGGGACCATCAGCTCCCTTTAGGACAAGCTTAGCTTAAGGAGAAAATAGGAAAGGATGTTCAGAGAGTAAACCAGGGTGGGAAGCATGTGATTCTCCTGATATTGGTGCTCAAGTCTAGATCACATGATCTGGTGGTTTGGCCATTCCAGATGGGGCTGATGGGAGTTCCCCACTGCTGGTCTAAACACATGACTAATATGCACATGGTATTTAGTGCTTATCCACTTGGGGGAATAAACATTTGAAAAACCATCACCTTTTGTTTAAAGCATTTTGCTAAAGTATCGTTGTTCCTTGACTTTATTTTGAGGTTGAATTAATGGGCATTTGCTTTTTTAAAAAAGAAAACATTCACTATTGGGACGATCTGCTTCTTAGACTGAAGAAGGATATTCTTTATGTAAAAGTGTCTGCGTGGTATTAAAGCAGGGTTATAAAGGCTAAGGCTAAAACAGGAGCAGCAAGTTGATAATATTGGACATTAGGTATGAGCTTTACTGAAGCAGCCTTTAATCTAGGAAGGAAAACTGTGGTTGCTTTCTTCATTCCTGTAACCTCTGTGGTCTAAAAGTGTATTCATTTCATTGTTAGTGAGATATGTGGTATTGCTATAATTTGCAATAGCTCTGTGTCAAGTCATGATGATATGCAAGCAATTCCACTGATGTGATTTGGCAAAATTAAGTCACAGGGTCGTGGGGCTGGGGAGCATTCTAACTGAAACGCCTTTGCCAACTGTAGTGATACAGTTTGACCAGCAGATGGCACAAATTGAAAATGTCTAGTAAAACACAGTAAAAAGAAATGAAAAATATCTACAATTTGTTTGACAGGCCGAAGGGCCTTTTACTTTAAGTCACACCAATGCAGAAATACACAGTACCTATTGCAAGGAAAACCTTTCAATAGTACTTTTACTTCTATCATTATTAATGGCAAATGCTGGTAGTTCGGATGTTTATTTCTAGATTTTTAGGATGGCTTTTTTAGGGCCATGTCAACGGTTAGGAATAGGCCTACATTATAGGCCAGCGGCTTCCAGACTTTCTATTTCAAGGAGCACTTTATCTGTTGTCTGTCACATAACATTCATGTCTGCTGTTGAACCCTTGTATGCAGCAGAAGATTCTGGAGCATTGCCAGGATGCACAAGCCTCACTTCCTGGTCATCCTCATTGCCTCATCTGAACTGAAAATCCATTATATAAAACTAACAGGTTTGCTCCTTGGGGTATGCATTGTAGGGGAAGATGGGTAGAAAAGTGTTTCCTTTGTTACTTGAAGAATCCTACATAAACTTTTAAGGAACCATCTATCGCTCTGGAGTACAGTTGATGAAACTCATTGCCCTCCAACTCCCATCATTCTTAGCTGTTGGGCATGTTGGCTGAGACTGATGAGAGATGGATTCTGGAGGGTGGCAAGTCCTCTCACCCCTGCTCCAGAATAACAGCCTGTGGTTTTCATGGAATTTTACTCCCAAATTATTGACATGGGCTACTTTTCTAGATATCAAACTTGTGGAGTTAAAAATTAAAAAGATGTGTTAGAAACAATGCCAAACTTCATTTTCACTAAGCTTTTCAAAAACTAGGTTTATAATATGGTGTCGACTTCTCCCAAGAATTGAGTTGCTTCTGCCCAAAGATAGGGGCACACAGTAATGAGTTCTGCTGTGCAAGTGTGTCTGTGTGCACCTCTCCACCAAATAGATGTTGTTGCTTTTATATACGGCTTTTCAGTCCAAAACCCCCTTAATGTGGCAAATAGCATATTAAAACAAAATATAATAGAAGAGTACAATAGAAGGCCATCAATCAATCAATCAATCAATCAATCAGCAGATAGAATAATATAAGACAGAAAAATCACAAGGTGGGAGAGACGAAAGGAAGTGTTCCTGAGCTAGACGATTAAATGGTGTTCTCACAATCGCTTAGGGCAAGAATCCTGAACAGACAATAAAATAAAATACGGGGGGGGGGGAGCATCCAGAACTAGAAAAAATAGGGCTGCTTTCACGACTCTGTTATAGTCTGGAGCAAGGAGTACTGCACTTTACAGCCTAATAGTAATAAAAATAAGAATAATAAATTAAAGTAGATGAGTCACTCAATCTTGACAGTGATCAGCTGCTTGCCCAGACCTTGAACCCCCCCCCCCATTCGCATTATCCCAACTGATCATCACAAGTGGCATCACAGGTTTACCTGTTGTTTACCTGTTGTTGCTATTTCACTGCAGCTCTGGGAACCCCATGGAACTCCAGGTGCTACATCATGGGCGCCTAGTCTGTGCACACCCACCCACACCCATTGCTGGTGGACCTCTGCTCCCATCAGCTCCAGCCAACATGACCAGTGGTCAGGGATATTGGGAGTTCCCATCCAGCAACAGCTGGAAGGCCATGTAGGCTACCCCAGCACCACCACTGTGCTAGATGTATCAAGTCGCCTATGGAAAGTACACACACACACAAACACACACACACACACACACACACACACACACACATGACTGAGATATGGGAACCCTTTTTTAAGCATTCGCTACCCATGCTGGATCAAGCCAAATAACTGTGATGTCACAATCTGCTTAATGTGGAGAAGGTAGACTTATGAAAGCCCCCAAAATGCAGTGCTAGGATCGGGGGGGGGGCATTTTTTTTAAAAAATTTGAAGCTTCATATCAAACATACTGGTACTTTGTTAAGTGGGTCACCTTTAGCAAAAGAGCTCAGGTGTATTACCAACGCAATTCCGCTGCAGCTGGCTGTTGTAAATCTGTTTGGTTCGTGTGTTGGGAATCCCCGTTCTGGATTCGGTCCAGAATGTGCTGTGTGCGAGTAACTCTTTTCAGGAACTGGAAGGAGGAGGAAAACACATTTGCTTTTGTATTGTTACTTTTGCATGTTACTTTTGCATGCCACTTTGTATTGCATTTTAACTAGCGTTAAAATGCAATACAAAGTAATTTTCCCAGAGAAAGTGTTTCCCCAGAAAAACAGAACAACCATTGAGAAGCAAAATCTTTAATGACTCTTCAGCTGTTTAATTACACCTCTTATTATGAATGTGACTGGATGATGTGACCTATTAACAAGCATTTTCCCAAGCAGCCATTATTTTATTAAAGCTCATTAATTAACTTTCTATAGACAGATGGCAGTGGAGCATAGCAAATGCATACTAAACATGCACCCATTTACAACCTTTAAGAGGCTTTTCTCATGTGAAATTTGCACAGTGTTAAGTTTAAGGTCCCTATATATTTGCTATGCCTTTTTTGCCGTGTGAAACAGAAAACTTACATTTCACCATTTCTGCTTCATGCTCCGGCACCGGGGGGCAAAGAGCAGGCGGGGGCGGGGCTGGTGCGCATCCTGGGGGCAGGGCGTGCCAACCGCAGGGGTGTGGTGTGCGTCCTGGGGGCGGCGCACTCCTCCTGCAGGGGTGTGGTGCCCAGCACGGGCAGGGGGGCAGCTGTGATAGCACCCCACCAGGATTGTACTCCCGGGGGTGCTGCTCCCCCTCCCCGCACTCCTCTTCCTCCACCAGTTTAGGCACAGTCTGTTATTTAAAGCTCTGTGTCTGAGCACCCTTTCCCCCCTGCTCCTATGCTTTCACAGTGAAAACCCACTCTTTAAAGCTCAATTGGAGAGAGAAACAATCTGCAGAAAACCCAAATTGATGTTTGCTCCAATTCAGCTTCAAAGAGTGAGTTTTTGCCCGGAAAGATGAGGGCAAAACAAAATTTAAAAATCCACATTGCACACAGAGCGTTAATGTCCAGACCTCAGCATGGAAAGAGTGGGGCGAAAAGTTAAGTGTGGATAAGACCTTAGTTGACCCAATTTGGGCTGATTTTGGCTTCTGCTGGATCGGGATGAGACAACTCCAGATCATCCCAACTAAATATGAAGCATGGTCAAGCACATGAGAAATAGCATGAAAACTATGGATGGCTGATCACTGCACTTTACCATATTGCTTTATAGAAAAGGCTGTCACTGTGTGATGCACAAAATGGAATAACAGAAGTGATATATGTGCCATCATCACATATACTTTATATGGTATTTTCTACAAGACTGAGCGCTTCATGTAGAAAATGTGTGGCATTTTGAAGCAGAGTTGAACAAACAGATGATCAGACCCCGCAGTTCTTCAGCTCAGACTTGCCAAATCTACTTCTACCTTTCTCGGTTTGTGTTTATATTGCGTAATAAACATAGCAAACCAGAGGGAGATGTTTCTATGATTAAATGAGTTGTAAAGATGGACTTTTGCTGCCAGCTTAAATATTTCTTCACTCCGTTGCTTGTGTTCTTTGCGGGCTTCGGGGATTTCTAATAGTGCTTTGGAATCACAGTCTCTTTCTGACGCATCATCCTTCAACACCCTGTTGCATTCTGGCAGGCGATTAAAATAAAAGTCAGCAATATGGAATATATCTATCATGTTGTTAGTGAAATGCTCAGAAAAGATTCTTCTTTTGCTTTAAATAGCTCTCCAGTCTCCTAACACATATTTCTCAGCCAAAACTAACAGCAGTGCTAATAAATCAGGAAATGTTCTCAGGCATATAAGTTGAATTTAATTACACAATGCCCCCCACCCCCAATTCCTATTGTGAATCAAATGTGCAAGGAGCCCTGACAGAGGGCTTGTACATTACAGCTGCAAGGAGACGTGGCCTGAAACATGTGCTCTTTCATCAACATAAAATTTGAGTTGGGTCATTGAATTAGCCTTTTGAATTGCAGTCACTGTAGGCCAATTTACATAACAAATTGTGTAGTGAAAGAGTCAATGCAAGGTGACTTTCTCTCTCAATATTCGCATGCTCCTGTTGCAAGGTTCCATGCTGTAATGAAAAATAACTGGATATTGTACTGGATATGGTTGATATGCTGAGGATGGGATTAAGAGCAGGGGAGAGCAGCCCAGCTATCTGAGGATCATGTTGGTAAGTTAGTTTTGTTGTTGTTGTTGTTGTTGTTGTTTAGTCGTTTAGTTGTGTCTGACTCTCCGTGACCCCATGGACCAGAGCACGCCAGGCACTCCTGGCTTCCACTGCCTCCCGCAGCTCGGTCAAACTCATGTTGGTAGCTTTGAAAACACTGTTCAACCATCCCGACCTCTGTCGTCCCCTTCTCCTAGTGCCCTCCATCTTTCCCAACATCAGGGTCTTTTCCAGGGAGTCTTCTCTTCCCATGAGGTGGCCAAAGTATTGGAGCCTCAGCTTCAGGATCTGTCCTTCCAGTGAGCATTCGGGGCTGATTTCCTTCAGAATGGATAGGTTTGATCTTCCTGCAGTCCATGGTACTCTCAAGAGTCTCCTCCAACACCATAATTCAAAAGCATCAATTCTTCGGTGATCAGCCTTTTTTATGGTCCAGCTCTCACTTCCATACATCACTACTGGGGAAACCATAGCTTTAACTATACGGACCTTTGTCGGCAAGGTGATGTCTCTGCTTTTTAAGATGCTGTCTAGGTTTGTCATTGCTTTTCTCCCAAGAAGCAGACGTCTTTTAATTTCGTGACTGCTGTCACCATCTGCAGTGATCATGGAACCCAAGAAAGTAAAATCTCTCACTGCCTCCATTTCTTCATTTAGCAAATTAGTTCAGCAAGGGGTTATTAAATGACACATTATTGGAATAAACTACGGCACATTTCCTCCACAACACTAAGCCATAACTCTTCATCTAGCCACTTGTGAAGAAAAATATATTGGTACCACCATAAATATTTACACTCCCTTCCTGAACTTTGGTGCCGGCTTGTTGCCCTGGCCATGCTGCTGCAGCAGTATTTGCTACATCAATGTGTTTGCACTGCTGTTCTCAGTTTTGGGTCATCAAGCTTTGATCCTTGAGCAATTTATTTCATGGCATCATGAGTAGAACTGGAAGGGACCAGATGGCCATTATGGCCTATTGCTTCCTGCTGCGCCAAAGAACCATCTGCCCACCAGCACCCCATAGGCCCATCAGGGTGATGTCGACATGCAGAGAGCAGGTGCATAAAAAGAAAAGTCCCTCCAGAGCAAATCGCCTGTGAAAGCCTGAAAATTCAACTATCCTAAAGATGCTGGTTCTTATTCTAAGGAATATGAACTCTAATGTTGTCTCTTAAAATAAAGCATCTTTTTGTTTCAGGGATAAAGCTGTAGCATAATCTGCCTTTAAGATATAAATGCCTCAGCCTAACTTCCTTGCTGTTGCCTGCATGCCTGCCTGCCTGCCTGCCTGCCTGCCTGCCTGCCTGCCTGCCTGCCTGTCTGTCTGTCTGTCTGTCTGTCTGTCTGTCTGTCTGTCACTATACTAAGTCATTTTGTCCTGTTTAGTGTCCAGGGACAGATAATGAATTAACATAAGGTAGAGGTTTTTGAGGAATATGAGTCACTCTCATTTGCCAGCATTTGTGACCTGTGTTATGCCTAAAAGGGAGTGTGTGTGTGTGGGGGGAGAGTTTACTCAGAATACCGGAAGCTGTATCTGCAGAGGGAAGGGTTCATTGAGGGAAGACCTGCTGAGACTAGTGGTGGGGTGGGCAAAAGAAGCCGCTATTTTTGATGCCAGTTTTGAATGATACCATTTTTATTTACTTCGGCTGCTTCTCCTCCCCGTCTTTGCTTTTTCTCTCGCCCTTAAAACTTGGCCTACTGAGTCATTGGTAGTTGCTGCTGCTTTGCAGGGCTTGGGATGAATTTTCCTCTGTCACTAATTAGCTGCTGTTGACTGAGTGTTTGTCTTCCTTGTCTTCCCTTTTGCCTCTTTGAACTTCATCAGATGTGAGGGAGTTGGAGGAGTGGGTGTTTGGTTGTGTTTTTCATAGATATAATCTTTCCCCCTACTTCTCCCCCCCCCCCAAAATCTGGCCAAAGAAACATATTTTGAGTTTTCCCTTCTGTTTGCCAGTCCGGCAAGGAGTCTCGGGTGAGAGGATGGTCTTGCTTTTTAGCAACTGATGCTGTTCTAGGGCCAGTACTATATGCATGCTTGGTACCTGCCCCATTGCCCAATCTGCAAAATGGACTGGACCAGCTCTATCACTAGGCAGAGTAAAGCAGTTACCTTAGGCAGTGAACACTGCGTGGGAGGGGGAGGGATGTGGCAAGGTGTTAGAGGACAGCCCTGTGTGTACTATGGAGACTACTATGCCTCCATAAATTAGCTTGCTTCCCTCAGGTGTGGTAGAGGATATTGTCCTGTCACTAGTGTTGAATGCAAGAGACTCAATTGCCAGTCTGGTTGACTTTTGTAGACTGGGGTGGGGGTGGGGGGAGGTTGCCATCTTGTCCTTAACCTCAGGCAGCAAAAATTATTGGGTTGGTCCTGGAAACTGTAAAGAAACATCTGATTACAAAGGGCAGCATGAGTCTCCATTTCTCTTCACTATGGTAATAACACTGGTTGTCTTTGGGACTAGGCCCTGCTCAGAGAAGTTGATAGCAAAATGAAACTGTATGATGAATACACACAACAGGAATGGCTGTCGTAGGGTCCCAAATGATGTCGGCACTGTGGTGATTGCTGGCTACATGAGAAAATGAATTAGTAAGACCCAGAAGAAGATGATATGGTGGTTCTCTAGATTATCCCATGCTTTTTAGTCTCCCCTAAAGCATTAAAAAAGCAAGAACTAACACCTAGGGGATATGTTGAAATTATACAGAGATGCCTGAATTGAAAAACTATATAAGAGGAAGACTATCAGTGCATAATAGTCCCATTGTGTTCATTGGGATTGAATCCCACCCAGGTGCCTATAGGATTGCAATCTAATGCGCCAATCATCCATTCCTTTTGTCTTGCTTATTTTTAGAGTTCTAAACCTTCTTGCAGAGATTTGCCCCTGAAATAACTGAGTGGCCGAGCCCTTGGGCCTATGAGCTCATAGTTTACTGATGCCATTTTTGTTCCTGCCACCCTCTTGCCCACTCAGATTATGGGAACTGCAGCAGCAGGGCAATCACAGTGGAGGCATCTCAGAGAAATGTGCTTATGAAACACTAAGGGATAAGGCTATCAATGGGTGCTAGTCAGGATGACTACATTCTACCCCAACAGCTTGAGGCAGCATGCCTCTGAATCCCAGTTGCTGGAAGTCACAAATGGGGAGAATGCTGTTTTATTCATGCTCTGCTTGCAGGCTTCCCCATGGCCATCTGGCTGGCCACTGTGAGAATAGATGGGCCTTTGGCTTGATCCAGCTGGACTCTTCTTATGTTACAGATGTTTGAGAGGGTGAATTCAAGCTGTTAACCCATCTAAACACAGGCTGTCAACATATGCAGGGAAAGGATGGATCCATTAGGAAAAAAGCAACCATCAGAATTCAAACTACCGTATACATACAGTTTGTGATTATTGCTTACAGTTTCATAGTTAGATGCATAATTCATTCAAATTGACTCTCATCCTGAGCTACGGACCTGGATGTAACCAGTAGTCTTCAAAAAGCCCTCCTTTCTCCTACAAACCAGATGTTCAGTAGTACAGTACAGGTGGTGGAAATGGATGCCTTCACAGACTGGAGTACTGCTGTGGTGCTCCTGGATATTTGCATCTAGACCAGAACCACAACCTGGCTGAATGCAGATTCCTGATGCTTCTCGGGTGCAATCCCATATGAATGGGCTGGTAGTATGAGATCATCAGCTTGTGCCAAAATAGTTGGCTCCGTGTTGACTAATTCTCTAACATTTTTCTAATTTCATACCACTTTGTAACTATATTGCACCACACCTACTAATTACTCATCCTGTTGTGATGATACTGGTTGACTCACAATGACAGTACACCACTGTGTTGTGCTACACTGCAACAATGAGCATTTATCCGTTGGCATTGACTTGTAGGGGAACTAAACTATTTACATGGAAATAAATTTCACTGAGAACTGTGTTGATGTTCAGATGAGCAGCTTACTTAGTGGTTAATCTACATTGGGAAAGGGGCTTTCCTTGGAGCAGCATCTCAAAAAGAAACTTTAACATACAATTTCTGAGATTAAGTATTTATTTGAAATGAACCAATAGTAATGGAATCTGATTACCAAGGGCCAGTTCTTAGGTTACAGTCACCATGTGGAAGCTGTTAGGAATGCTTCAGCAAAAAATATAGCTCTGCGGGACCAACACAGCATGTGGAAGCAATGGATCATGTTGATCACCCCATATTATTGGCTAACACAAGAACTGCATATTCTTGGTTGTTCTTGGGGCTGGCACAGAAAATCTATCCATAATCAGAGCAAGCTGTTTTACATATTACTGCTGCCTATGGAGCTAACCCATTCATAATTGTTCCCTGTGGTTTCAAGGCATAAGCCTGCCCTAAATCTCAGATCTTTCAGATTTTTTTTAAAATGAAAGGGGGGGGGAACCCAACATTAATAATTGAGGTCCCAAATTAACGTCTAGCGTTTCCATTCCCCGGAATTTCAAAAAGTTTTTTATTTATTTGCACATTATTGCTCATATGATTTATGTTAACGGGCAAAACAAAAACCCAAGCCCTACCCTGTTTTAAATCCCAGTTAAAATGTCAGAATACTAACTTCAAATGTAGTTTACCGTCCAATCCATAATCAAATAGGCACCAGGTAGGCAAATTTAATCAAGGTATAGTTTGATATGGACTGTTATAGGCTGGCACCACATTATCTAAACATACTGAATGCATTAACTTTGATAGAACTTACTTACAAGCACATATCCATAGCTTCAAAGCACAGATATACATAATTCATGAATACTGTGGTTTGGGCCATTCTCTGGTTGTACACCTGGTGTGCCATCCTCTCCTGTCTGCCTCAGCACCATCTAATAAACCCCAACTAAGGCTGAATTCATGCATGTATGTTCATCACTTTGTGACTGCAACATTAAGTAATGTCTCGCATGCATGAAACAGCCACCAATGAATAAATGTCAAAGGAGGGTGGATATACCTATGGAAATCAGGGCTAAGTTCCATATCCAAAACACTGGCATTTTACCTTGTTAGTATCACTTTACCTTCTTTGGTGTTACTTTGCTAATATTTCTTGAGACACGGGCCAGCTGGTACTGGCTGCATCAGAATGCTTGTGAGGACAACTTCTCATGTGTTCTATATTGTCTTTGTAAATGCATGTGGGGTGAAACTGATACTAAAAGCATCTCATAATTGCTAAAACATGCTAAAAAGTTAACCTGGCAATCTTACCCTGCCCCTCGCAAATTATTTAGACTTCAATCTCATTTATTTCAGTGGGACATTTCCAAATTGTGCACCTAGTACCAGGATACAAGACTACAGTCCTAAGTGCAAATATTTATTAAAGTTACGCATTTTTAACTTTTGTAAATCTACGCACACTGTACTAGGAGCAAGGCCTACCCAACACAATGCAACTAAGGGCCAAACTAGATTTGATGTTAACTGTGTGTATGCAGTTAACATGCATTCAATAAATTAATTAAATAAATAAATAAAATGTAAACAGCAGCTGGGGATAGCACTGATATGCATCAGGACCACAGTGGTGAAGACACTGTCTTGATGCAACTGGGGAGGATTTTAGCATGACAGGAAGGGAAGGGTTAACCTCTCCCCAGCCACTGAACAACCCAAGCGCCAGGGAGGGTGGGTGTGACTTCTATTTGTTTATTTTTAAGTGCATTCATTACATGCATGCAATTAACATCATGTCTAGTTTGGTGCTTCCTTCTGAATCACCATAGATGGAATTGTGTTGTAACTTAATTTATTTCAGAAGTGTTATACACATGGTTCACTGTCTCTTCACTTGAAAACAATGGAATTTAAGTGCTTTATTTTGCCTTGATGCTATCCCATCTTCATAAGATTTTGTAAGTTTTTTAATTAGTTAACTCAACCACATTTTTCTGCTTTGTTTAAGAAAGCTTTTTACCATTGTTCTCCTGAATTCAACACTCACCCACCCACACCCCTACCTATTCCCCTGCCTTTTTGTCTTTAAAAATAATAATTCAAAGTCCTACACTGAAAAACAAGGCTTATTTCATTAATAAGAATTTAGTCAGAAATGAAACATTAGCTAAATCTACTTTCTCATTGTAAATATATTTTATTTAAATTAAAAATGCTTATTAATGCTATTGATTCATACATGTGCAATAATACTTAATAAAGTAATATTACTTGAATTTAGGAATGTAGAATTGCAGCTTGCTGGCCATAGGGCATCTCCGATCTTTCCTCAGCCGACACTTTTACAAAAATTAAAGCTGTTTCCCACCTCCCACTTTTGCCATAGTACTTCGTCGTTCTAAATAAACATTAAAAGGTAGGAAAAGAGACTGATTCTGACTTGAAAGTCATCTCTATCTGAAGCTAGGAGAAGAGTGTGCAGTTAAGTGCCATGGCAAAAGCCAAGAGAGATGGAGAGAGAATGAAAGGGGGCAACTGGAATTTAAAAAATCAGTAAAGTGCACAATTATTGTAATGTTCTATTCCTTTGATCCAAAGAATTTACTCAGCTGCCAATGTGCAATACAATTTGGCTTGCATGGAATATAGTTGCACAATTGAACAGAACAAACTCCTGTTAGATGGTGGTGGTGGTTTTTCTTCCTTTCTTTCCTGAATACATCTACAGGAATTTATTGATGCCATTCAACAATAACATAACATTCCTCAAGCTCTTTGGGTGTTGACCAGTTCCACAAGGGGGCAGAAGGATCACAAATTGTTCTGGTGCTTGCCTCCATTTTATTTCGCTCCGATTTAAATCATGCCTCTGCTCTCCGGGTCTCCTTCCTCCAGCCCGGCCATGGCATTTGATCTGGAGATCATGAAAAGTTTCTCTTTATTTGTGTACTGTCTTTGCACTTTCAAAGGCCGCTGCTCCATTTGTTCTTTGCTGGGACCCTCGGAGGGGCCAGTTTCCCCACTGGGGATCACTTCACAGTCCTGGGTTTTATGGGCTGGGGTGTTGGCAACAGATTCCAATGAGGTGCCTGTTTCCTCCAATGGGGTGTAGCCCTTATTGCTTCTGTGCTGATCACACTGAGAGCTCTGAGAATCTCTCCTGTCCACAGGTGGCGTCGGAGGGGGAGAGTCCCCCAGATCTAGGGATTTGGAGTAGCTGGAAGATGAAGCTTTTACTAAAAGACTGGACTCGAGGTCTGTGCTACTGTCCAGAGTCTGAGAGGGTTCTGGGGAGAAGGATCTCCTGGCATCAGGGAGGCAGCTTGTGCTCTGGCGTCTAAGGACCAATTTACGCTTGCCTGCCCTAGGCAGCATTGTATACCCTTGCCCCGTGTCTATGTAGCTGCTCCTGAGATCTTTCAGGCTGAGCTCCACATCCCCCCGTGGAATCTCCCTAGCCCCTCGTTCCCCCAGTGGCCTCCGCCAGCCGCCACGCTCTCCCTCTGCCGCCTCCCCCTGAGCCAGAGGCAGCAAAGTGAAAGTGCTGAGCGAGGAACCCACAATGGAACTGGCTGTGCTATGCTGGTCCCAGCCATCTGGGGGGCTACAAGGTGGGCTACGAGCAGTTCTGGCCAAGGCAGCTCTCTCCCGATAGATGCTGTACACAGCCTCAGCCAAGTTGGGCGGCTGTGGCTGCCTAGAAGAGAAAGAGGAGGAGCGTGGCGAGGAAACCAAGTCTGGAGGAGACAGAGGGGCCCCCACGGGTGGGTGCCAGCTGCTCTTGGCTAGCACACCAGCAGCCCCCAGGGCTTCCGCAGGGCCACTGCCGGGTTTCAGCTCCAGCCCTCGAGGTTGCACGTAGTTGATGAAGCCATTGATAGGAACTGGGGCGACAGGAGCTGAGGGCGCCCCATCCTTGGTCCGAAGGCTATGTGCATCAATGACAGTGGAGTACAGGTCCCTCAAGTTGATGATCTTTGTCTTTTTGTCCCGGTTCTCGTGGAGCACTGCATTGGCACAGATAAAGAGGAAGATTCCAATGCCCATGATGAGAGGCCCGAGCACCTTGAGCTTGTCCGAATGCAAATACCGCGAGAAAAGCTGGAAGAGGAAGCTTGTGGAAGTGGAGGAGGACGAGGGGGCAGGTGGAGAAGGAGCAACACCCTTCTTGCTGCTTTCAAAGGAGGCGTTGGCTCCCAAGCCTTCTGGGTGCGATTCTCCCGGATCTTCCGTCTGGTTCCTGGAGCGGCTTTTGGTGGCAGTCCCATGTGCTGGCAAAAACTGGCTGCCCCCAGTGCTCCGTGCCCGGTAAAGAGGCTTGGGCCAGTAGCCTACTACCGCCAAGGCAATTCCCACGAGAAGCACCAGGATGCCACAAAGAGCAATGAGGCCAGAGACGGAGCACAGCTTGAGCTTGCCCTTCACCACCACCACGTCGTTCTTGCGTTTCTTTTTGGCTTTGCGCTTGCGCTTTGGGACTTGGCTCTGAGGCCGCAGGGGATCCTGTTTTCTGGCTGAGATCCTCAAGAGGCCTCCAGTGGCGATCATGGCTGGCTACCCTGGGCACTGTTCCCTACAGATACTCCGGCTCCTACAGGAAAACAGGGAATAGGAAAAAAAAAAGATCATGAGAGCCTGGGGATGATCCAGATTGCAAAGCCGCCCACACGGCATAGTCCCTTTAAGATTGCAAATTACATTTCACATTCATTTATTAAATCTGCTCAGTCACTAGTGACTAATCACTCTGACACAAGGATGTGTGTGCGAGACAGAGGCAGGTCTACAACAACCCGCCAATTGCTGTTATCGCTTAACCACAAAAATAGCCACTTAGACACAACCCACTTGCCAAACTGACTACTTGGCCTTAATGTCACTTTCTGTGCATTTGTTGAATAGTAGCAGGGCACTTAATTTGCAGAGCATAAATTAATAAAAGGTTGATTAATGCCCTGCATGCATTTGCAAGCAAAAGAAAAGGGGAGAAAAGATGAGAGGGAGTTGTTGGGCTAGTGAAAGGGAATCTGAGCACTCTTCTTGCTGGCAGCATAGCTGACAAAGCAGCCTTAACGGAATTCCACATAATGTTTTAGAGCAGTGCTGTATGGATCGGGTGCATACTGTTGTTTGGGGACATAGGGAGACAGTGGGCTCTTGCTAGGCTTGTATTTGCTTTGGAAGAACAAGTGTGCCACCTGGGGGTGCTTTCGAACCTGCCATTGTCTTTGGATGTGCAGGTGAGAATCTTTTATCAGCTTTGACTGATTTACCAGTTACATCCATATCTAGAGAAAGCAAATCTACCCTTGGTTACACATGCCTTAGTTACATCCAAACACGACTATTATAATGTTTTGTAGGTGGGTCTCCCTTTAAAGATGGTTCAGAAACTGCAGCTGATGATAAATGTGTTCATGACGATGCTGGCCACTGCTCAGTGATCAGAACAGAGGGTGCCAATTTTTGTATAAGCTGCACTGGCTGCCTATCTGTTTTTGATCCCATTTTTAAGTGCTGGTATTGACCTTTAAAGGTTGTTAACAGTTCAGGACAATGCCCAGGACCTGAAGGATTGCCTTCACTCATATTGAACTGCCCATGCCCTTCAATGAGCTCCAGAAACCCTGCTCTCAGGTCTGCCTCCTCTGGCCATATGCTTGACAGGTGTCAGGTGCTGAGTCTTTTCAGTGGTGGCTCAGCAACTGTGGAATTCCTTCCCTGGGGACATCTGGCAAACCCCTTCTTTCCTCACTATTAGGTGGCAAGACAAGGCATTTGCTTTTGGAGTTTATTTAGTTTTTCTTGCCTTTATTGTTTGGCTGCTGCTACTATTGTTTAGCACCAGTTTTTGTCATTAATGTATTATTGTTTAATTAACTTGCTCAGGTCATTTGTTTTTCATGTGTTAAACACAGGTTTGAATGCATAGATGTGGAAAAGCAGTCTATGAACAACCAAAATATATATCTATACTTAGCTACAAAATTATATGACATCTTATACACACACACTAACCCAGGCATCCCCAAACTTCGGCCCTCCAGATGTTTTGGACTACAATTCCCATCTTCCCTGATCACTGGTCCTGGTAGCTAGGGATCATGGGAGTTGTAGGCCAAAACATCTGGAGGGCCGCAGTTTGGGCATGCCTGCACTAACCTGAGGTAAGTCCCATTGAACTCAATGGGGCTTACCTCTCAGCAGATACATAAAGGACCACACTGTTAATAAAGAGTCTACCCTAGAACTCTGTTTCCCCACTAGGTTACACATGGCATGCTCTTAACTAGCTTTCACTTAATCTCCACCCTGCCAAGAATCCAACTCCATAGCATGCCAGTGTGAATGTTCCTTCATTTTGTCCTGCACAAAATGTTTGCTGATGGTCCTGCCCTCTTCGTTCAACTTCGTTCAACTTCTGCTCCACTACTATAAAGGTAAAATATCCCCTACTCTGTCTGTCAGAGCTTTAAATTGACTTCACTATAGAGAGCAAGCTTTCATTTGCCCTCTGCTGTCATAGAAGTATTGCCTTGGGCAAGCAGACCTAAAACTTATCCCTGGTCATCTGACCCAATAATACCCCCTGCCTTTACTTTCTCAGTGGGTGAAGTTTAGAAAATCAAAGGTGCTGTACACCTTCACAAAGACTCTCAAGATCTGTTGTGCTGAACAACTGGGTGGTGACCAGGAGGAGGGGATATGCAGCTGGAACAAGAACTGGGAACCTGTGGCACTCCAGATGTTGCTGAACTACAATGCTCATTGTTGGCTGTGCTGGCTGGAGCTGAAGATGGAAGGAATCCAACATCATCTGAAAGGCTAAAGAGTCCCCATTCTAGAGCCAAAGTTTATTTCAGTGGTTGTGTGGTTGTTTTCATCCTGGTCCTGCAGGTTTGTAGAAACCCTCCAAACTCCTACAGAGTTACTGCCATTGGCTCTGTGTGAATCAATACAAAACGTGTTAGCATCTACGGTATGAACTGAGAAACTGGGATGGATTCAACACAAAGAGGTCCGTGGTTCAGCAGGGATTTTGGTTTTTTCTTTAACACACAGGTGGGCAATATGTGCCGTCACACAGTCCCAGCCTCATTTTATGTAGCCTCCAACACCTCCTCAAGCTGTCCCATTCTTCTAACCCCATCAGAGTCACACTTCTTGTTCATTTCCTCCTTGTTTGTTCTGGGTTCTCCAATTGCCCCAGTCCCCCATTTCCTCTTTAGTTTCAGAGCATGAAATGGCAAGTATTTTATTTGATAAAAATGAATTAATACTTCATGTCCGTTAATCCCCACACCAATCCCTCCTCATCTCTGATGTAGACTAAAAATTAGGCTGCAGGCTGGCTCCACCCTACAAATAATAAGGTGTCCTTATGAATATGCAAAGATTTCATTGGAAGGTTGCACTCTAAAGTAATCCCCGAACTTCACTTGTGAGCTTTTGCCTATTTCGCCTCTCTCCTATAATCTAGTCAGGACTACTGAAGCCGAAAGAACAGGTATAAGAATAATGGGCTAGCCTGAGGGTGCACCCATTTATTTGTACACATGGAAATCAGGAGTAGGGGCAAAATCCTGATTTCCTTCTACCACCCTGCATTCCCTGACCATGTTAACAAGGGCTTAACCATCTACTCCAGATGCACACTGATAGAGCCAGGTGGAAGAAAGCACTCATTCTAGAATGGAGCTTTTGTCCTTGTTTTGCAGACTGTACTTTCCTGAATGAATACCCTGTGGGTAAAGTGTGGGAGGTTTGTCGAAAATGGATGCATCAGCTGATTATGAAAGGGTTAGGTAGAGCTACATTATAAAGAGAATACAAAACGAAACCTTAGACTGATCAACCAACAGTAGTTTACAGAGACAACTCGGTTATGCTTTAAAGTTCCTTATACATCACTTTCTTGCATCTTAAGATAAAATAATACGAAAATGCATCCCATCTTGGTTAAAGGCAGGAAAGGAAGCCTGAGGTAGCCTTAATCACACCACAAGTGACTGTTTGGCTTTCATAATCTGTACTGTTTCATTATGAATGTGGAGGCTCCTGTTTTGTTACAGGAGTCGCTAAGCTGTTTATGAGCCTCAGGGCATCTTCTTTGAATGAGGCCAAAAGGTTACATTACACAAGGGACTTAGGGATGGTGATCTACCATGCAAAAGGAAAATGCATTTCCAGTAGAAAACGTTGGAAATGATAGTAGAAAGGCAACTTGAATTGTTTTATTTAGGTCACTGGGCATGCGTGTATGTATTGCACTGAACAGGCTGTGTGCTTTTATAAAACTAGAATTTGAAATTTAGCTGTCAGTGTACAAAGGAAACAACCAAATTCTAGCATGATTAGAAATGTTTCTTTGAAGCAACTCCTTCTGAATCTATTTTGTTTTACTACCTAGACAAATCCTCCTTTGTGCTTAAGGTGTGAGGATATCCTCTGGACATCTGCCTGATTGGAATCATGTATGATGTTCAAGGTAACTGGTTATGTAACACCAGTGAATTTTCAGCCCATCAATGTGAGAATGTGATGGAAACAGAAAGATTCTGTGCTGAACCTGATTTAAAATGAGAGGGAGTACTACTTTGAATCACCAGGGGGGAAACAAATCATGTTCTTGTGTTGACAAAGTAGACAAATTTGCAAGGTTTTTATTTACATTAAATCGGGGTTCATAGTCTGAGCATTCAAATAATGAAGCAACACCTGTATATTCAACAGGACAGTCTGAAAATACTAAAGAATTCCTTACTTTCCCCAGAATGTCCAAAACAGATTATAAGAATGATAAAAGCAATCAGTTCAACATGCTGCCTAAAGTTAAATCCTTTGCCTTGAAATCTGGTTGTCAGCATCCTAGGTAATCTTATTTCCTTCATCAGCTAAACCTCCCCATTTCCCAAATATCCCCAGATTCAGCATTTTCTGATTCATTTCGACTCCATGCATTTTCTCACAAAAACATTCCTAGTCCTTACACTGCACCTTAAAGTAATCAAACAGCCAGTTTAACCTTCCCTCCTCTTCTCTGGTATGATTTGACTATTATAGAGTGTAGATTGATTTGGGGGGGGGAGAGGGGAAATACTCATTAATAGGGCTTAATTAAATCTCCGTGTGTGCATGCTTCAGTTTGATGCAATTGGGGGGGGGGATCACCATACAGTACTATGACAAAGATCTGCATTAACTTAGATGGGAAAACACATGCTAAATGATGTTTGCAAAACAGTATTAGAAGAGCATAACAGAATGAGTCCTGCAATTGGATTTCTTAAAAAGAAAGCTTCTGTTAATTATTATGCTATGGGGAAATAGCCCAAATTCTGGAAGAATTCAGGACTTAGAGAACACAGCCCAATGTGATCTATACCAGCTAATAGTTCCGTTAACCAAAATCAAGATCTCTATTTCCCAGGCTTTCAGCTATATTTCAAGTCTATAAGACAGATGAACATCTTGAGATAAATAACTGAGTTACGCCACTTGCTCTGCTATTCTCCCTGGCTGAATGTGCCTAAATGAAAACACACTCCATTTGGGTAAATAACCCTGACCTGCACAAATTAGCTGCTCGCCCTTGGGAAAGAGTTAGCTGCTTGCAGCAAGAGTTTAAACATTATTGCGTCCCTGGGAGGGTGGGCTGCCTCAGGGACAGAGGCTAATGAAACATTTGTGGCTGACATACCTGGGGCTTTGTTGTCCTACATCGTGTCATTAGCAAAGTTGCCAGTCCCTACGGGGGGAAGAGAGAGTTTTCGAGCGACGCTGTTGACAATCTCTGCATGAGGGGCAGCCAGCCTGGCTGCGGATCGGAGGGCTAAAAAGCTAGCAGTGAAAAAGAAGCTTGCACCGGAGAGTCAGCGAATAAGAGCAGCCCCCCCCTTTCAACTTTCCAGATTTAAAACTCACTCCTGGAGCAAATCCATCCAAGGTGCTTTCAGCCTGTAAGGGGGTCACCTGCGCGGCTGCGCCCATTTGTGAGTCCATTTTAGCCGGGCACCTCATTTCATAACCTTCAAAGCGCCAGGCTCCCTCTTTCTCTCTCTGTGTCCCTCCCCACCCCCACCCCACTTTTCAGGAAGGGGATGGAATCACAAACTGATGCTCCTGGATCTCAACAAAGACAGGATGGTGCAGAGAAGGGACTGAGAGAGATCTTGACGGAGCCCCATTCCTACAGCCCAGCCTTTTGGGGAGAAGGGGAGAGGAGGGGGGGCTGCTGCTGAGGATCCCCGGGTGAGTTTACGGTTCAAAATGGCAGCATTTTGTAAGCGGGGAAGCTCCATCTCTTTCTCTTACCGGGGAGAATCGCAGGGTGCGGGAGCCGCAGGCAAGTTCCTCGGAGCCCAGAGAGAAACCATGGAGAAACTTTGCAGCCGGGCGAGTGGACACCTCGGACGGAAAGCGAAACAACCCCCCGGAGCCCCCCCTCCGACGCCGACGCCACTTCGGGCTCATGGGTACAGATCCCGGTTAGAGGAGGCGCGATTGTATGGCTATGGGCAGCCGCCGGGGATCCACGGAAGCCAGTGGCCGCGGCACGGAGCAGTTCCTGCTGCCAAGGGCGCCTCCCGCTCCCTCCGGCATCCTGCCCGGCTTCCGACGGGGGTCGCCCTGCTCCAGGCGCCCTGCGCTTGCTCCGCGACGCTGCTCCGGGCGCCGCTTATTGTTGTGGTTGCTGCTGCCGCCGCCACCGCGGGAAGCCGCTCGCCTCTCCTGCCCGACGGAGGTGCTGCTGCTGCTGCTGCCACCGTCGCTGATTCGACGCCGCCGCCGCCGCCGGCCGGACTCGCTGCTGTTGCTAGGAAACCGGAGCCATGACACAGGAAAATTGCGGCAGGATGGCAATGATCGCCTCCCCTCGTCGCTGCTCGAGGAGGGACCAGACCCTCGCTCGCCGCCTCCCCCGCCTCCTCCCACGTGGCCTAGTTGCCGCCGCCTCCGGTTCCTCGGGGCGCCGGGCGCCTCCCCGCCCATAACGCCCTGCTGCGAGGAAAGGGGCTGAGCGGCGGGAAGGAGCCCCGCTCGCTGGCCTCCAAGAGCCGTCGCGGGGACGGAGGAGGGTGGGGGGGAATCTAGGGGGGGAGCACTTCCCCACCTCAGCCCGCCCCCATCCCACCCACTCGCGTGGATCTACGACCACCAAACAGTTTGGGATCTCTTGCCTTTCGCCGGCAAGATTGCATCGATATATTCCTTTGCACCCCGCTTCATTTGCCCAACCCCTCGGCGCCCCACCCCACCCAACACACACCTGCTTCGTGGGTTGCAGTGTTCAAGCAGTTTATTCAGGAATAGTTTCATTGGAGTAGGAGGTTCTGCTGCTCCAAAGTAGATTTGTTGTGACTTACAGTTGGAAATAATATTATTATTACTATTATTTTTATTACTATTAAGAAGTTGGGTTTCACTTTAATGCTGCATGGTCTTTTTGTGCATTGCTCTTTTTGTTGTTGTTAACGTGCTTGGTTTTTGTTCTGTGAGCCACGCTGAAGATGTTAGTGAGAGGGCAGGTTGTAAACGTTGAAAATAGTCTTCTTACGCGACTGTGCTTTCTTTATGAATGTGTTTTATGAATAGATACATATTAGCCGCCTTATCGTTTTCTTCAAGAACGTGTTGTTTTTATTTAAAAAACAAACAAACCATTTTGGGTTAAACTTTGTAAAAGAAAGCTGAAAGCTGATCTCTCTCAGGCACCATAGTCCTACATTTTGTACTGCCTATTTTGGGTTGTAAAGACAACAGTCTTCTGGGGAGAGAAAGTATTTTAAGGTACACCAAGACTGTTTTTCTGCAACCTAAATTGTTACAAACTGCGGGGCTCGGGTGTGGTGTGGTGTGGTGTGTGTGTTAAAGAGATGCGCTCTCTCACACACTTTCTTCTGCAAAAAATAAGTGCCTTGTGACACCTTAAGAGCTTATCACAAATTTGTTACAGCATGTGCTTTCATGGGATAGAGTCCGCTTCATGAAATGCATCAAATTATCTGATGAAAAGGGCCCTGGTCCATGAAATTGTACGCCACAATACATTTGTGTTACTCTTCAAGGTGCCTCAAGACACTGCTTTTTGATTTTTTACAAGTAACTAACATTTCTATCTTTGTTAATTTGGGGTGCAAACCTAAACACTACATATTATTAAGTAATCCCCATTGAATATAGTGGGACATACATTCAGGCAAACATGCAGTTCACCTGGTTTACGGGCCTGGTGACTGACCAGTTTTTTTTAAAAAAATTGAAATCAGTGTGTTTTCTCTCAAATCTTGCACATTGTTAAAAAGTCAAGGGAATACTTTGGCAAGTATTACTTGGTTCTGAAAAGGGCTCCAGACTTTTAGAGAAATTTGATTATCTTGTTTCTTTCTTCACTTTTCAACCTTTAGGGGATGGCCATCTCTCCTTTAAAAGCTTAAATTATCTGCCTTGTGCTGTGTGAAACCCTGTCTGATGTTATCACTTTCCCTTCTGATAAGCAGAGCATTATGACCAGTTTATCAGGGCGAGTGTGCAAACAGCCCTGCCTCCCATTTCCACTGCTCTCCAAAGAGCACTTTCAATTCCTTGGGCAGTAAGTAGCCATTATCAGACATGAGAACAAACCTCGCAGAGGAGGCTAAAAGACCCTGCACCTGCTACAGACAATGTTGAAATTAAAAGACAGGCTGGCATTGCTGTTATCTGCTGGATGCAAGGTGTGTGCATTGCTTTTTCCTGAGGGAAAAAAATTCTGATTGAATCCCAGCAGCAGCTGTGTATCAATGGCAGGGGGTGAAATGCGGAAGAAACTCTGAAAAGGTAAAGGATAAGAAAACAGCAGCTGAAGGGATGGTGAAGGCACTTGCTATAAATACTGTGTATAAGGGCCCCAAGGCTTCCTTGAAGGCAGGGGAAATGAACTTAGGCAGATAAGGAGGAAAACAAATAAGGTAGCTATGTGATTGTTCTGTATAATACACTTGTATTCAGAATATGTAAATTCCCACAAAGTATACTACAAGGTATCTAAGAGAACATCAAGCTAAGATATTGAAATGAAACACCTTATTTCTATAGCAGTTGGGGAGCAGTGGAGAGCTCTGTTCTTTCCTACCCCCCAAAACTTGCAGATTAGTATTTTATCATGCTTTTAGCTACCCATCATTTGTACATTGGAAAATTGTAGCTGTAGTCATATTGATGGTCCCTTCAGCTACTGCAATGGCTAGAGGATTTATCTGATATGATATTAACAGCGAGATTGTTGGTTGAACTAGCACGGTGAAACTGGCTAATGACAAACCCTGCTCTGAACATTCTTTTAAAAATTGTCCTCCTTACCACCAAAAATAACTGCAGTTTTATTAGTGTAACCACATCTGTGCATCTGAATGATTGTATATTCTGAATGGTTTGATTGCGTAGGGTAGTTCGTGTGAAAATATATTTGACAGAATGAGGGCTAACTAGACAATCTGCCTGTAAAGCAAGGTGATCCATACTATTATTTTGAAGGATGGGCTTTCTGAAAATGGGAGCCTGGCCCTGGCAGCATCTAGCCTTTTGTAAAGCTGAAGACATTCTGGCCCCTAATCAAACAGCTTTTCCTTTCTCTGTTCTGCTTAGTGCCTTGTGAAGCTTGCTTCTAAGTATGCTGTGCCAATTCAATCCCAGGTGCCTGTAGATAAGGACATATTAGAACTATGGAACTCAACAATGGGCGGAAGAACTGAAAAATGAGTTTAAATGTGACTTTCCTTTTTTATATATATTTAGGCTACACTCTTGCACACACTGGCTTGGTGGAAAGTCCCACTGAACTCAGCAGGGCTTGCTTCTGAGTAGACCTGTGAATGTGAGAAGATGAGATTGGTTCAAGATAAGTGCCATTACGTTAAATCAAAGCCTTTTTTTTAAAAAGGTGAATTTTAAGAAAGGATTTTAAGCAAGAGGTGACATATAAGGTGTTCAAAGAGGAAGTTACTGGCATATTCATTTTAGATATAATGGGTTATTTGCAAGCAGAACTTTGTTTCCTCTTCTGCCCCTAAATCTCCCCAAAATCCGCTCTGGTCATCCCTCCAGTCCACAAGGGCTGATATTGTTAGGGACAGGAGGGGGATAGGAAGTTCAGTTCAGTGGACAAACATCCTTTGTGCAGCTGCAGTGCTGCTGGAAAAAGCCAGGGCTTTTTTCCAGCTGGAACTTACCTGGACTCAGCTCTTGCACCTCTCAGGTGGGCGCTATTGCCATTCTAAGAGATTGAGGGAGGTGTTTGTGGTGAGTTCCAGCACCACTTTTTATAGAAAAATAGCACTGGATATAGGCCAGGCATCCCCAAACTGCGGCCCTCCAGATGTTTTGGCCTACAACTCCCATGATCCCTAGCTAACAGGACCAGTGGTCAGGGATGATGGGAATTGTAGTCCAAAACATCTGGAGGGCCGAAGTTTGGGGATGCCTGATATAGGCCATAAATTTCAAGCTAAAATCCTATACACACTTACCTGAGAGTAAGTCCCATTGGAGCTTCTTCTGAGTAAATATAGATAGGAGTGCCACTGTAAGATATATCCAGCTGTAGGCCTTTTAAATTTAATTTGTGGGTTATCTTGGGGGAAATGCCAAGCGGTCAATGTGTGCGTGAAATGTGTCTTATGCATCAGTGTGTTGTATTAAAGCTGACTATTTACTTTTAAACATGATGAATCAAACACATCTTTGAACTGTTTCATTGAACATGAATCCTCTGACTTACATTCTTTTTTAAAAATTGCTTTGTTTCCAGCAATAGCAGCAGGGTACCGGAAGAAACTGGAAGCATCTGTTTCCACAGGAGACTTCCATCACATCAATAATTCAGCCTGGCTAGGCATTCCCTTAAGACCTCCTGACTTTGAGAGAGAAGTGCCTTCAGAGGTTTAAGGGGAAGAGGAACCTCTTGTAAATCAGTGATATTTTTACCTTTAGAGTGAAGTTTAGACCAAACCAATGGCTGTGTAAGCAGCTGAACATTTGACTTCTATCTTTGCTTTCCAAATACGTGAGTTTGCTTAAATGACTTTTTCTTGTACAGAAATAGTTCTGATTACACCAAGCCAAGGGTATGTCAGTTCAGGTGCTGGTTAAGATGAAAATGTCATCAACAGATAAGACACATTAGGAATCTGAACACAGCAGGCTTTGATTGTACCCTGCAAGGAAATCAATGGTGCAATCACAGATCAGATTCTTGATAGCAAGTTCCCAATGCTGGTAATATACATCATGGCACTAACACATTCTCCCCCTTAATAACTTTACTTTATCTTTTGGTTACACATTTGCTGCTCGAATTCCTTATGTCATGGCTTGCGGGGAATGGCAAAAGATGTAAGGGGTTGATTTACTTTTTGGTTGCTGTGATTTGCTGAATGGCTGCATTAACCTCTACTGACAATGTTAGCAGTGTTGTGTGCATTGTTTTAAAGTCACATTTACATCAAAATATATAAAAGAGAGTTCAGTGTAAACAAAAGTAGAACATATCTAAAGACAAAGTATATGGTGAAATTGAATGTTTTTATTGTGGTAAAGGAGAATTCATGTGTGTCAGAATTAAAAATTGGCCATCAAATATGTGGAAGTGTGCATGTTTTACTGAAGATAATCACTTACAGCATTATTCAGGTTATAGACAAAACTATGCGTATTATCAAAACAATCAATGCTGAGGTTTTGCATAGGTTTAAGAACCTGTCTGCACATTAGTTTTCTTGTTTACATGAATTGATACCGCCCTCAAGTGTTTTCTCACACACATACAAGGGTAAATCTGTTGGCAGTAAGTTACAATTGTTGGCAGTTACATAATGAAAAGTGACGCACAATTGCAACAGTTAAGAGTTGACAAATAACTAGGTTTGTCCAAGTCACTCATTATATTTGTACATTATTAGAAACTGGGACAATTGATGTAAAACTGCCTTCCATTATTTCCCATGATGGGTACGTAATTTCATGTTCAGGCAGGAATTAGTTACTCTACACTACAGCAACCCCAGGTCAGTTTTGTGATAGCCTAAAGGAAGGTTTTCTTAGATACCCTTTTGCTACTTTTCCCTACCTGAACAATTTCCCTGAAGTATTCAAGCAGCAGCTCTGTTTTATCAAGTTGAAAGTGCCTCCATGCATTGCTGCAATCCTTTGGGCTGGAATTGCAATACTGAAGAACATCTTCAGCCTCACTCTCTGCTTGTTTATTTGGAAGTAAGCCCTTCTGAATTGAACAGACTTACTACCAAGTAAGGGTGCAATCCAAGTCCAAGATCCAACAGGATGAGAGCATTTGAATTTGGCGCATCTTGGGCTTTCATCCAAGATGAGCCACAAGTAAACCAACATAAATTTATCACTCCAGTTTAGCCTGAACTCAACTGGCATAATTTAAACTGATGTAAATTATGCTGAGGGGTGTGGGTGGCGCTGTGGTGTAAACCACTGAGCCTTGGGGGGTGCTGTTCGGAAGGTTGGCAGTTCGAATCCCTGTGATGGGGTGAGCTCCCATTGCTCGGTCCCAGCTCCTGCAAACCTAGCAGTTTGAAAGCATGCCAATGCAAGTAGATAAATAGGTACTGCTGTGGCAGGAAGGTAAACGGCATTTCCGTGCGCTGCTCGGGTTTTGCCAGAAGCGGCTTAGTCATGCTGGCCACATGACCTGGAAAAACTGTCTGCGGACAAACGGCGGCTCCCTCGGCCAGTAAAGCGAGATGAGCGCCGCAACACCAGAATCATCTGCAACTGGACTTACCGGTAACTGTCAGGGGTTCTTTACCTTTTAAATTATGCAGCTTTAAGTCCACCCAAAAGGGACCTTCCAGGGAGTGGCAGGGGCAGACAGGGCAAGCAGAGGTTTCCAAGTGTTCCAGATCTTGTTTAGCTTGGTTGTATCCTAGTCCCCAAAACTTGGTCTCAAGAGCAGCCCCTCCTAGAGACTTCCAAACAGAATTTGGAATAGGGTTAATTATAATGGCTTGCTATAGTTAGGATTGTTCTGCCTTTGGGCATAGAACTACAGCCTTAAGTGCATTGTATGTTTTTGTACTCTGTCCCCTTTGTCATACTGTTTCAAGCGCAAGGCCATGTTGCAGACAAATGGGTGCAAGAAAATATAGTTTATCCTATTGGCTTCTGTAACCAATTTCTGGATCACAAGCACACTGAGTTTTAATGTGATGAAAGAGGGTTTATTTCAGGAAGCTTTTAGTCAAGATCCAGTGTCATTGAAAGTAAAAAGTGGAATATGGCTGGAGAAGCAATTTCAGTATGCCTACTAAGAAATTTTGGCAAGGGCATTTAAAAAGCCCTGAATGCTGACTGTAACTCAAGGCAAGACCTTCAAAGTCTTTCAGTTGTATGTGATGGCAGATGTACCGGTAGGAGCTTTGATTTGAACAGTCCTTCTAAAGCAGGGGTGTCAAACTCAAATTCATCGGGGGCCGCATCAGCAGTTTGGTCACCCTCAAAGGGCCGGTTGTATCTGTAGGACTATGTGTCCACTCTTTATTATCATAAATTACTGTCACTGCATTCAATTATTACTGTTTTTTTTTAATAATGTAAGTAATAACTAGCTCTGAAAGCAGAAACATAGTCAGAATAATGGCAAGTAGATATTCAAATGTACAATTATTGTACAATTTATTGAAAAATGATTTTTGGTAACTGCACTGGGTGGTGGAGGCTCGCTAGGGTTTCATGCAGGACCTTTGCAGAGCTACTAGTACCTGGAGATGCTGGGGTCCTTCTGCATGCAGGACAGATGTTCTGCCAGTGAGCCACCACCCTTCACCAAAGGGACTGGCTGAGGTTGACTCACTGAAGCTGCTCTCCTGGTTCCAGGGTTTAAGGGCCAGAAGTATAAAGCAGCATCCTATGTTTCTGAGGAGAGGGAGAGGGAGGGGAGAGGAGGGGAGGGGAGGAAGGAAGGAAGGAAGGAAGGAAGAAAAGAGGGAGTGGGAGGGAGAGAGGAAGGAAGGAAGGAAAGAGGGGAGAGAAAGAAGAGTAGGAAATAAGGAAGAGAAGAGGAAAGAAAAAGAAAGAGGGAGAGAAGACGGAAAGGGAGAAAGATGGAAGGAAGTAGAGGGAAAGAAAGAATAAGAATGAGGGAGAGGAAGAAAGTTGAGAAGGACGGAAGGAAGAAAGGAAGGAAGGAAGGAAGGAAGGAAGGAAGGAAGGAAGAAAGAAAGAAAGAAAGAAAGAAAGAAAGAAAGAAAGAAAGAAAGAAAGAAAGAAAGAAAGAAAGAAAGAAAGAAAGAAAAGAGGGAGCAGGAGGGAGAGAGGAAGGAAAGAGGTGAGAGAAAGAAGAGTAGGAAAGAAGGAATAAAGAAGGAAAGAAAAAGAAAGAGGGAGAGAAGACAGAGATAAAGAAGGAAGGAAGGAGAGGGAAAGAAAGAATAAGAAGGAGAGAGAGGAAGAAAGAAAGGGAAGGGGGGGTCGACGCCTTGATCCAGCGCCAGAAAAGAGCGTGAAGGGACCCGGGGCAAAAAGCATTTCCCCGGCCCCAGCTGTTTGTCGGCGCTTTGTTGGCGCGCCGCTTCAGCAGCAAGGTCCCACTGCTGGGTCCTGCTGGCTGGGGCGCTCGGCGGGCCACATGACGAGGTCTGGCGGGCCGGATTTGGCCCCCGGGCCTTGTGTTTGACACCCGTGTTCTAAAGCTTTAGCAGGGCTGTCATACAGCCAAAATCTCTCAGGGGCTAATGTCAGTCTATGCATTACAAAATAGCCATAATATCCTGTCAAGAAAATGAGTGGAATTTCATTATTTTGTTGTTCTGAGATTGCATTGTGTTAATTTTTGTCTACAAGCCAGGTTTCAGAACTGTGTTTTTCTTAGAAATACACTGTTTTTATATCATTTTATAAAGCTCCCAAGTGATACCATCAATACAGGGCCATAGTTAATTTGAAAGTACCTGAAATGAGCATACTTAGCACCAGGCTCATTCTGAAAGAAATGTCTCCTTAGCTGCCTGGGGCGGTATTGATATAGTTTTAAAAGGCAAGCATGACCCTGTGAAGGATGAGTGGCATCTTTTAGACCAGGGATGGAGAACCTGTGGCCCTCCAGATGTTGGACTCCAACTCCCAAAAGCTCCAGCCAGCATTGCCAATGGTGACAAATGATAGGTGTTGTAACCCAGCAACATCTGGAGGGCTACAGGACAGCAACCCCCTCCCCTTTAGAACCTATTCAGGCTTCCACTTCTCTTAAAGGTAAAGGTAAAGGGACCCCTGACCATTAGGTCCAGTCATGACCGACTCTGGGGTTGCGCGCTCATCTCGCATTATTGGCCGAGGGAGCTGGCGTATAGCTTCCAGGTCATGTGGCCACCATGACAAAGCCGCTTCTGGCAAACCAGAGCAGCACATGGAAACACCGTTTACCTTCCCGCTGTAGCGGTTCCTATTTATCTACTTGCATTTTGACGTGCTTTCGAACTGCTAGGTTGGCAGGAGCTGGGACCAAGCAACGGGAGCTCACCCCGTCACAGGGATTTGAACCACCGACCTTCTGATCAGCAAGCCCTAGGCTCAGTGGTTTAACCACAGCGCCACCTGGGACCCTTCCACTTCTCTTACTGGACTGGTATTAGGTGCAAATGCTCCTGTTTTTGTATCTGTATATGTCCTTGTTCCTGCTCTTTTCATTCTCCTCTGTTGTGGAGCTCAAGCGATTTTCCCTTCTCACTGGATCCTGCTTGGGAGCAGCTTTCTTTTCTCTCAATGTAAATGCTGGCATCTATTTCACATCCTTCACTTTTATCATCTTCAAGTTCTTTGGACAGACTTCTCAACAGCATGCTCATACAGTAGCTGTGATCATTTTGTTGAATTCAAGACAGAATTCAACTCTGGCAACTCTGATGACCAGTTCTCAATAGAATAGCAACTTAACTAAAATCAAAGGAAGAAACAACAAATTGAAGACAAACTCTTTTGTCTCTGTGTGTGTTTATGTCCATAAATGCCGCAGGAATACATAGGGAATATTCCTTTAGGAGGAGGTGAAATAGGCGAGCAACATCAGGGTGGTTAAATCCTCCATGTTCTGTTTGACATCTTGTACATATCACTAAAACCACAATATGCATCCTAAGACATTTTTAACATGGGGTCAGTGAGTGGTTATAAAATGAGATATGAGTTTTCAAGTTCATTTGCTTCAAGAAGAGTGCTGCTTTAGACAGATCTAACCTTCCATTTCTTCATTGTTTTACTAGCATTAGTAAAAGCAAGGTCAAATAAACAAGACAGAGACTTTTTGACACTAAACAAGACCCCAGTCTCTTTTCTGACCTTAAAAAGATGGTGGAAAGCATTCTGTGGACATCAATCATCTTTAGAAAGATAAGTATTGGTTTCTGCTAGTAGAAAATGTTTGTGTCCTACAGAATATGGATCAGAGGTTACTTGCATCATTGCTGTTGATGCTTGAATGTTTTAAAACTGTCTCTTTTACCGAATTTTGTTTACAGAGGCAAGTGTGTCTAAAGAAAGCCATCATGCCTGTGGGCACCTGCAGAAGATAAACACTGCTTCGTGTGTGCTTCCTGCAGTTCCTAAAGTGAAAACCTTTACACCTAGTTCATGCCCCACTCTGCATGGCATTTTAGAAGAACATGTTTTTTAAAAAAACAACACTTTTCATTTTTGCTAGTTCCAAAAAAAGTGTTTTCTTTTATTATAAGACCTGCTTAAGGGTAAATAACCTTTTATTGCTTAGGCATGACTGGAAAGGTGAAGATTACACTCTCTTATCTGATTTTTAAAAACAAGTCATTGAAAATATTGTTATGAGTTATGTACAGCAAACTTCCCATGTTGTCTACGTTCAGTGAAGGGTCAGAATTTGAGCAAACTCATAAACTCCTGAATTTAGCAAGAGCTGGGAGTAGCACCAGCCAGCTTTCCCATGAGGCTAGCCTGGTGATGGTGGGTCACTGAAGAAATAATGGTGCTGATGGCCAGTCATTAGCCCCTCAGTTGAAGTCATCAAGCAGGCAGCAGGCTTTGCCAGGCATAGAGGGAGGTTGCCAGGGTAATGGGGAAAGGTGGGTGCCCTTTTACAACACAGATTTTTGGGAGCAGGAGCTTCTGGGAAGAAGGAGCAGGAAGTGGGCAGAACTTCATGCAGGGACTGAAGGGCAGCAGCCATACTGGTTGTCTGGAGCAGGCTGTTACCGAAAAGGGGGGGGGCACTTAAGATGCCTCTGAATCCAATGCTGCGCTGCTGGGAAGGACAAGCCCCTCTTGGGAAGTAAATGCTGTGAACTCTCCATAAACTCAGGTGTAAATATGTGCTGATAAACCATATTTCTTAAAGGCACTAGTCACTATGCCTTGATTTCTCAACAGAAACACAAGACTCTTGAAATCGCTTGCTACCACTCAGCAGAGATTGGGGTGGCTTGAAACAATATTGAAGTGAATTCGGTCAAATGGGGAGCAGCAAATCACCTCCCTTTCACATAACTTGAGTTGTGCAAAGAAAATGTCGAAGAAGGGACATTAAGCAATCCACACACGTTATCTTACAGTATTTATATGTTGGACAGTTTCAGTTGCTCTGCTCTGCCTAAAATGACACTGGCACATAGCCCCAATTGCTCTGTCTAAATAGTGTTTGGCTATTAGAAAGAAACTGACATAGGTCTGTTGCTTCCTCTTTAATATGCCATGAATCTGGATTTTCATGTGTCCAGCTAAAATGGTGGTGGCCATGCTGTTCTTGTGTAATTTACACAACGTGTCTCTCTGCTGGTCCTACCTTTTATGGGAGATGGAGAGCATGAGAGGAATTGTGATAACCTTCTTGACAGCTTATAGAGTATATATGCAATATAGTTGTACTTTGCCCATGTCGTGAGTAGACTTACTTGGCCTGGTATCAGAGTCTTCTCTGTGACACAGATGACATATTCTTGCAGAATAATGAGTCATGCTTTCTTTTAGCGTTAACCTGAAAACCTTCCATTTCTATTCTCTAAATAGTGATTGACAGTCTCACTTTCTCTCAACATTTTGTGACACTTGTTTTCAAGAATGTTTATATAATTAGTCTATCCTCCTTTTATTTCTTTCACTGAAATTAGACACCATGAAAGAGTCACCAAAGTCTGGAAACTCTGATTCATGGCTGTTTTTGATAGAAGAGGTCTTGCCGTGTTAACACACCTTCCATTTTAAGTTCTAGCAATCACAATGAGATAACCTGCTGACTTTCTTTAAGAACAATAGCCCTGCATCAGTTCATACTTATATGTAGGAGTTGGAATATAAGTAGTGCAATTTATGTATCCCATACAAGCTGAATATTGAACATATGCTACAATTCATGAATGATAGGCAATATTAGCCAAATTGACGTCTGCTTGTGGTACATGTCTTCCCCTTCCTTGAGCTCCATGCAGTCCTCATGCACCCTAAGAAGTCCCCCAACCACCCAGAGCAGATTTCAGGGTGTGGGGTGTGCAGAGGAGAGGATGTGGAAATCTTGTGTGAGCTGAAGTCCTTTCAGCTGGTGCAATGCAAAAACCTTGAGTCACAGCAGGCTTTACTGACAAGGGTGTGTGGCACCACCAACAGGTCCTCCTCTGCAGATCTATGGGATCGTAGTGAGATGTGAGGGGAGAGGAGGCTTCTCAGATGCCTCAGAACCACAGTAAAAACTTGAATCTAGCTCAGTATTGAATTGGCGGAAATTGGTGACTCCAAAGTATGTGATACTCACATGATATTAGAGAGGAATGGTGCCATATACCGATACTGGTAGTCAATTTTGAAACATTACTCTTGGAATTGTGTTTTTTACAAGGCAAACCACAGCAATTTTGCCATTGTTTTTTCGAAGGATGATGAAAGGGTTACTTATGAGAAGAACAGTGTGAGCTGCTGTTAGCTTTCTGCTAATCTTTAGATTACCCATTGATTTCTAGCTGATACCTGAGCACCCTCTTCTACAGAGCCTTCTGTAAAGGTTTATGCTTGGCTGCGTTCCTGATGTTGACATCATTCTTTTTTAAAAAACCTCTTGGGTGCTAATGTTATTAGATTGGGTCTCAGATGTTGTGCTTAAGTGCAAGTGTGTAATTAATCAGGCAGATCATTCATGACCAATTACACAAGAGAGAGAAACCTCCTGCTTTGATGTGGAAACCTGCTCGTCTGTTTCTCAGTTCAGCTCACTGTCCTTCAAGCATACCCACCCTTACTACAGTGTTTCAGCATCAAGTATTCAAATGGTATGGTTAAGAAAGAGCTATGAATGTTTTGAGAATTGCAATACTTTGCTGTTTTCCAGATGTAGTGTGATGGGCAAAGAAAACTTCAAGAGGAGTTTTATTTTGTGACTTTGAGTTCCATCCAACAAAGTTTTCCCCCAAAGAAGTGACTTCTGCTCATGCAGCAGTACTTTCTGCCCCCCCTTACCCTGCCCCCACCTCTGATCTGGGCTTTCCCCCAACCCTCCTGAGCAGATTTGGTGTGGTAGGTAGGAGAGGTGCAGAGGGCATGGGGGGGGGTAAGGAGAGGGAGAGGAAGTTATTTTGCATAATTCTTTTTGCTAACATTTTGAAGATACTCTGAGAAAAAAGATTCTACATAAACTAGAGGAAACTAAACTATAGAATTGTGCATTAAAAAAACCAAACTGCTGGATCCAGTTTGCTTTCCCCTGTGGCAGATGGAGAACAGGATTTAATGCAATGAATTACACAAATCTTTAAGTGATAGATGTGGCAGGCCCATGGCACGCATTGTATTCTCTGTGAGCTGTGAAATTATATATGTGTGTGTGTGTGTGTGTGTGTGTGTGTGTGTGTGTGTGTGTATATACACGCACACTATTTGGATACAGGCTGGACCTTTCTCATATTAATTGAGACCAAAGGAAAAGCCAAAGCTTTCAAATGCTATTAGTTAATTGCTTTCCTCTCTTGCAATCCAACTCTATCCCATTAAGTAGTGCTTCAGCTCCAGAAATAGTCTCATTTATTTCATTGGAGCAAATAGGGAAGCAATGAACTTCTCAGTTTAGGTTAAATTGCAGAATCTGCCCTTATAAAAAAAAAGTTGCCTTGACCTTTAAAGTTGGTTTGTAACATTCCTTTATTTTGTTATCAAAATCTAACCATGTGGAGTTTATCCAGGGTATTTGGTCTTTTCTCTATCTGCAGCTTAGAGCTTAGGGAACTTCTCTTCTGCTTATGAATGAACTCAGTCGTGACATCTCTCTCTCTCTGCTGCTGCTGCACACGTTATGGCTGCTTTAAATCTCTCCACATGGTCACTGTTTCAAGGCATCAAGCAGCTCAGTCTCGGCGGCTTGCCATGCAGATTGGGTGGTGTGTGTTGCTCATTGCCAATCTTAACCCCCCCCCCCAAGGTTGTGGTGCATGGAGAAAACAACAACCTGCTGAGATGCTGCATAAACAGGAAGGGCAGTGGACAATCATAGCTGTGCATTGGATCTTCAGGGATATGGCAGGATCCCTAAATCTCTTTGCTTTGCCCAGCAATATCATGAAAAATAGGCCATTTGGTTTTCAGAAACTATCTATTTAAACCACAACTGTGCCATTTTATCTGGCCTTTCTAGGCCACACACACTTCTGAGACATAGCCATTCTCATCCTTGCTTGGCACCCTACTTGAGCATTTTCACCTGGCTGGAACATATTCTTGAACTCCAGTCATGCTTCCTGCTTGCCTGGATGGAGGATAGAGAGTGATGGGTGAACGGCCTCCTGTACAAAGGGAAAAGTCGCATATATTGCTTTGTCCCCTTTTGCCTCTGGCCCTGCACAGTTTGCCCAGAAGGGAATGTGTCACCTGAGCTGGAAAAAAGACTCCCCTGGCCACAAACCATCATTCATACAGACAATAGCTCAGTCAGTAGAGCATGAGGTCGCAGGGTCACAGGTTCAAGCTCCATGTTGGGCAAAGGATTTCTGCAGGCAAGAGATGGACTAGGTGACACTCAGGACCCCTTCCAACTCTACAATTCTATGAATATGAAATACAAACAGTCATCTGTGGGTGGAAACCAAACAATACACAGAGAGAACATAATCTAACATTACACTAAAACTGATTATGCAATTGTAGCAGAGGAATTTCTGTAATAGATAAGAGTAGAAAAAAGTTCGAATAAAAACACTGTGGAGGTGTGAGTGGGAAGTCAATTTGTTTATTAGATTTGAAGTCAAATTGTGAATTTCAGAAATTTAATTTAAAATTATAATACAAGAAATAATAACAAACCACAAATAATAACTAAAACCACAAACCGACCCAAGAACCTGAGGATCTATGGGTGACAATAGAATAGAGGGCCCTTTCTGTCATAACCCTCTCAATGATCTCCTAGCTGCACCTACTTTTTATTTTCCCAGCCCCCTTGCCCTGTCATGTGTTTAATTTGTTGTTTTATGTTCTATCAATACATTATTTTAAGTCATTAAATCTTAAATTGCTTCATTTCTTGTTTTGAGCCGCTTTGACAACTTTAGGAACACATTCCTACGGATGAAGCTGACCTGTACTGAGTCAGACCATTGGTCTAACTAGCTCAGTATTGACTGACAGTGGCTTTCTAGGGGTTTTGAACAAGAGTCTCCCCCAGCCTTAGAGTTGCTGGAGATCAAACCTGAGCTCTTTTGCATGCAGTTCCAGTGCTCTACTAATGAGCCACAGGCTGTCCCCAATAACTTTATTACAGGGCAGGCTATAAATGTTGCAAATGAATAATAATAAAAACATTAAAAACATATGCTCACATTATTGATATGGACATATCTTATGGCATGCATTCTGGGCTGAACTAATGTAGCATTTCAGCATGTCCCCAAATTTCATAGAAACAGCACTAGCTGGTAGCCTAGAACTGCACAAAAACAATTTCTGTTTCCTATAGAATAATAAACTTGGCCCAAAACAGACTTTTGTGCCAAACAGTATTTTATGCCAAACAGGCTTTAATGCCAAACTTCAGGCTAAAATAAGTACTAGCAGCTGATCGGTAAAATTGCAAGCTATGCTGGTTTCAACAAGAATGGCTCTTGGCCCTTAATTAGAACATTCTGTAAAATTACTGGTGGGGCAGTCATCTGAAAATGTTTTATTCTTACAGTAATTGCTGTACCAAAATCCTGCTCTGCCTCCTCTCAGTGATTTCAGAGTTTTCCTCAAGCCTTCCATTGCTTCAGTGATTAATATGACCTCTCTTAGGACTTATACAAAACTGGTAATTATATCCAGAGGGAATAATAGCATCTTTAACACAAGCTCTAAAGAGCACTGCAAACACAGTAGATTGTAGTCTACCATCTACCAGAGTTGGCCTTTTGTATATGTCAGAAATTGACTGTATCCCTCAAAAATACTACTGGGCATATGCTCCGCCGCTGTTTGGAGGAAGCCTTCTTAGGCAGCATGGGGTGGCATTGGCTGGAATTCAGAAGCCCTGCTGCATGCCCAAAGCCAAGCCTGATTGAAGTGCCCCCCCTACATCCAGGTTTGCCAGGAGATGGTGGGCAATGACTATGACAGTGGGGGCGGAAGCACTCCAATTGGCAGGAGCGAACCGGCAGTAAATCTCACCGGCAGTTATTAGCAAGAAAACGATCTGCACAGACTTGGCAGAGTGTCAGGCCTAATGAGCACAGCCGCTCATCCCCAGGAGGTCTTGTCTCATGAATCAGTTACAAGACTGAAAGCGCCCATCTCCCTACAGTCAGCTAAGTCCCCTCTTCTTCAGGGTTTTCCCCAAGCAAGCAGAGACTTTGACTGCATGAAGCCAACCTCTCCTCCACCCTTTTCATACCTCTTTTGGTTCTAGGAGACCAGCACTGGCTGCAATTCTATGCTTCCTCTCCCTACATACAGGATCAAATTAGTAAGTATGCACTGGGGTGGGGGGGGGGGGTGAAAGAAAGAAAGAAAGAAAGAAAGAAAGAAAGAAAGAAAGAAAGAAAGAAACCAGCCTCTGGCTAGCTCCACAGCTATATCTAGTCCCACAAGAACCCCTGAGTTCAAGGGTTTGAGTCTGGCTCCAAACTATTGCTCATGCTAAGCACCAGGCTCTCCCACACCAACTGCATTTACTCGCAAGTGTTGTAAACTAGTTGTGGACAACATGCCAAGAAAAAGTTGGGATCAGCAAATTAGGTAGTTTCTCATTAAAATGCAAACAAAATTGAGTTTCTACTCCATCACCAGTTGGAGGCCAACGTTGTCTGGATGACTGCCAGTCCCCCTCCCCCTGGTTTAAAGGGATCAAAGTGGAGGCATTGCACCATTTTGCCGTCCTTCCCTTGGAGAGAAGCTGCAATCCTACAGGCCTTTTAAATTTCATTCCTCCCCTCCTTTCCAGGGGAAAAAGAAAACCACACACTGATGGGCAGAGAAGGGTGAGAAAAGTGAAAAATGGGTGACAGACTACATGTGCCACAGCTCTCTTCTCTCTACTCAGAGGCATTCAGAACTCTCTAACAACATTTTATGCCTCAGCGAGGCTCACTGACATATGAGAAGGGTGAGCGGAAGCAGGAAGACATTTAGGATAGAGATGGAAGTTAAACCCACTAATCTGATAAGGATTAGGTCTCGTCTGTGTTGTTTGCTGAAAACAGAACTTGATAAAATGCAGGATTAAAAAAAAACCCAACTAGTCATCTTCTCAAACTTTAAGATAATGAGAAAAGTTAGCAAGTAAGGCAAGCACCCCCATCACACTAATGATTTCTTCTAGCTATCTATGACTTTCTACTTCAACTGTTTTGTGCTATTTGGAGAATATATATAACGAGTTAGCAGCCATTGTACAGTGAAACTTGATACGAAGTAATCTCATAATAATGAGTACGGCAAGGTGCTAGACAGGTGCAAGGAAGAACCCATCCATGCTCTCCAGGCTTGGTGGGTCCTGATGTGGATATTCCTTTGGGGCTGTTCACAGACTTAACAGCCTTTTGGGAAGTGATGCTGCAAAGTTCTCATTGGCTTATCATTATGGTGTGTCAAACATGTGGCACAGAAGGAGGGAGGGTTCAGTACATTTTTGAAGAGAGAAAAAACCCTCTGTGTGAATTTTTGTACAATGTACATCAACTCTAGATGATCCTCAGGGTGCCTTCGAACTCTACAATTCTATGCTTTATTGGATTGTACTGTTAAATGCCTAGTTTAAGAGTCATTTGTGATTTCTGTATGGAATTGTGTCATGGTTCTTTCTAGATATGAGGGGTGTTGATACTGTTGGGATATTTGTGCACCAAACTGCTCAAGCAGTGAGGAATGGTATGGATTGTGTGTCTGACGTCGTACCCATGCTGTGTGGGAAAGGAAGTATCTGTAGTATCTCCTTTGTACCATGTGATGTTTTTGTACTGTACTTTACTTTCGCTTCTGGTCTCAGACGAACTGGAAGCAACATGCACAGAGCTCCGAGTTTCTGAGCTGGGTAGCAGAGAATGGACTTTGTATGTAGCCCACAATAAAGTAGTTATAGATCTACTTTATGGCACTTTATTACCTGTGTGTGTTGTTCTTCACGGAGGAGGACAATCGCATATCACTGTGCCACTGGTCTGCTCTAACCGGCAGCCAGGGATGCGCACAGGGCAATGCTTGAGCTCTGGGGCAGTCTCACGCTAGCCCCGGGCAGCATTTGCTGGCAGATACATCTCCTTGCCAAGGCTGCAATGGACGGACAAAGGCACAAGGGACGGGGCAGGGTGCAGATATAGCTTCTTGCCAAGGGTGCAAGGGAGCCTAGGTATGTCTCTGTGCACCACAACAAACTCTGTCTTTTTTGCCCTTCCCACTTTTGGTAATAATGATAATAATAATTTTTTATTATACCCTGCCCATCTGGCTGGGTTTTCCCAGCCACTCTGGGCTGCTCCAATAAAATAATAATAATAATAATAATAATAATAATAATAATAATAATAATAATTTCAACATTAAAAACCTTCCCTAAACAGGGCTGCCCTCAGATGTCCTCTAAAAGTCAGATAATTGTTTATTTCCTTGACATTTGATGGGAGGGCCTTCCACAGGGCGGGTGCCACTACCTGCTTGAGAAGGCAGGTGAGCAATGTCACCCCACCCTTTCAGCAGGTTGAACAAAGCTGAGGCCTTAGCAGACAGTCCTTCTATTAAGTTATGTCTTCAGCAACGTTGACACAGACCCTGCTGCCTGCCACTGATATAACAAATCACTTCCAATGGCACTCATTCAGACACTGTGGAGAAGCAGCTCCACACATACTGGTGTGTCTGGATAGAGCTCTACTATATGTGAAGGGACCTTGACTGGGCCAGGCAGAGACCCACCTCGCACAGAGGAGCTCTACCCATTGGCATCAATATGCATTTTCCAGCAACGTCCAAATGGTCATATGTAAAGGAAGGAGGCATGGATAGGGAATGGGCTGGCAGTGGGTAGGGGTGGCCAGACTAGCCTGCATACTGCCTTCACCCATTGTTTAAACACTCTTTCATTACAATTTATAAATGGGCGTCTACTGGCATTATCCATGGGATTATTAGTAGGTTCTGGAGATTGCTTTGGGCATGGAAGCTTCTATATGCAGATTTCCCTCCCCAAGAAGGGGACTGTAACCCTAAATAATAAGATGTCATACCCATGCTAAAATCATTATCTGAAGCAGGAAAAGTAACTGCTAAAACAGACTTTTAAAACTATTTTATTACTTTCTTTTGTATATTTATTTATTTATCCGTATTTATACATGTATATACTGTATAAACATATATTTAGGTAAAATTAGAACTGCGAAAATATACTTGAGATATTAATTTAGCCAATATATAATAAGGATTGCTTCTTGTTAACTGCTGTTCACAAGCGCCTAAGTCAAATATGTGGACTTATAATACAGTTCCTTGCATAACTCACATTAAATTGGTGTTATAGTTCAAGAAAAAGTAAACATTATGTCAGCTTGAAATTGTCATTTGCATATTTGCTCATTATTATATGGTTTGCTCAAACAGTATTACTTGCCTGTGATCTTGCAACATTCTCACCCACTCCATTTAGGGGAGATATAAAGTGGCAAACCTCATTAACCCCTTAGGGAATAATGAGTGTTGTGGAAGGGCCCAGCAGAAAAAGCCTGTGTGTGTGTTAAAGGGTGGGTCTAAAAGTAAGGGAGATAAGGTAATTGGAGGACTGAGTGTTGCTGGGGTAAAATGCATCAGTTCTTTGACTGACAGGGCGAGTGCTTAAGACTCAGCATTTTAGCATCCAGTATCACTTTTGCTAGGTGATTGAACCTCCCTCCCGCCCACCTCATTTCCTTGGCAGGTTTAGAGTGACCTTGCTTTGCCCTGTGGGGCCACCTGTATTTAGGGGCCAGTAGGAATTTTGCCATTTGGCTGATTGGCTGTGGCCATTTGGTTTTTGCCTACTGCTCAGCAAATAGTCACAACTTGTTAGGTTGGCGGTTAGGCTTTGGTTGATAAATTTGGTTGATAAATTTGGGAGGGGTATCGCATGGAGGTGCATGCCCCTCAGTGATGCTCTTATAGAAGTATTCCGTTAAAGGAATCCTGGGGCTCCGGGGCTCTCGTCCTTACACCCCCGCAATGGTGCGGGGCTGGGGCCAATACAGAGCACGAGCCTTGGGGAACATTTCTGGTGGAGGGGAGATGGCCTGGACTCAGCTGTCTCCTCCACCAGGGGGTGTTTACTTGACTTTCCTATCGTAGGAAAGCCAGAGCTGGTCCTGTCCCACCATGGGGCAGAAGATTAACCAAAGCCTAAGGCCAACATTCAATTTAAAATTTGTAATTTAAATAAAGTTGTGGCCAAAATTATGCCAAAAACAAAACCTAAAATGATGTGTCTGTCTGAGTTATTGGGGGGAATTTTCTGGGGGGCCTCGGCACGCAAATGGCAAGAAAGATTTCTGCAAAATAAAACAATTGCAGTAAAATGGAAAATACTGAATGAAATGTGAATGAATGTTGGACTGGATTGAGGGTACATACAGTCCTAGTACTGTCCCCAGTTAGTTGTTGATCAGCACAGAATCACAGAATTGTACCTCTACAATTCTTTATAAGTGATTTGGATGAAGGAGTATTTGCAAATGACACCAAACTGGATGGGGTAGCTAACACCTTAGATGCAGAAATAGGGTCAAATATTATCTTAACACAGTAGAGAACTGGAAAGCCCTATGCCCCTCACTGAGCTCCAATTTTCAGAGTGGTTTATCAATAAATTCTCCATACTTCCAGAGAAGTCTGGGAATTGTAGCTCTCTGAGGGGAACAGGATCTCCTAAGGACTCTTGGCAAACTACACTTCACAGGATTCTCTGAGGGAAGTCATGGGTGTTTGAAGTGGTGTGAAATTGCTTTAAATGTGCAGTGTAGATGGGGCCTAAGATAATGTGGATTCCTAGGTGTCGGATTAAAAAGATGAAATGGTGAGTGAGAAGACTAGGGCATCAATTTTTCAGTTTCTTACAATTGTGAAAGGTATATATATATATATATATACATATTTGCAAACTGCAAACCAAGTCAGGTAGCATAATAAATGGCCTTACCTATGTGGGAATTAACACCCTGCAGATGGAGATAGCGCAAAGAGCCTAACTGAAAATGTGCCCCTAAGCCCTACTGCACATGCTGCATGATACCTGCTTAGTTTAGTCTTCTTTATCCATGATAATAATAATGATGATAATAATAATAATAATGCAATTGTTTGAAAGTATTGTTATTTGAAGTAATTTGAAAGTAATCTATATGATTAACCATGTAAGAAGATAGTAGTGATCTCACGACCCATTCCAGTTGATGTGCTGCTAGTCATGGAATTTCCCCTATTGTAAGGGTGTACATCCAGAAAATGGAGGCCTCGTCCTGTTCAGACAGCTGTGCTCAGGGTAGCTGGTCCCTCAGTTTAAGTAAATGGGGTTCAGCCTATTCCAGATGTGGTTATACTCCAAAATATCTGCCATGCCAGAGTAGGGAAAGATGCCAAGAAAGGTCAACCTTTTTTTTGCTAAGTCTTTCTCTCTGTCTCTCCTTTGTTTGTTTTACATGGGAAGTGAAAAATAATTATATACTAACTTAAATGAAAATGGTTAAAGGTGATGTCTGAAAACTTTTTCTAGGCTCTGTCCCAGGTTTTTTAATGTATATTAGAAATGAGAGGTCATTATAGCTTTTCAGTCTTTGGGAGTGAGTTGGCAGAAAAAGATGGCACAAATATTTATCCTAATAATAACAACACAACCTTCATTTCATTTGCCAAAACTCAACATGATGATTTTTCTATTATTCCTTTTATTCCTTGTAATGTGCTAATAGAGCAGCCTTCCCAAACTGAGGAGCCCTCCCGGGGGGGAATTCTGGACTACAGCTCCCATAATCCCTAACCGTCGGCCATGGTGGCTGAGGTTGATGGGAATTGTATGCACCAGGTTGGGGAAGTCTGTTACGTATGAAGAAAAGCTGAGCCCCTTTCCTGAGAAGCTTATACTGTCTGACACAGGAAGAGGGAGCAGATGTAGGAAAGAAGATAGAATTTGAAGATGAATAAGGGAAGACTATGTGCTCAGTTCAGTTTCAGTAGGAAAACGAAAAACAGAATCATAAGATACATGCCACCAGGGGCAATGCTGTCCCATCCATCTTTGTATGCCTTTAGAGACTGTTCATGACTCACATGACCAAACCACCTCATGACTCACAAATTACTACTATTTTATTTGGCAATATTTATGAATAACATGATACGTTTTGTATAAATATGAACCTTTATTCTCCATTCATTTTTAAGCTTTATTGTTATTATTTTTAAAAGCTTTATTTCTTTTATTATCTTGTAGTTTTACCCCTCTTGCCTTTATGGTTATTTTTATGTTGCGTTTTAGTTTGCTGTCTTGTTTGTTGTAGGCCTATTTAGAAAAAAGAAAGCAGAAAGGAAAAAGCATATGAATCACAGAGTAAATCAGATCAGCGGGAAGCCGTCTGGATTAGAATTCCTTTTAAATCAGTCTCAGCAAGAATGAAGGAAAACTCTTTAAAACAGGCACAGGCAAACTTGACCCTCCAGATCTTTTGGGACTACAACTCCCACCATCCCTAGCTAACAGAACCAGTGGTCACTGATGATGGGAATTGTAGTCCCAAAACATAAAGTTGGATAGAATTAATGCATTCTTATCCCCCAGTTGTGGGAGAAATTGTGGAGAAATTGGCACATTTTTCCATATGCCGTGGTCATGCAAAGAAACATTCACATTCTGGTCAGAGGTTTTTAATGAATTGAACCAAATAACTGGCCAAAATATACAAATGAGCCCTCAGTCAGCATTGTTGCCTTTAAAAAAAATAATTCTCAAAATATTATTTTTTATTTTTTTATTTTTATTGTGGCAGCAACTGAGAAACTGTGACTTGATTAATGCCCAAAGCTGACTTAGAATGTGTAAGTGTGGTAGGGGCATTCAAAACTAGATTCATAATAGTCAGATTTTGGAAGCAGTCACACTCCAACTTGCTGAGTCTGTGGTATAAGGAAATGTGGCAAATTGCTCTGTTGGAAAAGCTTGCCTTTAAAGTAAAGGCTCAAAGAAATGGCCCAGAAACAGATAAAGTTTATGTCATATGGTATAAATTTATTGAGCATATAATTAACTTTGAGGGTGCTCTTCATCATCCCAGTACTCATGGAACATTCGGAAGTATATTTGACATATGTAGATTCGGAACATACATGCCATTGATTTAAAATGTGATTGTCTCACTTCTTTTTGTTTTGTTATTAATATTGTTCTGTATGCTTTACTTTTATGTACCTTAACCTTGATGTATAATAATAGTAATAATGCTTTTTAAAAAAGGAATCATAGGGGAAAGCATTAAATGAATCAGCAAATAGAGGGCAGCAACTGAGAAACTGTGACTTATTAATGTCCAAAGCTGACTTAGTGTGTGAGTGTGGTAGGGGCATTCAAAATGAGAACTTTGTGCAGTGAAATCCCGTACATATCTATTGAGAAGTAAGCCCCACAGTTTTCTATTACACATACTCCCCTGGTAAGTGCCTACAGGCATAAATATGTTTACCCAGAAATAAGTCTCACTTTCCTGGAGCTCCCTTGCAGGTTAATTTGCATAGGATTTCAGCCTTAGAATGACTAAGGGGGAGGAGGGGACAGCGACACAAATAATAGACAAAAAGTAACGAGTTGTTGATAATGGTATGCATTGGATGTTTTCACTGATCAAACCAAAAATCAAATGAGAGGAGAAATTAGAATCGCTGATATTTTCCTTTCCATTTACAAGATAAAAGATAACACATAACCTAGGTCTTCTGTAATAAGGGTTTTTTAATTTTAAAGATGCACTGTGTTCGCTTAATAACAGAAAAAAACCTTGTTGCAACAATCTTACAGACCGTTAAGCAGACATTGGTTGATTGAAGAAAACACTGCAAAATCAAATAGGGAGGAAAGCAGGATGCAATCCAAGTGTTCAAATCAGGTTAGTTAGAAATGGTCAAATGAGAGCATATCGTACTCAGAATTGTGTCTCTGTGATGAAGCTGGCACCTGATAAAAGAAAACATGTTGTGTCTAATTTATAATCCCACAGTCCTATTTAAGGCTGTTAATTAAAAGGGGGGAATACCAGAAGATTTACAAACTAGGGCTTGCTTAATGCCCTAGATATAGCAAACAGACCTTTCAAATGAAGAACTAATCCTGGAATTACCATAGTCCCTTACTGCCTGAGAAGTAAATTGCAACTAGGAGTTATTTTATTCCTTCTGCTATAGTATGCATGATGTAGTGAGCATTGCAGGAAACACATTCATCAAACTGCCTCCCACCCCCGGGATTTGCAATATGCATATATCCAGTTTCAGCCTTGGAGATTTAGAAGAGCAATACATAAAACACTGATTTATAATACCAAGGCTGACATCTTTCATGTGAGATTATTTACGTCAGTGTTCGTCAACTTGGTGCTCTCCAGCTGCTTTGGACTACAAATCCCATCAGCCCCGGCCAGCACTGGCCAGAGCTGATGGGAGTTGTAGTCCTTGTCAGCAAAGTCCATGTGGTGCAAACACACTGGCAAGAGCATTGGATGGTCTCCGTTGGCATGTTTGCACTGCACTGACCTTGCCACCATGTTCTTTTCTTTATGCATTTGTGAAATGGCTAATTATGGATGGGAAAGACAAAATCACTTGTGCATATGTTGGGCATGCATCCTCTATTGCAGGCATAGGCAAACTCGGCCCTCCAGATGTTTTGGGACTACAACTCCCATCATCCCTGACCACTGGTCCTGTTAGCTAGGGATGATGGGAGTTGTAGTCCCAAAACATCTGGAGGGCCGAGTTTGCCTATGCCTGCTCTACTGCATCTAGAATAGGAAGCAATAAGTCAGAGGTGGGGAGAATCTGTGGCCCTCCAGATGGATCCAGCTCCCATCAGCCCCAGCCAGCATGGCCAATGGTCAGGGATGATGGGAACTATAGTCCAGCAACACCTGGAGGGCCACATGTTCCACGTTATTTTTATTTTATTTACAATTCTATACTGCCCTTCATCCAAGGTGGTTTACAATATAAAAACACAAAAATGTATAACATCGTAACAAACAAACAAACAATAGCCCACCACCATAGTTTAAAAGACCACAGATTGCTTAATTAGCCAAAGGCCTGGGACAAGATGAATGATTTTGCATGGTGCCTAAAGATATGTAATGAAGGTGCCAGACAAGCTTCCACAGGGAGAGCATTCCACAAATGGGGAGCCACTGCAGAAAAGGCCAGTTCTCGTGCTGCCGCCCTCCTGACCGCTCGTGGGCCTCGGATGATGATTGCAGGGTTTGGGTCAGTTCATATGGAGAGAGGTGGTCCTAGAGGTACTGTGGTCCTGAGCCATTTAGGTCTTTATAAATCAAAAGCAGCACTTTGAATTGGGCCTGGAAACTAACTGGCTGTCAGTTCAGTTTGGCCAAAATTGGTGTTATATGCTCAAACCATCTTGCCTTGGTGAGCAACCTGGCCCGTGATGGGTTGTGTACGTGGCCCAGCATCTACACATATGGTTCTGCCTATTGTCTTTGCCTCCCAGGAAAAAAAATCTTTGAGATGCAACAAAAACAGAAATCTATGGGTACAGAAAATATGTTACTGCCAAGCACACTTCTAGCATATTTTGAATGTGCACAGTAACAAATTCTGCAGATAACACAGAACAGAACACAAGTATTAATCCCCTGGCTACTAGAAATAGATAGTTTTGTATTCAGTAAGAAATGTGAAACTCCTCCTTATCTAGTAATTGGTTTGTATTGAGAAGGAAGATCGGAGCTCCCACTTTATCTGTCACTAGCAAGGGATTCCAAGCTAAACTACACATAGCGCAAACAATTTGTGACTGGATCTCCTAATATATTTTTCTTTACTCTGAAGCAGCTGTAGGCTCATCCATACTTACATTTTGTCCTGTGCTTTCTGAGCACAGATCTGCACTTTCCTGGTCTGTGTCTGAGCCCTCTCCCTCACCATTGCTGATCTCTACCATTGAATCAGAGCAAACAGCAATTCGGGTTTTTCATGGATGGTGTTTGTTCTGATTCAGTGGTAAAGAGTGGATTTTCATGGGGGAAATGCCAGAAGAAAAAAGCCTGAACCCATCATGCCATGAAATGTGGAGCAAAGGTAAGTGCAGATGAGCCTTGTGTCCATGAATCAGTTGCATTAAGGCTGAGGTACGAGTCGCTTATACAAGTTGCAACAACAGGATAAGTTACATCTTTGGAGCAGGTGTGCTCCAAATTTAAGATAAGAAGTAACTTAGAAAGTACAGTAGTTTGAAACTATTTGGGGAGGAAGCGATCGAGACCTTATGACTGCCATCAGAAATAGGTGGTGCATTTTGAAGAACCAGCCATAGGGAGACAGAGACACTCAAGTATATTGCTAATCAACAGTCTCATTACATAGATATGCACATTGAATCAAATAAGCAATCATGCCATAATGAAAAGTCCTTTTATTGCTTGTATCATGTTAACCAAGTCTTTAAGTATATAGTACCTATTATGCAAATATTACATTCTTGAGTTAATTACACATTTTAGCAGATGGCTTGCTGCCATAACTTCCTTCACTAGTGCTCCCACAGACATAAGCAAGGAGGCTTTAGCCTGTGAATGAGCTTTCCAGTCATTTCCTAGGATGATTTTGGAGAAGTTATTTGACTATACCTACTAAGGGCTTTTGAGAGCAGAACGGGGCGTCGGGGGGCGGTCTGGGTCTGGGTGGGGAGCACAAATATTTCACATATAAACCTGTTCCTTCCTTTTATGCAATGATGCCTACATACTTAAAATACTAATGTGTGCAAATTCTGGGTGTCTTATATAATGCATATGATGGAATATACAATGAAGTGAAAAATGTAGGTTAAAAGGCTCCCTAGGAACCAAAGTTGCTTGGATAGGATTCTGATGGAATAGTTTTGAAGAAAGACTTTAGAAAAGAAAGACAAGTTTCAATCAGGAAAAAAACCCCATCAAAAACAGAAGGCAAATGCAGACTTAAACCTCATTTGTACTATACATTTATAGCAGCATCATGCCACTTTAAACAGTTGTCATGTTGTCACAGAATTCTGGGAGCCGATGCTTGTTAAAGGTACTGAAAGTTATCAGGAGATTCCTATTCCCCTCCCAGAGCTACAATTCCCAGAATTCCCTGGGAAGAGGGACTGATTGCCAAACTATACTGAGAGCTGTAGCTCTGTGAGAGCAATAGGAGCCTCTTTGCAACTCTCAGTAACCTTAGCTGACTACAGTTCCCAGGGTTCTTTGGAGAAAGCCAGGGCTGTTTAAAGTGGCATGATGATGGTTTAAATATGTGATGGGGCCTATACAGTATTTAAATGAGCCTTGTTCACTATGATTTTAAAAAAGTAACCCCCCCCCCCCAAGAAAAGATAACAGAATACTAGCCAACATGTCTTGAATGGAAAGGTGTCATAAATAGGAGGGACAAAGATAGCTGTAGGCGTGGCTATTATGGGGAAGATTAGCATGGAAAGTATCTTTCCCAACTTGGTGGTTTCCAGAGGTTTAGGGCCACAACTCCAATGCTCTCTGAATATCGGCCCAGCTGCCTGGGGCTTGTGAGAGTTGCAGTCTAACAACATGCTGGTTGTGGAAAGCTTTCCTACATCATAATTGGCTACTGCCAAAACATCACGTTAAGTCTTCACACGAGTCATCACAATGTCAAGATCTAGACTCAAATTGACTCAGTGGTTCATCTAATGAAAAAGAATGGGCAAACTTTGACCTCAACTCTCGTGCTTTTTTTGCACCTGGGAATGGCAAATGTATGTGGAGGTGCTCATGCGAACACATGTAGGCAAACACACATGGGCACTAGATAGATAGATACTTTATTGTCATTGTACATAGTACAATGAAATTGAATACCATCCCATAAAAAACAAAACAAAAAGACAATTACAGACACACACACACACACACACACACACACACACACCCATCACAACTCCCCAAGATCATATTATTTAGTTACAGCATTTAAGATGGTTATAGCTCTTGGATAGAAACTGTTTTTTAATCTATTCGTTCTTGATCTAATTGTTCTGTATCTCTTGCCCGAAGGCAACGGCGCAAAAAGACTATACCCAGGATGAGATGGATCCTGTAAAATGTTATTTGCTTTTTTAAGGCAACGGGAGTTGTATAGTTCTCCCAGAGATGGGAGAGGATGACCGATAATCTTTTGGGCTGTGGTTATGACCTTCTGGAGCACTTTCCTATCCATGACTGTGCAGCTGGAAAACCAAGCACAGATACAGTATGTAAGAATGCTCTCTATGGAGCCTCGGTAGAAGGACACCAGCAGTCTCTCACTCAGCTTGTTCTTTTTTAAAAGTCTGAGGAAATATATTCTCTGCTGGGCCTTCTTCACCAGAGCAGTGGTATTCGTGTTCCAGGTCATACTCTGCTCAATGGTAACACCCAATAACTTAAATACAGTCACCCTCTCCACCTGGTCCCCGCCAATATACAGGGGTTGAATGTCTGCCTTTTTCTTCCTGTAGTCCACCACCAGTTCCTTGGTCTTGGCAGTATTAAGGACCAGATTATTATCTCCACACCAATACCTCCATTAATACCTTAAAAAAAAGAACATTCTCCCACTAATGAGAGCATATATGGTCTAGTGTGGTTGGCAATAAAGCCAGTGTTGTACCAGCTGCTGCTAGCCTAGGCTCGGATTTGCAAATTAAAAATGGAAACATTGCATAGAACTTACAGAAATAGGGAACTCTGAAAAGCAAGATGATAAAATGCATTGGAGCATAGTCTTAATTATGCCCCAGAAATATAATGAATTATTTCTGTGCCGATCCCAGGGAACATGAGTCATGCAGACAGCCTTGCCTTTCATTTGCTACCTGCTTTTGTGTTTCAAGAAGCATAGATAAAGATGGGTGTCATCATCATTATTTTTATTTTCCCAGTAGCACAAAAAATGATGGGAAATCGTCTGTGGGTGGTGATGGTGAAGGTGCTGTGCAAAATATAAAGGCCTGACCTGAAACTTGTTAAAGGCAAGTGACTTTGAGGGGAGTCCCTCATCTATGCCAATATGTCCCTTATGTTTAGCACCCCCAAAAGATAGTTTGTACCTGTGCATACCTCACCCTCTTGTACATGGGTGGTGTGGTTTGGGCTGCATTTGCAAGGCTACCTTGAATAGGAAATGGAGGGAAGGGTGATGATCCTTTTGCAAAAACCCACAGGAATGGATAGTTCCCATCCCCACTCGAAATATTTCTTACATGAAATGTATGACAGAATATATTTTTAGTTTGTGAGCTATCACAAGAGAAAACTCACCCCTGATTTTGAGTGAAAGAATGGTATTCGGCTTTGTCACATAATGATTAATAAATAAAGCTAACCTTCATTCCAAACACTTCATTTTAGCATGGGTCAATTCACCACAGTCCAGTGAGTCAAATTCTGTTTTCCCAGTGTACACAAACAGAGTCAGTCCATTAGTGTCAATTTTAATGTTATGGGGGGGGCAGGGCAATTGAATCCCATTTTGAATGAGGGAGAGAGGATGAGAGAATATCAAATAATAACAGAAAGTGCTTTACTGTATATCTTTCGGAAAGGAGATTATTTACTAAAATGCCTGTTTGCTTCTTCTTGACACATTTTTCACTTTAAAATTCTCATTTGATTATAACTTGTAATTCTACTTTTTATTAAAAGAAGGTGTTAAGTGTTGAGCCTATTTTGGAGCTTGGTGCCACCCCTGAAATCTACTTACGGTGGTTTTGGTCTACTCATGGTTTTGGTCTACTCATGAGCCAGAAGGAGGTGACAAAATTCTGATATGTTAGAGTGGACTGTTCCTCTTCAAGCTGCAGCTGTGGAGCATCATTTCAAAAATGTTTTTCCATGTACAAAAGTGCAATTTAAAAATAGCTTATTAATGCAGTACGTTTCTATGGGCATTTTTTAATTTAGGAAAGCATTGAAAGTGTGATTTCCCAGCTAAACAGATAACTTCCCCTCACTTCAAGACACTACCACCTCACTCATCTGAACGTATACAGTAGGCCAGGCCTTTTGATATACTCAGAAATGGATATTTCACAATGGGATTTGCAAGAAGATGCTGTTGTCCCGAGTGCTCATGTTCAGGATCCAAGCCAGCCATGCTGTATTCTAGGATATTACACACACACACACACACACACACACACACACACACACACACACACACACAGTTTTCTGGCTCCCCATCTTAAGAATCAGTCAGTATTCCACGGTAACTGAGCATGTTCAGTTCTCATTGAGCTGAGTCCACAAGTTGTTTTGTAATTTGCAAGCCTCTGATGCTCCCCCTTCATGTGAGTGATGACATTTTAATTGCATTATTATTATTTATTGAATTTACATACCGCCGTATATACAGAGGTCTCACAGCGGTCCCCAGAATAAAATAAAAATATAAAACCACAAAATACATAATCAAAATAAAAACAACAACCCAACAACCCCACTTCCTCCCAATTTTAAAAGGGATGCCAATCAAATCAACCAAAGGCCTAGTTTAAAAGGAAAGTTTTTGCCTGGCGCCTAAAGGTCTAGAATGAAGATGCCAGGTGAACTTCCCTGGGGAGAGCATTCCAGAGACGGGGAACCACTGCAGAGAAGGTCCATTCTCATGTTGTGACCCTCCGAACCTCTCGAGGAGGAGGCACACGAAGAAGGGCCTCAGAAGATGATCTCAGGGTCTGGGTGGGTTGAGGCGGTCCTTGAGGTATTGAGGTCCTGAGCCGTTTAAGTTGCATATAGATTGACACTCAGAGAATGAGTTTACAATTGGCATCTAGGCCTGAAAACTCTTTTCTCAGTACCTTTTTTGAACTGCTGGTAATCACCATACCTGGTCTTGTAGCTTTCCTAGTACTAAGAGAGAGAAAGTGAGGATGAGACTCTATTTAGATGCTGCAAAATGAAAAAAAGAGCAGACCAGCTGAGTGAAAGTATAGAGCACTTCCAGTTGCCCAGAGCGATCTCAAATGTGAAAAATCAATAATGTCCCTATGATAAAATGGTAGAAGCAATTAGTGGGATGATCTGAAGAAAGAGGTGGACAGATAATATGAACAGAGAAAATGACTAGATAATAGGAGTGCAGTATTACTGCCTGTGGGGGGAGGTTGGTGGAATTGCATAAAGACTACTCTCATTTCAAGGAGTTGAGGAGAATTATATGCTAATGTATGCTGTCTCTGTGTTTTACTGCTACTAATAGTTTAGGAAGATATTAGTTTATTAATTCAGCTCCATCAGGCACATCTGTCAGCTGTGGCATGGAATATTTATTGATGAGATATGAACTGCCACTCTGTGTGGTGATAGTCTTGTTTCTTTGGTATCTTGTTTCTGAAAGGGAGTAATCTTTGGCTGGGATGTGCAGTTTGCTGCTGTAAAATCAGGACTCTTCTGATCTGTTACTACCTGATCTGTTACTACAGGACTACCCTGTTAGTACCCTCAAGTTTGGGTCAAATATGAATGAAAACATTTTCATACTATTAGAACCTGGGGGCATGCAATGAGCTGGATGTTGGAAGATTCAGGACTGACAAAATGAAGATCCTCACACAATGGTTCCTACAATAAGAAGTGGTGTCTGTCAATGTGGGACCCAGACTGGTAAAGAAAAAACGGTTTATATGCGTTGTATATGCGATATAACATAGTGCCACCAGATGGCGATGTGGAGTCCCATTTTCTCTACCTGCTTTCCCTGTTTAAATTTACAGCATTTTAACTGAAATGCTTCTTTGATGTGTTTAGATCCAGCCATGGATGGCTTTAAAAGAATCCATGCAGATTCATGGATTACAAGTTTATCAATGGCTACTAGCCATGACGGCTATGGTCTACCTCCACTGTTGGAGACAGTATGGCTCTGAATACCATTTTCAGCTAATGTAGGCTTCCTTCATGATGCAAATATAAACTTCAAGGAGCTTTTCTATTGGGACTGTGGTGGGAGAAAGGGTTAAACTATTCTTCATGCCTCCATAGTCTAGATCAGGCATCTCCAAACTTCGGCCCTCCAGATGTTTTGGTCTACAATTCCCATCATCCCTGACCACTGGTCCTGTTAGCTAGGGATCATGGGAGTTGTAGGCCAAAACATCTGGAGGGCCGCAGTTTGGGGATGCCTGGTCTAGATCATGCTTTGTTTTCTCCTGGCTGCTGTTTACATATTTTAAAGATTCATGTTATTTGCATTCGTGCAACAAATGTCACACCTAGCTTGTTCCTAGCTCACATACTTAAATGGATGCAATAATTTAAGGTTAGTAGAATCCTGTTGCATAGAGATTGTTGCTCCAGAATTTTTGAAAAATTGCCTCAAAAACATTTACACAAAGTTATGCACTAGGATTTTCAGGAAACAAGCTGTTCATACTCTCTCACACCATCTCAGCTGTACAGACTGCATTGAAGGGTTGATGTTACATCTTGGTGTTAGAGTTGAACCAGATTAAATTGATGGTTCATTTCAATTCAGTTACTGATTCATAAAACCCAATTTTTCTCCTGGCCTTCCCAAATAACTTTCTATTTGGCATATGCTGCTGTGTTTATATGTGAACCCACATGGTTATATTCCTGGTTTCTACAAGCAGTTGGTCAGGCCATTCGTGAAATGTTCTCAGCAGTGAAGCCAGACTGTGATGAATCACTTTAACTGAAGCATCTTTCACAAGACAATTATGTCAGTATGAGGAGTTCAAAGCTGCCTATTGCTAGATTTCATATTTGTTGTTGAAGCAGCCTAAACTGCAGCAAGTAACCACTGTGTGGCTTTCTGCTCAGAAAAGTGAAAAACCTTGCTACTTCCCCCCCCAGAGAAGAAGCTATGATCAGTGAAATCAAAAGCCCAATCAGAGATTTTTCTGGGAATAAATAACATATAACTTTGGACAGTTGTTACCACTCACATTTTCTACTAGAAGTGGGCTGGACTAGCTCTTGATGAGTCTTCACCTCAAAAGAATTGCATTTGCCTACAGCCACCTAAAGTGACAACCTGTTAGAGTAACCAAACGTTAAAATTAGGCTGAACCTAAAGTAATCACTCTTTTGCAGGAAGTTTTTCAGTATTGTCAGAAAGCACACTGCACTTTTAAAATTAATCTTTTGGGAATTACTCCAACTACCTTGTCTTCTCTTGTTCTGACCTCCCTCTGACCTGGTTTGCATGCCGTGCTAAGTCGCACCATGGTTTAGCATGCGCTCGTGAATGTTCAGGCTCTGGGAAAGGCGATTGTTTGCTCTTTCTTTGCTCCTTCCTGGTTATTATTCTGCTGTGCTGAGGTAAGCTGTGGTTTGGCTTAGCAAATGTAACATAGGATTGTTAATATCACAGGTGGAATAGATTTTATGTTTACTTCCTCTGGTTCAGAGCCACTGAAACTAGTGTGAGAATACCCTTTTGTGCTAGCTAGGGCTACTTGGGAGTTGTAGTCCAAAACATTTGGAATGCACAAGGTTGGCAAAAGCTGCTTTTATGGTATGAGGGTCAACAAGTTGAAATGCAGAAGCTTGGCAGTGAGAATGAAGCTCCACCAATAAGAGACACTAACATTAGTTTCTCCTCAGATCACCTTGTTGATGTTTGCAACCATCTTAAATCTGGATTGCCTTGGAACCATTTTAAAGTCATTTTCTGTGACATGCTCTTGCATTGCCGGGGGAAAGCAAAGATAGGAATCAAAATTGGCACCATGTTTGGCAGTGAATGAAGGTATTTAAATTACACAACGGCAACACTGCCAAGATGCATTGTACTGGTGCTTATGACTTGAGATCAGAAGATGCACATTCTCCGATTCCTGGCTCGGAAATCTGCTTCTTTATTTGGAACAGAGGTCACTTTTTTTCTCTAAAAGTACAACAAAACAAGAACACCACAAACTGGCTAGTCAATATAAAACCAAATTACTGGAATAATAGCTAGAATAGAGATAGGCTAGTAGAAGTAGTAGAAGAAGAGTTTGGATTTGATATCCCACTTTATCACTACCCGAAGGAGTCTCAAAGCGGCTAACATTCTCCTTTCCCTTCCTCCCCCACAACAAACACTCTGTGAGGTGAGTGGGGCTGAGAGACTTCAGAGAAGTGTGACTAGCCCAAGGTCACCCAGCAGCTGCATGTGGAAGAGCAGAGACGTGAACCCGGTTCCCTAGATTACGAGTCTACCGCTCTTAACCACTACACCACACTGGCTCTCAGCGGAACCTGTAATATATCAGGGAAACAGGTCTTCTTTCGCCCACCTGTGTTATTCCCATCAGGGTGGTGGCTTTGATACGCCTTCCCATGATTGATCCATGCACACGGCTTTGTGTTTCCAACTCAAAACCCATTGAAGAACATTCCATCAAGTTCATCTTTGATAAGCGGGTTTGAACATTTTTCATATTCTTGAGCTGCCCTCACAGTTGTGGCGGCATGGGGTTGCCGTTCTGTGTTTGGACTCACACCACTTGTTGAATGGTTCAATAATCCAGTCTATATAACATTTACTGTGCATGTATTTGTTTAGATACAGTTTTACTTTTATCTATTCCATGCTCATAGTATTCCCAGGCCTTGTTTTGCACATGGCACCTTAATATGTTTGTTGTTTGAATGGTTACTAGCCTATCTCTATTCTAGCTATTATTCCAGTAAATTTGGTTTTATATTGACTAGCCAGTTTGTGGTGTTGTTTTTTTGTACTATTATTATTGTCACCACATCTGATACTTTGTGTATATAATTCAATTTTCCTCTGCCAGGTTTGGCAATAATATACAGACTGATATTCAGGGGACCACAAGCTGAAATGCCACTAACAATTTCAGAGGATGCCCTCAGGAAACATAAGAAGTAGCTTGAGGTCCTTATTAACTCTACAGTGAGAGAGGCAGACGCTGTTACCTCCTCAGACATATCTAATTATATACTATGACATTGCACACTCTTTCCTCCTGGTAGATTTTCACTAACACACATACAAGAAAGGAAACTCTCTGGATGTTCTAGTTATACCGATCAATTGTGTTCTCTCATTATGGAATATTATAAACTAGCTTACTTTCCAGAAGTAAAAGATGTAGTAGAGATGTTCCATAAACTCCAAGTTTTAATTACAATCTAGTATAGATTATCTTGCAATTTCTTGTTTGTACTTTTAAAAATCTAACCAGGTGGTGGGATGTAAGTTTCAACTGTATATGAAATCTGGAATTTGCCATCTACCACTTTGCATTAGCTGTGTGTCTCACGTATGATTGATCCAATGTCATGAACCCCTTACAGATAATTTAATTGAACAAGCTGGAATCAAATATAAAGGAATTTGCAAAGCCCATAATGTGGCAGCTGTAAAAATAATGAGTATCTCCAACTTTAGACTTAACAATGTAAACCATCACAGCATGATCGAATTTTATTTTTGCATGAAAACAAAAGCCCATTAAATGGTTATGCAAGGGACTATGGTGATCACTTGTCATGCTAGTAACCCTGCTTCCATTAGAAGCATTAGTGCCAGAGGAAAACAATGACCTTTGTAAAGGTCTGTGATTCTAAAATACTTTGCTTTTTCGTGCCTGTATACCTGTATGCTATCTCAAACATACTATTAACAAATTAGTGAATGCCATTCAACATGGAAGAAGCAGGAGATGAACACAAAGAGTAAGAAGAAAATTTCAAATGACCGAATCTGGTCATTGTGTGCTCCTCCATTTGCCACTAGACACTATAATTAAATAAACAGATAGTCCTTATGGTTATCTGTCGAACTGGAAAAATGAGCGACAATGATATCTATCTATATATATTTAAAAAATAAAGAACTTTTTAAAAAGCAAACTTTGATATACTCTCCATGATGCATAGCTTGTGAGCCACCTTACTCTAAACATTACCAAACTATTATGTGTAATAACCTTTTTAAAAAATTCAACTGTAGTAAAAGATATTTTACAGAGAGAATACAAAATAAGCCTATTAGAAAAACCACTTTCTCAGGAATAGAAACAACTCTTCTTTGAGTTACAGCAAATGTGTAAAACTTGGGGGGGGGGCAACCAGTTATAAGGAAGCTTTTTTCCTGAAGCCTTTATAAATATTCCTGGCAGAAAGTGAGTCTTGAGGTAGGGATGTGGAAGAAATTCAATTTGGTTTGCATTTACCTTTGAATCTATCCAATTGGCCCTTTTTGAAACAATACATGAACCAAAACACAGTCATCATTTGAAATTCAGACTTCTTTCATTTTCCCAATGCATTTCTCTAGCAAAGTAATGTGTAAAAATGCTTACACTAGGGTAGAATCCGCATAAAAATGCACATATTAGTGAAAGCAGCATACATAAATGCATTCTGTAAGAGAAAATAGCTTTGTAAACAGGGGATTATATTGGGCAAAATTTGATACAAAGATAACTTTTCACTAAAATGCCGTTGAATTTTCATGAGGAATTGTTCAAAGTACAGTTGAAAACTGATGCACAAATGTGGACAATGGACCCCATTAACCTGTGAGGAACAAGAGAGTGGGGGAAGCAGGAACAGCTGTTATTGGGGCCTCTCCAGCTAGAATTAGAGAAACCAAAATTTGCCCATCCATACTCTGGGCTACAAGAATGTTAAAGGAATTGAGGAAAAAATATTCTTATTTCATTTGTCAAATCTCATCAACAACTAGATAGCTGCAGTATTTTATTATTTGTCTTTAAATTCAGTGGTAAACCCTCTGGCATGTATGTGAGGGATGATTCAGAAAGGTTAAAAAGTTACAGAGAAATCCAAAGTTGTGTCTTTCTTGCTTTGAGCCAATGTCTAGTATTCGAGGGAAAATGGAGTCTCTTTGTCTTTTATCTCTTTATGTTCCCATCATTGGTTAAACACTATCTTTAGGCCCATTCCTGATGAGGGATTATAGCATACTCGCTATCTCTTCTGCAGATTTCACTGCATTCCTTCCACTGTCAAATCCCTTAATATTAACCAATGAGACCTGCAATGTAATCTCAGTGTTATTTTAAATCTGCCCTTGGATTAGACAATCCTGAGTTCACCTCAACTAAATCCCATTGAACATGCACATTGGGAAAAGGCTGGGAAAATGCAAGAGATTCAGAAAAAGCCTATAGTTTCAGTCAGATATAACAAAATATATGAACATGCCCTTTAACAATTTTAAATGTTTAAGGAATAACAGCAATAATATCTTGTATCGTCATTCAGGTTTTGCTTCCCTAAAGAATGTGTATATGAAAAGAAATAAGGGTAATGTATTTGACATTTGAAATGGTAAATGAAGAACTTTGATGATCATGCTAGAACTTATCCCTCCCTAAATACCATTCTGTACAGTTTATGTCTGCATTAAATTAGCAGAATGTTCAGACATTCATCTTGGCTATTTCAATAGAACATTTCAAGGAAGGCAGCAATTTAACCTTGGATTGCATAGGATGTGCAAAATAGTAATTGGAAGTTTTGGGGCAATCAAAGTAGAAATTAAATTGAGATTGAGATGAATCAGCATAATATACTTGAGTGGTTGCACTGAAATGTCATAAGGTTGCTTCCAGATGGACACTTGATACCGTAAATGGTACAGGACTCTATATACAAAAACGTCTAGGCACAGGAATAACTTTTTTCCTTGTGCCATCAAATGGTTGAATCTGTAGTTGTGGGCAGAAGGGAAGCCAGTTGGTGGTATGGTGTTTTTCCCCGCTGTGCTGTTGTATTGTGAGGGGAATAGTGTTTGTATGAGGTACGTTTTTCTTTACATTGCAATGTAGTCGAAGCAAAATTCCAAGTATAGTTGATACTTGGCCAATAAATTATACTATTCTGTTCTGTTCTGTTCTATTCTATTATTCAGATATTGCAACAGGCTTTTGAACTTACAGTGTGTGTGTGTGTGTGTGTGAGAGAGAGAGAGAGAGAGAGAGAGAGAGAGAGAGAGAGAGAGAGAAAGAGAAAGAGAAAGAGAAAGAGAAAGAGAAAGAGAAAGAGAGAGAGAGAGGTTGGCATTTTGATGTCAATGATATTGTGTGGCCACTGCAAAAAAAAATGTAAACATGACTGACCACACCATAATAAGTAGCCACCTGAGAACACCCTAAGGCCACTTCTACACCAGCTATGAATTCTGCTTTTATTCAGTGTCCCAGGCACTCATTTTTGGGGATGGCATCTGTATGATGTCATGCTTAAACTGAGCAAATTGCAATCCCTGCTTCTTAATGCAGATTTCCCCTTACCATTGAGGTTGCATTAACAGATCTTTGTATCCAATGTTTTCTTCCTGTCTTTGAATTTAACCAGTGTAAATTTGTAATATAAACATTACATATAATAAAACAAAATACAACCAAGTAGTCATCATGTAATTTTCATACCGACAGAAAAGCAGTCTTAGCCGATTTGTGCAGGAGAAGGACACAGCACAGAAGTCAATGATTCTTGGTGGATCAGTATCTGCACACTCAAAAGAATGCTGAGTGTGAAGTTTGTCGTGCTGGATGTCTATGTCCAGTGCTTGGAGATTATGCATATGTGTGGTTCCCAAATTGGACTAAGAGTCCTGTGTACACTGCAGGAACAGATGGTTGGTGTTATCGATTTCGATAGTTCAGATCATCTTGTGTCTCTGTGAGTGCCTTCCCTTTCAAACAGGTGATCAACACAGTCAGTGCCAGCCATCTGTCAACTACTTAATTACCGGCAAGTGTATCTATCTGGATCAGGGTAGATTTTTCAGATAGAAGAGATATGGGGCCTTGACAAATGACAGAAGAACATATTGGCATCAAGTTCCATGGCACAAAGGATAGATCAGTTTGTGAGACAGGATGGCATAAGGCAAAAGAGATGAGCTGGCACAATAAATATGTCAGCATAATGTATTGGCATACAGAATGCTGGCACGAATGACACAGTCTGGTGAGCAGTACTGTGTATATCTGACAGTGTACCTGGATAATGAATAATGCCTGTACTTTTGAGTTCAGCTTTCAAGTCCCAAACTCTTGCCACTCTGGGCAATGATGATGTCTTCCCCACAAGTATTTTAATAATTTTTTACTGATAAAATCCTGGGTGTACTCCCTGAAGCTGTGCTGAAGACAGCTACGTATAGCCTAATTTTTCTTTGCCTAATTGTGAATTTCCAGGAATTACAGAGTAATAATTCACACTGTCTTCCTTTTACAGTCTAAAGCAAAGCCAACAGTTATTATTGTACCTAAGCTATAACCCCACTATGACCAGGCATTTCTGAATAGCTCTGTGCAGACATTCTAATAAAAGAGGGCCCTTTCTGAAATTGGCAGCATTGGTACATTTATTAACAAAATGGTTGCTTTTAACTTTTTGTGCAGTCTTCCTGTCAGACTAGCAGTACAAAATAAGAAGGATCATAAAGAACCCATTGAATAGATTATGAATTAGCCACAGCTTGATTATGATGTGTCCAAGTCTATTGCACACATGGAACAGCTTGTCTACTACACAAAACAATTTCTGCAAATTAATGTCTGAGAAATGGATAGGAAATGTGCCCTAATTGACTAGGTTTCCAATATGTTCCTTGGAACCACTACATAGAAGGTTCACCCACTGATCTTGATGGAACTTTCCTTCCATGTTTTAGGCTCTAGATCAATTTAGAACAGTGATGTGCAGTTTGTGGACTCGGGGGATTGGGTTAGTCCCCTAAATGTTCCGCTGGCACCTCCTCCCAAAGTCCAGGAAGATTCTGCCTGACTTAGGAAGGGAGGCTCATGTGTGTGACATCGGGATGTTATGACGATATCCCCTCTCAATCTTCCTTGCAAGCTGGCGCCTCTGGTCTTAACTTTTCCCCTACGAAAAATTTCACCGCACACCACTGGTTTAGAATAGACCACGCTTACGGTAGCTAATGCAGAGTCAACACCAATGGACTGTCAATGGCAATGCAGTTAATGTGTTTTTTGATACCTGGTGGCTTCCCAAGAATCCCTACCTTCAAAGTTACAGAACTACCAGCAGGGTGTTTCCAAGCATGTGTTTCCAAGCCCTTTTCTCTGCAGGGAGTCAAAGTCAGTTTTGAGAAATGGCTCTAAGGACACAATGTATCTGAGTAGATTCTGAAAACCTTTTGCTTTTGAAGTTAAGCCAGCTTTTGCTTAAAAATAGAAATAGCTACAAGGAATAGTAAACAATAAAACACGGATTGCCATTGTATGAAATTCATAGGAAATACAGTTATCTGCTGCTCCTTCTTCTTTATCTTCCTCTTTACATAAACTCAGGTCCTTCTCAGTAACAGCCACATACATCGTAATGTGTATCCAAAGAACTGCTCGCAGCCTCAAAAGGTTGCTCACTATTTTGTGTGATTTTGATTGGTCATGACAAACGGACTTTCCAATTTTTCAAAATAAAAGTGGCACTTCAACTCTTAGCCATGCATACGAGTGTAACTTACCATGTCCCCTGCTTTTAGCTTATTTAGTGGGCTTCTCTCTGAGAAAGGGCTTATTTCTTTGGCATGCAGAGGATTGGCAAATAGTGCCCTAGGAGATGACATCATCCTACCTGCTGTGAAATCAGCGCCAGGTCTGTGCCGCTGCTGCTCCGCTACACAGCTGCTTCTGCAGCAGAAACGGAGAACTAGTGGAGCACCTTCTGCAAGCAAAATACCATTCCCCCCCTTGTACAGGCAGTGTTGGATCCAAGCCCATGAAAACAGCAGAAGAAATAAAAGCACATTTTATGCATTCCCACCCCCCACAGTGTTTTGTTTTGAAAACATAACTTCATGCAGCTGAAAACTGGGCAACCTTAAACACGCTTCTTAGAGCACAGGCCCCTGGATGCACATCTGAATAGAATTCCCACATTCTCAAGTGGGAAACAGGCAGTCAGGGTCAGGAAAAACCTCAAGATCCATCCATTGAAAATTTGCCAATTCAGAAGACTTTGAAGCTTTCTGTTACACCAGTAGTATCCTATAGCATCCTATGTGGAGCAACTGAGGAATTTACCAGCTGTGAGCTGTTTATGGAATGTTTACTTGATTTTGATCCACCAGCTGTGTAGAGGAATGATTGTGGAATCTCACTCTATCAATAGGATATTCGATCCTTTCAAGTTTTCACTAAGAATATATGGAGTGACATTATGTGTTAGCCACGTTTAGCCAGAATCCAGGTGGCGCTGTAGGTTAAACCACAGAGCCTAGGGCTTGCTGATCAGAAGGTCGGTGGTTTGAATCCCTGCATCGGGGTGAGCTCCCGTTGCTCGGTCCCAGCTCCTGCCAACCTAGCAGTTCAAAAGCATGTCAAAGTGCAAGTAGATAAATAGGTACCGCTCCAAGCAAGAAGGTAAATGATGTTTCCGTGCACTGCTCTGGTTCGCCAGAAGCGGCTTTGTCATGCTGGCCACATGACCTGGAAGCTGTACACTGGCTCCCTCAGCCAATAAAGTGAGATGAGCGCCGCAACCCCAGAGTCGGTCATCACTAGACCTAATGGTCAGGGGTCCCCTTTACCTTTACCTTTACCTTTACCCCATGCAGCAACCATCCCAACAACACAAGGATCTATGCTTGTGCAATAAGACTTCCATCTTGTTCCCCTACTCCCATCCCTTCAAAGCTGTTCTGGGCAGCTGGGGTGGGGGCATGGAGAAGAAGAGGAAGATTTCCTCTTCCATTTTACAAGTGGAAATTATTGTGCTGATGGGACTGTTACGTAGTACTACTTTGGATACAAGCCAATGTGTCTTGCCTGAGTCCAACTTATTTTTAAAATTATTTATTAATTATTACATTTATATCCTACCTATTCTCTGAAGAGCTTGAAACAATTCTTAGGTAACCTAGGCTCAGAGTAGGAATTTGAATCATAGTTTCTCAGGTCCTAGTTCAAACTCTAACCACTGTGCCTCACTGGAACAATTATGTTCAATTGGTTTGTGTCTGATATATGTGTGAAAAACATCTGTATACTAGTAGGGAGGACAAGGTCTAGCACTGGGCCTTAACACACTGAATCTATGTTCAAGCAGTGAAACAATAGCTGCCAACATGGCATTTCGAAGCAGATTCTGCAGGTCTTTCCAAGAACTCATTTGAAATGCAAAGCCACAGTAGGGGGGCATTGCAATATACAGCTGAGAAGCCTAAAGCAACATTCCCCATCTTGCTGTTTGACTTTGAACTCATAGAAACCCATTTAAACTCACTCTGTCAAAGACTCACAGAGGAAGACCCAGCACTGGTGGTGATGGGTTAACTGCCTCGCTAGCAGTCTTGCTTCTGCTGGCAATTGCAGGCCTATATTGGCAGGAGGCTGGGATGCTGTCCCACTCCCTGTCATTGTCAGCTGCCTCAGATGAAAAATGTGACAAAGAACATTTTCTGCTATTGCTAGTACTACAACTACTGATCATTTATAAAGCTCTTGTAATTTGCAAAGTGTTTTTACAATATTGACTGTGCATTTGTCCTCCCAAGAGGACAGACATAACCACGGGAGCCCTTCTTCTACCTGGGACTAGTTGTGTGCCTTCAATCCATTGCGTAGTAACAGGATTGTACCTGTAAGATTTATTTAACCCCAGGAGATACTCTGCCATATATACTTTGTGATAGTATCCTTACTAATTTATGGATATAGATAATATGTCTTGCTCCACCCAGGCCAAGACTCAATTTTTGGACAGAGACTGAGCCAACACTGCCCCTCCCCACTATCTAGGTTGGCAGCAGACTGAAGTCAGAAACATGATGGCACTGGTAAAGAACAGTGGGTGAGGTGGGCACAGTGCCACCGACCTGGCCTCCTGACAGAGGTGTCACTGCCTGATACAATGAGGGGGGCAGGGCAGGTTGGTGGCCTGGTTAGAGTTCTTCCAATGCACTGGCCAAGCCAATCTGGTGTCCCCAAACCACCCTAACCTCACCATCCTGTCCTGTAGGAATGCTGCTACTGGGAGGCCAGGTGTAGCCATGGCCACAGCGCAATAAAGCAGCCCGCAAACAAGCATAGTTCAAGAGGTGGGGTATTTAAGTAGGTCAGTGGCACAGGAGGTAAGTCAAAAGGTAGGGCAGAATTGGTAAGGTGATTCAGAAGCATCTGGGTGCTGAAAGTCATGTGCTGTTCCAGCAGCTGTCAGACCTCACCCAAGGGTTTATTTAGTCTGGTCTTCCAGATGCTTCCCAGGATCAGCTGCAACTCTACTACTTTCCAGGAACCCTTTGCTGCCAAGGAGCCCCTTTCTCATACTGTTATTTTGGGCTTTTAGGCCCACACTCCTTTGCAAGGTAACCACCTGAGCCTGGACTTTCTGCTGTCTACATCCTCTGGAGCTGGGAGACAATTCAGCCTTCTCCTCTGATGCACAAGGTCACAGTTGAGTCATAGTCATGCCCTTTCCAAGGGTCTTTCCAGGGTAACCTCTGGTGATAGGTTTGGTGAGCGCTTCCCCTAGATACTAAGGTGTTAATTATCAGTGCCAGAGTTGTGGCAGGGTGGCTCCATCTATTCACCAGGGTCTTCTGGCTAAAGCTAGTCTGAGGCCAGCCCAGAGCCCAGCATGACAGGAACGAGAATGACCATATCAAGTACTTCTATGATCATCTTCTGAGGTAAAACAAACAAACAAACAACAACAACAACAACAACAACCCACACCTGTAAATGCAGAATAAATATTGTTCTGCTGATTTAGATAACAGAACACAGTGCACTTTGAAAAGTATTAAGAAATGTTAGGGCACCATAGTTCATTTTGAATGACGTAGGTGAGGAGTGCTTTTGTTTTGTTTTTGTAAAGATTGGAGAGGGCACAATTCCGCATGAATGTCTTTGACTGTCATTATGATTAAAGCTCTTTTTATAGCTGCAAAAGTGCTATAGCAAGTTATTTTTGGAAGTGACTTGTCTCCTCAGGATTGCCAAGTGCTGGGCACCTCATGTGATACACTCATGCATCTGTCACATGGTGCCGCAACTGAACTGCTTCCTTGCTGTGCAGCTGGATGGCAGGAACACAATTAGTATATCTCTCTCCCGTTTCTCTGGCACCAGATGTGAGTGGCAAAGGAGCAACTAGATGGAGCATCAGCTGGGGCTACACAGAAATGGCTATACATTTTTTGTCAGAAATTATGAAGCCAGTGGTCCTTGCAAGGCTTAGTTTGCAGGGTTCATATTTTCCATTTTTTTGAAAGACCATCACTAGATCCCAGTTTCCTTCCATAAACTCAAGACAGATGTTAATCTTGATTTATGATGATAAGGTTGCGGATCTTAAAAGGCGCAGGTGGCTTGGTCCCAGTCTCTTTCCATAAGTGGCACTGTTTGGCCTCCTGGAAATTCCCTGCCCCACATGCTTCCATTAGGATAACCATATGTCCTATGTCCTATCCTTTTTCAGAGGACAGACTTTTATTTGGAAGGTCCACCAGAGGACAGTCCTTTATTGGAACGAATCTTCTGTTTGAGGACTGTCCAGTGCAAGTCTGACTTGAACCTGGAGTCCATAAAAAGGGGAACCAGTGAACATGAGTGGGAGAGTATTATTGTACTCATGTCCTACTTGCGGTCTTTACATAGGCACCTGTGGGAATACGATGTTGGGCTAGATTGGCCTTTAGTCTATTTAACAGGGCTCCTTTTATGCGTCTTTGTTTTTCTCCAGGAAACAGACCATACATACAGAACTTACATGTGTAGGTTATAATCTAATTTCGCCTGCTTACATCACAAACCTCCTGCACTGTGCAGGCTTTCGCTGATCACAGTGCCGCACCCTTGGAACAACGACAGCAGGTGGAGTTCTTTTGCAAAACAAAATAAGGTAATCCAAATCTGTTCTGCCCTTAAAGACACTACATCCTTGTCCCTCTAGTATTTGGATAACGAATTGAGGCCTACTCTAGTCCATGTTTCATAGACTGCCAAGACAACTTGAGGAAGCTTCTTGTGGAGGAATGTGTGAATAGGGTTGTAGCATCACCACTGCTATAATGACTTTTCTGAAGTTAATGAAATTTTATTGCCTGGCACTGCAAGTATTTCAGGAGATCCTTATTCCCAGTGGATGACTCACCATGCTATTTCAATATGTTTGTTCTTGCAGCTACTTATTTTCTTCTCAGCTGGAACAGTGCCACTTGATTCTTTGTTATACTCACTCTCAAACTCACATGACAAAATTCTGTAATTCAGAGACTCCCGTCTCTCTGTAGGATTCAAATAATAAAAAATTCAAGGGCTCTGGAACGTAAGATAAAAAACTATGCTCTTTTAGCTCATGAATTCAATATTCTTTACAATACTGTTCCCCATCAGTCCAAAATTGTTGTTTTGAAACTCAGGTCCCTCCCAGTGTATTACTAACCCATATTCATAGGTGCAAAGCTGCAAAGTATCACAGCTATAGAAGTAGTACAAAGATTCACAGGTGGCAAAAGCTATGCTGATTTTACTGATCCTTACTGAGGATCAGACTCAGGATCCAGAAAAGAATGAAAAACAATATTTTATTTCCACAGTTGCTAACATCAGTTTTCAGTGATTTGTATGCTTGACACCCAAACTCAATGACATCCATTTGCAGCTTATAAACCACATTCTGTGATGAGATCTCCTCCAAGCAGAGAAATAGTAATTTGAACACAGAAAGCAAACTTTGACTTTGCATCAAATGTCATTGAAGTTTTCTTATAGAGCATGGAAAACAAAACTGATGTTCCTGACCCAACAGTACAACTGTTGCTCATTTCCAGTGTGAGTTACTAACCCACAGATATCAGGTGCTAAATTCTTCAGTCATTCTTCTTCTTTGCATACTAATATTTATTTATTTATCCTTGCATTTATATCCCATCTTTGCTCCAAGGAGCTCAAAGTGGCATACATAGTTCTCCTCACAACCATGTGAGGAAGGTCAGGTTGAGAAACAGTGAGTGGCTGAAGGTTACGGTGTAAGCTTCATGGCTGAGTGGAGATATGTGTGGAGATGAGGTTCCTCCAAGTCCTAGACACCACTCTAACCACTACACTACATTGTCTCTCGTGTTCCCGTGAGTGTGTGAGAAAGGCAGAGTGCCGAGGGAGCGTTTGCAGTTGACACAGATGGTTGTGTAGGTGATAGGAGATCTGCACACCTGACAGACTAGAAACTCCAGAACCAGTTTGGCAATGGGACAGGTGGCTTCCTTCAAGAAGGTAACGTTGGTGAAGGTTGTGGGACTAAGATGGATCTATGCTTTCCCAGGATGAAAAACCCTCTCAGGCAATTTCCCAGGAATATCACTCAGGTATTTTGCATTATCAAAGCTACTGCAGATTCATCAACAACGCCACTGTTTTCTAAATGTGGGAGTCATAAGGTGCTTGAAAAGTATTGAATTCCTATTGAAAGAACCTTCCTATACATTCTGGTGCTTTGATCCAATTCTAGAATGAAGATGGGAAGCAGCCTACAAAGTAAGGGGAGACTAAACTGTGCCACCTTCTCTTAGGAGATCAATGCATGCTGTGTGCAGTGGCATTGTGCTTGCAGGACCTGTATGGGCAGCAATCAGTGCATCAGTGACCCCCACCCCCAATGCAATTCAGCTCCTGGTAAGTACCCTGAGTCTTTGCACTTCCCGGTGGGATGGTCCCATAATTAAATGAGCATTATTTGATCTCATGCCAGAAATGCTTCCATTTTCTTCCCATGACACACAATTATAATTCACTGCCAATGTCTGCCTGCTGTGGTGTGATCCTGTTATCTCCACTGTTGTTCTGAGCAGCCGCTGTACCATTAGTGTTTTTTTTTTAGCTTCTGTATTTTGAAGGTTGATGGATTAGTTCAAGAGCCTTGTGTTTCCATGGTGAGCTGGGTTCTCTAATTTTATGATTAGTGATAGACAGAATGGCCATTGCCATTTTCTCCATGAGAGCTGAGGCTACCAGAATTTAACTCACCTGAAGCAATTAGTAAAACCAAATTGAAAGATAATTACGTTAAGCAAAGCATAAGCAGAAACTGATGATACTGAACACCCATCATGTTTTCAAAGAGAGAAAAACATTGTCTTTGATGTTACAAAGTCATTTTAAGCGAGGTGCGGGAGGAGGGAAGCATGTGCTGGTGAGCGTCCCCCACCACCCCAGCTGGCAGATGACTCATCTTTGGGAAAGAGGAAATGAAAGATATATGTTGTCAGCATCTCTCTGGTCCAAGAAGGCAACATGGTCATTTTTGACTCCAACAACTCCCCTGTGTTGTTTGAGTTGACGGTTACAGAAGCTGGCTAGTCCTCTTAAGAGGCCTCACTCATTCGAGGCTCAGCTAGGTATTTAGATGGTGCTACAGTTCTTTTTAAAGCTCAGTCTGAGTTTATTTGATGGTGAAGCAACATTTGAGCTTGCTTGTATGACTCTTCAAGCTTTCCTTCATATGGGAGCTATGCAGGCTCTTAATTGCTTTGTTTTGACATTGCTTCATTGGAGCCTGACCTTGGCTCTGCTTTGTTATAACGGTTTGAAACTTGGCCTCTTTTCTTCTTGACTTTGCCCTACTTGACATCCTTGACCTTGTTTCCCTCACTTGGTACTCACACTTTGTTAAATCCCCCAACATTCATGTCTCAACTACATACTTAAAAAGACAAATAAACAAATATTTTCATTTGAAATATCATGACTTTCCCCAAGGAATCGAACTTTTGGAGTCACTGAGAGTTCTCTTAGAGATAGAGCCCTGGGGAGCCCTGGGAAGTAGGGAATCAACAGAAACTTTATTTAAAGCTACACAGTAGATGCATCTTGAATGTGAATCCATTCTTGATGAGCCATTACAATAAACTTGTCATTAAACTGAAAAAGTAGTCAATGGCAAGACTTAACAAGTAAAAGGGAGCATGAGGTTGCTGAGGGGTATATATAGTAGAAATTGGAGTTCTTGGTAAAGTCCAGAAGTAAACGAAAAATTGCAAGAACTCGGGCCAGAAAGGATAATTTCAAAAAATATTCACAAAGTTTTATTCAGGATAACTTCCAGTAAATATCAACATCAGGACAAGGCCCTGTTTCGATGATTCTTCATCAGCGAGGTTTCTTAGGTCTAAGTGTACCAAGTACCAAAGCAAACATACTTGGTACACTTAGACCTAAGAAACCTCGCTGATGAAGAATCATCGAAACAGGGCCTTGTCCTGATGTTGATATTTACTGGACGTTATCCTGAATAAAACTTTGTGAATATTTTTTGAAATTATCCTTTCTGGCCCGAGGGGTATATATAGACACGGAGAACATCTCTTTATGCTTAAGACTAAATTTGAGAAGTCCAACAAGGTCCCAAAGTGAAATTGGGCTTATTTGGAGGGACTGTTAGACAAGTCAGGCATAGACAGCTACGGATCAGGTTGGAGGATAAGGCTAAAAATGACTACTAGCTATGATGGCTCTGTTCTGCGTCCATAGTCAGAGGCATCATATCTCTGTATACCAGTTGCTGGGAATCACAAGTGGGGTGAGTGCTGTTGCATTCAAGTCCTGCTTGTGGGCTTCCCATGCGTATCTGGTTGGCCGCTGTGAGAACAAGATGCTGGACTAGATGGGTCTTTGGTCTGATCCAGGAAACCTTTTCTTATGCCCTTTTTTTTAACAGTGGTGTTAGTCATTTGCACAGCAAGGTAGATAGATTCAATCAAGTAGAAAGGAAGGAAAAGACAGGTTTCAAATTGACTCAAATATTTACTCCCCACTGTGATTTTGTTTATAGTGTCATTATAACCTTTAATTTAAAGTAGAGTGCTGGAGGCAAGACTATTTTATTTGCTTACTATGGGGGTAAGGGTTCGATGAAAGTTTATAACATGTTTGCGAATAAAAGCATGGAAAGAACAGGGGTGAAAGGAATATTCACCAATGATCCCCAAAAGCTAAATTTATTTAGATATCCATGTATCTGTTTCTCCATTAGCTAGGCTTGTAAAGAATCTATTTCTCTATCTAATGGTGGAAACAAACATAATATAAAAATATATAAGTACCTGCATACAGTAAACCCTCAACTTACACACATTTAACTTGAGTGCATTCAGCGTTACACACTTAATCTTTTTTTTTTTAAGAATTAAAAAGTGGAAGGAAAGGGGGCAAATATCTTGGGGAAAAGACTTTGGCAATGGTCACCTGCCATTGAATCCAAAGTGTTTTGACTATATATGATTTTGGCTTTAGGCATAATCCCTGGAATGTAATCCCCATGTAAATGGTTAGCTTACTGTATAATATAAAACATGGAACTTACAGTAGGTGCTTCAGCTATAGTGTGAGCACAGTTTTGTCCTGGTTTTGAAATAAAACACAAATCAAATGTTGGTTCAGGATGCTTCCCAATATAGATTGATGTTGCGACCCACCCCAAGATTGTCAGCACTCATCTCTAACATATCCAGGTTGGGCTGCCTGCCTTAAAAAGAATAATGCCTCATATACATCAATTTGATTATTAGTCATCTTATTAATTTAGTAATAAGCGTTTCAGTAGGCACATTCTTTAATGTCCTGACTCAGTGGAAGCATTTGATAATTACTGATTAGTTTAGCAGCTGACAACCTCTTTGATCTCTCCTGTTGGTCTCTTGATCCCATAAATTCTGAGAATAAAAAGACTCAGTGTGCCAAATGGTCAAATCTAAGCCAGCATCCATGTAGTTTGTTTCTTTGATATTTTCAAAACACTGTTGTTCTGGAATTGCAAAATGGACTTCTGAGGAATGATTCATATGCTTTGGGCTTTACTTTTATTCTAATAGAACTTGTCACTTTAATTATTATCCCAATTATTACACCTTTTTATAGTAGTAGAAAAAAATATGTTTAAGTAAACACCAGTTTAAGAAGAACTTTGTTGGATTGGACCAAAGGCCTATCTCAGCAAACTTTTTCAGCAGGGGGCTGGTCCACTGTCCCTCAGACCTTGTGGGGGGGTGCACTATATTTTTTGGGGGGGGGGGAGATGCAAGAGCACCATGAGCCCTGGTGGCTGCTTACCTGTGTCTTGCGAGTAGCAGGGACTGGTGGCGGCGGCAGAGAGATGATGAGCGGTGTGCAAAAGGGCTCTGGAGAGGGGCTGCTTAAAATGGTGGCCAGTTGAAAGGGGCACTCAGCCAACCATGGCTCCTATGTCTTGCGAGCAGCAGGGGTTGGCGGCAACGGAGGAACAATGAGCGGCGCACAAAAGGGCTCTGGAGAGGGGCTGCTTAAAATGGCGGCTGTTCGAGTGCTGCTGCTGCTGCTGCTGGCACCAACAAAGTCCAGCCCCCTTCCTCCTCTAGGCAGGGTGGCGAGAAGCCAGGAGGAGGGAGGGAGGGAGGAGGAGGCACCACCACTGCCGAGGGAGAGAGAGGGAAAGAACGTGCGTGCTGGCGATCCATGCGGCGATTCCTGGCCCGTCTGCAGGCTGGATCCAGAAGACAATTGGGCCTGATCCGGCCCGCGGACCTTAGTTTGCCGACCCATGGCCTATGGGACCTTAGTTTGCCTATGGGAAGCCCACAAGCAGATTTGAGTGCAACAGAACTCGCCCCACGTGCTTTTTTGATGGTTAAATAATGCATCTATCGTTGCCATTGAATTTTAATTAACACATGGAAACTTGTGTTTGTTTGGTCTTCCAATTTCACTCCATTGGAAGGGAACTGATCTGTGTGCAGTTACAAAAAACAATTTATGCACAGATCTGACCCTTTCCCAGGAATTTATTAAGAGATCTGACTTACTCACTATGGGAGTGTTCTGGGTGCATCTCACTGCTTGGGGTCGCTGAACACAGAAGGACAGATGGATCACAGCGACATTTAGTTTTGTCAGGGTAGAAACTATCTTTTTAAAAAGATAATTGAGGAGGCCGCAAAGGGATAAAGTACATAACATTTCCTTAATTACAAAATTGTCTGTGTGGATGCTGCATCTTTCAAACACTAGAGTTTATGTAACTATGATGATTGGTTTCTTTTCTATACCTTTTTAAGCTGGTGTGCTTCACAATGAAAATGCTGATGCAGCCTAACCAAATGAAGCTCGGCTCAGCCGAAATGTGTGAACAAAATTATTTCAATAACTGTAGACATAGTAGCTCCAAGAATAGATTTAGACAACTGCCTTGCAGCAAAAACACCAATCATGTGCCTAAGTTTGGCAGAGAAGGAAAAGCTGAAGCAACAGTTTCTTACAATAAATTGTACACCGGCTACCTTTAAGGACTTTGGGTGCAAATTCAAGAACTTCAGGAGGCAAGGGTTAGGGCACTTTGAAGACAAATTCAAGGCCTAGAGATCCTTGGGGTTTAAAATTGCTTTCATATTGCACTACTTTTGCCCCGAGTTCAGGATAAGTTGGGATTTGAACGCTAGACCATCATCCAATTTTACATTGGCATGGCATTTGAATATGTTCAGTGGTGTCACTCAGCTGACAAGAAGGCTTCTCTCAGTGCAATGGAGACGCAAGCAATTTCAGCAATTCTCCTCCCCAAAGTACCACTTTCAAAATGCTCATTAACATTTAGAATTTGAAATATCCTTCCTCAAGGTACAGTTAGGTTTGTGGGGAAGGGAAGGGAGCCTCCATTGGCATTGCAACATGGGAGTGGTGGGTTGTCCTGAGAAAAGTGGTCTTTCCACACCCAGTGCTTTTATAAATTCTCTCTCTCTCTCTCTCTCTCTCTCTCTCTCTCTCTCTCTCTGTGTGTGTGTGTGTGTGTGTGTGTGTTTTAATGAGGTGATAGTACTAATTACTTGATAACAATCCCATAGATGCCAGCACAATATTGCTGCTATGGGCAGCAAAAAAGAAGAAGATTTGCTAGGACTCTGTACTGGTGAGTACTGCCACACAAAAACACTGTCCACATCCATAATGAATTAAATAAATAACCACATCATAGTTTCTTGTTGCTGCACAATTAGTGTCACATGTAGTTTGGCCCTTAAATTTAGAAGAGCACGTTATCATTGTTCTGTCTGTCATTGTTCTTTCTGTCAGGCAACAACGATGAATGTTAGTCCGGGTATAAATTCTTTGGGAATTAGTGTGAAAGTAACCTTGACATATTTTTCATCTTAATGCCTGCTGCCTTACTATCTGAATTCTTCATTTTACATCTACTAGGCATAGCAAACAATTTTGATCAGAGAATTGTCCACTGCCTGCAAGCTGGATCTTTTGACTAAAAAATTGCAGGTTGTTTACCGTTAGCAGCTTTAATCACGAATGTAAAACCATTTATTAGCCTGGGTTTTTTTTGTTTCGCTCTATTTTGAGAAGTATATTCTTCCTGGAAGTGCAACACAATAATATAAATGCACACTGAAGAAGTGTGCATGCACACGAAAGCTCATACCCAGAACAAACTTAGTGGGTCTCTAAGGTGCTACTGGAAGGATTTTTTATTTTTATTTATTTATTTCGACTGTGTCAGACCAACACGGCTACCTATCTGAATCCATAATAATATGGATTAATACTTACTCTTTGAACAGTCAAACTTGAAATGTATTTGACAGACTACTGATAAAACTGAACAATTAGTTAAGAAGACCATCCACAGTCCCAAAGCGACCTTCTGCTTCATTTTGCTCAGTCATTGCATTTTATTTAAAAAGTGTGTGTCTCCTCTAAGGAGTAATGGGATACACTATGTCACACTGTTCCAAATCAATATATAAATGAAAGAAGTCTAACTTCCACATGTTCTATTCTTATGCAGATACTGTATAAATAATCTGCATTTCTTCATCTAGTTTTTGTAACCAATATGCCCTCCTTGATCCTCTCTAGGCATATTCTGTTTCATTCATTATCTCTCAACCAACCCAATCAATATATCTGCTGTGGAACTGAGATTTACCGAAACTTTCTACAGATTTTTAAAGGAAAGCAGAATCATCCCTTAAGACTCACTTGAAGTAGCAATCATCATGTACAGACCACTTATCCATCTGTTGCCTCAGATGAGAAATTCCTTTATAAAAGCCTGCAGAAAGAATCTTTACAGTGCAGGAAAACAAAATGAAAACTAACAATAAATAATTTATTTCAGTATATGAATAATACCAGGAGGAATTCCCCCCCCATGTCTATGATGCAGGAAGATATATCGGAACCAAGATCTGTTCCATGTCTGGTGGAATTCAAAGATTTCAGGATCTGTGACCCTCTAGCTAGCAGTCGAAATCTCTGCTCAGCCACCACTACCATGTTTCCCTTCTTCCCAATGCTCACCTTGGAGGAGGGAAAGCAATACAGCTGCAGTGCACACTGCCTATTGGGAGGTTGCAGAGTGGTATACTCACCCTTGCCCTGCATTTTCAATACAGTACTGGCAGCTGTACTCTTGCCCGTGTACTGCCTGCAACAACCTGGGCAACAGCAACAGCAGGATATCTCTAATGCCTGTCACCGGCCAGGGTAGTGGCTGCTGGTGAGCAGTGGCATGCTTGCTTGGTGAGCAGCAGTTTTTCAACCTTATCTTTGGACTGGTAGTTGTGCAGTGGCAGCAGCAATGTCTCTGCCTATCCAGGCCAAGCTGCAGGAGCAGAGCGAGCAGATGCATGTCAATCAACAATGAAGCACAGCCATCCCAACCTGCTTGCAGCAGAAGGCAGAATCAGTCAGGTGAAAGGCAAGTAAGATGAATGCATGTGATATGCAGTGAATATGAGGTGTGATTAATGTAAGTGGGCAGTGAAACAGCACTGCTGATATGACCATTGCTATCATAACTGGCCTGTGTGTGTGTATGTAAGTTTGGGCAGCGTGCACGTGCTTGATAATGGAGTAAGGGTGTTTCAAGGAGATCAATTTCTGTCTGTGAAAAGTGGGAGATTTATTTCTTTACTTACAAAATGTATTTGTATACCACCCACTCATGTAAAATCCCAAGGCAGTGTATCACACAGAATACCATAAAGGCAATCCAAAATCACAAAATAATAAAAATAAAAAATGACTGGCTCAGCTAAAGAAAACAAAACAACCCAATAGACCTGTCGGCATAAACAAAGTTTTCAAGAGACACCTGAAAGTTAACCTGCAACTGTCTGCTGGGAGAAGCCTTCCACAGTGTGGAACTAGCAACACTGCATGCCTGACTTCCGGTTGAGCCTAGTCAGGCTTTGGATACATGAAAGACAACCAACAGGACTCCCCTAGATCTCTGATCAAGCTGAGGTGTGGTTCATTCATTCATTCAGTTAGCAACATTATTACCTTTGGATCTAGGTGTTTTGAAGCAGTGTAATTAGCTGGAACATTATCATTTTTGTTTTGTTTTTTGTACAGTAACTCACATATTCTGGAAAAGAAAACATTGCACAAGAAGTTTCTCTATTTCAACCTAAATTTCCTTTTTTTCTATTGTGGGGGTGAGAAATGGAAAAATAACAGTCCCCCCCCTCAAAGGGTGGGCGTCCCCCAATTTTTTCTCTCACCACCATTTTTATGAGCCTTTAATAAGACCCTGTACAATTTTAAACTGTTCTTGCAAGAGTTGGTGATCATGTGACATTACTCTGCCTTGTGATATCAAAGGGCCCAACCCTGGATAGGTTTTTTGGGGGGTGGGGGTCTCCATCCTGCCAACCCTAGTGTTTTGGTAATGCAAATATTGATAACTGCTGACTGATGTGAACAGTGGTGGATTTTGTTTTGTAAATTTCATAGCTGTGCCATTCCTCATCAACATCACTGATTTATTAAAAACAAGTTATCTGTATTATATCATGCATATCATGCAAATTACAAAGATCCCACAAGCCTGAAGTCTGCCTACCCCGATTAGCTTATTCTGTTAAGTAAGGATGAGCTGAAAGGAAGGATAGCTGCAGTATAATAGGCACTAATGGTCAGAGGGCAAATTTGCTGCAGATTTCATACAGCAATAATTATGTCCACTCCTGCAACCAATTCAGGCTGACAACAGATCCTTGAGGGAGAAGTGGTTTGTCAGTTCTAATAACACCCAGCTTCCAGGGAGACTACTCATACTTTAAAGGACTCATGCTGTGGAAACAATGGCCATTCTATGGACATATGCACAGGAAGCCACGTGGACTGTAAGAAAGATGGATGCACAAGAGATTTATGTGAAGTGGATTTAGCTTAGGCCATCTTATTCCACACAGCTTAAACTCAAACTCCAGAGAGTATAATGTTAGAGTTGATTAAAGCTTTGTCTTTCTGATGTTGATTCAGATGTGACATTAAAATTCAATGCAAAGCAAATCACTAAGACAAACTTGTCTTTGAGAGAGATATTAGCCATCAGTACAACACAAGAAATCAATGCCAAAGAAACTGGTGATGAAATTGCTGGTTGCAGCCCCCCCCCCCCAATATCAGATCTACACTGGACTTGAGAAGCATGAATAAGGTGGAATAATTCCTTTCTAAAGGGCTGGGCTGCTTCATTTGCCTAACATGGCAGGGAAGGTAGATTTTATCTGATCGACTGAATACCTGAAAGTTACCAATCTTCCCTCAACAAACCTTTTTTCACAATTCAGTGTAGAATCTAATGTAGGAGTTCAAATATTTAGCGATGGCAAGATGTTTTTTAGTGGAGGGGAGAAAGTTGAGTGGGAGATTGTGTCCATAAACACTGCTGCCTTGGATCTTAAACCCCCACCCACTAAAAATCGTGTTTTTATGATGCTAAACCCATGCTTTTAAATTATTCAAATTATGAACTAAATTAACTATTCTGGTGAAAGGATTATAATTCCATTAACTAATATTGAAGCCATATCATAACTTGAATGTGAGCTATCCCTTTTGCCCTCCTTACCAGGTGATTATTACTACAAAATGCAAGTCATTCTTTCTTCTCCAGCAACCTTCATTCCAATCTTTCACTTTCTGGGACACAAATGCATTCTCTTTTTAGATATAATCACCCGCTTAACATCTGGCTTGGCAATTTCAGGCATGGCAGAATGGTTTGATAGGCTTGGCCTTGAGTATCTTATCACTGATCACAAATACTGATAATGCAAAAGGTAGTGAGATTAACTCCTTTCTTCTTGGTGAACAAGGTAATTTTCACAGCATCAAAATGATCATATCAGCATTCTGTTCAGAAAATGTAGGCATCAATACACCATTTATATGCTAAGTCTACAGTATTTGATATCTGAAAAGGTTCTTCTGAAAGATAGGATCTTTCCATGTTTGGGGAGAACATCTGCCTTGAATAGAATTCTCAGTTGAGCAATCAGGGCTCAGTAGTCAGGCACCTGCCAAAGTCCATACCACAGGAAGGCGCTCGGTGGCCCTGCTCTCCTCCCTACTGCCACTGCATGTTCACCTGCTCCTCCAAAAGAAGCATGCAATGAAAGGAGTTATAGCCCATGCTTATCTCATCAGCTCCTAGGTGGACTGGGATGTAAGGGAGAAGACTTGCTAATGGCCTAAGGTACAAAAGCAGCAAAAAGGAGGCGGGCCTACTGAAGGTGTCTGGCCCAAGGATTGGATGGGGGGCAAGGTAGGGAAGGACAATCACTCAGTGGCAGAGCACCTGCTTCACATGAGAAGGTCCCAGGTAGGACCTACATTTTGGGGGACCTGAAGCTTGAACTGATATGAGAGCCTCTTTGCAACCAGCAACAAGGCCTGGGTAACCACTGTTATTTTTTCAGTAGGGTTGTTCCATGACAGATCACCACCTTAAAAAATCCCAAAAAACCCCTACTACATCCCTCTGGGATTGGACCCTGAAGCTGAAGCTTCATTAGTTCCATAGTAGATCTGCTCCTGGTCCCAGGTTCAGTCTCTCACTTCTCCAGAGAGAAACCAGGGAGAGCTACTGCCTGTCAATAAGCAAACAATACTCAGTTAGATGGATGGATAGATAAAATCTTTATTTGCTTTAGCCACAAGCCATAGCAGAGGAATCAAATAAGATATAGCTAGATAGTTGGCTATACAACCAATGGTCTGGCTCAGTACAAGGCAGCTCCTTATGTTCCCAATTCCCAGTGGTGGCTGGTGCCCATTGGGACTGGTAGAGCAGAAGGAAAGAGATCAATAGTACCGTAGGTGAATCCAGAGTCAATGATTACCTAACTATAGTTCTGTCCCGCATCATCCTCCCTCCCCACTCCATGAAAGGGCAACACTGAGGCAGGGCCACCCCTTGGGCTGGCTGAAAGTAAGAAAGTAAGCAGCTGGAGGCTGGCAAGGGGGCAGAGTGAGATTTGTGAGGCAGTGCCCTGTTTACCCTGTAGGGTCAGCCTCCATTGCCTATGCCTATGTTACAAATAACATTGGCTCCCAATCCATTTCCAGGTCCATTCAAAGTGCTGATTTTGACTCTTAAAGTTCCTCGTGGCTTAGGGCTTGAATACTTGAAGAATTGCCTGTCCCCATCTGTAAATTATTGTCAACAGAAGACCGCCTGTAGGTGTCCCCACCATTTGAGATGAGGAAGGTGGCAGAGAGGGGACCTTCTCAGCTGTGGCACCTTGGCAATTGAAGGACCTGTCCTAGCACTTCCATTAGTATTATTATTGTGAGGGACAGGGGATATCGCGAAGTCCCTCCCCTCCTGAGTTCAAGCCCGTCCCCGAGCAAAGGGGAAAGCAGGGAGAGTTCCGATTCCAGTGGGGAAGCAGGAAGTCGTGTCCGAGGCTCAGGCAAGGTAGTGGAGCCAGGGTCCCAGGCGGGACAGGAAGGGGCAAGCAAGGGGGGAAGACCCATCCCCCCAACTCCAGAATTACGCAGGAAGAGGAGGGGCAAGAGGATGGGTCTGCCAAAGCTTTTGTGTTGGAGAAAGACGCGCCAAAAGCCATTAGGAGGTTCTGAAACCGACTGACCACATCACTCCGTGTAAATAGCAATGACTTGAGCACTGTAAATACGCAGCACCAATAAAAGAATAAAATGCAGAGCTGCGTGGCGTCGTTACTCTGAAGTAGTCCACTCCGGCCACCGTGACAGCAACCTCCTAATCATTTTTGGGCTACTTTGGAGTTGCCGGGATGAGCGTGTCAGAGGCGGAGAAGTGGCGGCAGATCGCTGAGCAAGCCCAGCTAGAACTGCAGCAGCTGTCGCTGCAGGCGCAGGGAGAATTGAAGGCAGCTAAAGAGGAGACTAAGAAGGTCCAGGACGACCGGCTACAACTTGCGGAACAGGTGAGAGAGCTTCAGGAAAAAGAGCAGCAATTAAGGGCGGTGGCGGTAGACCTCCAAAACAAGCTGGATGCAGAGAAAAACAAGGCGGGAGGGGCACCCCAAGTCCAAGTGCTGCCAGGAAGGAGAGCTGGGACCCTAGTTAGCAAGTTCAATGGAGACCCGAAGGAATTTCAGGGCTTTGAGACTGAGATTGTGTATGCTCTTGAGCTGCACCACGATGAGTTCCCTGATGATGAGCACAGAGTAGCGTTTATTGTGGAGCACCTTACCGGGGCAGCCAGGGAGTGGCTAAGACCGTTAATTGCAACAAGGAATCCTTGCATGAAGAATGTCAAACTATTTCTAGAAGGTTTGAAAACGATGTATTCGTCCGATAGTCATATGGACCAGACTAAGGAGGAACTTCATAATTTACGCCAAGGAAATATGACAGTTCGCGCGTATTGGGCGAAATTCACCATGCTGGTGCACAGATTGGGGTGGGAACTGGGGTCCCCCCCAATGCAAGCGGCGTTCTACTTGGGGTTGCATGAGGAGGTGAAGGATGAGCTCTCAAGAGGTCCAAAGCCCAGTAATATGGATCAGCTGAGCAAAGCGGCTCTGGCGGTGGGGGTGAGACAGGAATCCCGGTGGAGCGACAAGCAAGCAACGCGCGCAAAGCGGGCTTGGTTCCCACGGTCGCAGGAGAAGCCACTCCCCCAACAGCCCTTTCAAGCCACGCCTGGGGCCAGTCAGGACCAGGAACCCATGCAGATTGATAGCGCGCGCGCGCGGGCTTTTCAAACCCCAGCGGCGCCAAGACGCAAGGAGGGAAGGGGTGGGAATTGCTTTCTCTGCAACTCCCCCCAGCATCTCGTCAGAGACTGCCCACATCGCAGGGAGTGGCAAGGAAAGGCGGGAACGGTTGTGCCCTCCCCCACTGAAGCAGCACCACAGCAGGGAAACGGGAAAGCCTGGCTGCAGGAGACAAGGGGCGGCAGCCAGGCACAGTCAGCAGACAACAGCCCCAGCCCACCCACCCGCACAGAGAGGAGCAGAGCCAGCCCACCCCTCCCAGAGCAGGAGTGGTTCTAGAAGTGACGCTCACGCTTCCAAATGGCTATCCCCTGACAGTCCTCGCCCTAATTGACAGTGGGGCGTCAGCGAACTTCTTCTCGAGAAACTTTGCAGAAGAGCACCAGATCCAGCTTCTGCAGCTGGATTTTCCTCTGCACGTGGCAACCATTGACGGCAGAGAGCTGCTGGGAGGGGCCATCACTCATCAAACCCCCCCCATGAGAATGACGGTGGGGAGGCACTCAGAGACACTGGCATTCAACGTCACCACCATCTCAGACCCCCCCATCGTCTTGGGCATGAGCTGGCTGGCGCGCCACGACCCCTCCATCAGTTGGCACCAGAGATGCATCACTTTTGGATCGGACTTTTGCCTGGAACATTGCATGCAGCACCAACCAGGGGAGGGGCCTCCGATAGCCACGGTGGCCACCATGCACGTCAAAGGGGGTGAGGCGATACCCAAGCCGTACTGGGACCTGCAGGAGGTCTTCAGCGAAGCGGAGTCCGACCACCTACCCCCGCACAGGCCTTTTGACTGCCAGATCAACCTGGTGCCAGGGGCAACTATACCCCCAGCCAAGCTGTACGCCATGTCAGACCAGGAACTGGAGGATCTGCGCGCTTTCATCGACAAGAACCTCAAGCGGGGGTTCATCAGAGAAAGCAAGGCAGCAGGGGGCAGCCCAGTCTTCTGGGTGGACAAGAAAGACACGCAACAGCGCCGTCTTGTGGTGGATTTTAGACGGCTGAATTCGGTGACAGAGCCAGTGGCTTTCCCCATGCCCAGAGTGGATGATCTCCTGACAGCGGCACGCAGGGGTAAGATTTTCACCAAGCTAGACCTGAGGGGGGCGTACAACTTGATCAGGATCCGGGAAGGCGATGAATGGAAAACCACGATGTTCACGCCTCTGGGCTCTTTTGAATATCTGGTGATGCCCTTCGGTTTGCAAGGGGGCTCAGCATGCTTCCAGGCCTTCATGCACCACGTCCTGGGGTCCCTCCTCTTCAGGAAATGCTTGGTCTTTCTGGATGACATCCTTATTTATTCCAACGACCCAGTGCAGCACGTGAAGGACGTCAGGGAGGTGTTACAGCGCCTGAAGGAGAACCACCTGTATGTGAAGCTGGAGAAGTGCAAGTTTCACACCAAGGAGGTGGACTTCCTGGGCTACAAGCTGTCAGACAAGGGGCTAGCGATGGACAAGGACAAGGTGCAGGCCATCCTGGACTGGCACAGCCCCAGGACGCGCAAAGATGCCCAACGCCTACTAGGCTTCGCCAACTTCTACAGGAAGTTCATCAAGAACTTCTCTCGAGTTACGGCTCCCATCACTGACTGCCTGAGAGGCAAGCAGAAGTTCCGGTGGACACCAGAGGCGCAAGCAGCGTTCGAAAGCCTCAAGAGGGTGTTCGCCTCAGACCAGAACCTGTTCCACGTGGTTCAGGACGCGCCCCTACGCATTGAGACAGATGCCTCTGATAAAGCTGTGGGCGCCATTTTGTTGCAACTGGACGCCAACAGAGAGTGGAGACCCTGTGCCTTCTTCTCCAGGAAGTTGACCCAGCCAGAGCGGAACTACACAGTTTTTGATCGGGAACTTCTGGCGATCCACGCGGCGTTCCAGCACTGGAGACACTTCCTGGTGGGCGCCAAGCACCCCATCCAGGTGTGCACAGACCACAAGAACCTGGAGTTCTGGAGAACTGCCAGGGTGCTCAACCAGCGGCAGATACGGTGGGCAGAGTTCTTCTCGAACTTCAACTTCTCCATACACTACATCCCGGGAGAGCAGAACGTCAGGGCGGATGCCCTCTCCCGCAAGCCAGAGTACATGGAGGAGGAGGAGCCACCAGCCCCAAGGCACATTTTCCCCCCGTCGGCATGGTCCTGCGGAGCAGCAGTGGTGAGCGAGGCAGAACTCACAGCACTGACGGCAGCGGATGAATTTGCCAACCGCATCTTCAGAGAACTGAGAGGGGGGAGGGAGCAGGCAAAAGACTTTGCAGAACGCAGAGGGCTGCTTTTCTACAAGGGTGCACTGTACCTGCCCACCACCCAGCTCAGACGTACGGTCCTCAAACAGATGCACGACAACCCAACGGCGGGGCATTTTGGAAGGGACAAGACCACTCACCTAGTCATGAGACACTTCTGGTGGCCAGGGGTGAGGGAAGATGTTCGAGACTATGTACGGGGCTGTGACACCTGCCAGCGGGCAAAGGTGGTCAGAGCAGCGCCACCAGGGTTGCTGGAGCCCTTAGCCACGCCACACAGGCCGTGGGAAGTGGTGTCCATGGACTTCATCACAGATCTGCCTTCTTCCCGGGGTAAGACCGCAGTGTTGGTGGTGGTGGACCTCATGTCCAAAATGTGCCACTTTATACCGTGTGCCAGGGCAGTCTCTGCAGAAGAGACAGCCAAACTGTTTGTTGATCACGTTTTCAGACTGCATGGATTACCTTTAAGGGTTATTTCGGATCGTGGCCGCCAATTTGTTTCCAGGTTCTGGCGGCGGCTCATGAACCTCCTGCAGGTGGAGGTCAGCTTGTCGACGGCTAGACACCCGCAGACCAACGGACAAGCGGAGAGGGTCAACGCCATTCTGCAGCAGTACCTGAGATGCTACGTCAGCCAGAGGCAAACGGACTGGGTGGATCGCCTGCCACTAGCAGAATTTGCCTACAACAATGCAGTGCACGTCTCCACAGGGGTGTCGCCCTTTAAGGCCAATTACGGGCGCGACCTCAGATCTTTCCCAGAGAGGGAGGGGGAGGAGGAGGAGGAGGGCCCACAGGCTGAGGATTGGGCAGAGGAACTGGAGACGGTGCACCAGCAGCTCAGAGAACACTTGGAGAGGGCCAAGGAAGCGTACAAAAAGGGGGCAGATCGCCACAGGCGACTAGGGGAGGTCATCAGGGTGGGGGACAAGGTGTGGTTGTCCTCGGAGGGCCTTCCCACCAGAGGGAGGTGCAAAAAGCTGGCACCCAAAAGGCTGGGCCCCTTCACGGTCACGCAACAGGTCAACCCGGTGGCATACAGGCTGGCACTGCCAGAGGACATGAGGGTGCATCCAGTGTTTCATAGATCGCTGCTGTCGCCGTACAGGGAAAGCAGCAGGCTCCGAGACAGCGAACAAACCCCCGAGGGAGGGGGGGAGAGGGAAGGCAGGGAGCAACTCAATGAGGCCACGGCCATCCTGGATTCAAGGTGGGGGGTGGGGGGACTGGAGTACCTCATGGCATGGGAGGATGCTCCACCGTCCCAGAATGAATGGGTCCCAGCCACTCAGATACAGGAGGAATTCTTGGTGGAAGAATTTCACGCCCTCTTTCCCCACAGACCCAAGCCCTGGCACATGGAAAGGGAGGGGGAGGAGGAGGAGGCACGGGAGAGCAGCTCACCATGGCGCTGGGAAGCGGAGTTTGAGGAACCAGAGGATGAGGTATGGGTGTCACCGAGATCCACCCAGTCAGAGGAAGGCGCAGATTGGCAGAACGTTTTTACCCCCACCAGCTCTGACGCCACGGACTTTTTGGGATTCCCGTCCTCCCAGGCGGAAGGGGGGGGCTCGCAGGACTGGGGGGAGGTATTCACACCAACGGGCTCGGAGAGCACTGAGTTCTTAGGCTTCCAGTCGTCACCGACACATGGGGGGGGCCTGGGGAGGGGTGAAGGAGAGCTTGGGAGGGGGGTGGATGTGAGGGACAGGGGATATCGCGAAGTCCCTCCCCTCCTGAGTTCAAGCCCGTCCCCGAGCAAAGGGGAAAGCAGGGAGAGTTCCGATTCCAGTGGGGAAGCAGGAAGTCGTGTCCGAGGCTCAGGCAAGGTAGTGGAGCCAGGGTCCCAGGCGGGACAGGAAGGGGCAAGCAAGGGGGGAAGACCCATCCCCCCAACTCCAGAATTACGCAGGAAGAGGAGGGGCAAGAGGATGGGTCTGCCAAAGCTTTTGTGTTGGAGAAAGACGCGCCAAAAGCCATTAGGAGGTTCTGAAACCGACTGACCACATCACTCCGTGTAAATAGCAATGACTTGAGCACTGTAAATACGCAGCACCAATAAAAGAATAAAATGCAGAGCTGCGTGGCGTCGTTACTCTGAAGTAGTCCACTCCGGCCACCGTGACAATTATGTTAGCAACTTTTTATTAGCCTGAACTTTTAAGATGTGATTTTAACGTTGCTGGCTGCTTTGTTCTGCTTTTGGGCTCTTAGCTCATTTTATTTGTTGTATTTATATTTTAATTCTTTTATTATTTTTACAACCTGCCTGTGAATCTGATTGAAGGACAGTATAAAAATACTTGTAATTAATAAATCCTAAAATTAGCTTCACAGCTCTTCAGCCAAATATATCACTAAGACTGTAACAGACATTTTCTAGGCACATAGCACCAATTGAGAGCACTGATGCTGAGTCATAGGTCTGTCCTTGATCCATCTGTGGCAATGAAGCTATTCCCTACAAAGAATTCCCCCTCTCATTCCACAGTGACAAATGTCACAATGCATGTTTATCATAATAACACTTGTGGTTCTCTCTCTCTCTCTCTCTCTCTCTCTCTCTGCTATAAAAGTTTAGCACAATGAGATTGAAAAATGTCATAACCCACTTCTGGTAAACCCAATGATGCTCAAAACATAGCCCCTCTATTACCTCCCCCCATTTTAGCATATTAATTTCCTGGTAGTGTTATAAATATATGGAACATTTTGCAGATGTGATGGCATCAGCCTTGGTATTTATGCAAAGCTATGTAGATAAACCCTTCAAAAGTCTGGCATGTGTCCATTGGACAAATTGCCCAACTAATATGTGGGCAGGCAAGGCCTCCACTAAAAGCAGTGCTAACAGCCAATATATCTCATCATATGTGGTTGTTAAGGGCATCGGTCTCAACCGACATCTCTGCTAATAGCATTTTTAAAGGAATAGAATTATCAAGAAGGTTTATCAGATGCCAACATTTACCATGGGAGTACCTTGCCAATGTTTAGCCTTCCCTACTTACTGTAGTAGATGTAGCCTCACACCAAACCATGGATCTATATTCTTCTATACAAGTCCTCAAAGAGTGCCTTCCAAACTATGGCCGCTCCTGTATGAAATCCCTATTATTTAAGCAATAAGAATTACATATGAATTGTTTTTACAATAAACAATCTCCTGTTCCTTATGGCTCTCTAAGCAACTGTGTTCTCTTAAGCTAGCACTCATATGTCCTTGAATGGTTCTTCATTTTCTATCTATAATCGAGACATTTGTCAAGCTGTGCTTCTGAAATTTCCTAGATAAGCATGTCATTGAAGTCCTGTATCCATCAATTCTATATTTTTAAATCTTGCCCAAGTATTCTCTATGTCTTCATCACCACTTCTGCTTTTGTTGTGAGTTCTTAATTGCTTTCAGATATGAATGCAGTGTTATTCACATGTTTGTATATCTCTATAATTTGAGTCCACTTGATTTTGCCTATAATAAAAAATGATTATATATATATATATATATATATATATATATATATATATATATGCGCATGTTATTCCAATTGTACACCAGAAAACTATTCATCACTGCAAAGTTATGATGAGGGTTCTTATTTTTTATAATGGCTTCAACAATCATATGCTTTCAAGGGACTTTTTAGAAAGGAAATAAGGATAGACATGTAATTCATGGGAGGAGGGGACCAAGGTCTCCCCACCCCCCCGGGCTTCCTGGCACCCTTCTGTGATTCCATGAATTTCAATAACGCCTCACAGTCATCATAGCTTCAGATATGATTGATTGCAAAATGTGTTAGAAAGAGAACAAGGTAGGATTACACCTATTTTATTAGAGAAAAACTGACCATGAGTGCAAATGCATCTTCCACACATAGAAAGCTGCCTTATAGTAAGTAGGTCAGGCTACTTGCCCATCTAAGTAGCAGCAGATAGCTTGGGTCTCAAGCAGAGAACCTACATATTGCCACCACTGGACTTTCTATCTGAACATGGCACCATCTCTGTACACATTATGTGGTCTACCACTGAGCATTGATTCCTCCCAACTTTAATGCCATGACTAACTGAAAATCCAGACAAGATAAGCACAATGTTATGATGTAGCAGTAACTGCAGCCTGGAATTTCAATCAGTTCTGCCTTACTGACTTGCACAGAGACTCATATGTAGCTTGGAAACATACATCTGTGGCTCGGTTAAAGATTACTGAATTGCCATCATGCATATTGCTTTGCACAAGTCTAAATGCGGAATGCTATGTGTTCCAAAATAAGAATGATTGGACTAATTTTATGCCGTAAAGTAGCAGCTGCTATTCCATCTTCCTCTTCCTTTCTTACAAGATTTTGTAAATAAGCAGGAGTTGTGAAAATATGTCTACTATTAATTGGGGATTTAGTTAACGTGCGTAAATAGGGTAACCCGTGAGAATGAATGTTATAAATTGCACTAATAAAGAGCATGACTCAAAGAACATATAAAATTAAAGTTCTAGCCAATACATTCTCGCTCATTTCTGAAGAAGAATTGTCTCAGATATTTACTCTTGAATTTGCAACTCAACCATGAGTGAGTTTTCAGACATGAAAATGTAAGTCAATGATCAAGCATGCTTTGTAATGTTTTGCAGCATGTAGACATAGAAGTCAAAGAAGGCAGTCTACAGCTGGACAATAACCCTCCTTAAAAAAAGAAAGCTGCTCTGGTGCTCCTGTGATTGCCTGCCAACTCCCCTGCTTCAAGTCAACACAGAAAGATTTTCACCAGGAACATGGAAACATTTGTGGAAATAGGTTGTCTATTGGCTGTGGTGAAATTATTCACACAAAACAACTTAAAGTGATTTCGTGTGCAGGAGAACTTGGAGCACTTTTACACTTTTATGGAAAGAGCAAGTTTCACGGCTCGGGAATACTCTTGGATCCAGCCTTGTCATTTGAGGCTAAGGTGGCCTTGGTGGTTGGATTTAGCGGGTTCTCCTTCATGGAGAGCACGTGTTGCAGTGGGGTTTAACAAGACACCCCTCTGCTGATGGGCGGGATCGTCTAGATGGCCACAATTGTGATTGGTGTCTTTTGGTTTGTTGGGGAGATTTATATGTTGCAATTTTGATGGACAGCCCAGAGGCTATATATCCTTTGCTCTCGGCGTTGGGCCTTCTCTTTCGCTGAGTGCATCGGATCACTTAAAGCACTCGGACCGTCTGGAGGACAGTAGAGCGATCTTCTCATTGTCTGGTTACATTTCTTTATTTCCCCCTTTGTTCTAATCCTCTCCAGTTGGCTCAGAATTATTGCAATGCACTCTGTGTTGTAATGATTTGTGTTTCTTATTTCAGCCAAGAATAACAATAGCAATAAATTGTTGCCAATAATTTATTGCTTTTTCATTACAGCTTTGATATGATCAAACATTGGGCCCCCATATTAATGGCATAGAAGAGATCTATACAACTGGCTTTTCTCACAAGTTTATGGCAGATGTGGGGTGTTGCACTATGGGGATGCTTCTTCCATACTACTGGGCTTGGGGAGGGGAGACACAAACATGCAGGAAATAATTATACTGATGGAGAAAGCACTTTTATCATTGAAAGGAAGCAAGTTTCTTTTGCAGCTTCCGAGTTTTAAAAAGTAACACCTTCTAGTTTTAAACTGGCCTGATCATTTTGTTCTTCTTCAACACTCATGGTTTTCTGAAGGTTACATTTTCCTACATCAAGATTAATCTGCCTTAGTCATGCATCCACAGTGGACTATACACTGGAGGAGCCCATCTTAGATTGCAGGATACATATATTCTCATTATGTTCCTGGAGTGTGCTTTTCCCTTTTGTATGTCAAGTTAACATTGGGCATATTATGATCCTATTATGATCCATTCTTATCTATGACAGCAGATTTATTGCAATTGTCTCAGACTGACTCAGCAGGGATTAAACATCCACAATTTACTTTGAGGAAAAGTTTGATGCAGGGTTCACAGACAGATGTGATGTCTCAGAGGATCTCCTGCTAGTATCTAATGTTCTTTCTTTTTTTTCCAGTGAAAAGGGAGATAGAAAGTGGTCATAATGCAGGACTGATTTAACATGCACAGACCTATTAATTCGAGTGAATTTAAGCACATTCAACTTTGCCTTGTACAAGGCTTATATACTTTTGCTTATTTTTATTATTTATAATATATGATATATATGATATTATAATATAGAGCAACCAGATCTATTTTCCAAATTTCAAAAATCTTCAGAAGCCAAGAACATTCTTGGGAGAAAAGCAATGACAAACCTAGACAGCATCTTAAAAAGCAGAGACATCACCTTGCCGACAAAGGTCCATATAGTTAAAGCTATGGTTTTCCCAGTAGTGATGTATGGAAGTGAGAGCTGGACCCTAAAGAAGGCTGATCGCCGAAGAATTGATGCTTTTGAATTATGGTGCTGGAGGAGACTCTTGAGAGTCCCATGGACTGCTAGAAGATCAAACCTATCCATTCTTAAGGAAATCAGCCCTGAGTGCTCCCTGGAAGGACAGATCGTGGAGCTGAGGCTCCAATACTTTGGCCACCTCATGAGAAGAGAAGAATCCTTGGGAAAGACCCTGATGTTGGGAAAGATGGAGGGCACTAGGAGAAGGGGACGACAGAGGACAAGATGGTTGGACAGTGTTCTCGAAGCTACGAACATGAGTTTGACCAAACTGTGGGAGGCAGTGCAAGACAGGAGTGCCTGGCGTGCTATGGTCCATGGGGTCACGAAGAGTCGGACACGACTAAACGACTAAACAACAACACATAAGCCATGAATCACCCATGACATTTTTACAGGATTTATTAGTAGTAGCTATAGCTATATATTAGTAGTTTGTTCTTTACCAGCAGATCAATTTTAATGCAACCTTTCTGTGCCCAGTACATTATTGACTTATTGATCAATATGTTCATGGAATATATCTGAATATAACATTTCTCAAAGATGAATAAACCTTTAGGTATACAATAGTAAATTGAGCGTTGTTACAAGGATGTCTTATCTCCAAATACTGGGAGGGTACCGCTCAGCTGCTCTAACACAAAAGACTGTTAATAACTGCCATAACTGTACCAACTGACACAACTGCCTCCGGCATATGACATCACAGAGTTCTATAGCCCTGCTGAGCATTAACCTTTTACTTAGCATTTTGAATGTTTTCATCCCACACTATCTACAGCATAGGGATGGACATGAGTGGTGCAGGGTTTTTAAAGTATAAAGTGTCTCCTACCATCATAATGTGGACATAGACTGTCAAGATCTGAATAACATATATGCCTTCTTTTAACAATTTTAATGATTATCTTATTCCATTTATTATTTTCATTCAAAGCATGTGTGCCTCCTAATTTACTGCGGTTTCCTAGTGATGGATTTAACTTTCAGATAATATAGTGACTGCCAAGGTGACTTAGTCTTATTAATGCTCATAATAATTGGCATAACATATACCGTACTGCATGTAGCAGCTGGCATACTGTTATCCCTAACATGAAAAATATCACAGCAATTCAACTTTTTAATGGACAACTTGGTGTCAAGCACATAAAAACTATTTATGCTGCCAGATGTGTATCCCACATAACAAATGAAGACCGTCATCTGGCTGAATAAGAAATGTCAAAGAAATTTGCTGATAGGTTTTCTACTGGCAGACTTCTGAAAGTCAATTCTAGGGGTTGTGAGCCTATGTGTGTGGCAAGGTCCCGACCCCCCCCCCACGAAGTTGGAAAAAGACACTTGACAACAGTATTTTAGGTTAATGGGCTTAAAAAGGTCACAATTTTATTGGTTACAGATTGTGAGTGGGATTGGCTTAGGCCAGGCATCCCCAAACTGCGGCCCTCCAGATGTTTTGGCCTACAACTCCCATGATTCCTAGCTAGCAGGACCAGTGGTCAGGGAAGATGGGAATTGTAGTCCAAAACATCTGGAGGGCCAAAGTTTGGGGATGCCTGGCTTAGGCATTGGACCTAACCAACTATATCTGACTCCCGCCCGTCTGCGTGGAATCTGGGAAGGGTTAACTACCAGTAGGGGAAGTCCTGCTGATGCACATCAACTAGGAGCTCCCCCAGGGCCACCAATAGGGGTCGTGCCTTAGGCCCTAGCTTCCCCAAGCTTCGGACAGGGCCATGCCCCCAGAATCCTTTAACGGAATACCCATCAATGTGTGCGGGAGCTGATGGCGCTACCTCTCCTCCTCTCTTCTCCAGCAATATTCCAATGCCTAACCGCCAAACCTTACAAAGTTGTGACGATTTGCTATGAGGTAGGCGAAAACCAAGTGGCCAGTGCCAATTTGCCAACTGGAAAAAGTCCTACCAGGCCCCTCAACAGCAACCAACCAAAGTCCATAGCAAGGTCAAGAGATGAAAAAACCTAAAGGACGGGAGGGTGGGGAAACTAGAGCAGCTGGAAGTGCGAAAAGGGGTGAGATTCCCGCTGTGTACTGCTTAAATCAAGCAGGCCACACCCACAGAGCAATCAGATTGTTTGCCTGGACAGTGATGCAGCCAACAATCTTCCCCAATCGTGCAGGGTTGACCATACCCCTGAGCACGTGAAGGGGTCATGAGTGCCCGCAACTCCACTTCATCCTAAGGCGGAAGTGGCTTTGTGTCTATGGGCATATTTGGAATGTTGAGAGAGTGCTGTAGGTATGGTACCAACGCTCCATTTGCTTCTCTGTCCCCTCCCCACACACAATTTGCATTCCACTGGAGCCCAGTTGGGTATATGGGGTGTTGGGGAGGGGTAGTACCTCTGGTGGGAACATGTTGTACTCCTTCTGGGGTAGTTTGCCCATCCTTGGTCCCTGCTCTGCACTCAGCAGCACTCACCTGTGTCTCCTAGAAGCTGTCAGCATGCAACAGTGGCCACACCCTGGAAAACAGCATCAACTGGCTGGGTGAGGGTAGTTGATGGGTCTCAAATGCTCAGTGAGTTAGGGACTTCCCCTGCATGCGAAGACAGGCTCTGGCACATGCTGTAGAGGGAAATGAGGGGCAGGTGAGGCTTCTCAAGCTGGAAGGTAGTCCACCTACTTGCACCCAAGGGAGGTCACTTTGGTGCTGCTAATGCAGCATTTTGACTTCTTCCCTGGAAGCACAATCCATTCTCTCTAGAGACCAACAGATGCCAACAAGGGGAGTCCAATCAAAAAATAAAATCATATATTTTTTAAAAAAATCTAAATTTTTGTGCAAAAGAGGCTATCAAATTAAAGCTTACACTGGAAGTGTATCCGCTGAAAATCACAGATCCAGTGATTACTATAATCACAAAAACATGTCCTGAGGGATCTTCATGTTTTTCACATAGGAAGACAAGAAAACCACAAATAAATCACAGAACTGATCTGTGGGCCTCAAATTGATCTAAGATTTGATGGTGCTTTTGAATCAACCTCTTGTAAAAATTTAGATGATCTATAAGCAGTGTTTTTTTCTGGGGGTACGCAGGGGTACGCATTAACTGTTAAACCGCTTTGGATTCTTTGGGGAAGCTATAACTCTTTAAAGTGGTATAGTATTGCTTAAATGTATAGTGCAGGTAAGGCCTCTCCCACCCCACCCCCCATACCCTAGCACACCAAATAAGAAGAACATAACATCCGCATTATGTCTAGTAAATCTCAATTCACGTCAGCATAAGTTGAGACCAATAATGTGATTTTATCCAGGCAACATAGGGTCACCAGGTACTATAAATACTTTTCCCAGGGCTGCTGCTATGACAATGGTAGGGGGAAAACACAACCACTGATTGTACATGTTTTTCTGCACAATTATTATAATTAAGAACTGGCTATAATAGTAATATTCTTTGCCAGATTTTGAAAAAGGTCCAGAATCTCCCTAATATGTTTTGTCAGGACCACCTAAGAAAATATCTTCCAGAAGAGCAAAGAAAGGGATTCTTACTGACCCTGAAAATGTAAACATGTTTTGTCTTTTGTGGAGCTGTCAGCACAAATATCTTATACTACAGTGGCTTGCATTTTTTATATTCATCGTGTTATGTTTTCTAGAATGCTAATGGGGCTAGGTAAGCAATTGTGCTACACTGGCTGTGGGAGGAATGAATTAAGGAACACTTGTTAGGGAAGGCGGTAGAAAAGGAAATTGAGCAGGAGTAGGAAGCTCCCATGGATCACAGAATTATAGAGTTGGAAGGGTCCCTGAGGATCATCTAGTCCACCCCCTGCAAAGCAGGAATATGCAGCTGTCCCATATGGGGGTTGGAACCTGTGACCTTCGTGTTATCAGCAACACACTCTAACCAACTGAGCTATGAGAGCAGAGCTCTGTGAATTGCAAAAACCTTCTCAGATGGTGAAGGTAAAAGGAAGAGGTGTTATTTTTAGAATTAAGTTTTCCTGTCTCATTGTTTCGTATGTTGTAAACCACCTTCAGCCTTTAGCTCTGGATAGAATATATATCAAAATAATACATGGACAATTGTTGAGACAATCAATCACATACAGTTCTGTCCTGGAGAGACTGACATGCTTTTTCTTTCTTCCTGAACAAACAGCTTGGCAATCATACTAGGAAGTGCATGACCTTTACCTGACTGCGAAGATAATTAGGTAGCCACAGGAACATCAGGCCGAATATTTGAAAATCCCAAAAACTGTGGAAAGACAAATGTATAAATTCTGGGGGAACAGGAACAAAGGATGGGAGGAAATTGAGGTGGAAAAAGGAAGTGAATGAAGTAGAGAATATTTGTGAATAATAGATGAAATTTCTGCTTTTCCTAGTAAATAAAGTGCTAGACAAAAGTGATACAAAATATGCCCCACTAGGCCATGGTAACCATAGCAACAACCAAAGGCGTTGCTGCCTGTCTTCCATCCTGGTGGATCAGCCAGAAGTATAATACATATTTTATATCTACAATAATTACACTCTAGACATTTTTATAGTAGTGGATAGTTTTGTGTCCTGTATACAAAAGACTTCTGATAACCTCTATGAGAGCTTATTTTCCCATCAAACAGAAATGATGAATAAAATTGATGCCGTTTTCTAATACCCTTTTGTGTCTTTACTATCTTAAAAGAGAGAAAAATACTTGTATGGGAATCATGCATGCACAGGGGAACTTTCTATACTTTAATTAGATAGCAAGTCCTTTTGAAAAACAAAGATCTTTCCACATTATAAAAACAAATGGCTGTTGCAGATCATGAGTCACTGGGAGGAATAGGCACAATAAATCAAATCTAATATTTAAAAATATTTTATACTCCAATAGCCAAGATTATTTTCCCAGAAACGATTTAGGGACTGGTTCTGATGCAACATTTCCCCTCTGCAAACACTAATTATATACTGTAGAAATGGAAATCCCATCCAGTTCAGTTTACTTTCTGTTCCTTACATTCCTATCTTTTCTGTTAAATGCATGTTGATTTCTCTTTTCAATAGAAAGTTGATCACATTCTTCTGTGGGGAAAAAACATTATTGCAGCATAAATCCTATGTGTAATGGCACATTTTTCTCTTGGGAAGACATGGGGGGGGGAATCAAGTCCGAAAGTGTTATTTCACCCTTCAATAGATTTAACTAAGGGTGGATCGACACTCATGGTTTATAATGTTAAGGAAGGGGGTGAGGAATGATTTTCATAATGTAGATGAACACATTAAGTTTTGCTTGTAACATTCATAATGCATTATTAAAATGTGACACCAGAGGATGCTGCAGAGCATCCAGAAACTGGCAGTAGGGAAACTGCATTTTGATGGACAAAACAAGGTAAGAAAGTAGTGTGTCTGAGCCTACTATAAAATCAGGGTGGGCTGATGGGGGAAAGCCAGATACCAGGGTGGGAGAAAGTGGAGGAGTGTTCCATTGTAACAGACAGATCTAGTTTTTAATAAGAAAGAATGCTTTTGCCTGGTAAGTTTATATCTTTTAGATCTTTCCACCCCCCAAATCAACTCCAAAGATGCTTAGCACAAAGTCCCTGGACTTATTTGTCTGCAATTTGGCAAGTTTCTTAACCAGGGACACCTCTCATAATTTTTCAGACCAATTACCCACAAAGCTATGAGGGATTTTGTAATCCACCCTAAAACTGTAATGGCTGCCCTTGTGAGGAACCCACTACAGCTACCGGTATGCTTCTGAAATTTGCCAAAATATGTGCTGTCTGTAAATTTCATCCAAATCTGCTACAAAATAAATATATATAGATTACTCCTTTAAAGCAAAAAAAAAAAAGCTTTGGTGGTGCCCAGCACACAATTACACACAAAATTTGGGAGAGTTTATCTACTCTTGAGGCACTAGAATGCCTGCAAATTTCAGCTACTCATGCCAAAAGTTATAAGCATTTTTTAATTATTATTTCTGAAAAGTGAATGGTGGGGAGCAAAGCAGACTTGGACAGATCACAAACCAGTTTTGGCAGCCTGTGAAGCAAATCTGACAAAGGTGGGCTAATCTTGTGGTTGATTCAATATACAAAATTCAGGGAGAAGTGATGTAAACTTCCATACTAGGCATGCTAAGTTTAGGGCAATAGACAAGTATAGAGTGAGTAACAATCAGCACAGCTTTTGTTCGGACTCATAACATAGTGACAAGACAAAACTTGGGGAAGCAGAAATACAACACAGGCTTGGGGCTGTGTCCAAGTTTAAAGGCACACTCCAGCCAGGCAAAAATACTTGAGGTATTAAGCAAGGGCTAGTGAGGGTGTGGGGTTCCAAAGGTCAAATAAGGAGGGCTGGAGGGCTACATTCAGTTCATGGGCTTGAGGTTCCCCACTCTTGATTTAAATTAATGCAATGAGCAATTGTAATGTGCCTTTTGCACATTAAATGTATTTCATACTTATTCTGATTACTGAGGTGATTGACCATACAGTAAAAGCAACTTAAGGGCAGCCAAGCAGATCTCCACTGGCCATATTTTCAGCTTAAATATATTATTGTAGCACCAAGAAAATTTAGTGTGATGCAGTCCATAGCTGCCAAGTTATCCCTTTTTTTAAGGGATTTTCCCTTATGCTGAATAGGCTTCCTCGCGAGAAAAGGGAAAACTTGGCAGCTATGATGCAGTCTGATCGTACACACATTCAGAAGTAATCTCCATTGAGTTCAATGATGCTTATTCCCAAATGCTTGTGAATCAGATTGCAATTTTAATCTTCAACACTGATGTCTCCTTTGCCCTTAGACTTCATAAATATGCCCCAGCTTAGCTGATGCAACTATAAAGCATCACATTTTGTGAACAATTTATTGCTACTGTTTAGGGAAAATGTACCCCCACCTAGAAGAGAATTAAAATAAAAAAGGCTTGCTACATCAAGATGTTCTCAAAGTACCAGATAATGAAATGGGTAACTGGGGGGGGGGGGTACTGAGTTGAAAGGGGAGAAGGAAGGCACCTTGTGAAGTATCAGTTCACCTTATTCAATGCCACAAAAGCATCTAACGACTACTCACACATTTTGTCATTTCAGCCTAGGCTTGTAAATACATTCAGTTATTTTTCAGCTACCCCTGATAGTAGAATAACTCTGCCTCTTCTGTGAATACTTGTAAGGACAATAATATCCTTAGTTATAAGATGTACCTCTGTGACAGGCATTTTAAAAGCAAACCAATGGTGCATGGTTCTGATTTTACTTCATGCTCTTCTGCTTCCATTGAGCACTGAACTTAGTACTCCTCTTTTTGAAGCATGAAGGAAGTCTTTCTGGAGAATAGCAATCTCAGAGATGCCTTTTAAAGCAATATTCACTGTCATTCAACCAATGCTGGCAGAGTATGGCGCTCACCTCAGACAGCAGATGCTTAGGGCGGCAGCAGTAGCCCTTGGCTATTTGTCCTGAGCCCTTAGCCACCCGCCTTCTGTCTCCACATTCCCTCTGCTAGACTGCCTAATCTGGCCTGCTGCCTCAGGTGGGATGGAGGATACTGTCTCATCACCATTCTTCACTTCAGGCAGCAAAGTACCCTGGACCGTCTTGTATTCAAGACTTCCTTCTAAAATACCAGTGGACAAATTAAATACGGTAATCCTTTCTGTAACAAGGAAAAAGGGAACAGCATCACTGGTGGTGCTTTAAATAAAATCATACCAGTATCATATCAGTACATTTCCTTGAGTAATGTGAGAACTACTATAAATATGTAGGATATAACTTGTTAAGCATATCCCTATTCTAACTCGATATGAAAGGGACAATTTTCACTAAGTTTTAAAAGGCGGAATATATATTTAGATGTTTTATTGTTGAACTTTTTCTTGTTATAACACTTTGGGATGTGAATAGGAAGTGAATCATTAGGCAGATAGATGGATGGATGGATGGATGGATGGATGGATGGATAGATAGGCTTTTTGCTGAATTATTTCCCAGAACAACTCTTGACCCAATAAGCTGAATTTCTAACAAAGTGTCTATTGGCTGCTATAGCAGTGAACTTATCTCTTTCTGAAATCTGTAAATTTTATGAGACTATTATTTGCCGTCTTCAAATCCTGAACTGCTTATATTGCAAATAATCTAGGTCAGAATATATATGTAAAGGCTACTTTTTAAATTGCCACATAATTCTTGGGGGAACACTGTGGAGCCATAAACCTCTCTGTGTCAGGAAAAAGGGATATGATTTTTAATTACGATGAATGATGGCTGTGGAATGTGAGTAATTATTATGACACAGAATGAGAGTTCATTTGCTCTTTGTTGTACAAGCCCAAAATAGTAGTCAGTCACTTGCTATTTATTTGAGCTGTAATGAAAAACTGAACAAAGGGAGCTTAATTATTTGAAGGCTTGCCAAATAAAATTGGACTTAAATATTTTGCGGCATGTTTTTTCAAATCATCCAGCAATTAGTGCTGCAGTAAATTCTTCTACCAGTTTTGTCAGTAACTTGCTACAAACTTCAGTCACAGTTTTACATTTTCATAGCTGTTTAGGATACTTTTTCACCTCCTACATTGTGATATGTTAGGCATGGACCAATGAAGTGGCAGGAAAGATCAAATGTGACTCCATGATTAAAGTTTTGGTCCATTCATCAAGTTAGCCTGGGTGAAGAAGTGCCTTATTTTTTTAGATTTATGATCCACTCTAACCCATAGTCTCACAGTGGCTTTCAACATTTTCCTAGATGCAAGCATCTGTGCCTAACCTAATTATAAATGGTTTGGGGATGAATGTTGTTGGCATTTGTCTGTCTCAAGAGACAATGGAGTGTTCCTTCAGGGGTGAAGTCAAATGCTTCACCAAAGTGACCTCCTTGAGGTGCAAGCCTGAGAAGTATGAATGGAAGTTCTGGGCTGCCAGACATCAGTGTCCTCCTCTCGGCCTCACTAATGCGGTCCAAAAGAAAGCAGATGAACATGATGGGCACCAGCTTGGCTACAGGAGTTGCACAAAGGAGGTATATAAGATGCCATTCAACCATCTTAGCGCTTCACTCTTGATTTGTGTAGGGTTTACTCCTTAGCCGTTTCTCCTGAGGATATCCCACAAGGCAGCGGAGGTTTAGGATCAGAGTTTTCCTTCTCCAAGATGGGCTACCTTCCCAGGTTGACATGTCTCACCTGCCCCTCACTTCCCTCTACAGCACATGCAAAAACCACCTTCATGACCATTGGACTCACTATTGGTGTCGTTGGCTCAATCTGCCAGGGCCTGTATTTGCATGCAGGGCAAGTCCCTAATTCACCGAGGGTTTGATAACCATTGGTTACCCTCATCTGGTTTAGCTGGCCAGTTGAGACTGTTTCCAGGGATGTAGCTGCTGTTGCATACTGACAGCTTCTAGGAGCCACAGGTGAGTGCTCAGTGCAAGTTGGAGACCAAAGGTGGACAAATTACCCCAGAAGGAGCACACTGTCTCCTTCCCTCCCCTAACACCCATACTATAGTTATTTATTTATTTATTTATTTATTTATTTATTGTAGGACCTAAAATCAATTTACATGATTACTCCTTTTTATCTTAACAATTACTTTATGAGGTAAAGTGAAAATTAGTGTCTGACCCACAGTAACAGCTTAGTGGGAGTTTCAACCTGGGTCCAAACCAACCTATAATGTAAGTAGCAATAGCTGTTCATCCTTAGAAGGGCCAGTTTTAATACTGTCTTGTGTCTTCTTCATTCCCAGTTACAAGAACACACGAAATAACATTAGAAATAAACAACTGTGTGCTCAATTCACAGCTCTGCTAATTAAAATTGGCCCTTGGTGATTAATTAACAAAGGTTTAGTTTACACTGGTGACTAAATGAGACAACCACGTGTATCTAAACTTCTGTACTTCTGTTGCAGCAGCTATGAACTACGGCAACTTCAGCAGTTGAACAGCCTCCTCCTGTCTTCTCTATGTCCTCACTTAAAGAGTGACACAAAATAGCAGCAAAAGGACACAGTGGTAATGATTTATTTCTTTTGCCCTAGCTGCTGGAATGCTGAGTGAACAGCAGTAGCAATAGCAATCTCCTTGCTGGGAACACAGGAGCTCTATCCATGCCTGTAGTAGCTGTCAGAACCAACTTCTGCAACATATACATGCATGGTGGTTTGGGGTCTCATAGTACCACATTTGGAGGCTACTCTGTAAATGAGACCTTAAACGTTTAACTGATTAATCTTTTGATCCAAGTAAATAAAGATTCTAGAGTTTTGCTATCAAGAGAGTTGGAATTTGCAAACTACAGTATGCCCTGTAAAATATTAAGGTAGCATATTAGTGAAACTGGGAAATATATATTGCTTTAGGTTTCCTTCTCAGGGGTAAGTCAAACAGCTTTTCTTTGCAAGCCAGATGTTGGACATGGCTGAATCTTAATATATTTACCCAAACAAATACTGTTGTTTATTTACCCCAGACAATATTTCACTCCATATTTAGGAACAGGACAGGACAAGGTAGGGGACAAAACAAAACTGGGAGGGGGAACCCTGGGGAAAAACCACAGATGAGAAAGCCCTAGTTTCATTATTTTCCAGCTTAGCAGGGGAGGCAAAAGCATTCTGGGTAACCAGCAGTCACTGTGTGACAGCACTCCTGGCCCACCTGTGCAAACTACTGCCAGATTCTCACATACGGTACATACAAAAGAGACAATAAATGGAGAAGTTCTCAAGCAAAAATCTATAGATGAAGAAAGATTCTAAAACAAGGCCCACAGAGTTTGTTTGTTCTTCTCACAAGAAGCACATCAGCATTAGCATGTCCCTGAAAGCTTATTAATTTTTTAATGCTAAAATGCAAATATGGATGCATTCTAGATAATTAATGCCTGCAAAAAAATTACAGATCAGAAAAAAGTTTCAAATGTACAGCATGTTGAATTTAGCCATGTTGCCAGTTTTGCATTATGTACAAAATGTTCAGAGGGAGAGGATTAAATGGGGTGTTTGTTATGATCTATTCATTCAAGGTATCTTCTATTGTAGGGCAGGATCTTGAAGGACAGGATGTGGGTTGGAAAATCCTTTAATCAACTACTCTCGGTTAAAAGATATTGATATTGTGAATGCCTTTCTGAATAGTTTCTCAGTTGGGTTTATAAAGCAGGAAAGTAGACTTAGAAAACCTCTGCCTGGATATCTCCTCTCAGAGAAAACAGACAATTTGGGCCTATTACTAGATCACAGTCTCAAAGGGCAGCATCACATGTTTTCACTTCTACCTGCTCTTGCTGTACTTGAACTGTCTCCCACTCCCCAATAGCTAGTCAATACAGTGGTACCTCGGGTTACAAACACCTTGGCTTACAAACACTTCAGGTTACAGACTCCGCTAACCTGGAAGCAGTACCTTGGGTTAAGAACTTTGCCCCATAATGAGAACAGAAATTGTGCACTAGTGGCACGGCGGCAGCAGAAGGCCGCATAAGTTAAAGTGGTACCTTAGGTTAAGAATGGTTTCAGGTTAAGAACGGACCTCTGGAATGAATTAAGTTCGTAACCAGAGGTACCACTGTAACGTCAAAAGGCATTAAAGAGGAACTTTAACAACCCCCAAACACTAGATCCCACTTCATAGCAGTTTAATGTAGCAATGACTATTGCTATGAGAAGGGCAGACATGCTGATGAGGGTCATTTGAACATGAGATTAGTAGTTGATGGCTCATTCATCATTTACAAGGAAGACAATATTTGGCGCTGTGTTCATTGAGTGTGGCAATGTACAAGCAAGCTTTTTATCAATTTGAAGTTGGAATGGGTTGCCCTTTCTTCATCACTTCAATAATCTTATGAGAATCCTAGGAGGGATTTGTTTTGTGAATTCTGTGCTAGCTGAGCAGAGAGACTTTCATATCTATTTGTTTTAAAGTGTTGTCTTATCAATTCACCATTTATTTAAATTAATGCGGGAATGAGCTTCACTGAAAGTCTGGAACACAAACAGGACTTCAATTGCAATGTAAATCATTCTGATTCAGTTTGAACCAGGCAGCAGAAACATGGACTAGCCTTCAGGGGGACAAACAACAATATAAGCAATAACTAAGAAGGATAGAGGCAGGTGTGCCTTAATTTAGGTGTGCAAGTTTGGACTCCACTCTAAAATAATTGTCTTCAGTTACTTCATAAAGGAGAAAATGAATATATCTTGATGCATTGCTGGTTTGAAATTCTTAAACAATCCAGAGGGCAAACATTTCAATGCTAAACAAAAATGTTTTCCCCCACTTTCTAGACACCCACCCACACCCACACCTGTTTTGCCTACGTATATCCCTACCAAGGTAACAATGTATTATAGATAGTAAAATAAATTCTAAATAATTTTTTTCTATATTTTAAATGCATGTTACCTTATGTGTCTGCTTGAGATAAATCTGTTAGTGGATTCTTCATAGGAGAAATTTAAGATATTTGTGCTGTAGAAAGATCACTGGGCAATTTAAGGAGATCATTGACATAGTAATCCTTACATGCACTGTAGTATCTATAGCAGGCATCCCCAAACTGTGGCCCTCCAGATGTTTCGGCCTACAACTCCCATGATCCCTAGCTAACAGTACCAGTGGTTGGGGCAGATGGGAATTGTAGTCCAAAACATCTGGAGGGCCCAAGTTTGGGGATGCCTGATCTATAGTTTTAGTTCTAATCTGATTTCATTTCACTACAGTCCTCAATATTTTTATTTGTTTGTTTCTATTCTGTTTAATATATAAAAATATATCTAAGTGATGCACACACAAAAAACCCAAAAAGACCCACCACAGATATTACAAAAATACACAATAAAACTGTGAATACACAAATACTAACAAAATGTTTAGAGCTACCAATCCTTTCTCCTTCAGGTACACCTCCCCACTGAACACCTCTCCTTGCTCTCATCTAGGATCCCACCTGTCTACCCTGGCTTTCACTCAGGGCCCTAACAGAATTTAAATATAGATTTAAATAAAGATAAAATATTTTCTCAAAGCAGACACTCTGGCTTTCCTAACCTTTCGTTTGAAAAATGAACTTTACCTTAGAACTAGTGCCCATTTGAAGCTTCAGCCATTGCCCCAGGGATCCAGAGTCACATGGGTGATTCAGCCAGTCACCTTGGCTTTGGCATGAAAGGCCACTCACTTGGTTCTGGCGGATGGTAAACACAGCATTTTATTAAACTGCGCTCAGGAGAAGACTTTAAAACTGACTTCTCTTATATAACACACAGTGGTCTGAAAACAAAATATTTACCATGTGAGAATGGCAGTGACTTTTAACAAAGTGAAAATTATATATAATATACGAATAAGGTAAGGTAAGGTAAAGGTAACTGCTGTATTTTTTTTCTTCTCCTTCCAGTTATATTTTTCTTCTCCTTCCATACTGCATAGGCGGTGGGAAGGAGAGGTCCCGCCAGAGGTTATTAGTCAGAATTGCAGCTTGTCTAGAAGTACAGCTTAGTCAGCAAGAACAGAAAACTGAATCCTGTTGAATGAGGCTATCATGACTTTGGGCAGTTATTCTGATATTACTATTGTTGTTTTTTAAAACTTCAATAACTTCTGAAAGGAAAACAACTATTTCATTTAAAATGTCATTAAAGGGGGATAAAAGCTGTTGGTGGCGCTGATTTCAGGAGATGACTTAGTATGAGCATAGCATATATGAATAATAAAAATGCACTATTGACTATCATATAGTAACCCTAAGGAGGCATACACTTAGAGGGAGGGAGGGAGGGAAGAAGCCTAGCTATGAAGGTATCAGGCTGGATTGAGGAGGAATGATGAGGGCCGCCACCTTTCTCCTGAACCTTCCCAAGAACAGAAGCATTTCTAAAGATAGGATTGGTACACATACAAGCATTTTTTTAAAGGAAAAAATGCATTAAGTTTGTGGCTGTGTGACCTTGAGCCCCATACATGCATGTGACTCCCATTACTAGTGATAGTATAAGTTTCACAAGTACATGAGTCTTTCCATGCTCTCTGCATAACTAGGGTAGGCTTCGTTCTGAATGAGCTATACGCTACACTATAGAGCCACCCAGGTAATGACCAGAGATACTGCATCTCATTAGTCTAGATAGACCATGTGACCTATGAGCCAGCCAGACCATATATAAACAGCTGCTTCAGATTTGTTTCTGCAGTCTGTCAGCATGTAGCCATTCTGTGTTTTGCTTAATGCCTCTTGAAACTGGACCATTTACCTGACTTTGGCAATATACCCACCTCTAGTCTTTGCTTCCAGACCTTGACTTTAACCTGACTTGTGCTATGCACCCCCTTCTGCCCATTAGCTATAGTGTGGTGGGGGACCTCCAGTCAGTTGTGTCACTGCTGCTTACTAGGAGGGAGGGGGATGAGGTGCTGTCAAGGTCAGCACTGTGCTAATTGCTTCTGGACCTTCTAACCAACCACTTGAAGGCCTGATCCTACAGGGACCTGACTCAGTGGAAGTGAGATGCCATTTTACATCAGCTAAAATGCATTATTCTGCATTATTTCCAGGGATACCTCCAGATATAGTCAAGTATAATATGGATTATTAGCCTTAAAGGGATGCTATTAGCTTTAAAATCTCAGGCATTAGATATGGTTAATTTGTTCTTCCTGGTATATAATCTATTGTTAGCTATATTGTAAAATGCTGCACTGTGGATACTTGTCTTTAATGCTGCATATTTTGCATTACAAAAACAATTTCATAAAGAAGAGAATGGATAGTTCTGAGAAATGAGAAAATGCAGCATTGGATATACAGATAAGATAACAAAAAGGCAGTCTTGCCACATTAAAGGCAAAAACGATTAAAACCCATTTCACTTATGCATTTCTTAGTGTTAGCTGATTAGAATTTCAAAAGACTTATTTATTTATATTATTGCAGGGGATTATTTTCTTTTCTTGTCCAGTTACAAAGGAGGCCTTGTATTGTGAATGGTATAACACATTGTCTTGTAAACAAACAAAATTTGAATGAGAAACGTAGTATTGAAATGATTACAGCAGACTCCTCAAACAAAGGGTAATGTAAGAAGGATTCCTGGTTACCTCCTTTCCTAGGAGTAGGTTTGTCATGAAGTTTACTTTACAAGTTTACTTTGCAAGCTAAGATCAGTGCATCATCTTAATTCAAAATAGCATCCAATTGGATCCAAACATGGATAAAAACCTGCTCCAGGATTTCAGAAACCATGCAGAATTTGATGTCCAAATGCATAGCAAACAGACAACATTTTAAAATGTAGGTGATAAATATTAAAGGTTACACATGGTCTTCCACTCACTGCATGATCATGAGCAACATGAGGCCCTCCAAAGTATTGTCAAATTCAGCATAATGAACTTTCATTTGGCACTGGAAACTGTATGTGTGTGCAGAAGTGAGACAGGCTGGCTCAAGGGCGCAAAAATAAAACATAATCATAGGTAGATGTTTGGACTGCAAAGTTCAAAGTGGGCTAAAGAGAAAGAAATCAAGCAGAATCATCCTGTGTGGATTTTTCCAGGGACATTGCTGGGCAGACCTATAGTAACTGTCAAAGTACTACATGAGGCTACTAGTTTAGGAAAGAGATTAGGCTTAGTCATGATGTGCGATGCTCTGGTTCTTGATTTCAAGCACGTACCGTACTTCAATTCTATATATAAAGAGTAGTGTGTTTTTCATTTCCCCTCTCTCCTTGTAGAAAAGTATTGTTTTGTTCAACTAGGACAAGCTGACCTGCTGTACAACAGGCAGTTTTCTGAAGCACTATCATGACTGCATGGGAAACCTTGAGATAGCTGAACGACATGCAGCCCTTGCTCAAGGGTAGAGAAAGTGTTTTACAGACTTGGTTCCTTTTCTGTAGGGGAGAGGAAGCTTTGGGGGGCACCACTGAGCCCAAATGGACTTACTATGGAGTAGACAGACATAGGATTGCACTGTTAGAAGTTTTACCAGTTTTTACACCACTTGAACGTACTGCATACAGACTTACTTCTTGGACCCAAAGCTACTTCTTTTAATAATGACCACCTACCTTTAACAGCCCTCTTTTCGGCACAGAAATGCCTGCTTTGCGGGGCTGTTTTACGGCTTTGCTCCCAGTGATCACAGGCAGGGACCTTTTCACATCCTTCTCAGTTGTTGCACAAGAGCCCTGCAGTGGCAGCTCAAGCGGGAACACTCTCAAGACCCAGCCACTTCTTCACCACTGCCTTCCCTTTAACAATCCCATATTGTAGATGCAGAGACAACCTTCACACAGCACGCTGTAACCTTCCTGAATACAATGGTGATTAAAGAAGACTTTGTCAAATGAAAACATTGCATTCATTTGTATTCTTCTGTTCAGAGGGTTCTTTTTAATCTTTTTAATAAACAAAAGCATGTCCCATTGTCAAATGGAACCTCTATGGGTAAACAAACCAAGACAACCAGCCACATTTAATATGCAGGAAAAAGGTAAATCCCATCCCTATATTCTAATTCCATGTAATATTCTTCACTCATTTAAAGATTCCTCAAGTGCATATCACTTGTCTGATGATTAATGATAAGTATATTTGTGCCTTAACATTTAGCATTTCCATTTTGCAATGGGGAAATCTCCTTGTAACGTCTAATACAAAAACTAGCTATCAGCCTATCTGGTTATATAATTTGGGAGTATACTACATATTTGGCTTGGGTTTATGGGCATTATGAAATTGTAAATTATAAACTGGCCCCCAAAGTATTGCTGGTTGGCTGTCCAGCTGTGCTAGAGGTATTGATATGACTGAATTGCACAGTTAATCACTGTCAACTGCAAAGCTAAGGAATATTATTTTTAAGACATGGAATTTTCAAATAAAGATTTTAAAAAAAAATAACCACAGGGAACAAAAGGAAGAACACATGTAACAAACTGTGCTCTTCTATGTAGCTTCATAAAACTGTGCAGAAATGGCTCCTCAGAGTTCCCCACCCTATTAGTAGACGGAGAAATGGAAGGGGGCAGAGAAACCATTCCACCAAAGTCATCCAAAGATAAGAGAAAATATTCAAGAGTTTCTTGGGGTTATTCAACAGGGGTTTTTTGGCTGGGGTGTGTGTGTTGACTGTACCATAGGAAGCAGAATCTACCCTAGGTCAAATAATGCAGCAGCTCAGATTTTCTTTCTCCTGAAGAAAGACAAAGACTAAGATTAGGTAAAGGTAAAGGGACCCCTGACCGTTAGGTCCAGTCGTGGACGACTCTGGGGTTGCGGCGCTCATCTTGCTTTACTGTTCAAGGGAGCCAGCATACAGCTTCTGGGTCATGTGGCCAGTATGACTAAGCTGCTTCTGGCAAACCAGAGCAGCACACAGAAATGCCATTTACCTTCCTGCCGGAGCGGTACCTATTTATCTACTTGCACTTTGACGTGCTTTTGAACTGCTAGGTTGGCAGGAGCAGGGACCGAGCAACGGGACCTCACCCTGTCACGGGGGTAGAACCGCCGATCTTCTGATCGGCTAGCCCTAGGCTCTGTGGTTTAGACCACACTGATTAAGTGAGCCTTAATCTAATAACAAGATGTCAGCACCTAGCAGGCTTCAAATGATCGAGATTGTCTAATTAATGTATTTTAGAGTCTAGACTCATCTGCCGTAGAGCAGCCTAATGAGAAAACAAAAGAAAAACATGTCATGGTTTTGAGTGCAGATTAGCAGCTTCATAATGTCTGTTGGATTTCATGTCCAACCATACTATGCATTTTAAATAATTAGCCAGTTCTTCTTTGAACACAGAGAGATATTAACCTTATGAATTTACCAAGAGCTGTATCAAAGCACACACACACACACACACACACACACACACACACACGTGTGTGTGTACACTGTAATTACTATTTGCTTTATTTCTTTGGATATTTCAGAGATATTTCATGCCCTTTCTCCCTGTATCCCTCACCAGAGTCCCCCTATGAGAGCTCTATGGGTACATAATTCCAAAGAGATGTAGCTCCAATGCTGCTTTCTCTTCTTCTTTTTCTCTTCCACTGACCACAAGGGAAGATTTCTCTCCCCCACCCCCCAGTTTAGTGTGGTGCTCATTAACTGGGGATATGATCATGGTCTGAGAGAGTATAGGAGAGGGGTCAACAGGCTTCTTAGGCTAGTGGACATGTTTGGTATTTTGAGGAAGTGCTGGAAGAAACCAGTCATGAGAGCTTGGCATAACAGAATATGGTTGCTAGCTCTTGAACACCAGAAAAAACCCAGACTTGATCACAAAATGGTGCTGGCATATCCTCTCATCAGCCCCCTCCACAAGAAAAGGGCACCTAAACCAGCCACTGTTTTTGCACTTCTCGAATACCTCCAATAACACCTTCACAAGCATGACAGAAACTGTCCCTAAATGAAAAAAACAATTGAATCAGTTTTTGATTATTTTAATGAACAATTAGAATTTTAATTATTATTTTTTTACTGAGGTGAGTAGCTAACCAATATACACTGAAATTCTTTAATTATTGAGTTGAAAGGTCTGTCCTGTAAATTGGTGGTTAGGGGATTTTTTAAACTGTAATTTCTTTAAAAGAAATTAACAGTGTAATTATCTATTAAGATAATGAGTACTTGGGGACTTTTAACTTGCAGCTTAAATTGTTGCCATTTAAACACATTCAGGTTGTAATCCTACACCCATTTTCCTGAGAGAAAGCATCATGGAGCTCGATGGGACTTGCTTCACAGAAGACGTGTAGAAGGTTCTGCTGTAAAGGCTGTAGTTATCTACTCACCTGAGAATAAGCCTCACTGAACTGAATGGGACTGATATTTGAGTTGACATGTACAGGATTGTGCTGTAAATCTCATTGAATATTTCCTTATGATAAACTTTTCATTGAAAATTGTGGGTTTGGATATTGTGAATCGAGTAGGACTTTCAATAGCTGAGTGACCTGAGATGATGTTACATATAAAGGGGACTGAAGGACAGCCTCTCCTCATTTTAACCAACCTGGACTATGTGATCATCATCTGAGGCCCTTCTCCATGTGCCTTCTTCCATGAGAGGTCTGAAGGGTAGCAACATGGGAATGGGCCTTTTCTGTGGCTCCCAGTTTGTACATATCTTTAGCCACCAAGCAAAAACATTTCTCTCCTCCCAGAGCTTTGGCTAATTAAACAATTGATGGCCTTTCCAACTTTGAGAAGAAATTGTTTTTGTTTATTATTTATGGTATGAATTTTTGTGGTTTTTACAATGTAAACCATCCTATGATCCTCTGCTGAAGGGCAATATAGAAATTCAATGAATGATAAAGCAATAATTTGCAGCAGGTGGCTTCAACATTCCCCAGGCCAACATCCAAACATCATCAAGTTCAGTTGTACGCAGAGGCAAAGCAGAGGGAGAAATTCTGGAGGCGGTACTCTTTTGTAAATTGTAGTACAAAAGATGGCAGCAGTGTTTGCAGAACATGGACCTCTCACAAGTCCATATCCTAAGAACTTGTGCAAGATTTTATGTTTCCCACTGTATGGTGGACCTGGTGCTAGCAGGTATTTTAAGGTCACAAAGAGTCGTCGGACACGACTAAACGACTAAACAACAACAACAAGCTGGGGTGCAAAAGAACAGAAGCTGTATTCTGAATTTCTATCATGCAAGCATCTTGCACTAAGTTGGGGCAGCCCTTTCTCCCCTTCGGGACACCTCTGCATCAAACTCATTGGAAATTGCTGGTTTTTATTATGAAAACAATGTTTTGTCATCATCATCTTCAACATCACCATCATCTTATGCAAAACTCATTTATGTGCATATCCTACTAGCTGATGCTTCTTCTTTCATATATCAAATATGGTTCTGGAGAGCTCCCTCAGCCTTCAGGAAAACAATGAAATACGAAGGTGACTTAAAATGTCCCAGGGGACATGTAGAATGCAACATATCACCCCTGGGGATTCTTGTCACAGTTTCTGAACAGACACTAACAAATGAGGGAGGCATGGAAATGAGGCGGATGCAGGAGAACAGGCAACTAGCGCAGGAATGTCTACTCTGCCTGGCAGGAGCTCTGCAGAGTTTCAGATGGGAGCATTCCCCAGCCCTATCTGGAAACACCAGGGATTAAACCTGGAACCTTCTAGATGCCAGGCAAATTGTGCTGTGGTCCTTTGGAGAAAGTGTTTAAAATCACGTAGCACAGGGTTGTATCCAAAGTTGAAAGTTTGCGCCAGTAGAATGTTGACGGGCAAGAGAATTCTTAAACAGGTTGCTGGTAACTTTGCTGCACAATGAATTCCCTGTTGGTGCAACTGTTGCATTGGATCCCTCTGTTGCACAACATCCGAATTCACTCATCTGCTAGTAAAAGAGGACAGAGGAGGTTGGCTGCAGCCTATTGTTTCTAGGGACATTACTGAGACTATCTGAAGGTGCATGGTGAGATAATAGTTTCTGAATTTCCCAGAGAGGCCAGGAATTTATGGGGCTTGGTCATCTCTGAATAGGGGGTTCAAGTCCTTAACCTCTCAGGTTCTAGTCCAACACTCTTGACCTATACACTCCACGGGCTCTACCACTACCACTATCAAAAGGGTACTTATTCTTTCAGTATAAATACAAAGGACCTCTTGGGAAGGACGAATCCTCTTGCTTCATGAGGCATTTGCTGCTTTAACACACAAGATAAATCTAATATTAACACAGACATATTTCTGTATTTCTATCACACCAGCAAATGGTAAAATAAGTACTTTCTGCTTTAATGCATTGCTGGGATTTATTTCCAACAAATTATTAGAGAAACTGCTTGCAGATAATGGATCCTTCCCATGGTTAGTTGAACATTTTGAGTTAAATTGATTCGCAGCAACCTGTAGGTTTTCAGTACTGGCCCCAACCTGGTGGAACGCTCTTTCCCAGGAGACCAGGGCCCTGCGGGATTTGTCATCTTTCCGCAGGGCCTGCAAGACAGAGCTGTTCCGCCTGGCCTTTGGGTTAGACTCAGCCTGACCCCTGTGTTTTTCTCCCTCATGGCTTGGATTTATGGCCTACTTGAAATGAGGCTGCACTTTAAATTTTAATACTGTATTTTAATCTGTATTTTAACTAATTGTTTTTATGTTTTATTGTGGTTCTGTTGGTGTCAGCCACTTATGGCCTACTTGAAATGAGGCTGCACTTTAAATTTTAATACTGTATTTTAATCTGTATTTTAATTAATTGTTTTTATGTTTTATTGTGGTTCTGTTGGTGTCAGCCGCCCTGAGCCCGGTTTTTGACTGGGGAGGGCGGGGTATAAATAAAATTTTATTATTATTATTATTATTATTATTATTATTATTATTATTAGGTTTTGCTTCATTTTAGCAGGATTCACAAATTCCACTTCTTTCCCTGGAAATGCACTGTAAATATCACTAGGCCTGGAAAGATGCTTCCCTTACATTTTCCTGTGGTGTGTGCACATCAGAAACTGTTAAGGTAACCTAATCTGATGTGAAAGTCACATTGCACTATGGATCGCTCCAGAGAATATTACATGGTGTCCACCGAGAATATTCTAAGGATTCTGGTCATCCCAGTAACTGTATTGACTGGTCTATTGTGTGCCAATTTTCTTGTTCACTTAATAACAAAACAGTATAGACTGAGCTTAGAATTTCCAGGTTAAACACTTCTCATGCAACGACAAAGTAAGTAAGTACAGTCATACCTCGGGTTGCGAACACTGCGGGTTATGCATTTTTGGGTTGTGGTCTGCGCCAAACCCAGAAGTACCAGAATGGGTTACTTCTGGGTTTCGGCGCTTGCACATGCACAGAAACACAAAATGACATCACATGCATGCACAGACACGGTGCTGCGGGTTGCGAATGCTGCGGGTTGCGAATGTGCCTCCCAAATGGATCACGTTCGCAGCCCAAGGTATGACTGTAAGTAAGTAAGTAGATAGATAGATAGATAGATAGATAGATAGATAGATAGATAGATAGATAGATGATAGATAGGTAAAGTGCCTTCCATGAGTTCTTCTAAAGCAAGATTCCTATTCTGCATAACCAGCAATTTTCCTCCCGTCTCCTCCACAACTGCAACCTCATAATTCATCAAAATTTATTTATTCCTTTCCTTTATTTGAAAGAAAACACTCATTTACATAGCACGTACAACAACAAATGAACAAAACAAAAAAACCCACAAGCCTATTCTGAGGTTTCTTAAGAAGGCAAGGTTTTGTGCAAGAGCCTTTATCCAAGAGACCATCTTGGCTGTGAGTCCTGGAAGACCTGCCCCCTGCCTTGGAGGCTTTTTTCCACCTGACCTAGGAGAGTAGGGCCCTGAATGACTAGCTACAAAAAAGGGCTGCTGAACACACTCTTGGACTAGGGTGTTGTCTGGGGTTTTGTTTGTTTGTGGAGTTGTTGCTGTTTTTGTCTATCTTTATTTTAGATCCTGTTGTAATGTATGCAGAAAGTGTTCATTTTTGGTTGTGTATTCCTTAATGTTTTTCTTCTTTCTTTCTTTCTTACCACTTTTGCTATGTTGTGGTTATATATTTGTTCATGTTGTAAGCCACCTCATGGTTTGAACTGTGGAACGGTGGCATACAAATAAAATTATGTACGCACGTATTTATCACCTTTTCTTCTGGCCAGATGTGAAGATATGCAATTACCATGTCTACTATTTACAATGTAATTAGTAGTTTGGGGTGGGGTGCTGGATTGGAAGCACAGTGCCCCTAGAGGAACTGTTCAAAAGTAAATCCAACTGAGTTTAAGAGGACTAACTCCCAGGAGAGTTTACCCAGGCACTTGATGGCTGAAAGACACTGCTCCAGACAACTCTGAAATTACTAGATGAGATAATGATTTAAAGTGTTTTTAGAATGCTTTTAATTGCTTTAGGTTGTATGTGTTTGCTGCCCTGGTCTACTTCAGGAAGAAAGATGGGCTATAAATTGAATGTCTTAGCTTTCCAACAGCACCTGCTTTGTCTGATCAAACAGTGTCTGTTCAGGGATCTAGTGTATACACTTTATCCCTGAGATTATGCTGCTGAGATTTCTTGTATTTTGTCTCTTTCTTTGCTTACTGGCACCTTTCCCCTTTGGTGTAGTGTTCAACTAAAATTAGAATACTGCTATGGTCATATTAGAAATTCAAGGCAGGATCCAAGAGAATGCAATTTCTCATAAGCTTCATATGTCAGGGGCAATTAATTGTTGTTACATTCAAAGAACTTTTTTTTTTGATACTCAAAAGACTGTGTGGCCATTTAAATATGAGTGTTCTGTTCTCATGATCAAATGGTTCAAAGTAATAAAAATCTTTTTGTCCCATTAAAAGGACAATTATTAATGGGTGAATGCAGTCTCCAGAAGCAGCCAAAATTTAACTGTCTAGTTCAAAGAAAAGTTCATTTCTCTGAATATTTAATGAGATCTAAAAGAGCCACTTACCAAATGTCACTCACCAAATGGCATGCCTTCTTCCAAAGGAAGAAAATATTTCTTTTTGTCTTACTATACTGTACCTTGATATAAGATGTGAATAGTGTTATCAATTTAAGGGTACTGAGCCCCAATCATTTATAACAAAGCAGGGGTAGGAAATGTACATTGCATAGGCTTAATCTAGTTTAATATACTTTACTCCTTCCTAGGGACTAGATTAGGGCTAGTGGAAATATACAACTAACCTCCTAAGATTCAGTTCTGCAGTGTGTGCTTTTACAAAATGTCTAGAAAATAGTTTCCAGCAGTGAGTGCTGAAACTATGATTATCTGTGCAAGTCTATACATGCTTACTCAAAAAGCTTCATCTATGTTCTTTTTTTAAAAAAAGCAATTTATTAGATTTTTCAAATAAACACATTAAACACATTAAACAAAACAAAACATTCAACAACAAACACAACACACACAAATTTTCTCTTTTTAACATCTATTCATCTATCTCAAGTTCCCAATGCTCTGCCGAGCTTTGACTTGCCTCCCTCCCCTCATCTGGTTTTCTTATCAACTCTTATCTCGCAGTTCCTTTACTCCTTCTACTTAAAGTCATTTCATAGGATTTATTTCAGTCCTGCAAGTGTCTTTAAACTTCTACAGTTCCTCTCCATATAGTCCACAAATTTACTCTAGTCTTTTTGGAACTTTGCCTCTCCCTGGTTTCGGATCCTGCTAGTCAGTCTTGCTAATTCCGCATAGTCTATCATTTTTGTCTGCCACTCTTCGAAAAGCTTCATCTATGTTCAGTGGGATTGAGTCACAGGTAATTATGCACAAATCTGCAGTCTGCCCAACAGCTTAGATCCTAAAGTTGGCTTAAGGAAGTTCACAGAAGGAAAGCTTCCAATCTCCTCCTCATCACTATAAACCACGTGTGATTCTCAAAAGGTCTCTCTGGAAGGTCAGGGAAGAGTCCATTAACCATGTAGAATGAGATGTGGCTGCTGGAGTGGGAGGACTTAAGGGGAGGAAACTTCATGAACTTTATCAAGTTAGCTTATTGTAGGCTCCAAGGCCAATGTTGATGGGTCTTTTTGAGCAAACTCTCACATTGCTCAGGAGGAACCCTGACCTGATAGAGATGCTTTTAAAGGACTGGTGGTGGCTGCAGGGTGGAAGAAAGAGGAGGAGGAGGAGGAGGAGGAGGAGGAGGAGGAGGAGGAGGAGGAGGAGTATTTATCATCTGAAGATCACAGGGTGATTCACAACATAAAAATACAAAATGTAAACACAAAATACATTATAAAAACAAAAACAAACCAACAACCCCCTTCCCACAAACACATTTAAAATGTCATAGAATGCTTTATCATTCTGACAAAGGGTGGCAACTTTCCTTCTGTGAAATTCCTTAATTTATCTTTAGATCCAAGCCAACAGTTATTAAAGTGAAGTTGAATGATAATGTCCATTGCAAGATTTGTGCAAATGCAGAATCCTAGGCTGCATTGACTCTGCATGTGACTGCACTATAACCTGTATAGTTAGTAGGAAGATCTTTTTTTGAAAGGAGGTTGGGAATCAGGGTGTTAACACAAACCATGATCCCCCTTAAACTGGCTAAGAGCAGAGCTTGGTCCAAAATATATGTCTGTTGCTGGCTCCAGGCCATGAAAGTTCACAGCTGCACTAAAATCCTGGATACCTGAACTGTTTCCTATGGGACTTCTCCTCTATGGAAGATGAACACAAGAAGCTTAAAAAGCAAACCAAGGAGTTTCTTCTCTTCACAATCTGTGTTCATTCTAGCTCTCTCTTGGTCTAATTGACTAGATCTGCTTTCCTAAATGTCAGTCATTATGACTTCATTTGTTGGCTGAAAACACTGAACATCAAGAGCAGGCCAGTTTGTCTCACACAAAAACAGAGAGTAAAATGCTTGCACATTTGGCACATATCTCTCGTTTTATAAGTGCTAAGATTTGTGGTTTTTTTTTTTAATGAAAGCTAGGAATCTGGAGAGTATGGTTTATCAGGGGGAGGGAAGATTGCCACCTGTGGATGACAATGCCTAATAGGTATAAGAGGAAAGATCCATATTTTAGGACACAGAAAACAATTTTTCTGTTTTCAGAAGGTGCACATTTTCAGAGGTGCAAATTTACTTGAAGTATTATTTCAAATATTTTGAATCATTGGCTCAGATTGCAGGCAATCAATACCCCATCACATATCATATGCCTGAAGGGCTCCAAGCACAGAAGAAGGAGTTATGCCACACTGCAGACCCCATCTCTCATAGCACACAGCCAGGCTAGGTTTTTCAGTATTTGGCACCTGGGATGCAGCAGTATCCCAAGGATGGGAACCTGCAGCCTTTGAAATGTTGTTGGACTGAAACTCCCATCATCTTTGGCTTTTGGCTATGCTGTTAGAGTTAAAGGGAATTGGATTCCAACCATATCTGGAGAGTCAGCTTCCTAATCCTTTTAGTGCACCAAACTGGGCACTCTTCCATTTGCATAATATCTGTAAAACATTATCTCCACGTTCCTTATTTAATGCTGCCTATAGCCAGCAATAATGTTAGAGCTCTGATTGAATTCAGTGGTCTCCCTTGCTCTGTTAACACTTAACACCATTTACCAGTTACAACATAGCCATCCAGTGCAGTTGATGCAGCTATATATCTTTCCATCCTGTTTGGTTAATCATTTTGAGTGCCAGAACTAGGTCCAAGAGATTCATGGATGCTCTCCAACTTAGCATATATTGTTCCAGTGCATGCAGAGCCAGATCTTTAACTGCACTCTATCGGTCAATTTCAAATCAGGTCTTGGTCTCTAAATAAATATTTAAAACTAGTATTCATCAGATGCTTACAACACAAGTACTAATAATACTTCCCAGAGACCAAGACGGTGCAGATTTTGAATTTAGCAAAATGGTGATTGGGCTGCTGGGAATGTGTTTGGGAGAAGGTGCGGAAATAGTGATTCACTCTTAATGTTAACTGTGTATGAAATACTATTCTTGACATGATTTTCAACAATTAAGTGTGATACCAAAATGCCACTCATTTCGCACCATGCCTTCTCCTAAAACCTCCAATCTCTCTCTCTCTCTCTTCCTCTCTCCCTCTCTCCCCTTTCTCTCTTCAAGCCACAAATCACTTGTTAAGTGAATGGTAATTCTTTTCCACCAAATATTCAGGCTTCCCCTCTCTGCGTAGGTGGTGGATTTCATTCATGAAAATTCATGAGAAGTAAAAAGATATGACTGGTAAAAGATGAAGGGGAACAACATAGGTCAAATCAAGTAATATTTTACAGGTCGCTTGGCAATGGAAGGTTTAATCATAAACACTGATATAGAAAACACAGGCTCCATTTTACTTTGGCTTCTTGATATGAAATGTCTTGGGCTCTCTGCATTTGAGACAGCCTCTTTCCTACCATCTTATTGCAATTTCTGTAATTGGTTGGTAGTCCACAAGTCCACTCGGCACATACTGCTTGAAAAAAATTCTCCTGCAAAGGCTGATGTAAAATATTAACTAGGAGTTCTCCAAATGCTTGAATATTCTCCAAATGTTGCCTGAATATGGGATAGCTGAGTGTAACAACCAGTGATGCTGGATTTCAATTTCTGATAGATTATTATTGTCAATATCATATGCTGTTTTTCAAAGCTGACAAGCAATGGCAACAGTAACAGCTGCTATGTATTGACATTTAGCTCTTTACTCCATTTTTATCCCACCTTTCCTCCAAGGAGCCCAAGGCAGCATACATGGTTCATCCCCTTTCTCCCCACCCCCTCCATGTGGTAGATGAGAGGAGATTGATTTTAGCCAGTCACTCAGTGCCCTTCATGGCCGAGTGGGGATTTGGACATGAGTCCCTGTAGCCTTTGTTCAACAACATTCTAACCACCACAACATGAGGAACTTTCTGCACTGGCATTGTACCTGCCACAAAATCTCAGAAATGTTCTAGGGCAGTAGTCTTCAACCTTTTCAGATTCAAGACCCACTTTTAACCCCCACATGCATTTGAGGACCCATTTCTTAATGTTTGACCATATGTATACTTGTATGGTGGTCGTGCTGTAGTTGCGACTCACGACCCTGTAGTGAGTCCCATGTGCTGGAGTGCGTGTTCTAGAGGGCCTGCTTGGTTCACAGAGGAAGTAAGGAACTAAGGAGCATGCCAGGAGCCATGAAACAGGTCAGCGGTCAGAACAGATGAGGAAGGCAGATTGAAGAACAAACCATGAGGCAGCATTGAGGAAAGAGTCTGAACCAAAGATCAGTTCAGGACTGGAGGACGAACCAAGCAAAAGAACACCTGAGAACAAAGAAGCATGGCATTGCATGAGCAAGGCTGAGCTGAAAAAGGAAACCCTTATACTCCTTCCTTCCCAGAAAGACCCAATGATGAGCCTGGGTGGGCAAAGTCAACCCTCAAGGTTCTTTGCCAGGGTTGGTTCCTGCACTTCAGCAATTCACCACATGAGGTGGCCACACACAGATTCCAACCGTTCCAGGTAGATGATGATGTGTAAAAGCCTCATCTCCCCAGCTTTCTCTCACCTCATATATATTTCTAGCTCTTGCTGGAAAACAGCTGCATAGCAGGGGAAAGGGGGGCTGTGCTGAGCTATCAGAGAAGGGAAGTGCTGCCAGAGGGATGTGTGGCCACGAGAAGCTAGAGAGCTGGATGGGGAGGCCCCAGGGGTCAGATATATCCCAAGGGCTATTGGCTTCTTATACAGTACATGATTCAAAGTCATCCAAACCCCAAGCAATCATGAGATATCAACAAGTTTTAAACAGTGACATTTTGAGTTAAATATTTATTGCTTCAAAAAACTTATTTGAAAAAATGGGCATGTTTTGGAGATTTGCAGACATCTGTTACATCTTGAATATAGACTGGTTTGAAGTTATATCAGTAGAAAGGTGTGGTGGTAGCCTTGATTACTTCTAATTGGGCTGTACTTGTAATGACATACTTATATTTGCCTTGACGTCTTTTGACACCTACCTCAGTCCTTGAGAACTGAGTGTGCTCCTTTTTCAAATATAAAAGAGCTAAGTAAATGCTGACACATGAGGACGAAAATTGCTGGGTATGTAGAATAGGAAATCTTGTTATAAAAGAACACCTGGAAAGCGCTTTGTTCTCTCCTCAGTTCTGCTAAACAGGTGTAGTATAGTGAGAAAGAAAGGTAGCTCCCTTGTGGCAAATTAAAGCATTCCTTAGACCTCAGCCAGCCAGAATGTCTTCCCTCAGATTGTCTCTGGTTCCTTAGTGCTTCTCAGTGATCTCAATGTTTAACAGTCTAACTCTATATACTTCCCCAGTGCTTGTGGATGTCTGGCTAGACACCTCAGTTGTGGGCCTGCCTGCACACCCAGTGATATTTTCTCTGTGTGAACTGCAGCATGAAGGAGAGCATTTGTTTTCTTTGGCTGATTAATTAATCAATTAGCCAGTTCAATTATGCCAATGAATTGACTAAAGCTAAGCTGACAGCCCTAGTGAGTCTATGGGTTTTTTAATTGGTCACGACAGAGCACAACATTGTGATTTTACATCAGTTTGGACAGCATAAAAGCTCCCAAAATACAAATGCATTTTGACAAACATGGTCAGCATGAAGACAACAATTACTGCTCTGAAAGCACCAAATCATTGCTGTGATGATGTCTCTACATAAACTTGACAAAAATACTCTCTAGGTAGAAACACAGTAAGAAGGCATTGAGTACTGCAGTCATTTCCCCTACCACTTCAGTCTTTGGCAACACTCAAATTTAGATGATGTATAATTATCTCCCTGGAGTAGGAACAGAAAAGAAAGGATTTTGTGGTGTTGTGTCACTTATTTCCCACAGCTTTAAAAAAGAAACAGACATCAGATAAAAGTTATTTCTAGCTTATTTGGAGATCTTGGACACTATCAACCACTCCTAATTTCCCCACCCTCCAAATCAACAGGCATCTTAATGGTCTTGTATCTAAATCTTAGATAACTCTTCCCCACAGTTCTATCACTTGATGGCTGCAGCATTAAGTAGTGACTTGTGTGAATGATCCATCATACAATAAGTATTACAGAGATTTCCCAGAACTAAGTGGAAAAACATTCAGTAGTAGAGTACATTCTTTGAATACCTATGGTCCCAGGATACCTTTGGGGCATCTCCTGATAATGACATCTATCTGACACCTTGGCGAACTGTTGGCAGCCGGAGGACAGTTGGGCCATTGGCCTATTCAACATAAACTGGCTGATCTCCATTGCCCTTCCCCCCAAAATAAATGCATTCTGGGAAAAGAAACATATTGTGGCATGAGTGAGTACATGCCTATTCTCCTCTGAAAACTCTCAATTCCAGTCCAAGATGTGTTGCAACCTGAAGTGGAGCCCAAATGGAACTGTAATCCATTAAAAGGTCTTGCTGTGCTCTTCAGACACCAATTCCCGACTTTATGCTGCTGCCTGAAACGGGTGACCCTGCTCTATATCAGAGCATCCCCTGCAAACACTTATGAATAGAGCTGCATGTAAAAGTGAATGCCATTTCTCAGAATTGTACTCATAGTCTCTAACCAAAACCCAGCATATTTCTCCTTCACATTGAACTTCATTCTGAGCTAGTGATAATACTGTTATAAGCATCACTTCCATAATCGACCACAATATTCATAATCAGAAGTGGTTACAGGTAGGTAGCCGTGTTGGTCTGGATCGAAGTAAAATAAAAAAATTCCTTCAGTAGCACCTTAAAGACCAACTAAGTTTTTATTTTGGTATGAGCTTTCGTGTGCATGCACACTTCTTCAGATACAGTGAAATGGAAGTTTCCAGGCACTTATGTAGAGAAGGGGTGGGGAGGGGTGGGGATGGGGAGGGGGGATCACTCAGAAGGGTGGTGGAAATGGGTGATTGACTGACTGATAGCTGTTGATGACCGCAAACGACTGCAAATGGTTTTGCATGAAAAAGCAAGGGTTGAGATGGCTGAAGATCGCTTATCATGTATAATGAGATAAGAACCCGATATCTCTGTTCAAACCAGGTCCCTCCATGGTTTTGAGCTTGGTGATAAGTTGCAATTCAGCAACTTCTCTTTCCAGTCTATTTCTGAAATTCTTACAACCGCATCTGTTCCAACTCTACAGACAGAGAATCTCACCTAAGAGATCTACAGCAAACCTTTTTAGAACTAAAATATCCACCTGATGAAGTTAAACAACAGATCAACAGAGCCAGACAGATACCTAGAGCCAGACAGATACCTAGAGAGAACCTGCTGCTGCTCCCAAGCTGTTGTTTAACTTCATCAGGTGGATATTTTAGTTCTAAAAAGGTTTGCTGTAGATCTCTTAGGTGAGATTCTCTGTCTGTAGAGTTGGAACAGATGCGGTTGTAACGTAAGGCCTGGCTGTATACGATGGATTGTTTGGTATGTTTGGGATGGTAGCTAGAAGCATGTAGATATGTTTGTCGGTCAGTTGGTTTTCTGTATAAGGTGGTGTCTATACGTCCATCCTGTATTTTTATAGTAGTGTCCAAAAAATGTATTTCTTGCATAGATTGGTTCATTGTTAGGTTGATGGTGGGGTGAAAGTCATTGAATGTCTGTTCCAACTCTACAGACAGAGAATCTCACCTAAGAGATCTACAGCAAACCTTTTTAGAACTAAAATATCCACCTGATGAAGTTAAACAACAGATCAACAGAGCCAGACAGATACCTAGAGAGAACCTGCTGCAAGACAGACCCAAAAAAGAAAATAACAGAACACCACTAGTCATCACATACAGCTCCCAAGCTAAAACAGTACAACGCATCATCAGAGATCTACAGCCTCTCCTGGACAATGACCGCTCCCTTTCTCAAGCTCTGGGAGGAAGACCTTTCATTGCCTACAGACAGCCACCCAATCTTAAACAACTCCTCACCCACAATAATACAACCACCAGACTTAACATGGACACTGGTACCAGAGCCTGCAATAAACCCAGATGCCAACTTTGCTACCACATACACCCAGACAACACCATTACTGGCCCCAACAACATCCAACATACAATCTCAGGACTATTTAATTGCTCATCCTCTAACATTGTGTATGCCATCAAATGCCAACAGTGCCCTTCAGCTCTCTATATTGGACAAACAGGCCAAACCCTACGCCAAAGGATAAATGGACATAAATCTGACATCAGGAACCAGAAGACAGAAAAACCAGTAGGAGAACACTTCAATCTCCCAGGACATTCTATACAAGATCTCAAAGTAGCTGTCTTACTACAAAAGAATTTCAGAAATAGACTGGAAAGAGAAGTTGCTGAATTGCAACTTATCACCAAGCTCAAAACCATGGAGGGACCTGGTTTGAACAGAGATATCGGGTTCTTATCTCATTATACATGATAAGCGATCTTCAGCCATCTCAACCCTTGCTTTTTCATGCAAAACCATTTGCAGTCGTTTGCGGTCATCAACAGCTATCAGTCAGTCAATCACCCATTTCCACCACCCTTCTGAGTGATCCCCCCTCCCCATCCCCACCCCTCCCCACCCCTTCTCTACATAAGTGCCTGGAAACTTCCATTTCACTGTATCTGAAGAAGTGTGCATGCACACGAAAGCTCATACCAAAATAAAAACTTAGTTGGTCTTTAAGGTGCTACTGAAGGAATTTTTTTATAATCAGAAGTGGTTCTGGTCAGAACTCTGTTTGACTTCCTGCAGCTAAAGGAAATATGTAGAAATTGGCTGTTTTTCTCTAGTTGTGACAATAGGAAGCACAGGACAAAATACACTTCAATTCTTTGTGGGGGATTTTTTTTTAATGCAGAGAATTCAGGAAGGGATCTATCATCTGGAGGAATTCAGATTATGTGATATGATTAAGATGCCCCAAAACAAGTTTTATAAAATACACCCCAAGTTGATAATATTGTTATCTTTGGTTTATCTGGCAGTATATGAAATTACATTGCTGTCTCCATCACACATCTGTATGTATTTCTATTATGCACATCACCATAGTAACCAAGACTGAATACATGTTTCTTGTAGTGTAATAGAGTTATGTAATGTAGGTCATGTTTTATTCACCGAGAGACATGAGCAGCGCACACAGACAGCTTCCCCACTGGCTCTGCGTCTTTCCCCTCTAAGTTGAATAATAATAATAAGCATTTGTTTCTGAATGTCACAATCAAGGATTTTATAAGCAAGGGTTATTTTTGAGAGCATTTGGCTATCTAGCAAACTGATACGTGCAATGCAGTGGAAATGTGAAATGTGGGTGCGTGAGGGCCTGTGGTACTATCATTCCTAATTTGTTTCAGATATGAATAGGAGTCTCAACTTGAAAATGTGGAGCTGTGTAAATTGTAGAGCAGGCAATGTACTTTCATAAACATTTGCTAGCTTTTGATAAAACTAAGCTTTAAAAATAGCCTCATCTATAGCTTACTTATTTATAAGAATTCTCACATGCCCTTCACCATAAGGTCATGAGGCGGGTTACAACAATAGAATACACACACAACAATGATAAAACATGTAAAACTTTTCCAAATGGAACAGAACAGTATAAGCTGAGCAACAGAGGTAGGCCTCACAGAACAGAATATCTAGCTGTCAAAGGCCAGGGAAAATAGGATTCAGTATACAGTGAAAGCCAGACACACCACTATGGGGAGGGAGTTCCACAATTTGAGGGCTGCCATACAGAAAGCCCTCCCCTGGACCACCATTTCCCACACTTAGGGTGGAGGAACTACCAAGAGAGGCCCCCTGAAGAGTCCAAGAAAGCCAATACAGATGGAGAAGATGGTCTTCAGATATTTGAGGCTGCAGTCATTTAGGCTGAGCTATAGGTCCTAAACTATATTGTGATGATCAATGGTACTGAAAGCTGCTGAGAGGTCAAGGACAATGAGCAAGGTTGCAATCTCTCTGTCCTTTTCCCAATAAATTTAATCAACCAGGATAAACAAGGCTGATTCAGTCCCTTTGTGCAAGGATTCATAATTGATGCTTCTTTTGCCTTTCTTTTCATAAAATGTTCCATCTACACAAGCAGTTTCACTTGCCATTCGGAACGATCCCTCCCCAAGATCAGGGCTTCTGCTGACGGGGATCATTAGATGAATGCCACCCCAAAATTATGTAAGTTACATTGTTATTACATTACTGTACCCTCTTCATTTCAGTGCAAAGCAAACAACATGTGAATGGGGGGGATTTAATTAATTGTATATCAATTGCAGACTGAAAGCAGCAACAACAACAAGAGCAAATACTGATCACACTCACCGGATTGATTTCCAATCTTGATATCGGATGAATAAGCAAACATTGGCAATTTCCACTTTCATTTCTGTTTTTGTTGGAATTCTCTGACATCCCTGTTCCACACTACCACTTTCCTGAGTTCATCCTATGTTCATCCATGCAAAGATCAACCGGCAAAATACTGAATTTCAAATATACAATTTTCACTATTTAAAACTGATTGGTTTTTTTAAAAAAAAATACAGCCACTTATAATACATAATCATAAGCTATGGTAAACATCTAGCTGCATTTAATTAATTTGATTAGTGCTGAGAAGCATGACATTTCAAAAGTCATATATTTAGGCACAGGAAGAAAGATGTACTTTCTGGTGAGATGCTCCCTGTAATACCAAGTGCACATGTTTTTAGTTGGTATCTGAAGAAGTGTGCATGCACACGAAAGCTCATACCAAAATAAAAACTTAGTTGGTCTTTAAGGTGCTACTGAAGGAATTTTTTTATGTTTTTAGTTGGTTGATGTAGTCCGCCTGCAATCCTTGGGAGAGGAAAAGGTTGGAAGAGGGAACTAAACTGATGACAGGATACAGTCAACAAACATATAGATTGATTTCTGAAAGCCTTGGTTTAAAGTGTGTTTATATGCTTATAAACATGAAGTACATGCCTTTGGTCTTCCCAATAGTAATGTTTTCCCCGGTGGTAGAAAATTAAAACATGTTCCTGGAAATGTGATTGATTTCTTAAAACCAATAAATTACAGAAATATACATCTGCCGTTCCCAATAGCTAAGCTAAGAGACGGTAAGCACAGCATGCTTTTGACCTCTCACTGCATATATTGATTCTGGGATATACATCATGTCCCACAAATCTCTGCACTTTGCTTTCAGGGACTGAGTGCTGAAATATCTCTTTGTTGGTGCTGAGAACAAATATTGCAAAAGATTTCCCCAGCCGCCACCACCACCTTGGTTAAACTACCTCCGCTCATTGCTTTTTCTTCTAGAAAAATAGGTGCCGGTACTCACCATGAAGTTGTTACAGTAAGTGCCACACTTTTTAACAACAACAAAAAGAGAGGTGCCAGTACTGTGCACCCTTGAGTGCCCCCTGGAAAAAAAAGACACCGCCTCTACTTCTAACTGTTATCCCTGCTGAGAAATATAGCTTCAGTGCACTCAGTCTAAATCCTCCCATTTGGAGCATCTCTGTGGATGCAGCCACCTGAACACCTGAACTGGCCAGGTTGACAGGCATCACCTCCTAGTAGCAAATCCGAGTGTGCCAGGTTAGAAAATGGGGTTGCCATGCTCACTCAGGTTTTCACTAGCAGCCTGGCAGCAGGGCTGCAAGTAGCAGGCCAGTAACTAGAGGAACTGAGATCTGATCTGCTGCATGCATCCCAACTGCATCCACGGACATTTCTCTTTTCATTGCTGCACCCACAGCACACCATTAGCTCAGAGATTTCCATGGCACTGCGCAGAATGTAAAAACACAAGCATAATGAGACATTTCCGTTCATGAGATATTGGGGTGGTGCTTGAGGCACATCAGTTTAATTGACTTTTAGAGACTGATGCATGTAGAATCACAGGGAAGTAGCTGGATGCCTTTGATATGTATGTCCCTCCTATTTGGACCGGGGAGGGGGGGGGAAATGGATCTGATTGCAAAAGGATTTAAAATAACGTGCCAAAAATAATTTCATAGTGCAGTGGAGCTTCCACTGCTATCCTTATTTTTCCAACTGTTTTGAGCCTTTGAGTCGGAAGCAAGGAGGGAGGACTAATTGCTTTGAGCTTCCTCCTTAAATTGCTATTTGCTATGCTGGGGACTTTATCAATTTTAATCTCCCATATGTTATGCCATTAGTACATTTCAATGCTCTTTTCAAACTTTTTGAAGAGCTAATAAGCTATAATCTCATCTACTTGTTATTTAAAATTAATGAGCATCCTGTTTTCATCTTAATGCATTCATATTTTTTTTATCTTTAATGCATTTAATGTATACCAAACTATGTTTGGATATGTTTCACATAAACTTTAAAAGGGTTAATAAATGAACAAGATTTGTTAACTACAAATTTGTTATGCCCCTTACTATTTAAGTTGTGTCACTAACCAGAGTCTGAGAGGAGGTGTCAGCTTGCACTCTGGCATGGAATCCACAGTATTGTCTATTGTGGAGATTCCTGCATTGCAGGGGTTAGACTAGATGACCCTTTGGGGTACATTCCAACTCTGCGAACTCAGCTATACAGCTGCAAAGAAAATGTTTCGAATGTGTTGTAAAGTGCAATATGCAGTTGTGATACTAGATTGTGACTGTGAGCTATAGCAAATTCAATGCATTATTATTATTATTATTATTATTATTATTATTTAAAAAAGGATTTTCAAAACGTCTTTAACATATGTGTAGATTCCACCTACAATTCTATGAGGAAGTACCACTGCAGCCCCCATCAGCTACAGGTTGGCCTAAATGAACAAACTTAATGAAGGATCGGGATAGAAGATTGTGCCCACAGAAGGATAGGGATAGAAGATTGACCAATTCTAGAACTGTAGATATAGGGATATTTACGTCACTGACTCTGTCAACTGGGATCAATCTTCTGTCCAGGGTGAGGATTTCACAGGAAAGACCCATGTGATTGGTCACCTGACATACTTCCCAGTGACACAGGGAAGTGGCTTTCATGCCACTCTGTCGCGCGCGCGCACACACACACACACACATGTCCTCAACATATAATTTGGGGTGTCTAGTTGACACTTTTCTAGTACAGCTTTGAGCTGCATTTGAATGATGAAACTACTGAGCAGAGTTGACCAAGAGGGCACCAGTTATGTGGAATGATTCACACAACAGGCAACAGCTATGCAGGGCTGCATTATAAGAAAGCATCTGTCAGCTTTGGTGAGTCAGGAAGATAGGTCAATGGTGAAAGCCAATTAGAAATCCAGGACCAGAAGGCAGAACTGGGGAATAAGCCACATGTCAAGATCAAAGAGCAAGGCCAGAAACACAAGACATGCTAAAGCTCATGTATACTTTTTTGCTCAAGAAAAGCAGCACTGAGACAGGAAGCCTTCTTTTACTCCTTTCTGCCCAGGAGGAGCCAATGACCAGCTTGGACAGAGCTAGTCCAGAAGATTCTTATCTAAGAAGCTGTATTAACACCACAGGGGCAGAAGCTGCAGAGATGTAGCTCACCACGAGAGATGTGCAATTCCTGAGAACACCGCAGAAAAATAGGTCAATGGAATGCTTCAAAAAGCATGTGTTCTATAGGAAGTAAATATTTCCTACCTAGAGAGCGCTCCTGAGATTTAAGAAAGACAGCTTAGCATCTGAATGTTACAAATGACTGTGTTTATTGGCAAAACCACATTTGCCCAAAATGACCTTCATAGGTCAGCTATACAGTAACAAGACCCTGATTGCAGTGACAAGTCTTCAGGTGCTGGTCCACATATTGTGCCCTAATGTTGGAGGCAAGCATTATTAAGAACATTCTTTACTGGAAAAGGAGTGTATATGTTATGAAATACATCTATCACCCTGGATGGAAAAGGTCTTACGAATTCACTGGGTATTCTATCACAGGATCAGACAATTCCCTAGCAGGCTAAATGTCAGAAGAAATGTGAAGTTGTTCCAGTCAGAAGCTATTAGCTTCTTCCTCGTGGACAGCTCCATTTTACACGTCAGATATTGCAATTTCCTGGTAGCAGTGTGGTCTATGTCTTTGTTAGAGGAGAAGGGACTGTGATGACAGTCCAGAGAATTGGGGTTTGTGGAGGTCAAGAGTCCAGAAATCCATTTCAGTGTCCCAAGGGGAACTGTTTAACTTGCTACCTGACAGCTCAAGATGTGGGGGAAACGTCAAGGCACCGTCAATGGCATGGTGTGCTAAACACTAAAGGCATCTCTTAGTATAAAATGAGTATTTGCATATTAGAAATCAGCATTCTTCTCATGCGATCAATGACTAGGGCTACAACACTCCATAAACAATCATTTACAAAGAAACAGGCTATTTCCCTTGATGTAAAAATATGTAAATCAGCCAATGATGAAAATGTATAAGATGTATGTGTCTAAATATAGGGCTAATCAAGTTGAGTACCGATCTGCTGATCAGCTCAATTTTTGTGTTGGCTGAGATACCAAGTGAAGCATCAGGAAAGAAGCATTGACTCAAATACAAAATTCCAGTAAATGAATCATATATTGTTCTAATGCAAACCGAAGTGGAGGAGGATTTCCCCTGCCTTTTAAGGATGGAAGGAGTTTATAAACTCATTAAAAATTATAAAAAGTGTTCCTTTCTGTTTTGGGGCTATGGAGTTACAGAAACATTTAGAAATTTTGGGATACCTCATCTCTATATATTTGACCCTTTTCTGACCATATACAACCAAATGAGCAAACACATTTCATTGACGGCATGTTTCAGCTGGTATTTTTTAGTTTAAATATGGAGGAAGAGTTGACATAGTTAGGATTTCCAGAGAAAATTCCCAGAGTGGTGGCACATCAGCTCTTCCACTTAGAGCGACCCACCAAGGAACCTTTTATTACGGTAAATGTTATATGCGCTATGTGTGTATGCAACTACTCTGTGCTGGTACTGAATACTGTGGGAAATTGGGGTGATTTTAACTCACCCTGAGTCAGACTGCAGTGTCAACAAAGCACCCAAATCGCATCCTCCTACATAAACACTTTGTTTTTCTATGCTCTCCGTTTCTTTGTAAATCTCTTTTTCTCTGCCTCTGTGTTTCTGTACTCTAGCTCCATGACCTTTGCAAGAAGTGAGCCTGTCTAAATGCTGCCGGAAGAAGACAGAAGAGCACGGGATGATTTTGTTGTTAAAGCAGAGCAGTGGAAGGTCTTTTTAAAAGTTTAAAGCTTCATTTTCTTTTTAGAAACAATGCCTGCTCTGTGCTGGGGCTGAATGATGAGGTATATTGGGATTGGTTTTGCCCCTCCCTGAGTTGAAAAAGGTGCCCCTTTTGCCAGATGAGCAATCATACTTCAGTTTAATAGTAATGCAGTCACCATCAACCTGCATTTGAAAGCAAATTAAAAGTAGGCACAGACCACAACATGATTCGATCATACATAAATAATGTTAACATTTCATATGTTAGCCTGGAGGAAAATAAATAAAAGTTTTCAGGAACTAAATGTAAATTGATATGTTACCTTTGACTGTTTTGAAACCACAGATTGCTAATTTATGCTCTGTGTTTATTACAAGGAGTGTAAAACAACTATCAATAAAAACAGATATCACTGCCCATTATGCTTTCTAGTCAAAACAATATCCGCAAACAATTTGTATAATCAGGAGTGTGAATTTTCCATTCAGAGGATAAGAATGGTCTTTAAATTAAGGACCTGGATTTGAGCTAAATTCTGCTCTAGGTTTTACGAGGTTTCCTTCACAACACTGGAAATGCACCCAACTTTTTAAGAGCTTCCTTTCTTACCCTTATCATTTCTATACGACACTGAATTCCTCTGATAGGTCTGTGATCCTAGGTGACCTTTTACTGCTAAGCCACATGTTCTCAGTAAAGAATGTTTGCCTCAAATTTAGGCTGTGGAGGAGGGAAAGAATGGGATACTGAATCACCCCTGGCAAATTTCAGAGCAGGAGCGGGCACTCAATTGTGGAAGGCTAAAAATTTCTGCCACTAGTGAGTGATACTGCCATGTTCCACCACCACCAATTCCCAGAGCAGCAGTGTGTGATGAATCAATGTTATTGCATCATCTGAAAGGGGTAGATCTGAAGGCAGATAGTGACTATACTTTTAGTTGCCATTATGTTGAACTGTGCTGTATCATCATATAGCATCACTCCAGGGGTTGTTTGTTTGTTTTTTGGAGGCCAATAGTAACTGTAGAAGAAATTGCCCTCCTTGCAAACTTCCAGCCTGTGGGCTGCAGTCCAGTGACACATATTTGGGGGCATGCCCCATTGAAACCCGGTTTAGTGAACTGTAGAAGCATTCCCCCCCCCCCTTGTTGGCTTTAATGACTTTGATTATATTGGTTTCAGTTCTGTGCATATGCTTTTTTCACAAAGCACTCTGGGCTTTTCTTATGAAGAATGGTATAGAAATTATAAAACCATCATTATCCCTGTGGGACTAACTTCAGAGCAGCTATGCATTGCACTCATGAATGCTTCCCATCCTTATTGCATCCAGTCTTTCCCAGTGCTTCTGGGATCTCTTTCCTATTGCTTGGCTTTTGGGGTTCTCTAATTTGCCTATTTACTTGTCTTCCATTCATTCAAAAGCCAGTTCCTTGAAATCCTTAAATTTAAAGAGGGGGGGTTATAACAGCTGTGTTGGGCACATGGCCACAAGAGTGAAAGAAGTATGTTCCATGAGTTGACTGTCAAGTTGGGCTAGCATCAAAGCAATCATTGGCTACTTTGTCAGTCATATAGCCTGTCATAGGTGTGGCTTGTCTCTCTAAGGGATATGCCAGATCGGTAATTGAAATTCCCCTCCCCTCTCTGGGTCTAGTTGCTTTCATAGGGCAGTGGGAACTTTAGTCGTGTAGCTGCTCATGTGACAACTGCTGAAGTTCTTCACCCCTTTGTTGCTTCCTGGTATTAGGGCAGGCCCATTGCAAGGTTTCCTCATACAGTGAGTACCCTTCCTGAACCAGCAGAATGGTACATGGCCAATTTCAATAAGATTGACTTGACCTCTTGGCCAGCACAGGCCCTACTGTTAGGCCGAGTAAGGCAACTGCCTCAGGAAGGAGAAGGTGGCAGCAACCTGTTAAAACATTCTTCCTAAGCTTCCCCAACTGATGCCTTTCATTAGAGGACAGAGTTGTGGGTGCCACATAACCTCCCTTGCACCTCACAGGCTAGCCTGCTGCCTTCAGGTGTCGTGGAGGTTGCTGTCCCATTGTCAATGTTGAAGTAAGAGTCAAATGCCAGATGAATCAGCTTCCTATTTACAATGGGGGTGATATTTTGTCTTTCACCTCAAGTAGCAAAATATTTTCAGCAGGCTGTGCTTCGGCCTACAATAGAGATTCATGAATGTGTTATTGCCATATGTCAAAAGAAATAAACCTGATCTTTATACACTCTTAATAAGCACCAGATTAGTTGTCAGACAATCCTTATAAATGGGTTGTCTGAAATTCCCTAGAAGTAATTATGAGTTTAAGCTAATGGGAAATACAAGAGAGACATTTTTCTTTTAAGGCACTTTAAAAGCATATGTTTCAAGTACAGGAAAACGAGCTTCCCTACTAGGCAGAGAATACTTCCTGGTAGGTGTTGACAGATACTACCAAAACTCTGTCATCAAAAAGGAATGGAGGAAGGGGACCCCTACTGGCATTCATGAATTAAAGTGATAAATAACAAACTTTCAAAACTTGTTTGCCTATGTGCTTCTATGTCCCTTAGCAATCATGAAAGCAACACGAAATGCACACAAACAACTGTTTACTCTGCAATATATCTGTTAGGCAGAGAAATGCCAACTGGGATGGGGAAACTGTGGATTCTCCACCACATTTGTAGCCATGCCAGCCAGGGCCAAAAGTGGGAGGCTACTGAAGCAGAGGTGCCTATACTGAGCTTCTCACCTACAAATGGACCAGCTTAGAATCCAGTTGATCCACAGTTAGCCCTGCTCCTCTCCTATCTCCACAACACCCCATTTGAGATGTGGGAGGGGGCTTGTGCTGACTCCTCCCAGTGTGAATACCAGCAGCAGCAACTTCCCAGTCACCCACAGCAGCAGGGGCATCTGTGGTGGCAGAGTCCCCCTGCTGGTGGAGCCTAACAGAGGGACACCCCTGCTCAAACCTACCCACTCTCTCCCAAGCAGCACTAATCAGAGGGTGAGGTTTTCAGCCGAAGTTGTTAAACCTACTGCTTGAAAGGAGTGAAGAGAACACTGGGAATTAAAGTTACATGGCTTCACATAGATCTGTAATTCTGATGACATCTGAATGGATTTCGATGGTGGAACATTTCTTGGCTGCATTTGCTTTTTCCTGCAGCCACTACTTCTGTGAGAGCCAGCATGATGGTACCTTATAAAACATTATCTGTCTCTTTTGTTTAGCAAAAAAAAAAAGACACCTAATGTTTCTTTTGATAGCTAATGAAAGTCAAAGGAATATTTAAACTATAAATCACTTATGTTTTATATTCAAGTTCACACAGTACACTGCTTAAGAACTTAAGAAGAATCTCAGCTAGTCCAGCATCCTGTTCTCACAGTGGCCAGCCAAATGCCTGTGTGTTTCTGCAAGCAAGATCTGAAGTCAACAGCACTTCACCCATCTGTGATTTGCAGCAACTGGTCTACTACCTCCGGCAGTGGAGGGGGGGAACATAGCCATTGATAGCCTTATCCTCCATGAATTTGTCTGATCCTCTTTTCTATTCTGCTCTATTATCTTGGTCAGCTGCCTACTTCCTGCAGAACCATCTTAGATTGCAAAACAGCTCCTCACCTTTATATTCTCTGAAATCCCATGCAGCTCCTGCTCTCACAGTCACCTCAATCTGACCCAGTACTTTCTTCTCCATTGAAGTGTCCTTTCATAATTCAGAATGCACCCTGGAGCTCTCCTCTTAGAAAGGAATTGCTGTGCTGGGGCAACATATTTATTACCCTTGAATCCACCTTATGCAAGCAGTCGTGCTCATAAGCAATGTGAGACAGTCAAATTTTAAGGTAACCAATCTATCTACATTGGCCAGGAGCCATCTAATTCAAAAACCATCTGGTTTAAGAAATTCTGAAAAGAAGGGAAAATCTTACCACTCAGTGAATTATGTAAAAAAGCAATAAAATAGGAAGCCACAGCCCCTCTTTCAGTGTGGAACAGATTAATCCACTTTCCATTACTTTCGATGGGAAAGTTCACTTCAGTTTATGAACGCTTCAGTTTAAGTACTCCGCGGACCGTCTGGAACAGATTAATCCACTTTCCATTACTTTAAATGGGAAAGTTCACTTCAGTTTATGAACGCTTCAGTTTATGAACAGACTTCTGGAACCAATTGTGTTCATAAACCGAGGTACCACTGTATTTAATTGCAGTTACAGGTAGGTAGTCGTGTTGGTCTGCCATAGTCGAAACAAAATAAAAAACTTCCTTCCAGAAGCACCTTAGAGACCAACTACGGTAAGTTTGTCATTGGTATGAGCTTTCGTATATTTAATTGGTCCAACATGCTTTAATTGACACTTCATGATAATAGGAGGTTGGTGCGACATAGTACTAATAAATCTTTTTTTCAGATGGAAAGGAACTGCAAGCCATACCAGATGAGGCATCATTCATCCAGTTGCCAACTGAGTGGACTTTTTTTAAAAAAAGCAACTAGAAGGTGCTTAGCTAGACTGGAGGCCTAGCGTGGGGTAACATTATGTGTAGTCAGGGGTGCCAACTTGAATAAAATAATGGGGGGAGGTAAGCCCCACCCTGAATAATTTACCACAAGACATGGTGCATGCACACCATTCGAATGGCAATGCCCATCAACTTCTGGGGGGCTTAGCCCCCTCAAATATTTTAGGGGGGCCAAAAGGACCTCAGCCCCAAGGAGCTGGCTCTTATGCATGCAGCTGAATGTAACATATGGTTTGTTATTAGAGTGACTGAAATTTAGCTGTATTGCCATGAGATATGGACTCAAAGGCTGTGTACAAAATCCCATTTATTATGCTGCGCCAACCCGATTGCCATGCGGCCCTCTGCCTCTATTGTGCAGGCCTGAATGCAGTACCAGGAAATGGTACCACAACACTGCAGAGGAGTAGGGGTTCAACAAAGAGGTGCTGGAACTCAGTTCCGGTGAGTTACAGCTGAGAAAGGGCCCTGGTCATTCTTAACCTTTGTGATAGCACATTCTTACCTTCCGGTGTATGGCTACATGCTCACAGGAAGGTATGTAACTATTGACAAAATAATTATTTTGCGGTAAACTGTTGTTTTTAAATATGTTCAAGGAATGGATCAACAGTCCCATCAAAAGGACATGGGGAAAGAGCCAGCAGCCCCTAAAAAGATCAAGTAGTCTTGGTTCTTTGACCACGGGATGAGGAATCATGTTAACTATTTTAAGATTTTCAGCTGCTTGAAGAATGCAGTGAGTGAGCTGCCATGGCTCAAAAACTAAGCAAAGAAGGTACAACAAAGCATTACCTCAGGATAAAAATCCTGAGATAGCAACCATGGAATATTATGTACCGTATCTATTATTCCGCTGTTGTTCAATTAGAACCCAGGAGCTAATAGAGGAAGAGCATAATGTTTGTGGCCAGCAGAATATAAAAGCCTGGAAATGATTTCTTCTTCTTCCTTCATATATAATCATAAAGATCTGTCTGCAGATATGTATTAGTGGTTCGCCACAGATTATTGTTATCCTTGGATTTCAAGAAGCCTCTCATATGAATGTGAAAGCCTTTTGACTTCCTGTTTTCCATTTTCTTTCCATACATTAATAATTTACCATTTCCAGTACTTTCTCTGTGCCGGTAAAAAGCCCCCAGAACAACAATGCTTATGAATATCAAACAGAACTGAACATCTAAGGGGTATTCTAGAGAATTCTCTCTAGATGATTCTAAATGGATTAAAATTCCAGGAAAGAGTTAAACCTACAATTTGCCGGTTGCTTTAGAGAATGGTGCAGCATAAGGTGACTTGTCACTGAACTTAAGAACAACTAATAAGATTGAAATTGTTGCTTTAAAACATTTCATGTGCAAATTATAGGACCTGAGTTATACATGGCATGAACCACACTTGGATAAAGCATTTACATGCACAATGTCCCATATATCCCCTCACATTTAGATTCACTTTTATTGAGCACCAGTCCATGGTCTTTGAATACCACAGATGCAGCATGTTCAACCAGCTTTGGTTGAAATAATGTTAACATGCATATTCAATATGTCTTTGCAGTAGCAGCACTATGACAGCTGGACTTCATAAAATTGCTCTTAAGTTCCCTCGATATTGTTGCTATAATATAAACGCCCACAGAGAGAACAAAGTTCTGAAACTGCCATTAAGAACATAAATACAGTGCTCCAAGGTTCCACATAAAAGTGAATGTCACTGAAATGTCTTCTTTGTGTGGGGAAGGATTGAACAAATGGATTTGATGTGCAATCAACAAATACTAAGAAGACTCTCATTTCTTCACAGATATATGGATCTTTCGAAAAAGCCAGCTGGTTTAATTCCTTCATTTCTAAAATGGCCACTTTGTAATGATTGCTATTGGTCATAATTCATCACCATGTACAGCCCAGATACTTCTATGATGTTTGCTGGCTTCCTGAGAACTTTAATGTGCATTTTCTGAAATGCGCAGCTTCTGAAATGCACACCAATAGAGGGCAAATTCTATTGATTCTTGTTTCTTAGCTTCTCTGCACATCACCAGGCCATTACAACAAGAATGACCCTTATTGATTGGAAAGGGCCATAGCTCAGTGGTATAGCATTTGCCTTCAATCTCCGCCATCTTCAGGTAGGGCTGGGAGAGACTCATGCTTGGAGAGCTGCTGTGTTGATAGTACTGAGTCAGTGTAAACAGCAATGAGCAGGATGGGCCATTGGTTTGACTCAGTATGTATTTTTGTGTTTTTATACTGTAAACTGCCCTGTCATATTCAGAGGAAGGGTGGTATAGACATTCATTCATCATTCAATCAATCAATCAATCATAGGACACGCTGTCTTTGTTGTACCCACAGTGTCCTCATCCAGATCTTTATCTAAACTGCAAGAAAGTTGCAAAAGCTTCAAAACCTCCAGGCACCTCTGTGTCCAGTTCTGCTAGTATTTTGCAGACTCGAAATTAGAATGCACAGAAGTTAAAGGCAGGGTTTGGAGCAAGGAGCTTCCTGTGTAAAAAAAGAGGATGAAGACTTTATAAAGCTACAAAATAACAATCTGCTGCCATGAAAATCAGGCTATGAAGAAACTTTCTCTTCCCACTTGACCTTCTGTATCATCCAAGAATATCTCAGATACCTAATGCCAATAAACAGTTTGTTCCCTTGAGAAAAAGGCTAAAAAAGCAATTTCCTTGCAAATAATTCAGTTAGAAATCATAGGCTCTAAAATAGTGGCTTACTGTTGACCATTTATGCTTAAAATCTAATGATGAAATTATAATCTACTACTACTACTTTTTCTTTCAATCAAAGCCATAACATGTTAAGATAAATTCCATATGGCTAACCTGTTATTGTTCTGCTTTTCAATGTTGTATCAACTCTTTTGTACTTTTAAACTGAGGATAAATTACATCCAGTAATTGACAGTTGAGTAAGCTAACCCAACTGTCAGAGTTGGTCAATGGGGTTGGGGGAGGGTGAGATACTGCCAAGGAGGACTGAATTCTCCACTCATTGCCTGATATGTAGGGGGTTCAGTCCTGCTTTCTGAAGGATTCAGCAGCAGCAGCCATTTCCCCACAAACCAAGCAAAGACTAGCTAGATGGGAGAGACTAGCTAGATGGGCCAATGATGTGACTCAGTTAGAAAGCATCTTCATGTTCAAATTAAAACTTGAAATTTAAGTTTTAACTATCATTGTTTCCCTACCAAGAACCTTTGGAATTACAATTCATGGAGTAGAATGGACCTAGAGAACAACATCACACCAAAACTTCTTAGGGTGATATGCTCAGAGTAGACCCATTGGAATCAATGAACTTGAGCTACTTAAGCCAATTGATTTCAATGGCAGTACTCTGATTAACCATGGATATATTACTCATAGGTTTCCCTAAGGGAAAGCATGGCAGTTAAACCCAGCTAAAAATCAGTGTTTAGTGCAGATTTTCACCTAGGAATGTAGTTAACTAAGAATTTTAGGCCCTTGAGGTAAAGGAGTCTATCTTGCCAGAGAGAAGAAGAATAGCAAAGATGCCCATCGGCTAAATATTCTGCCTAGGGGAACAAGTTTCTTCTTGAGTAGAATAATTTAGAATATATTTTTAAAAACTTGCTTCTTACTACATAAATAAAGGGGTGAAATTCTATGGACCCTGCTATTATATGGGCATGATGAGTCTGGCAGGCAAGTACAGGTGAAAGTTAATTTGTCTCTTAGGAACTAGGGAATCTGTCAGTATTGGTTTCTATGGGTTTCTCATTTTACTAGTATTAAATTCAGTTCTCCAAAACAGTTTGCAATTTTATTTTTTATTTTTTAAAAGAGGCTTCATGAAAATTCATCAGCATTTTTGTGCTAATTTCTCAGACTATATACATTTTATGTGCAATTTTGGCCGAAACATATGTTTTTAAAAAAAGCATTTCCCCTAACAATGCATTTTTGCATGTTATTTTCACTAACATATGCATTTATATGTACACTTTACTATATGCATTTTTGCACACATTACTTACCATTGCAAAATTCAGTTAAGTATTAATTATTAAGGATTATTATTGCTGTTGTTCTTATTATTATATTTATAGCCCACCCATCTGGTTGAAACCATACCAAACCCTGCTTAGCTTCTCAAATGTGCTAGCAGTTTCTTTGCGCACCACTAATTTTCTCTCTGGGCTAAGCACAGAATTTATCTTTTTGTTCAGTCATATCTCACTCCTTGATTTAAAAAGAAAAAAGATTTCACATTGTCTACCACCTTTCTAGACTGTCATTAAATTGCTACTTAGCACCTCATTGTTCATAAGAATACCTCCCTATCAATATTTGCAAAGCTATTGTCGTAGTGCTATTAAAACTGCTTTCCAGACTCTTCTTTCTCAGGAGGCCTACAAATCATTTCTCTCTGGCATTCGTTATTAGGTAATGAACTGTGATGTCTGGTCATCCATTAAGTTCTATGAGATTCATTTTCCTACTTCAACCTTCTGCCATTCGGTGTACTACTGCCATGGTATGGACTTGGCTCGTACTATGCCATGCTGGTGATCATGCCCAGGAGAGCATTGCATGAAATAGGAAGATTTTCCAGCCTGATCCTAAGAGTCAGCATTAGCTTAAGCAGTACTATAGTTTGGATTTTTCTAGCTAAACTTTGGGAGCATGGCAAATTCACACAGCTCTGCTGCCATGTGATAAAAGAAAGCCCTGAAATTCACATTATATGCAATCATGGGAAGGGACGGGGGAGAAATTTGATTCACTTAGCATTTTAATTTGCCTTTCTTGAACCAATGTGCAAACTTCTATCCTAGCCTTCACCTGTCTTATGGCCTTCCAATGTTTTGAACTACAACTCCCATCAGCCCCAGTTAGCATGGCCAATGGTCAGGGAAGATGAAAGATGCACTCCCAAATATCTGGAAGGCACCAGGTTCAGGAAGGTTGCTCAGTCCTATCTCACTCTTACTTAGGAATCTTTTTAATCTAAATAAATCCTCCCCCTTTCCTCATAGGGATGATGTTTCAATTCTTTGCCCAATTTGGTTTATCTTTTCTGCACCTATTATGCTATTTTTGAAGTGAAGTGAATGAATCCTTACATTCTACAAATGAGATTCAGCCTAAAATATTTTTACACATAAATAAAATTGGCACAAACAATTGGTGGCATTGAGGGATAATTTTCCCCGCCCTCTTAATAAAAATCTGACGTTGAATTAATGCTTAGGCATCAATTACAACCATGACAACAAAATGCAATAAATAAATTCCTGTCAAGAAGAAAACATGCATCAAAACCAGAGATTATATATATTCTCCTCTGCAAAGCCAGAATACATTGATATATATATATTTTAATGTCCTAAGGCTTACTGCAGCCTTCTGTTGATATCAGCAAAATTATATAGTTTTGACATTCTATTTCCAGCTCAGCAAATTCTGTATGTAATCAACCCAACCCTCACTTCAATGGTGTTTAGTTTTTTCATTTTAAAAAAGGCAGGTTAAGGAAAACAGATTGATGGAGCTTCTAGCTTTCTATATTGCAAATATCTTGGGACATCTTACACTGATTATTCATCTCAACAACAGAATGCTGAACTATAAATTATGATATCATTAGCTATTATAATTGACTACTCACCCTGATGAGGAAAACAAACAAACAAGAGATTTCTCTAAGCATGAATCATTTACCACCAGCAGACAGCCCAGGACTGAAATAAACCAGCGCTGTCCAGCTCTAGGGAATTAACAGCTTCAGGCTGCAATCCTATACACATTTTGAACATTTAACAGGTGTGCTCACTTGTGATAGTATGCATCCCTGTCCCCTCATGCTGCCTAGATCGAAATCAACAAATGCCTACTTTCCTATTATTCTTAAATTTACATCTCCTGTTATCTTGTTTCTGTATACAGAAATTGTATTACTGAAGACCTGTTTGCTCCTGTATAGCTGTTGTCATGTATGAGGAACCTGTGGCTGCCCACGGGCCATTGGATTACAGCACTCAGCATCCCTGGCTGTTGAGCCAATAGCAGGAGCTGATGGGAAATGGAGTCCAACAATATCTAAAGAGCCAAAGGGACTCTATCCCTATCTTGGCCACTTCCTCTCCATCCAGCTTTACTTGAGAAGTTCCTCCACAGACACACACCCTACAAGTTAGCTAACATATTACTTTGGGAGTGTTTTATAAAGCTTACCTGCTTTATAAAAAGCAGTGTGGTGTATAAAAAGCCAGTGTGGTGTAGTGGTTAAGAGCGGTAGACTCGTAATCTGGGGAACCGGGTTTGTGTCTCTGCTCCTCCACATGCAGCTGCTGGGACCTTGGGCTAGTCGTACTTCTTTGAAGTCTCTCAGCCCCACCCACCTCACAGAGTGTTTGTTGTGGGGGAGGAAGGGAAAGGAGAATGTTAGCCACTTTGAGACTCCTTTGGGTAGTGATAAAGCGGGATATCAAATCCAAATCCAAACTCTACCTTCCTCTGGGATTACATTCTGACCCAAGGAATTTGTGGGCTGCTTTTCCCATCCCATTATTGGGGAACCTTTTCTCACCTGGTATCTATTCCCCTGCTGCCATGAGGGAACAAGGAATTTTCCTGAGCTTATCAACTAAACAGCCCAGTTCAGCAGATTCCATGCACTAGTTTGACAAAGAGTAGAACAAGTCTTTTTATTAAGCTGCAAATTTCCCAACCCATAGCTGCATCTGTATTATTATTAATAATAATAATAATAATAATAATAATACCCCGCCCAACTGGCTGGGCCTCCCCAGCCACCCTGGGTGGCTTCCAACAAAATATTAAAATACAATATATTAGAAAGCTGTAACATAATTCATTCCTAAAAACAAGTGATTGTTTATTATAGTGGGCAGTGTAAGCAACATTCTTGTCTTAGAAAGTTAGGTTTCAGACGGGGAATTATTTTGTTTTCAATTGAATTACTCTGAAAGATGGATTGCACATTAATAAGGGCATGCTGGTGAATGACAGGTGTTTGCAGGATAAGTGGGATGAGATTTGGGGAAACAACTAGGCATAGGTTGACAGCATAATAGTATTGAACAATGAAAGAAGGTAGGGCTGAAGAAGGGGCTACCCATAGAAAGGAAAAAAAGAAAAAACAGAAACCTGATGGGAGGAGCTGAAGTGCTGGGGAAATGCTATAGACCATGGGTAGCCAAATATGATGCCCTTCAGGTGTTCCTGAACTACATCCCCCATCATCCCTATCATGCTGCCTGAGGCTGGTGGGACTTGTAGTTTAGCATCATCTGGAAGCCACCAAGTTGACTACCCCTGCTATAAGGAAAAGATACGTGACTGATACAATTTTTAAAAATCAAGTGTCCAGAGGCACATATACATGGCGGCTTTTAGCTTCAACACTGCAAAAGACCCAGTTCTGTATTTTCTAAACCTCAGCACTTCTCCTGCATTGGCAGCAACTGTGTACGATCTGCAAAACCAACTCCTAAAATTTCAAAATGGCATTCTGTGAGGCACAAGGGTTTGCAAGGCATTTCCTTTCACATAAAACTTGCAAACAAAATCTTCCTTTCAATTAAAAGTGCTAATAGCCTTTGGCCTAGGTTGAAAGTGGAAGGGGCTGGGAGGCTCTCAACAGAGATGAAAAACAGGCTTGACCAAAATAAAAGCTGTGGATATAAGGGGACAACAGAGGACGAGATGCTTGGACAGTGTTCTCGAAGCTACCAACATGAGTTTGACCAAACTATGGGAGGCAGTGGAAGACAGGAGTGCCTGGCGTGCTCTGGTCCATGGGGTCACGAAGAGTCGGACATGACTAAACGACTAAACAACAACAACAAATAGTTAAGGCATGCTTCCTTAAATCTGCATCACAATTTACATTGCTCGGAGATCCCTATTACTTGTTTTGTACAGAAGCTCTACAAAACAAGCAAAAGCATCTGTCTGCAAGCTGTTCTTCAACTCCCTGGGAAACCCTATTATCTCCAGAAAGCCGGAAAGGGTAGGCAAGCACTTATTTACTCCATCTTATAAAAAATATTTAAGGCATATGGTCCTCCACTTTCTGGTAAAGGAAAATAATAAAATGAGCTTAAGCCTGATTTACAGATTCTAAAAAAGAAGTGTTTTCCCCATCTTAGAAAGAGTGCAAGGCTATATGCTGTATATTCCGGTGTATAAGACGACTGGGCATATAAGACACACACACCCCAACTTTCCCATATAGAGTTTGGGATATACTCATCGTATAAGAAATACGACCCAGCATATAAGACAACCCCCAACTTTTGAGAAGATTTTCCTGGGTTAAAAAGTAGTCTTATACGCAGGAATATACAGTGTATATTGACTCAAAAGAAAGTCCCAAGGAAAGTGTGTAGTGGATTGCAGCCTACCTTGACATACAAAATGTAAGATTACCGAAATTCATGTTTTAAATATATTGTCTGCTACTTCATACTTTTCAAATGTCTGTCTCCCCGCCCACCTATATGGGGTGACCTATATAAAATTTGCAGTTGGTTTGAGGTAGGCACTCAAAACAAAGGTTATTAGTGGCATCATCTGCAGTTTCTTGATTATGAAGGAGTGAGGCTCAGGCTTTGTCATAATACAAAGGAACTTAGCCTTCTGGTGTGCTACAGTGGGAAGACCAGAACATGGAAATACTGATCAGAGCACATGTCCAGTCATTTGCGTGTAGCTACCGGTATTCATCTCCTTTAACAGGACTAAGCACTAATACCAATTCAATGCCTACTTTGATGTGTTCCACAGTATTTAAGCCACTCACAGAGTATTATCCAATAATAATAATAATAATAATAATAATAATAATAATTTATTATTATTTATACCCTGCACATCTGGCTGGGTTTCCCCAGCCACTCTGGGCAGCTCCCAACAGAATATTAAAAACACAATAAAAGAGAAAACATTAAAAACTTCCCTAAACAGGGCTGCTTTCAGATGACTTCTAAAAGTCAGATAGTTGTTTATTTGCATAACATCTGATGGGAGGGTGTTCCACAGGGCAGGCGCCACTACTGAGAAGGCCCACTGAGCTGGACCTCTGCCCCCTCCCCTTAATAAAAGAGTGAAAATCTGTTCACAAGGAGATGGGTTATCAAGGCAGAGGGAGCGTATCCTTATTGCCAAGATGACCCGACTGTGTTTTTAGTATATCCAACTAAAAATGCATTGCAAAGGAATAACTTCTGCACTCAGATATGCAGTGGGACATTTGTCTCCTGCTGGTGGTTCAGGGCACATCAGCTGCCACAGCAGAATGATGGGCCATGGAGAACCCTCCATTAGCCATCCTCGCTTCTAGCAAAGAGAACCAGTGGACACATGGCTAACTGTAAATTCCCTACAGTGGGAAGAGCAACCAACCCTCCTTTTCGCTGCTGCTGTTATTTGCCTAAAGTTTTCAAGGTACCTTTCAAAAATTAACAAACTATCCCTGACCCAGGGTAACAAATAGACAGAATTCTGTGGGGTTTACTCAAAGTTCAGTGAGGTTAGGACTGCAGTCTAATGCATCATAGCTACAGAAACTTGACAAGGTGCATTTTGTATTGATTTCATGATTCTTTTGTAAAACCTGGATTTTGTTAGCTGTTTGGCACATACAAATAAGATTAGATGGATGGCTAGGTAGTCTCAGAAATAGGAATGACTTCCCACCCACTCGCACCACCCGCATCCCTAAAATGGGTCTATTGGACTTAATCCCATACAAAAAATTGTATAATTAGGAGAAATTGATAGAAAAACAAGAAGTATTTTTTTAAAATGAGATACAGTACTGATGTGGAATTGTGGAGAATGAACTTAAGAGTGGGAAAATGAGAAACTGAGGAAAAGTGAAATGGACAAATTTCCATGAATTAACTGTCTGAATTAGATTGTATTATTTATATGAATTATTGTTGCTGTTTTCCCAAAAACACAACTGTAAAAAAACTGCCTTTGATAAAATTCCTGCTCCACTGCAATCTGAACCCTAAGCATTCAAAAAAGCTTTAAACTGTTGTGTGCTGAAGCCCCATTTTAGCTTTACTAGAAGAGAAGCTTGTCTAAAGATTTGTAGGTCACATTTAACAATGTAAGTTGTACTAAGGCTATTTTAGGCATTGATTGAACTACTGCTGGACTATGGAAAAGATGATATCCTAGTCTGCTCTCCCATTGTGCTTGCATTGGCCCTGACCAAGGGTTTCATAAAGCATGCTCAAATGAGCATTCAGAATTTGCTTAATGTATGGGGAGCATCCAGGCCACAATAGTGTGATGTCTGTCTTGGGAGAGTGAGATACCAAAATGATGGTTGGCATGCATATTCCAGCCATCCATTTTCAAGGGGGCCAGGAAAGGTGCAAAATACATGGAAATTAAAATGCATAAAAAGCATTATCCCTGTTGAGCATGGAGTTAACGGGATTAAATTTGGTGCGAATATTTTTCACAAAATTCTGTGTCTAAAGTTTGGCTCTGCTTGACTCCCGTTTTCAAAGAAAGATGCAAAATAGATTATATTCTGATACCTGAAGCAAACCCTCTGAAGAACCACGTGGCAAAGAGGGCTGAAACAGTTTCAGGAAATCTCTGAAAATCAGACAGAGGCATTACATGAACAGAGCTCCTAATCATGGAATGTACTTTTTCCCAGTTTGGAGGGAACTCCCCTTCTCTCTCAGTACTTCACCCATGCTATTCAGCAAGGTCCCCTGACTCATAGGAAAGGCTTGAGGAGGGGGGCTAGCAGCCCCCTTCATTTGGCCTTCCTCCAGAACCATCCCTACACATTTTTTGTATGTTATTTTAAATCTTGTTCCAATGCCCTTCTCACAAGTACAGAATTTGCTTGGCTTTTCTCAGTAAATCAATACATTTGTTCTCTTCTCAAGGCCTTCCATTATTTTAGAATCCTATTTACCTTTTTGTTTGGATAAAAAAAATCCATGTGTGTTCCATGAGAAGACTAACTTAGAGATGCCCCAATACAGCAAGCCAATTCTGTCCATGGGCACAGCTAATTGAATGTAAATTCTCATGCACAGACGCATAACATTGCACATCCAAGCTGCACTGGCGTGTCTGGATGTGTCTTTGAAGTAGGTGGGGTCTGTTTTCCCAGGTCTGAAACCATCAACCAACTGAAGATATTCTGTTCCCTTGCTATCTTCTACTCAAGGAACTTCCTCCCACAATAAGTATATGGTGCCACCGCTCTCCCTTCCTTCAATTCCCTCCTCAAAAGTCACTTGTTCCATGTAGCTACTGAAATATTCTCTTAAATCTCACTCCCCATGACTTAATGTAGTGGCATTTACCCATATTCTCTTTTCCCAAGCCTTGTTTGTCCCCCACCCTTCCCCTATGGTCTAGTAAGTTCTTTGGGAGCAGGAACATGTCTACATTGCCTATGAATGTGCAACTATATATGGAATAAGGAGAAGAAAGGAGGAGGAAGAGGGAGATGGAAGATGGAAGATGGGAGGAGGAGGAGTAGCAGCATGGCATTCCAGAAGAGAACAAAAGAGAGCATGTCTGCTAACAATACAGTGTGTCTTCTTCAAGATCCTTTTACCACATTTGTAAAATATGATGCACCATGGTTTGGGACGTGCTTAGCAGATAATGGTGAGCTTATACTTTTTAAAATTAAAACAAAATACCTCTGAATATTTGATGTGTTGCACATCATATGAATTGGTAGTAAAAATATATGCTCTTTTTACAGTTTGAATTTAATAATCTAATCAATCACCCATAATTCATGGGCTGCTTAATAAACAAACATACAAAACAGCTATAAATTTTGCAAATTCAACAGAAGAAAAATAGTCAACTTTTTATTAATTTATTTACACTAAGACTGGTATTTATGAAGCATATGTCAGTGCTTAATAAAAAATGATCTCAATAAATTCAGTAAGAAGACAAACTATTCATTCTCTTAGCATATGAAGAAAATGAATGGAAAAATAGGCTCCCTGTGCAAACGAGCTATTTGAAATCTCTGCCCATGACATGCAATTACCGACTCTGGACTATGTTTCACCAGCGTTGTCTTGATTTCTGTCTTGCATTTAATTACTGGTAATGCTTCACAACTTGCTGCAGTAGAACATACCTTTTTCCGTTCGTATTTTATATCTCCCTCTCCCTCAGTTCACCCAAGTTCTTAAGGGCCTGCTCAGAAATATCTGGAAACCCCAGAGGGTTTAATTTAAAGTAGGAAATAAATCCACACAACCCACAGTGTTGCGTTTTGGGTTTTTCGGGAAAAGTACAGCACTTTGACTGATGAAGCTAGAAAAGAAAATTAATCACCACTGCAAGGTAGTTGCTTCAGGCTTTACTGTGAAGCAAGAGCTTATCTTCTAACTAGTTCAATGGTCCTCTAGTAGGAAAAGATAGCATCAGTCAATTAGAAACAAGAAAGCCTATAATTATCAACTTGTCGTCTTCCACAGTCATCAGGGAGAAACATCTTCTGCCTGGCACTCCACTATCTACAACAAAAGAGTTTTGATTTATGGTATTTTCTGCTGGCTTCTATTGCACCAAGGCTCAAAACTACACACAGGGCCGTCTCAAGCATGTCGGGCGCTCTGGCGCCGTGGTGCGGAGATCGCTCCGGCGCCTTCGCCCTGGTGGGCGGGCACAGCATGCCGCGCGGCGCTCCCCTCCCGGCCCCGCACCACCCAGCCTACCCCTAGAGCCGGCCCTGACTACACAGGGTGTTCAGTTGTGCCATTTTCCCCCTCACAAGTCATTTGTTTAAATTTAAAAAAAACCTTGAAGGTTGTGATTAAGAATGGGGAAATGACAGGCAGGGTCATTTGTTGATTTTGCCTGCAGCAAGATAAAGTATCTAATAAATTTAATAAAAAATAATTATGCTTATACTAAATGGCAGCTGTTCTTCAGAGTTTCAAATGGGACATTCCCAGCCCTACATAGAGTTGCTCTACACCAGGCATCCCCAAACTTCAGCCTTCCAGATGTTTTGGACTACAATTCCCATCATCCCTGACCACCGGTCCTCTTAGCTAGGGATCATGGGAGTTGTAGGCCAAAACATCTGGAGGGCTGCAGTTTGGGGATGCCTGCTCTACACTGAGGCCTGACTCTTCTCTGGGAAAAGGACCATATATTTTCTTCAATGACTGGGAAACCAGCTTGAAAGTGGGGTCACTTCTAGGAAGGCAAATGTGAGGAAGGCTATGGGTTAAGGAGTCCTGTCTCTCACCACTCTTTTAGCTCTCAGTTGCAGGTTTTGAGTTTAAAAAAATCAAGCTGTCAAAGAGAGAGAATTGTGCACCTGCTATTGTTTAATATATGACAGAATCAGAGGGTGGCCTTGTTAAGGGCCTCCCCTTTTCCCACAGGAGTGAAGGAACCTCCTTTAAAAAGATATACTGTTATGGGTCTGTGGCCTCCACATGTGGGATCACTGTGTCTTCGCAAAACAGCAATGTGAACAGTAAACTCCTTCAAACCTACCACCCACAAATCTACCACATTTATATGTTGCTGCTCAAGACTGAAAGCAAAAAAAAGCCCCAAATTGTTGTGCTTACCTATTACTCCACTGAACTTTTGTGATCCGAGGCTCAAAGATGCTTGTCAAGATGCTCTTGCAGTGCATTTTAGAAGGAGTGGGATTTCAAAGAAATGCATTGCAGGGAGGGACCCAACTGAGTAAATGACTTCTTGTGTTCCTTTAAGAAGCGTATAGAAGAAAACATGTATTCCAGGGGAAAATGATTTGGCTTAAGTACAGAACACTACCTGCTGGTGCTTTCAGTAGGAAAAGATTCCGACATAACTCTAAATTTGCTAGCATTTGATACTATGAGAACAAGTGCATCTTTTATTTGGCGTCTGTGATCTCTTCCACAAATATGTGCAAAGAGGCCATTTGATCATGGTCCAGTTTCCTTTTTCCTCCCCCCCCCCCCAATTTTTTTGCTTACTAATGAACCGTGATTAATTTTTGCTTAATTTTTTTTATTAAGTATTTTCTTGGTTTACAAAGTACATGCCTTGTCTCTTTTTAAAAGTTGTATAGCTTTCCTTCAAGTCAGTTACATTTGTTATGAGACATTAGTGTTCAGTACAGAGAGAAGGAGTGGTGGTGAAATTTATATTTTTTGCAGTGTATGCAGTGGCAGAGCTTCATGCTCCGGCACTGGAGGGCAGAGAGCAGGCGGGGGCGGGGCTGGCAGGCATCCCGGGGTGGGGCGTGCCACCCGCAGGGGCTTGGTGTGCGCCCTGGGAGCGGGCCATGTCACCTGCATGGGCGTGGCACCCAGCGCAGGCAGGGGGCAGCATCAATGGCACCCTACTGGGATCATGCTGCCGGGGGCGGTGCGCTCCCCCCCCCCACTCCTCTTCCTCTGCCAGTGAGTGTATGTGTGGGGTTTTGTGTCAGCATCACATCAACTACCGTAGATAGGTGCTCTTTCTATTCCCATGTTATGTTTCCTTGGTACTGAGAGGTTGGGGGCACAGGGTATGGTTGGTTGTCTGTGATTGTCTGCAATGGGGTTTGTTTGCCTTTGTGAGGGGAGGAGGGCTTGTTGGGGCAACAACTTCTCCCAAAGGACCTAGTTGGAGAATTTGTTGAGTTCTCAAGACCACTGATCAATTTTTTACATCTGAATAAGACCTGTTCTTGTTTCCTTTTCTACCCTACTGCAAAGACTTGAGTAAATAATTTCAAGAATTCTACATGAAACCCATATAACCACATCTTATTTGTTAGCAATTGGTTATTTAGCATTTCCTTTGGGCACAGTGTACCGAGCTGTGGTCCTCCTAAGCACATTTACTGAAACTGACGAGGCATACTCCTGAGAAATGTACCTATGACTGAAATAGCAGACTTTATTATATCTTTTTAAACACTAATATTCTCATTCCCTCTATGGAGAGACAAACAATTCTTTTGCCATACTTCCCTGATAGAAAACACTGAGATAGTTAATAATGGTAAATGACAGAACATGAATGTTGAAATCTAACCCCAAATATAGCATTTTTCTTCTACCCAAACTATCATCCTTCCTACATATATTAACCTATGGTTATATTCTCAAATTTTGCTGACCCTTCATTGTTTACAAAGAAATTACTTCCATAATGTCTTGGAATATTAAATAACTGAATCATACTTCATCTTCCTGACTGATACACTAGGGGACCTAGAAGTACCTCGGCCGCCTACTGTTCTTTACAAATGACTTTTCCTTGAGACTGCATAAAATGCAGCAAAACTCTTCTATTTAGCTTTTTTCCCCTTTCAGATTCAAAGTGAGACCTAGCAAATACAGTATGCTGCCACCTTATGGGAGAGAAATACATCCTTCTTTTATTTTTTAAACTTACAATGTGTAATGGATGATTCTGCATCTTTGAATTCAAGGGAAGCTCGTTGCTGACTTCAGGGAAGCCAAACTACAGAAGACAGCTTGCCATGTTGTGTACATCTGTTTGTTTAATGATGAGCATTTGGTAGTATAAATAGTGTCTTTGTAATACATGTAGAAATATCAGTAGCATCTCAGCTCTCTGCATGCAAGGTTGTCTCAGCAATGGCTGTGGGAATAAAAGTTATTAAAGAAAAAACAATGGAATTAACACTATGTATACAGAGGAGGCAAAGAAGAGTGACATGACAAGAAGGCTGTTAAAGAAAAGCTTCTAAAAGTCATGCATAAGAATAATACTGGAAAACAAAAGGAAACCTTGAAAAGAGCTCAATTTGTTTCTGAAAGCTTGGCATATGGTTCTGCTAATTCATGTTGATAGAAAAATAAAATATGGGGCTCAAGAAGAAAAGCTGCAAAACAACAATAAGTTAACAAAAAAAACTATTTTTAAAAAATCACACTTAAAAGCAAATTTATTGTCTGATACACAAGCATTTTCCCTAGTGTTTGCCATTTCTAAAATAACACTGAATGAAAGCTCCCGCGCCACAGTGGTACATGCACAGTTCAGAATATTGAGAAATAAGAAGGAAAAAAGGAGGCATATGAATGTGATGGAAGTACACGTGAGTATACGAATAGTTACGTGTCAAATAAGGGAAAGACTTTTTAACGTGAAGAAAGATGCACAGTGTAGAGAAAGTGGATAGGGATGCATTTTTGTTCCTCTGCCATAACACTAGAACCCAAGGCCACCCAATGAATTTGAATGGTGGGGGATTCAGATCAGGCAAAAGGACATAGTTAGACTCATACCCTCCAACATTCCACTGAAGAAAATTGGGAGTGTGGCACCAGTACTGGCTGCAACCTCCCCCTCCACTCCAAGCTCGGTGCCAGTGGTGCTGAAGGGGAGAAATGGGACATCCCAGGATACAATGGGGGGGGGGAAACAGGATGGTTTCCATAATTCCAGGATGTCCCAGGAATATTGGGACAGTTGTAGGCTATGTCAATGATGGCATTTTCCATTTCTCAAGGTCAGAATGGATGCACCTTGAATGAAAGCTGTTATTCAGCCATGAAATAGGCCAGATCAAAAGGTTATATAGGTTCTGGAGGCCGCACCCTTTCCTCATTAACTAAGACTAGTAAGCCCAGAGTCTTAAAAAAAAACACCCCACAAAAAACCTGAACTTCTTGATATAGAGATGGCCACCAACTTTAATGGATTTTCAATGAGATCGGACAAATTAATAGAGGGTATCAATGATTACTGCTCCTGCAGTCTATATTGCTTCTTGTATCAGAGGCAACATCTTGCTGGTTACTAGTTGCTGGGGCACATGGGCAGGAGAGTGTGCCTGTGCTCAAATCCTGCTTGTAGTCTTTCCATAGACATATGTTGTAGTCCCGTGCTGACCAGCCATGGCAGAGCTCAGTGGTGGGAGAGGCCAGCCAACCAGCCAAGTCTCAGGGGGGTACTTGCCTGGAGGCTGAGTCCCTATGAAAGGTTCAGTCTAGTCCCAAGATCAGGAGTATCTCAGTTCATGTAATCAGACCGTCCAGGGGTCAAGAAAGCCAAGAGTCCAAGTTCATTAGAAGCAAGAAACAGCAAGACCTGGCCAGGAACTGACTGAGGCTGGAACCCCTGCTGAAGAAAGCTGAAGCCAGCTGGTTCACATCAGGAACAAGAAGGCTAACCAGCAGCCGGTGGAGTCACTTCACCTTCTGCCCTCCAGTTGAAGCCAATTCCTGGCCCCTGACAACAAATGCTTGGCCACTGGGGGAACAGAATGCTGATCTAGATATTCCCTTGATCTGATGCAGCAGGGCTCCTCGTATATAAATGTATTAGTCACTTAATATTTTGTTGGGCATTGTTATTTATGTAGGTTAAGTTTCATTGCTATAGTACCATCAGAAATTTTGCAGCCGCATGAGTCAATTCCTTTCTTCCCGTACATTTTCTGTGCACCCTGTCCTGCCGCATCATAGCTTCAGTGGGAATGGTTTATCATCACATGCTTACAATTAGAAACTATGAGATTATGTCACTTCTACTTTGTTCTGCCATCATCTCTTGCTGTTCTCAGGGAAATTTCTGGTCTACAAAATCTAAATAAAACCCAAGCGTAGCAACATTACTGCAAAGCACCAAAAAGCTCCTTGGCAGATAATATATTACTTTACTTGTTATGACTCACAGGTTGCTGCAAGATTATAAATGTAGACTGTTTGTAATTATGCAGCTAGCTATATGCAAAACAACTGCAAAGCTGTGTTGGCAAATGGAGGGGAAAATGTGTTTTGGCCAGGTTTCACAAAAGCAAAAAAAACAAAAAAAACCGAAACCAATGTTCAGACGGCAGAGACTAGTTTAACTGGGAGGATGCCAGTGGCTCCTAATCAAAACAGAAATGCGTTTACTTAAGGCAAACATACCAAAGTATGTGGAAGTGAAGCCGTCACTTTGGCATTTGGCTAATGACAAAGATGCTGTCTCGTTATTAAAATGGTAAATAATTGACTGTGTTAGGAAACATTTTCAAATAAATGTTCTCACACAGTTCTGACTATAGCAGTATATCCTGTTCGGTGCATCAAAGGCAGCTTAGAAGGTAGATCCACCAGTTGTTTATCCTAATATACCAGAGAATTGCTGGTGCAGGGCATTTTCATCCTGGGTAGTTTCTCTGTCAACTCCATAGGCTTGCAATATATGTCTGTGCACAGAGACACAAAATTAGCACTGCTTCTGCAAAAGATTGGTCTACTTGCCGCAGCTGTGTAATATGTGAGCAAGCAGTTCACACAGGGCATTTTTCTTCCATGAGCTATAAAAATCAAAATTGTAAAGGGAATGAGCAACTATGTGTTGGTTGCTCACTTTATACACTGCTCGCCTGGATAGACTGCTCATGTGAAGATCAATGGAAACAACTGTGGTCATTCTTTTAATCACCAGAACTAAGAGATTACCAAGGATAACACATCAGGCATCTGAGGAAGTGGACTCTGCCCCCTGCCAACTCTTATGCCATTTTGGAACCCGTGTGGTTTACTGGTTGGCCCAGTGGGAGACAAGGGTTCAAATCCCCCTTTGGACATGAAGCTCACTTGGGCAACATTGAGTCTCTCAGCTTCACCTACCTCACAGGGTTGTTGCGAGAATTCACAAATTGTATGACACCTTGAGCTCCTTGGAGGAAAAGGTGGAATAGAAATGTATGAAATAAAATAAATTAATTCCATATAAAATAATAAATTAGTCTTTAAGTTACTGCAAAAGGACTTGTGTTTTTCCCAGAGATATAACATAGTACCCAGCAGTGCCTTCCTTATACAGTCATTTTTTCTCTCCAGGCATTTTGCCGCTTACATGGCCAGTTCCATAGCTTCTGGTCATTTCTACTTCTGTAGAAGGTCACTAGTATCAATGATGAAGGCAAGTTTGGTCACCACTTGAATGGCACCCCCTAGTTCTTCACTTTTCTTTATGACTGCCATCCATTTCTTTGGGAGGAAGGAACTGAACGGTTGCTGCAAATTGCTATAAATTCAGTTGGGTGGATCACTCCAAATGAACAGCCAAAGCCTTTGACAAATGAAAATTAGTGAATGTTCCTTTCCTGGGTGATTGTAGTTTACCCCCAAGGGCAATTCTGTTGCAGGGGGCTCAGAGTTGTGGTCTGTGTGGGCAGTGGTTTGTTAGAAAGGAGTTTTGGACTTTGAACTGAAAAGGAGAGCTGAAAGTTAAACTGGAGTTAGCTAAACTGGGGTGCAACTCTGGAGCTGCCTGCTACACCTATCTATGAGAATCTGGCGCAGGATTAGCCAGTGTGCTGACTGCTTCTGAAAGTGTAGTTGTCCCCACTATGCTCTACTTTGAAGTTTGTAAACAAAGCTCTAGAACTTCTCATGACTCAAAAGCAGAGAGCTCCTAATGTTACACAGTGGCTGTTGTTTGATGTTTTATTGGACTCTGCCTTGTGCTTAAACAGCTAACATGTTTTGCTTCAAGGAAAAGAAGAACATGTATGTGTTTCTCAGTCACCTATGCTACCAAGTTCACTGACTAATTAATGAGAATTGACAATCTGATCATGTCCCATTTGTTTTATTAACTTTTAGCATTTCTCATTTCTCCTGAAAATTGTTTCAAGGCAGACTTTATTGGAAAGGATTAATCTCTCTCAAGTGTATTCTATGAGATGGAGAAGCATCCTTTCTGAGCAACTTTCTGAAGATAGAATCTATTGATGTTCACAGTGCTCTATCGACTTCATGGAGACCATATTTCTCACAGCTTGCCATTTAAGAATAAATTGTTTCTGGAGCTGGACCTCTGATTATGTAAATAATCATTAACACTGAGGAAGTTACACAACCTTAGATCAGCCATATTTTTTGCCTTTGCTTTATGGTACTCCCAATTTTTATGGGGGACACCTGAGAACAGTATGTCTGTTTGAAAGTCAAAGAGGTGTTATGTCAGCTGCTGCAGTGGCAGTGAAGAGAAGACAACATTTCAAAAATATATTCATTTGTCTTGCTTTTTTGTGCAGCCCTTTACAAAACATTCATTTATTTATTTCATAAAATTTATATACTGCTTGATTGGAAAAGGAAAAAAACAACAACCTCAAAGCAGTTTGCAAAAGATAAAACAGTAAAATAAAGGGGGGGAATCACAATCATACTTTCAAAACATACAAAAGTTAAAATACAGTGGAAGCTCAAGTTACAAACACCTCAGGTTACAAACTCCGCTAACCTGGAAGAGTTACCTCAAGTTGAGAACTTTGCCCCAGGATGAGAATGGAAATCGTGTGCTGGTGGCGCAGCAGCAGCAAGAGGCCCCATTTGCGAAAGCATGCCTCTTGTTAAGAACAGTTTCAGGTTAAGAACGGACCTCCAGAATGAATAAAGTTCGTAACTAGAGGTACCACAGTAGTAGAACAGGATAAAATAACCTCAACATTATAAGCATCAGAGTATGTTTGTATAAACAATAATGTTTTAAGCAGGTGCCGAAAAGAGCACAGTGAAGGCGCCTGGTTGATCTGAATAGGCAGGCCACATTTCAGAATTATTTTATATAAAACATAGAAGCATAGAATTATAGAACAGGAAGGAACTCCAAGGGTCATATAGTCCACTCCCTTGCAATGCAGGAATCTCAACTAAAGCACCTATGACAGGTGGCCATTCAGCCGCTCCAAAGAAGGAGAGTCCACAACCTCCTGAGGGAGACCGTTCCACTGTTGAACAGCTTTTACTGTCAGAAAGTTCTTTCTGATGTTTGGTTAGAATCCAATTTCTTGTAACTTGAATCCATTGCTTCATGTCCTATCCTCTCAGGAGAAAACAAGCTTGACCATCTTCCATGTAACAGCCCTTGAGATATTTGAAGATGACTATAATATCTCCTCTCAGTCTCCTCTTTTCTGGGTTTAACATAACCAGCTCTCTCAACTTCATAAGCCTTAGTTTCCAGACCCTTGATCATATTGGTTGCCCCCCTCTGCACACATTCCAACTTGTCAACATCCTTCTTAAATTGCAGTACCCAGACTGGACACAGTATTCCAAGTGTGGTCTGACTAAGGCAGAATAGAGTGGTACTACAGTGGAACCTCGTGTTACGTACCATCCCCCTTACGAATGCTTCAGGTAATGTGCTCCGCTAACCCAGAAGTAGATGCCGCTAGTTGTGACCTTTGCCCCAGGATGCAAGCGGAAGACGCATTCCAGCGGCGCGGCAGCAATGGGAGACTCCATTAGTGAAAGTGCAACTCATGTTAAGAATGGTTTCGGCTTAAGAACAGACCTCCGGAACGAATTAAGTTTGTAACTGGAGGTACCACTGTATTACATCCCTTGATCTGGACACCCACAATATTGTTAAGTTTTTAGGGGGAACAACCCCAAATTGTTGAGCTTTTGGGGAAACCTAACACAAAAATTGTGACTTTAAGCTTTTTGAGCTGTTTCTTCTGCTTTTTCTATCACGTTGCCATACATCTGGGTTTCTCCTGACATTCTGCCAATTCGGCAAAATTCCCTGCAACATCATTTTTACACCAGGAAACCAGGACATGCCAGGAATTTTCCTGATGTATGGTAAGCCTATCAAAACAATACCATGACCTTATGTTTAGTTTTGCCTTCATTCACCAAAATGCAATTCATATAGGGACCTTATAAAAGTGGCTAGGGACGCGGGTGGCGCTGTGGTCTAAACTGATCAGAAGGTCAGCAGTTCGAATCCCCGTGATGGGGTGAGCTCCTATTGTTCAGTCCCAGCTCCTGCCAACCTAGCAGTTTGAAAGCATGTCAAAAGTGCAAGTAGAGAAATAGGTACCGCTCCAGCGGGAAGGTAAACGTCATTTCTGTGCACTGCTCCGGTTTGCCAGAAGTGGCTTAGTCATGCTGGCCACATGACTGTACACCGGCTACCTTGGCCAGTAAAGCGAGTTGAGCGCCGCAACCCCAGAGTCATCCACGACTGGACCTAATGGTCAGGGGTACCTTTACCTTTATAAAAGTCGCTAACCCATATGCAAATTTCTGTATGTTATTTATCTTCCAATATCATCTAGCAAGCCGTAACACTTGTGCAGATGTTCTGAAGGATGCAGCTCATAACAAACTACTACAGTATTTCTTCTTTTTTTCTTTACTGTCTGCAGGATTTTTTCCCCTTCTCTCAAAAATCAAGCAGAATGTGATTGCAGATAGATTACATCTGGCAAACAGCTGCTAAGTACTGAAAAGGAAGAACTAAAAGAATAATATACAAATTTCCAAATTGCTAAATCCCCTTGATGAAAAATTAAATTGACAACTCAACACTTCAGAGAAAACCATCCATCCAGATACTGTGCACACATCTGCTATGTTACAAACATTTCTAGTAAATGTATCTTCAGGGTGTTCATTATAAATAGGCTATAGAAAACACCGATAAAAAACAGGTATTGCTTTTGAGAAAAAGTACTGAATAATCTGCAAACTGAAAAAGTAGATGATAAGGTAGTTTTCAAGGCCAATTCTTCACTCTATTACACTTTGTGCAGTAAAGAATTAGACCAGAAAACGACCTACACCTTCCCCACTTAGAAAAAGATCTTGTTTCTAATCTGAATCCCACAATGTATAGAAATTACAAGCAATCAGGACAGTCTGTGTTACATTTTGTTCAGTGGGCTTTGGATGCATTTGAGATATCGTGCAGGGATTTCAGTAGATTATGTAACATGCTATGCAATCCCAAGAATGTTTTGTCAGAGAAGAAAATAACACAGAGTTCGATGGGACTTGATTTCTAGCAAGGCTGCCTACGACTGTGGAAGTAGTGTGCAGCATTGCCTGTCGTCATTGCTTGGCTTGCTGGAAGATGTGAGACCGGGAAGACAAACATCAGAAGGGCAGAAGGGAAAGGAACTGAGACTACCCTGTTGGGGGCTATACTGCCTGTTTTGTATACATTGCCATTAGATGACAAATGTATTGATGGGAGGCCAGTAGCTCTGTAGCTCTGTAGCACAACGCATAATTTAAACACACAGGATTCTGAGTTCTGTTCATGGCATCTACAGGAAGATCTGGGAAAGATTCCTGCCTGAAACCCTGGAAAGCTACTGCCAGTCAGGTTGAAAATACTGAACTAAATTCACTGCATCGAAAAGTGGGTCAGCTGGTAAGTGTAAATCAGGGTGGAGCAGCTGTGGCCCACTGTGGGTATAGCTCCCAGCATCCATTTAGAATAGATTGGCCATTTAGAATAGATAGTCTTGGACTAGATCAGGGACGTCCAACAGGTAGATCGTGATCTACCGGTAGATTACTTGATGTCTGTGGTAGATCACTGATAGATCACTGGCTCTCCGCCCCCCAACAAGCTCAACAACTTTGGCTCCCCTAAAAAAAGTTCAACAGTGTTGGTCTGCACCCCCAAAAAACAAGGCTTTCCTTCCTTAAAGAAAAGCTCAACAACTTTGACCTGAACCCCCAAAAAGGGGGTAGATCACTGCCAGTTTTTAACTCCATGAGACAGATTGCAGTGTCTTGGGAGTTGGCGACCCCTGGACTAGATTAACCTATCTAACTTAACGAAAAGAAGCATCACTTGTCCTCAGATGCAATACTGCATCAGTTCACACACTCAGCTACTACAAGCAGATATGCATACATGTATGAACTGGCAGGTCAAATATTTGTCATAATTTTCTGGGAATGAAAAATAAGTCTTCCGTGTTAAATCAACCCACATTTGTTCACTCGTCCTTAAAGTTTATGTAAAATGTGTTCCGTTTTCTGTGATTGGCCTCCTGTCATACAATCTGTCAATCTGTCGAGGCAGGTTGCAAGGCAATTTGAACGGGTGCCACACTCATTTTCTCCTCCTCCTTTATTTGCAAAGTTTCTGAGTATAAGAGCATAAAGAAATCCTTCTGGATCAGACCAAAGGCCCATTTATTCCAGCATCCTGTTCCCACAGTGGCCAATCAGATGCCCACAAATACCTTTATGCAACATAAAAAATAATATACATTGAAGAGCTGAAAATGGGAAACATGTTCAGCTACACACAGAGCAGCTATATTAATTGACCCAAATGTTTTGTCAAAATGTGGCTAAATAAATACACCTTTCATATCAAAAGAATATGATTCGCTGGTAATGTGAAGGGCAAAATATAATGACTCATTCAACCTTTTGGCTAATTGTGGCGTTCGCACAGAGCCCCCGGTCCTTCCACGGACTCTTGACCCTACACCACCGCGGCTTATTTATTTCACTGCCACCAACCAGGTTTCCCCAGTAATATACACTACAGTATTCAAACTCAGTCAGGTTGTAACATATTAACAAAGATTCCAGTATATTGTGAACACATACAAGTTTTATATACTTTGAAACACTGTAATCAGATTCACTCTCTCTGTCTCTACCTCACTCTGACTCCTATGCCTCCCACCTACAAGAAAACAACCGAACTAACTGTCTCTCTATTTCCAACTGTCTTCCCCACTGTCTAAACCAGGCATCCCCAAACTTCAGCCCTCCAGATGTTTTGGACTACAATTCCCATCTTCCCCAACCACCGGTCCTGTTAGCTAGGGATCATGGGAATTGTAGGCCAAAACATCTGGGTGGAAGTTTGGGGATGCCTGGTCTAAACCTCTGGCTAAGCTTTTTAAAAGCAGGTAGGCTCCACCCCTGGGCTTTTCTATTGGTCTACCTATTAACCCTTTCTCTCCCCCTGTGCAGACATTTCTAAAAGAACAGGCAAATGCCACACTAATGAAGATTAAAGAAAAGATTATTAATGAAGAGGCAAAAGCTATGAGTTGGTTTAGCTAAGTATATGAAAGCTCAATAAAAAATTAGATTTGTTTTGTATCTTATTTGATAAAAAAGTTCACTTATCTTCCACACAGAAGTGTGAGTAGAGGAAATGAAATACCACATGACTGCCCTAAACTACTTCACTTTGTCACCTGCTGTGAGCAAAATGGAGTGGCTTTTTTAAAAAAAATCTCATAAAGAACTGCACACGAGAAAGAACTACAGGGAGAAGAAGTGCACTCTGTGATGCCCTGTATTTTGACACACAATGTAACATAACAATTCAAAAAGGGGGAAAGATTGCAATCCTACACACACTTCCCCAGGACTAAGTCCCATTGAATTCAATAGCACTTACTTCATAGTAGATATACACAATATTTCACTGTTAAACACTGGAATTGTGGCATCTTGGATGTGCAAAGTAAAATACATCGTTATTTGTTTATAAATATCTCTGCCTGATATTTTTGAATGATATAAACTAGAATCCTAAACAAGCTAGGTTATGGATGTTATAACCCTTTTATAATGCCAACACATTTGTATAGGGAAGTTGTTGTACTGTTCAGTGTTTTATTATGTTTTTATATATGTTGGAAGCCATCCAGAGTAGCAGGGTACAAATAATAAAATTATTTTATTTTTTTATTTCAGTGAATATTGTTAAAATAACTCTAAAATAAAATGAAACCAAACTCATTAGTAAAAGCAAATATTGGAGAAACTGATTTTTCTAAACACCCTCAAAACAATTTAAAAAGTGCAGAATTCAGATTTCAAACAGATTCAATACCACTGACAAGAGGCAAGTTTGCAGTGGGTTGTTTGGCACGAAGGATGAATATATTTATAGCTTCTCCTGTGTCATATTGATGTGATGTGACAAATTAAGAAAAACTTGGAAGCAATTCTCACTTCAAAATAACAGCTTGTGGGAAATCCTTAGAGAGAGAAAATACCACTAAACCCAAAATGAGCCCTAACAAGTCACAGGTATTTTGATATAACAAAAGTTCTCTCCTAATGGACCCACACAATTGCAAACAATCTAAGCCATCTTTTCCCAATGAATTTCTATTTCTGTGCATGTGTTTAATCTATTTGGCTACCCTGTTAAAGACATTACCTTTGTTGTAAAATTAAAGGAATAGAGGTCACCAGCATGGGATACTCCTAGATCCAACACTGTCCCTTGAGGCTCAGGAGGCCTCAGTGGTAACGAGTAACTATTTCCAGCTGTGATAATGTTACCAATTGCCGTTCTTTTTGGACAGAGAAGACTTTGCCATTGCACTCCATGCTCCATTAACTTCCAGACTGGATGGTTGAAGTGCACTGCATGGGGCTGCCAATGAAGACAACCCAGAAACTTCAATTGGTTCAAAATACAGGTGCCAGGTTACTGGTCAGCCTTTGCCACCGATGCCACCGGAGCAATGCCACCCCCACCAGAGCAAAGCGGAGCTGCGCTGAGCCACCCGCCCGCCTGGGCGGGGGGAGGGAGCCTGGCCAACCAACGTGACCTTTGGTAAGTGAAGGTTATGCTGGGGTTGCCTGGTTCACAGCCGCTCCCCAGCACTCCCCACGCTATGCCCCTAACTGGATTAGATTACTTCTTCAAGCGGATTGTGATATTATATTGTACACAGTTGCAGCATAACCTCACATATCCCCAAACAACTCCCCCACCCCCAATTTCCCACTGGTTCTATAAGTAGCTTATTTGGGCTAAAAAGAAAATGAGTCAACAGGTTTCTTTTTCATGCTGTGAATTTTGTCCAGTTGATTTCCCCGAAACGGAATAAATTACAGTAGATGCAGAAGAGAGATTCATCAGCTCTTTTAGGCAAGTGGTTCCTCCAGTCTGATGTGCTAGAATCTAAATTGCTACATGATAATTTATGTTGCATTTATGTTGAGCTGATTCAAATGAATAACCTCTCTAGCAATACTAAAGACTGCTGTAAATTATAGAATGAATATAATCTGCGTCAAGGCTGTCCCTAAGACAAAACAGCCAAGTTGTGCATAGCAGCACATCTGACTGATATAGCAACCTTAATTAATCATTTTATTAGCTATCATTAGATGGCCAAATGAACTCTGGAAGGAGATTATGTCCCTGGGCACAAATGAACAAACACAACTATAGTGTATCTATTAACATGTACTATGAAATTGCTTGGATTAAGATAATAAGCCCATACGCCCATTGGTTCTCTTGTGCATTCTACCACAAATTAACAGTTAAATGAGTGGCAAAAATTTGCTTATCTCTTGGAAGTTTGTTATAGATAAACAAACTGTCCTGAAACAAAAAAAACTCATCACAGGTTAGTTTAGACATTTGCATTGCTGCATAGTTCCATCTTCCAGAGTCAAACTTTTTCAATGAAACTCCAGGACAAGCATTATGTAAACCACTTTGAGGTTTTTTCTACAAACAAGTAATCATGTGGATCTAGTTTATAAGGGTTAAGCAATAAAATGGTGATATGAAGTGATATGTGATCCTGATAATGAAGTTTATAATAGGGTTACGTGCCACCCCAATCTCTGCCGAGTGATGTGAGATTCCAGGGGTCTTAGCACTTAACCAGGGTTTGTGTTTCCTTTGGGGAAAATGAGGCACAGTGGAGACTATAGTGTCTTTAAGATCTGTGGTTTTATTTACACACACACACCTTAGTCTTGATGGAAGGAGTATATTACAACCCAAGAGTGTCTCTGGTTGCTTCTCCCATAGCTTTGGCAAGCTTGGGTCCAGAGCGGAAGCCAGCCATGCTTCCTAGTCTCTGGGTACAGCCTCTCCCTGCCAATCTGCATGGATGGAGTTCTGCCCACTTCCTGCTTCTTCCTTCCATAAACTCTTGTCAAAATGTGACTTCCCCTTCCGCTTACATCATCACCAGAGGTGACAGCTTCTCAGGAGGATAGAGGGTGCCCGGTGTCAAATGTGTGACATTGCGAGGAGTCTGGGGAGGAGCTGAATATCCTCAGAATATTGAGGAAGCATGGCCTGCTCAAAAAAATATTGGGTGGCCCAGGAGCTGGCATCTATGATCGTCACCCACTGTAACCCTGGCAGCTTCCTCCTCTGTGCTGACAGTGTCTTCTTTTTGTTAATGAATTACATTGATGGGTTAATGACTGGCCATTTCAACCTTTGTTTCTTAATGTCTTATACCTGGTCAAGTTGGCGTGGCCTATTATCTTAAACTTAATTCAGCAGTGTTTGGCACAGTTTTACTCAATTTTTTATTAATTCTCGCTATACTAATTTTGGGAATTATGGGTGACTTGCACCCATAGATCTGGTACCCAACTGTGGTCCTGATAATGCAGTCACATGGTTTCATCCTAAATTCCTCAGTTCCTCTGGTCAGTGTTATAAAATTGTTAAGCTGAAAGGTGATACATAATAACATTACTTCAGAGGCCTATCTTTATTTAGTTAAAGGTAAAACAGAGCAGATTTGTATCCTAAGGAACTAATCTCCCTAGTCTTGTAGTCAGAAACAGTTTCCATAGTTATAGAAACTTTGAGAGAATGCTCTAGGTAGTAATAACTTTTCATCTATAATCAATGAGTTATGTCTTTCGAGATACATGTGGGTGTTCCTGTTCTTTTCAGAAAATGGCCTTTCTTGAATCTACTTAATGCAAAAGGTTACAATACCCCACCTGACTGCTGCATTTGAAAACAGGCTTTCCTTTAAAAATAAAGGAAAGAGTGCCACCTATCTGCAGTTTTAAAAGCTCAAATTTTGCTAAGGTGCACTTTAAATTACCGTATTATTATTATTATTATTATTATTATTATTATTATTATTATTATTATTTAAAATTGCACTTAGGATATTTAATCATACTCCCACTGGTCAATTTTTAGAAAACATTCTGGTTCAAGTCAAATTCAGACTCACAGTATCATTTCATTGTGCCAAATAAATAAATAGCTGGTGCAGTCCAGATATTGTGGGACTCCAATTCCCATTAACCTCAACACTACAGCCAATGTTCATGGATGATGGGAGTTGTAGTTGGGAAGGCACCAGGTTGGCGATGGATGGAGTAAAGGGTTATATCCCACAGCGGTCTTCCTCTGGAACTGCTGACTGAAAATAATGATTTGTGCATCTGGCCAAGTCAGTTCTAGAACAAGAAAGCTAAAGTCACAATAAATTTGTTAGTCTTTAAGGTGCCACTTGGTTATTTAGGGGCACAACAGGAGGTGAATTTGACTGGAAGGGAAAAAAGAACTGCTCTTCTTGAGGATGACAAGTGCTTTGAAGGCAGCATGACTGATGGTCATGTACCAAAGAGAACAGAAGAGCTGAAGATTGCAAGCAGAATATCCTTGTTAAGGATTCCTGTGTATTATACATTATGGCCAATGAATCCTTCTTTAGTTACCTAAATACTTTTCAGAAGAATTCTCATTTAGTAGGTGGATACATTTTTAACAATAGGATCTTTTTTTCCCCTTTTAAAAAAGGAGCAACTGCAAATACCTTTTTATGTGACTGGAAAATTACCCTGGTCATTGAAATGGGGATGCTTAATTTAGCACAGTGGCTAAATGCCAAATCGGTTAACTAAATTCTGCCTGTGTACAGTCTTCTCATAGCTTTTGCTGTAATCTGCTGCAGTTTCAGCCTTCAATTATTTGTGGGCTCGCAGCAAAACACTGCCAAAAGGTACCATCATTTGAATGCTGCATAAAACATGACCAAGAAGATGGTCTCATATGATGGCATTAGTTACAATATTCACATTCCTATCTGAAGGTTGACTATGTTGAATGACTGCCTAAATGGGGAAGGATGCAGTGCTGGATGTATGTGTAGGCTAAGTAGGCTGAAGCCTAGGGCCTCTAAATCTAGGGGGCATAGCCAGCCCGCCCACTCCCCAGCAGGAAGTCTCCCCTCTGCCAAAATTGCAAACCCAAGACTTCATGCAAGTGCAGGGCAACTCAGGCCCAGCAACTATGAGACTCAGGGCTACCCAGTGGGGCCCAATTTGAAGCAGTGGGGCACAACTTGTTTTTTGTTTTTTGGTAGGGCCCAGTTCAAAGCCAAAGTCTGCAAAATCTTATAGATATAAATAACATCCATCTAGATTGCCGTGGTGCAGAGGGCCCCTTAGGAGCAGCCCACAGGGCCCAGTTTGGCCAAATTGCTCCAATTGCCTTAAGGTCAGCCCTGATGAGACCGTGCAAGAGTTGGACTGACAAGCCCTGCAGCTTATAGGTCCCCTGTGTCACTATTCAGAGTGCAGACTCAAGGACTTGTTATGGAAATCCTGAGAAAATGAGCCCAGCCACCTTTTATTGCTACCAGCCAGGAGGACTCCCCTGCTCAGCGCCTGGAGGCCCCAGTCCTGCCAATCACCACCTGGCCTGGGCGGGGCCAAGGCCTATAAGAACTGCTGTTGCTGCTGCTACCAGCCAGGAGGACTCCCCTGCTCAGCGCCTGGAGGCCCCAGTCCTGCCACTCACCACCTGGTCCAGGGCGGGGCCTGATGGGCTTTATAAAGGACTGTTGCCGCCGCTGGTGCTGGGCAGAGAGAGCTCCATTTTGTTTTGTTTTTTTGTTTAAATTCCTGTTATTTTTTACCTATGTTATTTTAAACTGTATTAAGGATGTATTCTTAGTTTTAGATTTTGAGTTATGTCGAAGTTGTTTTCTATTCGGTTGTGTATTTTTTGATGTGGTTTATGTATTGTTTGTGACTTTTGTAATTGTGCTATTGCTGTATTGTTTTGATATTCGACTGGAAGCCACCCAGAGTGGCTGGGGAGACTCAGCCAGATGGGCGGGGTACAAATAAAATATTATTATTATTATTATTATTATTATTATTATTATTATTATTATTCACAGTTGCATAAGCACTACACTACCGTATGGCCATAAATTTGTACATTCAACCGCTGAAATATACACCCAATATGTAGCAAAGGAGATTTATGTTACTGCTTTATGAATGGACTCTGTATTTTGTGAATTACCTAAGAGCCACCAATAGGGAGCTCTAGAATCTGATAGTTAACCAATTGGGTACTACCAAACAGCGACTACTATTGCTGAAAGCAGGTAACCAGCAGGGAATGCTTCAGCTCAGCCTTTGCGCTGTTGACTGAACACCCCCTGCTGTGCAGATAATGGAGAAAGCTCATAAATTGTATCCCTTCTGGCATCCTGGCCAACTCTATTACACTGGTATAAACCCTAGTGCGCCAGATGCCCAGAATAGCAGCAAATAAAATCCCCTCATACATCAGCAACTGATAAGACTTGTCAACCAGTTCTTCCAAAGTCTTCCTAAATTATAAAGCTCCAAAATACAGGCCAAAAAAGAGCAGGTCTGGGAAGAGCGAGACATACAATGGGCACCACCAGTGAAAAGGCCCTGCTCCATGTAGCTCCTGCCCTGTCATTTGATAGGGTGCCCACTTGCCCTCCTTCTTGAGATAGAATGCTCTCTATTGGAGCCTCCGGGTCCAGTACAAACACCATAAGAAGGGAGAGCAGGGACCTTGAAGTTCCTAACAGCTGTTAAGCAAGCAAGCCAGCACACAGGTCACCGTTGTCAGAGTCAGGAGGCCTATGTCGTGGCCAGGCCTGCACACAATCTTCTTTTTGTACAATCTGGTTTGTCCTCAGTAACCAAAATTATATTAACATATACAAGCAGAAAAGTTGTTTTCCTTCATTTGCAAGGAATCGTACAAAGCAAAGTGGCACCAATAAAGAAATGTTCCAGGGTGGCAACAGAAAGCAAACTAAAAATGCTTTTGCAGTTCATCAAAACTATCCAGCAATTTTCAATTCAATTTTTATTACAGCAAAAGCCAGCAATACAAAATATAATTCCAAACAAAAGAAAATCAGCAATAACATCACCAGAAATAAAACAATTACACAAAAAGAATTTGCAATGTGTCATTCAATAGAAGGGATTTACGTTTCTTGATAGCTAAAGTGCAGAATTTAGCCACGTCATATGACACTGTGCTTGAGGAATCTTCCAGAAGGAATTTTCGTAAGAGTTCAGGGGGAAATTCCAAATAATATTGCAAGGGTGTAAATTTTGATAAAAGGGGTAAAATAAGTCGAGCTCGTTCTTCACTATAAAATTCACAAAATAAAAGAATGTGAGTCACAGTTTCTACCTTGTTAGACATGCAAGGGCAAAGGCGCTCATGAATTGGTACCCACATAAATTTACCGTACAGCACCGCTGAGGGCATTGCCTCAAAGAGAAGGCCCATCTATAAGCTTTGTTAGTGATGCTAGATAAGTAAGGGGCAGCTGTAAAATTAGGCCATGATTTTAGACATCTATAATTGTCCAGGAGTAAGGCATCTTCTTGTTGTAATTCGACATCGTTAAGTCTCTGAGTAATAATTATTTTTGCCTCGTTCAGAGTTCCATTAAAAAGATCTTCAGGATTTAGGCCAATTTGTTTGATCTTGTTAGTTATTTGCATAAGCCAGGGTGGATAGGGAACTGCGGCCAGAAAATGAGGTAACATTCCCTTTGGATTGTAATGGATTTTCAACCAGAGGGATATTGCTTGCTCCCAGACTTTTAATTCCACTCTGGGAAGTCCTGCCTCTTGCCTTAACACTGCATTAGGTGTGCTCTTTGGGGTACTGAATAGTGATCTTAAAATTTTTGATTGTACTGTTTCAAGGGTCTTAAAATTGGCAGAAAGTCCAATTTGAGAGCCATACAGGAGCTGGGCTAAAGATTTTGCCTGAAAGATTTTTAGGGCCATAGGAAGGAAGCCGGCACCTTTCCTTCTAAATAATCTAAGGATGGCATTTGCACTTTTTCCTGCTGAAGTAGCTAATGCGGTCAAGTGTGTTGACAATTTGGCATTGTAGGAGAAGGTTATGCCTAAATATTGGAAGATCTTAGTTTGTTCTATGGCATTTCCCTTTATACTCCAATTGTCTTTCTTAAATGAACGGTCAAAACGTACAATTTTAGTTTCGGCAAAATTTTAATTGTTAACAATTCAGTGTTGCATTGGTCACTAAACTTCCCTAAGGCACGTTTCAAGCCAACTTTAGTTTGAGAGAGAAGAACAGCGTCATCCGCATACATTTGAACTGGTACTTTTCTACCACTAGAAAACACGGACGGGTGGGTATCAATTTCATGACAGCATGTGATCAGAGAATTAACATAGATGTTGAATAAAAAAAGGAGCTGGTAAACAACATTGTCTAACCCCTCTTTGAACTGTGATTTCTCTAGAAAGTCTATCCAGCAATATCAAGTTATAGGAAAACTGGTGCCATTAACAGTAATACTTCTAGTTGGTTAATTGGTTCAGCAACTTCCATGCACATGATGTGTGATGCTAATTTAAATTCTAGATTAAAATTGATTACTTAATTGAGAAGGGGATTGTAACAAAAACACTAGGGTCTAATTTGAATAGTAGAGTGCCTGGTATCTGGTGAGCAGACCAAAGCACTCGTCAAGAGAGCTATGAGATTCAGGTGAGGGTCAGATGCCTTGTCAATCCAAAGAGGTATATAACAGGAAGGCCTGCGGCCTGCACACACACACACGTACACATACAGTACGTATACGTATGTTGCCCCCTTAGCAATTATGCTTGAAAAAAGGTGTTTCATCAACCTAATGGTGGTAGAGGGACATTTAAGGGCAGGTCACCATTTGACCTCCCAAAGATCTCCATCTTTGTAATTTGGCTCTAAGGAAACATCAGAGGTATTTTTGGCAGGGGATTTAGTAGCTGGGAAGATGAGACTTAACCCTTCCCTACTGCAACCCTCACCACTGAATCTCCCCCACCATAATTAGCATTGAAAGAAGCTTTGTTTTGGGTACAATAGAGAGCTTCTTTGGAGCCTAACTGCAGTGGGTGAAAGAGAAATGAGACTCTGCAGACACCAGGGAAGGCCTCTGCAGAGACATGTGGCCTATGGGCACCAGGCTGGTGACCGACGTCTATAGTGTGTGCGGTTATTATTTCATGTCAAGTGTACTGCTGTGGTGGATTTACTGACAAATGCTCTATTGCTAATTCATGCAACTAGCCCAGGAACTTGTGAAAGACCATTTAAAAACTGAATTGCTTGCATCTTCTGTATGAAGCCCTATTAAAATGAACAGTGACAGGGAGATTTCTTTAGAAGAAGAATTTTCCCCATAAATGAGGCTTTTCTTTTTTCCTATCAGGTTACAGAGATAACCATCATCTCCCAACAGTATATTTCTCAGGTTTATTGTAATTCAGTGACGTAGAAGCTGTTCTTTTTAAAAGTGAATTGAGAAAAAATGTCAGATGAAATCTGAACTCTTGAGAATGAATTTCATTTTTATCATATTAAAAAGCTGCATTTTTTGTTTCAGCTTGTAATGGGGTGGAAAACCAGCTGGATTAAAAAAAACAAAAACCAGTTCTGATAAACGCTTAATAGCATACTTTTTTCTCTTCTGTGCTCATAAATAGGTCTATAATGTTCCTTGAAATTGAATACAGTAATTATAAGAAAGGCCTTGGTTTGTATGGTAATCAGTACATTACGGGAGACCCAAAGGGAGAACCAAGATAAAATCTCCTCGCATATTCCTTTAGCCTGAAAAGCAAACCCAAATTTGGATTAATGCTATGATAATTGAGGGCCGGGTAAACGCTCAACCCCTGTACCATTTCTTTAACTTAAAAACCACCTTTCTCCCACCACTATTCATTTAAAAGAGAAGTAAAAAAGGTAAACTGACCCCTGACAGTTAGGTCCAGTCGTGGACGACTCTGGGGTTGCGCCGCTCATCTCGCTTTATTGGCCGAGGGAGCCGGCGTACAGCTTCCGGGTCATGTGGCCAGCATGACTAAGCCACTTCTGGCAAACCAGAGCAGCGCATGGAAACACCATTTACCTTCCTGCTGGAGCAGTACCTATTTATCTACTTGCACTTTGTGCTTTCAAACTGGTAGGTTGGCAGGAGCAGGGACCAAACAGCAGGAGCTCACCCCGTCGCAGGGATTCGAACCACCCACCTTCTGATCAGCAAGCCCTAGGCTCTGTGGTATACCACATGGTACACCACAGTTCCCCTCTTCTACAACAGCGTTTATCAACCGCTGGTGTGCCGCGACGAGAAGGGTGATTTGCATTGTCACGTCGCTGACCCGCCGGAAAGGCGAGCGCCCGCGTCGTGACCCGGCCGGCTTCCTTTCCGGCGGGTCAGCGCTGTTTATTGGCAGCCGCCAGGCACATGACAATGCAAATCGCCCTTCTTGTCGCCGCACGTCGCGGCAAAATTTAGAGTCGGCATCCAGCCGGAGGCCAGAGAGGGCGCCGCCGCCGCCTGGGGAGGAGGAGGCAGGCAGGGAAGGCTGCGCAGGGCTTCCCTTCGCCGGGCCAGAGCGGCGGTGGCTGCCTGGGGCGGCTGGGAGGGAGGCGGCGGCAGCTGCGCGCCAGTGTCTGCCCGCCTGGGGTCTGTGCGTGCCGTCTAACGTGTCCCCGCTCGCTCCACAGGCTCTGTGCCTGGTGGGTCCGCCTGGCTACCGCGCAGCAGTTCTTCAGTGGCATGCTTTACGTCTCCCCTCCAAACTAAACTAAATATAGGGCGGCACAGAGTTGGTGTGCCGCGGGATTTTTTTTCATAGAACAAGTGTGCCGTGGCCCAAAAAAGGTTGAGAAACACTGTTCTACAAACTACAGAAGAGGTTCCCCTCTACTGTAGTTTGTAGAAGCTGCTGAGTAGGATTTGTTTTGGGGGAGAATTTCAACGGGGGAATTCCCACTTACTCACATCCTATAATGGAACTCCAGAGTAAGTGGTTCCCACAAGGGAGCCGCAGAAAGAATGTGGTTGGTCAAGGGCACTGTGGATTCAAAAAAGTTGAAAACCACTGGTGTAGGGTTTCCTCCTGAGCCTTTTCTTCTCCCGAAGATGTTCTACATGACAATGGGTAAAGGACATCAAATTCTATTGATTCCAGTGAGGAGGTGCTGTATTTTTCTGTGTATAAGGCTATATTTCCCCCTAATTATTTTAAGTTTGAAATTGGGGGTTGTCTTATACATGGAATGTTGCAATTATTTATTTCTTAATTTTGGGCTCAAAAAATAGGTGTTGTCTTATATAAGGGAGCATCTTATACACAGAAAAATACGGTATTTGCATGTGCTTAACACTGCTACTGAAATAGATGAGACTTTAAAAGTATTTAAGCCAGATAGATCATGCCCTTATGATTATTATTTTAGAAACTAGTGTATCTCTCTATAAGATGCTATATGGAGCTCAGTCAGCCTTAATTTTATTATCCTGTCAGGAAATAATGCAATATCATCTGAATTAAGCCAGTTTCTCACTGCACCGGAATATTTTAAGATGTTCTTAATGCAAATTTGAAAGATTGAGACCCAAAGAGGCAACTTTTACTTTTCATAAGACATCTGATGTGAATAATAAAGATATTCATACTCAGCAGTATTTCAGAGAAATGTGCTCACTGGCTTCCTTGTGTAGTCTGGTGAGAAAAGTAATTGTATCGCTGCTGCTCAAAAATGTGGAAAACACATTCATATGAGCAGTAAAAAAGATCTGAGGGCAGTAAAAAAGATTTGATTTCTCTCGTCCTATATCACAAATGGATGAAATCAATCTGGTGCTATAGAGCTGCTGCTGCTGTTCCACTCTTATTTTGAATTGCAGCATGAAAGTGGATATAATTGTGTGGTTTAAAAGACTTCAGTGCCCACTGAAGAATTTTTTACAGACCCTTTCCCCTATATGCCATAACCACTCAAACATGTGCTATTTGTCTCAAAAAAAGGCCTTCTATGTAAGTAGAAAATAGTTGAATACAATTACTTCTGTGGTATATTTAAGTTCTTATGTTATTTATCCCCACAACAATCCTGTGAGGTAAACTAGTAGAGGCCCACTTACACTGAAAAGTAATCCTCCTTGACTGGACCCCTCCCATGATGAATTCAGCTCTGCATTTTAACCACTTACCACCCCCAGGTACCACCTTCCTCTCTCCATAGCTTACTTGGCAGAAGCAAAACAATGAGGCCTCTCTTGAGACTTCAATTCCCTTCAGGTCTGGAAGGCTGAGACAGGAGCATCCCATGTACCAGGGACCCTGGGAAATCCGGGGCACCTGCTGTGGAGCTCAGGGTGGCCCTGGGAAACTGTTGCTTCAACATTCCAGGTGCAAAGGAATGACAAGAAATGAACCAATCATGCCTTCCCATCATTGCCCTTACTCCTACTAGGTAAGGTTTGGGCAGTAGAAAGGATGGTGAGGTAGGACCTAGGGCAGCATTCCCCAATCTGGTGCCTTTCAGATGTTTTGGACTACAACTCCCATCTGCCCAAACAACATGGCAAGTGGCAATGGATAATGGGAGCTGTAGTCCAGGGAAATGATGATGACGCCAGGTAAAGAAAGACTGACCTTGACACTCGTAAAGCAAATGTAGCTGAGAACATTGTCAGTGTTGCCTTGCCTTCTATCTTTCATTTGTCTAGATGAAAATTTCTTATCTGAGAAAACGTCTGTCAGAGAAGCTCATACAACACATTTCTCATCATCCAGATATCTTTGCCCCAGGTGAGCCGGCTAGTGTCATGTGGGGCGACCCACCAGACAGACAGCAAGTGCTGTTGGCTTTCCCACATAATTGTTGACATCCCCCCCCAGGCCAGTTTCCGGGGCAGGGCTCCAGAACCCACTCTAAGGCAGCTACAAGCTGTTATTTCTCATGATGTTCCAGAATGAGGTAACTTCCGGTGCTCTGGGGCATTGTGGAAACTGAAAATCATGTTTTGCGGCAGCCCTCTACTGTTGCCAGGGAGGCCCATGGCTGGGTATCATCATCACAGAAGAAAGCTTGTGGGATACACTTTGCTGAGGGCTCTCTCCAAACTGGAGCTGCTCATGGTTTCTGCTGCTGGACTGGTGTGAGTATGGTAGAAGGGAAATCGGCTTCATGTGGAAATCGGCTCCCGTACATAGCTCCCTTTCATGCAAAAAGTTGCCGGACATGTAATATCCCAACCTCCGGCACTCAGAGTTAGTGTATGATGAAAGTCCTTGTGGGTACAAGGCTAGTCTGAAGGAACACCTGCTGAAGAGATGGTTGGGCTGTTAAACTTTGACAGCAGTGGGTGGGGTTCATTTCAGTCAGTTATGTTTCTTTCCCCTCTCTTATTTGCTTCTTTTATATTTACTTTGTGCAGTCTGTGGCATTTCTCGTAAAACAAAAAAACAAATTGTAGACTTGATTCACTCCCCTGCTTGTTCACTTGAACAGTGATGAAGAAACGATGTCAAAAAAGGTAACTATTGCACTAAAGTTCAGCATGTACTACAACCACTAGATGGCATTGATTCAGCATCTAAATTCAAGATATGGACTCTACAGTGAGCATACTTAACAAATAAAGTTCAGCAACCATATGTAAGTGGGCTTTTTAAAATTTTCATTTTTAAAAATATGTTTCAGAAGTCAGTGTGGTGCATATACCTTGGTTGTAGGGAAGGAAGGAAGGAAGGAAGGAAGGAAGGAAGGAAGGAAGGAAGGAAGGAAGGAAGGAAGGAAGGAAGGAAGAAGGAAGGAAGGAAGGAAGGAACTGCTAAACCAGTTGCTTGCTCATGAGTAGCTTGACCAATCAAGTTGAACAGGCAGCAGTTGGGGTTGGGTGGGGCTGGTAAAATACTGAAAACCTCCAGATGCCTCCTAAGGCTTATGAGCCTCAGGTTGCCTTCACTGAGGTTGCCTCAGTGAGTTCCAGGACCGATTCAAGCACATACCAGACACTGATATTTTCACAGTTAATGGAGATTAAAGTAAATAGAGCCAAAGGCGATAGCAGGCAGAGTGGGCTAATTCTAGTTTTAGCTTCCTCCCTTCTGAAAGCTACAAGGGCAAAACAGAGACTAAGAAAGAGGACCACGGACTGATCTTAAGCAAGGGAACTGGCAGGTGGTGGCTGATAGAGGAGAGGTGGAGGTTGGTGGGGCAGCGCCCCATTTACCCTACTGTGTACAACTTCTGGAAAAGGCAACATTTCTGCTCAGAGACCTTATGCACACAGTTTAACAAATTCTACGTCTGTGAAATCCGATGCAACCTGAAATGAAGTGCTTCTGAAGATTTACAGCATGTACTGCCTTGAAAGAAAATGTATATAAGATGATGTACAGATGGTATTTAACTCCAGTTAAATTAGCTAAAATGTATAGAATGAGTGACAAAAGTTGCTGGAAATGTAAAGAGAAAGATGGTGAATTTTATCATATGTGGTGGACATGCGAAAAAGTTAAAAGATTTTGGGAAAGTTTATATAACGAATTGAAAAGGATGTTTAGATATACTTTTCCAAAAAAACCAGAAGCATTTTTGTTAGGAATAATGGGAGGAGAGATTAGAAAAGAAGATCAAACACTGTTTATGTATGCAACAACCGCGGCTAGGACTTTGTTAGCCCAAAAATGGAAATTACAGGAATTACCTACAATTGTGGAGTGGCAGATAAAAATGATGGACTATGCTGAACTTGCTAGATTGACATGCAAGATTCGTGACCAGGGGGAGACAAGGTTTCAAAAGGACTGGAGTAAATATGTGGACTATATGGAGAAAAACTGTAGATCATTAAAAACTCTTGCAGGATTAAAATAAACCTTACGAATTGACCAATATGTCAAAAAAGGAACTGCAAAAAAGGGAATTAACAAGAAACCCGCATGAAGGGAGGGGGGGAAGTCATAGCTCGGCGGAGCAAGGTAAAAGATGTGAATATAAGATTTTGTATAAAAGATTGGTTTTGTTAATTTGTTGAATTTGGAAAATTGGAATAAAATGTATTTAAAAAAAAAAAGAAATGAAGTGCTTCTGATCTGCACTAAAATTGGACCCAGATTTTGCACTTCCCTAAATTTTGTGATACAGGGTTGTAGCCAATGAAGTTTTACTTAGAGCAGATCCATTGAAACTAATGAATTAAATTAGCCGTGCACATTAATTTCAATGGGACTACTCTGAGCATGACTAACACTGGATGCAATATACAGTTTTCAGGTCTAAATAACCCCAAAAAACATTTTAAAATGTTAATGTTAATACAAACATGTGTGCATTGTACAATAAATTTTTAAAATATACAATATACTGTTATCAACAGTACAAAATGTACCGCAGGTGCTGCATGTAGGTAGCCGTGTTGGTCTGAGTCGAAGCAAAATAAAAAAATTCCTTCAGTAGCACCTTAAAGACCAACTAAGTTTATATTAAGGAATGGCAGGTTCTGTACTACCTGGTGGCCACTAGTACAATCCTATATAGATCTACTCAGAATTAAATCACATTAAGTATAATGGGACGCCTAGCTGAATGGGTATTGGCTTGCAGTGCCTGTGTTCATATGCATCCATTTACATACACGTGTACTGAAAACAAGCATCTATCCCTGTCCAGTTATTTTATGTATGTGACAGCCACAACCAGTATTGCCAAAGGTGGGATGATGGGAGTTATAGCCCAAAATATCCGAAGGCTGGTCTAGGAACTCAGGAGAGCAAGATGAACCACCAACAACTAGTTTAACTAGGTAAAAATAGGAACAGTGGTTTATAAGGGACAGATACCAGAAAACTGCAATTCTCCCTAGTAAATGGAGATCCCCAATTGTTGGAGAAAGGGGAGTGGCATTTCTGTCTTTCTTTGTTTTTTAAATAATCTGAAACACTTTTGCTCGTGAGGACATTGTGCATGTTTACTATTGCTTATTTACTATTTTAAATTCCCAAATACTTCAAACATGACTTAAAGGCAAGGAGGAGCCATGGTCCTGGCAGAATGATTCATTATTCCGAACAAAAGTGGTGAAGTTGACTTATGGTTAATGGAACGAAAACAACTCAGCGGGGGCCTCCGTGATTTTGTTATGCCAAAAGGAAAGGGTGAGATTGATTGCGCTCCTGAGCCAGGAATAATAGAAAAGCTCCCTTCTACATCACATCACTTCTACAAACAGCTCCAGTATTTGTTTTGATTATTCACTAATTTGGCCTTTAGTAGAAAGCCATTGTGTAAGTAAACATTGGTCATAAGGAAAGGGATCAGCTTTGTGATTAGTATGTAACCAGAAAGTACAGTAGTACAATCAAAGCAGGAATGTCACCGTGGCCTATCATAAAGACCTGGTTTTGTTAATGAAGTGCTGACTTAATTTCTTCATTATGACATGGGTGAAAACTGCCACATCTGGAGTAAATAATAATTATTAAAGAGTGCAGAACCAAAGCCCTTCCTTTCATGTTAGAAATGTCCATATGATTTTAGAGAATGAAATCCTTTGATCAGATGCATGATTCTGCCCAGATTCTTTCAGTGTGCTGTGTTATCAATGCTCACATGCACTTCTGTGCATTAATCAAGTGCTGGGTGGAGGGAGAGAAAATTTAATCTGATTTTGCATGCAGTTACATCAAGAATCTTTTGTATTACCACTTTCAAGTGCGTCAGCCAAAAGCTGCACACAGAAAAAGAATCTGGACAGAAATATATCTCATCCAAGATCTGGGGGAAGGCAGTTTTATAGATATTTGCATATATATAGGTAATGTGGGGAAGGGAGTGGATGCAAATGAAATGGAGGTAAAGGCAGCTGCAGCAAACTCTGCATGCTACAGTTTCTATTGCTTTATTCTATTCTATTTTTATACATTATCCTAGTTGATTTGGATGGATGGTGCAAAAAAACCAAGTTTCCTCCTTAGCTTTAAAGGAGCAGTGGGCATAGTCTACAACTTTTTGCCTCTTCTGAAGTGGACTGGACTTATATATTTGAAGTAGATGAGAGGCAGAGATTGCACATGTGAGAGTGGAGATTGAAAGCTCATGGAAAGGAAATTTATTTGTATATGCAGAAAGGAAAAGATTGATGCTCTGAATGTTATAGGGGAAGTTGCAATGGAATATCTGTTGGAGAAAACAAATACATTTCCTTCTCCTGGACTTCTGGTGGATGCATGTGTTACTTTATACCACAAGAGGGCACCATTTGTCTAGCAATCTGGGCAACACTTGCTTGTAGTCTTTGCTTCATCTAAGTTAACTCCACCCCTAAAATCTGAGCCATTTTTGTTTGTTCTCTCCAGATGAGATGTCTCCTATTTTCTCTCATCTCCACTCATCCTGTAAATAGTTCTTGCATGAATAAAGCCTTTGAACTCCATAAACTGTGATTACTATAATCTAATTCATTCAAGCTGCATGGCCTTATAACAATATCAGTTAAGGCACCCTTCCTCAGCTAGATGAGATGCCCACCTGTTTTGGACTGCAGGTTCCACTTCACCCAGGCAGCGTGGTCATGCCAGAATTTGTAAACCAAAACAGCTGGAGAACACCAGGTTAGGGGTGGTTGAGCTAAACAAAGTCTGAATCAGCCCAACTCCATTGCCATTTGCCCTCAGATTATACGAAGGCTTAAAACTGCTTGCAGGAAAGGCTCGTGCGCCTTAGTTTGTTCATCCTAACCAAGATAAATGTTCTGTATCTAGGCCCAAGCTACATAGAAAGCTTTACACAATCAAGATATGTATTTGTGAATGTGTGAGATGGAGTGGGATCATGCACACCAGCCATGCCTCCCACTTGCCAAGTACTCAGTTTCATCCATGTGACAGGAAGTCCTATGTGCAATTCTTTCCCACTGATATCAGGCATGTGGCACAGGAGGGGCAGGTGACAGGTGTGCACAAGCATGCAAGGGACAAGTCTGGCAGGCCTGATCATCCTCCTCCATCAGGTTACAAGCAAAAGTAATGTATAATAAGAGGGGAAAGACCACAGTCAGTTAAAGCCATCAGTAATTGAGATGGGAAGGTTGAAGTTCATGGTTTTGTTTTGTTTTTAAAGCCTTCTGGTGACCATTATAAGCATTTGTGTGTGACATGTAGTTTGAGGTGTAGTTTCCTGAAGATGGAAAAGCTTTGGTTTTCATTTTGTCTTAACAAAATACTTTAATTAAAAAAACATTGCAAGTCATTTTCTAGGCTTATAAAATGTTCTTGTTTCTGCCATCCAGCAGTTCACGAGAGTGAACTAGCTAGCATTAAAACTCCAATATATATATATATATTATTGCCAAACATGTAATGCAACAGAATTTGATGTAATGTAGTAAAATAAAGGCTGCACGCTCGTAAATCTGTGACTGTGGGTTTACCAGGCGACTTGATTTCATGGGTTCAGTGATGTCGAGACCCACTTCCGAAGTCCAGTCAGGAAGGAAGTCTGCAGGGTCACCCTTTCAGAGAGCGCAAGACTTTTTCATGTTATGTCTATTCTTTGGGAACAAGGGTCAGGATGTTTAGGGGACTGCTTTGAAAAGAAATATTATTTCAGATTGAGATTATTAGGGGAAAGAGAGGAAGAACTTCAACACTGTGTGTCAAGTTCAGTGGACCCTTTTGCCATGTAAATGTGCTTAGGTTTGTGACATAAGGATGAAGACAGATGTCACATTTAAGACCTGTGCAAAGTGGAAATGTCATCATCAAACCACATTTGCTGCATTTCAGCATAGCTGTTTCCAGAATGGTGTGTTCAAACAACTTTCCTGTATTTAGAATTTTATGTCTGGCTTTACTCTAATGCACACAAACCTAAATAGAAACCTTCCAGAAGACCACACAAGGAGTCCGGCATGCAGTATGTATTAGAAAATTCAAATCATAGACCTGAAACATTGAATCTGAAACATTGTTTCCTGAAAATGGTAGTCATTAACACCCCACTAGACACAATGTGCAATGCATGCTTGGAGAAACATCTGTTTGCTAGCCTCTTTTGGGGGGGTGGGGGGGTGGAGGGGAGGGGAGATTCACAGCAAGGGCAGTAGTATCATTGTCCATATGGCAGCTTCATCTCCCAACACAACTTCCCATTTGTTGCAGTTACATTATTGTAACTTATTCTTCAATATTTAATGAACAGCATCTTGGCTTTTAAAAGATGAATAATTCAAAGGTATGGAGAGATGCTAAGAGCTTTGTTGGCTCTCTGAAAATGACATACCCCTAATCAGGTTATATTTGCTTTGTTTCATTGATATTTTTTAATGTGTTGGTAGGTGGGGATATGTATAGAAAAGTGGAGCATAAGAGGAAGATCACTAGTTTCCTGTTGCTTTCCTGTTGATTTTTACAAAGTTCCCAGATACCTGGAGAGTGAAGACTTAGTTTAGTTTAGAAGCCTCATAGCTGCCTGAAGTTTTGTAGTAAGGCTGCAGCCTGTTTTCCTCCTTAAGGGTGGGGAGCTAATGGCCTCCTGATGTTTTTGGACTACAAATCCCATAATCCCTTACCATTGGCCATGCAGGCTGGGAGTAAAGGCAGCTGTACCCAACAACATGAAGGGGGGACAGGGACAAGCTGGAGTCTTATCCCCGGTTTCCTTGAAGTAAGCAGCATTGAACTCAATCGAACTTATTTCTTTTTTTATTACTGTATTCACATTCATTAATTCGATTTATATCCCATTCTTTCTCCTGAAGAAGTCCATGTACAGGATTGTGTTCTTAATGCGTTCATGCATTTAACTTCACATCTGGCCCTTAGCCACATAAATTTTTAGCTTCTGAAAAGGGAACTACCTTTATACCGGTAGTTTGTCCAGGGGAAGTTTTTTGTTAACCTTTTTTTTACAGTTCTTTAAAAATTCCACTTTCTGCCATTCATAGTGATATATCAACAGGCATCCCACTGAATATTAATTTCTCCCTTTCTCCCTCAATATTTGTGTCTCACTTTCCCCTTTCCATCCCCCCATTTCAGGCATTTCCATGCTTTCCTGAACGGATATGCCTGTGAAACATAAACTCTGCTTATGTTGATTGTGTATCTTATCTAGCACATGTTCCCCATGGCTGTAGTTGTAATGTTATAGAAACAGAATGCATTTGTTTCGAGAAAACATATTGCCTGCAGTAAGTGAGCCTGCATTTATACTTTTAGTAATTTATTTAATTACTGTTACTAAAACTGGCGACATGTTTACTACTCATTTGATCATTCGCTCTTTTTATCATTACCACTTGTTACGTAATGGAGAACTTTTTTGCATCAGGAAAATCTGTGCAACAGCAAGGGTACATTTAAGGGGTTGGGGTAGATCTAATCTTTAATAGCAATTTTAAAAGCTAAGACTCCAAGCCTATGCATGCTTCCCTGGGAGACAAGTAAATGGGGCTTAATTGTGAGTAGAAATGTATTGCACATGATTCTAATACCAGTATGTATTTATGCATGTTATTGTTGTCATACATCTATGAAATACATTTGTGAGCATCAAGGTTCTGTTGACTCAAATCTGTTCACCAAGAATACATGTATCCTGGTCTCCCTAGAACAACAGGATCCCCAAATTCATTTCTTAAGAAATATGGGTTTCCAGATTGGTACCGTCTGGATACTCAGATATTTTCTTACAGGATAACAGAAGAGATGACTTCCAGAAAATTAAGAAGGTGTTCCATCATTCAGAGGCCTAGCTAAGGGGAATTCCACAGCGGAAGTGGGATAGCACACACAATTGCAAGAAATTTTGCAGTTATGTATGCAAGAATATGTGAATAGAACAACTGGAACCATTTTATGATAGCCAGTGATACCATGCATAAGTTAAAATATTTCTATGAAAAAAGGGCATTGACCCACACTGTAGTTCTGTTAAAAGAGGGGGGGGGTGCAGATAAGAGGCAGCTAGGACATTAAGCAAATTGTGTGGGTTTTTTTAAATAAAAAACAACAACATGAAACAAGTATTCAATGGCTACTACCTCAGCTCACTTTTGATTGTGGATTGTAATGCTAAACAGGATTCTTGGGGTGGATCTCTGGAATTTCCCTCGTTAAACTTCATATTTCTCCCATCCACTCTAAAGAATAATTAATCTTTCCTAGCTGAAACAGGGAGCAAAAAAATGGTGCATTATCCATTAAAAGTAATCCAACCCCCAGGGAGAAGAGATCTCAGCGGCTCCATCTGTATAGCCTGAAAACAAAGCAGCACCTCTAATGCATAGACCACCAAGATAATTCAATGCTCATATGGGAGCCACTATACCCATGCATTAAAAGGTAATTTCCTCCAACATGATGGAAATGTTTTCATAAGAATTGAGCAGATGTACACAGATCAGGCAATTTTAATGTAAATGTAAAGCTGTTTGTTTGATTTGGTGGTGGTTGCTTTTTTAAAAAAGAATTATTTATTGTTTCATTTGGGTCACTTTATTAATACAAAATACCACAGGCACTCTGAAATAGCAAATGGAAAAAATGATCCCTTTGGCCCTCCAAGAATGAGGGGACTATGGCACTTATTGAAGTTAGAAGGAAGTGGCAATTTGATTCTCAATCTCAGAGGGCAGATATATACAACAATGACCGCTCCACACCACACATCAATGGGGGGCGACTTTTGCATGGTCGCGCGCAGCTCCCTGATCCCAGAGGTGACTCCCTGGTAGTTCGGGGCTGGCACCGCCTTCCCAGGTAGGATGCCAGGGGTCTCCCCTACCCAAGCCTAGCGTCCAATCCTGCCTGGGGAGGTGTTGCCAGGGGATGGCCAGGTAAGGCGAGGACTGTATGGCTCACACAATAGAATTTGAATCTTGCCTCCAAGCACCAGTTGGTTGCAGAGCTTCTCCCACCCTCCACACCCTCATTCAAGTTCTTTTGCAGGTTAACCTTCTCTCTACAGGTTCACAGGCGCTGCTACGTCAAGGCCGCTGTTGAAGGGTCGGAAAGGAATTTCCCTGCATTGGCAGGTTTCGCCTTTCCCGTAGCAATACGTCACAACTTGGCGGGTCAGGCCTTGGGTGGAATTCTTTGGCGATTTTACTAGAGGGAGGGGCATGAGGCGGAGACCTCACCCCCTTGCGGCGACAAGATAGGGGTATTGGGGGAAGCCTTGACCATGCCAATAGGCGTCATCACTTCCCCCTTCCAGCGGCGGTGAACAGGGGGCGGGCTCTCTCTGCTTGAACATATGTTCTCCAGAGCCAGCCCCAACCCCCATACATGTGGATAACCTCGACGCCTCCCAGAACCCCGGCTGGGGACTGGGAAGGATAACGCCCCATGCCTGAGCCAAGGTCTCTCTACATCTGAATCTTAATAAAGTTGTGGCCAATTTGAATCCCATAGCACGTTGTTATGCATCTTTATTCCGCTCGGTGGGTCGCCTGGGGGTTTGGGGACTCCGCCTGTCCATGCAAAAACTGTGTGTTTTACTTAGGGCCTTCTAGGACATATACTTTATACTGTAAAGGATTTATATTACTATTTTGGGTGTGTGTGCTGCCTATCCTGTCCCTCATTGCCAGGCAAAGAGCTTAAATGTCCAGCTCTGTTTCTGCCCAAGGTGTTAATGCATAGATGTAATTGGTACATAGAGAAGGCACAGGTTACAGAATGTGGAAGGTACATAAGAGGTATAGACACATGACTGCGCACAAACAACACTTTCCCTGAACCTTCTGTTTGAAGGGCAAGTGAACTAGACAAGCAAAAGGCTTGCTATTTGGAACCTTTCCTCCTGTTTACTCCAAAGGCTTAAAACGTTGGCTAAGTCTGGTAATGTGGGCTTGAGTTAGCACATCTTTGTTTGAGACTCTGTCATGCTGTGTAATGCCTAAAGTCTTCCTGATGCAGCACATATGGAAGGCGCTGAGGCGTTGCTTCCATAAAGCAAGCCTTGGTAGACCTTGGTAGACCTTCATTCTTCCAGACCCTTTTGGAGAGGCAAGCTACTGCCATAGCTGCCTTACTAATACTTGTCTAGCTCAGCTGGTTATGGTGGAACCTAGGCAGACAAAATAGTCTATCACCTCAAGCGTGTGGTCACCAATGCTGATGCATTGAGTGCTAGTGATGTCCTGACCCAGGATGATGGCCTTCATCAGGCTGATGGTAACTCCCTGCAGGCTTGGGCAAAACAGTTGATGAGTCTCTGTAGATTTGGACTGCACTGTCAAGGCTGTGTCATCTGCAAACAGCATATCTCAGATAAGAACCCACCACAGTTTTGTCTTGGTGTGGGGACATGCCAAGTTGAACAGACAGCTGTCACTCCTCAAATGGAGATACAGTGGTACCTTGAGTTACAAACACCTCAGGTTACAAACACTTCAGGTTACGAACCCCGCTAACCTGGAAGAGTTACCTCGAGTTGAGAACTTTGCCCCAGGATGAGAACGGAAATCATGTGCCAGTGGAGCGGCAGCAACAAGAGGCCCCATTAGTGAAAGCACACCTCTAGTTAAGAACAGTTTCAGGTTAAGAACAGACCTCTGGAACGAATTAAGTTCGTAACTAGAGGTACCACTGTACACACTATCTTCAGTTGAGCTGAAGGCATATGAGACCACTAGGTAGAAGAATATGCCAAATAGAGTTGGAGTGAGGACAGAGACCTGTTTCACACTGCTCTTTATGGGGAAAGCGTCCGAGGATGAGCTGTCTACTGGACAGTGCCACACATGTTCTCATGCAAGGACACCATCACATTGTGAAGCTTAGGAGCGTCTCTGCTCTCAGCATTTCTCCTGCAGCTGGCACAGTGAGAAAATCATGTTGTCAGTTGACTTCTAAAGCCACATTATGACTCTGGATAGACCCTGTCAGTGAGTACTCAGCAGGGGGATTCCATGGTAGTTGTTACAGTCATGGTGATCACCTTTGTTCTTGCAGAGGGTCACAATGCTGGAGTCGAGCATGTCTTTTGGCATGGATCCTTGTTCCCAACACTGCAAGAGGAGGCCATGGAGGTGTGTTACAAAGATGTGTGCAAATGAGACATGAAGGTTGGCAACATCAACCCCACCATATGGGAATCCCTTGAGACAACCGCAGTGCCTGGAGACAGATGGTCAGGTCGTGCATCCATAGCAGTGACCAAAGGAGGAATGCCTGCTAGGAGGACTGCAGACAGAAGAAATGCCATGGTGCTTCTGCAGCAACACAGCTGGATGCCTTCATCTGCCCCAGCTGCAACAAAACATGTTTCTCCTGTATTGGACTCTACAGCCAGAGCAGGCACTGTAACCTTCCAACAGTTGGACTTCACCCACAAAGTGTGCCACAAAGGCACACTTCTCTATTGTCTCCCAGGGTAGACGGATGCCAACAACAGCTGAGTTGGCTCATAAGAAAGATCAAATTGCTATTGAAGACACAGCATCAGGTTGGTCAGTTAACAACCCTTACAGCTATTATGCAGAATAGCCTATAAATAGCTTTGTAGTTGTTCTGCATGGTAAAGCCTCTGTTCAGTCCCAAAATATGTAACGATACCGATAGTATTATGTGTGTTGACTAACACAATACAAATCTTTGGTTTTACTGAATGTATTTATTTATGCTCTATACAGGGAAGGTTTCATTAAGATCAGTTTGTTCCTCGGTAGGCATTTGAGGACAGTCACTGGCACCCTGACAACAAAAGCCTGTCATATGATTCAGAAATTCTTCATTCCACAAGAGGTCAGATAAACAGAGCCTCCCCAGCTCTCCCAAGGGAACATCTAAAGCATCTCCAAGTCACAACAAACTATGGGTGTTCCTGTACACAATCAAGAGATGTGCAAATAACATTGAGGTCAGCTCATGTTTAAAAAATTCATTCTTAGAGATGCACAATGGAGAAATGATTATTAATCTGTGGTTGTATTATTTTCCAGCCATGAATAGTTATTTGTATTTCTATCAAAATTATACAAATGTTAACACAGTGACATATTCCTTAACTATAGCCTGATAAGATCCTGAATGTGTTATAATGTTTCTGCTGAAACCTGAGTCATGATCTTTTAGATTTTATTTGGGGGGGGGGGGTTGCTCAACAATTCTCATGGTAGAAAATGGAAGGTGGATAATTTTTCAGGATCAAGTGCACATTAGGCATTATGGGATTCTTTCTTCAGCTGGTGCTTAAAACAAAAACAAAAAAATGAAGCCGCTTGAGGGAAATGAAAAACAGGGAGAGACTGCTAAGTCCCCTCCCTTTCTACAGTATTTTGCAAGCAAAAACTCAGCCTCCTCAAGCTGATATTTCTCCCACAATAAAAGGGAACTTACAGGAAGTGTGTGCAGATAAAAGCAACACTCTGTTCTTCGGTTAGGCTTTTTTCTCTTCGCTGAATTTGAGCTCCCTAACTCTACAGTGGATGGAACCTCGGTTTTCGAACATAATCTATTCTGGAAGACCATTCAACTTCCGAAACATTTGAAAACTGAGGATCAATGGGCTGGCTGCAAAGGCAATGGGAAAAATGAAATTGAAAAAATTGTCCAGTTGCACCTTAGAGGCCAACTAAGTTTTCTCTGGGTATAAGCTTTCGTGTGAATGCACACTTCTTCAGATATTCTTCAGATACCTATTAAGGTTATAACCCAGCTGTTTTCTACCACTAGCATAGAGCCCCCACTTTAGAAGAGCTCGTCTCTTCTAAATTTGTGATAATTATTTTGTAAAATTTGGTATTAGAATTGCATGTGCTCTTCCCCTGGACTTACTGTAGATTTCTCTTCAGACTCTGTACTTGTGTTAAGTGGCTTCTCTGAAATAAGATTTTCTCCTTCTGTGAGACCCAGTTCAGAGCATATGGCTCAGCAATTAATGTTTAACAACAAACACCAATCTGAACTGGCCTGCTTCACAGATTTTTATCTTCAGATTTGGATCATTCAGTACCTTCAAAGCTCTTCCAACATATGGACAGTCTTGATTTTAGCTTAGATGCTGTTTTGCTTTGGGAAGTTTTCAGTCAATTTGAAAAGCCACCAGACAATCTCAAGTCTTATGTTCAGAAATAATTTAGTACCTGGGGTATTTTGCATGCCAAAAAACTTTTAGTTATTCATCGAACTTTATTTTTGCATTTTCTAATTTTCTGTATTTAAACTATGTGTGTTTAAGGCTATTTTGAAACTATTTTGTCTTTTTAAACTATGACAGCCTTGGAGATACATTCTCTACAAGCTTGTTTGGAACAAGTTCTGCCTTGCTGGCACTGCTATTTTAATTCACATAATGTAATTGCTTAAAATTTAATAGCTTGCTTCCCTGAAATTCTCTTGTCATGATATACATTTGCTTGTCCTTTATTAAAAGAATTCAGAGGTTCATTTATGGTTTAGAATTTTCTTCCCGTGTCCTCCAAAATATTTCTCACAAGCTCCTGTAGCATTTTGGTCATCTTATACGAAATGCAGTACTAAAAGGATAGTATTACATCCATGTCACGGTGTGTTTTAGATTAATTCTAAACAAATGTAGTTTAGATATAAGTCCAATATTACCTGTATATGAGATCTCATAGTGATGTTCTGCAGAGGTTCTGCAGACATCTGGTACATTCCATGTGCAATGGCAGTTACACTTCAACACACACAAAGCTCAATAGCTGCAGTGTACATGCTGGAACTATTGGATGTTTTCAGTGCCTTTTGGGATCAGGGAGAGAAGACCCCAAAGTTGTTTAAATAATAATAATCATGGTGCAGCTGAGGCTAACCAGCATGGAGAATTAATTATACAATGAAACTTTCCACCCAACATGATATGATTCCAGTTAGTTATCTGGACATGGATAATAGATGGAGGGTGGGCGGGTGGGTATGTGTATTCTTGGACAGTGAAACTGCAGACTTTGCACTTCTTGATCACTTACTTCTTTTTAAAAAGTTGTAAAATTTACAGTTTAATGTTCCCGGAAAATTCTAATAATAGAAATTACCATGACACACAGTACCTTCACTTAATGTGCTAATTTTCTAAGCGATGCAATTTTTTGTCCTATACCTTTAAGTTGCTTCCTTTACTTATAACTGATTTAAGACAACAGTCCTCCGCTTTGCTAGATCACCTGCAACATGGTTGGTGACCATTCATTTCGCCTCTCGTCTTTTCTCTTTCCTTGCCCCTCTCTTTCCCTTTTATTCTCTCAAAAAATGCCAAAGGGTGGAAAAATGCAACCCTACTAAGGCTTAGTTTCCTTTGGGAGGATACTTGCTCACATTTTGTAATACTTATGTTTATTACAAATATACAGGTTGACCTTAGAGAGGGGTTCAGCATTAAACACCCTAGCAACTTCCCCAGTTCACTGCAGCCACAGGGAGAAATGCTAACATCTTCAGAGCCACAACAATCCCAGATCTGTCCTTTCCTCAGTCTGCTAGTCTATTCTTTTCATTTTCTGCTTCCACAGAGACCTGGGTTACCACATTCCTTAGCTGGGAGGGGGCAGAAAAGACATACAGTGGTACCTTGGTTTAAGAACAGCCCTGTTTATGAACTATGGTTTACGAGTGTCCCGGTCTGCAAACGGTGGAAGGTCACCGGCGGTTGGAGGCCTCATTAGGGAAAGTGCGCCTCAAGAACGGACTTCCAGAATAGATTAAGTTTGTAAACCGAGGTACCACAGTATCTTCATTCCGGAACAGTCTCTTGCACATTCCCTAGACATTGTGAGCCAGCTATTGAAAACCATTGGCCACCAGCAAGTCCAAAGCTTTGGCCAAATATGCTTTAGGCAACTGATAGAAAACCCATTCTCAGAAAGAGCATTCTCACACCATTCCACCTCAGTTTGCTGGATTATAGACAGAATGCTCAAGAGCAAGCATCCCCAAACTGCAGTGCTCCATATGTTTTTGCCTACAACTCCCATGATTCCTAGCTAAGCAGGACCAGTGGTCAGGGAAGATGGGAATTGTAGTCGAAAACATCTGGAGGGCCGAAGTTTGGAGATGCCTGCTCAAGAGTTTCAAAGTCCTATAAATGTGGTGGACATCATGGTTGTCCAACAGAGAACCTTTAGCAGTGGAAACTGACCCATTAGGCCCTAGGGCAAATAAGTCCCTGTCCCATCAACATCAGTCCTCCCTCAGCCAGGCCCCACCTACCTGCCTTCTTACTTATGGGTCCAAGAGGTGGCACAGCCTGTCAGCTTCCTTCTCCTTGGTCTCAATGTTGTTTCAGTACTTTAAAAAAACCTTTCAGACTAATCATGAAAGTCTAAACAGGAGCCGACACACCTGGGATGTTGGGGGTTGTGGTTCTGTGTGCCCTCCATCAACACCCTTGGTTTTAGCATTGGTATGTTAATGTTATTGCCTGAAAACACCTTAGAGCCACAGGCTAAAGGAGAGCTGCAGGCAATGCAAGTTTGTCTGTTATCATCCTCTTAGCCTTGGGCATCAAGTTATTCAGGGTGGCTGATTTCGCCTGCTATAAAACTCCCCACTGGTAGGCAGTCATTCTTATGAGCAGCAGGCTGTGGATAGAGATGAGGGAAGGATTTAATTCAGTTGGCATTTATAGGCAAATCTACATAATTTGCACTTTCCCAAACAAACTGAGAACCAAAACACAGGCATCCTTCAAATTTCACACCTCTCATTTTTTCAGTGCACATTTCCATCCAGGTAATATTTAAGGAAATGCATATGTCAAGTTTGTTCAAAAATAAATGTATTGGTTAAAATAATATACAAAAATGCATTCCATTAGGAGAAAATACTTTGCAAAAAGTGTGTAGATTGGGCAAAATTGCATATAAACATATGTATATTAGGAGAAACCTATGTGTATTAGGACAGAAGCAACATTTGGGTTCATTGGGCATTCATTTAAAACTCTTGCCTTAATTTTTATTCTGAAAGAGAAGCAAAATAAACCCTTCTGTATAAAATATGAACGTATAGGAATTATTATTTATTGTTCTGTCAGTGCATCAAAATATAATCCTTTGAAAATGTAATAACTTTTTATCCAGCACTTGGCCATTACTGAGCAACTCCCAAAGAGGCATTTCCTTCTCCAGGCTGAAGTTCCCTCAGCTTGTCCTTAATATTATCCGAGGCTTTAATGGAAGCAAAGAAATCGTAAAAAGTACCTTGGCAATTAATATTTAATGTGCTTAGTAAAATACATTTCCTGGCAAATGCCTCCTGCAGAGATGGTTTCCCAAACCCTGGGGAATTTCCATAGTTCTGCTTTCCTTGTAGTCCGTGGTTAAATCTCTTTTCCAGAATGAGCCACTAGCACAAAGAAAAAAGTTTAAACATGTACTACTAAATTAAATCAAGAGAAAGAAAGACAAATATATACTGGAAGAAACATGAATAACATTACATTGGTTAAGAAGGAGAAACCTTACTGTGTTTCAAGCAAGAAAAGAAAAGATGGGTAGGAAAGGTGATCCTGATAGACTATAATCAGTGCTTTTTCTGGGGGTACGCAAAGGTATGCAGTATCAGCACCTTTTTCCAAATGTTAAAAATGTAGCACTTAGTGTAACAACTTCATGGTGAGTATTGGCCCTTTTTCTATTAAAAAAAGAGAGCACCGACTATAATTAATTATTGTCTGCCTGCCCCCTGTTGCCTGGTTTTGCACATTTTTAAAATCTTGGCTTGGAGTTTTCCTTTGTTCCTTGGTTGCTGTGTAATACTGGGCAGTTTGTTCATTGCTTACTGAGCACAGAGACTGGAAAGTAGGCATAACAGAGCTGGTATTGCCATAAGAAGTCGTCATTGCTTGTGGAAAGATAAAATCCTACACATCTACCCACATGCATTTCACGTTTACCCCCCACCCGCCCACACATCATAGAAGAGCCAAATTCTGCTTGCAGGCTGCCAGTTGCCTACCTTTGGTTGGTATGAAACCAATAATTATGGGTGGAAAATAGTGAAATTGCCATCAAAATTCCCCTAAGGAAACCAACTGCATGGACCAAATATTCATGCTTTTCAGATCTCAACCAAACATACATTTTGGTGCCAGATAGAGAATCTAGGAAGGAAGCAAAGGCAGCCTTTTACATCCAGCTGGCAGAAAAGGCAGTGCCAGTTGAAAGTGCATACTTGCAGGATTTAGCATTGAAATAACCACAGGCAAGCTGTTATGACAAGCATTTTATATCAAAACCTGGCACCAAAAGAAAGCAAATGTATAAAAGAGCTACAGTACAATAAAATCCTGTACATGTCTACTTGGAAACCCCACTGAATTTACTTAGACTTACTATCAAAGTGTGTATAGAACAGTATAATTTATTCAGTAGTATGTTGGAGTAGCTGTTTGCAGTATGGATTCTGAAGGGCAGTTGCAGTGCACATGCTTGGCTTCTGGAAGGTTTCAGCCATAATCTGCAATGTCTCTGATTTAAGCAGGGCTGGGGAAGCTATGGCTCTCCAAATATTGATGGACTACAATTCCCATAACCCCAGGCCATTTGCAAGGTTGATTGGGCTTGATGAGAGCTGTAGTCCAACAGCATTGCGGAGGGCCACAGGTTTCCCAATCCCGATCACGTATAGGAACGCCTCCCACCTGACCCCGAAAAGCTGCCATCAGAGCATGACTCACAATAACGCAGCTTCATCTGTTCAATGTAAGATGAAATACAACAGAAGTAGTAGCAAAACTTCATTGCTTGAGTTACAACTTTCAGCCTCTTGAACACTGATAGCTCTGATATCCTCATATCACATTGTGAGCAAGTATGTACTCTTTGCCTATGGTAATGCTCAACAACAAAATGCTTCAAATCTAGTAAGGGATGGGAGTCCATACGGTCAGTTTATCTCAAGTGTCCACTGGATGGTTGATTTTGGGCCATAAGCTGCACCATTTCCCCTTAACACTTTCCAGTCATAAGGTTGCTGGTCCCAGGATGTCACTCATGGCCACAAAAGGGGGGGGGCAGAAACTATTCTTGCTGCTACTTTCTTCTCTCTGTAGCCCTCCAAAAAGCTTCTTTTGAGGGTTGGAGACCTTTTAAAACAGTAAAGGATCTGATGTGAGATGCTGCGGGCAAAAGGGGGAATCGTTGAAAATCAACTGCTCTCCTTTCTCCAGCAGGAACCTCCACTGGAACTCAGTTCCTTCTGCAACAGGGGGGCATAGTCTGAAACCAGCCCCTAGTGTTTGAATTTGTAGTTGCCTGGCAAGCAGTAAATATCAATGCCACAGTCCCAAGTCTGTCACAGATATTTTCCCCATATGACATTAGTCAGCCTCGCCCAAATTGCTGTGGGCTCGAAATTCCTTGAAAGTGCACAAAGGTCATGGCTACTTGCTCCAGTTCCTCTGTTTGTCGTCCCAGCTTCCTTACTTTGCAGCTGTTAATGCCTTCTCAAGTTTTCTCCCGACTTCACAGATGCCAGTTCTTGACATATATTAATAGATGCAGTGAGTGGGAGGGAAATAAGGACAACACCAACATACTTTGCATTGGTTTCTGCTTCTTTATTGCCCCACCCCATAGTTGTGTTCCATATATTGATTTAGCTCTGGTGATTACGTTTCCACTGTATTTTTTCACTCAGCTTACCAGTGTCTTGGAAAACTGTCCGTGTTCTTAACCCATTTGCCCAGGTGAAGAAGCTCTCCAATATGCATATGGAACCAATGAAAATAGAGGCAAACTCAGAGTCTTTAATGTCAGAGAAAAGTTGCTCCCCATGTACACATTCAACAAAGCTAGCCACCATACAAAAAAAAATGAGGGCTAAGAATACTTCTGTGGTTGTGTTACTACATAAAAATGAATGCAAGAATCTAGACAAAAGTACTCACAGAGAATTATTTTTGTGTAAAATGAACAACATAACCTTCAGAGCCTTCCAATAATTTTCATGCATCTAGGAGTCACTTTTAGTCACAATTTCCAGAGGGATAGCCATGCTAGTTTGTTGTAGCCAAACGAACTGCGCTCGTTTTTCATACGTTTCAGCTTTACCACAATTGTCAGAGACCACTTTTTGTTTTGCATTTCCACCTGACGTCATCATTTCCTTTTCTCTCTCTCTCTCCACCCAAATATATGTGTGTGTGTGTGCATGTAAACAGCATAGGTTTTTGTTTTTGTTTGTTTTTGTTTTGTTTTTTTTTGTGTGTGTGTGTACGCTCATCTGTATCTATCAACTGAAGATAATGCATCTGATGAAGTGGACTGTAGTCCCCAAAGCTCCTTTTATGAATTGCTTAGCGGCCGTTGACATGCATAAGCTGTATAAATAAATAAAAGCTTATGCCACAATAAATTTGTCAGTCCTGAAGGTACCACAGGACTCTTTGTTATTCTCAGCTGCTTATCTCATAGCCCAGTTAGCTGCATGGAGCATGCCGTTCTACATCTGGAAATACATTTATCTTTCGGAGATAGTATGTTAACACCCTTTAAAGTTCTCCTAGGATCTTCCTAGGAACTCTTCCAACTTTTGTGTCATAAGCTTTCTGTCTCTGTGGACTCTGACTCAGTAATCAAGTTTTGAATATATACGTCTCATGGTGGAAATTTCTATTTTGCAATGGAAAAATACTAATGATTATAATGGGGTCATTCTGGATGTTTTGGGTGTTCACATAAAGAGCAGAAGGGGGTAAAGAGGAGAGGAGAGGAGAGATTGGTTATTTCAACACTTCCTGTATTTTTTTTATTTTACAAAAATATATGGGGGTCACATATGCTTGCAAATATTATTTGACTGCTCTTGAGTCCTTTAGAAGTGCTTGTGGGCTTAACTTTTAGAAATTTTTAAAACTGAAATGGAAAACAAAAGTGGGTATCACAAATATAGCCTCTTTCAGCCAGAGCTGCAAATACAATGCAGCCTCACTTATCTAGATGTCCTGAAGGGGAATCTATAGTATCCAGTTGACCAGATCTATGACTTAACAAAAGCTATAAGTACAAAGTGGAGACATGGGGTGTCAGGGCTCCTTATGAGGTAGTATGTCTACCTTTGGTCCCCGCCCTGCACTCAGCTCTCACCTGTGGCTCCTAGAAGCTGTCAGCAGGCAACAATGGCCACAACCCGGGAACGGTTTTGACTGGCCGGCTAAACCAGGTGAAGGTAGCCAATGGGTTTCAAACCCTCAGTGAGTTGGGGGCTTCCCTGCTTGTGAAGACAGGCTCCAGCAGATCGAGCAGACGAGACCAATGATGGGTTAAGAAGGCAGTTTATACATGTGCTGTAGAGGGAAGTGAGAGGCAGATAGGGCTTGTCAACCTGGTAAGGTAGCCCATCTAGGAAAAGGAAAACTCTGATCCTAATCTCTGCTAACTCATGGGATATCTTTAGGAGAAAAAACCCTACACAAATCCAGAGTAGATGCCCTAAGATGGTTGTACTCTTCCTTTTGGCAACTCCTACAGCCAAGCTAGTGCCAATCATACTGCTCTGCTTTCCTTTGGACTACATCAGTGAGGCCGAGAGGGGGGTATTGCCATCTGGGCAGCCCAGGACCTCCAGACACACTGCTCAGGCTTGTTCCCCAAGGAGATCAGTTTGGTGCTGCTAATGTAGCAGTTTGACTTCACCCAAGAGGTGCACTCCATTGTTTCTCGAGACAGATGGATGCCAACAATATGGAGATGTAATTATTATGTTACGAGTATGGGGAGCCAAGTTTTAAATCAGTGGCAGCTACGCAGTGCTCATTGGAGTTGATAAGGCAAAAAGCAGAGAAGCCAAATGAAGGTAGGGCTAGAATCAATGAGAGGCAGAACTAACTAATTTTAGTTTTGTCCCCATCTTCCTCCCTCCTGAGTTCTACAAGAGCAAAACTGAGGCTAAGGAGGAGGAACCTGATAACCACGGACTGGCTGTAAGCAAGAAGGCAGGCCTATCGGGGCTGGCTGAGGGCAGAGTAAGGGGCAGAGTTGGGCAGTGCCCCTAATATATCGGCCTCAGCGGTTCCAACTGTATTGTTCATGTTGTTTGGACTCCCTGCTTTTTACTTGCTTTTTACTACTCAGAGCATTAATTTAATGCAGTGAGATACTTCTCATATTTGGGATCACTGAAACAGAAGAGTTGCCCCTCAGTTCATAAAAGATCCAGACTAGGCACTCTTGATTTGTAAATGTAAAACACATTGGTGGGCCTCAGGGGTTCTAGTTTGTTTGTTTTTAAGCAGACCATGGAAGACTATAGGCAGCCCACCCTTGGTGTGCCAGACGTGGCAGCAGCTGCTCCCAGACAGATGCCTGCCACAGCAAGTATTCAGCTCAGACAGGCCAAACTGCAGGGATTTGGGTGGGGAGATGCTGCACATCTGTTTTGTTGACTCAGGCAAAAGTCTGCTGACATTAAAGATATTAGCAATCCTTTCTAACAGGACCAGGACTTGGGTCTGGGCCACCTCTGATATGTCATCCTTCAGTTCTGAATCTGCACTACATTTTCCACACTGAGAATTGGATTACTGGAGCTGCAATTAGAATCAGGTTGTGCCATCTGCATTGAATTCCTCCATTTCACCAACGACCACTTCCTTTAACAATTTGTTCTGTAAGGAGGAAGGGAAACTGGAGCCACGCCACTGATTATGTTCTTCCCCAAATACACAGCTTGTAATTAGATCATCTGTTGTGGAAGAGGTGCCAAAAACAAATTCCAGCCTTATCTCTCTTTCTTCCCTCCTGCTTTTAAGAAGGATAAATCTGATGGTTACCTACTCAAGTGTGCCCCATTTGCCCTGATTCAGCGAGGGCTTCAACATATCTATTCCTCTGCAGATTTACAATACAAAAACGTGTTGTAAATCTGGTCCCTGGGGGTGGCTTCTGGCATCTAGCACACTCGAGACTGTGTGCACATTTCCTGATACTGAATTGGCAGCCATGGGTGACGCCAGGCAGATGCCAGGCACGGTCAGCTTTGATGGCACTAATCCAGGCCTCCCTCCTCTTTCCTCCCTCTCTTCATGAGTACTTCCTTCACTTCCAAATGCAGGATTGGCATTGTGGGGGGGCTGAATATGGAGTTATATTTTACATGTTGTATAAGTTTTCTTACAGGAACTCTGTTTCTTAAGAATGCACTTCTTCCCACACCATTGTATTCTCCTCTTAGGGCCATTCGATTGACCAACCTGAGAGTGGGGAAGTTGTCCCAACGTAAATCCACTTTGCACTCTTCTGTGGTTCTAACACTGCCACCATCTCCTCAAGGGATGGGACATGGCAGAGAGTGTGTCACTTGAGGTGTGTGTCACACCAGGCCTAAGAAACTTGGTCCTATATTCATATTTGTGACCTGAGCCAATGTAAGAAATGTCAAGATACAAAAGATTTGTTGAACTAGGACCACATTTTTAATTATTACAAACTGTTGCAGGGGGGAAATGAGCAATGTGGGAAGCTATTCAGGTAAAATGACATAGTCAAACTGTCCAGGGAAAGGTCATGACCTCTTTACCTGGGCTAGATTGTTTAGGTGAGTAGGAAAGCTGTCCTGACCTCACTCCCACCCAAAGCACAACAACTCCAGGCAGGAAAGCAGGTTCCTCTCAAGGATGCTCCATATCCTAGCTAAGGGACCCACAGCCATGAACAGCTGGCCTTTAGAAACTCTCATCACTATCAGTTATTGTTATCCCTTCCAGTTAATTTCTCCTGCCTTCCTGCCACAGGACAGGGGGGGGGGGACTTTGTTTATTCCCACGAGCATTATCTGCCAATGATAAAATCACACATGCCCCACCTGTAGGCCCTTCAGGAAGTTGTCATAACTCAGATCTGACAAATCAATGTCATCAATATAATTCAGCCCTGGCCATCTTAATTTCAGAGTTTGGCCAGCTCTCTCTGACCTGGCAAATGTTAGATCTAGCTCCCTATTAACTTTTTTACAAGCCCCTGTTTAAAACCCTTGTCCTCTCTCCAAACTCTACAGGGCAACACTCTATAGCAGGCATCCCCAAATTTTGGACCTCCAGATGTTTTGGACTACAATTCCCATCATCCCTGACCACTGGTCCTGTTAGCTAGGGATCATGGGAGTTGTAGGCCAAAACATCTGGAGGGCTGCAGTTTGGGGGTGCCTGCTCTATAGTATAACAACCCTAGGCCATCTCTGCCTGCTCACCCTAATAGCCATACATTTCTGCAAAATTCAGGCCTTGTCCTTCAACAGCCCAAAATTGTTCCTTCCCAAATGCAACAACAAAACTTGCAGAGCCTGTTGAACTCAGCCAGACTGGAGCAAGGCAGTCTTGAGCTAATCCTATGCACTGGTGGATGAAGGTGGGGGCGGGGGGAGCGGCATGCCTTAGGTGGCATCCGTGGGGGGGGGGTTTGCCCCTTGGGATGTGAGCCGCTTGCCACACCCCCAGGATATGCAACGTGCAACAAGCACACCCCGCGATGCGTGCCCCACCCCACCCCCCGCCTGTTCGCCGCTCCAGGTGCCGGAGCATGTCACTCCGCAACTGATCCTATGCCATGCCATTGGCCAACCACTGGATGGTTGCTGACTGGCTCAATCCCAGTTGGCTTTAGTCAGCTTTTACTCCCCACAAGAGAGTTATCATTATAATTATTTGTTTCCCTGCATTATCTTCTACCAGCAGCATTTATTTAAAATACAAGGAAATCAATAATAAGTTTATTGAGGGACAATTCATCACCATTCCCTCAACTATGATGAACACGAATAAATAAAAAGACAGAACCTATGAACAGAAGCTTTAAATTAAAGGCACAGTGGCCTTTGGAAGCAGGCTGGTGGGTACTGTGAGGTAGAGCCTCAAAGCTAACTTCCCAGCAACGGGGCTACCAGCCACTGCCACATACTGGCAGGGGGTGATGAGAAATGATGGGGAGGTTGCACCAATGGAACCAATGCAGTATAACTGCATGGCCTCAACCTCCCTGCCATCTTGCACTTTCCCCCTTCCTCCTGCTAAATGGCAGCAACCCCACTCCTGTGAAGCGAATATTGTAGATCCACCCCAGAAGCTGAGCTGCTTCTGCATTCTTCTCTGTAAAAAGTAAACAAACAACAGGTGACAATTCTGGAGACTAGAGTTAGTGTGGAAGCAACCTCTTGCTTGGGTTCGGATCCACATCACTAACTGAACACATGTTTATTGAGAGATCTATTTTTCTCCTTCTTATTTTAGGTTAAAGCCTGCTTTGTTTTACTAGGAAATCCTTTTTGGCTGATTTACAAGTATGCGTCAGATAAATGTCTTGCTACGAAACCTGTTTGCTGTAATCACAAGACCAACAGAACAAGTGGTTATAATTTAACAATTCTTTTTGTTCTATCAGTAACCTAGTCCTGTGCGTATCACTTAAGATGCAATTCAAGCTGAAACTGTAGACTAACCTGCCATAGCATATCTCTAATTCTACTGCTTTGAGGTGTTTGTAATTTAACATGACAATGCATTTTTTCACAGCAGATTACTTCTTTTTGGAATGAGTGCATTCATGAAACTTTGCAAGCTGACTTTTCTGGGCATTTTGCATCAGATATGCAAGGACTTCTTAGTTTTGAAAAGATCCAGTATAAATTCAGATCATGGGCTTGCAAGCGTGCTGCAAATTGAATTATTATGTAATGGTCCATTTGAAAAAAATAACATGTTGGAATGAAAGGTCATGTAAGCCCACATAACATAAAGAAAAACAAGTTTAATATAGTGAAGGCTGGAGAATGGAGGGTGACCATCTGTGTAAGATGCAGGGTTGATCATTCCTGCTCCTAGCTTACTTCAGCCATGAACTCCATATGCAATCCTAGATGAGCCACTAATTATTTCAGCCCCATCTTCTGTTTATAGAAGAATGGGTGGATTCTAATACTGACCTGCCTTACAAGGCTGTTGTGAACAAGTTTATTGAAATAGTATATTGTCATTTCAGGTGCTTTCAATTCCTGGCTTGGAGACAAATTACAGTTAATGCTTTGTCACTGGTTCAGTTCAGACATCATACCAGATCTTGATTAAGGAAGCTTAACTATGGTTTGATATTATCTGAATTGACAACCCATTATTTGTGGTAGTCCAATCAACCACAACAAGAAACCATAGGCTTGCAAATCATGGTTTGCACCAACTGTAGTTTGACATTAATGTCTTGAGAAATCATTACAGACCATAGTTACGAGTGGCCATTGCAGCTACAGACTAGAGCAGGCATCCCCAAACTGCGGCCCTCCAGATGTTTTGGCCTACAACTCCCATGATCCCTAGCTAACAGGACCAGTGGTTGGGGATGATGGGAATTGTAGTCCAAAACATCTGGAGGGCTGAAGTTTGGGGATGCATGGTCTAGTGTGTTGAGCAGTGGGGGGGGGGGCATGAAAGCAGACAAATATTGCTTACATCCATGTCTGCATACACAGCATTCATCTAAAACACATTTAAAGCATGAATCACCCTCCACACAAAAAAAGAATCCTAGGAACTGTAGTTTGTTAAAGGTGCTGGGAGTCACAGCTTTGTGAGGGGTAAACTATGGTTCCTAGGTTTCTTTGCAGGGCTGCTTAAAATGCCTGGTGTCCACAGAGCCTGTTTGAGAAGTCAAACTATGGTTCAAGTTCTGAATTACGACCATGGTTTGGCATGACATCTAAACTGAATCACTGTGATGATAAACTTGGAAGTGATTATAGAAGGCATCAAAGAGCAAGTGAAGAGTCAAAATGAGCTCTGTGCGCCAGACAGAGGCAACACTGACACACAAAGGCATTTCAGCTTAGTAATATGCTGAGTAGGCTAAATGTTTGACCAGAGAATGAGAAGATGGGGGAGAAGGGAGGGTAAGTAACAGAAATGGAAACCAGCTGTGTAGGCTGGGTGGTATGTTTATAGCTTCCCTACTATTGACTCAAAGAAAAGTTGGGAAGGAGCGATGCTGACAGTGATGTGAAGATTTTAATAAGCAACTGATACAAAAAATAGTGAAAGTTAAAAATGAGAGGTAAACTGCTGTGCATTTATCCAGTAAATGTAAACATTGCCTAAAATCTTCATAGTTCCGTTTCCTTCAGGACAGCTATGACATATATAAGGTATCCACTTTTTATTTGATTTTGTTTCAGCACCATTGAGGTCTAGAACTACAACAAAGAGCCACAGAAAATGATTTGGATTCTGAGTAAACCTTTAAAAGTCTACTTCTAGAAACTGTTGTCCCTGTTCACTAAATCCCACCCCACTTTCCTGCTCCCACATGCATACATGTACACACCACACTAGGCAGCTTTTGAGGTGCTTTCCAAAGGGAGAGCAAATCCTGCTCTTATTGCCAGTTTTTGATATTGTAGCCCATCAGCACTAAAAGATAAATGCTTCCGATTTTCCGCTTTTGAAGCAATGTGCAAAGCAATCTATTTCTACAACAGAAACATACTGGCAAGAAGAAATCATCTGGAGGTCACAGGTCAGCCTGAGCATGAAAGAGCCTTGCCATGGTGTTTAAGCTCTTGCTTACCATATAAAGTTAAACAACAGATAGAAAAGAAGAGGAAGGGAAGCATCTATGGTTATGTATCTAGAGTGTAAGGAAGTATCTGCACACCCATGACACATAGCTCTCTGTGTGAGAAAAGGGCACAAAGTAAGAAACTGAAGAACGGAGATTAGTGAATTATACAGAAAGTGAAAATCACAAGGCAGAAATAGCCAATGACTAGACTGAGGAATCATAAAGAGCAAAATAAATGAGGGAGCAACAGGAATGATCAGCCATGTCGAGTGAAGTGGCAATCTCAAGGAAGAGGAGGTTAGAACCTGTTAAAAGTGAGGCATGTTGAAGACATCAGCAGAGGCAGACTCCACAACAGACTGTCTGGTTCCAAAGAAAAAGTTAAGATAAGGTAAATAATTGGCATGTTTAACCAAATCTGGAAAGAATGAAAAATGAGATAGAATAGCAGAGGGATAGAAATGAAGTAAGTGAGAGAAAGGGGTTCTTCTAGAACTAAAATATTGGAGCACTCACCTAAATGATGGGACACTTCATCCATTATCTAGGAAGGAAGGAAGGAAGGAAGGAAGGAGTGGACTTGAAATGGGAAATAAATTTTGGCTGTTTTTTTTCTAGATTAGTTTAAACTGCTTTAAAAACAGTAATTGGCTACTGAGGATAAATTTCAGACATACGTTGAGATAATATTTGTTGTAGCATTATGTAATTTCAGTCAGTCAGTGTGATTTCACACGTGATTAACTACTGATGGACTAGAGTTCTCTGATGGTATTTTTTTGTCTGGCAAAAAGAGAAACTGGATTAAATTAATGCTAAAATAGAATCAATGTGTTTGTTTTTTCTGAATTAAATTCACAGTAGCACCTGTAGCACTCTTCATCCCAGCACTAAAGAAGTGCCACAGCAGGGCTACAGTGCCCGCTTGTTTTAAGGCCTTTGAAGAGATAAACAAGTTAGCATAAAAATGTAGATTCCAATGGTGGCCCATTTTATGTCACTTTAATTGTCTCTTCACCCACAGTAAATTTCCTTAGCACACCCATTCCTCTGCACCCAAGGGGAAAATAGCCCAGATTATTTTAAGCTATGGGTCATAGCTATTTCTAGCACACACACAAAAATCTGCCTGAGGACATTTCTATACAGATAGAAGACAATGTTCTGAGGGGGTGGGGAACCTCAAATGCAAGTTATTTTAGTGAATGTCTCCACTAGGGTTCATTTTAAGAGTCATAACAAATATAATTTTCATAGCTTGACCTCAACACAGTTTACCCAGCTCCAAAAAATTAAATTACTGGTTCCGCTCTCTCGCTCTCTTTTTTAATGATAGCAATGATGTATCTTTGTCACAGCTGAGGTTTCACAACTAGGTCACATTTTAAAAAATATATACAATGACAGGTGGGGGGGGGCAGAAGTGAAAGAAGGGTTGGAAGAAAAGGTCCTAATGCAGAGTCCGAGGCAGGTGCAGGCAATTTACTGTCACCTGCAGATTTTCAAAAGCCCTCTGAGAGAGATCTATTCAGACCTCTGGCAAGTGTTGCCTCCCTCTTCTGATAATCCACTAAGTAGAATGGGAATGAGAGGGGTAGGTGGCCCGCCCCACTTTATCTTTGGTTCTGCCTATTGCTGGCATGCAGTCCTGGACAGACTGCCCCCCAAATGAATGTGATCCCCCAAAAAGTCACAAGGGGTCTATAATTTTCTTGTGATATTTTATTTATTTTAAAGGTCATTAGGAATGCATCAGGGACGCGGGTGGTGCTGATCCCACCAGTTTTGTGTGACGATCCATCTGTGTTTTGACAGTCATGCACATTCTGGGGTGAGTAATACCGTAATTCTTTAAAATTTGTTTCACCAATGTTAGAGAGAAAACTATCAGAATCCCATTCTATGTGTTGCTCAGTAACTGTGTAGAGCTCTGTCCATGAACTTTTGTCAATACAGTACTTCCATCGGTGAAATTGTTCGTTTCAGATGAAAAGTCAGTTAGATTTCTTCCTCCAGAGCAAGCTTATAGTAGTTACTGTACTAGCATTCATGCTAGTAAACTTAAACAAGGGGAAGAAATTATTATTATTATTATTTTAAAAAACCCTAACAACAATAATAGAAGAAAGGTGAACAATGACAAAGGAAAGTAGGTTTAAGATTACTTAAAAAAAAAAAAAACCACACACACCACCCAACACAGCCGGCATGTTGGCTAGAAAGGCTTTTCCTGTCTTTAGTCTTAACATTTCTGTCTGTACTCTAATCACATATTTCAAAGGAGCATACCTAGCTCTGTTTTTCTTTCCATGAGTATGATAACCAATTTCCTGAAGTGTCGACGATTTCTGAAGTAAGGAACTAGAATTTGTTTAGCCTTCTGAACCTGAATGTTACAGATACTAAATTCCTGTACATCAGGGGTAGGGAACCTGTTACCCCCGCCCACAATGTTGTTGAGCTTAGATTTGCAGCATGGCCCAATAGTCAGGTATGATGGGAATTGTAATCCAACAACATCCAGAGGGGCACAAATCCCCATTCCTGCTCTTCACAAACCTCCTGCTCTCTGACAACCTCAGCAGCCCAAATAAGTTTTTTTTAAATGAAAAATATATGTTTCATTTGCCTCTCTTACATTGAAAATATTAAATACAGTCACACAATTCTGATATGAAGGCCTTCCCATTGTAAGGTTTTCATACAACAAAATACGGTTTTATTGCCTTTTATGTGAACAGGAACATGGGAAAATCACAGTGTGCTTATATTTTCAAGGAAAAGTGAGTAGAAGGAAACTGACTCCTTGCTGGCCCTAGACTGTTTCATGAGTGACTTATTAGTAACAGGAATCTTAATTGTAGAAAAATCAAGGCATTCCTTGGTAATTGTTAAATAACTTTAGAACATGTTCTGTGCTATATTAAGTTTTCCTGTAACACACAACAACTCGTGTAATACTGTATAATGCAAAAATCTCACTACTACTGCTCATAAGCAGAAAACAATGCTATCACAAGGGCAAAATTACCAACATAATGATGAACTGAGCTTTTAGCAAATAAGGTAATCACTGTTTTCAAACAGAAACTCTTGTTCAATAAAGTACTCTGCTCAATGCTGAATTGCCTAATCAAGTTATTGTTGTATATTCCTGTACCAATTCATAGATCATTTTCTATGCACTTACGACTTGGTCCATTTTAGTATATGTTTAGCAGCACAGATTGCCTCAGGACAGCTAAGCATTTGTTCCATGTCTGAATAATTGCTTTTGTCATAACTGTTTTCTGGAAATTTTCTATCCAAGTAGCAAGCTGCCACATAAATCAGTACTTGCCAGTACTGACCAGAGCTCTTAACCCTTAAGAGCTTGTTCCAAGTGCATCAGCATCAACAAGAAATAACTTACCTATGACACTGTCCACTTATCATTCTACATAGACTACATAGGTTGTAGTCTACTGATGCTTCAAGTACCCACAAAAATAAATTGCATAAAATAGATATTTCAATGTTGAATCAATAGATGATTTAGTAGTTGGATTTGGGGCTCCTTAAAGAAGTTCCCCAATCTGTTTGTTCCCTTCTCGGTTTCAAAAAATGGTCCTTCTGCTATGCTTTTTCCATAACTGTCCCTGGTAGTTGATGTACCACTTCTGACCTTCTAACCCCACTTTTTCAGCAAAGCTTTTATTTGGTCATCATAGTTTGGCTTTTCTCTATACTGTCTGCTTACTTACCAGTCCCAGTCCTCTGCACTGCTTTGGTGAGCATTGTTCTGTTTCTTCAACATAACCTTACATATTTTACCAGGAATTAGATTCCTCTGACAAAGAACCATGTCACTCTGTGTCTTTCATCTACTATGTGGCTGGTTCTAACTAAAACATGGGAAAGGCATGTTCTTTGTTTTCCCTAAGGCATCAATTAGGAGCCACAATATCAAATAAGTGAATTTTATGCTAAACTTCACATTGATGTTCTAGGGATATTGATCTCAGTTAATGTGAATAATAGACACATATCCTTCCCTCCTGTGACCTTGTTAAGCTCTAGGTTGTTGCATGTTTCTCCCCATTTTTTAAAGCTTGTTTCATAATTTATTTATTTTTACAATATTTATCCCCCACCTGCTATCCATGGAGGCAATGTGAATTTTGCAAACCGAACTAGCTACAAAGATAGAAAACAAAGATGCCAATCCTAAGAACACTTAGTGAATTAATGGATTTAAAAACTGAAGTACACAGACTGGAGAACAAAGTGCTAAAAACAACCATGAGAAGGCTGGAGAACTTGGTTGTATGATTCATTAGCCCAGATGCAAATGGCTTCTTATTGACTGAAACACATTGCATATGCATAGGCCTTCTTTATTATCATTACTGCACACACTAAATGTAGATAAACATTGAAAGATTCTCTTCAAGTAACTGAAGCTGAACACTCCAAGTAGAAGGGAAATGAGTGTTTCATTTTCTGGAAAATCTTTTTTACTTGTTGGATTTGTACTCGGGACTTTATTGAACTTCACTGGTGTACCCACAGAACAAAAAGGTCCAGATGATTTGACCATATGGACCAAACCACAGAGGAAGAAAAAAGAGTATATTTTGATTGATATTTAGTTATAATGCATCAAAATTATATATAAAAAAACTAATACCATTTACATGCAAGTAGAAAGTCTCCTTTGTGCTGTTGCTTCCTTTATGGAGCTCTTGTTCCCCTCCTTTTGCACAGGAACATGGTCCAAGCACCTGATATCTTTAGCAGATGGAAGCAGAAAGAGGCACATGATCTCCTATGCTCACCAATGTATGGACTGGATATATGTATTTCAAAGAAACCCATGGCCCTTGCAAATATTGAATGGAATCCAGCACTAAACTGCTTTGAAAAACTAGTGATGTGTAACTTTGTTTTCGCTTCAGTGAAGCTTTAAAAAGTTATCTTGGATCACTGAATCTGCAGACAGATGTGTGAGGGGGGGGCAAGGTTGACAAGAGGAAACTGCTGGCTGCCTTTGGGGCAGAGTGAAAACTGCCTTTTAAAATCCAGAGATTTGCACTTCTATGTTGGCATATTAATTCTCAATATAATTTGCAATGAAGACTCAAACAACACCACAGGCAGTTTACAGTGAAATGCTCTCAAGTGCTGATCCATCCATTTTTCATGTTTGAAACAAATCCTGGTACTCACTGGCACCAAAAGGATGACTTCTGGTTGACCTCTTCCATCTGACTGCAAGCCTTTTCAAAGATGTGTCCCATGGTTGCATTCCCTGGTATCTGTCTTCCTCTGTTTATCACCACTTTCCCAATGCAGTTAGACAGCTTGCACTGTAGCAAAGGCTACAGTCCTAAGCAGATCACCTTTAAATGGGGAATTTTTGGATATAAATGGTTGGAGTATGGTGGCTAGTCTTCCTTGTCAATATAGCTGTTCATGATGAATTCAGACCTTGCCTTTGAACTAACCTAGGAATATTGCAGGGGACTGAGAAGATTTAAGCGCATTGAGAGTAACTGAGTATTCTCCCACATGTAACATGTATAAACTAATTACTCTGCAATCCATCAATCATTACTATCCACTATAAGTTATGTGGAGTCTTACAAACCTTTCTATCCATAATGATTGCTTTGTTATGGGAATATAATCACACTGTCTCTGATCAAACAAGAGTGTGTTGCTTCCTTTTGAGAGATATCTCTACAAGATCAAAGCTTGTGTGTAGCCATCACATAAAGTAGTGCAACCACAACACAAATCTTCACGTTGCTGAACTAGCTTGTTAGTGTTGTCCCTCAGTGAAATATTTGACTTTCATGAAATTCAGAATTCTGTTTTCTGCATTAGGGCAGTACCTTTATCAGGAGTGCAAGCTTTCAAGTTCTCCAGAATTCTATATCATTCTGCATGATAAACAATGCTGGGAGTGGAGGGAGGGAGAGGAGAAAGTTGAGTTGTACTGAAAAGCCATGAATAATGGTTGATTCCCCATCTTAATAATTTTTGCTTGCTTGCTTTTTCTTATGGGCTAACATAGCAACTGTATGACAATCAAAGTTTGTCATGGATCTATTATTCACTACAAAATTTACTTTTATTCCACAAACTCTGCATTTTGTAGGTTACTAAAGCACATGAACAAAACCTTCATGCACACAGTTCAAGCATGTGGGGACCACATGTGCAATTCTGCTCCCTCTCCACAAATAAATTGTACATTATTGGTAGACTGTGGGAAAAGGTTTCCAGTGTTGTTTGTTTGTTTGTTTGTTTTAGATAACTCTATAGTTTTTCATATTGGGAAAATTCCCACACAGATATATTTGGGTCCAGCTTACGCTTTCTGTCTAATTGTGACCATTCCTTTCTAGCAGCAATGGTCACAAGCAGTTGCGATTTTGAGACCAGTGCATCAGGTCTTTGAAGTGTGCTTTAAGAACTGATTCAAGTCTAGCCCAGCTGGGAGTTAATACATAATTTGTTTCCCTTTCATTGCCTGAATTAATATGTTGTGTTATAATGTTGAAGATGAGAGAGGTTCAAACACCACCGTGCACCAGCAGCTGAAGTTTGAGCTATACAATATAATTTATGCTGAAGACAAGAATAGAACTAATGGATCTATTCATTTGAAATATTTGGGCAGAATACTCAAGGCAAAATCTTTAAGATCAACCTATATATAGCATGCCTTCTACTATTAAAATTCATTTTGATTGCTAGCAGAAGTTGTTCTACAGATGCATCATGGGGACTATGCAAGTAAAATGTGAATGCAGCCAGCTACAAACACACAGTAAACTGTGATGTGGACAAGTCAACAAATTAGAAAATAGAGAGGTAGCAATTGAGGGTGGGGAACTAGACTCTAGCAGCAGCAGAACACCTTTTATAGGCTCAGTTATTAGCTATATACTTACTGTTAGAGGCCACCCCAATCTCTGCAGAGTGGTAACAAGATTCCAGGGGTCTGGGCACTTAACCAGGGTTTGCATTCCTTTAGAATGTGGCACAGTTGATACTATGGTGTCTTTAAGAAATATGGTTTATTTACATATATTTATATCTGAGTTTTATGGAGAGAATGCAGAACATTACACCCCAAGAGTGTCTCTTGTTGCTCCTTTAATAACTTCAGCAAGCTTGGGTCTAGAGCAGAAGCCAGCCATGCTTTTACTAAATTAAGAATTGTGGGATTTGCAGCCCACAGCTCATAGCATTATGTTCATTAAAGTCATTCATTGGGGGCTCATCTTGTGTTTATTTAATCTCCTCCTATTACACATTCAACATCCTTCTCGATCTTGGGGTGTACTTTGGTGTTTTGTCATGTTTATTGGTATCCGTCTGTCTCAGGAGACAATGGAGGAGTAACCCTCTAATTTCTCTTTCCTTTACAACTGGGAATGCCACTGTGATAGTTTTCTTTAGTTATGGTTTTGGTCCTTAGTAATACGTCATTGGAGCCAAATCTCTTGTGGTGTTGAAAAGCATTGAGTTAGTTGTCCTGGAATGCTAATGCTGTGCATACGCTGCAATCTGAAGTTGCTACAATGGAACAATCTGTGAAGAAATTAAAACAGTGGGGCAAAATCTATAGTGATGTGCTATTTGCTTTTTTATGCTGTATGTAGATCCCTGCCCCAATGCTATTTTCTGCTTGCAGCCTCTGTTGCTTCTGTTGTATGTATGCCACTGTCCTGATGTAAGTTTCCCTTCTGCCACAATGCCATACACCAAATTCCTTTCTGTGTTTTGAGGAAGTGCCAAGTTTTCCCACAGCTTCTAAGCTAACTACTGCACCATTCATTGGTTAATGTTTACTTCCTGCTTCAGCAAACCAGATCACAACACAGAAATGATGTCAGTTCTCTGAGCTGAAACAGATCAAAAGTTGCATATAAGAAACAGAAGCCAACTAGAAGAATACAATATCCCTTTTAATTGTTACCATAACATTGTAACTTGCTCTTTGAAGATTTAATGAAATTGCCATTGTGTTCTATATTAGTTGCAAAAGATGGCAACTTAATAAGTTTTATGGTGGATTGCTTTTTTCACCTGTGTGTGATGACTGCTACAGTATTTCTGTTATGAAGGACAGATTAATCATTTCTATATCTTCTAAGTCTGCATGTTTTGGAGACAGTGGGTGCCTCCTCACTGTTCCTATTTTATAGAAGTGGTTCATGTGCCAACCAGAAATTTAGGCCTGTGTAATTAAAATGGATTAAAGCACTCTGTCCTGCTAGTGTAACAATCCCACCTAAAAAAAAAGACTTTATGCAGATAAAAAATGGTGGGGAAATCCTCTGAAAAGGGTGAGATGAACTATTGAGTGTTAATCTTTCTACTTGCCCAGAGGATACAAACATGCCTTTAACCTGGTTTTTAGATGTTACATTTGATAGTCCATTTAAACAATCTGAAGAAATCTAAACTTTTTAAAAAGTTATTGCAGCTAACTGAATAATGATAGCGGAGGAATAACTTTCCAGACATATACTTTGTAACAATAATCCTCAAAGGCCTTAATCTCAAAAGACTTCTATTCATGAGTTCAGATTTTTACTTCATAAGAATGTCAATTTATCAATTAAGCACATCTGCTTCACAAGCAAAACAAGGTGTAATATTTCAAAGTACAAATGCCTCTTTCAACAGAATCTCTCAACGATTTATTCATCAACAATTACTTGAGATGTGGATTTCAAAGAACATATTTTCTTTATCTTATATCTGCATACTTTCATAACTGCCATGACTTTATATAAATGTATCATTGGAAACAATGAACAAAGGAGAGAAACGTAGCAAACTGTCATTCCATATATGGGAAGGCTGAAAATATACTCCTAAAACTGATATATATTTGAAATCAGTAAGATGAAAATTATGCTTATTGATGGAGGAACAAGCACAGGGTATTAGACTTCAACTTGTTTGCCCTTTGTTACCAAAAGCCACATTTCAGTATTGAAGAAACTCCAAAAAACAGCACAGTTAAAGTTCATAGGAAAGCTGAATGTGAATACTGGTGGGCACAGACTGACACCCTGTCGTTTTGTTTTGTGCTGACCCCAAACATTAGAAAGACGTTTGATACATTCCTCACTTTTCATTGCATGCTATTGCTACACTGGTTAGAATTTTAGCCTATGTATCATCAAATCTTACCACACCACATTATTCCTTTAAATTAATTTCACATAAGCACTCAGATGCTGTATATTACTAGTAGCAAGGCACCAATCAGCTAATTGGCAAGGTAGCAAAGAAAGTTCTAAGTGACCAATTTGCTCCCACAAAATTTGCTCCCATAAGAAGGCTCTTACTGTATGTATCTGAGGCAAGATCACCCATCTCTTAATTTCATTGGATCTCTCCCACTTATTTTGCTCAATATATTAAAATTCAGGGGAACATAGAAAGCTGCCTTGTACCAAGTCAGACTATTGGTCCATTCTAGCTCAATATCCTCCACACTGACTGGCAGTAGCTCAGCCACAGAACTGGGCTCTTTGGCATGCAAAGCACATGCTCTAACACTGAGCTACAGCCCTTCCCCATACCCTTTGATACAGATTGAAAGAAATCTTGATGAAGCGTACTTGGGAGTAAATTTACACATCAAAACTCCTTGAAAGGGTTTGCACAGAACCAATAAGAGGGGTGAGTGGCAAAAAGCCTCAAAGGGGAAAAAAAGATCTTGGCTGATCTTATGGAAATGAAGTCTTTTAATGATCCTGTGACCAAATTAATGCAATTCGAAACCTGACCTCAGATAGACAGTTCCTGCACATGGAAGTTTTACTTTTAACATACAATTTGCTTTTACTGGAAGGAATGTTCATTTTCCCTTTGGTCATACAGTCATAAAATTTAATAGGATTCCTTTGTATTCGAATGATATATTGCCTACTTTTTTATGCCCTTTATGAATAAGTGTGCTGAGGTGCGTTTGTATGTATGTATGTATGTATGTATGTATGTATGTATGTATGTATGTGAATGTACGCTAAAACGCATCCGTACATATGTGCCAAACAGGGTCTTTGACCCGGGTGACAGAAAGCCTAGTTTCTGCCCTGCGGAACGATGATATTTGTTTTGCCTTCCTTGCCTTGGCACAAGGACTACTGTAGTTCTGACTTTGTATTTTGAGAGCTTTTGCGCCACGAAGGATTCCTTCAGGAGAATCGCGGGTCCTCCTCGAGCGGAGGCGTGGCGGGCGGTGGGCGGCGTTTTTGAACCTATGCTAATTCCGCTGCTTGGCCAGGAGGAAGAGCCCCGAGCGAGGTCTCGCCAGCCCGGCAGCAGCGCTCGGCGGCGAGGGTGGGGAGGGGGAGGGGGAGGCCGGGGCAAGTCTTAAAGGGCCCGAGCATGCCGCTGCTTTTGTGACAGGGTCCTTTGATCCCGAGGAGCCGCGCCGCCGCCGCCGGCTGAATCAGGCAGTTGTCGCCGGGCGGGAAGGAGGAGGAGGAAGACATGCGCCCGCTGCCATAATGGAGATAAAAGACACGGGCAGCGTGGTCCTGACAGCCTACCACTCTTACACTCCATCCCGGCTGGAGCCCAGCTTCGCTCCGGAGAGCCCCCCCAGCAGGTCGCCTCTCAGGTAAAAGAAAGCGCGCGGGGAGCTGGCGAGGGGCGCGCAGGGCTCGGCCAGCTTTTGTCTCGAGGTCAGTCATTGTGTGCGCGCGCGAGAGAGAGAGACAGACAGACAGGAGAGCGTGTGCGGGTCGCCCTCATACAGGCTCCTTCTCGCGTTCCTGCTTTTCTCCTCGTTTTCTTATGAGGCGCCGAGGAAGTCTCTCTTCCTCTTCCCGCTGCAGTTTTGGCAGCCCTTGACCAGACGTACGTCGAGGGAGCAGGGAGGGAGGCAGGCAGGGAGACGGGTTGGCGAAAGGTCTTCCGTTTAAAGTCTCCGGAGAGCTGCGGATCAAGTTTGTTTGCTAGCCTAGATGAGCGTCCAGATAACCTGCAGAGAAGCAGCGAGGGAATGAAGCGGGAGGGAAAGAGAGCGGGGAATGGTCACTTATTGACGAGATGCACCGTTTAGGAAGGGGACGAGCCGGCTTCATAGGCAAACTTGAGCAGCTTTCCCTTCTCCCCAGCTTATATATACTTACAGAATCAGAAGGGACCCTGAGGAAATTTTCGCCCAACGTGGGGTTCGAACTCACGACCCTGAGATTCAGAGTCTCGTGCTCTCCTGACTGAGCTATCCCAGTGTAATCCTACGCATTACTCAGAAGTTAGTCGCCCAATATTTTGTGGGGCTTTTAGCTAAAGTGGGCACAAGATTGCAGCCTAGGCTTAGGTGATTTGTTTGTTTGTTTGTTTTGGAGCAGGGTCTTTTATTATTGCACACCCTTTGGAGTTTAGATACCTGCCGATAGTATATAAAATGCCTAACCCATCTCATCCCAAGGACAGGTCACAATAATTCATGCAATGCAGAAACAAGATTGAGCAGAAGCAAGGATATTTAATATATTTAAAATATTTCTCACATACAGAAGGTCAGGAGAGATGACCATTACAAGAGTTTTCATCCAAAGGCCAGCAATCCCCACAAGCAGGAATTTCACAATATTAAGTGTGCATCTTGCAGACATTCCTTGCATTTGTCCCAGATAAGTTTGCTGATAAAGGAAATTGTTTGGGTAACATCTTCTCTAGTGATACCTTTGGTCTTAGTGAAGCTGACCTTTCTTCTAAAGAACAGCCTGTTTTAGCTAATGTCTGCAAATGATATGTTTGTAGAAGTCTGAAGAGTTGGGGGGGTGCCTTTTCCTGGAAATGGGAAGTTCTCCTGTTTTAGAAATGGAAAAAAGTTAACATGCATACAATTAAGTTATTAAAGCAATAGTCATATCCTGCATTCTAGGAACTTTAACAATGACCAGTGTACATATTATGGTAGCCAAACTAAGGGCATGCTACATTCTACATTGTGGATCGAACAATTTTCTCCACACTGCCACAAATGACCAAAGACATGCAGGTGTCCTGGTGGCAATGAACAATATGCACAATGAATTGCTTTTCGTAAACAACTTGCCAGATAGTGTTTTAGTCCTATATGAAATGATTTAAAACATGGATAAGGAATGTATGGCCAGGGCTGGATTTAGAGCTGTGTGAGCAGTGTGCATGCACTGGGCGCTGAGATGAGGCAGCTGTCTGAGGCACTGCCTTTCCAAAGGCGAGTAAGGAGGTGTCTGGCTTTGGGAAGGAGGCATGAGGGCTCTGGTAGGGTCCTAGAGCCCTCCCACCTACTTCCCAAAGCTGGGAAAGCGCTAACTAGGTTTAGCTTGGCTTTGGGAAGGCAGCGCAACAGCTGGAGAGGGAGGATGGGTGCCGAATTTTGGCCTTCAACAACTGCTGTGGCCCTCCAGATGTTGTTGGACCCTATTCCCATCAGCCCCAGGCAGCATGGCTAGTAGTCGGGTGTGATGGGTGTTGTAGCCTAACAGGGATGATGGGTGTTACAGCCACACATTTCCCATCTTGGACTGAAAGCAATTTCCATGCCAGTCATCATGTGATTGTCTACCAGTCCAAAATTAGAAGAATTTGTTGTTGTTGTTTTTTGTTTCATTTCCCCATCTGGAACAGTAGTAGTGATATATTTATAGGATACCCATGCCCATAAACAGCCTTCTATTTTATATTCATTTTACAACACAATTTTACTCAGAATTAAGACCAACTGTGGTTAGTAGCATTCATTCATGGCATATTTGTTTAGGATTGCAGCCCGGGAATTGGCATTACTGTATAGTGATTGTATTAATTTACTCAGATTTCAAAAATATATTGTGGGTTGTTAGCTGTTTGGTGGATCCAAATTGTATGGAAAGGTAGGATAGAAATGAATTAAATATTTTAAAAATTTGCATGAATGAGTGTCAGTGTGTGAAGCCCTGGGATCAACGTAGGATTGCTTTTTCTTTTCTTTCTTAGTGTGATATCAAATGTACTGTATTAAAATGATAGGAGGAAATTTGAGGCCCATATCCCTAGCCCTAAGCCCAGTGGCCCAATAATTTAGTGTGAGTGCTAACAGGGAAATATATATAGCCTCTGGTAGATTTCAATGAATGAATCAACTCTTAATTCCTTAGAACCATAGACCTAAAGAAACCAAGTCAAAGTCCAGTCTATCCAGCCCACTTGTCATCTAAATAGTTTCACAGCAAAGATGGCACTGACGTTCAGTTATCTAGCAGTGCTTGTTGGGGAGAATGATAAATATTTTAATGCTGATGTTCATGTGTTTGGTTTGATTTATGGGACTTGAAAACTATGGGACTTGAAACATGCTTAATTTAGTGACCTGTTATTATTATTTTTATAAGGTTAGCCCATCTGGCAGTTGTTGTTTTTTGAGTGTGGAGAGGTAAAATGATGTTTGATATGCATAGTTGGCATCCCTAGTAATAAAAACAACACAGTAATGACTCATTGTTAAATTATTGCTGAAACCATCATTTCATTATCAGGGAGCAGAAAGAAAATGGCTTGGATCCAGTACTCCACTCATGAGACACTCCTACTGGAGGAAGGGAGGAGATGGGTTTTGGTTTTTTTGCTGAATTCTCCTTCACATTGCAGACCTTTGTGCCCACTGAAAAGTTGCTATGGAAGATTGGGAGTTGCTTTGGAGGAGTATGGAAGGCAGGATAGGGAGCCACAGGTGAATCAGCAATAATATCAATTCCTCCAGTAGCAGCCTCCTATGGATCGCATCCCCTTCCACAAATGGAAGGAGCCCTTCCATTCACAGAATGGACCCAATAAATTTTAAGATACAACATTTCTGTTACTCAAACAAAAAGAGTTATATGTGGTGTCAATTCATATTGCTTCTAGTTTATAAACTAGCTTGAGTTCCAAACTCTGAAGTTGTGCCAGGAAAGAATACAAATAAGAACTACTATTTAGAAAAATAAATGAAAACTTTAAGCTACTTTATAGGATATACATATGAACAGCAAGTTTCTTAAGCCCCTGTAATGTTTTACACACACACACCTCCCCCAGTGAAGTTGCCCACTTCCTGCAGCTGTCTGGTTGCAGTAAGTGGTTTTTGCCATATGGGCAGTCAGAAACTCCATCTGTGTTTCCAAAGCTTGCTGTGGAAAGAGGTTGTATTACCTCAGCATGTGGTCCGGTGGAATGCAGAATGCATGAAAGAAAATGTACTAGTTGTTTTAGCAAAGGACAGAAAAGTCTGTATTTGAATCCATGCCCTTTTTCCTTCTTCAAATTCTTTATAGTAAGTATTGTTGTCATAATTATTCTCCTTTCTCTGACTCCAGTTAGTACAGTGTGTTCAGTTTGGGTTCATTAAGACAGCAATCTGGAAATGGGTTTTCTGTAGCTAAAGATATTTAAAAAACAAAAACAAAAAAACCTACAGTTTTTTCTTATGTTTAGTACTGTAATTGCACCTTGGAGTCTCATTCTACTTTGACAACTTTGATTTTGCAGATGAAACATGCATATAAAATTAGTTGAATAATTGGTTATTTGTACCCAAAATGATTAAAGTATATGGTATTATTTAGTACATTTTTAAAGTGTAGAAATGAAGAATTTAAATTTATAAATTCAGTTTCTTGCTTTCATTAAAAAGCTAAAAAAATGAACAGCAAATTTTCGTTTTAACATAGTATTGACAGACCTCATGGGGATGCTTCACACACCAACACACACACACACACACACACACACACACACACACACACACAGTCCAAAGCTGTAAACAAAGTTAAAATACTAAAACTAATTGAAATTATCTCAGCTTTCTAAGCATATGGGTAGGCTTGTCTAAACAATGTTTTTAGCAGATGCCTGCTTGATCTCAATAGTTCCAAAGTGCATGTTTTGCCACTCTAAATGATTGAGTTCTTACTTCTATGTGAAACAGGTATTATGTGGCACCTGTAGTAGTACCAATTTCACTGAACAAAGCATCTGAGTGGACACATGTGGGGTATGGTGATATCATGGGTAAACTGGTCCTAAGTCGTTAAGGGCTTTATATTCTAATAGCTTTATATTCACCTTGAACTTGGCCCAGTAGCAAATGGGCAATCAGTGCAAATCTCTGAGCACAGGTGTTATATGCTGACAAGGCCTCATTCCTGTCAGCCATTGTGCCGCAGTATTCTGCAGCAACTGCAGCTTCCAGATCAAGCATGAGGGAAGCACTACATAGAGTACTTTGCAATAATCCAGTCTTGAAGTTACCAACACATGAACTACTGTGGTAAGGCTTTCCTGGTTCAGGAATGGTCATAGCTGTCAAACCAGTTGCAGTTGGTAAGAGGCACATCTAGCCATTGAGGCCACTTGAGCCTCCAGTGACAGAACTGGATCCAGAAGCGCAACTTTGAACCGTCTCCTTCAAAGGAACTGCAACCCCATCCATGGTAGACAACTGACCAATTTCTTGGGCACAGGAGCTACTCACCCACATGGAATAAACATGGAATTTATTTATTTTTTTAAAGGTAGGGATTTTTTCCATTCCATTATTGTTCTGTGAAGTTTGTTCTGCTGAACGTTTTGCTCCATCTGCTTTCTGGTTTAAACTAGGAGAATGTCTTAAAATTCTTAAAAGCTTTCTAGGACTGAAAAAAACATATCTGGATTGCTTTACAGTTAGGTTTATTTTTCAGTGTACTCTAGAGAATGTTAGCGTCATTGTTTTATTTGCTATGTTTCATATACAGTACCAATGATTAGATGCATAATTCATTGCTGACTTATTTACATTTTCTTACTGTTTCTCATAAAGGCAAGATACTGGCAGGGTTTCTTTTTTACTCCAATTGAGGTCATTAATCTAATTGAAAAGGAAACATGTATGTTTCAGCAGAGGTTAATCCCAAATGCATTTATCTTCATCCTAGGTTATTTACTTACAGAAGACTAGTCTCCAGGAACCAATTTTGGAAGTCAACTGTAGCACACATGCACATTCCTTTTTACATTGTTTTACACACTTGCTGAGTATCATTTTCCAAAAGGTGAAGTAAGCCTCCATGGTGGCATGGTTCAGACATGCCATTCCCAATCCAAGAAACCGTGGTTTGTTGGAATGCAAATGAGAATGAGCTCAAGCGTTCCCATTCTCCTTTTGTATGCCCAGCTGCAGAGGAAACTACCAGGTGTGATTTAAAGTACTCTTCACAAGTTAGGAATCCAAACCAGGAAGCACTTAAATCACAGTGTCCCATTTTGGATATCACAGGGAAGTTGTAATTTAACAAACCAGGAAGCCTTTTCTATAGCTGAATGTCCAAGAGGAGGAAGGAAAGGGAGAGAAGAGGAGCTCATGTCCATCTCTAATTCTTATAGTTTGTTGGAATACTGCATCTGACCCAGATTAATATCTCATAAGTAAAGAATCTTAGAGATAAAATACCGATTGCAATGGTTCCTGTTGAGTGTTTCAGGTATCAGACACATCAGTTTAGTGTTACTGCACTTTTCAACTATGTCTATTCTTAGCAGAAACAACACCAGTGGCAGAGTCGAAATCGGCACCTGCAGTACCAAATGTGTGCTTCTGCTTCAGTTCTCATCAACTCTTTTTTGATAGGTAAAGCAGTAATTCACCAATACATTTGTGGCACTGCTCCATGGACCTTCAAAGCAACTGTGAAATTTTCACCATTTTTAAAAAATTGTATCCTAAGCAAATTGTTATATTACTTCATAATGCATTGGTGCAAAATAGTTTAGAAACCACTGTGTCATAAACTACCAATCCTCTATACCTGCCTACCTCACTGATGTGGAGAAAGTATAGCAGCACTCCATGGTCACTATAATCTTGGTCTGATTGTTTGGCAGATCTGAATGAGCAGGCCCTGCAGTTCACATTTATATACTGTTGTTGTTTAGTCGTTTAGTCGTGTCCGACTCTTCGTGACCCCATGGACCATAGCACGCCAGGCACTCCTGTCCTGCACTGCCTCCCGCAGTTTGGTCAAACTCATGTTCGTAGCTTCGAGAACACTGTCCAACCATCTTGTCCTCTGTCGTCCCCTTCTCCTAGTGCCCTCAATCTTTCCCAACATCAGGGTCTTTTCCAAGGATTCTTCTCTTCTCATGAGGTGGCCAAAGTATTGGAGCCTCAGCTTCACGACCTGTCCTTCCAGGGAGCACTCAGGGCTGATTTCCTTAAGAATGGATAGGTTTGATCTTCTTGCAGTCCATGGGACTCTCAAGAGTCTCCTCCAGCACCATAATTCAAAAGCATCAATTCTTCGCCGATCAGCCTTCTTTATGGTCCAGCTCTCGCTTCCATACATCACTACTGGGAAAACCATAGCTTTAACTATACGGACCTTTGTCGGCAAGGTGATGTCTCTGCTTTTTAAGATGCTGTCTAGGTTTGTCATTGCTTTTCTTCCAAGAAGCAGGCGTCTTTTAATTTCGTGACTGCTGTCACCATCTGCAGTGATCAAGGAGCCCAAGAAAGTAAAATCTCTCACTGCCTCCATTTCTTCCCCTTCTATTTGCCAGGAGGTGATGGGACCGGTGGCCATGATCTTGGTTTTTTTTATGTTGAGCTTCAGACCATATTTTGCGCTCTCCTCTTTCACCCTCATTAAAAGGTTCTTTAATTCCTCCTCGCTTTCTGCCATCAAGGTTGTGTCATCTGCATATCTGAGGTTGTTGATATTTCTTCCAGCAATCTTAATTCCAGCCTTTCGCATGATGAATTCTGCATATAAGTTAAATAAGCAGGGAGACAATATACAACCTTGTCGTACTCCTTTCCCAATTTTGAACCAGTCAGTTGTTCCATATCCAGTTCTAACTGTAGCTTCTTGTCCCACATAGAGATTTCTCAGGAGACAGATGAGGTGATCAGGCACTCCCATTTCTTTAAGAACTTGCCATAGTTTGCTGTGGTCGACACAGTCAAAGGCTTTTGCATAGTCAATGAAGCAGAAGTAGACGTTTTTCTGGAACTCTAGCTTTCTCCATAATCCTGAATGAGCAGGCCCTGCAGTTCACATTTATATACAAATGATGTCAAACCCCTTCTGTCAAGGTGCAGTGTAAACAATCATAACTATTTTTGATGTTTATCTCAGGGTACAATAAACTTTCTCAGGGGACAGGAATACACACACACACACAACCCTTCTTTCAATAACATCTTTTAAAAGATCCCAAAGTTTTCATAGACATTGAGTAGTTGTTGTTGAAATCTTAACTTTTAGAGTGCATCAAAATTCTAAAATAGAATTTGGCTTAATTCGGTTGCCCATGTAAAATAAGCTGTAACCTAGGAAAAACGTGAAAGGCTGTATTTTTTTTTAGGGGTAGGGAAGAACAGCATATGACTTATTTTACAGACTGGAATTTTAAACAGCTTCTTAACTGGAATTTTAAAACCCATTTAAACATCTCTCTACAAATTATTATTAAACCATTCAGGAGGTAATGCTTATAAATAGGCAGACAATAGTAGACTCATTTTTTCCTGTAGGCTTTAGAAACATCTACAACATGTCCTTTGAGACCTTCACTAAGGAATGCAGTATTTATAGTCTTCATAGAATTTCATGTTATGGTTGAAACTAGAGTTGGCTTCTCTGATTTCTTTACTATGGTGCCCCTGCTGATTTCCCTGGTGCTTTCATATGCAGAACTTATGGAAAACATCTGGCACTGTCTTTTTGATCAGCTTGTCAGTTGAACATTTGGCCAGCTGCCATCCATTCATTTTAGCTATGTCACTTATGGCACACTGATTAAATGATGCTTAAAGCTGGCTGGAAAAGAAAAGGAAATAGTAGTGGGTTCAGGGAAAGAAAGAAAGAAAGAAAGAAAGAAAGAAAGAAAGAAAGAAAGAAAGAAAGAAAGAAAGAAAGAACAGGGTCCATTCTGGGTCAAGGAAAGCATAGACAGAAATGTATCTCTTTACAGGTTGTCTGAAGCAACTGTATGGCAGAAGGACAACATTTTATAGTACAGGGACAATATTAGAAAATGCTATTTTGGGGGTCATCACCCTATTTCTCAGAGATCTTAGGTCTATACTGGGGCAGGTGGTATTTCAGGTAACCTGGTCCTGAGTTGCTCAGGGCTTTATATGAACAAGAACAAGACCTTGAACATGGCCCAAGATCAGTCCTTTGAAGCTTTTCTGTTTTGCCATTGGTAACCAACAGGCTACCAGGATGATACAGTGAATGAAGTTCAATAATTGAAATGTTTAATAAATTCGTTTTAGATAGTGGCTTTTCTATGTTATATGCTCCTGCTCCTTTTATTCCCCTCTGTGCCATATAAAGTATACCTGGAAATTAGCAGTGACAATTCAAGGAACCAGAAAGTGAGGCTAATGGGTAACAGGCAGGAAAATGGTACAATGGTGACCTCTAGATTGTAATTGACTATACTTTTCACTTTTCAGCTTTTCTTTGCTGGGGCTTTTCTTTTCAATAATTTACTTTATTCGCTGCCTGCATTTACTTTGTTCATCTTTCCAAATCTTCACTGAACAACTGTTTAGAGCTCCAAAAACAAGTATGCGGGAAGGAAATAATATACTATTTTAATTACTGATATATCTATTTTTTTTAGAGAGAGAAAAGGTACAGGAAGTTTCCTCTTTAAGGAAACTCATCAAATCTAGTGAATATAAAGTTACCTGGAGGAAATTTTTCTGTATATGCTATTATTTGGTACCTCCTTTGGGAAAACCAGCTATGGCATTTAAGTGCAAATTAAACATCATTTCTCTTTCTTAGTGAATCCGCTGGGCTTTTTTTCTTTTTAAAAAATGATGACTGAATACTTTTCAGCATATTCTTGGACAATACCTCCTGCTTTGCTTTGTTCATGTGTAACTTTTTTTTATTTGCTGGATATGTGCTTCCCTTTGATGCTATTGCCCATGTTGCTACTGTGTTCTTTGTGTAATAACTGCACCCATGCTTACAGTTGAAAATGGAGTTCAAACAGTAGCTCAAAACTATATTTTATTGGAACATTTTCATGCCGTCTGTTTACACTGAGGTGTGTGAATGGAATTTTCTCCAGTTGTTGAATATAATTCCAAGCATTATCTTAAAGCAATTTCTTTTGTGTAACTTATTTTATTTCTTGGATATGTGCTTCCATTTGTTGGTTTTGTCCATGAAATGGACATGGTTTCAGGGTGAGCTTCAGCACCTTGGACAGCTGCTGGGGTTCCAGTGTTCCAACAGGGCCTATCGCCATCTCCTGCCTTGGGGGTCCTTTTAGGTGTTTTCATTTTTCCTAGCCTGATATTTAATTTTCCTACCATGCCTCAGAACAATGCTGTATTGGGGGCACTGTAAAAAAAATAATATAGCAGCTGGACCAAAATGTCTGGCATGTTGCTACAGTTACTACTAGGCAAGCATGACAGGAGCCAATGATGGGCAATGATGCTTAAAGGCCCCCTCATGCTTCCTTTCACTTACAACTACTGGCAGAACAGAATAGTCATACCTTGGACCCTGAACACCCTGGAACTCGGACGTTTTGTCTCCTGAACGCCGCAAACCTGGAAGTGATTGTTCTGGTTCGTGAACGTTCTTTTGGAACCCAAATGTCTTATGGGGCTTCTGAGGCTTCTGATTGGCTGCAGGAGCTTCCTCCAGCCAATCAGAAGCCGGGAATTGTTTTTCGAACATTTTGGAAGTCGAACGGACTTCCAGAACGGATTCCATTTGACTTCCGAGGTACGACTGTATATCTGAAGACTTAAGCCAGGACATCTATACTGTACACACATACACTCACACAGGAAACCTGTGAAACTATTAGCTTCCATCTGTCTTCCTGCTGATTCACAGAATATATGGCATATATGTAAAAACATGTTTGAAGCTCCAGCATTTATAAAAGAAAAAATAATGTATCACATGTGGAACTCTTAATATTTTCTGCAAAAGAAACCGAACAAAATGGAGTAATGTATATGTTTCTTCTTGGTGTTAGTAACAGCTTGTTAGAACCCATTGATTTAAATGGTGGCACAAGAAAGGATCTATATTTTAAGGAAAGAGAGAGAGAGAGAGAGAGAGAGAGAGAGAGAGAGAGAGAGAGAGAGAGAGAGGAGATTGTGTGTGTGGTGGGGGGCGGGATAGGGACTCCAGCATGAAGCTGCCAGAACAAAGTTGTTATTGAAATGCAACATGAAGTGCCTGTTCATGCATTACTTTGCCCTCCTCATCTCATAACCCTGGTATTATCCCTAATGAGGATCTATATTGCTCCCGCCCCTACCCTTCACTCATACCACTCACTATGGAATGCTCAATGACATACTATGGAATGCTCAATGACATACAAGGTTTTAAAATGGGGGTTGAAGCTTTGAAACTAATCTACTGCTAAGGATGCCCCCCTCTTCCAGTTGTCTCAGAAAACTACAAGTAAAATTTCCCTCCCATTTACTCTATTGGCAGATTTCCTATTTGCCGATCTTTCATTTGCCCTCATTTAACCTTATTTGGAACATAGGAAGCTCCCTTATGCTGTGTCCATCTAGTTCTGTACTGTCTACACAGACTGCTAAACACTCCATGGGTGTAGACAGGGGGGGCAGGAGGGGGCAGCTGCCCCCCCCTAGAAGCAAAAAATTATTGTATTTTACAGACCATAACCAATACTTTGCCCCTCCAAAAACTGAAGTGGAAAGGGCTTTGCTTTAGCAAGAGCAGCTCTCCACTTGCTGGGGGCGGGAACACAGCTGTAACAAAAACACATCAAATAAATAAAGCAAAGCGGCTACCAGTGCTTAAGCAGTTAAGACAATGGAGCAGAATATCCCTTCAGGCAAGGTCCACCCTATTCACCCTATTGTAATTCAGTGGGAGTTGTTAATGGGCATTCAGGGATCGCATTAACAGTTCTATTGGCGATTTAATGAGGGTGCAGAGGATTCAATTTGACTAAGGTGGCCCTGCAAGGCTAAAAGGAAGTGAATAAGAAGGGGGGGGGCTGTAGCTTTGATAGACACAGTGATGTTTATAAAAAGCATTGGTGTTCCAGTCTGCCCCTCCTCCTGCATCTGTATACTGTAAATCAGGGGTGGCCACCTCCCAAGAGACTCTGATCTACTCACAGTTAAAAACTGGGAGTGATCTACCCGCTTTTGGGGGGTTCAGGTCAAAGCTGTTGAGTTTTTTTAAGGAAGGGAAGCTCTGTTTTGGGGGGTTTAGGTCAAACTTGTTGAGCTTCTTTTAGGAGGGAGGGAGGCCCATTTTTGTTTAGGGCTTCAGGTCATAGTTCAGCTTTTTTTAGGGAGGAGGAAAAATTTGGGTGAGCTTTTTTAGGGGTGCCAGTGATCTAGCAGTGATCTACCACAGACATCCAGTGATCTACTGGTAGATCACAATCTACCTGTTGGACGTGCCTGCTGTAAATCAAGCAGAGAGAAAGCTGCTTACAAGGCTCCTGTACAGGTGTACCGGTATCTTCCTCTTGCTGCAGAGTTCTAGCATCACAGCGTCACCCAGAGGCACCCACAAATGTGAGTTATCCCTCTCTCTATTTCTTCCTTCCTTTCCTCCCTCTTCCATCCTCAATAAAATACTGGGGGGGGGGCAGATAAGCCCCACATAGAAAGCCCATCAACATGGGGGGGATGACTCTTTAAAATACAGTATTTACCAGTAATTTCTTTTTTTGGGGGGAGGCACCTAGGCCTCTAGGAGTTGGCTGCTATGCCTAGGACAATTCAAGAAAGCAGAATCATGCATATGCTATGGTAATATATCATGGAATCATGGAATTGTAGTCGGAAGGGACCACAAGGGTCATCTAGTCCAACCCCCTGCAATGCAGGAATTTTCCCCCAATGTGGGGCTTGAACCCACAACATGGTTGAAATATTATGCTGATATGCAGCAACGCCTCGGAGCCATCGAGACTGCGGCCCTGTCTTGCCTCGCCCTCGCCCGCCCTGCCACCCCCTCTCCCCTGCCCGACCCTCCCATCCTCTTGCTGCAGAGTTCCAGCTTCACAGCATCACCCAGAGGCACCCACAAATATGAGGTATCCCTCTCTCTATTATTCCTTCCTTCCCTCCCTCTTCCATCCTTAATAAAATACTGGGGGGGGCAGATAAGCCCCACATAGAAAGCCCATCAAAATGGGGGGGGTGACTCTTTCAAATACGGTATTTACCAGTAATTGGGGGGGGGGGAGAGGCACCTAGGCCTCTAGGAGTTGGCTGCTATGCCTATGAGTAGGACAATTCAAGAAAGCAGAATGATGCATATGCTATGGTAATATATCAATGGAATCATAAAATTGTAGTCGGAAGGGACCACAAGGGTCATCTAGTCCAACCCCCTGCAATGCAGGATTTTTCCCCCAAGGTGGGGCTTGAACCCACAACATGGTTGAAATATTATGCTGATATGCAGCAACGCCTCGGAGCTGTCGTGACTGCGGCCGTGCCTTCCCTCGCCCGCCCTGCCAACCCCTCTCGCCTGCCCAACCCTCCCGTCCTCTTGCTGCAGAGTTCCAGCATCACAGCGTCACCCAGAGGCACCCACAAATATGAGTTATCCCTCTCTCTATTTCTTCCTTCCTTCCCTCCCTCTTCCATTCTTAATAAAATACGGGGGGGGACAGATAAGCCCCACATAGAAAGCCCATCAACATGGGGGGGATGACTCTTTCACATACGGTATTTACTATTAATTGGGGGGGGGAGGCACCTAGGCCTCTAGGAGTTGGCTGCTATGCCTAGGAGTAGGACAATTCAAGAAAGCAGAATGATGCATATGCTATGGCAATATATCAATAGAATCATAGAATTGTAGTCGGAAGGGACCACAAGGGTCATCTAGTCCAACCCCCTGCAATGCAGGAATTTTTTCCTAAGGTGGGGCTTGAACCCACAACATGGTTGAAATATTATGCTGATATGCAGCAACGCCTTGGAGCCGTCATGACTGCGGCCGTGCCTTGCCTTGCCCTCGCCCACCCTGTCACCCCCTCTTGCCTGCCCAACCCTCCCGTCCTCTCCAGCCAAGCAGGGTAGCCGCCGCCGTTGCCAGCCCCAGAAGCACAAGGTGGCCGCTGCCGCCGCTGCCGCCACCACAATGTTGTCAGGCCAGCTGGCCCTGTAGCCCCGCCCACGTTCCCACTTTGTGGCCCCGCCCCTGAATGATCATGGCTTGCCCCCCCCCTAGTTTTGATCCTGGCTACGCCCTTGAAACACTCCAGGATTCCAGAGTGGAGTCTCAGTCCTACCTAGAGATTTCAGATTGGACTAGGAACTGCAGTCCTTTCCCCTCTCATTCTGCCCTGACACACTGTCTAGATGCAGTCAGCTATGTCTTGCTGCCATTCCCAGCCTTTCACTGTAACCGCTGAACCAAATTGCATCAAATTAGGACAAAGCGTACCTTGCCCATCAGGGAGGGATCTAGCATAAAAAAATTATCAAAAAAAACGACACCTTTCACACCTAAAATAATGATTAAACACACAGAAAAGTGGCACCCAAATTAGACATCACCAGCAGAAGGTCTGAAGACTCCAACATCATCCAATAGACAGAAGCTGCATCTTTGAGGGCAGGACTACGTCACCCCCCCCGACATGCTATAACCTCCAAAACGGCTGTTACCCCTCAAAACCAGACGATGGGAGATACGCTGAGTACAACAAAAGCTGCAAACACCCCACTAGCCAACCCACACCCCCTTGCCACCCCCACAAACTCTAAACAACCCCCCTTGCCATCCCCACAAACCGCACCCTTTGCTGCCGCAGCCGCTTGAAGCAGGATCTCGCCTCCAAAGCAACAACCCCAAGGCAGGCCAGGACCCACGCCCGCTCCCGCCGCCGCCACTAGCTGGACCTTGCCGCCAAACCACCTACCCTGCGGCAGGCCAGGACCCATTTCCGCCCTCACACTGCAGAAGCTCCTTCTTCCCGCCTTTCTCTCTCTCCCCTTTCCCCCTCAGGACCGCCACCACCGCTGTTTTGGCCCCGTCTCCGACCCCACGGGGACGTGCACCTCCTCCATATCGAACAAGAGGTATCAATCCATCGCTCACTCACCCAGCTGAGGGAGCCCGCCCTTCTCCTTCGCCCTCCCCGGGAGCCTGGAGTGAGGGGAGGGGGAGGAAAAGATATTTCTATTTCTTTCTCTGATTTATTATTTAGTTATTTATCCCCTCCCCTCTCTTAATTTTGCTGCTTCCTGGGTTTCTGAGGAGGATGCAGGACTGGGAAATGCCTTCTTCCTCGCCGACAGCGACGGCGATAGCCAGTTGTGGCGCCTCCTCTTCTCTCACTCCCCTCCTCTCCCTCTTCCAGGGGGAATCAAAAGGGGCCGAAGAAAAGAAAGGAAAATAAAATAAAGGGGCTACAGTGGTGCCTCGCTAGATGAATTTAATTCGTTCCACGGGTCTTTTCTTATAACGAAAAATTCGTCTAGCGAATCCCATAGGAATGCATTGATTTTTTTTTACATTTTTTTGCCCATAGGAACGCATTAATTGAATTTCAATGCATTCCTATGGGAAACCGCGATTCGCTAGACGAATTTTTCGTAAAAGGAATTCGTCTAGCGAGGCAACCTCCGCTCGAAAAATCCTTTCGTTAAGCGGAAATTTCGTTAAGCAGGGCATTCGTTAAGCGAGGCACCACTGTACTTAATTAACAACAGGCTCTGGCAGAAGAAGCCGGATGGGTGGACAGCTGGCAAAACCCTATTATTATTATTATTATTATTATTATTATTATTATTATTATTATACCGCTTCATATTTTCATAACAACAACAAACAATACCCCGCCCATCTGCCTGGATCTATACCGTCCAACATTTCTCCAATGAAAATAGGGACGTCCCATTTCATTATTATAATTCATTTCATTTCTATACCACTTTAAAAATTAAAGAAAAAAAATCCACACTATTATTATTTTTAATAATATTATTATTTCTATACCACTTTATATTTGGGGGGGAGTCTATTATTACTGTTATTATTATTTCTATACTTCTTTATATTTCGGGGGGGGGACTGTTATTATTATTATTACACCACCCATCTACCTGGGTCCATACCCTCCAACATTTCTCAAAACCCACAGCAACGTGTGGCCGAATCAGCTAATCTTTTAATAAATCTCTCTTCTGAAACAAGTCCTAAAGTCTCAGCAATGTTTCCTCTTCCCGGAAACCTTACTTGGTATGCCCCATTGTGTATAGACCGAAGTTACCCATGCTCTTCTGCCACTAATTTGGCAGACATGCTAGTTCCTGAGAAATAGAGCAAGGACTTCAGAGGGAAGTTCTCTTAGCATCAGGTTAATTTTCCAATTACCTGTTCTTCCTGAAGGGTCCCCCCCCAAACAAAGAAGGAATTCATTAAACACAAATGTCTCAAAGAAGAGTTGAAATAGTGGTGATTGCCACTCACAAGTGCTGGTCATTAAATAAGTTGTGTCATGTGAACACATAGTGGGATACATTGTAGCCACTTACCCCACCTGTGACATCCACGCATCCATCAGAATGTCTGAAAATAGTTTAGACAGTTCCATATCTGTGCTGTAGTCACATGTTCTGGCAACCATGCAGGGGTCAGGGGAGAGGCTAGCAGCTGAATTTCATGCACATGATCATATGGAGAAGGTTTTAGATGGTTTCAAAAAAGGGGTTAGCCCAATTCACAGAGAAGAGACTTATGAAATATTAGCCATGATGAATGGAACTTCCTGGTTTAGAGGTAGGATGCTTCTGAACACCCCAGGTAAATGGAGCAGAAGCGGGTGCTACTGTCTTCATGTTCTGTAAGTTTTCTAGAGCTTTGACACCCTCTCCCTTTTCAAGCAAAAAAGTATATTAAAGTCGAAGCCTGGATATGCTTGTTTTAAAATTACATAATGAGGCATGATCAAGCCTGAGAAACATCTATATTATGCTATGCTCTACCATTTATTCATATGTGTGTGGGGGACATATATTGTATGTGGTGCTTAGAAAACTGAGCAGAAGCTGTTCAGGGTGTAACTTAAATGGGTTCACAGCACGCAGTGGGATGAGTCAGAAAGGACTGATTCCTGGTGTGCCAATTATACATATGTTTTAATGGAAATCTGACACAGTAGCCCCCATTCTGCTATGTCAATAGTGTTGTATAAATCAACTAACAAGTTTTAAATGACTTTAATAGCACATGTAGCCCACATAAGCACCAGGAAGCACATCTGCAGGGGCGAAAATATAACCTTTACATCATAACTGTTTTGAAATAAAAAGTCATTACTTAGCAGTTGCATGGCATGGGCAATGCCCACTGAAATTATTTCAGGAATTTTGTGTTGCTAATACGGTAACAGCTTGACTCTTAGACTAGCCCTGCCAACTGCAGCTAAGCCTGCGTAGGCTGACCAAGTACATTCCTGGCTGCATCAGTAAATGGAGAGCTAGATTCCATTACAGCCTCTGTGATGATCTTAAATGAGTTTTTATCATCAGGTTGGAATTTTTGTTTTATCATACCCAAAATAATATATCTGACTTTGAAAGTGTAGTGATCTTAATTACTTGCATTTGTTTGTGTTTTATCTGATTCCACAAACAAAATTCTGTTGGAACTGACATTATTGCTTCCATTGGACTTGGATTGGTGGGGATTTTTAAGTTTTAAAAACCTACCCACAAGAAGCTGACATAAAGCAAATTAAGCCTGCATAAAGTTGCACCCAAACCAAACCCTGATCAGCAACAGGGTTCTGCTGCTCTACCTAAGGCTTTAAAATACTGTAGTGTTTTATGCTAGGGTGCAAGTCACGTGGCCAAACTGAACAGGCTTAGGATCCAGCCTAAGTCCTCCCTCTCTGATCCCACCCCCAGATCACCCCTTTTTGAGGACTTACACTGGCCTCATCTCAGCCAGCTTTGGCTCAGCTGGCTGAGTAGGATGAGCACAGTGCCGTCTTAAGCGCCCCTGGCGCCGTGGTGCGCCGGATCCTTCCGGCGCCCTCCCGCCCGTTCCCCAGCGCGGCGGGCGGGCAGGCGCAGCTGCGCGGTGTACCGGCCGGCCAGTGGGTGGGCACAGCTCGCGGCGCCCTCCTGGTGGGCCGGCGCCGTGGTGCCCTGCGCCACCCAGCCTGCACGTAGGGCCAGCCCTGGATGAGCAAGTTTTACTGGCCTATCTTCAGTGGAGCTGGGGTTGGGAACTTAATGATAGCTGAGCCAGGAATCAGCCAGCTAAGCCAGAGTTGCTCATCCCAGTGGACTCTGCTACAGTAATGTCCCTAAATGTCATTTTAAATAATTGCTATGGGAAAACTGACAGTTTCTCAAATTATTATTTTTCTTCAGACTAATTTATAATGCTTCTGGGCCTGCAGCCATGTTATCGGTGAATCCTGCTTATTCAGTCCTCAGATTAATCATCATCATCAATAAAAATGTTAATTAATTAATTAATTATACTTTAGCCTTCCACCCATCATAAACAGATCCCAGGGTAAGATACCATAACCAATTTACAGCACATTGATGTCATATATTCAGTTAAAATAATCAATGCTATTTTTCTAGAAAATGGGGTACTAGAACTCACCATGAACACCTGCCTCCCTTGTTCTCTTATAATGGAAATGGTGCCCACCTGAGAGGTGCTGAAACTGAGTTCCGGCAAATTATGGCTGGGGGAAAAGCTCTGAAAATAATCAACTAAAGCAACTTGACAAGAACAGCTGAAAATATAACATTAGAAGTACTAAAACACTGCAGAGCGGGTTACTTGCTGTGCATTAAAAATATCATAAAAATGCCTGTGCAAACAGACGAATCTTTATTTGGCATCAAAGTGCTAAAAGGGTAGGTGCCAAACATGCTCCCAAAGGGAGGGCATTCCACAGATGGTCACTTCCACAGAGAATGGGCTTTCTGTCATCATTGCATAATGTCTATCTCCCGGTGGTGGAACACAAATAAGGGTTTCCTTTAAATGTGACATGAGCAGGAACAGGGAAGAACACTATTTCAGTGATTAGGGTCCTAGCCAAGGTCTGATAGACCAATGCAAACACCTTGAACTCTTCCTGGATGTGTAAAGGCAACCAGTGTAAACAATTCTGATTTGTATCATGTGATCCCAGCCAGATGAACTGGTTAACAATATGACAGAAGGCATACAAGTGGTATGTGCAGAATCCTTCTAATCTGTACTCACAAACTGCACGACACAAATTGTGTGAGCAAACTGCTGCACATACAGTTTGCACTCAATGACTTTACAGAAGAGCCCATCAACGTGTGAAAGTTCAGGACCAGCAGACACCATCTCATACTTCCTGTTCCAGATGATCATTCCCATATTTTAGTCATTGGCATAGGACTCTTGTGTTGTTCACATTTTATTATAAACCACTCACATATACCTACTAACTAGTAACAGCAATAACCATAGTGTTGTTTACAGGAACATATTACAAACAGTTATTCATTCAAAAGGCTATTTTTCCCTCACGTTTTGTTACATGATATTTTTTTTAAAAAAAATTGGAACCAACTCAAAAACTTTTTGAGTTGAGATAAAATGGGAATTGTTAACCTTGGATGCAAAACTGCAAATAAAACAATGAAGCAACACAGATCTTCCTTCCTTTTTCTGATTACATCACTGGAACTGTTGACTAATATGAAGGGATTTTATTTTATTTAAACAACAACAACTTCTGAGTGTATTTCTCACAGTGCTCCGTATCTGAATTCCTCTGCATCTGTAATGCTTTGTTAGATGGCATCAATTATAATGAAGTGAAGCCTGAGCCAGCTATAAATTCAACAAAAGTAAAAACAAAAATGTATTTACCAATACCAAGTATTTTAAAGATGGCAAAGGCAGATGCAGAAGCTCGTGTGGATTTTGTTTGAACCCTTCTTATCATTCTGTAGTCAGGTGTGCTGTGTAGTGACAGAAGAGCTCTTCACTTTTGTTGAAACAAAGGTAAAGACAGGTAACAGAGTAGCTGTTGTGTGGAACTTAACAATGTTTCTGCCATCAAATAAAAGCCTGCCTAGGTACTTGGAAGGAGATGGTTACACTTTGAATATATTCTATGAGTATTTGTAACACAACTGTCGTTTCATTTTCATTTATATCTTTACAAATGTAGTATTGTTTCTTTTGTTTCTCATTATATATGCAGTACTATTTCTTGTGAATATATTTGTGACATATTAAAGTGATAAAGGAGGACAAAAATAGAGCTTTCATATCCAATCTATCTATTTATCTGTGTAATTTCTTTCTATTGTATGCTCTTGATTTTGATTGGATGATAGCGATGGAAATAATAATTTAATTTATAAATTCAGGCTGTTTAAGATGGGAATGATGTTGTTTTGTGCTAGTTCCATGGGGAAGGGTGTATTTTATGTGTTTGTATGAGCTAAAGCATGGAGCCTATGGTAACAGGGAACAAACTTATTTGAAAGCCATGGTGTTTTTAAAAAACACCCTTTTCTTTTAATTAAAATTTCAAATAAATAATTGAGCACATTTTAAAGATGCATAAGGCAAATCCTTTTTCATTGTCTCTCTGTTGATAATAATAACACTGGTCACAATGAGGAGATACTGTGTACATTTTAAACTAAAATAATAGTTATATACATACAAGTCTTTAAAAAAAATTCATATGCAGCAGAATCCTAAACTTATTTACTAAGAAATAAAGCCTCATTGAGGAGTTAATCCCTCATTATTTACAACACAGGTCTATAGACATGCTTAAATAAATGAGCGAGACTGCAGATAAGTTACAGTAAAACCAATGGATTCTGTAAAAGTCATATAAATAGATGGCACAGAAAGTTTTTCATGTAGGTAGATTTAAGCAGTTTTTGTTTAGGTAAAGTCAGGATAGTTCCATTCAGAGTTATTGCTGTGTTTCAGAAAGAAATACCTGAAGGAAACATATCCCAAAACCAGAATGCAATTGAATAAATATAAAGGAAGCAACAGCATCACAGTCCTTGGAAGATTTGACAAAGTAAATCTCATTGTAAATGTGATTTGACTAATAGCCAATGATAGAGATGCCTAGACACAGAACCTGTGCCTGGACACAGTAATAGGCTGCATGTTGGTCAATAAACTCAAACAGAATCTCAGAAAGATGTAAGCCCTGCCAGTAAATGGTTCACAGGTCCAGGAAACTGGTCAACTGCCTGGTCTGGAGGAGATCACACTCCCTCTGGAGGATCAGGTACTTAGTCTGGGGGTGCTCCTAGATCCTTCTATGTCACCTGAGGCCCAGGTGACCTTGGTTCTTAGGAGTGCCTTTAACCAGCATTGCTTCGTGTGCCGGCATTGACCCTTCCCATATATAGATATAACTTGCCCACTCTGGTTTATATGCTGGTACAAAATAACCCCTCTGCAGTGCCACAAATCCATCTCAGTGGTGCAGTGTTGAAAAATGTTGATCACTTCTCCTACCTAGACAGTTACCTTTCCAAGGGCCAAGATTGATGCCGAAATCCAGCATTGCCTAAGCTCTGCGAGTGCGGCTTTCTCCCGATTGAAGTGCAGAGTGTTTGAGGACCGGGACATTCACAGGGAAACCAAAATGCTTGTTTACAAAACTATCGTACTACCAACCTTACGATATGCTTGTGAAACATGGACCACTTATAAACGCCATCTCCAGCTCCTCGAAAGATTCCATCAACGGTGTCTCCAAAAATTTTTACACATCACTTGGGAAGACAGGCAAACTAATATCAGTGTACTGGAAGAACCAAAGATCACCAGTGTTGAAGCAATGATTCTTCAACATCAACTTTGTTGGACTGGTCATGTTATGTGGATGCCTGATGATCGTCTTCCAAAGCAACTACTCTATTCCAAACTTAAAAATGGAAAGTGTAATGCTGGTGGTCAACAAAAGTGTGCTAAGAGGAAGGCACACTTGGCAAATCCACACCGTGATTAACTCCTGCCTGGAAACCAATGTCCCCACTGTAGAAGGACGTGTGGATCCAGGATTAACATTGTTAAAACCGTGTTTATGGAAGACAATCTTACTCGGCTACAAGTGATCGCCAAAGAAGAAAGAAGAAGAGCCTTGAGGCTTTACTACTGCAATGCACAAAATTTAGACTCCAGATTTACAATTTAAGCCCTGAGGCATCACCTTAACTAATCCACAAGTTTGGTCTGGCAAACAAGATAGTGTCATAGCTCTGAGTAGACACTGACTTGAACAGGAGGGTGCAGGAACTTCTTGGCTCCATGTAAAAGGAAACAGACCTTGGTCTAGTTCTGATGCCCAAGCACTAATAGATCGAAAATAATCAGTGTGGACATATGCTGGTGAGGAAATCCAGACTTGTTGGCTTCCACCCCTCCCTGTGATGCAGAACACAGAATTTCCAGAGGCATTACCTTATCAATTTGTATGAAAGTTCTCTTTAATAAAGAATAAACAGCCCATTTTCTTAGGCACTGGGGAATTTCTAGTCTAGCCACTAGAGATTGTTACAGATAGTTTGAGCAAAACTGCCAGATATGGATACAATTTTTCCTTCTCTTACTCTCTGAACCATATACCTTGGGTTTTAACGTGTTTTATGTACATCCTGAATGCAGTCTTTGAGGGTACACCTTATCAACTACTGGGCCTTGGAGCCACTACGGTTGGAATGCTTAGATCAGGGTGAGGAAGAATTGGGTTCCAGTCCCCTTTCTCCATAAAGCTCCCAGGGTGACATTGAGTAAGTTACATTCTTTCACAGGAAAGTGTGTGGGGAAAACTTGGCTCCCCCCAAGTAAAAACTGGAGCCAGACATTACCCCCCCCCTGTACAATTTCCTCTGAGAGTGATGGAATGTCATTGTGTATGTCAAATTTTGCTCTCCCACCCCCCAGCCACATGTGACAAGGCAGCATTCGACTTGCGGGTTCTGTAACCAAGTACTCCTGCAGCCCACTTGGTATGAAAAGTCCTGGTGTAAATTCTAAGTTTATGCCATACTGTGACCATAACTTTGTATGACAGCAGCAAATTCCTATGTAAAAATCAGGCTGTGCCTCATGGATGCATAAAACTGAGGTTTGAGGCTCATTTTAAGAGCAAAGGACTGCATCATGTTTTCAGTGCCCCTTCTCCCCACAGTTGATCTCCTGACATTCTATTACCACAAACACGTTTCTGCCCTTCACACACACACCTGGGTTCCAGCTGTACCAGGGAACCATTACCCCTGCACCTCCACAATAGAATCGTATTTGTTTTCTGACTAGTACAACTGGCTCAGGAATAATAGAAAATTAGATAACTTGCAAGAATCCTGAAATGGCATTCGTATACAACATTGTAAAATGACTGTCACTGCACCGCAAGTGCAGGGCTTTGGAAGATAAGAAGCAGCGCCTGCTGGACACAATGCTTTCTAAGCTCTGTTTCCACTTTTCAGGTCCTTGGAAAAAAAGCTGTGTGGACCTTATAGAAGTCAATAATATGAACCCCAAATTCCAGTCTCATCATGCCCACACTAGCCTTCAGATAACACAGCCCACATCACTTACACCTCCATGGTGCAAGAGTGACACGGGGAAGAAACTGCTGTTATAGCCCAAAAGCAACTCCACAAAGCCTTATGTGGTAATCAGCAATTTCCCTCTATTGCCCCATGGAGTTTGGCTCTGGCGCTTCAATCTCACCCCATCCCACTAAACTGAATCAAAGGAATGTTTGACTTCAGTAGCCTACCTTACAAATCTGCTTTGGAAATAATTTCCCTCTCTGCCCATGCCTCCTTAAGGCAGCCTGTTCCATCATTGTAATCAGGACTATGCAGTGTTTGGAAAACTTTGTGTCTACCATTATGATGACTGATTTAATACTGTCAGTGAAGTTGGGCAAGTGTGTTGCCAGCAATCCCATCTGAAACACGATAAGCTTATCACTTTTGTTAAATTTCCCCACTTTGATCCACCTCTTTTGTGTACTTCCTCAAAGCTCTCCTCAGCAACTTTTTCTTGCAAAAGCTGAGGAAGCATTAGGTTATCATTTTCCAACTTTCCTTCTAACAGATAAAATGCTTCTTTGGATGATAATTGTGCTGACCAACATGCAGTAGGTTTGTGATGTTAAGCAGAATATTCCAAGTGGTTGAAGAGAAAATGCACTTTCACATAATTGCACCATTCTGTGGAGAAGGTATAATGTTAACATTTCCCAGTAATCACAGGTTGAGTTAAAGAGGTTGTTGGAACCCTGTGGTGGAATGCTCCAGATTGGACCTGAAATGGTGGGTTTTATTTATTGTATAAGCCTAACTAGGCATTTCATGCAGGTACTTGTAAAAAAGAACTTGGCTGTAGTTTGAGTTCATAAGTTTATTGTTGTAGCCAAAGGCCAGGACAAACCTTTATTAGGCAATAGTATTAACAAAATAATACAGAACACACATCCATAATGTAAAAATCAATGATGACTTTGCCAAGTTCCTGAGCATTAAAATACAGTTTCCCTTGTGCATCTCTGACAGTTCCAATTCAATATTTATTAGCCCTTTAAAAATCAAATCTGCCAAAATCCATGATGTAAGAAAGAAAAGTTACTAGAGACACCAGCAGACTCAAATCCGGCTTGATTTCGGATTAAAACTCCGAATCATCACAACAATTTATTGCAATTTTATTTAACTCCCTTTTTCTGATTATTATTATCTTTGCAGCCAGTGTGTAGAGGGCCACTCTTTGTGTTACAAATATATTATTGTCACTCAAAAGAAACTGAATCATTTTTGCCAGGGTGTGCCTGGCAAATCTTTGTGTGAACAAATATTTCAGAAAGTGATCTCTAGGTCTCTAACGGAAAATGAGTGATGTCTTCCATCTGAGGTTGACCACAAATACAAAGTCTGTCTGCATATGGGACTTTGTTGTAGAGCCATCCAAGATAGCATTGAGCATCACTTGGAAACACAGCTCAATAACTGCATTTCTAAAGGAAATTTGTGAGAGGTTGGTCAGATAACTAGCTCAACAATGCTCTGTTCTTAAGAGTGAGTACCAAGGGGGAAATCCCTTCTGGATTCTGTCCAGAAGAGCCAATCCCTTATTTGACACTTATTCAAGATCAAAGCAGAACTCAGTTCTGGAAATTAATAATAGTCTTACAAGTCTTAACAAACTGCTTTCCAGAGTTGCTTATCATTCAATTCCATATAAAACAGCACAGGAAAACACTTAATAGGCATAGTAGCAATTTTCAAAATATTTTAACTGAGTGCAGTTCACTCTTGCCTTAATTGTTGGCCACCCAGATTCTGTACAAAGATGAGCTGCTGATATTCCTGATGGTAGAGAGTATAGCTAATAATAATAATAATAATAATAATAATAATAATAACAACAACAATAATAATAATAATAATAATATCTACACAGTTTCCACAGCTTCAGTAAGCACCAAATATCTTTGCAGTAACCTTCTATTACAATAAGATATGTTGATTGTGTGTAGTTATTAATTGTAGAAATTATAAAATAGGGACCAAGTTCTGCGACAATTTGCTGGAAGACATCAACAAAATTTGGATATTTGGAGTGTCATGTGTTTCAGACTATTCTCTTGGTATTCTTCTATTTCTATATGTTCTCTGGATACATAATTCAGTTACATACAATGGTCAACACTAGGGTTGCTATTTCAAAAGTAAAAACCAGGACACCCTTTTTTAAGGAGACCATCAAAATTTCTCAAGATGTGATGGAGTCTCACTACAGTATTTGATCTTTTCAGAAAGTTCATGCATTTTTTGAGGGGGTTCCAAAAATAAAAATCTTGGAAGATGCGTAGTTAACATAGAATTCTGTACTCTCCCCAAACCCTGTATTAATTTACACATATTATAACTGCCACTGATGGAATCTGGATCCCTGATCCCTTTAGCTACAGTGGTGTTCTAATGCTCTATGGCAGGCATGTCTAACTCTCAAGAGACTGTGATCTACTCCCAGTATTAAAAAAAACTGGCAGTGATCTACCCATTTGTCATTGGAGGGAGGAGGGGTGGGTGAATTGCCCAGAGTTGTTGAGCTTTTTTTGGGGGGGGGGGAGGATTGTACAGAGTTTTTTAGCTTTTCCCCCGTAACTTTTTCATAGCTGCCAAGTTATCCCTTTTTTAAAGGGATTTTCCCTTATGCTGAATAGGCTTCCTCGCGAGAAAAGGGAAAACTTGGCAGCTATGAACTTTTTGTACACAGTAAGGATCCTGTGATCTACCAGGATCAGCCGGGGATCTACCGGTAGATCACGATCTACTGGTTGGACACCCCTGCTCTATGGGTATTGTGTGAAACAAATCTTGTTCAAACACTTTTGCAAATGTTAAAAGATCCACCTTGTTACACAGGAGACTTTCCCAAACCATAATGATAAATGTTTGTTTTTCTTAAAAGTTCTTTCTAAATGTTTTGTGCATTTTCATTTTTTATATATTGCATTGTGTACTAGCAGTCTGGACAGGGCAGTGTTAATACAAAGAACCTTTTTCATTCCTCTCTTCTCTTTTTTTCTTTTCCTTTTTTTTAAGTTAATGGCAAATGGCTTATAGCCTTCTAGTGGAAAAGAAACAAATCATTTTTTGTCTCCTAGTTTCACTCTCGCAACAGGGGCTCTTATGAATCTCCAGGACTACTAGCGGCTGACTGAGCTTTCATTTCTTGTCTTGGGAAGTGCATGAAAGGTTTAAAGTCTTGACACAAACAGGAAAACAGAGTCCAAGCATTTGTCCTAAAGGCATGAAACCCAAAATAGTCACTGTGCAGTGATAGTCTATTTCCCTCAAGGACCAGCAATTCTCTTGTTCCTTATTCTTGCAAGACTAGAAGCACAAAGCTTTATTCTATCTCATATTCAAGACGTTTTGAAAACTCAGAATGCAAATGCTTGTTTAAGGAGGGCTCTATTGTCACTTGGTTATGGCAAAACTCGTTATCTCTCACTCCCATCTTTAATATATCTTCTCTGAAACTTGGATCAGCTAAAGGTAAGATTTGCATATTTGTGAAGTCATTCTTTTCTTTTTTTATTTATGGATTGAAAATCCTTGTTATATATTGAGAAGATGTGTATCTGCATGTATGTAATCATCTTGATGGGCAAAATGGGCAAAAAAAATATTAGTACCACAATACAATGTATACTAAGTTAGCTGCATTTAATTCCCATTGAAATCAAAGGAATTTAAGCTATGGCTAAAATTTCACGCTGATTTCAGTCTAATTAGTTTGGATCAAACATACTTGTTATTCAAAACCCCTGACAGAAATTATGGTTAATTCAATAAATTTAATATATATCACAGTTATTCTAATTAAAGAAAGTTTTGAAACTGAAACCTTAAAGTTATACATGAATTTTCTAAGAAACTAAGAAAGCCTCCCCAGGATGTAAAATCCAAGAGATTAAAACTGCCTTAGCTGTTCCTGCTCTTCTTATGTTTGATACAGAACAATATTATGTCAAATATAGTGTATTAAAAGCACGCAACACATCATAATATTTTAGCAGATGTAGCCTGTACTTGCACAGGAAGATACTAAAAAATTCTGTTTAAATCTAGGCTGGACGGATTGACCATAAATGACAGCCTTGCCTAACATGCATTTCAGTAGGAAGTGGGCTTTAAAAGCTACATTACAGTAAAAGCCAGGAAAAACAATTTGGTAGGCTCATGGGAAGATAGCATTACAACCACTTATTGTGCTTATGTTCCTAGAGTGCTTGCAGAGAGAAGCAAGAAAACCTTCGAAATATGGGAAATCATCCATAAAATATTTGCTCATAGAAGGGATTTATCAATGCATAAGAGGAAACTTTGCAAAGTTAAAAGGAACCTAATTTTTAACAGCTTTTTTAGAGTGGAACATCTACATGCAGTTGATGAAATAATGTATCACAGATGCTTGGTGCACCCATACTGTATCACCCTGAGAGGCAACCAATTCTTAACAGGAGGCATATTTTGAATTCATTAGTGGAGCACCAGCTATGTTGGTTTTTCCCTTTGCCACAAACAAAGGGCTCTTGTTAACCCTTTCTTAACAAGTATAGAGGGCAGCAGAGGTTCTGGAAGAGCTACCCCTGTGGGCAGCCCAGCAGTCTATCCTTGCTTGCTTGCATCTTGGAAAGTGAAGTAGCAGCTGAAGTGCAAAAAGGAAGAATTCTGAGAGTTGCTGCTTATATGGGAGGAGAAGACTAAAGAATGCTTACAAATAGGTCTAATGTGGTTAAAGTGAGACTGAAAGTATACAGAACATATGCAAAAAAGGAGGGAGGACTCAGTACAGTACTCACTAGTAGAGTCTTCAAATTCTGATTCTCTTTGTCATCACTTAAACCAGGGGTGAGCTGTCTCAGGCCCTGGGAACAATGCAGCTCTCTGAGCCTCACTGTTGGGGCCTTCCTAAGCCACACAATATCCCCAGGCCACAACCTCTTCCCCCAGGCTATATTCCCTCATCAGCCCTCCTCTACACCCCCCATGACGGCTGGAATGTGCCCTTTGGACTGTGACAACTCCTCTTGCTTGCTGGGTGGGAAGGTTTGTGTTGAAACCTTACTTTACATGGCTGGAATGTAGCTTACAGTACAAAGGCAAGAATGACATTCATTGGCCTGCCTACCTTTTCCTTTAGTGCCACCCATTTTTGTCTCTGTCTCTACCCTGCTACCCTCCAGTGCATGTCACATGCAAACACCAAAGGTTGTCCAGGAGCAAAGTAACACCTGAACAGATATATATACAGCCAATTAAATGCCACAGAGGGTTGCCATATACATTTATTTATTTATTTATTATTAATTTATTTTAAATGTAACATTTTAAACATATGCGTTTTTAACCATTTTTTAAGCAATCCCTTTTAAGGTTTGCATCATCAGTAACCAAGTCTTTCCATAGTAGGCAAGGAGTATACTGACAATTTGTTCTGTAGGTTTTTTATAAATTCCTTTGGGAAGCACTTTGTTTGCAAATCAATCTATATGTCTCAAAAATAAATCAAATAAATAAATTGAAGCTCAAGCTGTACTTCTAACAAAAAAACCCCAGGAAGGTACATAATAAAAACCAAATGGTTCTAGCTCTTTCCAGACAATTTTACAAGTTAATATGGCAAGTCAACCAGTGAACAATACCAATTTACTACGCTGCTTTATAAGCAATGTTTTGTATTCATTGCAGTTAAAATCTGGGTGCTCAGCATAAGTAAATGTGAAACTAGCATTCCACTGGGCATCACATTTGGAATGATTGTTAGGATGTTGTATTGAATCACTTTTATCAGCCATGACTTATTTGACAATGATTTTTCCTGGAAGAATTTGCTCCATGTGCTGCATACTCCTGACTAGGCCACTGTAACACAATCCATGTGGAAATTAAAAGAAAGAAAGAAAGAAAGAAAGAAAGAAAGAAAGAAAGAAAGAAAGAAAGAAAGAAAAAGTTGTTTGGAAGTTGCAATAGGTGCTGAATGTGGCAGCCATGTTAATGTATTGTGGTGTACATCACTGGAGCTCACAGAGGATCCATGCTCTATGTGACTAACATTCAAAGTGAGCTAAATTCAAAGTTATGGTGCTTCCCTTTATGAACCAGGTCCACTTGGAATAATTTCCTGTAAGTTTTTGACTGTTGATTTTCTGTCACATTAGTGTGACGAGGGCTTTTTTGTGGGTGTTGCACAAATTCTGGAAGCAAATGCACATTGAAGTTTGTCATATTGCTAGGCTGTAAATACAAGCTTTTCATGGGTGATGTCTAATTGCTCTACTCTATATATTTTCTGATGCATTTAAACTTTCTTCTTGTTCTCTGCCTTGAGAACTGTTATACCAAAATGCGGGCTATACATTTTCAAAGTAAATAATTGGATTATGCCTCCCTTGCCTTTAGATCTGAAGGTGGTTACTTATACCCAGTGCTTTTTTCTAGGGGGGCAGGGGTACACATACCCCTAAACATTTTGTGAATCTAAGTTTGGCCTCATTGAGGGGCACTATTTCAATGAGTAGGAAAATGAGAGTACCCCCGAAACATTTTTTTAAAGAAAAAAGCACTGCTTATAACTCTCTGAAATGCAAGGTTGCCAGACACACATTTTTAACAATGCATTGTCAATAGTGTTTGTGTTTTTCACAGTGCTCTTACAATATTGTTTACTCTTTTATGGAACTGAATCAAGGAGAAAAATACATTTAGTAGCAATAAGGCTTTACTGCACATGGTTTCCTAAAACCTATTGTCAGCATTAGATTGGAGATAAGCTTGTTTCACTCATGTCTCCTGCACCTGTTCAAGGGATTAATCACAAAGTTAGTACATTGCCTTGTGCAACACAAGAAGCCGTGTGGCTATTCAAAACATTTACTGTATGTTGTCCTTGCTTCAGAAGTAGTCATTTAAGAACAACAACAAATAATAATTAGAAATAAACCAGTATAAATGGCATCTGGCTTTTTCTTCCCTTCCTTCTTTGCTTGTTGAATTATTTAAGCTTCTCCCAATTTCCAGGTTTCTTAAGTTTGCGGTAGCAACTGTATCTTGTACTTGTTATAAATAATTTGTATAGCAGCATGTGAGTTGCTGGCAAAGCCCTGCTCAAAGCCACCCTGCCGATTCAGCTGCTGTTTTTTTTTACTTCTGTTTGATTTAAGTGATGCTACAGGCTGTTCAGTGCAGACTGCAGCCTTGGCAAAAATGGGAAATAGTACAGTGTTTGCTAGAGATATTGGTACCCCCCCTTAGACACCACTAGAAGTCCATGGATATGAGAATTATGGCAAGTGTGATATGATCCATCTTCTCATGTGGCAACTTCAATGTATGCATCCAAACCCTTATCCTATTCCAGTTCTTTAATCACAGAGCTGCATGGTCTAGTTGTATTTCAATACTGTTCAGGGTTTCAGTCCCCCAATTTATCCATCTGTAAACTTTTAGTACTAATTTTAATTTAGTCTTGGTTCAGACAGTAGTGTTTACTATTCTTCCCTGCTCTCTCTTTGGGTATATATTATACACCTGTGTATTTCAGTATACAGTACTCTGAAACGTAGAATATTCCAGTATATCATAGCTACATAAAGTTATATAAGTACTAGGGGTGCAAGTCAGATTAATTTAAAAGCCTTTAATTGACAGAAAGTTGGTCCCTGATTAATTGGACAGCAGAATTAACTTTTTTTAAAAAAATAACACGAATAAGAACTTTTTTTAAAAAAAAGATAGCAGCAAGCAGCATATTTGAAAAAATATCCTGTCACACATAAGGGAATGACTTTTTTAAGTTGGTGGCTGAAGTATACACGTGCATGATTATCCAAATTATTTTCTTTAACAAAATGTGTATACCGTTTGATTGTATTTTAAAAAAACTGTAAGCATTTCCCAGTTTTTTTAAAAAAATATAACCATTAAAATTATTGATTAAAATAGGTATTTAAAATATTCAAATGTTTATTAAAATCCAGAGTAGCTAAAAAGAAATAAAACACACGTGACTTATGTATGGACAGGCTTGCCTAAACAAAACTGTTTCAAGCATGCAGCAAAAAGAGTACTACAGCAATCAGGGAGTTCCAAAGTATGGGTGCTGCCAGACTCAGACTGATTTCTTACAAGTGGTGGAATTAGTATTACGGTATGTGCAACCTGTAACAGTGCCAGTTCTGCAGGTCATGGGGATATAAGGAACATGAGGAATAAGGGGAATTATGCAGTCCCCGTCCCCCGTCCCCCAGAACAGTTGTTCTGGCCAAATGCAAATTCATGCAGATTTAATTGACCAAGCAATTAAAACACAATGGTGGGTGACCTATCCTTATCTGGGGCTGCTGAAAATACCATGAAAAGTGCCAAGAAGGCAGGTGATGATGTATCTGCATTTTCTCCCACACTACTCCCTACCTGCTGTAAGGCAAAACTTTCTGTATCACACAACAACGATTGGATGAAGAAACACAGAGAAACAGAGCAAGAGAAGCTGAGGCTGCACTCAGCTTCCCTGCTCTGGGAGAGTAAAAGATATCTTTTGGTTGCTAGGTGCAACTACCAGTTACATTCACACACCAAATTGCCCATTCCTTGGTATGTTTTGGTAGTGCATCATCTGTGACCATATGACCACTTAATTGTGGGGTGGTTGTTGTTTCATATTCTATCTCCAAGCCTTCTTAGGATTTCATACAAGAGTGATTAGTGAAACATTAACATGTCAGAAACAGCAACAGTTTTCAAGCAATGCTGAAGCACAAATGAGATTTTCCACCTGAAACTAATGTAACATCATATTCTAAGTTTCTCAATCTCTTAAAAATGCAACTTGTGAATGATTTCTAAGTCGATGAAAGGAAGAATTGAGGCAGGTGGGCTCTGATGTAGAACAACAGTGGGCTTCTTTGTTCTACGGTGTTTATCTTCTAATGTAATTGCTTTGAAACAATACACTCCTAATTTGCCATTTCCTCATTTTTGTGTACATGAGCACATGTACACACTGCTCAGGCTTGTGTCCCAGAGAGGCAGGGTGAACATAATGGGTGTAAAGCAAGATTCATCACTTGAATCTCCTCGCTTATCCTGGCTGCTCATCAAGATAGCTTTCTGCAGCAATAAAGCTGCCAATAAAGCAAAATTAAGGCAACAACTATGACAAACTCCAAGGAAATTACCAGGTAGCCATACGAATTTCACTAGATGTCCATATTTACTGTAAATTATTCGGTTTAATTTGTAGAAAGCCATAGTTCAGTGATAGAGAACATGCTATGCATGTAGAAGGACCCAGATCCACTCCCTGCTGTCTTCAGGATCTTTGGTAGAATTTTCTGCTTGAAATGTGAGTTGTTACAAGCTGGATGATACAGTTCTGGGCATTTATAATGCAGATGGACTATAACACAATAGTCGTGCATATGCTTTGTATGCAGAATTTCCCTGTTTCAATTCCTGGCTTCTCTGGGTAGGTGAGTTAGCAAATGATAGAAGCCTCTGCTAGAGAGTCTCTGTGAGTCAGCAGTAGCCAGTGCTGTCTTAGATCAGTGTTTCCCAACCTGGGGTCTCCAGCTGTTTTTGGACTACAACTCCCATCATCCTTAGCTAGCAGGACCAGTGCTCAGGGATGATGGGAGTTGTAGTCCAAAAACAGCTGGAGACCCAAGGTTGGAAAACACGGGCTTAGATGACTCAGTATGTGGCAGATCCATGGGTTAATATGCTGACTGAATAGATAATGTAGTAGGGCTTTTGTGAGTCAACGAACGGGGCCTGGTTACAGATTAAAGATGTAGCCCTGCTTCCTTTATGCTAACTGCTTTGGGGCAAACATTCATGATTATTGGAGCTTCCTATCCATGTAATCATATACAATTGATTCTAAAGTCACAGTAAATGTAATAAATAAGTATTGCATGTCATCTTTTCAGTATTTACCCAGACTAATTATTCTGCTTCATACTCAGTGCCTGAACACAATGACCCACTGCTATCCAAATAAGAACCCTTTCTATAGACGAGGATTAACTATGTCTGTTAACTACAATGTGGTTCTGTTGCTGCTCTTCTGTTCTATGGATTCTTCGCTATGCATCGCTTAATTGAATGGAAAGCACAGTCATTCTGCTATCATTACTCAGTCTCTGATTGGGTGTCACTAAACTAGCTCTTTGTGTCGTATGATTTATTTAGCCTTGGAGTACATGATTGTAACTGCTAATTAGATTGATAAAGCCTACACAACAATCAATGTGTCTGATCGACTTTTAAATGTAGCACCAGTATTATGCAGAGACGCAGTAAAACTCTATGTGTATCAGCAAGGAAAAGAACTAATCCCTGTTTTATTCCATTACTAATGGAAACATGATGGCCCATGAAGCTCATGATCTTTCTTTGCCAACAAACTGATTTCCCAGGGAGCTTTTCTTTTGCAGTTCTTTTTCTGGGATGAAGTTAATCTAAGACCAGGATGCCTTGGAACCATTTTAGTGCCTTGCATATGCAATAAACACTTGGCAAATGGCAACTGCATGGTGGTGTTTGTTTTACACTGGGGGGAGTTCTCAACCCCACCAATCATCCAACCCACACAACATCATTATATATATTTCCCACATATTTTATTGAATGCATCTGTCTGTGTACAGCCATGGTCCTCACAATAAACGGTTTTGTTGTTGTTGAATGCATCTGTCTTAAAATTGAACCCCACAGATCTCGTGTTGAGCTGTTTAGGAATAAGTCAAACATTTTGAATTAATAGACTAATGATAAATAATATTCCAGGTTATCTGAATTGCAACAGTTTCACTTTCTTATACAGCAAGCCCAAAACTTATACAGAGGTTATGTTCTGGGGGTGGTGCCTAAAGCAAAAACCACATACTATATGAGGTTCAATGGCCAGTGGGATTGCCAAAGTCATTTTTCTTTTCTGTTCCCTTTTTTTAAAAAAAATCTCTTCCTTGCCTTACATGTAAAGCTGAATACACACACATTAAATGTGAAGCTCAGGGACACAGGTTGCTTACTATCACAGTTCCATTTATAATGCCGTCACAATGCTGTCACATGTTAATGTGTTTCACATATTTAACTTTCTTTGTGAAAAAATAAAAATCAGTGCAAAAGTGAAGCTGCCCTAGGTTGTTATGTAAAAAAAAATATTAACTAGAAATAATCTTTATTTCAGTCAGTAGGACACCTCCTTGTAAAATGGTTTTGGAGTCATGCCACTACAGTATTAGTAATGAGTATGTGTCTGACTTTCACCTATTATTTTGAGCAAATTGCAAATACTTCTGCAATTTAGAGATTACTGGTGTGTTTTATATTTTAAATTTGTGTTGAGTAGCTGTGATTTTGCCTGTGAGTGTGTTACATAGATTTGTTCAATATTGCTTTATTTTAGATTTTGCAAGCATTTCACAATCTGTTCCGTGTTTGTTATATGGTTGGTAGAATGCCCTGTTGCTGGGACTATAAATTCTTTCTGCCTAATATGGGTGTGTGCATCACCAACTGGGGCTAACTGAAGAGGATGGCAAGGTTCATGGTCAGGATTCTCCCTCTGTGAAGCTGGGAATATTTTAATTCCTTCACAGTGACTGACAGAAAATGTAATCCAAGCAAGCCATATTATGCTCCTAATTCTCTTTAGCCGTCAGCTAAAGGTTGAAAATACCTCTTCCAACCTATGGGTGGAAATTAAGCAGATATTGATTTCATGCTATGTGTAGCCAAACAACAAACAAGCAGGAAGACAGCTTTCTGCTTAAGCCTGAAGCTTCCTGGTTGATGGTTTGACAAACAATAAGTGACTATGAGAGGCTTCAGATTCAGCCAGCGTAAGCGCTCAGGTGGTTTGAGGAAGTCACAGTGACGTGTTTCCCGCTGAACTGGAGTTCAGAATGTAAGAATGGCGTAGAAGCCGAGGGAGCCCCAGATTCACCTACTCCACTCACTCATTCCAGCAGATTTTGGATTTGGATTGTGCTGTTAAGTCTTTGCAAATACACTCAAAACTTGACTAGTAAGAGTCTATTGTTTTTTATTCTTTAATATGTGTCTTTCTACAGGAAATCTCTTCCTCGATGCCAAAGAATTAACAGAATGCTGTCCAATGAATCCTTGCGGCCTCCAGTGTACAGCCGCTCCAATTCTCAAGCCTCTGTTGACAGCACTTCCATGGAAGATTTCTGGTGTGAGGTAGAAAATATCAAAGAGAACACAGAAGATAGGCAAGATGAGCAAACCCTATTAGATGTCAAGGCTCCGGACGGTGTGTATAGACACTTCAAATACATCCTTACATGTGCTTGCCTTACATTGTGCTGGCACAATGGGACTTCGCCCCCTCTCCTCCACCTGCGCCCTCCCCAAATCTGCTTCAGAGAGGCAGGAGAATCCCCAAAACAGCATGCAGAAGGAGGAGAGGGGTGATGCACAAGAACTGCTTGTGCTGATGGAATGATGTCCATAGCACAACATTAAATACAACCCATTGCATCTGCTTTAGAATTGCAAATTCTTTGGAAAAACTCCCTGTTTTACACAAAAAACTGGGTACAATCTATCAGTAGTAAATTTCACAGCTTTCTGGACTGCACGTTATATGTGTATAAAATATAGGTGTAGTAATTTAAGATAAATGCAGATGTTCAATGAGTGGCGGGCGCATATATTGCACACAATCCACCTGTGACAGTATGGGCCACAGTCTGTGCCATAAGAGAGGAAGGAGGGAGGCAAACAAACCAGGTAGCTCAGTCCCATCCTTCACCATTGCAACCACATGGATATATTCCAGCCCCCTCCAAAAAAACTTGATCTGCTAAACAGTGCTTTAACATCTGGAACATTTTTAACTAATCTCACATTCTCTCTATAGTGGGTAGACTGGTTAGGTAATAAATTAATTAAACATGGTGTGAATAAGACCTCATACAAAACTCAGGTTTTTGTAGGATAGTGAGTTAACAGTTTTTTGAAAATATGTTCTTTTTAAAAAAGAAAACTTAAAGTTTTAAATATCTTCTCTATAGTCATACAAGTTGTGTAATTTTATAAAGTTTCCCTATAATACATCAAAGGCTGCACCTTAATTGGAGAATGGTTAGCTCACTCGTGTTTTTAAACAGTTACATCTTTTAAATCTTGGCGACCGTCCAGCCAGCATTAAGGTCATCTTTTCAGTCCCTCTGATTTCAAGTGGAGGAAATTCCCTGGAGCTAAGCAACTTTTCAACTCTCCCACTGAAATCAGCAAAGCAGGCAGAATGACCCAAAATGTGTTCCTTTCTGAGTACTCCCACATAGGTCAGTAGGACTTACTGTACTTCCTAGCAAGTCTGCTTAGCATTGCAGGTTTTAAAGTGCTTAACGTTGCCTAGATTATGCCCAGGCTCTCTAAGTGTATCCCAAACAGAGATCCTTTATATATTGCATTTTTTAAAAAGTATGTGAAAGTGCCATTGAGGCGACCTGGAGGTTAAATATCAGCTTGGAGACAGGAGAATGAGTTATTAGTCCTATTTGTAGTCTTCCAAACAGTTTCAGAAGACGCATACAGTTTCATTGGCCTCGGGGGCCGAATCAATGAGTTGGTCATGCTGCTATACTGAGATTGTCTTGATAAAGATTATGAAGAGGCATTCTCTCAGGCTGGGAGAGGGAAAACTTCACTTTCCTGGAGCAGATGGCAATTAAATTTTCTATGTCTGTGTCTGCAAGACTAGTCCAACATTTTCTGAGAGGCTTAAGAATTGGCTGGGATGTGATTTTTTAATTTCCTTTTTTAATGTCTATCACTTCTTTACTTATCCCCCCATAAAACTGTGGGTTCTGCTCAGCTAAATCATTGTGTATGTGGAAAGAGTTTCATGTGCACAATGGAATGTCCATCACCCTCTTTCCCCATACATCCTACACACACACACACACACACACACACACACACACACACACAAACCCCATGATCTTAACACTCTCTGCTTACCTACTCTCTCAAGTCTTCCATTGCCATTGGGGCCCAGCTCCCCATTTGAGGATCAACTGCCTCCTTCATGCACATTTGAGGCCAGATGTTCTGAAGAGCAGAATTTATTAAGGAATTTTGTGCTGCTGCTGCTGCTTCCCTTTCCCACTCCTTATTGCCATATTAACACATGCCTACTCTTCCACAGAAGGGGAGCTGGAAGCTGAATGGTTGCAAGATGTCGGTCTGTCTACATTAATATCAGGCTCTGAAGAGGAAGATGGAGAAGCACTGCTCTCCACGCTGACCCGCACTCAAGCAGCAGCAGTGCAAAAGAGATATAACACCTATACTCAAACCATGAGAAAGAAGAATAAACATGCAGTCAGAGATGTGCGTGATATTTTTGGTATTCATGACACTCCTGTAAGTAGCATGTTTATTACTTTGGAAATTGTTGGAACTTTTATTAAAGATAAGGGTTCGGTTTAAAGGGACTTTGGGCATACTAGTGTGCACCTAAATGTTGAGGAAATGCACTGAAAACACACCTTGAATTTTCCAACTTGCAAGTTAAGCAAATGTGCATTTTTCCAGGAAAAAGTGCTGCATCAGTTTGCTTAGCTATGTACTGTATAACCTGTCTCTGTGTAGGAGCCCATACATTAGAAGGCTATATAAAGATGATAATTAGTAGCAGAAACAAAAATATTCTGATAACCCTGAATGTGCAGCAGAGGCAGACTTCTTTCCATCTGCCCTTGTGATATGGATTCATCTGTGGAACTGATACATTGCACCTGTAGTTCTGCCAATTCCCCCCATCCCCTTTTGTTATTTGGTGCTTAGTGCACCCCAGACCCCATTCTCTCCTGCATCTCTCTCACTGCATCTGTCCCTTTCATAACACACCACATATACCTCCCTCCCACCACCTTCTCTCTCCTCTCTTTCACACTCACACACATATATATCTTCCTTCCTCTGCCCGAGAGCCAGTGTGGTGTAGTGGTTAAGAGTGGTAGACTCCTAATCTGGGGAACTGGGTTCGTGTCTCCGCTCCTCCACATGCAGCTGCTGGGTGACCTTGGGCTACTCACACTTCTCTGAAGTCTCTCAGCCCCACTCACCTCACAGAGTGTTTGTTGTGGGAGAGGAGGGGAAAGGAGATTGTTAGCCGCTTTGAGACTCCTTCGGGTAGTGATAAAGTGGGATATCAAATTCAAACTCTTCTTCTTCTTCCTCTGCCCAAGTGCATCTCTCCCTAATTCAGACCATACTTACACACAGATCCTGTTCTCTGTGACCAATCATCTCAATCACACACAGAGAGTGTACTTGAGCATTCCCTACACACTTTCAGAAAAGTACCTCCATGCGTGAAGGAAGTGCATGTCATTAAAAATAAATCAGCTGCCGCCACCAACCAGATGCCCATTAGGTGCTGATATCTATAATAACGCATCCCATAAAAAGCAAGTCATAGAAACAAAAATAAAACTCAACACAAACTTAACATTGCATCTTTGTATTAATAATTCCTATGCTTTCCTGTCCTCAGCCCACATTTGAGGCCATACCAGTGTCACCTGTTACAACCAATGGCATCCAACTTCCTGCGCAGAAACCAGGTTGGGAAATGGTTAAATGTAAGTACACACTAAACAAACATGGGGATTCTTGGTCCATGGAAGCGTTGCCTTATTTTATAGGCTATGATCTATTCAGAATTATCTCTGAGCAAACTCTACCAAACTCACTGGGACTTCTGGTTTGAAACCCACTGTCAGTGTACTGAATGAGCAAAATAGTTGTGCTTTTATAAGGCCATTGGCAAAGTGCTTACAGACTTTACGGACCAGTTAATTTAGGTTGTGTTCGTAAATGACAAAGGGCACAATCCGGCTAAAATCAAGCACTTTTAAGTTCCATTATTTCAGTGTTGGGGAGAAAAGCACACACTGTACAGCTTTCTGATAACAGCACAGCTTCCGTCTTTTCTCCACTCCCTTTTCTCATCTCTTCCTCTCTAGGTCAGGGGTAGCCAATGTGACGCCCTTCATATGTTCTGCCCTATAATTCCCATTGCATATGGCTGTGGCTGGTTGGAATTGTAGTTCAACAACATCTGGAGAAAACTACTTTGGCTACCGCTGCTCTAGCCAAGCCATTTCACGTCCCTGGATGCTGCACTGCTAATGCTGTTAACACTAACCCAAGAAATGGGGTTATCTTGCTCCATCGCTCAGTGGTAGCAATAGCAGGAGCAGCATTCTTCTGGGTACTCTTTCGGTAATGCACAAAGAATTATCTAGGTTACACCTAATGGTGCTGGTGTGCAGAATGCTCTAGCCCATGCTTCACAAGGGGGGTGCACAGAGTTGCAGTTCTTGGAATTCCTTTACCCAGGGATTCCTTTAATCACTCATGCCGTAGCAATACGCAATTAAGTGCCTCACCATTTCTTCACTGTCAGATGGTGTGTCTGCATCAGAAACTCAGTAAAGAACAGAAAGGAGATTTCAGTTACAAATATATGCAAGTCTTATGTGAATCTGCAAATGGCCTCCATCTATAGTTAGCCTTCGCTATAGGCAAACACTAATGGTTTAAAACAAGAGTGAGGAAGCTGTGGCTCTCCCAGATGTTGCTGGACTACAACACCCTCATCTCTAACCAATGGCTAGGCTGACTGGGACTGATGGGAGTTGGAGTCCAGCAACAATGTAGAGCTAACTATTTCCCACAGGGCCGTCTTAAGCATATCTGGCACCCTGGCGCCGTGGTGCGAAGATCCCCCCGATGCCCCCCCGTTCCCCGGTGCCCGCTGTGTGGCTGCCACGGGCGCCGCAACGCAGTGCCCCCCTGGCGGCCCTGTACCACCCAGCCTTGCCGTAGGGCCGGCCCTGGTTTCCCACCCCAGTTTAAAGGTCTTCTTGACTGGAATCATTGCTGCTTTCTCAGTGGCTAGCAATTTTCTTTCTCTGTTATTCCTCCACAGAGAACACAGTATTCATTAAAAATATCTCTTAATTTTAGCTGGTAGCTGCCTAGAATGTGAATTTGATAAAGACAGTCAGTTGGTGAAAGAAGAGCTATCTTTTGAGGTCTCCTTCTCCGAATCAATTGTGGTTATTCCAAAACACAGAGAATGGCACAAAAACCAAAGGTTAAGAAAGGATGAATCTTCCTTGCCTGTAAGTTTTAGCTCTTCCTATTTTGACACTATTTAATCCTTCAGTTGGTTTCTTCTTTCCACTACAATCTTAAAAAAATCTTTTAAAAAGATTACAGTACCTTGTGTGTGCTTTTGTTGGGGTTGTGGGAGGTGGCAACCTTGTTTTAAATGTTACGGTTGTAACAATTTTATCTGTGGTATTTATCTTGTTAAGTTGCTTTGAGACTTCTTCTTTATAAAGTGACTTACAACTATAAACAACAACAACGATAATAATGATGATGATGATGATGTTTGTTGGGTAGCTGCTGGAAGACTAGGGATACCAGGTGAGTAGATTAGCGACAAGTTGCAGAGGTGAAGCTACCAACATTGCCCACCCTGGGACTTGCCTTGTTTTGGATGACCCACAATATTTTCATGTTGGAACAAAAGAAGCATTGCCCTTGACAGAAGTATGCCTCAGCAGCAAATTACAAAAGACAAGAGATAATCTGTTCATTTACTTCTTCCTTGAGTCCACTTCATCACCTCCTTTTCTTTTTGTTAAAAAGAAATGCCTAATAAAGTCAAAGCATTGTTCATGGATCAATTTTAACATCAGTAAAGCTGGATCAAAATCAAAGTATGCCCAGAAGAATGGATGCTGCCTCAAGAATTCATCCATTCATTCCATTCCATTTCTCTACCACTTTATATTATGGAAGGGGTGGGGAACTCAATGCGGTTTACAACCCACATTAAAACATCAAATAAAACATTGCAGAAGAAAATCCAATATAAAAAATGCATTCAAAGCAACATAACTGACAGGAAACTATTATCTTAAAAGATTTCAAAATGAGACATTACAAAGGAAGGTCAAGTATATAATACAATGGATGCTCGGTTTGCGAACGTGATCCTTGCAGTAGGCACGTTCGCAACCTGCAGCGCCGCATCTGCGCACACGTGGGTTGCGATTCGGTGCTTCTGCTCATTCGCAAAGCGCAAATTAGTGCTTCTGCGTATGCGCGAGCACCGAAACCCGGAAGTAACCCGTTCTGGGACTTCTGGGTTCAGTGCAGTGTGCACCGAAAACACGCAACCTGAAGTGGCTGTAACCCGGGGTATGACTGTACACATTTAATGACAAAACAACAAGTGGCAAAATTGTGAGGGAAATCCCATAAAATAAAAAACATGAACAAACAGCTTTCCCCCCCCTTACTGTTAAACAAAATTTTAAATGAATGTAATTCATCACCCTGCCAAGCTGCATTGCTGCACTACTATAGCTGTCTCCTAATAGTTTCAAAACAGAGTTTCATTTATGTAAATAATGCATGAATTCAGTTCTCAGCGGGTTTCTTTGCCCTTTAACATTAAAGCAATTTATTGTAATTGAATAATGCTGGCAAGATGGCTTGTGTTCAGACATTCTTGTATGTTAGTCCTGTACCAAAGCCATTAGACTTTCATCCCTCAGCTTTCCCTGGGGATGCGTAAACTTGTATTTGTATTCATACCAAATTACTTTAGAGGTTCTCATAAGATGGTGAAAGGCAGAAGCTTCCCTTCCACACAGGTAGCCTATTATGTGTAGACTTTTGTAACTGGTTGGATGTCCTCTTATCAATCTGTGGAAGTAAAATATCAGAGGATTTCTAAAACCACAAGCTGTGCATATGAATGTAGGGTCCAAAGAAGTCTGGAGCTTTCCATAAGTTCTCTGCTTGAACACTGCAATACTACGGGGTGTGTTTCTGCCATTGCCTATAAAGTTAACGTAGAATCCATTCTGTCACCCTCTGCCAACCTGGTACCCCCCAGAAGTTTTTTTTACTACAATTCATGGCAACCCATTCATGCCAAAATACCTGGAAGCCCCAAGCTGGCAAGCTACCATGGTAAAACTGTAACAGCCCCCGATGCTGTATGTGAATGCATGTTTTCTTTATAAAGTGGGAGATATTTAGCCCATTATTTACTTAGAAGGAAATCCCACTGAGTTCAATGGGGTTTATACCAAAACATGTTTCATAGGATTACAGCTTTAATAGCATACAGTAATTGCATACTTAAGTCACAACTCAAGATTTCAATAGTAGCACAAATATATTTTAAGATGAAATTTTGCTCTCTCTTACACACACAGAAAATTATTATTATTTTCCAAAACTTTTAATTAAAGCAATTCTTTAACATATATTATAGAACTTTACGATTAGGAAAAGCCGATTTGGACTGACGGAAGTTGGAGATTTGTCTCTTGATGACATGAAGAAAATTCGCTATCTCTCTCTGATTGAGCTAACAGCCTTCTATGATGCTTTAGGAATAGAGCTGAAGAGGAACCGAACAGAAAGAGTCAAAGGACGAGGTAAATGCATGTGTTGATGAAACTGTGGCTAATAAATAAAATAAAAGCAAGGGCTTCTGAGAATTTTATTACTCAGTAAGGTTTTTTTTTTAAAAAAAGATGTATTTTTATTTTACATTTTTTGTTTTTTATTAAATTACACAATACAAATATGCAGTAAGAAAAAATAAAGAGATTGTGAGTCAGTATTTTTAAATTGCTTTTTAAAATTGCAAATTCATTAAAGAAAAAGGAAGGAAAACCTGAAAGGAAAAAGGGGGAAAAACAACCATAAGGACCCCCTCCCCCAATCTCACATTAACAATGCATTTAAAAACCAATACATCCATCTTAGGTTACACATTTTGATCAATAAATGACATCCGAATGCCCTAACATGTATCCAAGCTAAGCTGGTGTTTATAGAAAGTATACTCAGAAGTGTGTTAAGGGCATCAAACCACTGCATAATAGATGGCAAGTATTCTTCCAGGTTTGAAGTACAAGTCTCTTAGCGACTATTAGACCATAGTGGCCATAAGATCTATTCTTGTCCTGCTGTTAATCCCTATACAATAGGAATGTAGATTAAAAGTACATTACCATCCACAAATTTCAAGGATTTTGCCAATACGAAACTGATATTTAGAGGCAAGATATATCTCATGGATCCATTCTTTTCATCTAGATCCCTATATCACCTATATATACATTTATATTTACTATCCCTTGTTTTGCAGAGGCTCTGAGATTACACCCCTAAGCTTCTTTAGCACCCTTGGGTGCAGCTCATCAGGTCCTGGAGATCTGAATTCATTTAATGTAGCTAGGTGTTCCCTTTTCACCTCTTTTTGTATCACCAGGTTGCGCACTGCTTTTCTTTTAGGTGAAGACAGAGGCGAAGTAGATGTTGAGCAGTTCCACCTTCTGTCACCCAATAGCCTCTGTCTATAATCTTTGTGAATTCCCTGCAGTCTAGAGGTGGGCAAATGTTGTCCCCATCTTCAAAAAAGGGAAATAACAGGATCTAGGTAACTCCAGGCTGGTGAGCTTGGCTTCGTTACCAGGAAAGATCATTACACAGTCAGTCTGTGGACGTAGTGTAGCTTGAATTCAGTAAGGCTTTTGACAAAGTCCTCCCTGATATTAGTGCAGAGAAGCTGGTAGAATGTGGGCTGGATGAAGTAACTTAGTTTTGTTGACTTATAGAACTTAAGTTGATAGCGCTTCACAGGACTTTACTGTATAATTTCCCCTATTTATCGTGGAGATTTTTTTCTTTTCTTTGGTTGTTCCTTTAACTGATATGCAAGTAATTTACGCCATTTGCCAGCAACATGTTATTAATCAAGAGCCTCTCATTTTAAATTCTCTTTCTAAAGAAAATGGCCTTTTCGGTGTTCCACTAGCAGTCCTGCTGGAAAATGATCAGAAGAAGATTCCTGGAATAAAAGTCCCTCTCATCTTTCAGAAAGTGAGTGGAGCAAACTGACCTCAGTTCCTCACTCTTTGTGTAAATGGATCTTTCACTTTAGATGCATTTGAGCTTGAATCTTTATTGTGAGGTTTGAGAAAAATAACTGGGGTGACTCCTCATATAATTAATCCAATTCAATGTTCTGGTGATGATTTTTAAAGTCCTAAAAATATGGGATCAGGTGAACTGAGGATTACTTTTACTTGTACCAACCTGCCCATATCTCAAGATCTACTTCTCAGGCCCTTTGGATGCTCCCATCTTTAAAAACGATTCAATTGGTTTATACATTGGATCTATACAGGGACTTTTCAGTTGTGGTCCCCAATTATTGTATTTGATTCCACATGAGTGCAGTGAAGCCCCATCCTTAAATCAGTTTTAAAAGGGCCTTATGGACTTGTATTTATCATGGTCTTGGGGGGTTAATTAAGATCTATAACTTACATATAGTATTTTAGACCTAACTAGGTTAGTTTTCTTTTATGGTGTGATATACTGACCTGTGCATACATACATACATACATACAATAAAAATGGTGTACACAGGTATTTTTAATATTTAAACATTTCATTGTTGGAATTTATAGTTTTACATGGCATACCATTGTTAAATGCTTTGGGGGTATTTTTGCCTTGAAGTGTTAGGAAAGTATTATTAATTATTAAATAAACATCTACACAGAACAGAGACATCTTAAAAATTCAATGCCAAAGTTGGCCTTTCTGAGTATTCCAAAACTACTCTATAAAAGTTGAATTATAGAGGTCAAAGAGAACAATTACCAGACCTTTAGAAGGCATCTCAAGGCAGCCCTGTTTAGGGAAGCTTTTAATGTTTGATGGATTTCTGTATTTTAGAATTTCTGTTTTTTTGGAAGCCGCCCAGAGTGGCTGGGGGAACCCGGCCAGATGGGCGGGGTATAAATAATAAATTATTATTATTATTATTATTATTATTATTATTATTATTATTATTATTATTATTATAGGCAATATAGCATCTTGTGGCACCTTAAACACTAAGGCTGCAATTTAAACCATGTTTGCAATTTAACCATGTTAGCTGCAGTGGGGTTTAGGGCAGGGGTCAGCAAACTTTTTCACCAAGGGGCCGTTCCACTGTCCCTCAGACCTTGTGGGGGGCCGGACTATATTTTGAGGGGAAAATGAACGAATTCCTATGCCCCACAAATTACGCAATGATGCTTTTTAAATAAAAGCACACATTCTATTCATGTAAAAACACCAGGCAGGCCCCACAAATAACCCAGAAAGGCATTTTAAGTAAAAGGACACATTCTACTTATGTAAAAACACGCTGATTCCTGGACCATCTGTGGGCTGGATTTAGAAGGCGATTGGGCTGGATCCAGCCCCCGGGCCTTAGTTTGCCTACCCATGGTTTAGGGCAAGGGTCGGCAAGGTTTATCTTGCCTGGGCTGGATCGTTTGCAGAGATCCCTCTGTGGGCCAGATTTTCAGCGTCTGCTTGTGTGCAGACGCAATTTTCGGCACCTGCGTCTGTGCAGACGTGATTTCCAGCGCCGTGGAAGTGAGTCCCTGTGCCGCGCTGCGCCGCTTTAGGGCAGCACACGGGGGGGCTGGTCAGACGACCTCTGTGGGTCACTTCCAGCCCATGGGCCTTAGGTTGGTGACCCCTGGTTTCAGGTTTTATGGTATTTGTTGACATTTATTACATTTTTGGTCCTCAAGATACCATGAGATACTTTGTTCTTTAATTTTACTTAAAAACTAGGATCTTTCTTGTATAAAAAGCTGTACAGTGACTGGAGTATCTTGCTACTGATATAAAAATAGTGGAAGCTATCTAGCCAATGAAAGAAAAATTACTAACTCTCTGCTAGCTTCACAGCCTTACCATTTCATGTTTTCAGAGATTTGGGTGTTCAGTTGTGTTTCATTTCTGTACCAACAAACAGTATCTTTTGTGGTGCTTTAGCTGTTGCTCAAGCTTGAGGAGACGGGTCTGGAAACAGAAGGGATTCTTCGAGTGCCTGGATCTGCTTCAAGAGTTAAAGTACGTAGGTTTTTCTCACCTATTTTTAATGACCAATGAAGCTTTCGAAGACAGAAAGTGGGCAAGCTGTAAAAAAGCATTTGCTCGTGTAAAGCTGCTTAAATCTATTTTGTATTACTAGTGCTTGCTTGAACTCAAGTCCACTGAAACTGATAGGTCAAGATTCAGCTAAACTGGACAGTGTGTGACCAAGATGGGGGTTAGAATGGAGACAAAATACTTAGGAGACAAGGTTTCATTGTTGAAGTAGTTATTGACACTGAAAATGCAAGCTGGCAAATGAGTGAGGTGGGTGCCCCTCACCAAGGCCTCAGCTCCTGAGCAGCTGGTCATGGGATTTCAGATTTTTGGAAAAGGACAACATGGCTGTTACATGGAAGAGAAGAATTTGGACCTGTTTGCACACATGACTTATCATTCACTTCCTTGACACCGTTGGCCTCTAACTGCTTGAGGCACAAATCTTGAAATATTTTACTAATTTTTTATAATCGTGCCTGACCTTTAATTTCCCTACATTAATATGAGATGTGCAGTAACGACCCTTTTGTAAACTCTTCTTTAAGCAATTTTAATATTCCACAATGAACTTAAGACCAGCATGTAAAATCAAATCCTGCTCATAACAACCCTACCAAAACTCTTTATTTTCTTTTTCCCCCTCAACCACCCAACCACCACACAAAGTCAGACTGTTGCTACACATTGTGTCTTTTGAGAACGATTAGCGAATACGGTTTTAAGTTGTCCTTTGGTGGTGGTGGTTTTTTTAAAAAAACACACACAACAACTTACAATTACTAGCAGGGTAACATGACTATTTTTTTAAATTTATACTTGCATGGTTTTGAAGTGGTTACATGAGAGTCATCAGAATTCCATTCTAGGCCACATACTGTAACTTTCCAGATGCATTTCAGCCCATGCCATGACATAATTTTTTATGTTTTGGTTTGTTTGTTTGTAATCAGTTTCCTCCCTGCATTCTTTCTCCTTAAATGGCAAAATTAAAGCCCTTGTCTTCATTTTGTTTTTAGCAATGTTGTCTGGTTTGTTTTGGAACGACCCAGCCAGCTTATGTCACTGTGGGCTGCACACATTTTCTGTCTTAGTGGTGTGGGGAATAAAAATATTTGGGCTTTGTTGCCTGAGTCCCAAGTTGGAGTTCCCTGGTGCCTAATTTTTATGTATTGTTTTGGCACATAAAGGGTGCATCCTGAGGGCTATGTCTAATTTCCTCCATGTATCGACCACCCCTGAATTGGAACATCTTCTGCCTACCAACAACAGCAAGTTAGTTTGCATTTTGACAGTTAACTACTGAGAGTTATGGCTTTGTTGTTGTTTTTAAAGCTAGCTTAAATCTAATAAGAGAAAGTTTTGTTTATTTTTATTCTGGTGTTTGCTTTGATTCAGGATGTTACATTCTTGCCAAATAGGATATGGCAAAATTAAAAAGGCAGAATTCTCTTTATTAGCAGTAATTTATTAATGTCATTTTTGTCTTGTCCTGTAGAGTCTTCGCCAAGAAATTGAAGCAAAATTTGATGAAGAGACATTTGACTGGGATCAGGTACGCAATAATGATGCAGCAGGTCTGCTGAAGATGTTTATACGAGACCTTCCAAGCCCACTCTTCACTGTGGAATATCTGCCTGCTTTCATCACATTAGTGGAAAGTAAGTAGAGAGGAATTAAAGTTGTTGAATTGTTTTTAAAAGCAAGTCAGAGGGAGCAGGAAAAACTTCATACATTGTCTCTGCATCCTCCAGAGTCACTATAAGACCCTGAATACAGACCATTTGAAGACTTAAATCTGCCAGAACATGGCAGTCCCAACATATATTTACAGAGAAGAGTTTATATGGTGAACTGAGACTAACAGAACAATATATCTATGACCTAATGATAACTGGGGCCTGAACACCATTAAACAATGTGACACCCAAAAAAATGAAAGTGAATTATATTGTTTTGCCTTGAGACTGATATGTACTATGTTATACAGAGGGCTGCTTTGAACTACAGGGCAGGCTTTCTTGAGATTGATGGGAAGCCTGCAGTGAAAGATGTCCTGTTTGTGACCCAAAGGATAAAGCATGAAGGGAATTTGTCCCTGAATACAAGGCTTCCCTCCAAGAGACTTGCTCCTTTGAAAACCAGAACAGAGATTTTCTGTTTTAATTTATGTAGGATTATCAGCTGGCGCTGTGGTTAAACCACTGAGCCTAGGGCTTGCTGATCAGAAGGTCAGCGGTTCGAATCCCTGTGACGGGGTGAGCTCCCGTTGCTTGGTCCCAGCTCCTGCCAACCTAGCAGTTCGAAAGCACGTCAAAATGCAAGTAGATAAATAGGAACTGCTACAGCGGGAAGGTAAACGGCGTTTCCATGTGCTGCTCTGGTTCGCCAGAAGCGGCTTTGTCATGCTGGCCACATGACCTGGAAGCTATACGCCGGCTCCCTCGGCCAATAATGCGAGATGAGCGCGCAACCCCAGAGTCGGTCACAACTGGACCTAATGGTCAGGGGTCCCTTTACCTTTACCTTTATCAGCCTGATAGTGTGTGTAAAAAAAGAGAGAAAATGTTTACTCTTGAGTAAATCCCACTTTCAGTTTTGGGGGACTTACATTCAAGTAACTGGGTTGCAATCAACTAACTTTTACTCAGAGTAGACCTGCAGAAATTAATGGACTTAAGTTAATCATGGTTGTTAATTTCGATGGGTAAAAGTTAGTTTAATACAACCTGCTGTGTGAAGGATTAAAGGGAGAGATTAAATGCAGAGCCAAGGAGATCACACTGTCAGCTCAAACATTGGTTTGCCTGGTGGAGTGATCTCCCCTCTCCTCCCCCCTTGTGCACTTCTGGGAGTTCCCCTTCCCACCCCCCTCAGCCAGTTTGGGGTGTGTGGCTGCAGGGGGGAGAAGGGGGAAAGCTCAGTTGTACTGGAAGATGAGATTGCACAGGCTTTTACATCCAGCCCAAAGCCAGTATCTTAGATATTACTGTACAGTAATTTTTTTAAAAAAAAAAAACCAAATATAAATATAAAGTGTTGGCTTCCCCCCAGATGTTTCTTTAACAGACTCTTCATCATCATTTTATTCTTAGAAATCTCCAAAGTCAAATTACAGCTGCAAGCTTTGCATTTGCTGGTCATGTTGCTTCCTGATGCCAGCAGGGACGCAGCCAAGGTAGGCACCTTGTTCAATGAGGTTTGCCATCTGTATTTGTTTATTTTTAAACGAGCCAATTCTATATGTAGAACCTAGAAGCAAAAACTCCCCAGACTTGTCATTTTCCTTTCCTCAGCTCAGGAAAAAAGGCTTTCCTGTGGGGAAAGCATAGAGAAGGCTAGTTGAATTATTTCTGTAATTAATGGAACTCCCTTCTTTTGCAAGCTTACACAAACGCTTCGTAGCAAGGTTTCTCTGTTTCTACACCCTGCTGCCCCCAGCCCTCACCTGAAATGTGACAAAATGGTGATGAAAGGGCAGAGCCCGTCACAGATTGGTGGCAGATGAAGACAGTTTGGCACAATCAGCTGACAGTTACTGACATAATTGTCTACTCACAGCTAAGTCACCATTGGAAAATGCTAAATTATTTGCCACAGCATTTCCTTGTGGCAAGGAGTTCCATAGATCATTTTTTCTCACACTAAGCACAAATATTTGCTCTGAAGGTATTGTGACTCTGCTTCCCAATTTACAAAGAATGTGTTCATGCGGAGACTCTTAAATGAAGAAGGCCTTTTATATTTTTTTTTGCCCTTTCCACTGTTGCATACCTTCCGATGTGTTTTTAACTATCTTGTAATTTTTCCTCCCCTTCTTTTTTCACACCCAGTTTTTAACACAACACAACACAAAATACTGTTTGTTATTATTATTATTATTATTATTATTATTATTATTATTATTAATAAATACCAACCTTTTATTTCACTTTCTAAATCCCTTCAACCCCTCTAATTCTTTCCCCTCAAAGGAGAGAGACCTCCCTTCCCTCCTCTCCCCTGGAACTTCTTTGTCTGCCGGCCACCTTTAATCAGCATGCAAGGAGGTGCTGTCCTTGGTCCAACCAAAAGGCTATAGCATGGCTGTGGTGGCAAGAGAGGAGGCACTGGGAGGCTATGGTAGCACTCAGGCTCACCTGAAAGTGGCCCAGATCCCACCAGTATGTCCGCTGTTTTGGAAACAAACCTTTACATAATATGTTTAGTGGAAGTACATGGAGGTCGAATTGAATAACTTGTTAAATAACATCAATGGCACCTTGATTTGCTATTCATGAATTATTGTGCACACTAATTAATTTCAGGCATCCTTTGATGTTTATTTTGCAAGTACCACAATTCAGTACTGAACTAAGCATAATTAAATCCATAGAAAAAGCACCACTAGCTTATGTGTAACTCAGTAAAACATGAGACTCTTAATCTCAGTGTTGTGGGTTCAAGTCCCATGTTGGGCAAAAGATTCCTGCATTGCAAGGGGTTGGACTAGATGACCCTCACAGTCCCTTCCAACTTCCAATTCTATGATTTACTTTGGCTAAACTATGCAGGTCAGGAAACACCCTAAAGGGTCTCTGTGATCCAGTAAATTGAGTCTGAGTAGCCTTCTCTCTACTAGGCCCTTTTACAGTTCTTGAAGAAGGTGGTTGCAAATGAAAGGAAAAACAAAATGACTTTATGGAATGTATCCATGATTGTTGCCCCAAACCTCTTCATCTACAAAGGCAAACGTGCAAACCAAGAAGAGATGCTAGCAGCAGCCACTACAGCACATGTCGTGAGACTTTTGATTAAATATCAGGATATCCTGTGGATGGTAAGCAAAAGTTTTTATTATGTCTACTTATTATTAAGGTTAAATAGACTTATCACATCTTCTTCAGAGAGCTCCTGTGGTTTTAACTGATGGGTGCCAGGCAGAAATGCAACAGACACATATTTTCAAAATATGGAAATGCATTGATGGAGAATGCTTGTGGAATTTATCGGGTAGTTTTTCATATCTGACATTTTATTATGTTTTTATATGTATTGGAAACTGGGCTGTAAATAATAACATTAATCAATCAATCAATCAATTATGCAAGCAAACTCTGAAGATGCTCTGCCAAAAAGGTGATAAAACTGATGCTAGAGAATATGCTACCTTGATAATTCCAAACAGTTAAGAATGTTTATACTGATTTTTTTTAATGGATAAAATTCTGTTAACTTGAAAAATATGGCAGCTATGGCTTAATTTAAAATAGTTCTTTTTGTGAATTAAGATATGAATGAATTTCCATACAGGTATAGCTTTCCCACTTGCAAGTTTTCCAGATTACTCCTCTTGTTGTTGCACAGCAATATACTGGCTTTTCTGCATACTGGTCTCTGCATAGCAGATGAACATTCCTTCTCCAGGTTTGATTTAAATGACCATGTTTCGTGACCCAGAAGATCCACTTTTGAGGATCATCAATGATACCTCTCACACTTGTTTCTGAACATTTCAGTCTAGCTGGCAAGAGAAAGCACCTCTGAGCACATACTGAGTGCCATTTTCCAGTAGGAAAACCCCCCAGCTTAATCTCTGTCTTGGAGACCTTTGCAAATGCATCATCTCTATTTTTACAAATGCTAATACCAGTTTCATAGAAGTCTTGTGCAAGCTTCATACAAGCTGAACAAGTCCAGGCTGAGAACTAATGCAGATATGTTTAGTAATTTCACAGAAATAGAGACTGAAGTGCAAAATATAAAGCACACAGAGCATTTATAGGCAAACTATTTCTTTTAAAGTAATAAATCAGGGGAACAGCCTGTAATAGAGGCACACATGAAATATATATTTGTTAAAGTTTCTTTCTCTTAGGTTTCCCAAACCCTTGCTAAATATTAAGGTAGGAAGTCTGAGAAGCTGGAAGAATGATAACCCAGTGGTGACAAGCATTTTTCATCTATAATCTCTTTGATTTGTGTTTATGCAAGACCATGAAGGCTGGGCTTGATCCACCTAGTTACAAATGGGACTTTTGAAGCTTTGTAATAAGTGCACTGTTAGCATGTCAAACTCTTGGTACGTTCAAGAACTTTGCAGTAGGAAAAAGGCTTAAAAGGGGATATTGCAGGAACTCATCACCTTTCTCTGTAGAGAATTAAGAAGCTGAATAAGTAGATTTACAGCCAGAACTGTTACTTCAATTTCAGGGATGAAAGCTATGATTGATGAGAGAGTGCAGAAAATGCCACTTAAGATTCTGCATGCTTCTTTTCAGGAAGTTGAAATGAGACCTCTGTTTTCAAGATTGTACACTGGGATTTTCTACAGTAGGATTATATTCCATGAGTATATGTATGCACTGGGGTAGAAGAAAGGCTTTTAGGAAGTAATTTGTAATGTAGACTCAGTTTTATTTTCTTCCTTCTCTTTAGGTTCCAACATTTCTGATATCTCAGGTGAGAAAGATGAACGAAGCTGCCATAAACAATACAAAGAGACAGCTGATGTTTGACAAGGGTGTGCGAAGGCTATTGAGAAGAAAAACTATGGAACGGGAGAGGCCTGAAAGAACAGAGGTGGTATTAAATTTTTTACTGTTTGTGGTGGTTAGTTAGTTGCATTTATTTCTTTTTAAATAAAAACTATGCCAGAGGAAATTCGCGACAATGGCATTAAAAGAAAGTGATATAGGGAAGGCTGTTCTAGGGCTTTATGGGATGAAGGCAACACGCTGAATTGTGCCAGTGGCAAGGCTTTTCAACCATTGAAGGACAGGTGTATTATAATTCGGGCATAAACCCCAATCCTTCCATACAAGAGGCACAAGGGGAGTCTGAGAAATCAGCTGGAGCCTAGGACATGCCTCGGTGTCTTCCTTCAGCACTTTCCTGGCACGACTGCTGCTCAGTGTTTTTGTTCTCCATGGTTTTGCCCTTCTTAAGCATTGTTTTATTTTGCTTCTGTATTTTATTTTATTTTATTTTTACTGCTTTTGTTTTTTTTAATTTAGTTGTTTAACTTACATTAGCTAAATTGGTTTCTGTTGCTATCTACTTTTGTGGAAGGGGGGGGTTCTCTAAAATGCAGGGTATGAAGTGTTAAAATATGAATGAGTTAAGTAATTAAGAGCCACCAACAGTCTACTCAAAAGGCCCAGACATGCCATAATTTATTTCCAGGCAGTGCAATTCTACTGGGCAGGTGGCGGCTGACACACCAAATCAAAGTTCTGCTTGGGCTTGGGCTTGGGCTCTGTAGGGCAAAAGGTGGGAGGGGGAGAACAACCTATCTCTGCCCCCACCCCAGCTTCCTTTTAGAGTCTTTTTCATTGGTCCCAGGGCTTTTCAGAAAATGAAGACTAGCAGCTATCCCATATTATATTAGATGAAAGGATGGCACTGCCTTTGAAAAGGATTCTTTGCCCAACCAATTTGTTGACTTTAGCAAGTTGTTTTTCTCCTCTGTTTCTACAGTCTGATATACCAGAAGGGGTGATAAGAGTTCATGCTCCATTGCATTCAAAAATCTCTATGGCAATCCAGCTGAACAATCAAACAAAAGCCAAAGATATTCTGGCACGGTTTTACTGTGAAAACAGGTGAGTAAAAGCAAGATGATGAGGAACAGCTCATGGGAAGATTTTGGAGGAGAACCATACTATTCTTTTCATTATTCCAACTTCAGTTTTATCTAACTGTGTAAGGAGCGAGAGAAGCTTCCATTCATTATTCTGACTGGTTATACATGCAAGTTTCACACATGCAAGAGGTGACAAGATTCAGGCTAATGTAAAGCGGCCAGGTGATTGCTTTGCAGGCACAAAATTTCCAGCCCAATTCGTTTCCACCAATCATCACACAATTTCCAACAATTTGTTGACTTTGTGCACCAAACGACAACAGCTGAGACCATTATGGGAGACAGAAAGGTGAAGCAAGCCCAGCAGGGCACTCTGTAGGTGGTTAAAATCCCATCAGATTAAACTTTACCACTACCAGCAGCTTTACGGTACAGTATGATTGTTAATGTTTTGTTTGTTTTCTTTTGTAGCCACAGATCATCAGAGAAGATGCAGATTCAAAGTTTACATGAAATCGGAGGAAATATAGGTTAGTGCCTAAATTGAAACAGTAGCAACCTTGTCTTAGATTGGTTTTTAGATATGTGCCTAAAGTCAACTGTGATGAGCAGCTAGCTTTGCCAGGCGAAATTGACCCATGAGAAATGGAAAGCATAATGCTGGTGGTCAACAAAAAGAGGTTTAAAGACTGTCTCAAGGCAAATCTTAAAAAATGTAGTATAAACACTGGCAACTGGGAAACAGTGGCCTGCGAGCACTCCAGTTGGAGAACAGCCTTTACCAAAGGTGTCATGGGCTCTGAAGACACTCAAACTCAGGATGCAAGGGAGAAATGTGCTAAGACTTGGCAATTCCACACCGTGATCAATTCCTGCCTGGAAACCAATGTCCCCACTGCGGAAGGACATGTGGATCCAGAATTGACCTCCACAGTCACTTACGGACTCATTGTTTTTCATAAACATGATTTTAACCATCTTACTCGATTACGAGTGATCGCAAAGAAGAACTGAAATAATGGAATCATGGTGTAGCATTCAAAAGTCTCATTCTGCTGCCTCCTGTAACAGCTTACCATGAAAGTACTCCTGCCAGTACTCTAGGTAGAGTGGGTAATAAAAGCACCTGCCCACGGCCCCAACCTGAGTAGGGATCAAAAATCTCATTATTTCAATAATTATTAAAGTCAAATTTACATTATATTGTAGCTTTTAAACGTTAAGATATGTTTTGAATGTGAAAGATGGAAACACATAGACCTGCTTGCTCACAGGCTTTGTTGAGGGGCAGGTAGTAAGAGTGCATTTTTTCATTTTCTATGTGTCTGCAGGAACACCCTTAAGAACTTTATGTGTATGTTCCGTTTATTGCACAGAAAATGAAATTGTTCTTCCTTATGCCCCAATCCCCCTGTCTTCCCTAAAACCTAAAATGTGATTGGAACACATTTTAACTGTTTAGAGAGTGCCCAGTTGAAACAGAAACCACAAGGCCAGAAGATAAATATTTGTGGCGTTTACTGCAGTTATGGGAGTTCCTGTACCCTGGTGGATTTTACTGAACTTTGAGCATCATTCAAAGGCAAAAGGAGATATTTCTGGAAATGTAGAATTCACACATTACAGCTATGGAGGATTTATATTGGAACAGGGAGAAGGAAATCTTTGGCCTTCCAGTTGTTGATGGACTGGAGCTCTTGTCATCCTTGACTATTAGCCTTCTGGTGGGGGCTGACGGCAGTTGTACACTGAGCAGTATACAGCGTGCTACAGGTTCCCTGTCCCTGAATGGGGAAAAATGACTTTATAAAAATCTACCACAGCTTATAAACAAAGCTAAAAACTTTTTTTAACTCCTATGTTTCTTTCAGGACAGCACTGTTTGGATCCAGATGCTTACATGCTGGATGTTTACCATGCAAATCCTCAAGCGGAATGGGTGATAAAACCAAAAATAAGTTGAAACTTGTAAAAAGACACCTTGGCAAATCATTTCTGAAAATGCCAAAAGGATGGTTGAAAAGCTTCCACATGAAGAAGAGCCATGTTGCTAAGGATGAAACCAAAGTAGTTGCTACTCTGCATGATCTTCTGAACATATTTTATAATATCTTCCCTTCCAATGCCTCATACAACCCAACCTAGGGTTTGTTATAATAATTTATTTTGAAATGAGTACATTTTAACACTGGTTTTACTGGTGCCTGTTTCAACTGACATGAAGGAATATAGATAGAACTTTTTTGTTTAACAGAATATAAAAACTGAATTTCCCCCCTATCTTGCCACCTGCCTTTTATATGGAAGAAATACTGAGGCATCCCAGGACACAAAGGATGAACCACTAATAACAAGTTAGTCAAAGGGAAAGAAGTATCATTCAATAAGGAAAATGGCAGTGCCAAAATTCTGTGACAACTCATTCATGTTGAAAGGAAAGCTTTTATTGTCAGATGTTAATACCTGTGCCTCAGTTCTTATTACTACTGCCAAAGAGAAGGGGGAAACTACTGTGTAAAGGCAATTTTTTTACTGTTAATTTACTGTGCATGTATATAAACATATAGCTATTCAGCATTTTAATGGCATTTCTCTGACTTTACCAATGTTCAAATTAATGTGTAATAATACAAGTTGATTTGTAACACATTCATTTCACATACTGTACTATTGATTGAGCTACACGTGAACCCCTTGGAAAGAACTAAATGATAGATGGAGGCCTTGATTCTTCATGAAATTTTCAAGTCTTCTTTAAAAAAAACCCAGCCATACTGTTAAGCATTCTCAGCCTATGAGATATGATAACTTATTTGAAAGGTGCCCATTCCTCCTTTTATTTCATTCTTTGCCTTTTAATTTTGAACCAACAGTGTTTAAAACAATGGCTTGGGAGAAGTGATCTTAGATTCTCAGAGCCTTAATGAAGTGTGTTTTTAGTAAGAGGCATTTTAGACAACTGGTTTTCATTACTGCAGAAGTAGATGTTTCAGACTGCAGTTCTCATCAGCCACTGCCAGCATGGTCCAATAGCTCAAGGATGATAGAAGGTGTAAGTTCCACATTGGCTACCTCTCCCCTATCAGGTCACAGCCTGATCTAAGATGGGTCACAACAGCAGCACTATCACCATACAAATATATGGATAAAAAAGAGAAATGAGTCCCCAGACACATGTTTGTATTAAAGGTCCCAGGTCTGAAAACACTGAAGGCTACGTACTTGTATAAACTTTGGGGAAATCCAGACAACACTGAGCACTTTTAACTGGAGAATTGAGTATGTGTTTAAATCTCTTGCATAACAAGAAAAGTGCCTAATGTTGGCTGAATCAGGCCTTGAATTAAGTTGAATTGAATAGATTTAGGGAGAAAGTTGGATGTCCAATGAGAGGTATTAACTGACTGATGGTTGCAATAGGAGGCTAGTTCTGCAGCATGAATCTATATTTCCATTTTTATTCCTATCTGTAGAAAGTTTTTTGTGGGTTTTTTGGTAAACCTCATAAGATGCAAAGCAGAATCTCATTTAAATTCAAATACTTACTGCACAGTTAATTCAATGTGGTTTGGTTTTCTCTTAAAAAGCTGGGCTGGGACACCATGGAAAGGAAGAAGGGTGGGTATTTTCAGCAAGTGCACTGACTCAATGGGCCTCAGCATAGTTTTTTCCGGATGGCATTGAGCAATGGGAATGCCACGCTTTAATTGAAATCAATGTAGCATATATTGATGTAGTAACTTTTGTATATAGGGGAACAATTCAAAACATTTAGAGGGATATTAGGCAGAGATGGCACAAAGTTTACACTCAATGGGCTGTATCCAATGCTGCACCAGCGGGACTCTGCTTATGTGCTGATTTTGAAGGCATGCAGGGAGTTGGAGGGGACAGGAGAGAAAGCTCTGTTGTGCGCCCAGAGTCTGTGATTGTACAAAACAGAATAAATGTCTTAAAAGGCTTCTCAGCCTTTCAGCTAAGATCAAATGAAGTACTGGAACGTTCTATAACAATCAGTTGCTTATGTCTTAACAGTGCAAACTACCTCATTGTTTTGTTTTTTTAAGAATAATACGTGCTCAGCACCTTTGGACTTAATCCAAAAGGACCCAGATACCCAGTCTGCCCTGATCAGCTGTTCACTGGGGTGGGTGGATTTCATCAGCTACTTCCCCACTATATGTGATCAGTGCTAACTAAACTTCCCCTCTGGAGGTGTGCACATTTTGGGGGCAAAATGTGGGGACATTCAGCTTGTGGGTTCTACTTTCCCTTCACTACAAGCTTACTCAGTTATTATTAATTTTTATTTGCATGTATGAACCTGTGCTAAATTGCCACAGGAGTGAAAGGCAGGGTTAAGAGAATGTATTTTCCGCTACCTTTCCAACCTGGTCTTTTTTGATGTTCATGTGTTACAAGCTTATCTGTGTGTTTTTAACAGCCAAAGCTCTTTTCCCTTCAGTGTCATGAAGTGCTATCTGGTTCACACAATGGTTGTCTTTTATCTAACTACCCAACTTTCAATCAGCTGGAACTATATCAGTGTTTATTTCCTGTGCCCCCATTTACCTCGCTGCACATGAACAAGTATTTTCCACCAGTCCTTCTTTCCAATGCTTTCCATCTCAGTTTGTCAGCTACTCATATCTGTATGGTCATGGAAAGAGCCATCTTCCCATATTTTCCTTTCTACCCTATGGAAGATTTGAACCCAGTTTCTCAACTGAGCCACTCACTTTCCACAGCAGGATCAGGGTCAAGACGGGGTAGCACAACTGGAAAGGTGCTGTGCCAACCACACTTGCCTCTTCTAACCTACCCCACAGTGCATCAGAAACTACAAAACTTTCCTCAGTGGTAGACAGACACTGGGATGAAAGTAAACAGATACTGGAGAGCTCTAGCTGTCAATTCAGTCAGCTCTTAAACTGCAAAGGATACGCTCCCATTGTCAGTTAAAGGACCCCAGGAGAGGCGGGCAAATTATTCACGTAATCAAGCCAACTTTGTTCTTTTTATAAACACTAACAGCCTTGTATACCTGGCCTTGCTTGGGAATTCTGAGGAACCAAAAAAAATCACTGCAGTTCTGACATCAGTGGTTAAAATAAGTGCAGTTTTAAAAGGTTCATGAGGCCATCTTGATTCATCTAACATGAATGAAAAACCTGCTCCTTGATCTCAGGAAGCATCGTGCAAAATTTTGTTATCATGTCTTAACAACTTTCCAAAATGTAGACACATGCACCCCTTTAAGTTGCAAGCAAACAGTATCACTTGTACCATATATTATCTTAGGTGGAAAGTGAAATTGGGCTCTGGGGTAATGTTCCTAATGGTGCTTATCCCCACAACCCAATTTCCCCCTACCTATCCTATAGGCCACAGAATAGAGAGAAGCAAGTAAAGAGAAGCAAACAAAGAGCTGCTTGCTTCCCTTCAGCCTAGCTGACAGCAGGTACAGCTAGCGATCTGCACCTACACACTGCTGCTGTCCTGGCTGCATGAAGGCAAGTGTGCACTGGCTGTTCTTTCCCTCCAATTCATTTGACAGAAGGCAAGGATGCCTCCCACCCCCCAACCCAGATTCCAATATGTGTATAGCTGCAGGCATTCCCTTCTATTGCAACATCCATTTTTCTATTATATAGGGAGTGGAAACTATCATCCTGCAATTTTTATGTGTTCTTTTCCATAGTTAAATCTGGACTTTAGCTATCGTTTAACGTGTTAAGTGTCTTAAGTATTGTACTAGATTTAAAAAACAACAACCCGGAATCCTCTGCACTTTCATTTCTGTTTATACTGAATTTAGCTGGAAGCTAATGTCAGAGGCATATCACTTTTTAAAACAGTCCTTAAAAAATAATAATACTCTAGTAGTATTAAAACAATGCCTTTAAAATGAAATCTGTTAGCATTTGTTTTCAATGACCATCTGTTGTGAATGTTTGATTACAGCATTCTGACTAAACACAGAGGATTTAGAAAGTAGAGCATGTGTGTACTTAATTCAGGAAAACAATTAAAATGCTATCAACTAAACCTCTTACATTCTTTCTTGCATCTTGTACTTAAAACATGGCTTCCTGAAAATGAGTGACTTAAAAGTGAAATGCATAAAAAGGGCTTGATATATAGGCCTACTTAGATTAATCTTGTATTCCTAAACCAAATAAGATATTTTGTTGTGTCTTGTTTGTGTATTAGATGGCCAGGATTTTTGGAGGCATGAAAATGTTGTCTTATGCTTGAACAATTAATCCCAGTGAATTTAGTTAATGGTTCATGATGTGATCTGCTACAAAGAAAACCAACCTACACTCCAAAATCAAACAAACATGCCTGTCAACTCCTTAAAAGGGGTTTTAAGAAGACATTAAGCTTTCCAAATTTGTTGAGTGCTCCCAGAATAAATTTAGATTCTAACAGATATTACAGACTTTGGCTGCAACCCTAACCATGTTGACTCAGATGGGAGTCCCATTGAATTCAATGGGGTTTACTGCCAGGTAAGGGGTTAGGATTGCAGCCTCACTTCTGGAAACCAGTGATCTCATATCAGCTGCATTAAGCATTGGTCTAGGGCGGGGCCTGGAAGGCCTCATAAAGGACTGCTGCCGCTGCTCTGCTGCTGGTGCTGCCCAGGACTCTCTCCTGCTGTGAGTGCCCACAGGCCCTGTCCCTACCTCTCTCCACCTGGTCTAGGGCGGGGCCTGGAAGGCCTCATAAAGGACTGCTGCCGCTGCTCTGCTGCTGGTGCTGCCCAGGACTCTCTCCTGCTGTGAGTGCCCACAGGCCCTGTCCCTGCCTCCTTCCACCTGGTCTAGGGCGGGGCCTGGAAGGCCTCATAAAGGACTGCTGCCGCTGCTCTGCTGCTGGTGCTGCCCAGGACTCTCTCCTGCTGTGAGTGCCCACAGGCCCTGTCCCTGCCTCCTTCCACCTGGTCTAGGGCGGGGCCTGGAAGGCCTCATAAAGGACTGCTGCCGCCGCTCTGCTGCTGGTGCTGCCCAGGACTCTCTCCTGCTGTGAGTGCCCACAGGCCCTGTCCCTGCCTCCTTCCACCTGGTTTAGGGCGGGGCCTGGAAGGCCTCATAAAGGACTGCTGCCGCCGCTCTGCTGCTGGTGCTGCCCAGGACTCTCTCCTGCTGTGAGTGCCCACAGGCCCTGTCCCTGCCTCCTTCCACCTGGTTTAGGGCGGGGCCTGGAAGGCCTCATAAAGGACTGCTGCCGCTGCTCTGCTGCTGGTGCTGCCCAGGACTCTCTCCTGCTGTGAGTGCCCACAGGCCCTGTCCCTGCCTCCTTCCACCTGGTCTAGGGCGGGGCCTGGAAGGCCTCATAAAGGACTGCTGCCGCTGCTCTGCTGCTGGTGCTGCCCAGGACTCTCTCCTGCTGTGAGTGCCCACAGGCCCTGTCCCTGCCTCCTTCCACCTGGTCTAGGGCGGGGCCTGGAAGGCCTCATAAAGGACTGCTGCCGCCGCTCTGCTGCTGGTGCTGCCCAGGACTCTCTCCTGCTGTGAGTGCCCACAGGCCCTGTCCCTGCCTCCTTCCACCTGGTCTAGGGCGGGGCCTGGAAGGCCTCATAAAGGACTGCTGCCGCCGCTCTGCTACTGGTGCTGCCCAGGACTCTCTCCTGCTGTGAGTGCCCACAGGCCCTGTCCCTGCCTCCTTCCACCTGGTTTAGGGCGGGGCCTGGAAGGCCTCATAAAGGACTGCTGCCGCTGCTCTGCTGCTGGTGCTGCCCAGGACTCTCTCCTGCTGTGAGTGCCCACAGGCCCTGTCCCTGCCTCCTTCCACCTGGTTTAGGGCGGGGCCTGGAAGGCCTCATAAAGGACTGCTGCCGCCGCTCTGCTGCTGGTGCTGCCCAGGGGAACTTGAAACAGCACAGAGTCCTTTTTAAAATGCTTTTTAAAGAATTTTTAATGTTTTTATCTTCTTTGGGGTGGTAGGTGGGAGGGATTTTTAGTTGGGTGTGGGAATCTGTTAAATTTTAGTGTATTTGTAATTTTTATTGTTTTTGGTTTTATTGTTTTATTGTGTTTGGGGTGGTAGGTGGGAGGGATTTTTAGTTGGGGGTGGGAATCTGTTAAATTTTAGTGTATTTGTAATTTTTATTGTTTTTGGTTTTATTGTTTTATTGTCTTTTTTGTGTTCTTCTTTTGTTGAGTTCTTTGCTGTTTTTTACAGAGGTTTTATTTTGTTTTTAAGGGGAGGGGTCAGGGCTGCCCGGGAGGGGGTCCCAGCAAGCAAAATGGCTGGGGCAGATTCCACAGGGGTGTGTGCACTGGAACAACCGATCTCAGTGGTCACGGGTAGGAGGAGGAGTTACGCTAAGACCAGACCATGTCATTACCGAGGAGGCAGACTTAGTCGTTGTCTGAGGACTATCCCTGCCTCCAGGTCTGGTCCTGACCGGACGGATATTGGAATCAGCAAGGGATACCCACATGACCTGAAGGTGCTGCTGTGCAATGCCAGGTCGATGATGAATAAGACCACCGCCATTCACGACCTGATTGTGGATGGAGGATTTGACCTGGCATGTGTGACAGAGACCTGGTTGGAGGAAGCCGATGGGCCCGTTCTTGGCGCTGCTTGCCCACCAGGTTTCTCTTATGCACAGCAACCCAGGCCATCTGGGCGGGGAGGGGGGGTTGCAGTGATTTTTAGGAAGTCATTAGTTTGCACCAGGCGTCCTATTGGGAAGACCCAGTTCTCTGAGTGCATGTTCTGGAAGTTGGGCAATAGAGGCAGTACAGGATTCCTTTTGGTGTACCGACCTCCCCGCTGCACCAAGGATTCCCTGCCCGAGCTGCTTCAGGTCGTGTCGGATGTGCTCCTGGAGACACCTAGCTTGGTTGTCTTAGGGGATTTTAACATCCATGCCGATACGACCTTACAAGGAGCCGCTCGGGACTTCGTGGAAAGCATGGCCACCATGGGGCTGTCCCTGAATAAGTCTGGCCCAACTCATAGCCGCGGACATGCCTTGGACTTGGTGTTTACCTCTATGGATGTTGGTGATCTGACATTAAGTAAAAGCGAAACAAAAGAAGTGCCATGGTCAGATCACTTTCTGGTGCAACTGGACTTCTCCGCAACCCTTTCCCTCTGCAGGGAGGTGGGACCGATTCGGATGGTCCGCCCCCGCTACTTAATGGATCCAATTGGCTTCCAAAGAGTGGTAGGGGATGTTTTATCCCATGTCGATGGCCTTTCAGCTGATTCCCTGGTGGCCCGCTGGAATGCGGAGTTAACCAGCGCTATTGACTGTCTGGCTCCGAAGCGCCCTCTCAGATTGCATGGAGCCCGGACAGCCCCGTGGTTTTCCCCGGCGCTGAGGGCAATGAAACAGTCGTTGAGACGGCTAGAGCGCCGGTGGCGGAAAACTCATTTTGAATCAGACCGGACACGGGCTAGAGCTCAACTTCGAGCCTACCAAGTGGCAATGGCGACGGCGAAGAGGACCTTCTTCACCGTCTCCATCGCATCTGCAGAAAACAGCAGCAGGAGACTCTTCCAGGTGGTTCGCAATTTAGCGGAACCACCTGCTCCATCCGGGCCCAGTACGGGCCACATGATCTCCTGCAATGATTTTGCAAAGTTTTTTGCAGATAAAGTCGCTCAGATTCGGGAAGAGGTAGACTCCACCGTGGGAGCAGGGCCGGGGCGGGGGAGTGCTAGAGTCCTGTCTAGTCAAGTTTTGTGGGATCAATTTCAATCTGTTACCTCCGAGGATGTGGACAGGCTGCTTAGACGAATGAAACCAACCACCTGTCTCCTTGATCCTTGCCCATCCTGGCTTATAAAAGCTAGCCAGGAAGGGCTGGGCGATGGGCTTCGCGGGTTGGTAAATGCTTCTCTCCATGAGGGAGCCTTCCCAGACCCGCTGAAAGAGGCGGTTATTAAACCGCTTCTTAAAAAACCATCTTTAGATCCGGCCAATATGGCCAACTATCGCCCAGTCTCAAGTCTTCCATTCTTGGGCAAGGTGATTGAGCGAGTGGTTGCGGAACAACTCCAGGCACGCCTGGAAGAAGCGGACCATTTGGATCCCTTCCAGTCAGGATTCAGGCCTCATCATGGGACTGAAACTGCCTTGGTCGCACTGGTCGATGATCTCCGGCGGGCTAGGGACAAAGGTAAGAGCTGTTTCCTTGTTCTGCTGGATCTCTCAGCGGCTTTTGACACCATCGACCATAACATCCTTCTGGACCGTCTAGAGGGCTTGGGAGCTGGGGGCACTGTCATGCAGTGGTTCCGCTCCTTCCTCCTGGGCCGTGTTCAGAAAGTGGTGGTGGGGGATGAGTGTTCAGACCCCTGGGCGCTCACTTGTGGGGTGCCTCAGGGTTCTGTCCTCTCCCCCATGCTTTTTAACATCTATATGCAGCCACTGGGAGAGATCATCAGGGGGTTTGGGCTGGGTGTCCATCAGTATGCTGATGATACCCAGCTCTACCTCTCTTTTAAATCAGAACCAGTGAAGGCGGTGAAGGTCCTGTGTGAGTGCTTGGAGGCGGTTGGAGGATGGATGGCGGCTAACAGATTGAGATTGAATCCTGACAAGACAGAAGTACTGTTTGTGGGGGACAGGAGGCGAGCGGGTGTGGAGGACTCCCTGGTCCTGAATGGGGTAACTGTGCCCCTGAAAGACCAGGTGCGCAGCCTGGGAGTCATTTTAGACTCACAGCTGTCCATGGAGGCACAGGTCAACTCCGTGTCCAGGGCAGCTGTTTATCAGCTCCATCTGGTACGCAGGCTGAGTCCCTACCTGCCCACTGACTGTCTCTCCAGAGTGGTGCATGCTCTAGTTATCTCTCGCTTGGACTACTGCAATGCGCTCTACGTGGGGCTACCTTTGAAGGTGACCCGGAAACTACAACTAATCCAGAATGCGGCAGCTAGACTGGTGACTGGGAGCGGCCGCCGAGATCACATAACACCGGTCCTAAAAGACCTACATTGGCTCCCAGTACGTTTCCGAGCACAATTCAAAGTGTTGGTGTTGACCTTTAAAGCCCTAAACGGCCTCGGTCCGGTATACCTGAAGGAGCGTCTCCACCCCCATCGTTCTGCCCGGACACTGAGGTCCAGCTCCGAGGGCCTTCTGGCGGTTCCCTCATTACGAGAAGCCAAGTTACAGGGAACCAGGCAGAGGGCCTTCTCGGTAGTGGCACCCACCCTGTGGAATGCCCTCCCACTAGAGGTCAAAGAGAACAATTACCAGACCTTTAGAAGGCATCTCAAGGCAGCCCTGTTTAGGGAAGCTTTTAATGTTTGATGGATTTCTGTATTTTAGAATTTCTGTTTTTTTTTTTTGGAAGCCGCCCAGAGTGGCTGGGGGAACCCGGCCAGATGGGCGGGGTATAAATAATAAATTATTATTATTATTATTATTATTACCGGTAAGTCTTCTGAAGGAAACATGGGTGCCTTACTAACTGATAATTAGAAATTATATTCATAAAACCAAATAATAACGAAGCAAGCCAAATAAGATTTTTTACCTTCTGTATCTTTTAGTCCACTTCAAAAAGTGAACCAATGACATCAGGGCTATGGCAATCAGAGGCTTCCAGAACACAGTATGAGATCTGTGGGCCTCAGTTGTTACAAATGCTCTGGGGAGGGATGTAAAATGTTGTTAACAGAAAAACAGCACAGTCTGCAAGTCATTCCCAGAACACAGCAAATATAAATAGCTCAGTTGGTAGAGCATCAGGGTTGTGGGTTCAAGCCCCACATTCAGCAAGATTCCTGAACTGCAGGGGGTTAGGCAAGATGGCCTTTGTGATCCCTTCCAACTCTAGGATTGTATGATGAAGATTTGTTATCCAGGCTTCTCCTTGGCATGATAGTTTTCTATTTGCACCATAGCTGCCAAGTTATCCCTTTTTTAAAGGGATTTTCCCTTATGCTGAATAGGCTTCCTCGCGAGAAAAGGGAAAACTTGGCAGCTATGATTTCCACGACATTTTTGTGGGAGAACATTCAAACATGCAAACCTCCACATCTACAATCCTAAATGTTATCTAGTCCAGGGAAAAGTTGCACCATGCGATTCTGCTGATTGCCAACTCTCTCATCTGTCTGTGACAAAGGATGCAGAAGTGCACAGCACCAGCAGGAACCTTCGCATTATGCCTCCAGTGCTTTCATTACAATATAAATGAGGAGCATCTGCATAGCAAATGGCCACAAAGGATATATGCACTTGCTTCAGCATGGGTCAAATAGAACTGGCTCTGCAACCTGGCCCCTCTCTAAGTGTTAGGGAGCAATTTACATACCTGTACTCAGCTTCCAGCTGAGCTTCTTTTCTATACACTCAGAATACAAATTACTAGCAGCATTACCTGTGTGAAGTTTTCAGCGGTCCTGTTCAGATGTGATTTACTGAAATGCTACGGGCAGAATCTGTTCAAGATTTTAGCATTAACTTCCTACTAAATTCCTCAAGCTTGTGCCTTTACCTAACATTTTTTTCTGAGTCACATTTTACAGCTACAAAACACAAAACAACCTAAAATAATGTTTTACTGCATGGGGCCCCATTTTATAGCTTTATTATAGAAAAACCAATATACGCCAAATGATATACTGTCAAACAAATCAGCAGAAGATACACTGTAAACACTTTGGGTGGGGGTGGGGGGGGGAGAAGGAAACAAATTTCACCCAAATTGAAAACCAGTACAGTACTCAATGTTGTTAACGTTTTAGTAGAGGTATCTGTTGTACAAGGAGACTTGAAAAATTAAATGTGGTATTGTAGAAGTTCTGGTTAAAAACAGTTGTCCTGAGTTGGAAAATACATGGATATCGCTGAGACCAGGATTATCATTAAAAAAATACCCCCCCCCCCAAATTAAAAACAGATGAAACATCTGAAGATGGACCATTCACTGTTCAGCCCCAGGGCAGGAATGTGGAAAAACTCCATGCAGGTCAAAGGCTTCACTGAAGTCAAAGGCTTCTGCCTGTTGGCTTTTAAGCAGCATAAGGTTTCTCAAACACCCTCGGAATGAGCTCTTACTGGTCAAGCAGTTTTGTTTTACATCAGCTAGAAAACAAATGAAAGAACACAGTGAGCCTGTTTGCTGTTAGGAGGAGATTAAAATTGTACCTTAGAAACGGTTTGACAGCTTCCAGTAAGTCCTCGATTGTACACTACCAAGTAAAAAGAAACCCACAGCCTGCGGTAGTTCCCCTCACCCCTTTACCATCAACAGGATTTCCATTGCAGGACCCAAGGGCAGGGGCGTACCCAGGATCAAAACTAGGGGGGGCCAAGGCACAGGAGGGGAGGGGCAAAGGAGGAATGCAAACCAGTGCAACAGACAGAAAAGCTTCAGCAGTGGGATATTCTATTAAGCAAGCAACTTTGGGCTTAGTGGGGATCACCATCTGCAGGGATTGAACCATGGATTCAAAGTCACACACCCCAGAAGCTGCTGGGACACTGGGAGAGACGTTTCCAAAACACTTCCAAGTCTCTCTCAGTGGGAACTTTCTTTGGTTGCTTCTTCCAGCTTACTTGCCTACGCCAAACGCGGATTGGGCTTCCGGAAGGGGCAGCAGAATCCCAAAGAGATCGAGCCGGTTTGAAAGCAGCTATCCCAGAAATCTGGGAAGTGACCTCCTGCCGCCATCGGCAGCTTGAAGAACCAGCCTGAGGGGAGCGGGTCTAGAGAGACACCTGTCTTGCGTCCCCTCCCCACGGCTAGAAAGGCAAACCCCGAGCCACCGTTGACGCCGAGGGAGAAGCACCTTGATAGCTTGCAATCCTCTATATGCAGCAACACCCCCCCTTCCAACCTGGGAGCGAGTCCCGCGGAAGTTCATGGGGAGCAGGCACGGCCACTAGGACACCAGGATTGCACTGTCAAGAGAGGCAACACCTCCCACCCCCTGCCGTGACGGTGGGAAAGTGGCTGGTGAGCCACCACCACCATATTTAACATAAACCCGGCGAGAATCGATAAAGAAAGCAGACTGCCCTGGCAAGGGCGGGGGAAGAGTGCACTCTGCTTCAGCAGCTGCCTCACCACCAGTGGCAGCAACAGCAGCAGGAGGACACTGGCGCCCACAAGCGCCGCAGTGGATGAGCCCACACCTGGGACCACATTTCCCGCTCCTGCCAGCCTCAGCCAGCAAGCCAGCCAGCCACTGGCTCTTCTCTCGCGCTCCCTTTCTCCTCTTTCTCCAAACACGCAAAACCAACAACATCCCTCGGCCCACTTGCCACGTCTTCTTATAGGATGCCGGCGGCGCTCGTTAGGCGAAGCCGAGCCTGATTGGTGGAGCCTCTGCGCTGCCTCACGCTCTTTCCCCCGGCCCCTCCTCTTGCGCCGCGCGGTGGCTGACTGCAAGTTGTGCTACTGCTCCGCCTCAGAGAGAGAGCCGCTCGTCGTCACTCACCGGGCTCTCCCGTGCACAGCGGAGAGGTCCGGGCTGGTTTCTGGGGGGCAGCTGCCCCCCTGCCCCACGGTGGGTACGCCTATGCCCAAGGGGTCTATGGGCACAAAGGAAACTCCAGACTAAAGGGCGGGAGAGAAACAGGCCTTCTGCCATAGCACTAGTTACCAGAAAGCAATTTGGGGACTGTAGGGAGTGCCTATACCCATGACGATGTTCAGATGGGCTCTCAATGGGCTTATAGCTGCTAATTCATGCAAAGCCCCAACCTGGCTTGAACAAGATTCTGAGGAGGTGGGAAAATAAAATATCAAGCAGGACATTCTCTAACTTTACCAACTTCATGCTGCTTTATGGCATTTGCACCACCAGTCAGCCAGAACACAAACCAAGGGTGGGATGAAAATATAGCGAGTAAAAAAATAATTCTGCATTTTGAAAATGAGGAAAACAACATACCAGGATATCCTCCAACATAAATAGGGTTGTTCGTATCTGCAGAGGTGGAGTGTGTATGTGGATTATCAGTCTGAACCAAGTTTCCATCAACTATCAAAGCAATACGATGCTTGCTTTTGTTTGCTTGGAGTTTGTGCCACAGTCCATCACACAGACCAGTTGTGCCTTTGGGCTCATAGGTAGCTGTTATTCTACCGGCTCCGTTGTTGACACTGAATAAAACCTACATGACAGCAGCCATGCAACAATAATGGAAGAAGGCAAGAAAAAAAGATTTGTTCTTTTAAGTATAACAAATTGCTCAATGATGATGTGCGAAAGTTTTCATTTTAACCAAATGGTTGGTAATTCATTCAAAGCTCACTGCCGGTAGCTTTGACGGTTGAGCAGTATGTAATGCCCACGAGACTATTCCCTATCCAGAAGAGGCCAAGCTAGCCTCCCAGGACCCATCCCTATTTTTAGAGTACTACCCAATTGCCTTTTCTAACCCAGGCTAAGGGCTCGTGATGCATCAACACTCTGCCTTTAAGGAGAACTCTAGCATGTGGGGTGTCTTGGATGTCTCCTGGGAATTATTATGTTAGAAACAAAATGATTGCCTCACCTCTTCTATCTCCATCTGATCACTGTTCTCTGCAGGAAAGGGCATTTTGCACATACCATTCCACACAATGTCAGAATCAGGACTTTGGTGTCACAGCACCTACCCTTTAGAAATCCATCCCATTTAATATCAGATAAGTGCTACCTCTATTGTCCTTTTGGCATGTATTGAGGACTTTTCTCTTTCAACAAGCCTTCTAAGCAGAGATTCTTATCCCAGCTGGTGTCCGGATTTGGTCTGAAACTGTTTTTATATACGTACTTGCTGTTAACTGGCTCTATGTGTGCAATTGTTTTACAGGTATATGTGTTTTTATTATATTGCGATATCACTTTGATATGGTGCATAGGAGGTGATTCATAAATGGGAATCATCATCGTCATCTGTCAAGATGGCTCCCTAAGGCGCTGGAGAGTTCCCATGCATGACCTCCTTGGCATCTAGATAGATGCCAACTGAAGGCTCATGCTGGGTGTGGGGTGAGGTGAAGCATTGCAATAGCCTTCCTTGGTAAGGCTAGTGTTGCTGCTGCTATGTCAACATCCTTCATTTGATTGTTTATGGGTGGGGAGAGGGGCTGAAGTGGCCGTGACTCACCAGTGACTAAGGAAAAGGCAGTTCTGGATGAGCACAAGCTAGCAGCAAGCAGGGGCTGAATCACAACTGCACACTTGGTGCAGATCAGGCAGGAGGGCTGCCCCAGAGTTGGGGACATCGTCAAAGCCCATAGCTAATCCCCTGTATTTTGGAAAATTAATCTTTCTCCTGATCTAACAAAACTTTCTAGGACGTAAAATCATGAAACAATTGTCCCCTTTTCTGACCCTCTGTGTGGAAACGTATTCATTAATGAATTTGCTCACACTCAAAGCCTCCCCTCATCTCACTTAATATAAGCTGAAAAGCGCAAATGAGAAAAGATGGACAAAAATATCTTCTCCCCCTCATCCGGAGAAAACAGAGAGAGGTAATAGAGGGTTCAAGTTACTCTACAAAAGCTTCGCTTAATGGAAAAAATTCCTAGGAACCTAAAATAGTACTTTGAAGATGGCTTCGTTGAAACTGTTTAGATGTATTTTGATGGTTCTCAAGATGGTTTACGCTTTCCTTCATTTGCAATGTATTATCTGACAAAGCAGCTTAAATAATTAAGTTTTAGGCTTCTCAGGTTTATTATGGATATATTTATAAAACAATAGCCATGGAATTTATGTCTAATGGTTTTTTTAAATAAAAAAACCTTTCAAATTTTTCATAATCTTATTTTAGAGACCTGAACTCCCTCATTGTTTAATTAAAAAATCCCCAAAGAGATGGTTGTGAAATAAGTATTATACTCAGAATGAGGCGAATGGGGAGAAAACACTGGTGTAGGAAAACATGGAAGTATGATTCACGGAGATAGCCAAAACGTACTAGCTAACTAGCAGACAAACCCACATTCACAAGAAATTCTGCATTCAACATTTTTCTGTCGCATATTACTAACTGACACAGCTTTTCCTTCCAGCATTACACATTACATATGCATTCTCCTTGATTGTTATTAATAGACCCCTGCCAGATTTGTCAAGATTGATTCACAAGCACATTTTCACATGACCTTGTAACTCACCTTGCCATTAACTATTTCCAATCCAATGGCATCTACTTTAGCACTACTAATTCCCAGAAGAACTCCATTGAGAGCAGTAGTGCGGAACTCAAATGTAACATTAACGTCAGATCGGACTTTGTAGCCCTCCTTAACTATTTTTAAAAAGAGAAAGAAATAACAAAGTTGGAAGTTGGTAATCCTTGCACGGATGCAATGTTCATATAGTGTTGCATTAGACGCAACCCAAAATTTGCACCATACCCAAAGATGTAATGTAGATAAGGTGGGTAAAAGTAGATACTGTGGAAGATACGCACTGCTGAAATGTTCTGGGGCAGTCACAATACAAGTTACTTCTCAGAATCATATATGTACATGATGCTGTTGCATTTTATAGTCTCTGGTTGTTTCTTAAATAGGTTTCACACCATTCAATCAAAGCCCTATCTAAAAAACAACAACTCATTTTCCCTATTGCTGGCTGGGGCTGATGAAAGTTGTAGCCCAGAACATTTCAGGTACACCAAATGAAGATCCACTTTATAATAGATGAATGCCTTTTAAAAGTGGCTCAGAAACAGCTGTCGAGACAGGATGGGTTACCTCCTGGCACTCTTCCAATGTAAAATAATGGCTAAGTGGCTTGGTTTTGTAGGAGAAAGTATAAATTAAAGCTTTCTCTAAATTTTGCTATCTCATAAAGCTTTTACTTGCTCCATGGTTAGTAATACAATTATTATTTTTCTTTCTGACCAATAAACAGTTACTTGAAATGTGATCGATTAAGTAATTATTTTTCATAATTAAGCAATAGCTGTTTACATATTATCAGCAGGGAATCAGCAAAACTGGAGCAGGGGATCAATACAGGAGCGGAAGTGTAGAATAATGGAATATTACTTTATTATTTCATTTTTGCTTGGGGGAAAAAGGTTTGCAAAACAACCCGTTGCTTACCAAGGGCAGCAAAACCACTTCCATCAAAAAACGTTCCTTCCTGGGCTGCAACGTAACATTTATTCACAGCAAAATTTGAGACTGGGCTCTCTTTGTCCAGTTGTTTGCTATTAATGGTTACTCCACCAATGCATGCAGGGATGCTGTGAGTAATCTGCAAACAATTCAGTGTCATGATTAATGCAGTACATACATATCACATACATACACACCACAAAACCTTATTGCTTCAGAACTATAATTCACTGAAGATCAGGGCGAGTAACAGAGCTGTAAGCACATAAAAAGAAAAGAAACAGCATAAATGCACATAAAGTGTGTCCAGACTGTAAACAAACCCAAGTGCCAGGGTGGTTAGTGAGCCAGACCAGCATCAAGGAGTCCAGGTTTCTACTAAGCCATGAAGGTTGTTGGGTAATCTTGGGCCTGTCACTCTCTAAGCCTAGCCTACATCACAAGATGGTTGTGAGAATAAAATGGGGAGGAAAAACAGATATCTGAGCTTGAGCAAAGGGAAGAATAAAAAATTTAATAGATAAAACAGATCACATTTCTAGGGCTGAAATGTGAATTTCTAAATTAAATTGAATCCTGTTATACAGCAGGAAAAATACAGGCACAATACGAATACCTACATTTTTTTCCCCTTGATGGCTACTGAAATTGAGGGAGAGGAGAATTCAGAAAACAGGATGTAGGAATGAGTTAATTCTCCCTTCTTGCCAGCACCACTGCTGGGATCAAAATCAGACCACCAGAAGTTTATTTAATTTAAGAAATAATATTGGGAGCCCCCACCTGGTTACAGGATACAGTTTTCACTGTTTAGAAATGTCATACTGCTTTTGTTATGGCTATGAACAAGCTCCTACGGGACTTATTGCAGACACAGTGGAAGCTGAAGCTGCTTCTTTCAGACACTGATACACTTTGCAAAGCTTAGGTAGAAATCACTGCTCTTGATATTATCGTTCTAAATAAAATAAACATTCAAAGGACTTGCATACTTTAAACACATTCAGACCTAAGAAGTGAGAGGGATGAACGATGGTATAAAAGCACCAAAATTTCCATGCTGCTGGTATCAACACCTGATACAGTATTGGTAAGTCAGTGGTGTGCAACGATTTGCTGCATGGATTTTGTGTTTCAATGCACTGCAAATTGTTGTTTTCTTTCAGAGTGGTGTTATGCAGCCTGATTTGCCTGGCAGACAATAGACATAAAGGACCATTACAGAGAAAAAGCTTACGTTTCCCATTTTCTTGGCTGCATAAGCCGAGGGTAGCCCCCCTAGGTACAGCTTCCCATCCACATCCAATGTGTTGCCATCTCCCGGAACATTTACAGCTGCAGATTCCTGCCCATCAACTATGACAACACCTTTCCTTTTAGTATACTCTGTCTTCACCTATAAGATAAGATACAATATATGTAAGATGACACCAATAGTTAAGACTAGGAAACATCCAATTAAGAATAGGGTTCCATATATTGTGTGGGATAAGCATGACTATTGTAAGTTTTCTGCTTCTTCCAATGCTAGACATCAATGCAGCCTTTATTCACTACATTTTTACAGCTAATTATTGCCTTTGGATAACTTTATGCACAGTGCATTAGTAAAGAAATGAAAAAGCTACCATGCATTTAATGAGAATTTTATTTTTATTTTTCAAATACCGACATACATATAATGAAAAGCTCTGAAATAGTGCAAGAGGAGAATACTTAATCGGGAATTATTTTTCCAACATAAGAAAGTGTGTGAGAAAGGCAGGAGACCCAGACCTAAGACAAGGCTGAATGCAGGAATTTGGCCCACCTACCGTATGCCATTTCCCATCACTGACGATTGCTCCATGAAAGGCTACTGCCCGACCCTTTCCAAGATCAAATGAAAAATAAAGCTTTCCCCCTTGTAGCTGAAGGGCTGCATAATCAACCTGCTTTTGGTGAGTCATGTAATATACCAGGCCACTAGAAGCAAATGTCCTGAGGTTCAACTGCACAGAAAGCCTAGGGGGGGAAACATGAAATTGATCAGAGCTTGGAAGCCAATGGAAGCCCCAATGGAAACTGTTCTGAGCTCTCCAGAGGAAGAGATTGGTGCAAGTATGGTATGCCTATGATAAAGAAAAGGAAACATCATCACATCATCACAAGGTCTGAGGGACAGTGGACTGGCCCCCTGCTGAAAAAGTTTGCTGACCCCTGGGCTAGGTTCTCAGGAGCTGCAGTTGAACCAATCAATCTTCCACTGAGGAAGACAGAAGATTCTGGATCCTGCCTGTCTCCACTGAGAGAGGAGCTTTCCTGCTGACCCCTGGGCTAGGTTCTCAGGAGCTGCAGTTGAACCAATCAATCTTCCACTGAGGAAGACAGAAGATTCTGGATCCTGCCTGTCTCCACTGAGAGAGGAGCTTTCCTGTGGAGAAGGACTGCCCTCCAAGTGCTTCTGGTGCATAGATTTTAACACACCCACACCCTTTAAAACTAACTGCTTTAGCTTATCCCAAAGAGAGATACATACATGTTTAACTCTCCTACAAATCAGTGGAATTAAACCTTTCTAAACTTTTATTCAATAGCGCTCTGTGAAACCGGGATGATGGCCTATCTCACATGTTGTGCGGCATTTTGCATGTTTAGAAGTGCCATTTAATTTTTTTAAATTACAATGAATCATAGCAAAATATACCTACTTTTTTCTTACAGTGGACTGATTGAAAAGAAGCACCAAGTGACTGTTCCTTGCAAGGCCAAACTGATGAGCGCCAGAAACATACTTCAGTATTTCATCCTCTGCACAAGGTTTCTATTAAAGAAAACATTAGTTAAAATCCCACCCCTTGCATCCAAGCATTGCTTTGCTTAGTTTTTCACCTGAATGCTGATGCCTCACAATATATAAATCACAAGTATAAAATTCAAGCAAAACTAACATCATCAGAACCCAGGGAGAAATGACACAACGTTCATCTTTGCAGACAGGAGCTGTAGGTTTGGATCAGGGCTGGGGAACTGGATTCAGAGGTGGCAAGCCCTTTGCGGGTCATTTTGGCACCCTGCTTCTCCCCCTCCCCCCTCCCCCCTCTTTCTCTCTCTTAACACCTCTCATATTCCCAGGTCTTGCCATGGAGGAAAAGGCTGATTAGATTTTGACCACATACTTTCTTAATTTCTGCAAGGGGCCTGTAAGAAATTGGCATCATCTGCATCTCAGGAAGGATCTCAATGTCTTCTGGCTGGATGGTAGGCCTAGGCCTCTCCCAAAGGAAGCAGCTATCCATATCAACACCTTCATACCTCACTGCAGTGGTGAAATCCAGAAGTCTGGGTTTCAAAGAAAGAATACTTTATTTATTTCAATGAAACACACAAGAAACAGGACCACTGTTAACAGGTCCACTGTGCATACTATGAAAGCTGGAGAGATTTTACAAGCAGCACTTGCAAAAACTCCCTATGTGAAATTCAAAAGAGCCCTCACGTTTATTTACACTAGTCAGGCATCTCCACAATTATGTGTTTTAGGTGTAACATCTACAGGTTTTGCCTGTTCTCTGTTCCACCCAGGACACATCCTCCATAACAGTCAGCTGTGATTCTGGACTTCGTTGCAACTTTAAACAAAGGGAGGCAAAACTTGACACCTGCATGTTTTCCTGTGACGTGAATGCCAACTGACACACATCTCCACCAGTAAGCAACAGTTGTACCCAGAGAATACTTGCAAGCAGCTACAGAGGGGGCAACATAATCTGCTGTATCATCATCTGGGCAAAAAAAAGGCCTTAGGAAGAATTAAGGTTTAAGGCTAAAGCAGGCATCAGCAACCTTTTCAGCCCATGGGCCGGAGGATTCCCATGGGCCGGACATGGGCTGCACAGGCGCAGAAGCGATTTTCGGTGCTGCTACTGCCCATGTCCGGAACACCGGAAATGGCTTCTGCGCATGTCCGTGGCTGTGCAGAAATGATTTCTGGTGCTGCAGACATATTGGAAATGGGCAGCGCAGAACCAGAAATCGCTTCTGCGCATGTCCGCAGCTGCGCAGAAGCAATTTCCGGTGCTGGCCGCCCATTTCCAAAATGTCCACAGCACCAGAAATCGCTTCTGTGGCTGCATAGTCACAATTTCTGGTGCCGCTTGGTGAGTCCCTGCGCCGTGTTGCGCCAGTTTCCCGCAGCACACGAGGGACTTGCCAAGCGGGTGGCTCGGTTCACCGGCAGCCCGTGGGCCAGATAAACGGCCTCCATGGGCCATATCCAGCCCATGGGCCAGAGGTTGCTGATGCCTGGGCTAAAGCAATGGAAACAAGGACGTGATATAATCGTCAAAGAACTATAGCTATGGATTTGCCCATGTTAATTTTGGGGCTTCTGGGTGTTTTATTATTTCTGGTTTCTTAGCTTTAATTTATAATTGTGTTGTGTGCATTATCACTTTCATAGAAGCCACTTTGAGGGAGCTCTGGCTCTGAAAATAAAGGCTATACATGAATGTTTCAATTAAATAATAAACTTACTCCATATTAAATATCAAGTTGGTAATACAGCCATAGAAAGAGCCTGCCATCTTTAGTCCTAAAATGCCTTCTCCTGCAGGAATCCCACCAATGAAGAAGTTGGATATATTCATTGGCCTAGTTTCTGCCAATGGGCCAAGCCTAATTTCTGCAGGGCTACTTTCATCCACCTGGACAGTTATAATCCTGGAAAGATGAAGAAAACACCACAAAGTGAACTATTATTCAATTTAAAAAATGTCTGATTTAAGAACAATAATAGTGAAGAATCCACAGTAAATGAATCAGAAATAATGGTGGTTCTCCAAAGGATCTTACAGTCCTGATTGTTTGGCAGACCAGGCATGTTCAGTAGCATTCCAATTAATTTCTAGCACTAATTCAGTTGTAGGTGTCACATAAAACATTGGATTTATATGTTTCTCAGTCTAATAAATAAAATAGCTAATTGCTTGTGTACTTCTTGTATCAGTACTTGGCATGATTCTCCCTGGTGGCCAAAATGTCTAGCAATTTCAAGGGATCATCCATGCACAACTTAATCAGAGGCTCTATAGTGCATGCAATTACCATATAAATCACAACTTCTCCATTAACAGCAGAAAAACACAACTGTGGTTATTCTACTGAAATAAACTAAACTAAGCCAGTTCTTTAGGGAACATGGTAAACTTGACAACAGGCCTTAATTAAACAAGTGATTCAGCTTCTACCTCTTATTCCGAGTCAGGATGACCGAATGTTCTCGCCCATCACTGTAAGTTCCATTAGCAGACTCAACGATGACCTTTCTTGTACTTGCTCTGTCCCCGGCATTGACATGCACTGCCAAATGGCCATTGACCAACATGATGGAGAAAAAGGGCTGAGAAAGATGGAGAAGATCAAGTTCAGCTATTACTCTCTTGCTTACTCCTTGTAAACTGTGCTGCCCAATCCCGATTCTGCTCACTCCATTCCAATCTGAGTTGAGCATCCCTGCTTGAATTTGGATGACACCACTAGGGAACGACTAAGAAGACACTTGAGACCACAAGAGCTGAAAAGATGGTTGGATGCTTACCAGCTGGGCTTGCCTGCGCCTTCGCTTTTCTGAGCCTTTGCTTAGCCCAATGAGGATGATGCCGCTGGCATTCTTTGTAGCAAAAGTGGCCATAAGTTCTGAATCTGCTGACAGGGGTTTGGGCAGCAACTCAATATATCCATTGCTCAAGATACTAGCACTGCGTATGGGCTATTTTGCAAAAGAGGAGAAATAAAATGAGTGAATTAGATCGTTTATCTGTCAGAGACATAACAATGCAGGAGTTGATTTTCTGACAATTTATCAACATTATAGAATCCATTATAGTATCAGCAGACACTGTTGATTAGTTTTTCCAGCAACAAGTAGCAATCAGTTTCAATTTACCAAGAACTGCCTGTGTGTCCTACCTCCAGAATGCAGCCTTTCCGCACACCATATGAGTTTTTAAGCAAATCAAAAGTGGAACGGGATATTTCCAAGTTCTTAATGCATCCCACATATTTTCTGCTGTTAAGCCCTTTCCTAAAAAGAGAAAATATTGGAGGGGGGGGACATTGGTATACAATATTTAGACATTGGTATACAATATTTTACACAGAATGGCTGTGTAAATCCAAATTACAGAATAAGCAAGCACATGATGACAACTAGTAGAGGGAAATGGTTACTGGATGCATTCACAATCATTTTGAATTCTGTCCATAAATTAAACCTGACACAGCAAGAAACCATTTCTTCCCTTTGTCCCTGCATCTCTTCCCAGATCCTCAGAAAATTCTTAAGAAATGTCAGGGCAATTTTCAGTTTGGTATTAGTATTCGGTTTGCAATATGTTAGGCAAAAAAGAAGAAGAAAATGAGTGTATTTATATATATTGTGATGCATTTGTGTTTGTCTTCTTTCTTCATAGGAAGATCTCAATGTATAACTATTTTTTATTTAAAATTCTGCCCGGACACTGAGGTCCAGCACCGAGGGCCTTCTGGCAGTTCCCTCGTTGCGAGAAGCCAAGTTGCAGGGAACTAGGCAGAGGGCCTTCTTGGTGGTGGCGCCTGCCCTGTGGAACGCCCTCCCAACAGATGTCAAAAAGGAAAACAACTACCAGACTTTTAGAAGACATCTGAAGGCAGCCCTGTTCAGGGAGGCTTTTAATGTTTAATAGACTACTGTGTTCTATTTTTCTGTTGGAAGCCACCCAGAGTGGCTGGGGAGACCCAGCCAGATGAGTGGGGGTATAAATAATTATTATTATTATTATTATTATTATTATTATTATTTAAGCCTACCTCACTGCCCTTGACCGTGGTAACCCACCAATGTAAATAGGATCCTTATCGGAACGATTCAGGTCAGAGGCTGTACCAGGGGATATTCCTTGCTTGGTTTCTTTAGAACTCAGGTTATAAGCATCCATGACTGCCAAAATCCCTGAAAGGGTAATGAAATCAGAGATTAGCAAACAGAAATATCTGAGATTAAACATTACAGCAAAACATAATAGTAACAGGATATCATTTTGACAAACTGCTTTACTAATATGAATCTAGATGTTTTATTGAGCTAATCTAATTATTCTATGAAGGCCCCTTCCTCATTAAGGAAAAATATGAAACATATGGCTTACATGCTATTTTGTACACTGTTTCCACAACAGGTAATAGCAATGTCAATTTCCATGTTTTTTCAGTCTTCCTGATTCAACAAACACATATGCAGTAAATTTCTAGGTTCATGAACCAGAATCTCCTTGGGGTGAAATCCAACAATGTATGTCTGCCTGAAGAGTGAATACAGCTGACAGAATGGATTCTGCTTTCTCTGTAATTCCCAACCCCAAATTATTTTGGAGGACTGAAGAACTCTTCAGAGCAGATGAGGGAAGCAGGGGCAGGAGACTCACGTGACCCTGGATGTTATTCCTTATTTATTTCCATCAAGCTCTTTGTGAGCAATGGTTTCCAGTCACTCCAGTTGGATAGTGACTGGGTAAAGTATTTCTGACACTGTAGGATTTCTTCCTTCCACTAACCAAGTTTCAATACTTGGTTATACGGTTGTGAATCTTAAAAGGCTAATTTCAGTTTAAATCCTTGCCTTGCCTCAGTTGTTATGCAGATGAGTAGAGACCTCCACAGAAAACAACTATATAGATTCCATGCTGAAGAATCTCACTGTCTGAAATTTACAACTTGATTCGTCGCATGGTTAAACTGATGTAAGGGCATTTTACCATTAATCCAAAAGATCAAAGGCCCATGAAGAATTCAATTAAAGTAAATAAACCTAACCAGGTCTTTTGAATGTGTAAGTACTTGAGCTTATTTCTGAATTGTCAACTGTCAGGCGCTGACATCAGCGAGAACAGAACCAACCTCTCAAAGCAATCTTCCACCAAGGAGTAATAAAAAAGAAGTGGTTGCATTATACAGAAAGTGACCTTCAGTGATCAGTCAGATCAATGTGAACAGAATAACAAAACAGCATAAAAAAGTAGAATCCTATAGCATGAGACCGAACCTCCATCTAGACCAGCATCCTGCTTCCTGAAGTAATTTGGGAATGTTACAACATGTCATCACATGGTAGCAGCCAATGCTCTCATAAGAACACTGGAAGACCCGTTATATTTGGTTCCTCTAGTCAAATATTATCCACTAGTTGGGAGCGGCTCTCTGGGAGTCTATCCCAGCCAGAGGCGCCAGCTTAGGAGGGTGATTGGTGGTGGGCAACGTCTCGTGCATGACATCAGGATGTTGGGAGGAGCCGGGGGCGGAGCTGAATGTGGTGGCCATGCAGCTTTAATGGCTAGTGGCTCCCCCTCCCCCTGGTGCCACCACCAATGGGAGGCTACTTCGACCCTCTCCCCCCTCTGTGGCAGGAGGAGGAGCTGGCCACTGGAGCTGCACTGTGCTCGGCTCCACGCAATGCCTCTGCGCTTCTTGGACATGGGGGCAGCCCCACCCCCCAAAAAATATTGGTGCCTCCTAAAAGAGCTCAGCTCCCCCCCCCAGGAGCTGGTGCCACTGATCCCTGCCCAACCTAGGGACACTGGGAATTGAACCTGAATCCTCCTGCATGCAGAATGGATACTCCACCCAACTAGGGGTCATCATCTTGTTCACACACACACATATGCTTCTTGACTGTCACTTGGAAAGTTGCCTGTCCCAGCATGAGCCCATTTATAGATTTACGTTATTCACCCTAACATACAACCAAGTGCATCGTCCTCATAAAACAATTCTCAAACGCCAAGAAATGTTTAAACGTCTGCACTATATTGAAAATTAATTCACTGAATACAGCTTTTGCCACTGTTTTGCTGATACACAGTAAAGTTCCAATAGATCAAATAACTTCTCTTAGAAGTTGGATAAAAAACATAAGAAAGAAATTATGTTGAAGTCTATTTGGATTTAGCTAAAAAGATGCCTGGACATTTGCATGAAGCTGTGGCCTTTATTAAAACAATGCAAGTTAAATCACCTGGAACCATTATTGCATCAAAATCCTGGAGACAGGAATAGTTTACTTTGCTTGGATTTCCCTCCATTTGGCAATCTGTTTATAATTATAGAAAGAGTAAGCATCTGGGTTGTTGTTTTTAGCCCATATGTAACATTTTACCTTCTTTTTTGTTTCGGGTGAATGAAATTTTATACCATGTCCCATTATTGTAGCGGCTTTCTGTTTTAAGGGTAAGAGGACCTGAACCAAGATCAACAGTTAGCTTAACTTTGCCATCCACAAGCTCCAGAGACAAGAAATCCCTCTGCAAGGATGAAACAAAAGTCAGAAAATAAATAAAAGCTCATTGGTAACCCCTTCTCCTTCAATAAGCTCAAGGCAACATGCAATATAAAACACCAAGGGTGGTATCCAACCAACCTGATCTTGCTCAGGTGAACTTCCCCCCTCATCTCCCAGCATGTTCCATGTGCCCTCCCCAAATCTGCTCTAGAGGGTTGGAAGAAACCCAGAAAAGATTTAGGGGTGTGTGCAGAGGGAGGAGGGTGGCAGTTCCATTGTGCAAGGACAAGTTAGTTGGATACTGCCCAAGATTTTATGTAAGCATGTCAGGGGGAAATAAAGATTCTATATGCCTTTAAACAATGGTTTTCAAAATTCAGCAGAAAATCATAGTACTATATAAATAGTCAGTGCCACTTTTTGTTGAAAAGTATATACAATCCCTAGTCATTTCCACAGAATCTATGGAAACTACTCGTCTAAATAGCACTTTTAAACACTGGGCGAGTTTTCTTACTGTGCCATTAGACGTCAGGTACACTAAGAGCCCATTTGGCGAGAAGGTGCTGAAAAATACTATGATTTGGGTCACAGTGGAGCGAAGTGACTTCTCCACCACTGAATATCCACTCCCGTCAAAGTGAAATGAAGTGTCTTCATCCTGTGGGCTGCGGAAACAAACAAAACAAAATATTTAAATGGTTCCAGCCTCCAGCAAAGGAGTCACTTTCTTGTCAAGAAGGCAAACTCTACCCACAGAACCTTGATCTAATCATTTTTATTTGAAAGCATTTATAAATCATTTATTTATTTATTTAAAAAAAACTCTAAGCAATGCACGTTACAAAAAACTGGGCATGTTCAGCTGTTGCCTCTATACTGTGGAATGCTCTCCTCTTTACCACATATAAAGCAGTAAGCTTCAGTTGCTTCAGGCATCTTGTAAGGATTTATAATTTTGCCCTGGATTTCCTTGATCTATGGGATCAGCCCATGTTTGATGTGTTTGAATTCCTCTTTTATGTTTTCATATGCTGTTAATAGTACTGTTTTTGTGTGTTGTGGGTCACTATCCTATTGTATTCTGCAGAGTGTAATATCACAAGTTGATTTTCTGCGGGTCATCTTCTAAGTGATCTTACAGACCAATAGAGGGGGAAATTTGCTTGTTTAACTTCAGTTAACTGGCACAATTTGCCTACCACGTTAATCAGCCTGATAAGCCAAATTACAAATTGCGGACATATTCTGAAATAATTATTATGGTAAAATCGTCAAGTGCAAAAACAGAATATATACGTTCAAATCTTCCAAATTTCTGCCACTGATTTACTGGATAAACACTTTCAGGGAAAGTGGCTCAAGAAATCAAGCCATAATTATAAGAAGCGCTCTGATGATATTAAAACATTTCTAAAATAGTCCTGCATCTCCCTCTGCTGGTTACAAATGATACCTACCAGGAATCTGCAAAATAAATAAAAAAATATTTTTTTGTCACATACAGTTGTTAAAACATGAATATTTGAGAACTAAATGAATGTAATATCTGATGATATTTTAAAGCACATTTTCACAGAGAACAAATATACATGCATGGATAAAACATCCAAATCAGTTTAATCATGGGGAATGTGCTCTGGTTGCACAATTTCCCTTATCTACTTCTAGTTACAGGTAGGTAGGCGTGTTGGTCTGAGTCGAAGCAAAATAAAAAAATTCCTTCAGTAGCACCTTAAAGACCAACTAAGTTTTTATTTTGGTATGAGCTTTCGTGTGCATGCACGAAAGCTCATACCAAAATAAAAACTTAGTTGGTCTTTAAGGTGCTACTGAAGGAATTTTTTTATTTTGCCTTATCTACTTCCTAAGAGTAGCAGTACTAATAGATATCATCCCCTTGTCATGTGATCATAAGATCACTGTGAGGTAGGTCAAGTGGAAAGATAGTGATTGGCTGAAAGTTTGCTTCATGACTTGTTTGGGGATTTGAACCTAGGTCTTCCTGGTCCTAACCACTGCACCATGCTAGCTCTCATTTACACCAGTTTCATGTGACTTTCAAACTCAGCGCTAACCACAGCATTCTGCCCAACAAGAATCAGAACACACTGTTTAGTTTTTTGAGGCATTGTTTTTAGCAGGAACCAAAGATTGCTCAATTTGGATATCATGGCAACTTATAATTACCACAAGCCAGGAAGTGGATGAAAAAAAAATCAATCTGCATTTGGGGAGGGGAAAGTTTGGCTCTAATGAAGCACATGTACTCCCTTCTTTTCAAGTGGATTCTGTAAAATGGTAAGAAGGAACTTGAATATGCTCACAGGAAACAATGGCAGGCGACTGCACCAAATAAAAGCCCCAAGGAGTTTCTACAGCCATGGTGGTGTGCTTTGGAACCTGGACCCAGCCACACAAAAGATCACTCCTGTGGAGGAGCTGTATTTATGCAAACATGCAAGACAACTCCTGTTTTAATTACAGATTTCTATAAACTGTTTCACGTTCTCACCTTCCAAAGCATCCATTGCACTTGCCTTCCCTCTCCACATAGTTCCAAAGTCCAACAGATTTGCCATTCAATGATGCTTCCCCCATGCATCCCTTAAAATGTGTAACCTTAATGGCAGGTGATTTCTATTACAGAAGAAACACATTCACCATGAAGGACAATAAAAAAGGGAGTTTGACATTTATCCAGATAAACAGCAATCCGTGGCCTAAAGTTGTAACTTGATAATCAGGATAAATTGTACCAGGCAAATAAGAGCATTACTGATATTGTTATTCATAGTTATATGTGAGCAGGTGGCTTAAAATAAGAAGAAAAATACAAAAAATGATATCCATTCAGGATCTGCCAGCTGAGAAGCTGCATGATTTGGAAGAAATGCTACTAAACATATCTCCTGTCATCTCTGAATGTGTGGCAATTATTGTTCATCACAGAACAGTGAGTGGAAAGCAACTTGGAAGTCAATAAAATGAACAATAATGAAGGATTACAGCATGGCTATTAATTTTTCACCTTTATTTGCCCTCCAAGTCCACCAATAAACATGAGTGTTGATTGGTTTACATCCAGTACTGTAGCTGTCCCAGATGAGGTGGCAGTTCTCATAAAGGGCTTCTGAGAAGTGTTTGCCTCCTCTACACTCAGAGTGGCAGTTCTTCCAAACCTAATTATCACAAATAATAAGGGGATTAAAAACAGTTGTGCATGCTTAACTTCCAATCTGTGTTATATACTTATAACTAAAGAAAGAACTGGGAATTTTTCTGAAATTAAAAATGGCTGCATTATACATGGTTGACAGCAGATGCTCTCATCACCCCCAATTATTTGGATGTGTTGCGCTTTCCAATAAAATAATAATAATTCTCCTCTAGACAGTAATTATTTCAGGTTTATTGGTGACTCTGCAAATCTGGTTCATTAATTACATGTGTTGCACACCAGTTACATCTTACCTTGTAGCATGTATTCTGTGCCATCTGTTGTTGTTAATGGAAAAGTCAGGATATTCCAGCCTTGTTGATCCAGAGCCCATATCCCACAAAAAGGCCACCTTCCCACGTCGCATCTCCACTGCCATGAAATCAGTCTAAAAACAAGGTTGCCAAAACACTGAGAAAATGCCCAAATGGCTAAGGCTGGTGAACGTGCAGCTACTAAAAGTCAGTATTTGAAAGCATTGATCAAATCCAAATAAGACTTAGTTCACGTGTTAAATAAGCAGCACAGTAACCCTTTACAACATTGGCCCATATGGGAATGATTCCCTGAGGGAAACTGTGTGTATCACTTGACCTCACGTTGCGGATTGGGCCATTTCAAACAAAGCAACATGACCCTGCTAAAAAAAAGAGGGGCTTTAATGGCCTGGAATGGCTAAAACACTGCAATAAGTAGTCACCACATCACTTGCATATTCAAGAATACTTGAATTCACTTGTACAAGAATACTGAAAATAAAATTGGCAATCTGAACACCCTGAGTTTCGAGAAGACAGTGGTTCAATAATTCAGACACACACACACACAGCGTTAAGTACAACTTAAACACTAAAAAAAAACACAAAAACCTCTATACAGAATTTTTGGGACCATTAAACTTGCTATATGCAAATGAAGCATTCAAGGAAAATAAAACTAACAGTGCATTTGTAAGGTGTGCCAATAATACAAAATTATCCAAGCTTAATTATCCGAAGGATTGTTTAATTGAAGATACAGCTGGCACTCCCAGAAAGTAGTTGAAGAACCAATTGCTATTGTATAAATGCAAACCACTACACAAAATAATCCAAATTAGCTGTAAGCAATCATGCATGCTATTAATGTCAGGAACAGCATCTTTCCATGTATTTCATAGATCATATGATCCAAATTTAAGAACCCCTTGCTTACCCCTGCTATTTGGACTATTCAAAAGCTTACATAGATACAATATCACAGCTCTGTATGATGCACTCTCCTTCCTTGGAGGGTTTTCAGCAGAGGTTGGATGGTCATCTGTCAATGTATGAACTAGTTGAGATTCCTGCATTACAGGAGATTGGACTAGAAAACCCTCAGGGTCCTTTCCAACTCTAGGATTCTATGGTTCTGTCAGGGGACCTCAGTACAGGGAGCCTCCGCCCATCCCCCACACCAGCACCTCAACCAGTGAGAGTGGCAGCAGCGGGTCAGGTGGGGGAATTGAGGAAGTGAGCGGGATGGAGCAGTTGAGGCTGAGCAACGTAGGAGAGCCCTTGCCAACAGGTGGAGGGAAGCAGGCAGACACTTCCGTCGCCTGATTTAAGGCACGCACCGAAATGCAAGAGTGGGGGCGGTGTTTTGGGGTTCCCAAGCTCTTATGCTGGACACGTAGCAGGAAGCGTCAACTCCCGGATTCTGCGAGTGACTGAGAGGTCATGTTCTTTACCATCTTTGCACTATAAATAATATGCACAATAAAACTTTTAAAGACAGAGCAGGCTCGGATGTTGTTACTCAAGAGTAGCCGTAACACCACCCTTACAGGTTCTAATGTGGATTAGAATCCCCATTTCACCAATGAATGTATATGAATAGGTAGGGTGACCTATCACCGAATAGCAATTTAGGTATAATGGGACAGCTAATAGGTTTTCCAGTATATGACCAGAACACTTGGTCTTTGGTAAAGAGTTGCCTGCCATATAAAATGTTTAAAATCCTTTTGCTTACTTTACCACTGCTACCCAGGTAAAACAGGAGGTTATCAGGTTCAGTTGTTTTAACATTTAATGTTAATGTATTGTAGTTGGTAGACAGTATCTGGGGCTGATAAGCACGAATGCAGTCTCTTTCTGCAGACACAGCGACTTTAATCTGAAAAAAGAGGAAAAAATCAAAGGCAAGGTTTGTATATATGTTGTACATGTCTTCAGAAATGGTCTGTCCAATTTTAAATTGTTTAGACTTGCCTGAGCCAATTAGTTACTAGGATTGTGTTGTATTTATAGTATTAATCACCACCACCAATAACGGTGTTTTTATTAAATAATAAATGATATTAATTAAATTTTAATTTTAATGACGCAACTTTGGGACTTTATGAAGTGCAGGGCCTTTATATATAGAAAGGCAACAGAGAGTAAGAGAGACAGACAGACAGACAGACAGACAGACAGACAGACAGACAGACAGACAGACAGACAGACAGAGAAACATTTTTGTCATGTTCTGATCCAGGAATTCTAAACGTAAATGGGACACCTATTCATTGTGATATAAGAAATTTGCTAAAGTTCTGTTTTGCCAATGTAGGGTCAAATGTTTTACAACATCTTGGTAAGGAACCAAGTAAAATTGTTGTAGGGGACAGTTCTGCCAGCTAGTATGTCAGCAGGCTATCTATGAACTACAGCACAAGGAGCAATAAGTTGACAAATGTTAATGTAACTTCACATAAAGGATATTTCTCTAGAAACTCTGATGGATTAAGAAAACAAAGAGCACAACATTACTAATAAGAACTACTATGGGGACAAGCTACAGAACTCCTCATGCCCTGTAAAGCTTTTTGAATTCTTTTTTCCTAACCAGTAATTTGATGCACTGCACAATAAATCACCTTTTAAACCGCAGGGAGTTCATATATATGCATAATGTTGTTGAAAGAAAGAAATCAAAAGTGCTACTGGATATTCAATGAGACCCTGAATTGTGGCCTGTGTCTTCATACTGCAACACACACACATACACTATTGATTAGGGCATGTGCGTAGCATTGAAGCTTAGTAGCATTTCCCCCTCCTAGACCATGTAGAAGAGAATAAGCTGCTTACAGAGGCGGCCTGTTTACGGGCTTGACTGATGAGCTCTTTAATTTCCGAGATGTTTCTGCTGAGGTTCTCTTCCAGCACTTTCAGAGGCTTCAGCCTACTAAACAGGAGGCCGGCCTGGATTTCAACTTCATTCACTTTTCTTTCAGCTGACGCTGCTGCCAAAAAAAGAAGTAGTTGAGGTTTTGAAACAGGGTGCTATTGCTTGAATTTAGGAGAAAACTGAAGATTTTGTTGCGTTCAAGTGAAAAAATATACACTGGTACAAAATGCATATGTAATGGCCAGTTTAAAGCATTTCTTATAATTATTGCCTATTAATTTAGGATTGCAATTCTGAAATGCATACTTGTAATGGGAAAGGTATTTAGCAAATCTCATCTGCACACTTTTAAGAGAAGTAGTATAAACTAGCTTTAATGTAAATAAAGATAAGGAATACTTAGGTTTAAAAATTAACCCCCCTCTCACATGCAGGGACATTTCTAGGGAGCAATGAAGCAGTAAACCTACCAGCTTTTGATGAGTCGATTATAAGTTCATTGGTTTTGCGCAATGTCTCATTAACCTTAGACAATGTGAATGAACTGTTCAGGAACTTCTCACTAAAAACCTCCGTGTGCCTTAAACCATTAAGAGCAGTTGCATTAGCAGACACAGCCAGCTCTCTTACAGCAAGAATATTTTCACTGGTATCTGAAACATATGATCAACATAAGTAGATTACCTACTTGCATTTGGGGCAGAAAACTCAGGCTTTGGGTCTTAGCTACCAGTTTTGAGACCAAACTGGGTATGTAGGGGGTTGAACTACCAACTCTACAATTTTATGATGCGAGAGATAAGCGAACAAGATCCCTTAACAGACTTGTTTGTTAGCCATGGAGAGTTGAGAGATTAATTCTTTCCCCATGCGGTTTCCCCAACTCAAACTGCACCCACATCCCCAACAAAGCTGCTAGTTCCCTATGGATTCAAACATACAGGTACACACAGCAGAAGATAAATATTTTAATTTATTAACATCAAGGAATGATTATGATTTAAGTAGTCATCAAGTTAATTACCTTCACTGCATTAACATTTAAATGTAGGTTTCCTTTAGTCAACAGATGTTACATTTCGATGCACCTTAATGTCCTGAGTGGTAAAATGGGTTGGTCTTTAATCTTAAAAGAGATGTTGGCTCATTGAACAGTATTAAGTTAATTGGGCCATCAAAAGCAGACTCAGCATCTTCTAGCAGAAAAAAATCCAGACACTGTCTACTGCAAATGAACTCAACAAGCAGTAGATGTTAAAAGTCTGGTTTTCTTCCATTAAAAAAAATTTATGCATTCCAAGCTATTATTATCTTAAACTAGGTAAAGTCCCTTGCTTGTTTAAAAATATAACAGAAAAGCTATTATAAAGTTTAATTAGGTTGCTTGTATTATTAAGAAACATTATTTAGAACAACACAATAGAACTATTCTTTTTCCTTCTCTCTTTTTTTTACTTATGCAAAGTTCTATAGTTTTCAAGTCTTTTAAGGCTCTTCATTTCATTACTGTTTCAGCAGCATGCTTTCAATGAATTCAATTAAAATCTTCATTACAGCTTAAAGGTTACAAAGGTTTTGATTTTTTGTTTCATTTTGTTTCAGAGCTCCTGTGTCTTTACAGATGAATACCAGGCAGGATGTCAATATCTTAACTGTTGCCTGGTCTGGATATGGAGCAACGATGAGTAAAAGCTGCCTACTGAAAGTTTCTTTCTCTGCATGTGGCAAATTCAAAGGAACCCTTCCAGGCGGGTGGGGAGGGAAATGTCGATCATATATGGTACATATCCAAGAAAGTGATACAGAATGAAGACCTTTTCTTCTTACATGCCACTGTCGTTTCCTCTGTTTACGGCATTCTCAAAATGTAAATATATTGCTGAACTTTCCAATTAGTGACGACCAGCGGTGCTGCTCAAGTTAAATATACTTGCCTTGTGTAATGAAGAGGAAGTCAAGATGGATTTCACTTACCATTTGGCAATGCAGACAGTTGCAACAGTGAGCCATTAAACTGCTTAGTGAAACCACAAGCTTTCTCCTTAAGTTTTTCCACTTTTATGTTCATCTCATTTAATCCAGATGTAAGCCCTATGGAGGAATAAACACTTGTAACCCTGACATAGTTGGCTGCTTCTTTACACCACTGCTTCCAAGGTTATCAAACTCAATGCATAGGTGCAAGGCAAGACCAGTTGTCTAATAGTCTTCCTGTCCATCTCCCTCAACTTCCGCCCCAAATCAGACCCCGTAGTAGAGACCACAGTATGGTAATGAGAGCAGATGTACTGTAAAAGTATGTCAGGAAAAGGCTTTATATAGCACAAGTGAGCCAAACCGCATGCTGCAAGAGAACACACACAGCAAACACCCTGTCAAAATTCTTCCCTAATGCCAAGTATGCTGCCAGAAGGGCAATGTGGAAGTGGTTCAGGTTCATAACACGTTTCTTAAATAGTTATACTCCATGCTAATATACAGTAAGTATCAGTTTTATTCTACCATTCCTGAAAGGAGTTCAGGCACATGATTATGCCCATCCCATTTGATGTTCAGAACAACCCTGTGAGCTAGGATGGTGCCTGGTTCAAGGTCACTTTGTAACATTCACGGCTGAGTGCAGACCTCTTCGATACCCAAATCCAACACACAGTTATGCTGATCTAATTCTGATTAAATTAATGGCAGCTTTCCTCTCAATTAAGACATAAATCATAATACAGTAAGCCCAGAACTTATGCAGCATTTACGTTCTAGAGATCTCATCTAAAGCCAAAATCATGTGTGGTCAAAACACATTGGGATTGATGGTGGGTGGGTTTGCTGAAGTCTTTTTTCCTGGACACTACCCCCTCCCCCACACACACTTTTAAAATATTTTGTCAAGCGTGTAAAGCTGAATGTGCACAAGCTAAATGTGCATAAGTTGCAGGCTCACTGCACTAAAGCTGTACACAGGAGATCTCCCCTGTTCTATCAGGACTTTTCCACACAGGTATCTATAAGCAGAGAGTTTTGCATTCAGCATCCTTTTCTGGAACCAATTTCCCGCAAGACTTGTTCATCTTAGGTGACAACACTTTCCCACCCAACTGTGAATAAATAATATTCTGGTTCCTCTTAGGACTGTGTACATATGTACAGTGCTTGAATGACAAACACGCTGTGGATCCACATTCACCCCTTTTGCAAACAGATGTGCAAACTTTCAAAATGAGGTGAACAACCAACCATCTGCCAACTTTGCAGATGGATGATTCTGACAATTTTCCACCAGCAGCCAGCTGATTGCTAGGCCCTTACATCAGTTATAAATCCCTCCCCACTGGCCCACTGCCCAAAACAAAGAGCATTTTTCCAATGCAAAAAAGGCCTGCATGAAAGGGACTAAAATTGATGGTAGATTTGCAGGCAGGTAAATATGTCACTGGAAGAGCAAATGAAGAAAAACCCCACACTGACTTCCAGTAGGATGGCTTCCATAGCTGGAGGTGATGTGGGATATATATCTATAAAAGTTTGTACACATACACATCACCTGGGAAAGGGAGTAATGCAAACCGTCAGCATTTTGTCAACTTCTGTTTATTGCTGCTGGAAAGTTAAAAAACTATTCTCTCCTTTTAAAGGGAGAGGGTGTAATTGGACTTACTCCACTTGTTTTAATAATGACCATCGGTTGATAGTCAACATTTCATTAGTTATCCATATTTTATACTTACCTTCATACTTCTTGTGCAAACTTTTTGCTTCAGTCAAAAACTTGGAGCCAAGTTGGAGAATGTTTTTCCCAGTAGAATTAAATGTTTCTTTTGGCTTAAAATAATCAAGTAAGGAAACATTGTTAAATATGAACAAATCTACCGTATGAAAAGTATTATTTATATATATGCAAAGCCCTACATTTTTCTTTGGGGGGGGGAGTATTATTGCTGTTCTCTCCCCACCCACCCCGGCCAATCAGGACTTTTCCTATGTATGGCCAGAATTTAAAGAATTACATTCTTATGTTTACATATTATTCTGGCTTATGTTCCTCAATCCTAATAGTTCTGCAAAACTTTTATTTCTTAGAAAATGATGTAACAACAACAGTAGCAGCTTCAAAAATATGACTATACTGGATAGTAGAACACAACATGTAGAAATGGAGCATTGTGAACATACCCATTATTTAAATGCAGTACTTGTATAAGGTTTTCATTACTTTGTATAAATGCAGTCACTATACATCTACCTTCTTAGGCATCCTAGATTTGACAGTTACGCTGAGATCCTGTGCCCTTAGAAGTAAGTCCAATTGAACTTAGCAGAACTTGCTTCTGAGTATACAGCACAATCCTATGGATAGTGACTTATAAACAAGTCACACTATGTTCAGTGCAGCTTATTCCCAGTTTGCACAGGACTACACTCTAACTCAAGATTATTGTTATTTTTTTATCTTTTACGTAATTTCATAATATGAAAAAATAATGCCAATTACTGTCAGGGGTGGAGGAAGGGGGTGTGGTAGGGGCAAACCACCCTGGGTGTCACCACTGAGGGGGGTGACAAAATGCTGGGCGGCACTCACCGCGGGGCCTGCAGCACGCCCGAGCCACATGTCTCTCCTGTGAGAGATGCAGTGGCTTGGACACACACAGGCTCCGCAGTGCCCCAAACAGTCCACCCACAGCCTCCCCCTCAGCTGTAGGGCGGCTGAGTGGGAGAAGGCAGGCAGAGTCCTCGGAGGCCCCGCGGAGCGTCCTGCCCTGGCTGGCCCTGCCCCCGGGCACACACGCCACCCCAGGCACCTGATCAGCTTGCTCCACCGCTGATTACTGTTACCAGTCCTAAGTCATTCACATTCTCTTTTATGAGAATGGGTTGTGACCATGAACTAACAATTCAAACAATTACATCCAAGCTCAAATTTGCCTTTGTTTTTACCTTAGGAATATCGGAGATATCTTTTTTTCCCTTTTCCTTTTTTTGAGACCTGCAATATGGTACATATTCTGGTTCTAGGGAAAGGGTGGTCAGCCTGTGGCCTTCCAGATGTTGGGCTACAGCTTCCACCAGCCCCAGTCTGCACAGCCAATGATGAAAGCTGTAGTCCAACAACATCTGGAGAGCCAAAGGTCCCTCAGCCCCATTCTAGAGAGTGAAACATGGGTTTTAGTAAGAATGCAGGGTGCTTCAGTTCTCAAAGCGGCACTTACCACATCAGTTACAATCCTATAAGCATCACCTGCTAGACTCGCTGCACTTTCAATCAAACTTTTAACGGTGGAGAAGGCAGAGACAGCATTTGTTGCATTCAAGGACACATTTCTAACATTCAAGAGACCACTGCAGTAGGAGAGAAAAATCGTAACTTTTTCATGTAACATTTAAGACAATTTAAACATTGCACAATTGGGGGACATGCCATATTTTGGAAACCCTTAAGTCATAGCTGCCAAGTTATCCCTTATTTTAAGGGATTTTCTCTTATGCTGAATAGGCTTCTTCGCGAGAAAAGGGAAAACTTGGCAGCTATGCCTTAAGTTGCTTTACTATTGTACTTTAAACAAAGAAAGAATTTTCATGAAATGAAAAACATTATACTGTAGTACTGCTTAAACTCTGAGCAGTACATTCCCCTAATACCCAAGGCAGCCACACTAACTGAGCTTCCCTTTGCCCTTTAGCTTTCATTTGGTTTACTTATTTTCTTTAGATTCCTCAACCAAGAGAACAGTCATTTAAATCCCAGTTCCTGCATCCTTGGCTTCCTTGTCCATCCTTTATAGGAACTGAAAGCTTAAAATGCTGGCTAAACTCCAAGGGGAAAACTCAGAAGGGCATCAAGATCAGCAGGCCTATTGGGGTGACTTTATTGGTAAAGGCAGCAATATAGTCAACTGCATGCTTCAGTTCATGATGCACTCACCTGTCTAATGCATGAGCAACTCTCTGTAACTCAGCTGCATGTTCTTCTACTCTGTAAACCAAATCCACAGCCCCTCGAGTGGACATCTGCATCACCAGGTCATCCACATGCTGCCTTAGTTTGCCATTCCATAGGATCAGTCCATCCCGGTGGATTTCTAGATTCTGAATATACAAGATTAGTTATTGCTGAATAATGGATAATTCACTTTAACAAATGATGACTCAAGTGTTCAGTAACTTACAGATGTAGAGTTAATTACATCTTCAGCAAGTGCAGCAGCTGCATCCACCTGTACTTTGCCTTCTCTGCTCAGCATAACAGAGAGTTCCTTCTTTTCTCGAATATTCAGCTTTGTTTGCTGTGGCATAAATGCAACGGTGGGCAAATTTAATACTTTGTAATAACAGTTATTATAGAATACGTATATCTGGCTTTTTATACTTAAAAGGACCACAAAAGGTAAAAACTTTCCTCTCTCACTAATGTTAACATCAATCCATTTTTAAAGCAATTGTCCCTTAAAAGCTACTTTACAATTTCTCTTGTAAAATTAAATGACATATATTGCCAGTTTCCTTACAGTGTATTCCTTGAGGTTGCTGTTAATAAGGAAAAGCAGCCGCATGGTTTCATTTGTGTTAGTTCTAGCCTCGTTCACAAGATCCTTGGCTTCCTGAAGTCTGGTGCTGTGGTTTGATAATATATGTTTTGCAGTTTTTTGAAAGTTCTTAAATTCCTGCTGTGGTCTCCCATACTCTTTCTGGATTCGTAGCAACAAGTGTTCTGCAGCTCTAATAAACATGGAAAGGACACTCAGTTACACAAGCTTTCTTAAAAATAGAACAGATCAAAAGAAAGGCACAGTCCATTGATAAATAGTCATATCACATTTTGGTGGGCAGGGTGAAAAAAAGACTTCTCCCCCCCCACCCCCCAAAAATGCACGTAGTTTCCTATCACCATGAATTATCACATACACTAGGCACACAGAATTCTCTCATGCTCCTTCACACACTCATAGACGAATTCTCTCATACCAGTGAGAAAGGCAGGCACATAGTCAGTATTCCCAGCCAACTCAACTCCGGCACTGGGCTGGACCTGGCTGCAAAGATCCCTCTGCAAGCTCCAAAGAAAGGTAAGGTAAAGGTAAAGGACCCCAGGACAGTTAAAGTCCAGTCAAAGGCAACTCTGGGGTTGTGGCACTCATCTCACTTTCAGGCCGAGGGAGCCAGTGTTTGTCCACAGACAGCTTTCCAGGTCATGTGGCCAGCTTGACTAAACCGCTTCTGGTGCAGCAGAACACCGTGATAGAAGGCAGAGCGCATGAAAATGCCATTTACCTTCCCACTGGAGTGGTACCTATTTATCTACTTGCACTGGCATGCTTTTGAACTGCTAGGTTGGCAGGAGCTGGGACAGAGCAACGGGAGCTCACCCCGTGGCAGGGATTCAAACCGCAGACCTTCTGATTGGCAATCCCAAGAGGCTAAGTGGTTTAGACCACAGCGCCACCTGCTTTTTAGAGAAAGTTTCTCTAAAGAGCAGGCAGAGGGATTTTCTCTCTCCATCTTGGCACTAAGCACCACAGGACTAAGATCAGAGATAAAGCCTCTACCTGCTACTTAAATAAATTATTTTATAAACACCATGTGCAACAGCATGTAAAAATCAGGCTGTTTTGTAGCAAGGAGTGGCTCATCCAGTGTGGTAGAGCTGCAGCAACAGCATCCTGGCAATGGCATTCCCATTGATTTCCATGGAGGGAGGTGGTGGCAGCGAGGTCAGGGATGCACAGATCCACTACTGGAGCCAGTCTGGTGTGCTCATCAGTACACCAACACAGTTGGACCTCATTGCCTCTTTCTTCCTTCTTAGGCTTGCAAGCAGCAGCAATGCCAGTCCAGTGGCTATTGCTATGGTTTTGGTGATCCATTCATGGTTATTCTACCGGTACACTGCTGATGTACCAGAATGGTGATGTTATAAGAAGGATCCTCATATCATGCTATTGGGCATTGGTCTGAGCCTGAAAATTATGCCTGTGCACCCACACAATGATGTTGATGATAAACTCGTCATTGCCACTGAAAGAAGGGAAATTTATGGGGAAATTACCGATCAGGGTCCTGTGACAGCAAAAGGTCTACAAAAGGTATCAGGACTAACGATCCACAATACTGATATTAACCAAAAGACTGAGCTCTTGGCATTTTCCTGTGTATCACTTTAAAAATATTACTGAATGCTTCCAAAACACAGTTCTTAAAATTTATTTTTTAAATGAAATAAGGTTCACTTATTTTCCAGCACTGATTACTTTCCCATGTTTCAAATTCAATTCCTTGCTTATAGTAGTAACAGATAAAAATAAGAGTTTCTGATTTTCTCATCAACATTATCTAGTTCATGGACCATGGAACTGTTCTAATAATGAATATATAAATGTAAGTTACATTTATTGTTTGACTGATAGATAGAGATAGAAATTGTGGCTTTGTTTAAAGCACAGCTGAAAATCAAATCATTTTATGCATTTTAAAAAAACATTTGTCTAGCTTGATTCAAACCTCCTAAAGTCATCACATATTAAGCTTTCATTTAAATTAATATATTGACACACTTCGGAGCCTACTGCCTGCAATTTCCTCTTTTAAAAACATTTTAGATATACTTTTCTATATGTTCATTGCATATGTTAATAGAAGCATGATCAGAAACACCAGTTGGCTTACTTTAATTCAAGGTTACTGTCTTGGTACATCTGCTTGAAATATCTTCCACGCATTACATCCAACATGATGGGGATCTCATCTTCCAGTTCTTGAAATGTCCTGTTTGACAAATGGAAATCCATACCTATTGTTTCATTAAGGGATGCTGCCACTTCCCCAAGTACTAGATGGAAGAAAAAGTAAGTTACGAAAGAATTGTTTTAGTACTTTGTACAAATGCACCAAATATATTTTCCCTTTATAAATGATTTTCACAAATAATATTTGTATTTCAAAAACATAATCACTATAGCCTGCCATCAAGAATTTTACCTTTAACAGTTGCCTGTAATGTGTCGATAAATATAGCCAGTTCTCGACTCTTGTTCAAGGTCCTTTCCGCAGCATCATGGAGAAGCCCTCCTCTTTCTAATATCCTAGATAGCTAGCATAAAAGCAAATTGTGGTTTTATTTCAGTTGCTGTTTGAACAGTGGTTTCAATGGCTGAACCAAAGAATGAAGAGCGTATCTGGAATTCATACTGACTCATACAGGAAACTAACATTAATTTATGAAATGCATTTATTTGATTTCTTTTCAGATTAACTGGTTTCTATTAACCAGATCTTGCAGGAAGAATAAAAGGATCAGCAAAAGCCAATCATATGTTCAAGAGAATTATCAACATGTCATTACTATTGGTCATAGTAAATCCTGACAGAATCAAATTATCAATCATTTCAAATATTTAATGCTATAATTTAGAGATGGCATAGCTGGTAATGAAAAGATCCCAAATCTATGAGGGAAACCCTATAGTAATGGCAAGGCCAGGCATCCCCAAACTTTGGCCCTCCAGATGTTTTGGACTACAATTCCCACCTTCCCTGACCACTGGTCCTGTTAACTAGGGATCATGGGAGTTGTAGGCCAAAACATCTGGAGGGCCGCAGTTTGGGGATGCCTGGGCAAGGCAGTTTAGTATTTTCTGGGTAAAAAAAAAATCTAAGGCTAGAATCCTAATCCCCTCATTCTTGCCGCTGGAGGGGCTTATGATGCAGTGGATGTTTCTGTCTGCCGGCCTCCACAAACTTCTGATGGAAGCTCCACTGAAGCACCTGTTGTGGTTGCATTAAGCGCAGCAGATGTGACCTGTAGTTTGTCCTGTTTCTGGCAGGGGTAGCTAGTGTAGTGCCCTAAAATGGGATGTTACAAGGTGGAGCAGTGACAGAACAAAGCCAGCCATAGACCCATTGGATCCAAGGCCATACCATTCCTCAGAGAGGCACCCAACCTGGACTCTGTGGCCATGCCAATCTGGATGACAAAAACCACACACAAACACACACCACACCTTCTGCCCTAGTTAGTGGGCCAGTAGGGCTTCAGAAAGTGGTCGATCTGATCCTGCTCCACCCAGTTGATCTTAACCAGGACTTAGGGCTGCTCTGCCCAGCTGCCATTTGTACCCATAGTCTAGCAGATCCAAGTCATTGTAGTGACTTTGATTTATAAACCAACCTCAGTAAACCCCATGGGAAACTTCTGTAGATCATTTTGAAATAAGTCTATTGAAATATCTTTGGGAACAAACAAGCAAGATTCCCACCTCTCTGTGCAGCTGGTCTGTATCACCTGAAAGGGTTACAAGATGGTCACTCATGATTTCCATTGAGGAGGGTGGTTCTTTCTTAGTCCAAAAAGACTCCTAGAAGAAAAAAGAATATTATGTACTCAAATATATTCAGCTCAGTGTTCATGACTAGGAATGATAAACGAAGAACATATCTACTGGCCATGAATTTTAATGTAGACAACTACCTTAATAGCACTTCTGTTCCATTATTGCTTCCAGAACACTCCAACATGTCTATATGGTCACAAAACCTTCTTGATAAACAAAAGTAAAAAATGACAATATGAGCAGCTAACCCAACACAGAAGCTAAGCAACATCTTACATACCTTTAAATGCTTTGTGGCATTTTCCAAGTCTGCAAGTATCCCATAGGGCACCAGGACAGGGCCAGTAAGGTTTACCAAAAGCACAGCTTCATCTAGTTTGTCCAAATCATTTAACAACAATCCTGTGCAGTCGTCATCACAAGCTGAAGAAACCATTTCAAAAAAATATTAAGTTTTAGTTCAATACGCAAAACTGGATAGCACCTAACAAGCAAGCCCCACTCATTCCAACAGAGTTTATTTCTGAGCAAGTGTGCTTAGGAATGCAGTCTTATGTAACAATTGTATCTACATGCAGTATCAACAAACACCACCCCATGTCTACAGGAAATCCTCGTTCTTTTCTGGACCACCATATGCATCGGCGGAGCGAGCCTAAGCCCACTCCGCCCCCCTTCTAGCACCCCACCCCTTTTCATGACATCTTTATGATGTTTGGGGGCTACTTCCGGGTTTGGTGATGTGAATGCTTGCGTGATCACTCATCGTTCGGATGCGCCTAAATTGGAAGTTGCCTGTATTATTAACACATCAAACCAAAAAAGAAAGGGGGACACTTACCAACACATTCATTTCCCATGAGAATGTGCCTTGATTCACACTCATCACACAGCTGCCCTGTTACACCTTTTTTGCAGATGCATTGCCCAAAGATATGATCACAATTATTGTGAATAGAACCATTCGGGTTGCACTGGCACTGCTGACAGTGGCCACCAGGTTCTTTAGGATTGCCATAATAACCTGGCGAACACCTAGAGGGAAACAGAGGTTCATTTATTTATTTGGTTTATTTGGTTTCTTCAATTTTCAGCACATACACCCTTCATCAGCACACAATCCCAAGGTGGGTTGCAACCTGTAACAATGCAAGACAATTTAACAGCCACATGCAATGCTGATGTTAAAACACCATATAAAATGCTTTAAAATATATCACTATGGCTGCAGGAGGGCCCTCGCTCAACGACAGGCCATATTACTTTACCAGACTCCAGCAAAAGCTTGGGCAAAGAGATGTGATTTTAGCTGGCGCCAAAAAGCAAGTAACATTGGCACAAACCATCTCTCAGGGGGAGGGGCATCCCATAGTCAGGGCGTCACCACAGAGAAGGTCCTAACTCATTTCACTGAGTCATATTATCTCACCTGGTAACTAGACCATGAAAATCTTAACACATGGGCAGAGCCATTCTCTCAAGTCCCAAGTTGTCTGAGGACTTTGTAAGTTATCATTCATACTTTTAATTTGGTTCGGAGGCACCCAGTGCAGATCCTATAGAATGGGCAATCTACCCAATTTCTGGAACCCAAAGCTGCCAGCCCACATTGGAAGCCTCTTGATGGTTCTGCGTATCCCTCACCTTTCACAGTATTGCCCTTCATATCCAGTGATGCAAGCATTGCAGTAGAAATCACCCACACCTTTCATAATGCATGTGGAGCTAAAGCTTGGAGAAAGAAATAAAAAGAACAAGTTTTAGAAAGAATTCATATATACCCACAAAAAAACCTATTCACACAGGAATGTGTGTTTCTACTGGTTTGTATGCAATGGAGGGTTAAAGTAACCATCTTGTCTGGGCAAGAATTTCTGCTTGTGCAATGCAACTTCCTCCTCGCTCCCCCCTCAGATTGGGGGAAGGGGAGGGCACACGAGGAGGAAATCCAAGCCTCGCTTTTGCTGATGGTATAGCTGCTTATTGCTGCATCGAAGGCACACCACTGATTGCATGAACTATATCTCAGTTAGATATAGGGTGCTTCCAAATGGATGTGTATTGTGGAATCAGCGCTCCCCATGCACACGAGTTTTTAGCAGTGCCCACAAGGCACCACTGGCATCAAAATATCAGTCCATGTTTTTACCATGAGATCCGAACTACCCTTGCCTGCGGAAACCTGGTAAACTAAAATGAAAAAAAGAAAAAAAGAAAACCTGCATCCAACAATCCATTTATGATATTTCAACGATCCTTTTGCAGTATCAAGCTTCTGTATGGAAGCACCCATAGACACACTTCACAAAGAATGTTCAGTGGAAAGATACTGCTCTGGATTAGCCATTTCATCATCTATCGCCATTATTTTTCAAGCTACCCACACTGACCCTGATAATGGAATCTCTTAGCCCAGGGATTTAAAAAGCAAACCAACAGATAAATGAAAAATTCCTAGAAATACAGCCTCTACCTTGCTACAGTACTACTTGGAAGCAGTAAGTATAACAACAGTAATTATTAAAAACATCAAAGTTAATTTTTAGTTACCTCCCTGGGCTCATTCTTGGACATGCACACAGAGAACAATCATTGACAGATCCAATCACCTTGCCGTAATAGCCTGGAGCACAAACACTGCACTGGTCACCGACTGTATTATCTCTGCAGTCCTAGCAGGCAAAAAAGTTTAAAATGAAAGCAAAAAATTCAACAGAGCACATTTAACTTTGGTGGGGTGGGGGGGAAAGAGGCTGAAATCTAGAAAAACAGCAAGGTATAAGGAAAAGGAACATTCCATCTCACACCCTGATATTCTGGCATTTGTTAAGCACAATTACTACACTGCCCACCCCATCCTCTACTGCTGCAAAAATGTGTGTGCGCACGAAATTGTACCTTTAAATAAATGCTTAAATGAAATAAAAACATGCCTCTGATTACCGACCAATTAATCCAAAGCAGTGTGCAGCTTCCATCCAAGTGTAAAAAAAAAATACTTCACATTTTCAATTTGGGGACTGTCAGGGGGACTCCCTACAGGGACCCTCCCCCAGTCATCCTGACCAGCACTTCGCCCAGCGACAGCGCAAGCAGCGGGTCAGGAGGAGGGAATGAGGAATGGAGCGGAGTGGAGAGGGGGCTCCAAGACGTGTCAGAGCCTTGGCACCGAGCCAGCTGGCCAGAGGAGGAAGGGCAGCACAGTGAGGTGTCAGAGCCTCTGCAATGCTCCAGCCAAAGGACGGGAGAAGGCACGCAGCCCCTTCCGGCACCCACGTTGGGTCAGGGACCCAGACGTAGGGCAAGGGGGCGGGGTTTTGGGGTCCCAGACTATTATGCTGGCGCAAAAGCAGACAAGTGCCGTTGCCGGGTTCTGAATCAGACTAGGCAGTCATGTCTCTGCACTGTAAATAGTATGCACAATAAAGCTCTTAAAGACAGAGCAGACTGGTGCGTCTTTACTCGAGAGTAGCCGCAACAATCCCCTGACAGGAACTAAATAGGATTTTCATGAACTTTCATTCTTTGTAATTCCCCCTCCCTCTCCCTGTGACAAAATCCAGCCTAGCCTTAGTGAGTCCACATACCAAACACTTTCCTGTTTCTTGGTTGCAAGCATCACTGTGATTGTTGCATCTGCATGGCACGCAAGGTGGGACTAGTGAGGGGAAGGCTTTAAGATTGGCAGACTTCTCCACATATTGTTTCTCTCTGTAGTATCCTTGTGCACAGTCCTACATCGTAAAAGAGTTGAACATGCTGTTAAACGGCATCTGAACTTTTGCTTGTTCAGAAGATATTTTAAGAAGCCCCAGCAAGTAACATACCTGGCACGAGAGGCCTGCATAACCTTCAGGGCATATACATTTCTCAATGAGATGAGCCACTTCCTTAATCAAGGGTATCTCATCAGCTTTCATAGCAATTTCCATAGAGACATTTGAGATTCTAAGAGATAATTACATAAAACCAATAAAAAAAATGATGCAGTGATGTTCATTTAGGAAACAGAACCTACAATTTGACTGTTTACTAGGGGTGTGCTTCAATCACAAAGTTTGGTTTGGAGCCCAGTTCAGTGCTTTGAAAAACAGCCTGCCTTAGGTATTGCCATTTATAACTTGACTATGCTGGTAATCTCTCAAATATGCACTAATAATTTGAGTCCTACTAATTTAACCCTTAGTTTCCTCAACAAAAATAAAAGACTCGAACCAAAGAGTGTTTCACCAAGCACAAGCAGTTTCCCACATGCACTGGGACATTACCAGTTTTCCACTGCAAACTGCTGCACAGAAGGCTTTCAGGGTTTTTAAAGTAAAGTGGCCCTTGGGTATCACTTATATCAAGATAACATCCTTACTACCTTACTCACATTTTATCAAAGTTAAGAGCCTCTAGGTCTAGGTAGAGTAGTTAACCGAGGTTTACCTGCTTTGTTGTAATCCTTGGCCATACGATGCCTTTATCAAGATGTACTCAACATTGCTCAGCACTGACATGAAGTCAGAATGTGAAACAGATTCATCAGACACCGAATTAAAATATTTCCAGGCACTCTAAAGAAAAATAAATAAATTTGCATCACTTGTGAACACTCAATGTTACAATGTTGTTTGATGGTATTAGTTTTCCAATGAAAGAGAAGAGGAACAAGGCACTTGCACAACCAATGAATCTGGTTCCAGGCAGAAGCCAAAACACTTAAGCTCTTTAAGTTGTCTTCACATGTACTCTGATATGGCAGGGGAATGGTTACAGACTGTGCGAGCAACATAAAATTACACTGCAGCCCATCCCTATGTTGCAATATTGTGCTACGCCAGAATTTGAAAACCATAGTTTGTTGTTGGTTTATAAACCTTGGCTCATGTCAACCATGGCTCAGTGTTACTTGTGAACCCAGCCTATATCTTCAAATGGTGCACAACCCAGTCTGGAGAGGTATTAAAACAGTCCAAATGCAGTGTGTACCTGCTGTTATCTGTTTTCATCCATAGTATCTATAATGTTTTCAAACAAAGCCTTGATCTAAGATTAACATGTTTCTACAATATGTGTGGAATTTTAACATGCATCTAAGACTCCTTCCCAGATCTATATGAAGAGAGATTACATCTTGAGCAAAATGGTCCCAACTCAAATGTTCAGGGAGTTCCAAAGTACAAAAGAAACAAGAAAAAGACTTTCTTGCAGGCAAAGCCTCTAACTCATCTAATTGAAATGTTTTAAACTCACCTCTATCATTTCTATTTCTTCATCTCGCCTTACTCCATTCTCTGGAGCAGGAATTTCCACATAGATGACTTGTTTACTGGTGCGACCCCCTTTCATTAAGATTTGTGGTTCAAGGTTTGAGGTTCCAATGCCATCCAAAGCATAAAAAGCTACTGAGTATTTCAGTTTTCCACCATATGCCATGAGCTGTTTGGATGATAAATCATTACACTTTTATTTTCTTTGATAATTTTAACTGAAATCTAGATCAGGAGGAGGAAATAGATTCATTGAAACTCAGCAGCAAACCATATGCTCCTCATCCTTAGTCTGATATCGAAGTAGTCAGATAATTTTTTACATAATGGAATTTAATGGAAACTTTGCAAGAGCTGAAATTGCAAAATGAAAGCAAAATACTTCACAACACAGATTTTCTGGAAATGAATTTAAACCAAGTTTGGGAATGTTGATATTGCCAGTACACAGGTCCTTGCAAGACCTTGACTGTGTTAAGAGAGAGAGAGAGAGAGAGAGAGAGAGAGAGAGAGAGAGAGAGAGAGAGAGAGAGAGAGAGAGAGCACGGGTTAATCAAAGCCAGAATCTTCTTTTCAGCAGCAGCCAACCACAACCTCTCCAGGAAGCTCTTAAACACGGCATGAATAGTTTTCTTCCACTATGGTTCCTCAGTAACTGGTATTCTGGGGCATATTACCTTATAACACAGAGAGGTTCCATTGGACAATCAAAGTAAACATTGGTAAATATCTCAGTTGCAAATTTGCCTAATTTCCTTTAAAAGTCATATAAAATAGTGGCCAACACCACACCGTGTGGCACTGAATTCCATAAACTACCGTATTTTTCCATCTGTAAGACGCCCACATGTATAAGACACCCCCTATTTTGGGAGACTCGGGTTTAAGAAAATGGGGGGAGATGTACCGTGTATAAGACACCCCCTAATTTTTAGCATTATTTTTTAGGGGGGAAAACCTAGTCTTATACACGGGAAAATACAGTAATTAAGTGCTGTATGAAAAAAAGTCCTTTCACTCAGTTCTATTATTCTGCAAGCAGGCTCAAACCTAGCACAGAATCTAAAAATGCTACAGAAAATACTTTTGCTTTGACATGCATTTAGAAATATGAAGTGAATGAATACTAAAATTATGCACACTGATTTTTTAAAATATATACAGTGGACCCTCCAGATATGAACTTAATTTATTCTGGGAGTCCATCCGCAACCTGAAAAGTCCATAACTGGAGGCGCCGCTTCTGTGCACACGCGCAGCGTGATCGAACGCTTCTGCGCACGCGGCGAAATCCAGAAGTATACACTTCCGGGTTTGCTGCGATCGCAACCCAAAGTTTACATATCCGGAGCAATACGTAAGTAGAGGTACAACTGTATTTACTTTTGTTTTTCTTCAAAGTTCTTAGAAGGTGGCGGTCCTTCTAATATCCCCACCCCCAGAATATATAGAAACACAGTCAAATCCAGATTTATTCCTACTTAGAGCAGAACCATTGAAATCAATGGGCCCTAAGGGGGTTACGTCAGTCACAACTATTTCAATGGGAGTACTCAAAGAATGTCTAGGTCCAACTCTAAAAATAACTCATATGGTTACCTGGTCTCCCTGGAACTGATCCGGCAATTTCAAGTAAAAAGGTTCTGTATTCAAGTGTTGTCGGACTGCTTTGGCATCCATTAAGATATCAGGGAACTGGGAAAATACACCTTCACTGGTTCCAGTGAGGTTACTGTGGGAAACCACATACAGAACATTCTGCTGCGGAGACAGGGTGACCTGAAATGCCAGACTAATAGGTTACACCGCTTTGTAAAATGCACTATATCATTTCTGGTTAAGCAATATTTTAAACGATCTGTTTTCAAGTAAATAAAGCATACACATTGCAACTGTGAAATTTGGAAGCATATTATTATTATTATTATTATTATTATTATTATTATTATTATTATTATGTTATATTCCTGCATTACTATGAAGTAGTTTCATAAAGCTGAGTGGCAGTCTATGGATGCATCACTGGCTTTCCCATGTATAGTTCACAGGTCATGTCAAAGCAAGGCAGTGAGGGAGAAGCAGCCGCAGCAGCAGCAGCGGAATAAAAGGTAGCTATGACCTTCTTTGCATGATTATCATGGTGTGGCAGAGCTTCAGGGTTTACTATGGCCCTAGGATTACTGAAGCTCAATCCAAACCAAACTTCATTGACAGGGAGATGCATACAAATGCTAGTAATATTTTATTTGTTTCTTACAAAAGTTTGGATCCCACCCGCCAATCAAATTATCTCCAAGACTGTTCACAACAGATACAAATCAACTAACTCATCTGCTGCTGTCTGGATGTCCAATAAAGGTGACAATGGCACATGGTCTTAAAGCCTCTTCCCAGCTCTCTGCTGTTCTTGCAGTCAATGGGATCAAATACGAGCTCAAGCCCCGTGCAGATCCTATTATGACAACAAGGTTCAAACTCAACCGAAAACCAGGCACAGAGGGTGAAACTGCTTTACTCACCGGAACTCTCACATGGTCTTCTACTTCTGAACACAACTCCGACATCCCAGAGCAAAAGCATGAGATGCATCCCAAAGCATTAGTGGCACGAAGAGCAAACGTCCCAGGTTTGCATTCACTGCAATGCAATCCAATCACATTCTCCTGACAAAGAAATAGATTGTTAACGCCAGTAAGGCTTGAACACTGGACTGAACAGTTTCAGCTCATAAGTCTCCAGTTATTTACACAACTCAGTCTGCCATCTAGAGAACTAATTATTTAGTATGGAGTGGCTTGTGGCATGACTGGAGTAAAAGTTCTAGCCCACAAAGTGTGTCAGGGCAAGTAGTTGCTCCCATACTGCTTGCTACTCTTAACCGCTTGATCAACACACAAACCATGAGCATGCCGGGCTCTTCTGAGTCCTAATCCTGCTCTTGACTATAGCCAGTATATTGTATGCATAGGCCTCATGAACCTCTAGCACTGACACATGAGGTTGTGAAAAGCAGCAGTGGTGCTCTCACAGGGGTAGTGATGTGTTCACGAGGACAAGGAAGGGGTGGGGCAAAGTGGCAGCAAGCTCTGAGTTGCCAGCAGTATTGTCCTGCAGGTGCGCGAGCACTTTGGACACACAACTGAACACCTACGAAAAGCTGACACAGCCAACCCAGAGCTCCTCCAATGTCTTGCCCCATCCCTGCCCTCACAAATTATTCACTGTTCCACCTATACCATGTACGGCTGAAGCTAATACAGGTTGCCTTATATCTGTTTCTAAACCAGTTTTTATTCAGTCCTGAATGCTGCTTGACGTCCTATTCAATGTTCTAACACCCAATTTTGGTCTAAACTCTTCCCTACAAGGTAAATGTTTTGCATGTCCAGTCTGCACAAAGAAAAATAACAAGCATAGGAAGATTTCATGCTACCTTGCAGACACATGCACCAGTTTCCTCTTCACAGTTGCAGATTCCTTGATTTTGATCACACATGTCTACATTGCTGCCACGCAAGTCACAATCACAAGGAATGCAATCTGGGTAGTCTCTATACCCCAAAGCACAGATAGCGCAGCTGTCTCCTCCGTATCCATCCTTACACTGACATTGAGCAGTCAGCTGGTCACACTGGAGACTGACTGAACCTATATCACTGCAATTGCAGGCCTTAGAAGAAAACAGCACAAGAGATATGTGAATCTTGCAAAGGTCATGAAGTTCAGAAACTATAAACTTTTTGACAGGCATTAAAACTCGCCAGCAATTTTCTGTAGAGGAAAGTCCAACTTTTAGAAATTGAATACTTTACCCAACATTCTTAAAATATTTATTAATCTGAGCCCTAAATTATATTTCCCTTAAGAAGATAATATCGGTTTGCAGATAACCATTAAAAAACTAGAATTGATCCAATATGAGACATCACCATTGCAATACCTTTTAAAAAATAACCCATCTAAACAAAGAAGAGAGCTGGACCATAAAGAAGGCTGATCGCCGAAGAATTGATGCTTTTGAATTGTGGTGCTGGAGGAGACTCTTGAGAGTCCCATGGACTGCAAGAAGATCAAACCTATCCATTCTTAAGGAAATCAGCCCTGAGTGCTCCCTGGAAGGACAGATCGTGAAGCTGAGGCTCCAATACTTTGGCCACCTCATGAGAAGAGAAGAATCCTTGGAAAAGACCCTGATGTTGGGAAAGATTGAGGGCACTAGGAGAAGGGGACGACAGAGGACGTGATGGTTGGACAGTGTTCTCGAGGCTACGAACATGAGTTTGACCAAACTGCGGGAGGCAGTGCAAGACAGGAGTGCCTGGCGTGCTGTGGTCACGAAGAGTCGGACACGACTAAACGACTAAACAACAACAAATTACTTGGCCATGAAGCAATTACTTGGCCATGAAGCAAGGAAAAAGAGGCAGAGCATTCTTACAACACCCCATATGTGGGACTCCCTACCTCAGCAAGTTAAATCATCTTCCTCTTTATCAGTGTTCCACCAACATCCTAAGATAAGCTTTAAATAAGCTTTGATTCCATTGCTGTTTAACTGTATTAATTTATCTTATTTTTATTAGCTGAACTGCTGCTCTTCTCTTTAAAAAATAATTCTGGAAATTGTAGTTTAGAAAAGGTTCTGATCATACTTTGTGAAAGATCCCTGGTTCTCATCGCATAATTACCACTTATATAGTCTTCTGGACAAGGGAAAGGGTGTTAAATCTTGCACCTGTAGAGTAGATAATCCATTGAAAGTGTATTAATGGGTTCTTTTCACCTAATGAAGAGCTTATTGAAGTCACAGCTCACTGGTTTGCAGTTTGCATACTGCATCTAATTCCTTATTATACCTTCTTTGTCTACCACTTACAATGTGCTTGTCACATCCCCCCCCCCCCACACACAAGGGCTGCTATAAGCTCCTAGCACGACATCAAATCTGAGTGTTCCCATGTGAAAATATGGAACTAGTCAAATTGTTCTAGAGCCACACAACCTTGTTTTAGCTTCTTCTTTTTTTGTTATTTAAATGAAACACATTGTTATGATAAAGATGATCTCCCTTGGTGGACAAATTCTATCTTTTTGCTTCATATTGGCTTCTTAGAAAAGGACTGCTTAGGCTTCAGGTTATAAATATTTTGAGAATACAGTTATATAGAATCCAAGGCTGTATTAGCCAATTTTAAATTAATGCATTGCTGAATTGTATTTCTTTCTCCACAGCCAGAAAAAGACTCAAACTCAGGGAAATTCCTTGTCCTCTCAAGGGCAATGTATCTTGCTAGTAATAATTTAAACCATCCACCCAATATGGCTTTCATTAGTGAAGATGGATTGATTAAGTGAAAGAAACTGTGTTATATACTGTGGAATTCTTACAGATGTTTACCTTCATTCATGGTTAAATGATATAAACCTCATTTATTGTGATGATTATATCAATAAAGGGGATATATATTGTTCTAGATACATCAAAACATAGGGCAGTCAGCAAAACCAACACAGCAGAAGCTAACCTAATATGTAGTGTTTAAAAGAGAAAATACCACAAATTCATTGTAAAAATATTGTACAAATTCATTGTACAAATATTGTAAAATATTTTTAAAAGCTTTGTTTTTTAAAATTTTTTCCTAAAAAGCACAACATTACCTTGCACCCATTCCGTGGATCAAGACCCCAGAAGTTCTCCTCACATAGTTCACATTTTTCTCCTTCAGTATGAGGGGGGCAAATGCATCTTCCAGAATCTCCATCACAAACATCATGCGTATGAGCACAATTGCAAGCTACAGGAAGAAGACAGGGAGCAAGTAACCCATCTTGTCAGTGCTAGTAGACTAATAGCAGTGTTAGTAGGTCTGTAGCATCAGGTCCATCTCTGCCTTAGGTGGGCTCCATTCTGAGTTTACTCATAAGGAAGGAAGTAGCTCATAAACGTTTCCTATAAAGTCCTTTCCAATGTCTGAACTGGAACGTACACTGGTATCATCCAAGGTACACTGTTGTGTATCCAGTGCTTTTTTTCCTTAAAAAATGTTTAGGGATACTCTCATTTTCCTACTCATGTTTAAATACTGCCCCTCAATGAGGCCAAACTTAAGAGTTAAAAAATGTTTAGGGCTATGCGTACCCTTGTGTCCCCCCAGAAAAAAGCCCTGGGTGTATCAGCTCAACATCTCATTTGGTTGCCTCTTTATTGGGTCACCATTCTTTATCTAATGGTTTTTTCATGTTGGAACATTCAAGAGCCAACTTTGACATAATTACTGAGCACTACATTAAAAAAAATGCACACAGAGAGCTCAAAATTCATAACAGATTAAGTCAATGGTAAAAGCAAGATTATTACCAACGCACCTCCTATAATCCCCACATCTAATGGCAAAAGGGAAAATTGGCACAGGAACCATTTTCATAAGCCCAAGTCCTTATTCCAATAGTTGGATTAATTGGATTCCCATTGTAGACAATGGGAATTCTTGATGAGAAATGCTTTGATATCACTCTGCTGACCAGGCTTTACAAATAAATAAAAGCTAAAGAGGCTCACAACTGGTGTTTCCCATGGTGCAGCACAAAGCATTTTGTTAAAAGAAAATTCATAAGAGTATAAGAAACTGCCATGACCAGATTATGGGCTATAATTTACGTGTGCAGCCACCGTCCCGGAATGCATAAAAGCCATGAGCGCAACGATCACACTTCTCCCCAGCTACTCCTGGCACACAGAGACATTGTCCTTCATCATTACAGTCCTCAGCAGTTGAGCCAGCTTTACTGCAGTTGCAGGGACGGCAGCCAAGTCCGCTACTTAGGCCGTAATATCCAAGCTGTCACAGAAAAAAGAAAAGCGTTTCAGCAATATTTCATAGTTCCCTGAAACAAAAACAATTCCTCTCTTATTTTGTTTTTCATCTCTGAACGCGATCCATTCCTGCTCTTTGGCCTGCATAAAAATAGTGCAGCTCTGCTTGGCAGTTTGTTGGGAAACAGGACCCAGCTCACATTTCCCCCACTGCATAGAACTTATGGGTTCTACTGTGTCCATCAGAAGCCTTTAGAGACTATACAGGAAAAGCAAATATTGTTATTTTAGAAAGGCTTTTAAAATACACATCCAGTTTCCTAGATGAAACCCCTTAAATGGAAAAGTTCACAAAAATAAAAATGGGGGTAGGGTGGGGGGGCGGCAGTTTTGTTTGTCAAGAATCTATAAGCATATGAATAGATCCCAATATTACTTACCATTGAATGCAGCACAAGTAAATAAATAAAAAAGTTCAACTTTTTCACTTCTCATCAATGTCAAATACTGCAATCCACATCAGTTACACGTGTTTTTAGACATTTATTTGGAGCTATTAGCCCAAATCTAAAAATTGCTGAGGTAAACAAGTTCTGCACAGGGTTAAGGTCTCAAGACAGCATTGCAGGTGTGTGTTGACATCAAGATTTATTATTTCTTTCTTACCGAACACTTATCACATCGGAGTCCCTCCACATTTCCTTTGCATTGACACAAGCCAGTCTTCGGATGGCAGACACTGGAAATGGAGCCATTCACATGGCACCCACACTCTGATGTGTAAAAAGCACAAATAGAAAAGTTGAATATAACCAGCTTATTAACAAAATACTTGAATAACTTTTCTCTATGTGAGGTTTAGGTTCCTATACCCCACGTTTGCATATTATTTCCATCAATATTTTAAATTTGTATTTTTGGCCTCTGGATTTAAAATTAAGGCCAAGATCTAAACAGCGCCATATGTGAAAGGAAAGTATTTCCACTCAGGAAAGAAGGGGAGGGTGGTTCTGTGTCTTTTCCCCCCAAACTACAACTCTGTTCTACATCAATTCTGCTCCAGAGAGTCTCCCAACATTGAGTAGCAGCTTTGTGGAATTCATAAGGAGATGCAGTGAAAAGCAGAGGCTGGAATTGGCCCACAGAATATACAGATATCCATGCATATCTTTGGAACCCAGACTAAATTTTCTAAAAAGAAAGCTGAGCACCAGAATTCAAAATACTCTTTTATGAGCTGTACAAAATGACTGGCCCCTGCTTGAACTACAGAGACAAATCCATTGCCAGCACTGATGTAGCATTTGGAAAACCCTCAAACACTTTTGCCTCATTGTTGTAAATAATGTGATCTACAATAAAAATTGTTTTGACTCCATTCATGTCGAAATACATCTACCTCACTCTCTTCTTGAGATGTCCTCGTACCAATACAAAAGTACTAGAGGCGATGCATACAAAGAGATTAGGCAGGAAACCTGTCGCATTGCAGCAAACACAAGTATTTTTGCATTGGGGTGTCAATGAAATGGCTTGGATCCTAACTAGGTTTCCATTGACAGGAATGTCTTCTAGGTGGAGCTCAACACATAGGACTGTTCTGCTAATGGAAAGCAGAGAGACACTTTCACAAATTCCTCCAAAAGGCCTGTGTGCCACCCAAAATCTGCTCTGGAAGGTTGGGGAATTAGAGCAGCATGTGAAGCAGCAGAGGAAGATGAAAGAATAAGTAAATATTACCCCCCCACACACACACCCTTCTGCAAATATGATCCTCTGCTGGAACACAGTCCTACCTGTGAAAAGGAAGAGTCACTATGTTCACAGTGATCCTATCCATTGATTTCCTCAACCCAAATGTGCGTTTTTTTAGGACATTACATGAAGCAACTGTCCTACGTATACAAAAATACTTGATCAGTTGATTTAACAGGAATAACTCACCACGGCAGTCTTTGCTGATCACCGCATCCCCATAATACCCATCAGCACAGCTTTCACAGCGTTGTCCCACAGTATTCCCAATGCACTTCAGACACTCTCCTGTTAGGGAGTTGCAGTGGCCGTCTTCCATGGGATCTACATTGCCATTGCAGTCACAAGGAACGCATGACTGCCCAGGGACCAAAGGATCACCATAGTACCCATTTGCACATCTGCACAAGGGATTGGAAATTGTGTCAGGTTACAGAAAACCACATACAGTATTAGAAACACATCACAAGCCTGGAGAACATAGTGTGTTCATGTACAGATGCAAAACTAGGGTTAGTGGAGAAGTGGCTGAGAAAACAGTACAAAACAGGTCTGCAAAACTTAATTTCCATCTTCACTATGCTGCTTGAAAAGGTAATTTCACCCTTTTTTCTGCTACATGCGCACCTAATTTGATTTCAGGGGCAAAAGTAGAAATGGGGAGGGCAGGGGGCAAAATATTATCTACAATAAAACAACCACCCCTGCATACTTTGTTTAATTCCTCATTTAAAAACATGAGATTTTATTGAAAGGTTATATATTTACAACTGCATACAAGACTGATAGTGAAATGTTCGAATGGTGGCAAACTTCCAGACCACAGTCCAAATTAGGCCCACCTGCCCCATATCTGGCATATGACATCAGAAGCAGGGCAGGTAAAGATAGGGCTGCAAAAGGAACAGGAAAGAGCTTTAAAATACACTCCTTACTGTTCCTTGCTCTTCAGCACTTATGGTGAGGTCTGCAGGAAAACACTTCTTTTGATCGTGCAGTTTGATTCCAAACCATTCAGGCAAAGGGAAATACATTGCCCAACAACGTGCCAAACCTTTTAAGATTCAGATTCAAGTTCACTTACATGTTTTCCCTATAACTGGGTGCACACTGCATTCAAAGTTTGCTCAGCTTTTTCGAATCACACCAGAATGCTGCTCTGCATCAGTCTTTTGCAGATGCCCTTCCCCTACGGTTGGCCACAGGCAGTAGCGCCCAGGGTGGTGGAGCAGAGCTGCCATTCCAAACCCTGAGATGCTGCTGTTTACCTGGACAGGGGCAGGGCAAGGCGGTAATGAGGTCAGGGCTGTGCTGATGCACTGACAGTCAATCTGATACTCCTGTTAGTGCACCCACACAGCCCCAACTTTTCTGCTGCCTTGTCCTGCCCCAGCCTCAGTACGTTGCACCAGCATCAGTGTATAGACCAGAGTTTAAGGTTGGCCATATGTCCAGAATTTCCCAGACATATCCGGAATACTGCATTGAACAGCAGTGTCCGGGCAATACTCGGCTAAATGTCCAGGAAAATGCGGACATATGGCAGCCCATGTCGGCAGTGCTCAGCAACTTTTCTGTCCGGATTTTTTCTGTCCAGCTGCAGTGTGTAGGTGTGTCACGTGAACGCTCCCTGTGCTCCTCCCAGGGCAGGAAACGGATTAGTTTATCCTCCAGTTTGCTAGTAAAACTGAATTACTGTGTCGTGAAATGATGCATGAAAAGTTTGGGAAGCTCTGGTATACACACATGAGAAGACATGGTAACCATCAGTATTATTCCCATTATGAATGGACTAGCCCTTTTGCAACACCATCTCTCTCTCTCTCTCTCTCTCTCACACACACACACACACACACACACACACACACACACGTCAAATCAGCAGCCAAAAGCAGCTTTGGGGAACACATTCCCAAAATGAGACTGACACAGGTACGAGTAATGTGTATTTTGAGCAAGAATTCTCAAACAGGAGAGAAGCAAAACTGTTATTTCCAAATATATTTAATTGACAATATTTAGTGTTATTTCCAGGGTTCTAGTTTCTTACCTTTCACACTTGGCTCCTGCATAACCTGGAGGACATTTATCACAGATAACTTCACCTCCATTATCCAAGTGACAGGTAGGACTGAAACTTAAAAAAACCCACAATTATTTGGGGGATTAACATCAACCTATACAGTTTAAAAGCAATACACATTAAATGCACGCTCCGCATATTTATTACATGAATTGTGGTCACTACTGATAATAATGCTGATGATATTCTCATCAACGGTCAGAGAACGCCACAATGAGTGTTGTTCGGTGAGCGTACATTGCAGACTATTTTCTCAACAAGGGTTTCTCTGTGCAGCAACATAAACTGCTTTTTTTAAATTTCAGAAAGATGAAGCACTGGGGAGAAATATGCTTTTTGGGGAAAGCGCATGGGCATACACAAACCTTTCAGCATGCTTATATAGCAGCTTGCTGGATTGCTACCAGTATCTAGCAGCTGTGCAAGAATCAGCCTGAATTGATTTTGTTCACATAAAGAGCGTTAACACCAAAATATTTTCTAATATTAGCAATGCATGAAAATACCTTTTCAAGGGGGAAAAACCCCAAGGGCGACATTTGTATTCAGTAAAGTACTGGAAAATTTCCAGCTCCTTGTCTTAGCCGTCTAGGAGCTATCATCTCTGAAGGGTACCGTGGAATTCTTGTCATGTTTTAACACCTTCCCTTCAGATTGATTTCTCTTTCCCCCACCCCACCCCATTCCCTTCTGTTTCTAACTGGCACTGCTTGTCTGATTTCGCTGTAGAAATCATGTAATGTTTCCAGTTAGCAGCTTACTTGTTTGAAGCAGTTTTCAGTGGGCAGGCGCACGGCTGGCAGTCCTCTGGAGTCCCCCTGGACGGCGTCCCATAGAACCCAGGCAAACACTGATCGCAAGAACTCCCCGTAGTGTTGTGCTTGCAAGCCTGTGAGACATGCAAGACACCTTTTGATACTTATTCTGAGTGGAATTCTATCCCCGGAGGGGGGATCTCAGCATGAAATGACATGCAGCATTAGGATTCAAAGAACAGAGACAAAGAAACAAGCAAGCTATTGACAATATGCTTTTCCAAGCCAGCAGCAACAATTCCCTCATTAGCAAATATTTGGTATCATGGATTAGTTGTGTTACTTTGACTGTGGACTAAATCAGTTTGCTAATACTGAACACTGGAAATTAACAGGTTAAATTAGAAGATTTAAAGTTCTTTTTTTATATTAAAAAAAACCACTTTGAGGAAAGGTTCCCTTTCTGGTGCAGAACTTAACGGAACCAGCACAAAAGTTGAGGAAATGCAATCACATAGTTATTCTCCAATATTTTTCCTACTTGGATCTATAGGAATTTTTCCACTGAGCTGAGAAGGGAAAGCTATGGCTTTCATGACTTTTCATATAAAAGTGTTTTATGTCAGTTCTTGCCTAAGCCAGATAATTTAATTCCTTTAACATGCACAAACACACAAAAAAAAACTTTTAAAAGTTACAGAAGCTGGGTGGGAAGATGCGCTTCGATGCTTCTTTGGGGTATATTACAAAACTGCCCTGCACTGAAAAAAGTATATGAATTGGTGGGTTTTTTTAATGTGATCTTTTCCAAAATGAAAATGAAAGCGCACTGCAAGGTAACTCACAACACAAACACCATGAATGTCACATTCCGTTGCATGATCATGGCAATCACATGGCTGGCAAATCCCTCCAAAAAGTATGCCACCTACTCGGTAGTAGCCAGGAAGGCAGGACTAGGAAAGAAAGAAAGAAAATACAGCACAAAACAGTTCTTACAACACTTCAACCCAATTATTAGAATATTTTGAAAACCTATTAAAAGTGAGTTCTGCATTAGCTCTCCTATAAAACAGCAGCACAAACGTGTCTCTGAACTCAATCCACAGATCTATGCTGGAACAGAACCTTTGTGTGGCATGGGGAGTAAGTAGTGATGTTTGCTATATAGCATAATATAGCACTGTACTTATAAAACAAAAGAACACTAATTAAATATGTTATTTTTTTATATTTATACTTCGACACGCAGGGACAGAATCCCATCATACAGATATAAAACCAGACTTGGAAAGGACCCAAATATGACATCCAGACCAAATACAGTGGTACATCGGTTTATGAACACAATTGGTTCCGGAAGTCTGTTCATAAACTGAAGCGTTCATAAACTGAAGCGAACTTTCCCATTGAAAGTAATGGAAAGTGGATTAATGCGTTCCAGACGGCTCCGCGGAGTACTCAACCTGAAGCGTACTTAACCCGAAGCATGGGTGTAATTGGTTCCGAAAGTCTGTTCATAAACTGAAGCGTTCATAAACTGAAGCGAACGTTCCCATTGAAAGTAATGGAAAGTGAATTAATCTGTTCCGGATGGGTCTGCAGCGTTCGTAAACCGAAAATTCGTAAACCGAGGTGTTCATAAACCGAGGTTCCACTATAATCCCAAACACTATTACAATATTCCCTGAAATCCTGCCATATTTTCTTACAGTACATTAAAATATATTCAGGAATCTGGCATACAGTATCAATTAGCACATATGAGAAACTGTAATTTGTCAACCGTTTCCCCAAATTTATAATAGAACAACTGTTAGGTGTTCAACTTTAAAAATAATCTATGGCCTATCCAACCTTCAGTTTCTTTAGCTATAAAATTTTCCCCTGTAAAAATGTGGGGAAATGTTATTTTTTAGCAAGTGGATAAAATTGCTATAAACAACTGTAAACAATGCAGATTAGAAAATGTTGGTCTGCTGTTCCGGTTTTAAAAACAGCAAGCAAAAACAATATGTCTGTATGTGGAAAGTATATTGAAAAGTGCTTTCTTCTTGTATAAAACCATGACAGGTTACCTCACAAGAAATTCCAGAGTAACCTTGGGGACATTCACAATATTCCACATCTGCAGCTGAAGACACATCTATGAGATTAGCACTTGCTGTATCCAAAGTGACAGAACCCAACCTGTAACAAGACAGCATCACACACACACAAATATTGTAGTTAAGCAGTATATAACTTGATTAAATAAATATAATAAATATATTGAAATATTTGAAAAGAAAAACATAAAAGGGATTGTGAAAAAAATGCATCACTGAAAAGCTAACCTTCCTGAACGGCATTGTAAGCATCATTGTACTCAATGGGGGCAACCTCTGAGTAGACACTAAAGGATTTCACTAGAAGGTAGAAAACATACCCAGGTATGGATTCAGACCATACCTTGTTAATAATTTATAGAGTCACTTATCAATTACATTTGGCTACGTATTAAATATCCTGGTATTAAATACCAAATGAATTCCCAACATAATCAATATGAGCTTTGCAACATTTGCACTTTCTATGGATAAGATACAGGGTCCTTTGTCCTCTGATATACAGAAAGAAAAGGATAGCATAGGAAGCTGCCTTATATCAGATCATACTATTTGTCCATTCGGCCAGGTCTCTGGCAACAGAAATCCAGGAACTTGGGATGTGCGAGTGGGAGTGGGAGAGGGAGAGCATCACCTGCTACCTGAGCCTTTAATAATTGAAGCATCAGGGAATCTTGGACATTCTGCAAGCAAAGCATGTGCTTTACCACTCCATCTAACCCTGTTGTACTATGTACTCTGATTCTCATGGTTCTCCAGACTCTCGGACATCCTTCCCTAACACCAGCTGTCTGGTATTTCTAATTGAGTATGTTAGGAACTAAAGCCAAGTTCACAAACATGTACTAGGGTCCCTTCCCAGTCATTGATGTTTTCATAAAATCCTAACATCTCAATTTACAAATTAGTCATTTGTACCTAGGTCATCAGTTCACATCACCAGAAATATAAAAAGATGGACTACAATTGACTCAGACTATGCATTTGTGGGACTTCTGCATATTTGCCTACAATCTGAATCTTCACTAGTCAAGGACTTCACATTCCCAAGATTTCCACAACAGACAGAAACTTGTTTCATTGAAGATTAGATTCCGATGACTCAGGATACAAATTTCTGCATCAGATTTCATACCCTGCACATAACGCATAGAACTCTCAGCACATCTTTTCTGATGTGTCTATCAATCTATCTTAATAACATGGCATTTCAGCAAAAAAAAAAAAAAAAATAGGCATTACAGCTCCACGCTAGCCACAAACAAATGCACACAGTAGCCTCATCTCATAGAATGAAAATCAAGAATAAATGTAAGATTTGGTAATAAAAAGTCTCCTTGTTCCACATAGTCTGGTACATAACAATGATTAACAAAATGTCAGCTTATTAGAATTCAGAAGCACATACTTTCCAACTTAAAGGCCCTAATAGGATGCAAAAAAGGAAGGCCCGTCCTTCTCACTCTGCAACTGGTCTTTTATAAATGAACTGCTTTGTCAACAATGCATGTGCTAGATTAAACATTTTTTTAATACCCTCTATCACCACAGGCAAGGAGGGTTCAGTGTGTGTTCTCTCTCTCAAAAATAATAATAACAAAAAAGTAAATGCCTGGGCTATGGGCAAAATCCACTTGTGGAAAGGCCTTTCACTTTGCCAGAATAAAATTTCAATTGTAAGGTATAAATCTGCAAAGAATTGGCAGCAGCTTTATGAGGACCTCTAGTATACTCAGTTCATGAGTTGCCTTCTTAAAGTTCCTCTTCCAGAGCTATTAAAGGTGTAGGATTCCTGTCCCCCTTTTTATATGGAAATTTCACCCATAAGTAAGAAGAATATTGCAACCTAATTTTCCAAAAGTCTTCAGGTCAAGATCTAGGCAAGAATTAAGTGAAACACCTGAATACATACATTCCAATATACTTAGAGCTGACATAGGTAAAGTTAAGATTGTGCTGACAGAAAATTATTAACAGCATAAATAAGGCCTTAAGACTTTGGAAACTTTTTTGGACTTCTGTTCATCAAAGAATATTCAACTGGCATAACAGAAAATTTATTTTTAAACTGAATCTCCTTGTGACCATTACCTGTATACAGCCTTTTTTGCAATGTTGTAACTGGCCCTGATCAGAAGATGGGTAACATTTGCCAAAACTGTCATCAGCGTATCTCGATCTATTAATTTCTTCGTATTAAAATCAACGAAGTTTTCAGACACAAGCCGCACAGTGCTGGAATACTCCTCATATGGTTGCAAAGACAACCCTTCAGATCTTGTACATAAAATTTGTCCATTGCCCTGAAATGATACATATATGACTGGATAGAGCTTTCCATGACAATAGCTAATTGGAAATTTGTTTAACCATATAACTTATGAAATGTTTACAAAGAACTGTCCTCTTATTCCAGAATCAACTTTCCAACCTTTTCACAGTTAGTTCCATAAGAAAAATTCTGTTTAAGTTGATCCATGTCCAAGGGACGCCTAGATTCTGATTTTAAACGCATGGAAATAATTCCCACCAAAATCAATGGAATTTGCTGCCATGTAAGGTGTTTAGAACCAAGATATTAACAAAACTGACTACGTGTGGAGGATGCTAGTGTACAATTTACACAGCAAACCAAGTACACTTTGAATATGGACAAGAGGAAACAGTGCAATCCTATACAGGACTACTCAGAAGTATGAGTTACTGAGTTTAATAGGACTTCCTCCCAGTTTGTAAATGGGTATAGGATTGCAACGAAAAAAGACCAGTTTCCTCCCAACCTATATTTGTATATTCAAGCACAAGAGGATCACACACACAGGAATTAAAACAGTCTTCTATAATCTCACCCAAGTTTTGCAAGCATGGAAGCAAATGGTGTATTTGTAATCCGTCATTGTCGATTACTGAGTGAAGGGAAAACTTAGGACTGTATCTAATGTTAGTCCTACTCCAAGTGGACCCACTGAAATTAATGGACTTGACTAATTTTGGTTCATTAATTTCAACAGGTCCCTTCTGATACTAGATATAACCCATTTTATATAGCACTTTGGGGGTGTTAAAAAGGCTTCATATATATTATTGAAATCCATCCCCATATTGCAGAAATGACAAGGCTGGAGAATGTGGCTTATACCTTCAGCCACCTAGTAGGTTTATGGCAAAGGAGACTATCAAATACATAGCTTTAGGCTTTGAATTAAACTCCTCTAATGGCAGTAACCAAAATGCCAAGCAATACAAATACACCATTCACTGCATTTAAATTTATATATATATATATATATATATATATATATCTAAAGGCAAAGATCCAAGGGGCTGCATACACACACTGGAGCTTTTCGACCTCCTCATTCCATCAGCAAATATCCCACCCTCAATAAGCTATACTCAAAAGGTTATGAGATCTACCATATTGCCATTCCATGATGCACAAAAGTTGTCACCAGAAGAGGGGGGGAAATCAGCAACCACTACGACTACCATCCATGCGTGCTCACCTGTGTTTTGTGCATTTACCCCTCTTTGAATCTCATGGTCTACAAACCACCATTTCAATACACATAATCTTAAATTACCTGAACAATAACATCCACATTAGACACCAAATCACTATCCATACTGTCCATGGGAATTTCATAGGACACAGTATACTTCAAATAACCACCAAAGGAAGTGAGCTGGAAGAATAAAAGTGTAAATATTTTTTATAAAGAAGTTTTCTGCATAACAGGGAAGAGTAAAACCTACATGCAGCAGGCTGAACAACTGTTTCCCCATTCTTACTTTTTAGCACCAGTGTGGATTCCTTACTATTAAGAATTTACCTGTAACATGCACCCAAATAAGAGATAACAATGCCCCACTTGCCATGGTAGAGTGTGTGTGCTTACTTTGCCCACCCCACCCCCCTTGTTAATTGCATAGAGCTGGACGAGGAAGCTAAAAGAGCAATAATCTTCCATGCTACTTCTTTTAATTTTGTGCCCTTCTCATTGGTATCTGAGCTGCTGAACAGAAAGCAGAGCAGCCCAAAGGGTGGGAGGGAAAGGGAGGCAATTGCGAGGTGAGGAGCAGCACAACAAAGTGATTGCAGGAGCGAAAGTGGGCTGCTGCAGAGTCAGTATGGGAGGGAGAGGCAACACAGATCATAAGAGATCCTCATAATTTTTTTAAAGATTCCCCTCAAAATCATCCACAAATAATAGCTCTTCTCCACACCTACAGATGTATTCTGAAGATTGTTGGTGTTTTTGTTGACAATCATTGTAGAAACCATGAAGATCCATGTATTGTTTCAACTTTTTGGCGATTCCCCCCCACACACAGTGCAGTCTACCTATGAAGATTTAACTTGATGGTGGTGGGGTTGGGGAGGCACATGTTAAATCATAAAAATTCAAAAGGGTCCACTTTAATTCTACTGGATCCAACTATTATCCACACCCATTAAAAAAAAACCATTTGTGTGAGTTTGTGTAGACACTCTTCCTCTTTCTGTTTCTGTTCAGTGGACAGGGGTTATCCAAGGGAAGGAGGAGAGAAGAAACTAAAGGGTATGATGCCCATGGCACTCTCCCAAAATTATTCAGGTGCCCATGGCCCCAAAAAGATTGGAGGTGCCTGTAATACGATATAGAATACTTACAAAAACAACAACAACCTATTTTCCCTTGTTTACTTACTTTATTTCCAAGATATGGCTTGGGTGCAGACCAGTAATACGGAGACTTCAGTATTTTTGCAGCTGCTATATTATTAATACTTATTTGATGAGGTCCATCAAAATGATCTTGTTGAGGCTGTACGGTTTTTGTGGTAAGTGGAGCAGTCACCAGCCACCCAGCCATAGAAGACACCTTAAGGAAAAGAAACTATAAAACACCATTTACCACACCTAGAAAGTTAACTTACACACAAGTGTGTGTGTGTGTGTGTGTGTGTGTGTGTGTGTGTGTGTGTGTGTGTGTTTTAATGGAGTAACCATTATATTCTACATAATGCTGCCTACTGTTGAAGCACAGGGCGCTATTATCTCCTAAAGGGGCACAGGAAAAAAATGTATCATACAGAACATTGTTTTATGTACTCTTGACTGAAAGAGATGTTGTTGTTGTTTAGTCGTTTAGTCGTGTCCGACTCTTCGTGACCCCATGGACCATAGCACGCCAGGCACTCCTGTCTTCCACTGCCTCCCGCAGTTTGGTCAAACTCATGTTCGTAGCTTCGAGAACACTGTCCAACCATCTCGTCCTCTGTCGTCCCCTTCTCCTAGTGCCCTCCATCTTTCCCAACATCAGGGTCTTTTCCAGGGAGTCTTCTCTTCTCATGAGGTGGCCAAAGTATTGGAGCCTCAGCTTCACGATCTGTCCTTCCAGTGAGCACACAGGGCTGATTTCCTTCAGAATGGATAGGTTTGATCTTCTTGCAGTCCATGGGACTCTCAAGAGTCTCCTCCAGCACCATAATGAGATGTATGTATTGTCTAATTCACCACTGCAATTGGCTCCCTCAGAACACCTGTATCCATGTGCTCAGGCTTCCACAGTCTGATTCACACATCCCATTAAACCAGTGAAAATAAGCTGGTTTCTCTCTGAACAAACCATGAACCTGGTCTACATTGGCTCCCAGTGTGTTTCTGAACACAATTCAAAGTGTTGGTGCTGAACTTTAAAGCCCTAAACGGCCTGGCCCAGTATACCTGAAGGAGCATCTCTACCCCCATCACTCAGCCCAGACACTGAGGTGCAGCCAGATTCAAGGGCCTTCTGGCCATTCCCTCACTACAAGAAGTGATATTACAGGGAGCCAGGCTTTCTCAGTAGATGTGTCTGCCCTGTGGAATGCCCTCCCAGATGTCAAAGATGTAAGCAACCATACGATTTTTTTGTAGACATCTGAAGGCAGGCATGTTTATTATGGAAGCTCTTAATCTTTGATGCTTTGTTGTGTTCCTCTATATTTTCTTGGAAGCCACCCTGAGTGGCTGGGGCAACCCAGTCAGTTAAGTGGGGTTAAAGAAATAATAATAATAATAATAATAATAATAATAATAATAATAATAATAACAATAACAACAACAACAATAACAACAATAGCAGCAACAACTAATTATAACTACTACCAATAACTACTAACAATAACTAATAATTACTACTATCACTACTACTACACTCTTAACTTTATTACTTGGTATGGCCTGTTAATGTGAAATTAGATGGAGATGGGCTGTCTATCATAAAAGAAGATAAAGACAGGAAGTCTTGCTCCGTATTTTCTACTATAATTGGAAGCAGAAATTCAAGGTTTCAGCCAGGAGTCTTTTCCAGACCTGCCTGGAAAATTGGACCTGGCACTGTCTGCATGTAGAGCATGTGCTCTGCCACTAAAGAATAGCCCTTGAAGCACATTTATGGGGCTGCCTGAGGAAAAACTAATGAGCTGTTTGGACATGGAACATTAGCAAGATCATACCTGACTGATGGGCCATGGAAGGCTTTCACAGACATCAGAAACCCCAAAACAGAAACATTCAGTGCAGCCCTGGGGATTTCTTTCTTGGAGATTATAGAATCCTGGCATGCAACGGTCACAATTTTCTCCTTCAACGTTTTCCTGTGAAAAGCATGCAAAATTTGTTCTGTTATCATCACAATAATAACCAGGTTAGAAGTAATCCTGGCATAACGATTGATTGATGGTCCTAGAATTAGTATTAATGCATTTCATCGTTATTTTCAACCTTCATCTGACCAATTTCTTATTTTGACGTATGCAAGTAAAATTAAGCATGTTAATTTAGCATTGGAAATATGAAGTTCCATACGGCTTACAAGTTTTTGGCTGAGTCCAAAGAACATCAGTGAGGGAAAGTAAGCATCAAGACCTCCCACTTTGATAGTTGTGTAAAAGTGATTGGCAAACATTTCCAGTGCCATCCTCAATGCTAAATAAGTTGCTGTCCTTGATTTAACTGTCTGCAGTTCATTCTAGCCACCCTTCTCCACCCTCAACTGCATTTACTAACTCTCTCACACCACTTGACGTGTAGTACTGTACCTCCCTGAAATTTGTGACAGATATACCATGATTCATAATTTAAATACCCACCCCAGAGAGATTTTTGCCTAAGCCGCAGTGAATTGCTACACACAGGTTGTGATCTTTACCACTAACAGAAATGTTTTCCTTATTAATTTACAAATCCCACTCCAACGTTCACAATAAATCAAACTGAAAATCAGTAGTACGCTTACTTTACAAAGGCAAGGTTCTGTGCATGGGTCATCATTAATGCTACCAACCAGGCTACAGTTGCAACGCATGCAGCTTGGATAACCTTTGTAGCCGAAGGCACAGCGATCACACTTCTCTCCTGCGTAACCTTCCTTGCAGTGACACTGACCAGGATGAACACCTTGAAAAAGGAGGAAAGGATGAAAAAGAGGAAGACCTATCACATGCAGATACATATCATTTTTTGCTCCCAAAGCATTAGAACCATGATCCTTGTGCTATGGTGACAGAAGCCTTATGCAGTGTCCTACACTACCAGCAAGTGCAAGAAGTCTGGGAAAAGTTTAAACTCAGCAACCTTTTTCTGCGATAGAAGTGAGCCATGGGCAAGCCTTTCTGGGACACTACCTAATACTGGCCTAAGTATTAAGGGTTGTTCCAGTTATGCTTTGTGCTACTGGAAGAGCTCCCTCAAGGCAGGGAAGCTGTTTTTTTCCCCTGATCTCTCCAACCCTGTGCTCCCAAAGAACTTTTCGGGTCTGCAGGGCCTTCTAGTGCAAGACAGGATATGTCATAGAGCACTGCAATTGGTAGGGAGAACTGGTGAAAATTGAGTGCCTTGCCTTGCACTAGCAGAAGCAATGCACAAATCTTCAGTTAGCAGTTAGTGGCATCAAGCCTTAATTCCTGGGCTCAATTTCCTCAGTCCTGGCCTTCATCCTACCTCACACTTGTCTCATGTCATAACAGGTTCCTTTTTTAAAAAAATAAAAATCCACCACCAATCATTCCCTGCATATCCTATGGGATTTGCCAAATCCCCAGCTGTAATTGCTAATAAACCCCACTCTAAATGCATGTAACTACAATCCAAGCAAAAATCTAAGTGTGTTTGAACTGGTCCTTATTGCCAGTGTTTCCTCACATACAAACCCAAGTTACAAAAAATATTAGTTGGACTAGTTTTTAGATGAAATGTATTTTCCAGTCACTTACTGTGTTGTGGGTCAGCATGATCATCATCCTTAACACAGTCAAAACCAAGGGACCCAAATATATCACATTCACAGGAAAAGCAAGGGTTATCGTCAAAGGGAGATACCTAAAAGAAGTTAATATTTTTGTTCACATTAATAATAAGATGTTGGTGAGCATGCATAATTATTGCTGTCTGAGGATAACGATGATATGGCATGACAACGCACATAGTAGTACGCAACAGGATATTGTGATTAATTTAGTCCTTGAAACTGAAAACAAGGAGCTATAGGTATGAATGGCGTAGCATTCAAACTGCCCATCATAGCTGTGGGATGTTTTGGAAAAGCAACGTTTGTTGGAAAGCAATCCAGAAGTTTTTGAAATGTCATAGACCCTAAGGTAGCCTTCCCGAACCTGCCTGGAGCTATTGGCAGTTGCCGTCCAAAATTTCTGGAGGGCAACAGAAGTTGCCAAAAGGGTCTGTACAGCTTGTACTAATTTGCTCACACCAGCTGAAGGGATTCAAGAGGGAAGCCAGCCAGAGGAGAGGGGGCAATTGCATGTCTTCCCATCACTGACAGCACTTCAGCTTGCCAGAAGGGAGAGAAGGAGCAGCAAAGCAGCAGTGAGATCAGTGGTGCAAATGTACTAGTGGGCACAGTGGATTGGCTCCACTGGTGCTTGCATTGCACCAACCTTTCCACCACATTGCCTCTCTCCTAGTAAGCTGCACTGAAGCTGGTGATGGGAAGTCAGATAAATGGCCCTGCGGACCACTGCTGCCTGTCACTTGCCACTGCTGATGACTCCTTGACAACTGTTATGAGTTTATATAATATGACCAATAGCCACAGCAACATATTAAGAATCACAACAAAATATTTTATAGGGCTTGCAGGGATACAACCTCAGTATACTCTGCCATTTTTCTGCTAATAACCTTCCCTTAGATATGGCTTTTTAAAATCACATGGCATTGCAAAAATCAACCAGAAATGAAAGAAATAAGTCTGAAAGAAATAAGTGCTGTTTTTTACCACAGCTCAAAGCGACAGAACATATGTTCATAAAATCCTCTTACTTTATGTGGCCTATAGTAACCGTCAGTACACATCTCACAGTTTATTCCAGTGGTGTGTTGAGTGCAGTTTATACACACTCCTCCACCTTTGAACTGGCCGTGAATGTTTAAACTTCTTTTCTGATCTGCCACACTCTGATCATAATAACAATCTTCTGCTTTGTTATGACAGTTGCATCCTAAAAATAAAGAAAGAAATTCACTTTCCTTTTTTTAAAAAAAACCACACATATAAACATATAGCTAAACATATAAACAGTAGGAGTGGAGATCTGAAAACTTACTGTACTAATATAGCAATACTACAGTATTCTTACTGTGCATGTAGCAGCTAATATACACAGAAGTGGCCCTTTTTAAAAACTGTTATGCAGTTCACACTGATCCAAAAGTTTCACCATTTATCAAAGTACATAATTATTAATAGTATTCTGGCTTCTTCATCCTGGCTTTCTAAACTCCTTTCATTTTTGAAAAAGTAAAGCATAAATAAAACTACTAATTTTCTTGTGACTCTACATTTTAAAGCACAAGAAGTCCTGTAGAGTTCTTCAAAATGAAGTACTAGAATGGGAGCATCTGATTACTAAATGTAGTTCGGAGTATATTTTGGAACATTAAATTGTCAGGCAATTCTTGCTAAAGTTAAAGCTGTACAGTAAGGGTAAGGAAGCTTTTTCAGCCAGAGGGCCACATTTATTCATGAGCAACCTTCTAAGGGCCACATACCAGTAGTGGGTGCAGTCAGGTATACACAGTTGTTCATCTTCTAGCCAAGCATGCAGAGTTCAAGGATGCTTTGCAGCCAGGAAAAAAAAAACACTAGTGGGGATGCAGAGCACAGGGCAGTAAGGATGATGAGCACAGGGCTAGCTGTGATGAGTATCATGGCCCAAATAAGAGCCCTGAGGGCCAGATAAAGAGACCTGAAGTCCACATTCAGCTTCCAGTCCTAAGGTGTCCTATTCCTATTGTACACGTACACATTAAAGCAAGCATCTAATGAAACCATTACTAACAGCTTACATAGTTCAAAGGCACAGACTTTCCCATATGTGAAGAGGAACCAATATATGCCACTGCTGTCACATCAGAAAACAAGGCACCCATCATGCATCTAGTTGTGTGTGCATATTAGGGAATGCCTAGCCAATGTTAAGGCAAGTATATAGAGAAGCATCATTTTTGTACTACGTACTCTCACATTTGTTGCCAGCAGAAATGGTTCCTGGTCTCCACGGGGCCTGGTGGTAGCCAGGGCAACACTCATTACAGCTCTCACCGCAAGTATTGTGCTCACACTGGCACTGAAGCTTCTAAATAAAAACAAATTATAACACAGCTCTATTACCTAATTCCTTGGAAACAAAAATGCCTCTTTACCTGAGATCTTAAAACACCTGAACTAGCTTTTAAACATTTAGTGTAGCCTACAAGTTTGTATAGGACCTTCTTGCCATGGTATAAAAATCTGTCTTGGAAGATAATCAGAAACCCATTCAATCTGTAGGAAGCAATGTAGCTCAGGGAGACAGCTGACAAACAGTGTAAAAAGTGGTAAAAGGAAAGAGTAGGGAAGGGGATAGAGAGAGGGGTAAGTTATCTTAAAATTGAAAGATATTAGTAGGAGTTGCTGGTGGATGACTGCAGGGCCGTCCCTAGGCCTGGGCTGGGTGGCGCATGGCGCCAGAGCGCCTGGCCATCAGGGGCGCGGAAGGAGTGCCGAATGCTGGTGTCTGCCTCCGTGCGCCTCTGCCGTTGAGCGGTTTCAGGCAGCTCTCTGGAGGCACGCGGGGAGCGCGAGCCTGGGGCCACCTCTGCCGCACCTCTGTCAGCTGTTGAGCGGCTTCAGGCCGCTCTCCAGAAGCACGCGGGGAGCGCTGGCCTGGGGCCGCCTGAACAGCTGAGAGGTGCAGCGCGGTGGCCCAGGCTCGTGCTCCCCGCATGCCTCCAGAGCTTCGTGCGGGGATCGGGAGCCTGGAGCTGCCTCCTCTGAACAGCTGGGAAGTGTGGCAAGGCGGCCCCAGGCTCGCGCTCCCAGTGCGCCTCCGGAGAGCGGCTTGGAGCCGCTCAAAAACTGAGAGGCGCGGAGGACACAGCCCCAGGCTCCCACTCCCTGCGCGAAGCTCTGGAGGCGCGTGGGGAGTGGGAGCCTGGGCCCTCCTCCCCCGTGCCTCTCCGTTTTTGAGTGGCTTCAGGCCGCTCTCCGGAGGCGCGCTGGGAGCGTGAGCCTGGGGCTGCCTCCTGCCCGCCTCACTCACGGGGGGCACCGGAGGGATCTTGGCACCAGAGCGCCAGATATGGTTAAGATGGCCCTGGATAACTGGCAAACATTCACAAGGCCCTGCAAGATTTAAGTATGGATTTCTGCATTGTCAGCAGTTTAGGGAGCATGCCTCTGACTCTCCCCTTCCCTTATGACTTGTTTGTTTAAGGGGCAATCCAAACCCTTGACCAGCAGCAGTAGGGCTTAATGAAGTAGCACAGTCATCACTGCATCCACAGCCCTGCTGCTCTTGCTAGATGGGCCGGAAGGTTAGGAGAAAGGGGGGAATGCCTATTTGCTATGCCAGCCGCCTGGGAGGCAGAAAAGTCCAATGAAAGTTCAGCTTTTAAAGAGCTCCTGGCTTTCTCTGGCCAATGAGAGCCACTGTCAGTTTGTCAGATGTGTCCTGCTTCCCAGTAAGGCATCCTGGGGCTTTGAATACTTGGTGGGAGATCACCTGAGATAAATGACTGTTTAGCTTACAGAAAATCATGAGGGGAAAGGAGACCAATGCCCTATGTCACCACCTTAGAGGGATTCCTCACATATTTGATAAAACAAGGCAGAGTATGTGTGCCTGCTAGAGTGCACTTACTGTTAAAAGCAACAACACCACTGTACTTGAAATTCTGTGAGAAGGAAGTATTTTATATGGGAAATGTAGAACTATTGCTTCTGGATGAGCAAGTTGCTAAAGAGATGAACTCTTCAAGTACACGAAGTGCTGTCACATAGGACAGACTTGTTCTCTGCTGCTGCTGCCCCAAAGGGAACAACTAGATGTGATGGGCTGAAGCTACAATGTGGTAGGTTTCAATGGAGCATTAAGATAAATGTCTTGATGGCAACAGCAGTTTAGCAATGAAACCAATACCTGCCCCTAGAGGGAAGCTGAAATGGAATATGATAACTCTGCTGCCGTGCACACAGCCATGATCGTAACTGAAGTATATGTGGAGGTAGAGAAAAACCTCTAAGACGTTTTGGTGGGTGAGAAGTTATTCAAGTTTGTACAGGACCATATGAAGCTGTAGTGTTTGCAACATTCCTCCTGCTGATCGTATTGGCGTGCGCACACATGCACACATACAAAAACACTTGTATATTAAAGGTTAGCTGTGTGTGAATGAATGTGCTCAAGTGTGTACAGTGGTACCTCTACTTACGAACTTAATGCGTTCCAAACGCACATATGTAAGTCGAAAAAATTTGTAAGTCGAATCCCATAGGAATGCATTGGGAGAAAAAAATCGTAAGTAGAAGCAATCCTATCTAAAAATTCGTAAGTAGAAAAAATCCTATCTAAACCGCATCCAAGATGGCGGACGGAGCTCTGTTCGTAAGTACGGTAGAAACATTCGTAAGTAGAGTTATTTGTAAGTAGAGGTACCACTGTATATGGAAATAGCTGAAAGAATGAGCAAGGAAGACTTGCAAAATAACAAGTTTTGATAAGGTGTGCACATCCTGAAACATAGTTTCTTTATTTCTATATTCCTATGCAATCCTAAAAGGATCCACTGGAAGTATAGTTTTAATAATCCTGTAAGCCTTCCTTGAGCAGTCAGTGTAACATAGACTGCACTGCTTCAAAAGCCTATGCAGTGATGCTATACTAATACACATCTTTCAAGTATGGCTGAAAAGGCTCGAAGTGAGGGCAGACGACCCAGGCATTTATAATTTCACTAAATAATGAGCAACCAAGTAATCAACTAAGACATATTTCTGTAACATTTAAAAACTGGTTTCTGCAACGTTTTAGCGGTATTCAGAAATCTGTTTTGCTTGAGACAGATACAAGTTTGCAGAGCGGGTGACACAAGCAAACAAACATACCTTTGTGACTTGATCCAAAGGACAGCTTCGAGCATGGCCATAGCAAATGCACATCCCTCCAACAGAGATGTCCTTTATTGAATAGTAGTACTAAATAAAGCAAAGTTTGATTTATAAAATCAGTTTACTTTTAGTATTTGAAACAAGACGTGTCGAAGTTCTATTTAAAAGAAAATAATCTTTCAGTTTAGGTGAAGTTTATACTGGTCAGGACTTATTCATGGAAACGTAAATGAACAGGTATTTCTTTCTCTCCCTCTCCCTCATCCACACACAAAGAGCAGCAGCAGCAGCACAATAGCATTGATCACTCTGAGTCATGGATCAGGTTTTCTCTTTTTGCCAGCATTACAAATTTATTTATTTATTTATTATTCAAATACGAAAATAAAGGGGCTTAAAGAAAGAAAGAATACAACATCAAACACCATTATAACTTTCCACCCTACATACAAAATAAAGCAAATTACTATTACCCCCATGTGACTTCCCTCCACCAATACTCAACATCCTTTATATTTTCTTATTAACATTGCTTCTTTTATATATTATCCTTAATATTCCTGATATTAATTTCATCTATTTCGGCTTTACATACTTAGCCTATGCATATCAACATGTTATCCTTAGAACAGTGTGTTTTCATGTAGTCCTCAAAGCATTGCCATTCCGTTCTTAATTTCTGATTTGTTTGGTATCTTATGGTGCTGTTAACTTTGCCTATTCTATTCAATCACATAATTTATTCATCCAATTCTCTTTAGTGGGGATGGTTTCCTTTCCAATTTTTCCCAAGTACTAGTCTGGCTGCGGCCATCGCATATAAGATATAACGTGGAATATACTTTCCTTACCCGATAGGTACGCCTCTGGCTTCTTTTCTATAGAAGCTTTAAACATTTTTTTCAACTCTTCGTGAATACAGCCCCATAATTAATTTACTAATTTTCTCGCAGCCCCACAATTATGCTATATGCCATAATCTACTACAAGTAAAGTAAAACTCTGCACAAATGTAAATCATTTGAAGCATAAATTACTCATTCAACTCAGAACTAATTTTGGCTTCAGGTATACTGATGTAACAACCAAAGAAGGTTTTTGAAAAACTCACTCATCTGTGAGAATGCTAATGAGATCAATTTGGTCCAGAGGCTTTTTCCGAGAACAGGCAAAATTCATTTTAGCTTTTTTCAAAAGAGCTAAGTTAAACTAATAATTAGGGAGAATTGCTTAGCAAATGTAATACTGACATGCCTTGATTCCCTCAATGAGGCAAAACATGCGTTCAAATGTAGATTTATGTCATCTGTCAAGCTTCTGTTGAACTTATATATTGCATTGGTTATAGCGTCAAATACGGTAATAGTTCTCATGTACTACTAATAATAATATCTACAACTAGGTATTGTTTAAACTGTATCATGCAATCTTTCTTTAGCATACAGACAAGTACCATATAAAAGGTATTAAACAAGAAGGGTATTCTTGGAGTTGTGATGGGGGGAACAGAAAATAAATTGGGGGGGGAATTGTGTTGTGCTTGGTTTTTCAGTTTTTAGGAACCAAATAGGAAAAGAACTGTAAGAATGTGGGGGCTGCATGTTTCCACTCCTCGCCATCCCCAATGTTTCTGGGTTCCCTCTCCCAGCCTTCACACCTCTAAGTACTTGACTCTGGACATACATCTCCGGCTTCACAAGCCATGGATCATGAAGCCAGAAATGATCACTAGTGCTGCACACTCCTCTTCCACTTGGACACCGCTTTCATCGTAGAGATCCTGATTTGTTTTAATGCAATTCCCCATTACATATGAAATGGGGAACTCTGGTTTAACACTGCTTAACTAACGAGTACAGGGTGAGTCTTTTAAAAGAGGCCCCGTGGAACATGTGTACTCTGTATCCACGGGGCCTCTTTTAAAGGACTAACCCTGTATAATAAACCAGGTTCATGCCCCAGAAATCCCCATCGCATGGATGAATTTTACACTCATTGGGCATCTTCTTACTGCCGGTGGACAAATAACTGGCAAATGTGGAGGGTGGATGTGACTAGCCTACATGACCCCCAAGGCGCCCTCATTCATGCTTTTAACACATGAGGGGCTTCATCTGAACCTGCCACACTATGGAATGCATTCAAACAGCACAGTGCCTATGAGAGAATGCTGCTTTATCAAATTAGCATGTGACTTAAGTCCCACAATGGGTTTCAATCTTTCATCAAGACATATTTGGAACAGACCCACTTAAGTACATTTACCAATTTACTTTGAGTAGAACTAGATGTTGAGTATCACCCAGATATAACACATAACCAATTCATATGGTTGGTTAAAACCCAGAAGAAAGCATCTTACCCTTCTGGTAACAATAGGATCAAGGTCTTTAGGATCATGGTGGCTAAGGGTCATGAGGTCTGCATTAAGGTTTCTTATACGTTGTAATCGAAGCCGGATGTACCGTGCAGAAGTAAACTCCAATAATGTCGGTGAAGGGTCATCAGCACTAGGTCTACCATTGATCAATGATGTATGGATCTAAAAAGAAATAATGGTTTCTGTATAAGCCTGTAAATAACACGTCAACATTTCAGAATACCTTCTGGGTGAAAGTTTAAAATCAACCTCTGCACCCATCCCACTGCTGCCTCTGCCACAACACCACAATACAAGCTGGGCATGTCTGTAAAGTAGTTGCCGGGCTCAATACACCGTTGTGCTGTCCCTGCTCACTGCTGTCCTCATTAAGGTTGTTGAATTGCTTTATAACCCACATATCACAGAAATCGCTTTCCAGTCCACAGATTAAATGCTGAGAGTGCATTTTTGAATGGGCTTCTGCAGGACGAGGGCAAAGGAAAGCAGGCCTGTAGCTAAAACACTGGCATAAGGATGCAGAATGAAACACACACTGGGGAAGCAGGAATGTACTTGCCCTCAGCATTTTATGAACTTTCATACCAATGCTTCAATGCTAGTTTTGATTCCCATGCAATGCGTTATATACCCAACTAGAAGAGCTAGCCTAGCTCTTCCTCTAGCTGCTAGAGAAAGAAAATCTAGGGAATAAAAAGATACACAGGAAGAACAAAAGCTGCCCCACAGCATTCAATGTATTCTCAAGCACAACATAGTGGGGCAGCCCTTGGTCACCCCAGATCTTTGGAATCTAATGCAGTCACCTCAGGTTATATATGAATTAAACTTGTTTCTATTTTATTTTCACTATACAATAAAAATATATTTTGTGACTGTTTTCTACTTAGGCTATAACCCTTCAGAAAACTGGTTAGCATCTCCTGTGAAATGTTCTAAGAACTCAAACATGTTGACTTGTAATTTACTACTAAAATAAATGCAATTTACTCCTTAGTAAGTTTATTTAGAATGAATAAAACTAAATAATAAATAAATAAAATAAAAAACTCAGCAATCTTAGGGTGATTTTCAACTAAGTTTTACTCAGAGAAGACTGACAAAAATTAACTGACTTAACTTAATCATTAGTTAATTTCCACAGATCTATTCTGAACAAACCTTAGTTGAATACACACTTAGGCTTCAATCAACAGATTTCACCCACTCCAGATCAGGAGACAAGGGCTAACCTAAACATCCTGGAATCTGAACTAAAGTACCCAAATTAATGTCAGATTATGCTTCTTCTACAAATGTTGTTTTACACATCCCATTAAATATCACATGACGTACTGGCTTCTACAGTGGAACCTCGGGTTGTGGACGTAATCTGTGATGGAGGCACGTCCGCAACCCACAGTGTTCGCATCCTGAAGTGCCGTGTCTGCGCAGGCGCCGGTGCAATTTGGTGCTTCTGCGCATGCACAAAGTGTGATTTAGCACTTCTGCGCATGCGTGAGCAGCAAAACCCGGAAGTAACCCATTCCGGTACTTTTGGGTTTCCCACGGTACGCAACCCGAAACCATGTAACCTGAAGCATCCGTAACATGAGGTATGACTGTATATGCACATTTAGCCTAAAGTGTTTAAGTAACATATTAAAAAGATAACATTGATAGCATTTTAGTCCCAAACACATTCAGAACTCTGACAGCTTTCAGTCTAAGAAAGAATTTGGAATTCTTCTCTTAGCAGCAATTTTTATAAGTTCAATGCATAAAGACAGACATTCACAGTGAACTGTTCACAGATTTTAGAGCCTCATTTTCTGATGTCCCTGGCCTGGCTCTCTGATCTATAGTACAGAGCCACTAGGAACAGAGTTTGCTTTAAAGAAAGAGCAATCAACTGTTGACCTGCACAATGCTCTTAGCTCTTTTAATTAGGCTCTCTCTTTGAAACAATGCCAAGGCCTCCTTTAGAGCTCAAGCTACACAGAGCAATTTAGATAGCATTTTTAATTTTATGATCGAGTATCAGGTGATCCTTAAGAAAAAGCATTTTAAAAAAACCAGAGCCTAAGTTTACACAAGATAACCAGGAACTCTCAGCAATTCACCACTGTAGATGTGTTAAGAGGTGCAAAGTTTTTATAAACTGCAACATCAAAGATAAGAGTGAGCTTCCTGTACAGAAGCTGCTTCACCTCTCTTCCTGGAGTGAGATCAACAATGAGCCTGCTCAGATGTAAGCAAGCTTTCCCACAATAAGTAAAAAGTATTTTTTTAAAAAAATGGGAGAGACTCTGATCTTCAGAAACAAAACCTGCTGCAGCTGCTAATAATGCTGAATAAATCTTGATAGAGGGGAGAGAAGACCAGTATCTGAAGAAGCCTGTTACTATCAAACTAAACATAAGAGCAGAGTGGTTTTACTACCCCCATGTCCAAGGATAATAGGCATCTGAACAAACAAAAAGAAAACCTACCTCTCCATGTTCAAGTGGGACTAGCTTAGAATAATAAGAAGTGCAGATAACTTCATCATCTCTCTTATATGTAGGAGGCCCAAGCCTTGGTGTTATGTTGTATCTTACTAGGCACTCAGTATCACTAACTGCATAGTACTGCCATGGCTTGAATTCAGTCCCATCCAGAGAACGTTCCAAAATCCAGTTTCCAGGCCGGGGAGCATTAGCAGCTTTGATGATCACATAGGCAACTTGAAAGACCTGCAAGAAATGTAGGGGGGGGAAATGCAAGACTTAGTACTAACCTATGAAAATATAGTTTTTCAGAATAGCTCAAAACCCAGGTTTCAAATATCTAACAATATCTATAATTATTTCTCAAAATTTTAATGCTCTTGTTTGCGATGGAAATTGCTTTTAGCTCAATTTCCATAGCCTACAGTTGATAAAATAAAATAAATACAACCCCAACTTCAAATGCTATTTCCTATTTGGGCTTTACACAAGAGTTCACAAAGTTCAAATTTCTATAATTTCAGAAGTTCATACATTAGGACAAGGCATGTCATGGATATTAAAACAGGACGTGCACATACAAAGCATAACATAATACATAACATAATACAAAAAGTTGCACAATAAATGGTCCCTAAAGAATCCGCTGTTGGTTTCTATTAGCCTCAGGAAAGAATGCTAAAATGTTTCCTTCTGGCTGAATGTATAGAAACAAGAATCCTGATGACCCAAAATATTATGAAGATTTAGATATTTTTAAAAATGCACTATGGGCATTAGCAACATTCAGCTTCATCCCTCAAATCACAAAAATTTCCTCCAAGCACTGTAGGAGAGAGAGCTTCGTGTAATTACTAGAAAAACCAGTTCTGAACCAAACTTCAACCACAAGATCTAATGAGATCCCCAGAAATACTCTGTAGGTGCTGGAACTTGTTTCCAGCTGCAACCTGTCCTTATCAAAGAAGTGATTCATATGGATTTAGGACAACTATAGGTCTTGTTTGAATACAAATTGTGAGTATTATCATAATTATTGTTTTTCCAGCAGAAGTCACTGTAATAAATAAGGAATCATCCAAGTACTCATTTAGAGTGATATCCCTATTGTGGCATCCTGCCTGTGCATCAGACTTCCGCTTCTGCAAACAGGACTTACCATTCCTCTCCTCTCCCCTGCTGTCCCTATGCACCCCCAAAATTTATTCCAGTGGGGTGGATATCCTGCAGATCAGATGGGGTGTGGGGAAGGGAGGAAGGGAAATTCCAATGCATACACCAGTACAACCTATGCTCTCATGTGAAATGTGCAGTAAGTCAAATGTACTTATACGGTCACAGTGAGCAAGATCCACCCCTTGTTGTGGTGCAGCAGTAAGGACTTACCAACACCTTTCCAGGCATAGTCCACGCTTTTAAGTTCTGTGTCTGAGTAGCCTTCATTAAGTAATGCATTAGGATGTGTAAGAAAGACAGACAACCATTTTGGAGTTTTTTTTTAAAAAAAAAAAACCCAAACCCAAACTACCAGTCCACCAAGGAGGCCCCCTCCCTTACCCTCTCTCCACTGCACTTTCTATAAACCAAAGACAAGTAGAAATTCTTTGATCACGCAACACACCAATGCTACATACTTTTATACAGTTGTTACTTGCCTGTCTTAAATCCAGAGTTATGGTTATCCAATGGTATTCTCTTCCGTTCTGAATGCTAGGACTTTGCCACCAGTTATTAGTACCATCTATAGCATTTGAGATAGGGTGTTGTTCTAAAATAAGCAAAAACAAATTAAGATCACGTTTCCCCTCTTCCCCTTCCACTTTTGTTGTTTTCGGTTATCATGATTACGATCTTACTAGTAAAGTACACAGGTCATACACTATGAGCCCATGGTGGCTATGAGCCAGTTTTCCCTGATACGTGAGCCAGATCTTTACAAGTGGGTTTCTGGTGTTCTTATTTTATGCATTTTATTTCATTTGTTACCCACCACTGGCATTTTTATGATAAATTGTGTGTGTGTGTGTGTGTGTGTGTGTGTGTGTGTGTGTGTGTACAAGAATAAGTGGTATATAAAGTTGTACAAATAAATAAATAAATAAATAAATAAATAAATAAATAAATAAAGGTAGGTAGGTAGGTAGGTAGGTAAAGGTCCCCTGACAGTTAAGCCCAGTCACGAACGACTCTGGGGTTGCGGCGCTCATCTCACTTTTCTGGCCAAGGGAGCCGACGTTTGTCCACAGTTTTTCTGGGTCGTGTGGCCAGCATGACTAAGCCGCTTCTGGCAAACCAGAGCAGCGCACAGAAACACCGTTTACCTTCCGGGTGGACCAGTACCTATTTATCTACTTGCACTGCCATGCTTTCGAACTGCTAGATTGGCAGGAGCTGGGACCGAGCAATGAGAGCTCACCCCGTCACAAGGATTCCAGCCGCCAACCTTAATTTGTACAAATAAATAAATACTACCTCCAATATTGGAGGTTATATGCCTCTGAGTACCAGCTTCTGGGGGGCACAAGAGAGAAGAGTGCTGTTATAGTCATCTCCTATTTTTAGACTTCCCATAGACATCTAGTTGGCCACTCTGAGACAAGTATGCTGGCCCAGATGTGCCTTTGTTCTGTGTCTCCTTATGTTTTAGGCGTGGGGGAGAGTAATATGGACAAGCACAACATAAATTCAGATAGAATAAAACTTTCACACAGAACATAAATGCATTCCAGACAAAAATAACACAATGAAATTTTTAAAAAAACAGAATTTTGTTTTAGTCCCCACTGATTCCACTGGGATTACTTTGGATTGCAGTGTTCACGTGGCTAAACCAGTTGCATTCTTGAACCAGATGAATACCATAGTGTGTATCTCTTGGAACAGCCAGAAAAAGTATAAAGTAGTGAACTTGCCTTTCGAATTTGCACTATTGTGGTCACAGATCCGACACTGCGCATTGCGTAGGGGCCGACCTGGAACATGCTCCACGAGTTTACAAAACATCTCAGGGCCCTTTTCACCGCAAGTAGCATTGGTGCTGATATGAGCATTGCTAGCAAGGTTTAAAATGGCAGGAAATAAACCTAAAGAGTAAAAGGAAGGTCATTTAATAATAATAATGGTTTTTTTCTCATTACTTTACACCTTTATTTTACTGGTGCCTTTAGAAGCCATTTGATGATACCAGAGAGAGCTCCCCACATTTTTCAGATTTCTGTTACCACTGGGTTGATTTCTTAAATGTGCTTAGCCTTAAAGCAACATGTCCTACATTAACTCAATTAGGAAGCAATCCTAAACATGAGAAGCCAATGTAATCTGTGCCATCTTAAACTAAGTCGGTGTTAAGTATGCCAGTTCCAAACTTTGTTCAGGAGTGGGGTTACTGCCAGATGAGGCAGCAGAAGTAGGGTAGATAGAAAACTGGAAAGAGAGTTTGATTTACACCACCCTTTTTGCCTGTGTATGTTCCACTGGATTTGCAGGCCATGCGTCTGAGATGAACTGTTAGGATCAAACATAAATATCCCTATCCGGTCCCATTCCTCTGCTCCCCTGGAACACCCATTTTTCAGGGCTTGCGCTAGTGTAAATTCCAGAAGTCTTGGCTCAGATGGATTAGCTCAATGAGCCAGGATTAGTGAGTTATGCTGCCATCATGTCTCTGGCTGACCTGGGGTTGAGGACTCAGGGAGACGAAGTCTGGCTGTAGGCTGAGCGAGAGTCCTGCCACATCCTCACTCACTCATCATCCCAGATGAGCTAGGGTTAGGACTGCGCCTTTAGCATCAGTTACCAAATAACAGCCTTGTTTAAGTACGTCATAGAAAAAGGAATGACTATCTGCCAAGAGAGGTCAAAGGAGTGGTGACTATGTGCCATGCAACACACACACACGGCTCACACAAGCCATGTACCACATACACATATGTGAACACATGCAGGCCAGGGGAGCACAGCATGTCGCATTCACCGTACATGCTACATTGCGTCTACTTTCTTTGCCCTCTACCGGTAGGTTTGTACACACATAAGTATGGTTCAGACATGTAAACAAATGATACAATAAGGCTGGAACCTACCACCACAGTGCTTTGCCCCAGCTTTAAAGGCAAGACTGCCCCTGGGATATCTGAAGACGGCTTGCTTGCTTTTCCTCCGAATTTTGAACAAGATACTGTTGCCATAGACTTTCTGTGACCTCAGCCTAAGCAAAATGTGTTTCCCAACTAAACAGTTTAGATTGGCGGCCCAATGTAAACAACTTGCAACTGCGAGGTGTATACTTGAATTAGGGAAATTGCAAACGAATTAATTGGCTTTTAAATCCTGTCCATGGCCATTTCCTGTGCCTTCATCTTTGCTGAAAGAGGCCTAACAAGATTTTTAAAAATACCCATTAAGACTCCTAGAAAACAAGAGAGCAAGCTAGACGACCAAGTGCTAAACTAAACAAGGAAGCTGTGTAGGTTTTTGTTTTGTTTTTTAAAACCTTTCCCTATCCTTTTACACAATGATGTGAAGTTGTCTTTGATTTGTATTCCTTTGATTACTCAGCTGTGCCTTTTTGCCCCAAAAAAGAAAGAAGTTCCCACAGGAAAAAAAATGCTACCTGATACTAGGAAACATGCAGATGTTTAAGACTATTTGACCTTGAATATAAGTCATACCTGGCAAAGTAACAACCAATCCTAAATACAGTATGTTAAAAGGAAATCTCACTTATTTGCTTTAAGTACAGTCAGCTTGCACTTCACTTGTTTAGTCATGATCTTCAACAGGGTCAAGGAGGCTTAAGTAAATGCCAAACTAAAATACAATGAATTGAAATTTTGGTAATATGAATTCTTTTAAAAATAAGTGGTAGGCGACTTGGATGGATAGAGATGTGAGGATTTTCAAGAAGATATGAAAAATCAATTCCCGAGAACTCTCAATGTTATATCAAAACACTTATTTTCAACACAATTCTCCATGCCCAAATATTCTGAATTTAAAATTAGTGGAAGAATAATAAAATCCATGCAAGTTATTGAATAAAGATGGAAGCTATATATGCTATTCTGGTCTGCCATAATCAGTCAGTTACCTATATAAGCATGTTAAGGCTCAGCCCTGCCTGGACCACAAACCTGAGGTCTCCTCAGGAGAGGAGCAAAGACAGCAGGGTTATCCAGCAGCTTACCAAATACTATTTTTTTCTGAGGAGCCAAATTTGGGCATTCTGGTTCCAGGACTGTAAGTCCTCATGGCAGCTGCCAGGTCACTAGCTAGTCCCAGACACCGCTACACTGATCTCCCCCAGGACTACAGGAATGGAGAAGACAGTGAACGAGGCACAAACTTCAGTCACCAGCAAAGTGCTTTTCTAACCACACTTGAGGCTACGCTGGAGTTGGAGGAAGCACTTGGAAGCAGCTGCTTAGATCAGGACCTTACTGCGAACAAGGAAAGGGTTCAGCGTCCAGCTCCTATGGACAATAGGCCCACAATTTACATGGGGGTCAAGGCATGTCAAGGCAAAATCACATAAAGTTAGGAAGACCCCCAGAATCACCCCCCTGTGCAAATTCATTTTGTTAAGTTTTTTGCTCAGTTCTCCAATCTGTTCAAGTTATCTTAAATCCCGATTCTATTTTCTGCAGCATTAGCTACCCCTCCCAGTTCGGTGTTATCTACAAATTTGATGAGCATCCCCTCAATTCCTTCATCCAAGTAGTTTATAAAGATGTTGAACAATGGGCCCAGGACAGAACCCTGTAGCACCCCACATGTCACTTTTCCCCCAGGATGATTAGGAACCATTACTGAGTACTTTTTGGGTTCAGTCAGTCAACCAGCTACAAATCCACCTAATGGTTACTTCATCCAGCCCACATTTTACCAGATTCTCTGCAAGAATATAATGGGGGACTTGGTCAAAAGCAGGGGTCAGCAACTGTCCCTCAGACCATGTGGTGGGCCGGACTATAATTTGAAAAAAAAATGAATGAATTCCTATGCCCCACAAATAACCCAGAGATGCATTTTAAATAAAATCACACATTCTACTCATGCAAAAACACCATGCAGACCCCACAAATAACCCAGAGATGCATTGTAAATAAAAGGACACATTCTACTCATGTAAAAACACGCTGATTCCCGGATCATCCACGGGCCGGATTGAGAAGGCGATTGGGCCACATCTGGCCCACGGGACTTAGGTTGCCTACCCCTGGTCAAAAGCCTTAGTGAAATGTCCCCACAGCAATCCCCCGATCCACCAGGCTTTTAACTCATATTTAAAAAAGAAAAGAAATGAGATTTGTCTGGCATGACTTGTCTTTGAGAAACCCATACTGGGTCTTAGTAATCAAAACATCCTTTTTCTAAGTGCTCACAGACTGACTGTGCAATTATCTGTTCTAGGATCTTTTCTGATATCAATGTCAAATTGAGTTGCTCCATAATGACCATATTAAATGTCTTTCAACCTTCTCTAAGGAAATATCTTAAATACAACCTTGAATAAACCATGACTATCTAAATTCAGACATTTTGCACTATTTTGTTATGTTTTGGATTAAGAGCCAGATTTTGACTGTTCTGTTGCAAACAGCATATATAAAACAGCTTTTTGTTGTTGCTTTTGCTCCCAGAACTAAGAAAATTGACAAAATAAAAAGTCTTGTTTGAAATGGGTAATTATTTTTTTAATAAAAAAAAACCAGCAACCAGTTGCAGATAAATATTAGGGTGAAGGAGAACAATAAAAAATTGGCTTTGTTTTATACGTCACTAACTCAGCCATATTACATAGAGACAAAAGGCAATGCATCTGAGATGGAACTTCTCCTGTGTTCAAGTATTGATTTTCAGACAATGTAGATACCTGCTTAGAACAATTTCTCTGTCACAGCTTACAACCTAAAGTAAAGGAGACAGATGGGCAGTTTGCCAAAAAACAGCAAACCTGCTAGACCATAAAATTAGTTATTGCTTTTTCAACAATACCCTTTTTTCCCACATGCTCCAAGAGTCTAAATTTTTTTTGTTATCTTTAGTGGCTCCTGTCTTTTCTTAAATCACTTTTAGCACAGACTATATTTTCCCACATACAAATATTTCCATCGAGTTGCCTACTTGTTTTTGAATCAGTGACACTTATTTCATCATTAAAATTCAATGTTGAAAATTATGAGACTCGGAGCAGAATATTTGGTAGTAGAACCAGAGCCGTAGCTAGGTGATCTCCCACCCCTGGCAGAACCATCCAGATTGCGCCCCCTAGACAAGGGCAAATTAGCTCTTATTTATAGACATATTTATGGACATATTTTAGCTGATTTTGCGCCCCTCCCCCTCGTTTGCACCCCTGGCGGGGGCCATCCTCACCACCCCCTAGCTACAGTCATGAGTAGAACTACAAAACATGATCTTTATTGGGACTTTGCCCCACCCTACATGATGTGGTGATGCTTGAAAACCAAGCATTCAATGGATGGGGCTATATGCCTTGTTTTGGGATGGCTGAATCAGTCAATGGAAAGTGCACCCAGATTTCCTGCAGGGAAAACCAGGCCGTTACAGTTCTTTCTTTCTGACAACATCCTTCTTTCTTCCATATATCTGATGGGAATGTCAATATCTGTTGGTTTCTATCTGGAAGGGAGCAACTATCGTCCAAATCCCTCAGCCACCAATGAACGGGTCCAGCCCATTTTCCTTTTCCTCTCTTTGGTCAAAGTGTTTAGTATGAAAGACATATCTGGCATGCAGTGGGGAAATACTTGGCTTGTCCAAATGTATACAGTGGTACCTCGGGTTACAAACACTTCAGGTTACAGACTCCACTAACCTAGAAATAGTACCTTGAGTTAAGAACTTTGCTTCAGGATGAGAACAGAAATCGTGCTCCGGCGGTGCAGATGCAGCAGGAGGCCTCATTAGCTAAAGTGGTACCTCAGGTTAAGAACAGTTTCAGGTTAAGAAGGACCTCCAGAACGAATTAAGTTCTTAACCAGAGATATCACTGTACAGTCAAACTCTAGATTCAAAATTAATAAGGTTTATTAAGATTAGGAATAAGGATGAGAGACAAGGAAAGTAGGTAACATAAAGAGAAAAGTAACTGTTTACTCTTGACTCAGAGGAAATAACAAAAGATGAGCTGCAGCCTGTCATACCTCATGATTTTGTATGAACAGATTTGTCACAACCCAGTACAGTGACCTGTTCTGTACAGAAAACCTTTAATGCATGCATTATCCACCTCACCAGCATTCCTACGGGAGAAGCCAATGTGTGTACAAACTCCTTTTCATTCACGGATCCCACATGGTTTTATGATTGCTTTTACTTTTCCGTTGTAAAGCCTCCTTGAAGCTCATTTTTGACTGAAAGGTAAGGTATACAGTACAGTAATAAAACCTCCTGCTACTGAAATTAACATGGGACTTCTACATGCCTACAAAATCCATGGGCATACTGAACGCCTGTAATTTTCATAAAAATTAAAAAAAGAATTTCCGAAAGACGACACCTCAACATTCCCTTTTTAATATTATTATGCACTATAGATATCAGCCAGCATCCGTAACTACTGTCTCACTAGACTAGAGCCTCATAACAATTACAAGAATTGTCTGAATCACATTTTAAAATGCTGACTCAGAAAAGGGTGATTTCCAGCTGGTTCTTGTTCTTTTGTAACTGCAGTCCTACAATATCTTTCTCATCTAATCAACTGGGCTTCAGGGTGGTTTGTAGTCTGACATACCAAGTTTTTGTCATGCTTGCTCCTGTGAGGGCAGATCCCTTCCCTATTATCTGCAGTGTGGATTCTTCCATCTGCCACCTCACATCTTGAAACGGCTTGCTGTACATCAAGTAAGCTGTTGATACGTCTTCCTTTAGTTTTCCCTGCTTCTTTCAGGTTATCTGAGATTAGTTCTTGAATTACAACACTGCTGGTTTGACTATTAGTTACTACTCGGTGATACTCACTGGCGGAGGAACGTGAGTGTGGAGGGAGCGGACCACCCCTGACACCACTATTCTGGTAGGGTGCCATCGCAGCAGCCCCCCTGGACATGCGCCGTGCACCCCTCCATGCGCACCACACCCCACAAGTGGTGCACCACGCCCCCGCCTGGTCTCCGCCCCCAGTAGTGGAGCATGCAGCTTCACCACTTTTGATACGGTCTTTCTTGGATATGCGCTATCCCCCTCATTAGGTTAAAAAATGTATTTCTGCAAACTTGGGTATTTCCCTCTTGTGTGTGGATGGTACTGTTTTGGATCCATAAGGATCAGAATCAGAGAATGAGTTTACTATTAGCATACAATCTGCAGAGTTAACTAGTTTGGTATGCATTTAAGCAACTTATGTAAGCTCATACTACAGAACCAATTCTACTAAGCTACTAACTCAGCAAGTTCACTTAGAATATCTACATTTCATAATGGAGGGAAATAACCCATTCATGTCTGAAAAACTCAATCAATGACAAATAAACCTCTTTGTCTCTCCTCAGTTTCAAGGAAACATTGTCTATCCCACCATTGTGGGGCTATCTACCTAGCAATGAACTCATCTGATTGTCTCTCTGGATTATCACATTTTGCCACACCAAACAGATACAAACACATTCCCACCATGTGTAGCTTAATTTCACCCTCAGAATAGATTCTGTCCTCCTTGTATTTTATTACTGTAATAAAAAAATTGTCACTTCAGACTCTGCTTCCTCTAGGATTCTACCTGGGATAGTGTCAGAAAGAGGCTTATGGTTGAATTTTCATATCCCAAGGATAACAAAATATGTGTGTAAATTGGTGAATACCTGATTTTTCCAGCATAGTGTGCTGCAAACTAGAGGTTCATGCGTACTTGGTTTGAATTGCAAGTAGTGCTTATATGCATAGCTGCCAAGTCTCCCGCTGAAAAATGCAGGATCAGCAGCAGTGGAGCACCGGAAGTCGCTTCTACACATGTCTGGACATGCATAGAAGCAACTTCCGGTGCCGGCGCTGCCCAACTTCCAGTGCCGCTCTGCCCGATTTTCGGTGCCCAGACATGGGCAGAGCGGCACCCGAAATGGAGCCTCCCTGGCAGGTAGGAATTCCGGGCGATTTTCAGGGTTTTTCCTCTATTCGGGATAACAGCGGGAAACAGATTAAAATCCGGGGGTTTCCCGCGTAAAATGGGAGAGTTGCCAGCTATGCTATGACACAGAACCATCGCAATATCCTTCACCAAAAGCAGAATTGAAAACACATCTGTTTTTAAACTCTCATCCTCCATACATCAATTTGGTCGTATGAACAGACCTACTGATATGTTATGACTGTGCAGGATTGCCAACAGAGGCCATAATCTTGATACCTTGATACTGCACCCACTGAAAACATGGGAGACCAAGAAGCTACCACAGGAAGTGTTTCCATCAGTGGTAAGCAAGCAGAGGATCCCAAAAATGGAGTGTTACAAGAATGGGGGGCACAGCAGGACCAGACATGGGTCCACTGGATCCTACAATTATATATTTCCCAGCGAGAGGACCAATCCAGGCTCTCTGCTGCATCAGCCCATATGGTGCAACAAAAGAAGGGAGAAAATGCCCCTCCATCCGGCTTCCATCCTGAATTTTGGGTGTAGCCATGGCTCCATCTCTCCAATCCTTCCTGGCCCATAATTAGGATTTCTCTGGTTGTAATTCTATTCACACTTTCCTAGGTTCCATTGAACTAAATGGGATTTACTTCCAAGTATACATATTTAAGATTGCACAGTTAATTCAGAATATTCACACATTAAAAAAACTTTTTAAACTGAACAATTGTTCATTCTTAGTATTTTAAAAGGAGTTCAGCAGAAGGCAATAACACCAATAACATAATTCCATTTAAGTAAAAATGATGACTGAAGCTCTGAATGGTGAGGTGCGTGTTTATAAAAGTCCCACATAAAATGTGGCTGATTATGGATATAATTTATGTGAAGTGCTTTGAATCCTTAGTGTGCTATAAAGTGCTCTGTTTTATTGGATTAAACTGCTACGGTACAGTTTTTACATGTGGTTCCAATAAAATGTGATGAATCCTCCTTCTCAACATGATACTAAGAAATAACAGTGGAATTCTCAGCATGATAAGAAATAAATAGATACAGTATGAATAACAGATGATTTTGGATATATTAGGATCAAAGGGAGGCAACGAAATTAATCTTGCTCCGTGTGCAACATGGACATAGAGGAGGCACCATCCAATTTGCAAAGTATTATGCAACCCTTTTGGCCAACATTCTGAAACAGCTAATTCCCAAGAGGAAGCAATAAAATAATCTGCCGCCACTCAAGCATTTCTGAGTTTAAGGTGGTATCACTAAAGCTCCCAGTCTAGACCCTTTCAAGTTACTGGCCACAGAAACCCCACAAAGAACTTACCTGTCAGTTTAGCAATCACCACAGACTGCGGACCATAAAGTAAAGAAACCCCCCAGCATATGTATGGAGATAAGGCAGTGATGAACACAGCCTTATCTCCCAAGATAAATCTCATGAAATATTTCAGAGGGTTTTTTGGGGGGGGAATACAGTGCTGAGGCGGGGAAAGAGTCATTATTTCAAAAGCTGTTTTCTCAATCAAACCTGTTTTTCAAACTTACAAAACAGTAAGTAACCATGAGTTGTATCCAATGCTCATCATAAGCAGAGTAAGGTAAAGGGACCCCTGACCATTAGGTCCAGTCGTGACTGACTCTGGGGTTGCGGTGCTCATCTCGTGTTATTGGCCGAGGGAGCTGGCATACAGCTTCCAGGTCATGTGGCCAGCATGACAAAGCCGCTTCTGGCGAACCAGAGCAGTGCACGGAAACGCCGTTTTACCTTCCCGCCGGAGCGGTACCTATTTATCTACTTGCACTTTGACGTGCTTTTGAACTGCTAGGTTGGCAGGAGCAGGGACCAAACAACGGGGGCTCACCCCATCACGGGGATTCGAACCGCTGACCTTCTGATCGGCAAGCCCTAGGCTCTGTGGTTTAGGCCTAACCCACAGGGCCACCCGTGTCCCCATAAGCAGAGTAGACCTACTGAAATTAATAAACACTAATATCTTTGTTGTATTCATTTCAATGGGTCTAGTAGTTGGAATGCAACAACCTATCTTCAAAAGGACGATAGCAATATTTCTTCAAGTGATATAGTAATGTAGTAAGGTAGTAATGTAGTAATATTTCTTCAAGAATCATCATCATCCAAGCTGTTAACTCTTTAGTTTCAGAAAGCTGAAAAATTGTCTTCTCTTTATGTAGTGCAATATGAGCCACATGATATGTGATATATAATGAACAAAGCTCATATGTAATAAGATTGCGTTTCCCCCCATTTATAAGTCCTTTTTAATATGAAAAAGTATTAGTCAGTGAAAAGCTAGGTCCAGATAGTTGCTTTTATTTTCATAGTCTTCCAGGTCACCCTACACAAAACATAAAACATAAAATTATAATTTAATGTACAACTCCTCTGGACCTTGTTTTTTAAAGAATAAGGAACCCAGATGGAAAGGATTAAAAAAAGAAGGCCCTGAATTATTCTTTGATGTACAAAGTGAAGATTCTCAATGTCAACACGACAGTATCATTTTGGCTATAAGGTAACTCATGATTAACACATATAGTGGAAGAATTCTCACAATCTGATTTGCACATTTCCAAAAATAAAGTGAGTACTTCTGTATATCAAATGATGATGAAGTGATCTCATATTGTAGCACTTTTTCTAGTTTATATACTACTCTTCTTTGTTCCCTCTGGAAGATATCAGCATGGAGTACATCAAGGACAGCAGCTGTGGAGCCCTTGTTTAAAACAAAAACAACATTGTTGAGGCTTTTCCTTCTTTTTTTAGGAGAAGCCCCCCCCCCTCCCTTTAAAACCTGTAAATAAAACCCAGTAACTAATATGCTGATAATTTTTTCATAACGCAGAATACATCGTCTACTCTGGTGGACATGGACAAATATATTTGTTGCTGGCAAGGAGATTTTACGTTAATCTTTAGCCTGCTTAGGAAAACATTCACACTATTTTTCCTGTATCACACATACCTTTGCACTGTACAAGCAAAGCAAATACTTATTTTGCTTTACCTTAGGCTGAAAATAACTCTGGTTCACTTTCCAACCCATGTTGGGCTAAAGATTCCTGCATTGCAGGGGGTTTGACTAGATGACCCTTGTGGTCCCTTCCATCTCTGAAATTCTATGGTGACACCATGGTAAACAGTAATAGAAAGCTAGAACAGTTTACAGTTTACAGTCCTGAACTAGTTTAGAAAATTAAGACAAGTGGTCCACACCAGGCTCAAGTCAAGCAACGTTTAACATCATATCAAAGAGCCAACAGAAACAAACACAAACTTTGTTTCAAATAAGCAAAGCAAGTTTGCACTCTTACATGTCTCTCAGTGGCTCACAGACAAAAATACGGCTAACTTAGCCCAATAACTTGTCATATTGTGTCCAAAGGCTATGAGATTGTAACTAGTTTAACTACCAAAAATATCAAAGACACCAGTAGGATTTGGAACACATTGTTATGCCTGTGGCAAGGGGTCGCACTGTTTAAATGTAAAAGCCCAACTCAAATGTCTATGAAAGGCACTGAACAGCCCATATGGTGTCCATAAATTTAATTTTATGTCTCTCGCTTTTTTGTTTAGGAAGATCTGCAGTTTTTCCAACCATGCCGTAAGTTGCACAGCAATTGGTTGTGCCATTAAAGTTACGGTATTTCACCTTCAACCTTTTTTTCCTACATTACTCCTAGCAAGTGTTTTAACAACCACACTTTCTCTTCCCACCCACCCACCCACCCACCACCCCCTTCTATTCCATATGTATACCCATGACACCTCTTGGTCAGTATTCATTTATAATGAAATATGTTCCTTCCAGTACTATCCCTTTGTTCTGAGATCTCCTTTCTCTCTTATCCATACAGCTTACTTGTATGAAAATATATATGCTTTAAAATGTATATGTGAGAATATTTAAGTTTACCTTGGGCCATTTAATGGACGTGCAAACTAATAATACCAGTTCTTAGAAATTGCTTTTCTAAACTGCTCAGTGTGCTTGACATACATCAATGCAGTAAGGCTGATAATCACCTTTCAGCAAGGTTACTGAAAAGGTTAGGGAAAGTGCTATAAATACTCAGGGTCAGTTTAAGGCATGACGGGAAACCATGGTTTCCTTATTCATACACCATCTGGAAAAAGCTTCAGGCTTTTCTGAAATTACCCCTCCTTTCTCCTCCACATTCACACACAAGTGGAGACTGAAGATTTTAGCTTAACTCATGCGACTCTGATCAGTTTAAATTATTATTATTATTATTATTAATTATTTATACCCCACCCATCTGGCTGGGTTCCCCCAGCCACTCAGGGCGGCTTCCAACAAAACATTAAAATACAGAAATCCATCAAACATTAAAAGCTTCCCTAAACAGGGCTGCCTTAAGATGCCTTCTAAAGGTCTGGTTCTCTTTGACCTCTGGTGGGAGGGCGTTCCACAGGGTGGGTGCCACTACCGAGAAGGTCCTCTGCCTGGTTCCTTGCAACTTGGCTTCTCGTAGTGAGGGAACCGCTAGAAGGCCCTCTGCGCTGGACCTCAGTGTCCGGGTAGAATGGTGGGGGTGGAGACACTCCTTCAGGTATACTGGACCGAGGCCGTTTAGGGCTTTGAAGGTCAGCACCAACACTTTGAATTGTGCTCGGAAACGTACTGGCAGCCAATGTAGGTCTTTCAGGACCAGTGTTATGTGGTCTTGGCGGCCATTCCCAGTCACCAGTCTAGCTACCGCATTCTGGATTAACTGTAGTTTCCGGGTCACCTTCAAAGATAGCCCCACATAGAACGCAATGCAGTAGTCCAAGCGAGAGATAACTAGAGCCTGCACCACTCTGTCGAGACAGTCTGCGGGCAGGTAGGCTCTCAGCCTGCGTACCACATGGAGCTGATAAACAGCTGCCCTGGACACAGAATTGACCTGCGCCTCCGTGGACAGCTGTGAGTCCAAAATGACTCCCAGGCTGCGCACCTGGTCCTTAAGGGGCACAGTTACCCCATTCAGGACCAGGGAGTCCTCCACACCTGCCCGCCTCCTGTCCCCCACAAACAGTACTTCTGTCTTGTCAGGATTCAATCTCAATCTGTTAGCCGCCATCCATCCTCCAACCGTCTCCAGGCACTCACACAGGACCTTCACTGCTTTCACTGGTTCTGATTTAAAAGAGAGCTGGGTATCATTCGCATACTGATGAACACCCAGCCCAAACGCTCTGATGATCTCTCCCAGCGGCTGCATGTAGATGTTAAAAAGCATGGAGGAAAGGGCAGAACCCTGAGGCACCCGACAAGTGAGAGAACACTCATCCTCCACCACCACTTTCTGAACACGGCCCAGGAGGAAGGAGCAGAACCACTGTATGACAGTGCCCCCAGCTCCCAAGCCCTCTAGATGGTCCAGAAGGATGTTATGGTTGATGGTGTCAAAAGCCGCTGACAGATCCAGCAGAACTAGGAAACAGCTCTCACCTTTGTCCCTAACCTGCCGAAGATCATCAACCAGTGCGACCAAGGCAGTTTCAGTCCCATGATGAGGCATAGTGGTAGTGCTTTTGTTGCAATCTGGATCAGACCACGATCCACTAATGGGTCCTGCAGGAGTGGACTTCGTTCTTTCAAATTTCAGCAGCGCCTTGCGCAGGGCCAAAAATTGGACCCCTTCCTCGTCTCTCGCCTTCTGTTCTGCTCAATTCACTACATCATAGTTATGTTGCCCTGTGGTGCCCCCTAGGCTCAGTGCCCTGTGTGGAAGAACCAGTCATGCTGCTCTAAACCCGCCTCTGTATCCTGATATGACAAGCCACCTCTGGGTCCTTATTTCCTACAAGCAAGTGTCAAACCATGATTACAGCAGCTGTTTTGTTCCCTAAGGAAAGCAGAAGTGCACAAGCCCAGGGCTCACCAAGGCTCACACATGTAGTAGGGAACCATAGCTTCTCATTATAAGCACTTTGCAGGCTCTCTGCAAGCACTGGTGATAAGCTGATTCTTGGTGGAATCAAGAAAGTCCTTCATACCTGACAATCAGCTATGCAGAGGGGGAAATGCTCGATTTATAGGAACATTTTCCCCTCTGCATAGCTGATTGGTGCCTTCTTGAAGCACCAAGAAGGGGCTTCAACGGGCCTCCTTGAAATCACCAATCAGTATATCTGCAGTTACAGCAACGTCCTTTGAACTTTGACAGGTTTCAATTATCTGGTGTCATTATGACCTCAGGTGATCAATATGTGTGTGTGTGGCCCTACCCACCTGTCAAAGTTGACCTGTGGGGGATCTAACATTCTGCCCCTGCATTAATACCCAAGTCAGTCCTAGGTATTTTTATTAATTTGATTTACACCCAAGTCTATCCAACGTTTGCAGAGCAACTCCCAGGAGTTTTTCTTAATGATAATAGCTATTGTGAGGCAGGGAGTCAATAATTTAAGGAACTCAAGGTTTAGGGGGTAAAATAAGACTAAAACAAAACATTAGTCTAGTACCCATTATATGTTGAAATAAAATGCTCCCACATAACCATTTTTTAAGCATACACCCATAATATAGAACCATGGTGAGGTCTAAGAGGATTTGACACAGCCACCTTTCTGAAGCTAAACAGGGTACAGGTCTGGCCAGTATCTAGAGGAGAAGCTGCCTGGGAACCTTTTGCTCCCCACCTCTATTTCCATGACGGACAAAAGGACACTGGTGGAGGAAGTGGACATTGCCCGCCCCCCAGATGTTGGCTGTACATGGCTAGCCCCGCCCCCACAGGCGGTTAGCCCCACCCCCAGGTGCACAGCATGTGCACCAGTCCAGATGGAGGTGGAAGATTTTGGATTTTAGTTCATGGTTGATCTAAGACAGGCATCCCCAAACTGCAGCCCTCCAGATGTTTTGGCCTACAACTCCCATGATCCCTAGCTAACAGGACCAGTGGGTCAGGGAAGATGGGAACTGTAGTCCAAAACATCTGGAGGGCCAAAGTTTGGGGGTGCCTGAGCTAAGATTTCTACCAGATATATAACACATATAGACGGTCTATATGGTTTTTATTGTCTTATATATGCCAATAAAGGTGTTGAATTGAAATCTACCAAATACCCCTCAGGTTGCATGTTAAACATTAAGATTATACCCGTACCCATAGCAAAAGGAGATTTCTGGGTCAAAGGCCAGGACAGATACGCAACGCAGTGCTGCAGCTGCAGCAAGCACAATGACCACAGACCGTCAAAACTGTTCTACTATATTGCAAACATTTGTGAGCACATTAAAAAACATACTTGCTGGCTAGAATCAAAAGAAACTATGCTTCAGAATATGGTCATCATAGCTAATGTTGTGGAGTTACTGCATAATCAGCGTTTTTAGCAAGGCAATGGCATTCTTACATCTTAAAGCTCCTTTGTGTGCTGTCAGGAAATATGCACCCACATAATGAAAAGCAGGAAATGCTGAAGAGACTATTTCACCCAACATTATTTTCAATGGTAATCAAGCACATATATTTTGGCTGTCACCAGCAACAGGTTTCATTAGATAAAAGAAATGACTTGAGTAGCTGTCTTAGTAATGCAAGAAACTAGGTTTTGTTAATTTTATGTTATTTTGAGTTTCAGCTGTGTTTATCTTCAGCAAAAGTAATGTAGGCATTTGAATTTTCCCCACATTCTTGGGATTGCTTCTGGATTAGGATCTTCAGATTTAAAAAAAGAAGGGGGAATGCTGCCTTCTGTAAACCAGTTGCAATGATTTGATAGCCACCAAATTCCAGTAATGGGCAGACATGCTTATCTGTTAATGAATGAAAAGTGTGGTCTTCTGCCGAAATCATAAAAAATGGGGAAGGTTGTTTTTTTTTTCAGAAGAAAACTGAGAAGTTGCAGTGTGTATTTAAAGGGAATAATCAAGACTCTTGATTATAACAACAGAGGCTCTGGTGTGCATTCAAAAACACTGTGCACATTCTTGCTCTCATGTGCACACATGATACATATATATATTCCCATTAATTTCAGTGGAGGCACAACTCTGCATACACATTAGCACATGCAGCATAGGTGAAGCGATTAGGAAAATGCTAGGTGTATACTTCAATGCACATATAGGGTCCAAGATAAGGTTGAATATGCATCTTATTTGGGGAAAGTGGTAACATGCTTTACCTTGATACTCAGGATTTGAGTCTATCTTTGCCCAACTCCATTATAATGTCCCCAAAGAGACAATATATAATTGCGGTGCTCAGCAATTAAGACCATTCATGCAATAAGGTTGTGCTTTCTGCCTAACCTTGAATATGGACGCCACTCAATATTGCCAGTTTCAGAAGAATGTATAGAGAAAATATTTTGTGCTGGTTATGAAATGCTTTATAAACAACTGCCTTCCTGTTCACTTATCTGATGCCAGTTCAGGAGTAGCACAGGACAAATGAAAATAAAGAATGGCACTTTATAAAGACCATCACTTTATACAACTCATCACAAGGATAGGGAGCTTTCATTGGGCACTACACAAAGGAGGATGAAGAACGGTCTTCTCTCTTGGCTCAAAGTCTCATATAACATTTGATCACAGAGGCACCAGATACCAGGCTGTAAGAGCTTAAAATTCTTCTTGCTTGTTTACAGGTCCATAAAGTCTTTGCTTTCTAGTTTATTTAGTAGGGTCAGTAAGTTGTCTGTTTCCTCATGTCTTGCCTCCTTAAGAAGATAGCCCAGAGATGCTAATCCCAGATGACACAAACCACATGATGCATCATACCTTCTTTATAGGATATTGCTTAACTCATTTCCTGTACAGCACAAAAACCCATCACTGTCTTTAATGTTATCAACAGAGGTCAAATAAAGATTTCAGCAGATTCTTACGTCCCAACTGCTATTTTATCTGGGTCAAATTTATCTCAGATTAGAATTTTGACCAAGAAATGTTCAATTACTACTATTAATGATTAAAATTCTCTGTTCCCACATGTGGGTCATCTGTAAAAACAAACACAGCAATTAAGTACACAGAATGCCAATGGGCTTTAACAGCTAGAATGTTTCCAGTATTATCATGTTCAAATATGTCTAACAACTTGTATGATTTATTATGCCTATACACTTTTAAACCCACCCTTAATGTAATTTGAAGAAACAACCAGTGCTTCTTTCTTTCACTGCACAGTCAACACTCATTTTCATGTGATGTAACACCTACACTACACAAAACTTGTGATTCTCCAGGTGTTGAGTTCATCTGCCATCACCCCCAGTCAACATGTTCAATGGGCAGACATGGGAGTTGCAGTCCAGCAAGTTCCCTATCTCTGCAATAGAGAAACAACTGCATTTCCACTTTCACACATGGTGCCATTTCTGGTTTGATACAAATATATCAACCATGCCTTTAAAGTGGAGGTGCTCCCATACTTTATTAACAGCTTAATGCACATAGACAAGGTAGATCTGTATCCTTTGTATGTGACTAGCAAAGAATTGCAAAATAATGCAGGATCCATTTAGCAAATAAAGCTCCCCAAAATCACTGGTGCACAAAACACGTGCATTTTACCAAAGCACATACACAGAGTACTCCTTATGCACTAGTCCAGAGCGTCGATCTGCTTAACAATGCTTGTGATGGTGATTTTAACACTGCCTTGAACATGTGCTACATATCCATCTTTATCTGTGCTTTCTGCTGTGCCTTATTCTTTATTTCATCACACTTGCAGCTCTACCAGACTAATTGAACTGAGGCCCCAGGGCAATTCTTTTGCATGGGCTAATCTGTCATTGGTAAAATTGAGAGGAGCTGGCTCATAGGTAACTTCAGCTGGCCCTCTTGCATGTTTTAACTACTCGCACAAATGATTTATCCATATGAGCAGGGAAACTATGGAAAAGGGAACTGGAATATTGTACATCAGTTGCTGGAGTAGAACTCTGAAAATGTGCGTTCCCATTCATGGAAGCTGAACCTTAGTTCTCAATGAGGTTACTAGTCCAGCATTATCTCGCACATTGGAACACATGGCTCATGCAGAGATAATGTATGTGCCAGCCCCAATGCTTTAGAGAAGACGTAGCACTAGGGTCTTAATAATGTGTGTCAATAAATTAATTAAGGCTACATCCTTATACCAACTAACCTCATAGGGATTAAGTTTTAATGAGGCATATATAGGATTGTGCTGTCAGTTAAAGTATTCATGCAATAACTAGCAAAGTAATTATGACATCAGTATGACCCAATATGACCTTTCCCTATATTACGAGTAGCCAACGTGGTTGCCTCGATGCAGACTACAGCTCCCTTTGTGCCTGGTGATTGGTTCGGCTGACTGAGACTGCTGGGAGTTGGAGTCCAACAGCATCTGGATGGTGACACATTGGTTAACCCTGCATTACTAGTAGTGTGCCAATAGATGAAAGAGCACATTTTGCCACCATCATGATGGGAGACATATTGTTGTTGTTTAGTCGTTTAGTCGTGTCCGACTCTTCGTGACCCCATATATATATATATATATATATATATATATATATATGGACCATGGACATATATAAAGCAACATATGGTTCTGGCCTGGCTACAGATTTCTTCTTATACCTTCCTAATTCTGGTGTAGAAATTCTGCCATAAATTTGACTCAGTATGGATGAATGCAATCTATGCGACTTACAATCTGCTGAGAATTACTTCTTTCATATGTGATACACACTGCAAAAATGTCGTATTTCTTTCTCTTTTTTTAAGGGTTTCCAGCCATCATAGACACAGAATGTACACATTAATGAATTTTCCCAAGCTCTGTTTCTCTCACCCTCCAGCCCCAGTAATAAGGCATGCCACCACCATCTACTCCGAAAGGCTGACTACACACTTGCTTCAGCCCCACACAAAAGCAGTTTGATGAAATGTTTCCCTGGGACCCCATAGTTCACGTGCATCATTAGTCTGGGATGCAGTAGCCCTTTTGCAGCCTGTGGGTGAGTGCCAGATCCTATCTATCTAATCCTCAAAGTGGCTGGAAGCAAAAATCCAGAAACAAGGCGTTTGGGGGCAGGGGAAAGCCCAGCATCCTCTGGGAGATACAATGGCAAGTGAACCCCCTCCTAGCAGTTCTGAATGCCTGACTCTGTCCATCCAGAAAGAAAAGAACAGTTTGAGGAGGGAGGGGGAAGTCTGTCAGGTTTGGCTGCTTGTCCTTGTTAGCAGACAATGAGGGAGCATTTGTGAAAAGCATTCCCACCCACCCACCCAAGAAATAATCACATGTTAATCTGGAAGCAGGCCAACAGCATCAAACTATTTTAGAACTTTTTTAAAATGCCAAGAAAGTTTTTCATACAATAAACCGTAACAAAGAAAATCTCTTGAGTTCCACCCAAATGTGTAGGGGGGGATTCCAAACCAGTTGATTTTCCCACTTCAAAGCCTTCTCCCTACCCCTAAAAAAGTTTCATCTGCCACAAAGCAAATCGGCGGCCCCTTCATCCTCAACAGCTAAGGCGAGCACTGGAATCCACTTCACCGCCAGCAGAGGAGATGAAAGAAAAGGCAGGGGAGGAAAAGAGAAAAGGAGAAGAAGGGGGATGCAAATTGCAAACAGAAAGTCCTGGAAGAAGAAGGAGAGGAGGCGAGAAAGCCATTCGGGGTGGGAAACGAGGAGCCATTGGGAAAGCCAGGGGAAGGGGGATCCCTGCCACAGCTGGGGCAAGGAACTTTGACACACACCAACACACATATGGTACAAAAAGTGCAAAATAAACCAGAGACACGCCCAGCCAAGTCTCCAATAGTGGCACCATCTGCTTTCTTCAAGCGAGACAAGCCGGAGTCCATTTTTGCACGTGTTGCAACGGCACCCTTCGCACGTGCTCGGCCGGCCACCCCCACCCCACCCCACCCGGCATTGCCATTAGGAGGCGCCGCGTTAAACCTTCGGCGGGGGGGGGGGGAAGAGTCCCTCAAGTTCTGCCCAGCGCGGCTTCCTCACCTCGGAGCTGGCCGTCCGCCACAGAGAAGAGAAGCAAAGCCAGGAGCGCCAGTTGCCAGGAGGAGGAGCAGCAACCCATCTTCCTCCCCCGGGGATTGTTCAGCTACAGCAGCAGCTCCACAGGTGGAAGCGCGGGAAGCCTCAGCCTGAGAGGAAAGTTTCCCCGGAGCCTTTTTGTTGCTGTGGCTGCTGCTTCGCCCACCGCGCCAATCCCTCCTTCCTCCTTCTCCCCTTCCTCAGCCCACCCCTTTATTGCCGCCTGCCTCTGCCGCCCCCTGTGGCAAGTGAGCCTTCCGTCCCCTAAAGCGGAGAGAGGGTCCGGCAGATACCATTCCCCAAAGGGCGGAGTTCTCCCATAGGGTTCGGGGCTTTGGGGGCGCGGCTGGCTCCTCCTCTGGGAACCCGAGAGTAAAGAAAGGTGCCCTCGAAAGGCTCCAGCTAAAGATTCTCAGGGCGGTGTTTGGACTACCCGAGCCCCTTCCCAGCCACAGCGTCGTCCCTTCCCTCTCTCCATCTCTCCCCCCCCCCCACCCCGCTCGTGGTTCGTTCCAGCAGTAGCTGGGGTAGGCGCAGGGGAGACACATTCTTGAGCCGCTCAGAGCTATTTTAAACCGACGTGCCGCGACCCCCGCCCCCCCCCCCAAAAGAGAGAAATCTCCCGAGGAAACAAGAACAATGACTGTTGAGCCGCTTGAGTTTAGTTACGTTGCAAGCTTTGCATTCAGCTCAAGGAATCCGTTGTGAGACAGGGTGTTTTGAAAATGAAGAATATGCACTATCCTATCCATGTGAAAGATTGAGGGCACTAGGAGAAGGGGACGACAGAGGACAAGATGGTTGGACAGTGTTCTCGAAGCTACGAACATGAGTTTGACCAAACTGCGGGAGGCAGTGCAAGACAGGAGTGCCTGGCGTGCTATGGTCCATGGGGTCATGAAGAGTCGGACACGACTAAACGACTAAACAACAACAACATCCATGTGAAATGCCCATCCCGGGACATCCTGTGTTACAAAGGAGAAGTGGCTTTTGGTGTTGGAATGACGCTTTGCATAGTCTTAAACCAGGATAAAGCCAGTGAATACATGGGGCGGGAGACAGAAGCATCAATATAAAATGTTCATTTAATTCCACTGTTTATCTGAAGCCATAACAGAAAAGTCCGCTCTCTCACCTTGGAGCTTGATTTGAGCTGCAATTCAGAGCCAGAACTTGTTTTCACGTTTGGAAGGATATCCACAGCTTTGGAAAGTGCATTTTTAGGAGTGCCCCCCCAAAGTTTGCAGTTGCACATCTGGCATTAGGGGGCAGAGCTTTGTAGGTCAGTTGGTGGAGTTCTGATATGGGCTGATGGGCACCAGCACCTCTTTATAAATTAAGCAGCAGGGGCCAAATTTAGGGGCAGGCAGGGCCCAAGCCTGAGGTGCGTGGCTTGGGATCAGGGATCCTGCCACTCAAATCTCACATATATAGTACCAACATTTTATCTTCACATTTAAAGCTGACAGCACCTTTTTAAAAACCTCATTGCTTATGCAATACCTAGTATTGTGACATACCAATGACAAACTTCGTTGGTCTCTAAGGTGCTACTAGAATGATTTTTTTTATTTAGTATCGCGAGTGATGGTGATCCAGATCCATGTATGCAAATATGTTGCCTTCTATAACAGAGTTACACCATGAATCATAGTTATGAAATGGGGTACAACTGTGATAAGTAAGTAAATATTCTAAATATATTAAACCAATAGAGTGAATGTGATAGATGCTCCTTGCCTAAGGTGCTGTTTGATGTAGGGGCAAGTCACGGCCACTCCACTCATCGTCACATGTCCTGATGATGGGCACCCTTAAATTGCCTCTTAAGATTTAGAATGCATTTCTGTGAAAAAATTGAGTTGAGTAGACAGGAAGACACTGAGGACAAGATGGTTGGACAGTGTTCTCGAAGCTACGAACATGAGTTTGACCAAACTGCAGGAGGCAGTGGAAGACAGGAGTGCCTGGCGTGCTCTGGTCCATGGGGTCACGAAGAGCCGGACACGACTAAATGACTAAACAACAACAAGACAGGAAGTAGGTATACAGTGGTGCCTCGCTTAACCAACGAAAAATTCGCTTACCGAAAGGATTTTTCTAGTGGAGGTTGCCTCGCTAGATGAATTTGTTTTACGAAAAATTCGTCTAGCGAATCGCGGTTTCCCATAGGAATGCATTGACATTCAATTAATGTGTTCCTATGGGCAAACAAATAAATAAATAAAATTCAATGCATCCCTATGGGATTCACTAGACGAATTTTTCGTTGTAAGAATTGACCCGTGGAAAGAATTAAATTCGTCTAGCGAGGCACTACTGTACTCATTGAACTTAAAACTATGTTTCCATGTAGATCTTTAGCATGAGATAACTACAAAGAGTTGAATCTGAAAGGAAACTCAGCGGTTGAAAAAAATCCAATCTAAAACAATAGATGAACCAAGACAAAGCTGCAGAATATGCATTTATAGCATTGTTCACGTGTTCATGGAAACTGACAGCGTACCACATAAATGCTTCTCCATTTTGTACCATATTATATTATTAGACAGAGACAGGGAGCAGTGACGAGGTATTGCAAACTGTTGTCTTCCCTCTAAGATAGCTTATTGCTCTCAGATGCAATACCAGATGATGATTTGTTATCACTACGGAAGTACCATTCAAATTCCAGAACATTTAATGGCTTCTGGACATTTAATGGAATCTTATTTTGCATTAGGTGTCAAAATACCTTGCACTGGCCCGACTTGTGGTTAAGATGGAAGCTGGTTTTCTGATTGTGTCTCCATTATATTGGGGGTGCTTCAGAATCCTGTCCAAAATATATTATGTTGTGATTCTGTTAAAGGATCTGAGACAATGAAATTATAGATTTCTACGTACTTTCTGGTTGTGAGTTGAAAGGCATTGTAAATCTAATCTGAAATAATTCTAGAGTTTGCTTTAAGATAATTCCATCACTAAATTTGGCTTAGTGTTTGATGACCTGGTATGTTCCTATCTTGATGAGTAAGAAAAGACAACTTGCAAATGTATTCAGTATCAACTGAAGGCTGGGTAAGAGGGATTTAGTAATTTATAAAGATTGTGTTTCTGTGTAAACAAGAGCTGTTGATTAGAGTCATGTTACTAAGAATGAGAAACATGTGGAATCAGAACTTAATTAGGAGTCTCAAGAGATAAACTCTTGCTGACTTTTATCATCAGTCTCTGCACTGAGACAAGTAAAAATAACTTTTCAGGTGTGCTTGAGTTGCTATCACTGACTCAACATTTTAGCTGTTCATTTACCATGACAATATTCTTGTATCTTTCATCTCCTGCCTAGCGGCTTTGAGTGTGCTTCTATTTAAGTCTTAATTTTAAATGCAGTAGTACCACACCAACCTCATGTGGGATAGATCAGCCTCATATAACCAACATGTGTATCTCTAATTAATGCATGAAGGGGTTAAGACCATAGAGTAAACTGTCCTGCCAGGCTTAGCTATGTCACACCCCCTCACCTTTGGGAGGAAGGGATACTAGGCTCTTTGTTATCTCTCATTCCTACCTGAATCCTACCTGTAAGGAGATCTAAGCAGGATGCTCCAAGTTTAGACCATGTGGCTTTAGCAAACCATCTTTGTGTTTCTATACAAATAATTTAGAAACATTTACCATTTTGCAACTAAGTTATACTGCCAGTCTTTTCTTTCTGGTGTATAGAAAAGCACATGAATCTGACCTTTTCAGAATTTGTAAATAAACCATTTTTAAATTACCAAACGTGTGGTCTCTTTCTAGTGCTATTTTTCTAGAAAAAGAAGTGCTGGAACTCACCATGAACAACTCCCTTGTTCTCTTATATTGGCAATGGTGCCCACCTGAGAGGTGCTGGAATTGAGTTCTGGTGAGGTCCAGCAAAGGGGGGGGGAGCCCTGTTTCTTTCTGTGCTAAAGAAAGTGGGGGACATTGGAAACAATTTAGAAGGGGATATTTGATTTCAAAGGTATATGTTTCCATGTTTTACTTTGCTACTAGTTTCAATGGCTATCAGCCACCGCTGCCAACCAGTCGACAGCATAGTATTCTCTGCTTAAGGCAGAAGTAAGAAGTAAGAAACCTGTGGGGACCCAGGTGGCGCTGTGGGTTAAACCACAGAGTCTAGGGCTTGCTGATCAGAAGGTCGGCAGTTCGAATCCCTGCAATGGGGTGAGCTCCCGTTGCTCAGTCCCAGCTCCTGCCCACCTAGCAGTTCGAAAGCACGTCAAAGTGCAAGTAGATAAATAGAGACCGCTCTGGCGGGAAGGTAAATGGCGTTTCCGTGCGCTGCTCTGGTTCGCCAGAAGCAGCTTTGTCATGCTGGCCACATGACCTGGAAGCTGCCTGTGGACAAACGCTGGCTCCCTCGGCCTATAGAGCGAGATGAGCGCCGCAACCCCAGAGTCGGACACGACTGGACCTGATGGTCAGGGGCCCCTTTACCTTTACTTTTTAAGAAACCTGTGGGCCTCTGGGTGTTGTTGAACTTCAGCTCCAGCCAGCATGGACAACAGTCAGGAATGATAGGAGCCGGAGTTCAATAATATCTGGAGGACCACAGGCCTCCTATCATTAGCATGAAATAAACCGACACATGTAGTGTCACATTTCACTTGTTTAAAGTGATCTGAGACCCAAGGGTCCAGGGAGAATCAAAATTACTGTAAACACTGGAAGGTGGTGTCCAAGTCTCTCTCTCTCTCTCTCTCTCTCTCTCTCTCTCTCACACACACACACACACACACACACACACACACACACGCAAAAGCTCTGTTATGGTTCTCTGTTGATTGACCTTGCATGTAAAGAAGCTCAGGCGTGAAGTGATACAGGACCACTCCAAAGCCAGTGTTGGCCCAGCTCCTGACAGTTAATACCAAAGTGGGCCTTCTGTGAACCCTTTCAGCTGATTAATTTACAAAGAGAACACAACAGGACTTTCTCAATCTTTCTCCTTACCAGTGGAACTCATTGTCCAAAATATAGCTGACTCGTTGCCCAAAATAACAAGGTACACTATTCTTTTCAGGAAATTACTGACAGGTTTTTGGTTTAAAAACATTTCTTAGTGTTTTATGTTATATAGAAACTGATGTTTTATTAGGTTTGTATGATTTTACTGATTGATATGTATTAAAGTATAACAAGCCATTCAGCTTAATTTCCCTTGCAGATTAAACCGAAATGTTGCATTTTCTTTAAAATCATTAAAACCAGTTCTATAAAACGTAGTATCTTTATTTTTCTTCTTTAAGTTATTACCTCCACTGAAAGTGTCAATGTTAGAAAGTTTTTTAAAAGCTAGGCATAGAAGATTCCCACCCACCCCAGTATCTTGTTCCATTTAATTGTGGGCTTGCAACAGTTGTATCATATTTCAAACAGGCTCTTGTAGATAAAGTATATTCATTGAAATTGTTGCTTTATTCACTATTTATTTACTGTGGAAAAATGTCTAGTAAAGGGCCAACGTCATTTGGGTGCAGGGTCTATGCAGCTCCCATTTTGGCAGTTGCTCAGGACGCTACAAAAGGAAATGAAAATCCTTACCTATTCAAGGTGACGGCAGGAACCATCATCCTCACCCATTTGACTTCATGATATTATCACACATGGTGTGAGTCTCTTGATTCTCTTTCACCTCTCAATGACACTTGATACCACCAACCACAGCATTCTTCTGGGACACCTGGCAGAACAGATCCTGATGGCACTGTATTGAACTGGATCCTATCCTGAGGGGTAGGATCCAGAAGGTGGGTCTGGAGGACTATTTGGATTGTGGTTCATGGAGCTCTACAGGATTCCATTCTATCCCCTATACTGCATTAACATCTGCATGAAACGCCTGGGTTGAAGACATTTGGAGACTGGGCTGTGAAGTCATCAGTACATTGATGAGACCCAGCTGTTTCTCATTTGCATCTGATCCTAGGGAGGCAGTGGAAATACTGTTAGCTGTGAAAGTCTGGATGGAATAGCTGAAGCAATCCAGACAGTACAACAGTACAACAGGTGGGCCACCAGAGGGAGGACAATCCTTCTTGCCTTTACAGTAGTCTTATTTGGCTTTGTGATGTCAAATCACCAGGAAACTCCTCCTCTTTGGAGAATGGTTGCAGGGCCAAAGGCACAGGTTAGGGAAACTGTTGATGCACCACCCACTCTGCTGGCTAACAACTTCTCTGATAGTGATAGTGGTCCTGGGCAACTTCAACATCCATGCTGAGGATGTCTCAGGCGATAAGATTTCATGGCAAACATGGGACCATCTCAAATGGTCATCTGTCCAACATCCGCTCAATTTGGCCTTTGCTCCAAATGGGAAGAGGAGTAGTCTGGAAGTAGAAGGGGTAGATACTGCCCCACTGTCATGGTCAGACCAATTTGTGGTGACGTTTGGTCTAGCTTTTCCCACCTCAGAGGTGGGGACCTGTTCAGATAGTCTGCCCTTGGAGGCTGATGGAATTTAATGGATTTCTGATGGCTCAGGAGGACTTCCCAGTGGAGAGAGCAAGTGCTCCTGTTGAAGCTCTTGTTTTACAGCAGAACAGCGAAGTGAGGACAGCAATTGGCACAATCATTTCTAAAGGTTCTCTCTAGTTTAGGCATCCCCAACCTTTGGCCCTCCAGATGTTTTGGACTATATTCCCCATCATCCCTGACCACTGGTCCTGTTAGCTAGGGATCATGGGAGTTGTAGGCCAAAACATCTGGAGGGCCGCAGGTTGGGGGTGCCTGCTCTAGTGCTATAGATTGCATTACTCCCTGGGATTTCAAGTTTGATGAAGAGACTGTGCGGATTTTTAGTGACTATATAGTAATAATTAATCTATTAGTTTGTCAGGTATTCAACAAAAAGACAAATGTAACTGTATTTGGCAAAGGGTAGATATTTCTTGTTCACTGTTCAACCACAATTTAGCATTATATTCATACCTTTTCAATGCGACTTGTTGACCTCTTGCAAGGTTTGCACTGTATTCCAGTTATAGTTAAAATAACTTTTTCTTTCCCCTTCCTCTACACCCATGGTTCCCAATTAGCTAAGTACTGCAGACCCCGTGTTTTTTCAAAAGCCAAGCCAAGCTTTTAAAAACGTTGATATCTCTTAGATAGTTTTTGTTATGTGAATGGTGCCACAGACCCCCTGGGGTTCTCAGACCACCAGTTGGAAACCACTGCTCTATGCGATCGTCTCTCAATTCTTTTGGAAGCTTGTTTAAATAATCTTCCTCACGAAATGCTTCGGACTTTTTCTTCTGAATGAAGTGTAGATATCCACTAGATGGCACTGTATGATTACACTGTTAAAGCAGCGTGTCTCTCAGAGAGATTATATAAGCAATTACAACTTGTAGCAAAATATGTGGCACAGGAAAAATTACAGCAACAAATCTACCATGCTCTCAACATTAAATCACCAGGAACATAATATGGCCTATGGCCAATATGGAAATAAAACTGAACTGAACCATTTCTCAAGTAGTGGAAATCATCAGGAACATAATAATGACATACCTGCACATAATGCTAGAATCCATTGGTAAAATGTTGTCCACAAAATGTGAGAAATATCCAGCTTACTATGAAATATTTCCCCTGCAAAATATGTGTACATATACAATATAGAGATTGGCCAATTTTCATGCTTATAGTACACAGGTGGAAATTGGTACCATGTATGCTGAATAAAGTTGAGTTTGAGTTTTGTTTTTTTTACAAGATTTATACAGTACCTCAGTAGCGAGAAAACTGGAAGTGGCCTTGCAGTTATGTGTTGTTTATGATGCTGAAGTTGCTTCCTGGTTCCTAAACCCTTATTTAACAAAGCGCTGTGTGAATAGCCTAAATCGTTTATTTGACTCAACACCACAAAATATGAATACCCCACATTGTACACCTCCATCAATGGGAAACCCTCCCCTTTGAGGTCCACCATTATTCTCTGGGGCAAAATGTGTTGTTTTTTATGCAAAGTACATTAATGCACAAGAACCTCAGTCCACAATTATGAAAAACTAAGCATTGGGACACCCTCAAATGATGCGTACATGCCAGCAGGGGAATGTCCCCTATGACATGCCATAGAATTGAATCCAGCCCACTGCTATCTTTCTGAACAAGGCACTGTCAACTTTAGCAACTTCACAAGAAACTTCATAATTTCACATGTTAAATGAAATGTTTATTTAGTTTGTCTTGGGGGCATATATGGTTTGACTTGTTCATTTTCCAATTAGTCATCCTAATTATCACCTGTTCATCGTCCTCTGAACTTAAGTCCTGGTTACTACAGTTGAGCAGTTTGTACACCAGCCCGTTTTTCATCCACACACATTCTGAAAGCTCACACTTGCAGGATAGTAGACTGACAGGCCCTTCATGAAGGGTACAGCTAGGTGCTCAGTTGCACCTCTGACCTCCAACTTCCAGCACCTCCCAACAGGCCTTGGTGTTTTTGAGTCCTGCTCTAAACACCTTTTCTATATCGCAACCTGATAGTTTGCAGGTTGGGCAATGGGCATGTTTCATCAAACAATACCTGCATGGTGGCAGCTGGTAACTCTCTACCTTTCAAATACAGGTGGTACCTTAGATCACTGACATTCACTCCAGAAAGTTTGGGAGTATAAAGGCAACATGCATCTGTCTCTAGTTTTTCCATTATGTCAGCTTACAGATTCCACTCTTCCTCCAACTCATAAAATGTTTTCCAAAAATTTGCAGAGCATTTGCCTATTTCTTAACAAAAACTTTTTATTTATACCCCACCCATCTGACTGGGTTTCCCCAGCCACTCTGAGCGGCTCCCAACAGAATATTAAGAACATGATAAAACATCAAACATTAATAACTTCCCTTCAGATGTCTTTTAAAATTCAGTTGTTTGTTTCCTTGACATCTGATGGGAGGGCGTTCCACAGGGTGGGCACCACTACCGAGAAGGCCCTCTGCCTGGTTCCCTGTAACCTCACTTCTAGCAGGGAGGGAACTGCCAGAAGGACCTCAGAGCTGGGCCTTTACTGGCAGATGCACTTGCATGATCCTAATCCAGTGTGTGCACACTTCCTCCTAATCAAAGCCCGACATACATCTCTGCCAAGCCTTGAGGCGAATTTCCCCATGTCAGAGTGCTGCAAGTCATACCACTGCATTTCAGGAACAATTGTGCCACAATTCTGCCACAAAATTCCAGGCACACAACCAATACATACATTTCAGCAAAGCAGAGCTGCTTCAGACCTCTATTCTGCAGCAAGGGATGCATGCAGACATAGTCCTGTATTCCCCTTCTTCATGCATACACCAGAGAGAAGGCACCTCCTTGTTGCTGTCTTTTTTATTTTACAGATTTCCCATTGACTGTCGTGAAGAGCACCTTCTCCCCCAACTTCTCTCTATAATCTTTTTTCTGCCACTCATCGTTTAGGAATGTGATCAGACTGGTATTGATGTTGCTTTCAGACAGAAATTTCTTCCACGGTCTTACAATTTGTGCATTGGTGTCTGTATGCTATGTGCAGCCTCTTCACCTCTAAATGATCTTTCACAGGTTTTGATTGACAGTGCCTGGTAAGTGTCAAACACTTTTACTGTTGCTCTCTTCCCTGATTGCCACTGAAGAAAACTGTTTATGCAACTTCTCCAAAGTCACCTTTCACCTTCTGCACTAGAACCATACCATCAACAGAGTTGCCTGGTTCATCCTCTTCCACTGTGGCATTCCTCTATTATTATTATTATTATTATTATTATTATTATTATTATTATTATTATTTTATAATTTGTACCGTGCCCCTCTGACTGTGATACCTCAGCCACTCTGAGTGGCTTTGTCTGTCTTTCTAGGTAATCCTTCTACTGTTGACAAACTTCATAGCATTGGATCCAAAGGATGAGAGAGGATACCAGCCATCTGCAGATCATAGGCTTGTGCCATCAAAACAATGCTCCCAAATATTAAGACCAGGCAGACCCCCTCACTGAACTTCCCTCCTTGCTGAAATTCCAGTGCATGGCAAAGTTGCTTTTATTTCAACATTTTTAAGTGTTCTTATGAAGTTATGGTTAATTTGAACTGATTTTCTGCTTTAACCCTATTGTACACTGCTTAAACACTGTGGCATTAAACAGTATTTCGAAGCTTTAACTTTTGCTTCACTTAATTAATTAAATTTCTGTCCTGTCCTTCCTCCCAAAGAAGCTACAAACAACAAAGTAGTAAAACAATGCAATTTAAATTTTATATAGATACATAGATACATCATTTTAAAAATAATTAGAAACATCTAAAAACATTTTTAAACAGTCACAAAACCTCACAGATAATAAATCCAAGACTTTCAAACAGTACCTTTTGGCCATCAAATGCCTAGGTGTATAGGAATGTTTTAAATTCCCCCTAAATCTTAATATGGGGGGGGGAGAGACCAGGGAAGGAATTCCACAACATTCCACCAATAGGGCCTTCGCTGTCAATCACCAGGCCCACAATGCTTGATATTGGTAGTAAGCATTTTGGTACTTCAGATACTTTGGTCCTGACTGCTGACCAGGGTTGCCATATTTGGAAAAGTGAAAATCCAGACACAAAAGTTGTTGAGGGTTGTGTTGTTGTTTTTTTAAGGAAAGCAACACTGCCAATGTTGGCTATCATACGCCAGAAATTTCCCATAGATTTTTGCGGTTTCCACCCAGACACTGCTTCTGACTGCAATATTCCAGCTATATCTGGGAAATTCCGGACGTATGGCAACCCTACACTTAGTTCCATTAGGCTGCTCCAACTCACTAACCAAGCAGCCGCATTCTACACTAGCTGCAGCTTCTGGGTTGTCTACAAAGGCAGCCCCATACAGAGTGTTTTGCAACAGTCCAGAGCATGGACAACTGAGGTCAGACTATCACAGTCCAGGAACAGCCACAGCTGTAGTTAACACAAATCAGGGCTATGACCCAAAAAAACTGCCCCAACTGAATCAGGAGAATTTGGCAGGATCCAGACTAAATCAACCCAGGTTGGCTCAGCCAACCCAGAGTGATCTGGATGCAGCACCTCTTTCTTCCTTTGTTCTCCCCTCCTGAATTACTGTTTAATTAGTAAAGGTCCCTTCAAGGCATAGGCAACCTTTGGCTCCCAGATGTTTTGGAACTACAACTCCCATGATCCCTGACCACTGGCCCTGTTAGCTAGGGATCATGGGAGTCGTAGTTCCAAAACATCTGGGAGCCAAAGGTTGCCTATGCCTTCTTTAGTGGGTGGAACTCTCCATCCTTGAACAAAATTTCCTTCAGTTCATGGTACAAAAAGTACAATATTGTACTGCTGGGTGGGGTTTCTTATTTTGCATAAGACAGTGGAAGAAATGCAGAGAAGAGAATATGGGCAGACATAATGAATGCAAAAAGCTGTCTGAACTGCTCATTAAAATACGGTTTCAGATAATCTTTTCAAACTGGAAGGTGCAATATTTGAAACCAAGTTCTTCCCACTTGCTGGGCTCCATTCTGCTACAGTTTCTTGTTCCTTTTAATCTACATATTGGGATCATTCTCAATGAAAAACAGTACGGACAAGAGAAGTAAAGATTTTCTGTCCTTTTAAAAATTTTGTTCTTATTTTTACTTTCTTTTCTAATTACTAGCCTCCTCTCTCTCTGTGGCTTATCGCCTAGTACTTCCATTGGCAACTTCTGATCAAAAGAGACTTTAGCTTTATAACTTGTCTCTTCAGAATATGGCTGTGCACTTTTTCTTACCTGACAGAACTGGGCACTAATTAAAGAGAGAGGGAGATAACCAAGGAGAGTGGAACCCGCAATTTATTCTGTGAAAATGTATGGAGAAGTGTCCCCTATATAATTACATTATATGACATGATAGACACCCCCTAAATTGGTGCCTTTAGGAAGTCCACTATCAGCATTTTTCTTTTTTCCAGAACCAGGGATACAGACAAACCAGCAAGCTGCAGTGACTGGTGGAGAATGAATGCCTTGAAAAATACAACTTGTTGAGAACTTGTCATATTTTGCTACAGTGGGCCACTGGGATTCTCTCATCAATGTGTTATCTTTAGCTGGAGCTACTCAATAGTTTAAATATTAAAGGATGACCTGTCAGTATTCTCTATTCAAGACAAAGCCATAATGGACTAAGAGGGACATGGTTTAATAAAGTCTGCCTGGAGTCTGTTTTTTTTAAATCACTTATTGATATTCCAGAGTTTCTTTAACTTCTGCCTGTGAAATTTGTAGAGCAGTCATGAATCCGGGATTAACCCTATGAAGCAGCTTTGATTACATTACTTCCATGCCTGTTCTTTTCATTCATTATTTCAATGAACTTGAGGTGCAATTGGCTGAATCCACTTCCTTTCTGGTCAAATTGATTTGCTCCTTTTTCAAGTTTTTTTGTTTTATGAGGAACAAACATCAAGTCAAGGGTGCTTTCAGTTTAAGAAACATGCAATTGCTTTAAACTTAATACCGGCTAGAATTAGATTGTAATTGCTCAATTAATTTTCAACTTCTCTTTCATTTTCTCTGCCCTCAGGACATCATGGTCCAAAGGAAAGGGATGGAAAGGGAACTGGAAGTCAGAAGTTGGTACTGAACTGTAGTGTGACTCCAGGCAAGCTGTTCAGAATGGCTTTGTCTTCCAACAATATAAAAAGAGTTATCACTTATATACTTACATGCCTGTAAAGGGGTGGTTTTGTTTTGCTTTGTTAAGTGAAAATCTGTTGGTAACATATTCTTTTCTCAGAGCATTAGGCTGTGTTTCTTTCTTTTTTGGAATAAGAGTCCCAGCTGCAAAGCAAAACATGGTTTATCTCTCCACGGTAGTTGCCCGTGGTCAAACACTATCTGAAATAAGCAGGTGCATTCCTGCTTATTTAAATCAAATCAGTCAACTTGATTGTCCTCATTCAGATCTGTATGATCCTTTCACAGTTAAGCACTTTTATACCCAAAGGAAGTAATTGTGGGGTTTAACTGTGCCGACTTTTAGAAATTGTTACCAGTGCAATCCTATACGTGTCTACTCAGAAACAAGGTCCATTGAGTGCAGTGAAACTTATTCCCAGGTAAGTGGGTGTAGGATTGTAGCCAGAAAAAATATCCATTTGCAATATCATGAACCCAGAAAATATTGGGAGTAAAGTGATGAAATTTGGGGCACCATACCAGTATACAGCTCTTTCTTGCCATTTTCATGGGGAAACAGAAGCACACATGTCCTTGAATTCACCTCTGAAAATGGCATCCTGCATTATTTTTCGGAAATTGGGGAAATGTCCTGGGAAACCGGCAATGGTTAAATTGTGCTGAAAATGCCTTTAAAAAGCTTCAAAACTCAGAAATTCTTGTAGCATTTACGAAAAACAATTTTGGGGTCTTTCTTTTTTTCCTAAAGGGTGCCCTGGTTTTTACTTTTTGAAATGTGGTAACCCTACCAAAACAGGTTCTGCAGGGTGAAAGGAACATTAGAAAGCAGGATAGAAGCGCTAGCATTAAAATCAGGATACAAATGCAATATCCCCCATATCTGAATGCAAACTCTGACAGAACCATGGCCAGATCCTCACTTGGCCATGAAGCTCAACTAGTCTATATTGAGAAGCTAACATGGGGGTGGGGAGAGATTTGGGTATGCCTTCCTGAGCTCCTTAGAGGAAGGCTAAGATATAAAATTGATGAAACAAAACAAAATACAGAGAGACCCATCACAATGCCTACAGATTTAGGCCAGGACCCAAAGAAATGTGCTGCATGAGTTCTAGGGCCAGTTAAATCTGTCAGTTCTCCTGCCTGGAATAAGGTAGGACTTTGGAAAGTTAGCTGCTTGTTTACTCTTCCTATGCCACTGAACCCCAAGAAAGCAACCCTTTCGCTATAGCATGGCTTCTGTGTGGTTTCAAATGTCTTCTGCCCTCAATTGCCTTCCACTTCAGAGACTGTTCTGGGGCATGATATTCAAGAATTTCAAGTCAGTGCTAAAATAATCCAAGACAAGTTCACTTAAAAGTGGATATTTAACCGTGGATATGGCGCTAAAATTCATAATCTGGAGGGAAGTGGAATTTATTTTTCCCCAGTTCTGAAAGCAATTAGCTATTACAGATTGAGCCCAAACCCTCCAAAGTTGGGCAAATGGCAAGGGAAGTGTTCTGGTAATGAGAAGAGCTGATGGGGAGGAACTGAGACCATTTTCTAAGCCTGAGGTTGGTTCCAAAATGATGCAAGGACTCTTCGGCGGGGGGGGGGGGAGGGATACATTTCAGCCACAAATACGTATTAAGGAGTCAAAATTCACGAATCAGATCCTTTAATTTAGGTATAAATAATGGTTTCCTGTAAGACTTGCATTCCAAAATTGAATCCAAAAATAAAATTTATTGTGTGGAATTCCCTCTCTTTAAAAAATTGCAGCTGTAAATATTAAAGTTATTATGAAAGTTGTTCCTCAGCTGAATAAACAGTACTGGGAGAGGGGAGGGGATCATCCTCTCTCCATGTTTTTTATAGTTACTCTTCCTAATTGTCCTGCTGCTACCTCATGCACCAGATATCCAAGAAAGCTGACATGGTAAAGTTATATACAGCACCGCAGTGACCTCTTTGCAATGAGGATGCGTATCTCTCCAATAAAGCCCCAGACAAAATGACAGTGACAGCTGCCTCGTGGCATTCAGCTTGAATGGAACAGGTTTGCTCAGAAGTGTCAGTCGCCAGCGTGTCATGACAGCATATAGCACCAAGGAAAACATCTTTAAGCCCCATCCTGGAAAAGTGAAACTTCTTTCAGCAGCTGCAGAGGCTGTTTAGCAGGAAAGGTGCTCTTCAAAGTCTTTGCACTTCTTCTTGGGTCGATCTTCTTTTATGAACCTCCTGAAAGCTGAAACCTTTTTCCAGGTGTTCGTTGCAGAAGCCCATAAAACAAAACCTCCCTCAGCAGAAGCAGCAAAGCTGGAGGTTTTATGGGTGGAAGGAACTCCAAGGACCAAGAGAAGAAAAGCACAATGCTGTTGAAGAGGAGTCAGAAGTTACCCCTGTGGGAAGACACTCTCCTCTCTGGGAAAGACCCAAGATCACTCTTGAAGCGTGGACTGCAATATGTCAGCTTGAGCCTCATCATGAAAGGGATGACAAGGACACCTGACTTTTTGTGGGGATTGCCACAAGTCCAGAAACTGAACCTCTCCCACAACCAGCTGGTGGTCCTTCCTCCTGCTTTGGCAAAACTTGACAGGCTGGTGGTGCTGAACCTGTGTGGGAATCGCATGAAGTCTCTGCCGAAAGAGATTGGGCTACTCAGGAACCTGAAGGTTTTATTTGTCAACATGAATTGCTTGACGGAAGTACCGGCCGAACTCGGACACTGCAAGAAGCTGGAAGTGTTGAGCCTCTCTCACAACTGCATCTCCCATCTCCCTTCAAGCATCACAGACCTGATAAACCTGCGAAAGCTGAACCTCAGCAACAATCGGTTCATTTACATTCCCCTAAGTGTTTTTGCGTTGCGGAATTTAGATTTTCTACATGTAGGCTGCAACAAGCTTGAAAACATTGGAGACAGTATCCAATTTCTAGTCAACCTGCAGATCTTGATTGCTGATTATAACAAGATTCGCAGCTTGCCAAGGTCTATCTGCTCAGTCACTGCTCTTGAGCTGCTAAATGTTGATTACAATTCAATTCAAATGCTTCCAGATGAACTCTATTTGCTGCGCCGATTGCCAAAAATTGCATGGAATCCAATGGATAAGGGGCTACACATTGTGCACAACCCTTTGTCCAAGCCACTGCCACAAATTATAGATGGAGGACTGAATGCGCTCTACAGCTATCTCAAAGATAAAAACGAGCTCCCATAAATGTACACTTTGCCTGGAATAGACCTGGTGGCCATGTCTCAACTAAGTTCTTTAATTTTTCTGATCAGTAGCTTTCACTGCACTCATCAAGAGTTGGAGTACGGTTGCAATATTTTTCCCCCCCGAGCAAGTACATTGACTTTATGTTGACTGTGCAATGGATGTATTTTCCAAATAGTATGTATCCTTGCAGTGCTGAGGTATCCTTTAGGATGGTAGGGATGAGGAGGAACCCCAGGGATTGACATATTTCTCTTTATTTAGCTGTTATCAGATTAATACAGAGCCAACAGCAGTTTTAGGCTTTTCCCACCTGTCAGACTTCAATAACATTAATATAAAGCATATTGATGTAGTATGATGTGATGGTCTTGTGAAGTTCAGTGGCACTTTAAACTCCTGTTTAGTGTCTTTTCCGGGGTGGGGGTGGGGGATGCTACAGAAATTCTAACCACAAGAAGCTGAACTGATTCCTTATGATGTCTGTCTGAGGTGGTTCTACCTAGTGTCCTTGTGGAAATGTATTTCATGAATGTTTTCTAAAGAAGCAATATGTGAAAAAAGTCTACCTGCCTTTCTCATAAATCCAAAATGCAGGGCTATCACCCCTCACCTAGATCCCTAACTGCTAGGAAAAATGGAAAGGGAAAAATCTGGCAATTGACTAGAACTTATCTATCTGGGACAGTTGTGAATGTGAATACAAGCTTTGGGTAACTTTTAACTTCATGACAGCCATTTAAAAAAGAAAACCACTTCAGAAGCAGGAATTTGTATCTGTGAAATGCACTTTTAAAAATGATGTCGTCAGCAGCTTCTGCAGTTTCGGTGCACAAGATGTAATGATGCAGAACGGGGTATATTGCCTGAGAATGTTGTGCTAATGGAATACCTCAAAAGTGAGCAGGCTGCCCAGATTGTAGAGGATGTAAACTTGATTTGCATCTCACTTTGGAGCTATTTGTGAAGGGAAATTCAGGAGTCCTAAATATACTTCTTCAGCAGTTTCTGGTTCCCTGGATGCAATTAAGGAGAAAAGAAGGCATATGAGACTGAGGAATAGTATCTGCAAAAAAAGAAAGAAAAGAGTGTCATGTAATTAATCAACTCAGGTTGCAACCCCTCTGCACACTTACTGGGGAATAAGCTGTATTGTACTCAGTGATACTCACATCATACATAGGATTGAATTGTCATTGCCTGATTAATGTAATATACAATACAAAAATCCACTGGGTATTTTGCTATATATTTGAGGCACAATGCCACCAAATTCAGCACTTTGTAAATCCGATTGATTTCAAAGTCAAACATTTCATCACTGCCTCATTGAAATCAGTGGGGCTTAAAATAGTTTATCTTTGGTTGGGTGTCCTTAATATCTCCTTTACATCTCTTGTTACAAAGCATATATATCGGGGTGTATTTGGGTCTTTATGCCTCTGTATCCTGAAATAAACAGACAGTGAGCTAGTATATTTAATACATAGCAAAGGGGAAACACACTCACAAACCTGAAGGCTGATGGACTGAGAAATAGATTGAGAAAATTCTTGAGTGTGTTGACAGAGTTTCCTGGTAGCACTTAAGTCAGTGCAACAAATGACAATGAAGGTGGTGAGTCCTATGGCAAACAAGCCCTATGGGGCACAACTGAAGGAACTGGATATGTTTAGCATGAAAAAGAGAAGCGTAAGGGGAAGCATGACAGCTAATACTTGAAGTGTTGCCACATGGAAGAAGGCAAAGACTTGAGTTCTGCTGCCTGAAAGAGACATAGCCAACTTAATGGGCTTATGTTGGGATAGAAGATTTTGGCTGAAGAGAAACTTATTGAAAGTAAGACCAATTCAACAATGGAACCAATTCTCTCTCTCTCTCTCTCTCTTCTTTCACTATCCAGGCCTTTGAAATCTACTAGTTTCATTTTTCTGTATGCTAATGTATGTCCTGCTGCTTATTATTAACGCTGGTTTTATTATGTAAATATGGCTTTTCAGTATTTTCATGTAAGATCAAGAGCCTGGCTGAAAAGTAGGGTCACAGCAAGAACATTTTTAAAACGCACACGAGCACACACTATTTATACATACAAATAGGTTCTAATTTTAAGGATGATAATTGTACTTAAAATATCCATCTCAAATGTCTGAATGTTGGCTCTTGTATGCCATTGTTGACAGTTATATGTTAAGGGGTTTTTTTTACAGAGTAATCCAATCCGTGTCTACTCAGAAGCAAATGCCACTGAGTTCAGGAGGGGCTTGCTCCCAGGTAAGGAAGTTTAGGATTGCATCATTTGTACATTTGATGCTGTCACATTAATCACCGAACAGTTCTGTTTATCAGCTAATAAGGATTAGACACTAGAAGTTAGTTATGATATGATTTGGCTGCGATATCTCCCCGTTGTAATTTGTATGGCAGCTTAAGAGAAATTGGCATTGCAGGAATGTTTAGGGTTCTGTTTCACAAGATGAAAAACAGCAGATGGTACAAGGAAAAGATCCCCAGACAGTAGCTAATCTATTTGAAAAAAAATCAAAATAGTGAGATGTGTGGATAAAGAAGGGAATAGAATATAAAGCGGAACCCCAGTATTTAAAAGTGACGATGGTGCTGAATAACAATAATATTTCCCTTGTCCTAATGAAACAGTTTAACTGGATGAAGCACTAAAATATAAACAATCTTCCTTTAAAGGGGGGGTGGATCCCATAATTATAGCTGCAATACTATACAGAGTTACCTGGGCATGCTCCCTACTAAACACAGCAAGACTTGCATCTGTATTTAAATTATGCATGGGATTGCACTGTTAACAGCAAACCAAATAACTGGAACTGCACATTTGGACATTCTAGCACATTCGTAATGAGGCAAATTATCCCCTCACATTAGCATCGAACCCTGCTTCATTTTGTCCACCACCATCCCAAACTCCATGTTTGCCTTGGTCTGGGGCAATACCAGCTTGAGGGCATTCCCAGGAAACAGGACAGAACTGGCCATACATAGGATTGTGTATCACTGTAAGGAAGCGATGGGGGACATTTGGCCCTCCACATGTTGTTGGATTCAGTTCCCATCAGCACCAACCTGCACGACCAATGGTCAAGAATGATGAAAGGTGTAGTAGCACAACAATATCTGGAGACCCTGCTTTAGTTTAAGAAAAGAACTAAAGCAGAACTGGGGAACTTATTCCCCCCCCCCGATGTTACTGGACCACAACCCCCATCATCCCTGATCATTGGACATGCTGGCTGATGGGAGTCAGAACCCAACAATAGCTGGAGGGCCAAGGGTTTTCCAACCTGGTTTAATGCCTAAATTTAATCAATTATTTTTTCTCTGCATGGAAAAAAAATGTTTCTCAGGTTCCTCAACCTAATTTTTAAACTAGACATACTAGGCATGTTTCACATAGAAAACTACTGAGATTTTGGTATAAAATAGAGTTGTTGGGCATAAAGAAAGAAGTTGAAAGAAGGGCATAAAAATCTCCTGCTATTCATATCAAAATTTCAGTAGTTTCGCAAATGAAATGTGCCTTGTATTTCCAGTTAAAAACACAGTTATTTCCTCATCCTCAGTTTCAAAAATTATAACTGCCACAGGAACATGCAAAACAATGTAGGATAGTGAGCGATACTCTTTAATTTATGCATATGAACTGCAGTTCTGCTCAATTAATTTTTAATTCCCTTATTTCATTGGGATTTAAGCAGCATAACTACAATCAGGATTGCAGTCTTTATAACAGAAGCCTTTTGGCATGCAAACCCACATCGTATTTCCAAATCTTTTGCTTTAACTACTGTCTACGATGCTGAAATCCCCTTTCTTGATGAATCCTCTTTTACCCGGGAACAGTAAGCCCAACGTGTTGTTTCAATATTTACTCTTCTAATAAGAGAAGAATTAAAAGGAAGAAAGAATGGCTGGCAAGCATTTACATGATACTCAGGTAGGCACATTTCATTTTTTTTTAAAAAAGGAACAAGCCTTTTACTGCATCATAATTCCATATTCCCCATAGCTTGAGAATTATTGTGCTAAAATAATTGTGGAAAATTATATTTGTTCTCCTTAAGGCTATAAACACAGTCTATTAATGCAGATATGCATTATTAGCACTTAAATAATAAAGGATATATAAAGGAAATAATAATAAAGGAAATAATATATACATTTTTTTCTAAATATGAAGTGCTTCCAGTAATAGAATGAACCCTGGTGTCACAGTGGAAATCTAAGAGCCTCTTCTTTCTAATAGTGTGAAATTTCCATTTATAGCTGTCATAGGGTATGAGATGTTAAGCCTATCCCAGGCACAAGATTAAATGTTCTCAGTGCTGGTTGGGATAGAATGCATGAAAGTGAGATACATTTACCTGCAAGCTCTCTTATGGATGAGAATACAGTACATGTTTATTACAGGTAGTTGGTTTTAAGGAATGACTCTAAGCAGCAAGTGTATTTAAAATGCCAAGGGCAGAGTGATTAGCAAGAAAAGTCAAAATAGAAAAAAATGTGCTTTAATGCATCTTATGGGTTGAGTATGCAAGATACACATATAAGTAAAACCATATGGTTGATTTTCCTGTTTTGACTCTGGTGCTGAGGTTTTTAAACTCCAAACTCAGGAGGGAAGACAATGCCCCCAGACAATGGATTTAAACTCTTGTCTCAAATTTACTAAGGATGAACAAAGGAAGCTCAATACAAGGAAAGGCTCAGTGAAAGAACTATTATATCACAAGCTCTATGAACTTGTCCAGGTAGATTTGCCACTCAGTTTAATGTGGTGATTAATACTTAGACGAAGTTCACATTAGCAGCTTCAAATGCTGCGAGGTAATTTCCCCCCACTGTGCTTCAAAGTCGCTTTCTTTCGCTGATGCTAACCTGAAAGTGGGGACCAGGGTCTCTTTGGCAGGTTATTTATTTCCCTACAAAAACTCCAGTTCAATTTTGTGCAAGGACATTAATCTGCATGTTAGCAAAAGCGGCTCACACCTCAAGGAATTAAGACCTTTCCTGAGTTGGAATGCTCCCCAAAGCCTGGATAATAGGTTGTCAAGGTCAACTAACTTAGCCTTCATGGGAGCCACCATGAATCTGCTTTCAACAACCCCCTTTTGCTGTGCTTTATGATGTGGCCTCAGTGGGCTGCATGATGATGGCAATCACATTACAGATAGTCTTCTTAGTGTTGTATTTTTGTATACTCAAACAGTCTCCAGAGACCCCACACATACTGTTTATAGAAAGTCCTGAAATTGTTCACAAGTAAACAAACTCCCATTCTGAGAGCAAGCTGATATACAGACCTATAAATAGTGTTAGATCATCCCCGATCAAGTGAAAGCATATATAGAAAAATAATCTCCTCACAACTGCAAATTAATTCAGTTTTGATTAAAGTCCTTGTGACCACTAACTACTCATCAGTGCATACCATCTCTGTCCATCTTGTGACGCACACATAACCCTTTCCCGTTTGGGAAATAAAAACATTAGGAATTTATTTTAATACAGCATTAATTCTGTTCAAAAACAAATGAATCTACAACAGGCTTCAAAACTATTGGGGTCAATTCATTAAAGAACTTCTCTCTGACCATGTGTGTGTGTTTGTGTGCGTGTATTGATCTTTGAGTTTGTTGAAAAGGCTGTGCTGCTGTTTGTAATGCCTTTTCTCATAAATGTAATTGAATATACTAATATAATCTCTTACTGCCATTAAAGGAATGGTAAACCCTACATCTGGGTTAACCCTCAACTGTTTAAAGTGCTCAGTTCTAATGCAATTGATTGCCTTGCAGATATTGACCATTTTTCTGAATGGGCTTGTATCTTGCTTTTCCAGAAGCACAAAATTAGATCTAGTCAATTATCACACAACTAATTTAGGCCTCTTTTGATCTATCTGAAAGATCCGGCTTAAACAAACACATATTGGCAGGCTATCTGGAGTTCATCTGATATACTTCCCCCCCCCCACCCTCTAATGCCGCCACCAATACCTGATGCACATTTTAAGTCTTAACATGTATACCAGGCTGGCTTGGGAAAGGAATCACATGCTTGAAGATGTCTTTCCTCCCTTTTTAAAAAGTCAAGCTTTATCTAAATTTAGCACCAAGATTTCTTCCATGTGCCATTTCATCAGCAACCTGTTCTCTCTTCTAGACCCAAAACTGTCCACATTCACGGAACGTAATAGCAACGGGTCATTAGGTCAAGGATAAAGAATGCTGTATTGATAAAGCCCTACGAGAGACAACAGAGTTCAAAATAGAAATTTCTGGATGCCTGCCTCATTGTAACTGACAGAATGGATAAGAGTGCTTTCAAACATACCACAGATACAGTGAAATAACAAAACTCTGCAGTCATCTGTAGGGTTTTTGTGTGTGCTTTTCTGCCTTGCATTTCACTTGTTCACAAAATGTTTCTTGGCACTCTGAGCCAGCTAAGCAGTTTTTGTATTCACATCTGTCAATCACGCATCCACAAAGGAGGTTATAGTGAGCATGCAGGCGGGCTAGTAGGCCAAGACTGGCAACTGAATCCTGTTGTGCTGAATGATTGTAGTCATATTTCTCTAAATATGGAAAAGAATTCAACCCCAGACAAAGAAAGATCATATAGTGCAGGCTTTCTTTCTCAGAAGGCAGATCCTACTTGACACACAGAGTACAAACTCTTCCACAATCAGTCTACATCCCACAGATCTGCCCAATAGAGAACAGGTAGAAGAAAAGGTGTCACATCCTAAAATTGCACTGTTCAACTAATGGTTTAGTAAAATAATCCAAATGGAGGCAAGCCACACAGACAGACTGAAAACAATAAATAGTTGATAGTTAATCCAGTGCAGGGAAACATTCATTTCCAGTCCTAT